>NC_140318.1:5221792-6421792 GCF_964211825.1 Aythya ferina
ACTGCACCTGTGCCCTGCTGGCCCCAGGTTACTTTTGCCAGGAGAACAATCTGCAAGGTCTCCCACAAGAAACATCTTTCGTTTTCTCACTGCAGTCCTTCATTAACACTTAGCAAAGCAAACTTATCTTAATACCTGTGTTTCCATTTCACTTTGTCAACGTACTCTACTGATATCCACTAACTCCAGTAGAGCAGAATGTGAAGCCTGTTGTGCAGCAAATATATTTTGTGCAAATTAGTTATCAACTGTCTGAATGGTTTCTATCAGATAGTGCAGGGCATCTCCTTCAACAGGCAACTAGAGGTAGTTTGTCCGCTTGCTTTTAAAACTTGAAATCACCTTTCCTCAGTGGTGAGTCCTTTACAGTTACCAGAGTGCTCCCTGGGGAGCTGGGGATAAAATAAGACCCACTCCTTACAGGGCTATATCCCTTCACATCAAAAATCAAAAAAACATGCTACATTTTTATGTGTTCCTAGGAAAGCCACATGTTTGCGCATGCCACAGGCAGAAAGCAAACACAGTCCTTTGCCTTGTTTCCTAGGGATGGGTACAACAACCCCCAGGTGTCTGGTGAGAACCTCATTGGCCTCAGCAGGGCCCGTCGCCCACACAATGCTATCTTTTTGAACTTTGATGAGGAAGAAGTCCCAACAAAACCCCTGGATGCTGCTGTACAGACCTGGAAGAAAGTGTGCACCAATGCTGTGGATAGAAAGGTGGAGGAAGAGCTGAGGAAGGTACGTATCGCACCCCTGAGTTTGGCTGAGCACTCTACAGTTGCATGCTGTGTCTGCAAGGACTGCATGCAGCCATTTTCTTTGACTTCCCAGAAAACTGTTGGGATCTCAACTACTTGGTGGCTTCTCTTATGGTTTTCTCATTGTGACGTGAAATTTCCTGTTTAACCTTGTTCAAGATAAGGGCCCATTCAGAAGCCAGGCTTCTGAAGCCAGGCTTTCAGATTCAGTTCCCATTGGACACCAGCTGTCTTTTGTGACCGTAGCCAAATATGCATTTGCTTTTTCTGTTCTCTAATCTATCAGAGAACAAGGGTGCTGGAATATTCTGATAGGGATACCAGAATATTTGGCGTCCTGAACAGCTGTGGTTCCCCTTGTAAATGACAGATATGATAAATATTTGTCAGGGCATGACAATGTCATGTCAGGAAAGTGAGCGAGGGGCACATACCTGAAGTGATGATGTATTATTTTAGCTCTTTGAAGTCCGCCCAGTCTGGTCCCGGAATGCAGTAAAAGCCAATGTCAACATCCACCCAGACAAGCTGAAACTGCTGTTGCCGTACCTGGCCTATTACATGGTAAGTCTGGGCATCTGCCCGTGGTCCTGGCTGAGGCTGCTAGGAGGTGGCGCAGGGGTGGATCACCTGGATGCTCCTGGCTCTCTGCAGGTTCTGAGGTCCCACCACTAAGTACCCGAGCTTCATGTCAAGAGAAAAAGGGAAGGCAATTTGGTCACACATTCAAACTGATTGTCCACCTGGCAGTGGTATCAGATTTTTTCCAAACAGATTTTCTTGTGATCTTGCAAGTTGATTTTTAAAGGCACACAAATATTTGGCCTTCAGTGCATAGATTGCCCATGTTTCAGTATGTAAATACTGGTTGTGAAAAGCAAGGAAGGAGTTAGTAAAAGAAATATTTGGACAATGCAGGAAATTACTAGAATTGTCTAAGAGCCTCTGCAGCACAACTATTTGTTGTAACCATCTACCCCTGTATGTTTACACAGCTAACAGGTCCCTGGAGGAGCTTATGGGTTAGGTTTGGGTATGACCCCAGAAAACACCCTGAAGCAAAGATTTATCAAGTACTGGACTTCCGAATTCGCTGTGGAATGAAATACGGTAAAAGGGCCCAACCCACAGGCACCCTCTTTGCTTTCTGGTTAATCCTTGTTGTTATTTTCATTTGTTTCAAACTTTATTGCTGTACCTGCTTTGATGAAAAGGACATCTTTTATAAACTCCTTTAAAACCTTATTTTATACCATGCGGTATTTCTACCCTCATTTGGCACATCCCAATCCCCAGGAACAGCTGGCTGACTTTCCATAGAAAATTCTATGGAATTTTCTGGAATTCTATGGAATTTTATGGAAAATTCTATTCTGTTTCCGTAGATTCTGTTGCTTCCATGGTAGCTTTCCCTCAGTGAACTCAACATTTGTGCAGGGCACCAGGTCTGAGGCTTTAGGACAAAGGTTCCCTTGCACTGTGACTTTGTAGAGGGAAAGTTGAGGGAAAGGACCTTCTGGGTCATGTAATATGTCCACAAGAGAGCTGACATCCAGTCACGATCAGATCTTATAGATCCCTCTTTCCAACCAAAAGGGTTTTTGTTTATGTGACACCTCTCCTCTCCCCATCTCGCAAATTCAGCATATCCCAAAGATCATTTCACACGCTAGTCCAGCACTTCTATTATGGAGCTAGTGCTACTCTGCAGAATGCTTACCTTCAGTTCATTATTGGTTTTCTTTTTTCACCTCTAGGTTATGCACCTAACGATATGCCAGTGAAAGCAAAACGCAGCACGTATAACTACAGCCTGCCCATCACTGTCAAAAAGCCAGGTATGCTGTGCCAGCAGACGGGATGTCTGGCTCTGCTCTTTCTTTGGGTTACTCCATCTTAGTCTCAGGTAGTGAAAAGTCTTCCTGCATTCCAGCTGAGCCAAAATTGGCACTCCCTCCCTATCTGTAATATTATGCTGTTGTTAAAACCAACAGGAGAGTCTCCTGCTGGACAGTGTTGGGAGAAGCTTTGATACATGTCTGGCTGAGCCAGACAGAAGCGAGATCCGTAAGCAACATTGTGAGAACTCAACATGCACTTGTGCTTGGTGATAGTGCAGCACAGATTAGGAGGGGAGGGTTTTTTGTTTGTTTTGGTTTGTTTCTTTGCCAAAGGAAAGTAGAAAAGATTAAAAGTATCAACAAAGGTGCTGTGGAAGGAACACAGCCAAACTCACCACCTTTCTGGAGACTGATCTGCTCTGCAGAAACATCTCTGAAGAATCAGCAGTTCACTTGCTGGGTTGCTGTTTTTTGCTGATCAGCAAAGTTGCATCAACATAGAGAAGCAACAGTACAATGCTACAGTGAAATACGTCCCTAATCGTGCCTCTGTTGCCTTTCAGTAAGTCATACAGTCAGTGTGCATGATCTGAAGCAGGGACTTGGTACTTCTGGTTCATCCAGTGCAAAAAAGTCTGCCTCCAGCAGGTATAAGCTGAAGGTAAGCATTACTCTCTTTTACCAGAATCTTGAAATAGTATCGTAAAAAGGAAACGTTTCCTATTTTATAAGTCATTAGGGGCACAGATTTCTCTTTGAGACCTGAATGAGTTGATGGGTAAAAGCTTACCTGGGAAGCTGCTAGCTGAACGTGTCACTCCAGAACTTCATCTGCTGCTCACTGAATATATTTCTTACACGCTGCAAGATGGAAATTGTAGTCTTACCCCTAGTCTTAAACATGATGAGCGTTTTGTTTCAGTTTATAAAGTTGGAGAACTTTATGGGCAGCAAAGTGCAAAACATTGCCGTGTGTTTATCATCTTGCAGAATCCAGCAAGGCAAAATAAATATTTAAACAGGAGTCTATTTTTTTCCTCCTTTTTGCTAGAACAAAACTTCTGATCCGCTGTTACGTAGTAACAAGCTACAGCTAGAGCTGCAGCTTGGATATTGCCTTGGAACAGAATTGTGTAGGAAATGCCTTGTGCCAGGGTTGCCCCATTACACCACAAAACACGCATTAAATCCTTGCTATCTTTGCTCTTCTTAGGAATCCATCTACATTTTCCGAGAAGGAGCCTTACCCCCTTACCGGCAGATGTTCTACCAACTCTGTGACTTGAACGTGGAAAGGTATGGCACCCTTTCAGCTGCGTCATGTTAGAACTAGATTTCAAAGCCTGTTGTTTATATCCAGTCCATTACACTTGCTCTCCTTGACCAGCAACAGAAGAGGTATTTAGCTTCTTAATAAAAATAGAACAGACTTTTATTCCTTTCTCATACGACAGCTAGGTGAATAACCAAATATGCTAGTCCAGCTCAATGAAACTGAAGTAAGCCACAGTCTGTCTTACTTGAAGCCTGCATCTGACTGTAGAAGACTAATATTTCACCCCCTTTTTACTCCTTTTTAGCTTACAGAAAATCATCCATCGGAATGATGGTGCAGAGACAGAATGCACAGAGCGGGATGGGTGGTGCCTTCCGAAGACAAGCGATGATCTGCGCGATAGCATGTCCCTGATGATAAAGCAGATCATCAGATCCACTAGACCTGGTAAGGATGTTTCTGAACCTCAGAGTGCCGAGCAGTGTAGTACTACCTACCTGATGACATTGAGATGATGAATCAGGATATTGCCATCAATGCTGGGGAAGCAGCGTTGCTTTATTTGCAGCCTCTGTGCAGAATTAAGTGCTCTTTAACACCTGGTGCTCCCTGGGCTTTAGTGCATCACAGTGTACGAGCTGCAGCTGTTATCCTGCATGTGAATGTGGGTTGGAGGAATAGCTAGGAGTAAAGAATTTCTTTTTAATCTTTCCTGTATTGTAGCTTTCAAGTTTTAAATGTCTTTGCCCAGCGATAGTGAAGCTATCATCCTTACTGATGTATCTCTTGGTGACATTAAGATTTTTTTTTCCTTTTTATTGATGGCATATATCTTACAAACAAGAAGCGAGGAAATTATTTTTGCTGGGCCAAATCAATATCCCAGTGAATTAGCTCAGAATCAGATAGGAGATGAGACATGACACTGCAGATCTGCTGCTGTTCTAAGAGCATTCCAGGGGTGTGAAAACATTGCTTTTTTCCTTTTTTAAAAATTCTATTAAGATGTGCAACCTTAGCTGTGATCTTCAGATTTTTTCTGCCTTTCTCTTTTTGTTTTACGAACTCTGCTGTATATTCTCCCATGTTGCACTGAGATGCATCAGAATGTTTTCCTCTCTTTCTTCCCAATGAAGCTCTTTTCTCAAGTACAACAAGCAATGAAGATGGCAAAGAGCAGCTGGCATATGAGTCTGGAGAGGATGAGGATGATGAAGAGGAGGAGGAAGAGGACTTCAAGCCTTCTGACGGGAGTGAAAATGAAATGGAAACAGAAATTCTGGACTATGTGTGAATTTGGTGAGTAGTCTTGCTGCTGTTGGACAGAATATTCTTGGCTCTTGTTCCTTGAGTGCTGAGGGCTCAGCAACCATACACAGGATGTGGGAAACCAGAACTTGCACTAAGTTGCCAGCTACCTACCTGTACTGACTGTGGTACCTGCTGATGGCTGTCATTTTGGATGTTCAGGAGGCATTGCCCACATTTCCATAATTGCTGGATAATAAGCCCTCAAGACATTGACAGGGGATATAGATTTCTTGCTGGCCTCCAAATGGCATTTAATGTAGCATCTCAACAGGCTGCCAAGAAGAGAGACCAGAGTCCAAACCATCTGGAAATTACACCTGAAAACAGAAGTTGCAGTCCCGTATCTCTCCGTCTATGAGAAGTACACCTTGTCTGGGTTGATGGCCATGTGGAAAATAGAAAAACTGCCCAAGGAGGTGCTGAGGGAAAGCACCCCGATGTTACTCGAGTCCATAAAGGCAGGGTGCTGCTCTTTCCTTTGACTAAGGTGACTTAAAATTCTGTGCAATGACTTCAGCATCAAGCCTAGCCTGTGATCCTGGAAATAAAGCCAGCAGGACAAAAACACTTCCTGGCAGTGAATTATTCCCTTCTGTTGGATGTAGCGTATGTTGTCCTTACTAGCTAACACGCTTCTCCATTCCATTTTGACTTCGCCAGAATTAACAAAGACTGCAAGAAGAAGGCAATGTGGCAGAGCTTCAGGTTCGTAGAGGTTGCCCGCTCTGGCCATTAGTCTGCTATCGCTGGCTGGATTGGTACTGTGCAGTCACAGAAATTAAAGATCTGCTGGCATTTCCTGGGTCTTTTTCATTCCCCAGAGTGTCACAAGTGGAAGGTTTATCAGTAGTGGTTGGTAATATGCTCTACTGCATATATATTCTAATATCAGATATATGAGGACTGGCTCCTTATGGGTGCACACCCTATAGCTCACTGGGAAATCCTGTGCTTTGCCTTGTGCTGCTACCTCAGGGTAGCATGGGCTGCAACAATAAGTACAGAGGCATTTGTTACAGCTTTATGATTTTGTAAGCAGGGCTGTGTATTACTCTGCCTGGGGAGAACCAGCCAAGGTAAACCGTAGGTGCTGGTAATGTGCAAGGCCAGAGGCACAAGTGGTTGTGCAGCAGATTTACCTTTCTCAATACAATGCAAGCAGGGAACTAGGAAAAAAGGAGAGATGCTGTGGGCACTCTACTTCCAGGTAAGAATACCTACCTGTGCTCAGGTGTGAGCAGGCACCAAGAATAAAATGCCAGGAAAAATACCTGAAGCCCAGCTTTCTATCAACAACAGGCCAGAGTTTACGTATTTTCCAGCTGTTTCTGAAATGCCTCTGTCTGGGAAGACTGCAGTTACATGGATGCTTAATTCTGCCTTAGTAGGTAATGACATTAGCAGCACTACCTACACAATACAATCCTTTAGTTTTCAAAAACTCAGCTTTAAAGTAATCTATGTAACAAAAGACAAAGAAATTCTGTGCCTCAGGGCTGTATCTGTAATACCCACACTCAGAGCCGTTACACCACCCAACCAATCTCCACTGCAGTCTGTGTAATTATAAAATAGAAAATAAACATGCTGGCCATGCTAGGAAAGGAACCCTTGAACTCCAAAGGAATGATGCCTCAAACCAAAACAGACCACTATCCATAACATAAGGACCAACCCTTGCAGTTGCTCTTAAAACCATTGCTAATATGAAAAGGAGTAAAACCAGTAAATTAGAGGTCACATTTATACTATTGGAAAATGTACCAGGCCCAACAACTCAGACTCAAACGACCAGGGTTAGTTGAAAGCAGGAATCAGATCTGCAAACAAAAAAGCCTTGTTTCTTCATTCAAGCCCAAAACAAAGCTCAACTCACGTACTGCACGGTACAACCCCAGGCTCAGTCCTTACCTCATCCACGGTCAGATCCATTTCCTTTCTCCAGGAACGGGCCAGCATTTTGGGAAGGAAGATAGGACACCCCCTGCCTTGGGGCAGAGACGTTTGAGCATCGATATTTTATTGCAAAGACTAATTACATTGCTGTGTACAAGTCACACTGGGCAGTGTGCTCCTTCATTGAAGTGGTACAAAATACATATGGTACAGCCAGTCCCTCCGGTGATGCTGAGCTGCCGAGGGAAAAAGGCAGGAGGGGAAAAGGAAGGGGACGGTGACAGCGGGGTGGGCAGGAGCTGGCAGGCACAGAGCGGCGCGGGGCCGAGGGGAGGCCCCGGGGTGCTGGTACCAGGCTCCAGGCAGGGAGAGGGGGAAACAGGAGGCAGGCTCTGCGTCAGGGTGCCAGGGGCTCCCATCATGTGCAGCGTGGGCATGGTGGGCCAGGCCGTGCCACCCTAAGGGGACACGGGGCTGGCAGAGCTGGTGCCAGCCCCGTTGGTCAAGAAGCAAGCGGCCTCTCCCCGCCTGGTGCCACGGGTCCCACCACCTCCTGCCACCAGCCCTGGTCCCCTGAGCGTGAGATCGCAGCATTGCTGCAGCCCAGGCCCCTCTCCTGGAGCCGGGGAATGTGTGGCCCCTGCCCGGCAGCACGGACAGACAGGGAGGAGAGGGTGGGGTGGGAGGAAGTGCTTAAATGAGATGGCCCAGCAGGTCCAGGAGCAAAGAAAACATAAAAAATAATAATTAAAAAAAAAGTTTTAAAAAGGAAATAAAATCCCCCCTTTGGTTAGTGTTTCCTACAGTCAATAAAAGAAGCATCTCTGCCCCTGCTCCATCAACTAGTGGGAGAGAAACAAGGGAGAGAGGGAGGCCAGAGCGGTCTGTGCCTCAGAGCGTGGCAGCGCAAGGCTGCTGCTTCCAGCAGCCGAAAACAGCAGGGGGGAGAGGAGAGGGACTGGGCTGCAGGGCAGGGGGAGGCTGGGTTAGTAAAATGTACAAGTTCATCTCTTCTATTTACAACCAATAAATATTGAAAAAAAAAAAAAAAAAAAAGTAAACATTTTCGTTTTATACAAAAGAAGTCTCATTGCTGCTTCTCCCATGGTCAGTGTTTGAAAAAGTCTGGTTAAAGCCCAAGGTGAGTGGCACTTTCTGGGGGGCAGGCGGCGGCACCGGGGTACTCAGAGCACCCCAAGCTCTGTCTCGCCTCCTCGCCCACCTGCGCAGACCCAGGGTCTCTATTTACACAGATTTGGACAGAAATTCACTCTCCTCTTCCTCGCTAGGCTGGCAGCTCTGGGGGCATGGGGAGGCGCGCAAAGCTTCCCCCGCCTGCAGAAGAGACACTGGCGTTTGATCTTTGGTGCAGGTTTGAACGCGGGCTGGCGAAGTCCAGCTGCATCGGGGAGAGGAGCAAGACCACGCGAAGGCTTCCAGTCATTGAGAGCACGAGGCGCCCGCTCCATCGCGGCACGCACGCAGCCCTTCCCGGGGCTCCCAGCACCGGCACGGGGCTGAATCCTTTCCAGCGTGCCTCCTCGTCCACGGCTTCTCCCAGGATAAGGACGTGGAGGTAAAACCAACGCTGGGAAGCTCCCGGAGCAGCTTCCTTGCAAACGGCCCCTCTGCAGGCCTCCGCTCCCCGGCTCGCGCGGACACAAGGCACCTACGGCAGAGAGGCGGGCTCCTGCTCTGGGCAGGCCGGCGGCTGGACGAGTGGCGCACCGTGGAAGGTTTGAAAAATAAAAATAATAAAACAGAGAGATTTCCCCCCGCTGCCTTCCTGTGTAGAGCAAAAAAAAAAAAAAAAAAAAAAAGACCTGATTGAAACAGGAGCTTGTGCAGAGAGAGGCGGAGGCCACCGGTTGCCAAAGCGCCCTGGCTCTCGGTGCGGGCGAGGGTCGCTCCTCGCCGTGCCGGTGGCACGGGGACCAGCCACAGCCGGGCCCGGAGCAGCCTGCCCCCAAGGCCCCATCGGTGAGGGGTGGCAGTGGGGCTGAGGCTAGAAGATGCCTTTGGCGATCTTCAGGCCTTTCTGCTTCATCCTGGGCAGGGTGGAGCTGGAGCCGTGCTTGATCTTCACCCCCTTGGAGAAACCCCGCTTCTTCAGCACGAAGTCGTAGTTGGCGGCCGAGTTCATGGCGTAGAAGACGTTGGCGTTGTCAGGGATTTTCAGCTCTAGAAGTGTCCAAGGACAGGGGTCAGTTGGACACCCCAAAAAGGGCTGTGAGGAGTCCCTGGGGGCTGGCACCCCCCTGCTGCCACCTCCCGGCCCTGCTCCCCCCTGTGCTCCCCAGGCTGAGGTGTGGTCAGCTGGGGACACAGCCAGGGCCTGGAAAGCCTCCCGCACCCCGGTACGAACCTCTCTCCTCCGAGATGATCTGAACGAGCTCGTAGTCTTCAGGCCGGTCCCCGTCCAAGTTGTGTTTGGCCATGGCCTTGCGAATAACCACCGGGGTCTTATCCTGGCTCGTCACCTGCAGGCACAGAGCATTATTAACCGAAGAGGGGACAACACGCTGCAAAACCTCCCGCCTCCGTCTCCTCCCGGTGTGGGACATGCCCGCATCCAAGAGCGGTGAGCCCCCCCTGCCCAAATTCCCCGCTGCTCACCAGGATGCTCTTGTACATGTTGCCGTTGTCCACGGCCAGGCTGACGCGGATGATGCAGCAGTCGTCGACCTGCTGGTTGTAGAGGGGCAGCGAGAGGGACGAGTAGCTGGAGATGCCGGAGACCGAGCGCTTGTGGGTGCGGGAGGCCGTCACCGGCGTGGAGGAGACGGAGGAGGACGAGGCACTGCTGGAGCCCGAGCCGATGCCCGACGTGTCCAGGGAGGAGAGGGAGGTGGATTCCCAGAACTGGAGGGCAGGGAGGAGAGGGGATGCGGAGGACACAGTGGTTTTAGCTTCTCCATCAGCCACAGACGGGGTGTACGAGTGCTGGGGAAGGGAGGCCAGAGGGATCTCACTGCCCTGCGCCAGCAGGGGACGTGCAGCCACCGGAGGCGTGAGACCCCGCCACGCCGAGGCCCCCAGCCCCAAAGCAGGCTGAGGGCTGTCCCCACGTGAAGGGCACGCCTGCCTCCCCACGAGCTGCCCCGTACCTTCTTCTCCTGGCAGTCGGGGGACTCGGGGATGAAGCTGATGTTGATCTCCTCCACGTCCGAGCTGCTGGAGCCGGCAGAGGTGACGCTGACCGAGTCGGTGGCGTCCCCGCTGCACAGGTACTGCCCGCACTTGAGCTGGTCGAAGGACTTGGAGTGGGAGCTGCCGCTGGCACAGGGCTCACTGCTTGGCGGCTGCCGGCTGCCGGGAGGGACAGGGGCAGGGTGAGAAGGGAGCGGGATGAGGAAAGGATGGCCCAGCACCACCGCGGCCACTGTGGAAATGGCATTGGCACCCGCCTCCGCCCCGCATCCCGCCGGGA
Source organism: Aythya ferina (assembly GCF_964211825.1). Taxonomy (NCBI): domain Eukaryota; kingdom Metazoa; phylum Chordata; class Aves; order Anseriformes; family Anatidae; genus Aythya; species Aythya ferina. Next base: position 5,232,310 of record NC_140318.1, read on the forward strand.
CGAGCGGACTCACTCGCTCCATCGCTTGATGATGCCCGTGTTCTTCTTGGCCTTCAGCGTGTTGCTGGCTGACTCCGACAGCGGCTCGATCTCACACGACAGCCCGTAGCTGGGGGGAGAGGAGAGGAAGGTTGCAGCTCGCCGGGGCAAGGTGAAGGCTGCAGAGCTGGAGGCGAGGAGCCAGGGGCTTCCCCGTGCAGCAGCAGCAGCTCGGCCCCGCTCGTGCTCACCTCTCGGCCTCGCTGAGCCGCTCCAGGCTGTGGAACCAGTCCACGAAGTGGTCCTCCTGCGTGAAGCTGTAGTTGTTGCAGGCCGACTGAAGCAGCTTGATCTGAGCGATGACTTCAAACTCCTGCAGCCAAGGGAGGCAGTCAGAACGGATGTTTGCCAGCCTCAGCGCGCACACACACCCCTAAAAAGCTCAGCCCTGTGCACAGAGATCTCCCTCCCCAAAATGAAGAACACCACAGCAAAGAAAAAGAGAGATCGACCCCAAAGAGACCGGCAGAGCCTGGGCTTGCACAAAGCCAGCCTCCTCCCTCCACCCAGCTGTGCCCATGCCACGGTGAAGCTCTCACCTTCCTTCTCTTCTCAAAGTTGATCAGCCCTCCCTGGAAAAGAAGGAACAGAGGTCAGTGGGAAGCAGGAGAAGGAGAATTGCTCCCAGCCCTCTCTGCCTGCCCAGCTTGGAGCCGCTGCAGTGCGGGCTGTGCCCGCCAAGGGGCAGTGCGAGAACGGCCAGGGAATGGAGGCACAGGGGCAGCACTGGATATAGGACACACAGAGGGGGAAGCGTTGGATATAGGACACACAGGGGGTCAGAGTGAGATGTACGGGGAACCGCCCCCATTTTCCACTCCAGGCTGTGGGGATGCCCGGGTGGAGGAAGGAGAGGGGTTGGAGGATAGAGATGGAGGTACGTACGTCCAGGAAATCCTTCATGGCGGTGTCGAGCATCACCAGGTCTGTGAGGAAGGTGCCGAGGTAAGGAATGGTGCCCTGCATCACGCCCTGGGGGACAGCAAGGGACAGCCGGGGTCAGCGAAGAGCTGAGCCCAGCCCACAGAGCCACCAGGAAGGGGACACGGGAAGGGCCGTGCCCCACTCACCATCTCTCGCTGCTGCTGCTGCCGCTTCTGAGCCCTCTTGGGGTTGATCTCCAAGGTGGCGAATTTGGACGTGCCCTCCTGGGTGGTGGGGAGAGGTGGGGATCAGCGCGGGTGGGAAACCATTACAACAAGAGAGGAGCTAAAGTTCACACCCTCTTTTACTGGTGGAATTTGCTCGCAGAGGTTAAGAGGAATGAGGGGAAAAGGAGGAAATCAAGGCTGAGCTTTTCCATGGCAAACAGGGAGGAGAGCCTCAGTGAATAGGAAAGGCTGCTCCCATTTCCAGCCCTCTGTATAAACAGCTCCTCAATGGGATGTTTTGTTCCCTTTTGTGTTTTGTGTGATCTCAGCCCCGATCTGCAGCGAGGCTGGAAAGCTGCGGGAAGGACGCTGGGGCTGCAGCCTTTCACAGACCCCACAGCCCAACCTTAAACCAAGAGGCCTCCCGAGAGCTCTGCCCTTTGCACCAGGTTGCTCAAACGCAGCTGCCTCTGGGGAGCAGCCGTCATCTGGTGCACAGGATCATATCCCACTGCTTATCTCTGCTGGCTGAATTGCTCTGAGCGCTTCAGGCAATGACGACTTTTGGGTGGAGAAGCAGAAAGCCCAGCCTGCTCCAAACCCCCTGCCTGCAGCCCCAGCAGCTCCGCCAGGGCTGGCAGCTGGAGCAACGTGGAGATTTCTGCCAGCATCAGCCTAAGCTCCGTGTCAGACGTACAGCGATGTGGGTGCCCGCTTCCCCGTACCTTAATGAGAAGCTCCCGGCTCAGGGAGTGGTTGTTCTCGTCAGAGAAGATCTCCGAGAGCTCGTGGAAGGTGCGGAAGCTCTCCCTGCTCGGGGGAAACACAGGGGGAAGTCAGCAACGGTGCCACGCTTCCTCGGGCTCTCTTCTGCTCACCCAAATGACCCCAGCAAAGCTCACAGCTCCAGCAAGCCTTGCTGTCTGAGGTTATCCCAGGGTGTTTCGGATGGAAAGGAGAAGCAGGCAATGCTGCTTTTATTTCCTCCTTAGATCCCTGGGTTCTGGGCAAAGCCAGAGCTGCAGCGATCCCCTCCATGCATTAAAGAGCCACAACAGCAGCACAACCTCCCCTGAGACCTCCCAGCAGGACCCCAGCAGGCGCTGCTCACCGCAGGACCTCGTCCCACGTTTTCTTCAGCCGGTGAACAGCGTTGCACTGCAGAGCCGAGAGGATGGCTCGGAGGGAGGAGAAGTTCTTCAGGAGGCGGCACTCCTGGGGACAGACAAAGGGACCCCGTGTTAAAAAAAACAAAGCCAAGGGACCTGCTGCAATGCCCAGACTGCCAAACCCCAGCTCCGGGCAGGGGCAGGAGGCGAGCAGGATGGTGCTGTCCTACCCGAGCCACTTCGATCCACCGCTCCACCACTTTAGCCCTCTGCTGCGGCTTCAGGGACCGGTCTCCGAGACACGTGGCGATGACGCAGTTGGCCACGCTGTTGAACTGCGAGACCGTGGCACGGATGGTGGGTGCCAGGTGCTCTTTGCCTTTCTTGTCTCGCTGCGACCAGATGCAGCCCAGGCAGTGGTAAGGCACCACTTTCTTAAACAGCTCCTGGAAGATAAGGGGATGGAGACGTGGGTTTTTTTTGGGAAAAGAGGCAGCCAGGAGCAAGGGAGCAGGCAGGCTTGTGCCCGGAGCAGCAGGTGGGCAGAGCACCTTCTGAGTGAGTACTCACAGCATCCATCAGCGTGAACTGTTCCGCCACCATCTCTGGGGAGAAGGAGAGGAAATCCGACTTCCCGTCCCCGACCCCGTTCTCCTCCACCAGCTGGAACGTGCAGCCGCCGTGCTCCACAGCTGTGAGAAACAGCATGAAGCTGAGCACCACAGGGCGGCCACGAGCTCAGCACCACACCACACATCCCATGCCAGCCCCTGCAGACACCCACAGCCCACCTCAGAGCTCCTAATCTCCGTCTGCTCAAATAAACTAGGCCCAGGTAGAAGGACGGGCATTTTCACCTGGATACCAACGTCCACGAAGGATTAAAGGCAGATTAACTAATCCCCTAAGAAATACCACCTCTAGTTCAGCTGGATTAGCTTCCCGGTGTGTCTCCATGTAAACGCAGGCAGTGTTTACAGGGGTTTTAGCCACGTGGTGAGACCAAAGGCTCTGGAGACCCTCAGTGCTAACCAGTACTGCTCTCCCTGCAGCCCCAAACACCCCGGTGAGCAGGGAACCTCCATCCCACCTTCTGCTTCGGTCTCGCTCTGCTCCTGCTGCTGGAACTGGGCCAGCAGGATGCGGGCTCGGCGCTCTAGGTCCGAGCCGGGGATGTTGTGGCGCACGTAGGAGATGAGCTGCTTGAGGCAGGCGAAGTCCGGGGGCTTGCGGAAGTCCTCCGAGTACTGGTCCAGCCAGGCGCCCAGGATGGAGGAGATGGTGCTGCGAGGAGAGGAACGCGGGCAGGCCCGTGTGAGAATCGGGTGCCACGAGGTACCCGTGTGCACCCACGGGCCCGTGGGACATCGCATGCCTCCATGCATGAGCCACAGGGCCATCAGCAGAGCCCCCTGTCTCTGGGTGACCCGCAGCGTGGTCAGACTTACTTCTTCAGCTCCATCCTCTCATCCACAACGTGCCTGGCGTGGTCCCCGTTCGCCTGCACGTGGAGCTTGCCATACCTGGCAGGGCACAGCGAGGAGACAGTGAGGGTCCTGCACTCAGCTCTGCCTCTTCTCCCTCCACATCTCCCCCGGGGACCAGGATGAGCATTTCCTCCTCAACCCACCCCAAAACCTTCGTGCTGATGGGGCTGGGAGAAGCCCATCAGACCTCCACCACATGACAGAAGATGCTGGAGCTCTCCTGGCTGAAGGGGCTCCAGGCATCAGCCACCCCCAGCTGCATTTTGGGGCACGGGGCAGCCTCACCTGTTGAGCAGCAGGTCCAGCACTTGCTTGGTGGTGGCGAAGGCCCGGTACGTGCACAGGAAGATGGTGACGTATGTGGAGTCATTGCCCTTGAAGGCCGAGACCAGGTACTCCACCAGCTTCTCCAAGGTCCCAGCCTTTATCGTCCGCACCTTACACGTCTCGTAGAGGTTTAAGGCCGACTCGTTCTCAAACTGCCGGGACAAGGAGCACGAGTCAGTGGGCTGGATGAAGCAGACACATGCAAGCACGATGTGGTCCCACCAGCTCAGCAAGAGCTGTTTGGGTCTCAGCTGGGGCAGGGACCCCTGCAGTGCCTGGGACTCCCTGATGGGGTTTGGGGACAGGGAAGCCCCAGGGTTGCTGAAATCCAGCTGCAAATCAGGGTTGCCCCATTTTGCAAAACGAGGCTTCAGATTGTTTCCCTCAATCCTTTTTCCCATGGGGCAGAGGACAGCGGTGCTCCCAGGCCCCCTCTCCCAGATTAAATACCTCATTTAGGGATAAGGCTGGGAAGGAGCTCCCAGACCAGGAGCATCCAGGGGCACAAGAAGAGGGCAGGATGCGGGCTGGTATGGACCCTGCCGAGCCCCCAGATCAGATCACCCTGTCTGGCAGGGAAACATCACAAAACACCCCACGGAGCGATGCTGGCCGAGCCCCAGCTTACCCCCAGCCACCGCTGCCCTTTGTTGGCCGTGTGATGGAGCTGCACCTTCCGGAGCGATATGCTGTAGATCACACCATCCTCCAGCTCTTCTCCGATCTCCTGTGTGGAGCTCTGCGTGAGACAACACGATACACCATGAGATAAGGAGGGTAACAGGTGGCAGAGGTGCTCTCGTGAGCCTGTACGGGGCGTCCTGGCAAGACAAAGGGATTTTGCTCCCCAAACCCAAAGCCGTCAGCACCAGCCCTTTGGGGCAGCTGGACCCAGAGCCCGCACCCAGGCAGAGCCAAACCTCTGTGTCCCGGCTGTCCCCCTCCCTGTGGCCTTACAGGCAGTAAGGTGACATTGCTGCTGGCTCTGGATATAATCTTGGTAATCTGCCCCAAGCACCTCAAGCACTTGCAAGCCATTTTGCACCATGGATAGCAAATAATGGCCGTGAAACCAAACTGCCCATCAGCTCCAGGCAGTGTTGGCCACGCACACTGGGCAGAAACTCAAGAGGGAAGCTCAAATCTGGGGGAAAACCCCAGTGAGCAGCTGTGGGGTGGCCTCAGGGACAAACAGACAGGTTGCTGCACCCCCGGCTCACATCCTGACCCAGCCACGAGGCTCTTGTTTCTGCTCTGGGGATGTGGAGACCCCCCCAGATTTGGCCCAGCCCTCTCCCCACCATGCTCTGCTGAATCAGCGCCTCCCTGAGAGGATTTCTGCAGATCCCTCAGCGGGGATCTCCCTCCCTCCTGAGCAGGGGGAGGTGACCACACTCAGGGGGGCACAGCACGCTGCCAGCCCACAGCTTTCCCTGCAGCCTGCAGGGCACGAAACCCCCCCGTCCCAAACCGCCCCCCGTGGACACGAGGACCACGGCTCCAGTCGATGCCGCACATCTCAGGAGATGCTGAGCAGAAAGCACCAAGCACAACCTGAGCAGACAGATCCAAGCCTGCTCTAACCTGCTCCTCATCACCGTCCTTTATCATCACAGCAGCGATCGCTGTGTTATTACCACCCCGTGCTCACGTCAAACGCTTGTTATTAGCGAGGAATTAAGGCAGAGAATCACAACCAGCTCAGAGAGCAAGGGGAAAACTTTAAAGAGCCTCTTACTCACAGCTGTAATGAATGAGGACAGAGAATCCCTCAGGACAGGGTTATTGGACTTCTTCCTCACTTGCTACTGAACCTGCTCTTCTCACTTCATGCCAAGGCGTTTGGCTTGCTGAAGCTCAGAGGTGCCACAAGGCTCCTAACTGCAGCTGTGAACACCCGAACCCATCCAACCGACCCTGGCAGCACCCACGCAGAGACAGACAGAAATCCTGGATGCCTGCATCCATCTTCCTCTGTGCTCTGGGATAAGTTACAGCAGAAATGTGCTTTCAGGTATAGACAGGCCTGAATTTCCAGAGCGAAACGCACTCACCCACCAGCAAGGTGTGCCCTGAGCCTTCCTGCACATCTCCCTCTTGTCCCAGCAAGACTCTGGGCTGCTGAGAGCCCTGCCAGAGTGGCCACCCGTGCCATCGGACATGAAGGTGAGAGCAGCGAGGTTCTCCTGGGCCAGGTGAGCTGCTCCCGACCCCACAAGCTGCTTCGCCTTAGCAGGGAACCAGGGGGACCGGCACGACCCCAAAAGAGCTCTGTTGACACCACTGCAGCCCCACGTCCACACCAGGCACTTGGAGCAATCCCATGCCAACCCAACTCGATCCCATGCCGACCAGGATGTCTGTCTTCCCTCTGTGGAAGCTGTTTCCAACATACAGAAGGAAAAGCTTTGGAAATTTCCCAGTTTGGGATGGAGGAAAGCTCCGGCTCCAGCAGGACCAGACCCCCACACAGCCTAACTCCAAAAAGATATTTGGCTAGGCAGTTATAAACCCCAGACACAAAGAGCCATCCAAAACCAGATGCTTGTTGAGATGCAATTAAATTAATAAAGAAATCAAATTGTAGGAGAGGACAAAATGTCCCAGGATCAATGCATGAATCATTGGCAGCTGCTGTGCAACTCCAGTGGAAACTCTTGCCACAAACGCAAGGGTTTCCACTCTTGTATTTCATGTCACGTGCAGAGGGTGCACCTATTTTTAATGCGCGTAGAAGCAAATTTCGTTTCCTTCCTATATTTGAGACCGTCGGATTCATTCATTTTCTGTCTTGCTGACTCGTGCGATGTCCCCTGAAGTTCCCCCTTTGCAAACCACACGCACAGAACGCAGCTTCCGAGCGGTTTCCAGCTAGGCTCATGCCAAGAGCCGGGCGAGCTGCTACACTGGTACATTTTAAAATTTGGTTATTTATATTCTGCGTGAGCTTCCTCTTTCCTCCTGCTCTTTCTCCGAGATGCTGATTGCGCATTCGGCACATGCTCGTTAAAAACTAACAGAGCAAAAAGCAGCAGCAGGACACAGCCGGGGCAGCCCCACCTCAGCACCTGCTCCTAACCCACAGCTCTCCCTTTGCACGTGGGGAGATGAGGGACCAGAGGCAGGGCTGGCAGAGCCCAGAACCCCCAGCCATGGCTTATAGTTATGGGATGGGCACCAACGGCTCTGAAATCCTGCCTGCCACTCGCACCAGCTCCCTGTAGGACTTCCAGCAAGTCAACCAAAGAGAAACGTCCCCAGAACGGTCTCAAAAGAGCTCTGACAGACAAGCACGGGTAGATATTGCTGCTGCAGCAGGTATTCGTTGTCTGCTGGACTTTTCCAGCTTGGAAAGCAGAAGGGAATGTGAGTGAGACCTCAGTGGCACAACCACAGCCTGGAACCCACAACCAAAGCCTCCCTCACCAGCACCTTAACCTAAAAAGCCGAGCAGAGGTGTGGGTGAGCAGCCCCTTCCACTCACTGCACTGACTTGGTAGCAGAGCTGCGGCCAGCAGGCCCAGGCAGCACTTCAGATGGTTGCAGCAAAATTCAGCAAAGCTTTTCCGTGACAGCGCTAACTCTGAGCACGTCGATGGTTACGGCATTTGCACCCTCCACCAAACTCATATTCAGGAACTCAGCGTCCCAGAAAACGGGACAGAAAGCATTTCAAGAAAATGGGCATCAAAAAAAGGGAAGACATCAAACCCAACCATGTGCCCCCAGTTTCTCCCTCTCGGCACGCAGCCCTGCTCCTGCTCGGGTGGGGGCACGGGAGAGCCCTTCGCGTGTTGAGCAGGGGGGGAATGGGACAAAATTCTGCGAGAGCTGGAAGCTTTTGCAAAAAAGCAGCCGTAAGTGAACTCGGCAGGAGTTCATCCCCTGAAATATGAAACTGGAGGCCGCGCCAGATGGCTTGCCTGGTTTCAGAGACCGCCTCTTGGAGCCGCGGATAGCCCTGGGCTGCGGGAGCAGTGGGGAGCTCCGGACCTGACTTCAAAGCCTTGGTGACTACACCAGGGAGGAATTCCTGCTCCGTGCAATCAACTCTTCCACTCCCGGGCGCATGTTCTGGTACACAGCACGGCGCTGAACCCCACGTCTTCACACGGAGGTTTAATAACGAGCTCTAGGATTTAGCCAAGCAAGCCTGGAAGAAGGGCTGCAGCGTCAGGGACAAGGCACAGGGCAGCAGGGAACCTGCCTTTGCCCCTTCTCATCAGCTGAAGGGGAGAAAAATGCAAAATCCCAACAGCAAGGAAGATATTGGCTAGGAAACTGCATTCTAGAAAGCATTGAGATAAATCACAAAGGTGGGTTTAGTAAGACAGGAGCCCAGCGCAGGATTAACTGTGACAACATTCCTGCACATCACGCACAATTAGCCAACAATTACCAGGTCTTCACAGCACTGGTCCCACGTGCCATGGCTTAGTGCATTGGCCTCCAAAGGCACAGAGTAATGAACTGTTAGTGGGAAAAGGTATTAATTTCAGCACACACGGATGAGACAAGACTGCTTAAAGTGCTTTTACTGATGCTCCCTGAACAACAGCTGGTTTAAAGATCAAGATGTTCGTGTTACTCTGCTCCCTTTCAGCTGGGCAACGCAAAATGTGTGTTCTGCAGGTGGTACAACGGGTTTGGACTTTGCAGTCTCCAGTCCCTTCTCACAGTAATGCCTTCCCACCAGCAATGGGAAATTGGCACTTCCAGAAACGAAAGAAACCCAGGACCACGTCCTCCACAGTTTACACAAGCCCCAAGTTCACTTTTGTTTCACCCTGGGGAGCAGATCCTGAACCCATGCAATGCACGGCGGTAACTTTGGGGCCTCTTATGTAAACGAAAATGCACAGCGTTATGTAAAAGGAAATTAGAAAAAAAATAAATCCACCTTCATCTAGTGAAAGGAAAACAACTTGAGTTCCGTGAACCACAGATACAGACCGCAGAAGCAGAAGTGCCCTATGTCCTGCTCGCCCAAAATAAGCACACGCAGCACAACACCCTACAACACCCTGCCTGGTGGGGACTTCCAGGCAAAACCCCCCCCAGGGCTGATGTTCCCCCCCAGGGCTCTGCCGGTCAGGGTCAGCCCTTCTGCTCCTCAGTTTCCTTTCCCCAGCCGTGCTTGGGAAGGCTGCAGAGACCACCCAGAGGCACTGCTGAACCTCCCTGTGCTTGGGGAAAGGAAATGCGCCCGGTGCTGATGGTCACCCCCAGCACGTGCTTTGGATCAGCAGCCCCATGGAGGCCAGGAGCTCCCAAACACCCACCCAGCAGTGACCAAGCTTTGCTGGGTGTCACGGCTGTCTCCAGCCAGCACTCCAGCTCGATCCCAGGCCGTTCCTCTCCCCCTGTGCTGTATCACATCGCTGCTGATGGAGCTTGAATCCCGGCCCCTGCCCCGCACGGAGCTGCAGCGCTGGGGTGCTCAGCAGATGGATGTGTTTTCTTCTTCGGGTTTTCGACACTCTCCGCCTTCCTTCCTGCCTCCTCTGAGCCACTTCAGACCAGGAACGCTTCCAACAGCCCATGAAAAAATAATGACAGAGGGGGAAACAGGAAAAGAATAAAAAAGGCCAGAAGCTAAACTTAAACCCGCTGTGAAAAGGGGGTGTTTTTGCCAGGATACCAGGACAGTGGCAACAGCTGAGGGCCTGTTCTCACCCATCAGCTGCTTGGCTCCGCAGCCGAGGCTCCCTGACACGCTCAGCTCTGCTTCTGCTCTGCTTCAGGTGTTTAAGCAGGGGCAGCTGCAGCCAGCAACCACGGGGAGCAGCCAGGGGCCATAAATCCCCCCTTGGCACCCCCAGGCAGGGATGGGTGGCGGTGGGGACGTGTCACCCCCATCTGCCTCGCAGGAGGCTTTGGCACCTCTTCCATCAGGGCCTGCCCGAGGGCACTGTTTGAGACAGGGCAGGCCTGATCCTGCTGGCGGTGCCTGCATCCATAACCCATCGTGCTTGGGGAGGATATTCAAAGGCAGCCGTCTCCGCCCGTGTGGCTTAGGGAGAAGAGAAAGCAGCGGCTGGAGGATCTGGTACAAAGGCGTCTTGTGACTCGCACGCAGTGAGTCAGTGGCTGGAGCGAGGATTAGGAGCTCAGCGCTTGGGTCCAGAAACGAGACAGAGCAGATACACTGGATTCCTCCCCCGTTCGCGTTTGTTTTGCTTTCAGAGAAAACCCCGAGCCTTCCCACACATCGAAACTTTTTCGCTCTTTTTATGGTCTGGAAGTCGAGAACGGGACCTGCAAAAATGCTGCGTGCCCACTGCATCCCTGCCGACCTCTGAGGGCTGCAGGAGATCGGCCTTGCTCTGGGGACTCCCCTGGGAAAAGCAAGCCACGTCTGCTGCTGGCAGTGCCAGAGACACCACAGTGGCTGGCGGTGTCACTCCAGACCCTGCGTTCCTTACACCCTGGGGCACACAAAGACCACCAACACCTCCAGGCAGCTGCATCCTAAGCGAAAGCCCAGCCTAGGCTGCCCCTAGAGCAGGACTCCCCTCACGCCTCCCACCCAGGGACGTGCCAGGAAGGGCTCCCTTCGCAGGCTGCTGAAGCGGAGCAGAAAACTGAGAGCAGCAGGTTTTGCTTCCTCTCTAAGTTCATGGAAAAAGGATCCGGCTGACGCAGCAGTTCCAGCTCTTGCTCCACATTGCTTTGCTTTGCGTTCGTGATCACTTTGGTGTGCGTTTCTGCAGCATCCCCACTCAGCGCCAACGCCTACCCGGCCAGCCTTGCTTACGAGGGACGCAGCTGGCCTGTGCCTGCAGAGCCACCGCTCCGCTACGGACTCACCCGGAGGGCAATTACTGGAAGTGAAACCAGAACCACGTGGCTGGTGACAACTGGTGTATAAAAAATTAATGCCTATTGCTCTGTAAGAGTAAATAAAGATCAAGTGGTTCACGGTAAGTCATTTTGGCTCGGAACAAAAGGTCTGTATTTCACCGAGGTGGAACGGAGAAATCTGCAAGGAACGTCACAGAAACGAGCTCCAAAACTGAAATGCATTTTTTGGTCTACAGTAGCACCTGTAGGTCTCACGCAACATGATAGCCCCGTAATGCCTCCTTCAAATGTGAAGAGAACAGGGTGTGTGTGTCCCAAAGAGAAGACAGTTAAGCCTACCTGTCTTTGTAGTACCCTGTTGATTCCAATGCTGGAACGGGGCCCTTCACACCAAGCGTGCTACCTCTGCGTCAGCAAGAACCGCGGCGTGGCAGCCAAGGGGAAGCGCCTGGGTCGGCGTTGGAGCTGACAGACCTTGCAGCTCACTGGGATGCTCACTGCTGAGCTTTCAATTATGCCTTCACACACGTTCACCAGTATATTTCTGACTTCAGGACCAGCACAGGACACACAGATCTGTTTGTCGTTGCATTTCCAGGGAAACACTTTGTCCCTTGCATGTATCAGCATTTTCAAGCTAGCGAGTTCCCAAAAGTCTTTACATTCCCAGAAACACAAAGCCTTCAATAAACATTCTCCTGCTCTCAGCTTGCAGCCTATGTGCCAGTCTAGCCAGCCAAAAATTTAATTTTAAACAGCATCAATTGCCCTAAAACCAGCTTCTTTGGCCAAACCTCCCCTTGCCCCCACCACGTGGATGACCTGCACGAAGGAAGTGCACAGCCGGGGCTGGAGTTTTGCCCACGCTGTTCCCGAGCAGCCTGGATAACCTGTACATAGCTGCCTGTGCACTCACTTACCGGCTGTGGCTTACAATGGGGGAAAAAAAAAAAAAAGAAAAAAAAAAAGTAGTCTTATCTTTCTGTCATCTCAAAGATGCACAGATTGGGGTGGACAAACTGGAGGCTGCCCAAAACCCACAGCTGTCTGGCTGCCGTCTGGCTTGCGGTAACTGCGCTGCAACCCCTCGCTTTAATTTGAGCAAGATTCATTTCGATTCAGCTCAGACACCTCCTTAGCGTAGATAAACTGCACCAAAATAAGCCCTCGTGAAGTGAATGTGTCCACCCATGTGTTTACATTGGCCTACGTCGACTTATGTTCACTCCACCGAAGCTGGTGCGATCGAAGCGTGGGCAGGATCGCCCAGAACGACAAGCCCAGACCCCCCCCCCCGGCCCCAAAATCCTGGAGGAGGATGCCTGGGAGGTGGGGGGAGGTTCCCAAAGCCCCCAGCCCCACAGCAGGGCAGGCTCGGGAGCTCTCCCAGCCCGGCTCAATGCCATCACTGTGCTCCCGGGGCCGCAGAGGGGCTCGCGGTGCTGGTGGCACAGGGATGGCCTCGGCGGATGGCTCGCTCTTTGTGCGTGCGTCCGCAGCGGGGTGACCCAGTAAACAGCTGAAGCAGAGAAAACGCACGAACAATCCAGGGCAGGGAGGCAGCAGCGAGGGGCTGCTGGTGAAAGGAATAAAAGCGAGCCTTTGTTCGCCGGCCGTGCCCCTCGCACCCGACTCCCACCCCGGCCGGCGTGACGTCGGGTGCCTCCATTTGCTGCGGAGCCGCGGGCTGACCCCGGCTGGTCCCAGCCTCCTCCTGCCACCCGCAGCCCCCTCCACATCCCAGCTGTGGGCTTCTGGCCACCCCTTTGCTCCAGATAGGGCTGCCATGGGGCTGAGCGGGGGACATTTTGCCCTTGGATGGCTCCCTGCCACTTCTTCCCCTCCCTGCGGCTGCTTTGCTGCCTGTGGGAAGCTGGAAGGGAGAAGAGCAAGCGCTTTTGCCTTGTAATCAAGAAAATCTCAGCTTCAGAGCATTACTTAACTAGGTGTCAACGAGGCAGTAGGTGCTATATAAGCAGGTACAGAGGCAGGAGTCAACAAGCCGACACCTGGGGGGCCTGCAGTCAGGATGCTAAGTCAACTAAGTTGGTCTGATTTCCACAGCTGAAGCAACTGAGAGTTTAATTTTAATTGGCACCTTTGGAGAGAAAACAACTGGAAAGGAAAAAAAAAAAAACTAGCTGGTGTCAAGTGCCTGAACATGCACTCCGGGAGCCCAAGCAGCGAGGCTTGGACCCGAGCCCTGCCCCGGGAGCTGGGTGTGCCGGATCCTTCACATCCAGAGAGGCTGTGGCAGGAGAAAGGCGGGTGTCTGGGGTGGGATGTGTCCCCCCCAGCCCCAATTCCCTCCCTAGTTACTAGGACCCATATCCCTATGCCTGTAAATGCAGCTCCTGCAGCTGACCCTGTCTGAGCATCAGCCAGAGAGGGACCTGCAGCAGCAAACCCTCTGCCAGCGTTACCCAAAATGTGGGGGGTGCCTGGGAGAGAGCAGGCAGCTTCAAGCGGGGTTATTCCACTTTCCCATCTACCCTCCCCTTACAGGCAGTCATTCCCTCACATCACAAAGCTTTTTTTTTGTGACGAAACTACACCAAAGCCTCACTGTGCTGCATGCAGCACTGGGTGAGCCAGCATGGACCTCGCTGGGCTCATCTGCTGTCCTGGGCTGGATGGATGCCTGGTACTAGGGCTGAGCATCCCCATGGCTTGCCCTCTGCTTCAAAATGTTTCAAAATGAGTTTTTGGGACAAATCCAACCAAAAAGTTGACTCACAAAATGACAGTGGGACAGCGTCAGTGCAAAGTGGGAGGCAGCACCCACATTCCTGCCCCGGCTCCTTTCACGTGACATTGCCCAGACCAAGCTGGGTCATCAAGCCTTGAGCATTCCCCTCCTCTTACAGACAACTTTTGGAGGGGAGTGTGCTGAAATCTGTGGAAATGAGGACTGGGAGAGAGGGGTTTTGTGGGGTGCCACCCCAACGAAGCAGCCGAGGGAAGGAGCACTTTGTGTGACGCCCACAGCGCACCATGGCTGTGCTCTGAGTCACCACCAAGCACGAGCTGCGAGGGAGCCCAGCCCCGGCTGTCCCAGTGCCAGCTCCCACTGCAGCTCTGGGATGGGATCTCGCAGCCTGTGCCATCCAGAAAATCAGAAATCCCAGCGAGATGGCCACCAGCAGCCTTAGGCTGCGTACTGTGCCCTGCCCAGTGTGGCTGCTGGATGGTTTCCTGAGCCGAGGCCAGACCTAGAGCAACCCGAGCCCAGCACACATCATTTCACGACCAAAACACCAACCTCAGAGGTGAGGGCTCTCAGCTTTTGTGTCACCATGGAGACACGACCACTGCAAAGGGCAGGGAAACACTGTGGTTTTGCTCCCTGACATGAAGAGCAGCTCTGGTAAGACGGGTAGCAAGCCCTTCAAAACCAGGTCTCCACACAGGCCCTCGGCTCAGCTGCTGTTTGTTAAAGTGTGGTTAGCAGAAAGAAAAGCCACACTAAAAATAATGCCTCAGCATTCCAGATTAAGTTGCCTCTGATGACTTTCCTCTCCAATCTGTGCTGTTTGCAAGTCAAAACAACTTTTTATTATTTTTTTTTCCCCTCTGCCGCCAGCTCTGAGGACGTGGCCTGCTGTCTGGCAACTGGAGCCACCTCCATCCTGCCTCCACAGTGCCTGGGGTCCTGGCATGCAGGGCCAGGGGACACCTTGCCCCATCCCATAGCAGGGCTCGTTGACATACCGATGGTGGAACAAAAGCAAACTCAGTGCCGCTGAGCTATGCAAGATAAACAGGCCACGTGTATGCCTCTGTGGTGCTTCATCCCCACCAGTGTTTCACTGTCACATAACTACCGGCCATCAGGTGTGCTAAACTCTCGCTGGTTACCTAATAAAAACGTGGTGCCCTGTAGGAACCTGTACGAACGCAGCCCTAGCTGTCGGCTTTAGGGATTGTTTGCATATCATAAACACGAACCAAACCAAAGGCAGGGAGAGGAGCGGCAGTGCTGGGTGCTGCAGCCACCACTTCATCGCACTGAGGCAGATCGGCATGAGCTCGCTGCCAAGATTTGGGAAGGACTTCTGCCTCTGGGAGAGCTGCTGCCAGGTGTTACGGGAACAAAAGGCCACTCCACAAGAGCCCTTCTGCAAACACAGCATTACACGCGTGAGCACAGCCACTTCAGTGTTGGCCAGCCGCAGCACCCCGAGCCGGCTCGTCAGGCAGCGCCTACTTCCTGCCCCTCGCTTATCAGGCCCCAGCCGATCCCCGGGGAGCGGCTGGGATCGCTCGTGCCGGAGCTGAGGGCTCCCTAACAGCTCAGGAGCAAAGTCCAGGCACATCGGTATTGCAGAGGGTGCTGTGCAAACTGGATGGGCTCTGGGGGTCAGGGCTGCACCGTGTGGTCAGTCCCAGTGGTGGTACAGGAACGAGAAACTCTGACAATTTAAGGAGCCAAACTACTCGGTTCTTCTTCCACCACCCACAGCTCTTTCAGGCTTGTACAGAGACTGTGATATGGTTTCAGCGTGATGCTCAGCCAGTTTCTCTCAGGCAGCAAGCACCTCCTCATACGAGCATTCACGCCAGGCTCATCTTTCAGCGCACAGATGCAGAGTGAAGGTCCCGCAGGCCTTTGACGAGCAACACACGTTTTGGGTAGGCCAAGGATGCTGCCCTTGTGTCTAACCCGGCACTGTGCACAGGAAGAGCACGGGATAAACAAAGCAATGTATGGAAGGCCTCCCCCCAGCTGCAGCGTGCTCCCTCGCCCGCCACAACCAGCCTTGTGTCCAAATCCTGCTCCTTGGCTACAGCTTTCTCCTCCCCCCTTGCTGGGTCCATGGGAGATAGAGAAATATTTGAGAACTGAAACAGCCCTGCTGCAAGCATGCATCCAAATAAAAGGAACACAACTGCTTGAAAAACAGTCACTCAGTCAGCTCTGGAGATAAGAGTGCTAGAGAAAGTACAAGCAGGGGGTGCCCAGCCTTTACATGTGGTCTGCAGTGACCTAAATAAGCTCTCTGCTCCTTCAATTACATGTCCCTCGGGGGATGCAGCGGCCGGCAATTAGAGAGGCAGAAAGGGTGATAGAGAAGCCACTCATGGTGAAGTCAGACCTATGGCCAGAACAACTCGTACGGCCCTGAAAACAGGCTGTGCTCTGGCCTGAAATGTAGGATGGCTGCTGCCAACCACCCAGCACCACAGCAGAGGAGCTGAGCGAGTGAGACATCCCTGCAGCTCAGCAGTCCTTTTGCTCTTTTCCTGAAAATTCCATCCTTTTGCTCTTTTCCCGCAAAATCTGAGCACATTCCACCCCCAAGCCTGGGCATGGGGAAGTGTAGAAACTCTCCAAGCTTGCATTTAGTTGTCCCAATCCCACACCCACAGCTGGGACATAAAGGGCCATAGCAGAATGACAGCGTGATCTGGGGGGCTCTGGAGGGCCAAGTGAGGACCCTGGGGACCGAACAAGATTTCTGCCAGGGCTGCCAATCCAGCACTGAAGCCTCAGTGAGATCCCTACCCCTATGGAAACAGGGCACGGCGGCCCCTGAGTAACACGATCCTTATACAAACACATTTTGGAACCTCTCCCCAGCTTCTAACGATATCAAATAATAATCAAAAATCCCTCCTGCCTCTGTTCTTCCCCTCCTGCAGCAGCCACCAACAATCAGCATCTCAGCTTGCTCCCAGCCTCGCCGCCGCCTCCAAACCCTTCTGGAAGGGAGCCACAAGGCAGGTCCCCAACCGAGGAGTACCAGCAGATGATGTTCATCTCGCAAATTGCACGGGGCATATCAGGTTGTGCCTCAGGGAGGGGAAGAGGCTGGGAGAAAAGGATCTTCTTCCACAGGCACCACTGGAAGCTAAAAGAAAATGGCTTTTAAGAGAGATCTTCACCCCTCCTTCCCGGCTATAAAGCAAAAGCACTGACCTCCAAGGCATCTGGGCTGAGCAATTCAAGTTTTCGAGGATGTGTTTAGCAACTGAAAGTCTCCTAATTGTTCAGAAAACAAATAGAGCCAAAATAGCAACAATACAAGCTTTTTCAATATGCGTCAGCCCTCACCATTTGTCTGGAGATTCAGTGATGCCAGTCTCATGAAAGTTTCAGTCTGTGTCATCTGCAGTTGTGTTTACAGCACACATCTCCAGCAAGAAGCAGGAGGAGAACCACCAAATAAATTCGCACTGGGACACTCACCGCTGATTTGGGCTGGATTAGAACCAAAAAGGACAAAGCAAAAGGTGTGCAAAGCAGCTTGGCCAGCTAGAGAGGCTCCGTATAAACTTTCAGTTTCCCATGGTTAACATCAGCAGGAGAACGCTTGGCAGCACGTGGCTGCGAGCCCTCGAACAGCCACCTCGGTGCGGTGCCTGGGAGATCGATACCGTTGCTTGGGATACAGGCAAAGGGCCCTGCCACTGACAGCCACCCGCAGGGGCTCAGCAGAAAACAGGATCCATGTTCCCCACCACCTGTTGAGCAGCTTTCCAGGGATCCTCTCTATTCCCCTGGGACCAGTCATGGTCCCCAGCAGCTGGCACGGCCCCGAGCCCAGCTCCGTGCCAGTGCAGGGCCGAGTGGGGAGCACAGCCCTTAGTTTCCAACACAGGGACAAAGTGGAGCTCGGCAAAACAGCGATGGTCTACAGGGGGCATTCAAATAATCCGCCTTCTCCTCCCAGGGTGTATCTCGCAGAGAAACCTTACCCGGGGATTACAACCACACCAGGCTGCTGCCAGCACAGTTGTCGCAGCAACTCTGCTTTCTCTGCCTTTTGGCATGCTTTCCCTGGTTGTGCAGTGTAACGACAGCGAGCAAAACCCGCTCCACACGACCCAGAGAACAACACGAAGCCCTCAGCCAGGAGCATGAGGAGGTGAGAGGCTCTCAAAGAGCCTCCGAGCTGCTCGAGAGGCAGTGGGTCACCAAACCCCGCTCCGGGCTGTGCCTTTCCTCGCCTCCGCTCGCGAACGGATGGCACGGAGGAAGGAAGAATTTGTCAGCAAGTTCCTCGGGGCCGGGAGGAAAACCCAGGCGCTGGGATGCAGCACGTTAAGCAGCACGGAGCCACGTTACGGCCCAGAGGGGAAACCTGGGCAGCGAGGACAGCAGAGGAGGGCTGGAGGACGCTCGCCTCTCTCTGCTATGCCGAGGCCACTCAAAGCCACTCTCAGCCCCCAAAACTTCGCTTTCACGGCCTCCATTCCTCGTGCTACAGCAAAACCCCTCCCGAGGTACAAGGCCTCATCCCCTGGGGTGCACGGGGCAGCTTCCCGGGGGGGGTAGAAGCACGACGAGCCTCATCGCCCCTCTTCTGCCCCCTCCCTGCTCCTCTCGCTCCCCCTGCCAAAAGCGCGGCCCTGCAGCCTCCTGGAGCGCAGCGGGCCGGAGAGGCTGGACTTCCTGCCAGACATAACACGAACCAGATGATGTGCGCCGAACAATGTCAGCACGCCCACCCCCAGGAGAGAGGAGCGGAGTGGAGGGGGGGAAGCAAGCTGGATGATGTTTTTGTGAACTCTCGGCAGAGCTGACCACCAGGCCGGAGGAGAACTGGTACGGCCGGAGCCTGAGCTAATCCCATCCCCGGCCGAGCAGGACTTTGTAGTGCAGGTTATGGGATGGATCCTTTGGAGCAGGGAGAAGGAGCCACCGCTGCTGAAATGCTGGCTCTCCTCGCCGGATATCTGCACAGTAACGTGGAGGTTTCAGCGGTGATCCCCCTCCAGCCGCCCCCCTCCAGCGGGAAGCAGCCAGAGCCACCAAGCACATCTGCAGCTGGCTCTAAATCCCAGCAAAGCCAGGCTCCTGCCCCGTGCTGATTTAACCCCTGTGCCGCCAGCCTTCCTCTGAACCAGCTCTGAACGCCAAAACCCTCCTCCAGCTGAGCTGCTCCTAACACGCCGCTTACTCAGAATCAATGACATTCCTGGCGCGCAGGAGACGATCATCCATTACGAAGAAAAAAGGCAGAGCTCTGACTCAGATGGTTCTGGGTGCCTCTGCCTCCACCTCCACGCACAGCTGCCATCAACAAACCCGTCGGGCTGAGACCTCCAGGGGACCGGCTCTGAAGCACCCAGGGTCGAATCCAGAGCAGCACAAATATTTTGCATCCTCCAGCAAAGCCCTCCCGGTGCCCATAACCTTCCCAGGGGACGCTTATGGGGCTTGGATGAGCCTGAAGCCCTCACGGGCAGCTCAGATCCGAGCAGTTTCCTGCCTCCAGCAGCCAGGGAGCTCAAACGAGTTATTAGGGCCCCCGTTTTTAGCAATCTGCCCCCTTGCCCTGGTTGCTCTGAGGGAGGAGGGTCCCTTAGCTTCCCCCAGCAGAGCCCAGTCCGCCAGCCCCTCGATGGCCCAGGGAGGGAGCGCAGAGCCGAGCAGGGGCACCCGGTTATTTAATAAATGGAAAGAAATAATAAACAGCCTGCCCCCAGCTGTCCCCATACTTAACCCTGGTTTCTCTCATCCTGCAAACCAGCCCCAAACCACAAAGGAGCGAGCACCAGAGCTCTACTCCCTGCGGGTTGCGCCCCCCGTACCCTCTCCAAAACTCACCGCATCCCCCCCCAAAAAAAAAAAAAAACAAAACAAAAAACAAAAAACCACCCGTCTCCTCGCTCACCTCCAGCGGGGGCAGGTCGGGGTCGAGCTGGGTGAAGCTGTGCAGCACCACGGGGCTGCTCTCGCCGGCCACCTCCAGCCTCACGCCGCCCCAAAGGCTCCGCGCCCGCCGGCAGCCCTCGAACATCTTCTCGGGGGCGGGCGCGGCGGCGGCATGGTGCCGGCGGCTCACCATGGGCACCGCATCCCCGGCCAGCCCCGGGATAAAGCGGGGAGGGGCAGGGCCCCCCCAACCCTAAACCTAACCCCTTAACCCCCTAACCCTAAGCCTAGAGGGCTGGGGGGGCGCGGGGAGGCGGCGGAGCAGCCCCGATGGCAGCGCGGAGCCGAGCGCTGGTTTCCTCCCCCAAAAGCCTCCGCCCGCCCCGGGGGCTGGCCCGGCACGGCTCGGCTCGGCCCCCCGGGGGACGGAGCAGGGAAAGGAAGGAGGAGGGGGGAGTTTGCAAAGGGGGCTGCCCCCCCAGCACAGCACGGAGCTGGGGGAAAAAGGGGAAAAAAGGGGGCGCAGGGGGGCGAGGCGTGGAGGTGCCCCTGGGGGGACGTGGTGCTGAGAGGGGGGATTCACGCCCCCAGGTTGGGAGCACCGGGGTCCTGAGAGCACCGCACCCAAAACCCAGCGTGAAATGTGACCCTACTAAATCTGGATCCGCGTGGGGATTGACGGCACGCGGTAATGCTCAGCCAGGTTGCATCTCAGCACGGGGGCTCAGCCCCCACGGTGCTGTCTGTGCTCAAAGCACTGCCCAGCCCCAGCTGGACTTTATGGGGTGGTGGCCCCATGGAGATGAAGGGACATTTGTGGGGCCCCATTGCAAGCCAGTGCCAGGAGAAGGGTCTGATCCCGTCCCCGTGCCAGCTCCCAGTGCACAGGGTGCTGGGCACCGGCGTATGGCCCAGCAGGGACACAGAGAAAGGGAGGCTGGGCTGGGGGACATTAGGGTTATGAATCCCATTTTAGAGCAGCTCTGAGCCCCCAAGCCCCTGCTGAAACCACACCACATAACTTTGCTTTGAGAGGCAAAGAAAAACAGGCAGACCTGCTCGTCATTCACCACCCCTCCGTGCTCTCACCCTCCCCTGCCTCTTCCCCTTCCCTCCTCACGCCCTGCCGATAAACTGCATCGCAGTTGCTGCTGACACCACCAAAACCCAGACTTTTACACCTCAGCTCTCTCTGCACAGCTGAAATAACATCAGCCTCCCAGGCCGGCCAGCCCCACGGCTTTATTTCCAAGGAGAACATGGAGCCACACTGCGCAGCCAGCTCTGCCCAGGGCACCACCGCCTGCACCTCCTGCCCGGGCAGGAAAGGATTAACAACGCTGCCAGGGCTGCAACACTCTTCAAACTTGAAAATTTACCAGGCAGGAGGATGAGCGAGGACAATGCGGGCTATTGTCCTGCTTATCTGGAGCCGCAGAGGGTCAAGGGGACCTCCAGGGACACCCTGGGAAAGGGGACACAGCCCTGAGCAAGGGGCTTTGCACCGCCCGAGGCAGCCCCGTGATTTTGGGGTGCTCCCCTGGGGGCGATGCTGATTTTACCGCTGCTGTGTCGCGTGGAACCCACGTGATACAGCGAGATGTGCTATAAAATGTGATGGTCACACGCATCGTTTAGCTGGGTGCGTGCAGGAATCAGGCAGCGCCCGGATGCGAAAGCTGGTGCCACCCCTCTGGGCTGTGGGGTCTGGTCTCTGGGAAAGGAGACCCAGCTTTCCTTGGGTACTCGGCTCTCAGGGTGGTGAAACTGCAGCCCACAACGGGAATCACTTGACTCTGCCCACGTGCACATCACAGATAATAGCAGCACTCATCTGCAGCTGGCAAAACCCTGCACAGCCCTCCAGCTCCGCCTGACCTC
The DNA here is from genome assembly GCF_964211825.1 of Aythya ferina. Taxonomy (NCBI): domain Eukaryota; kingdom Metazoa; phylum Chordata; class Aves; order Anseriformes; family Anatidae; genus Aythya; species Aythya ferina. The sequence goes on from NC_140318.1 coordinate 5,253,650, forward strand.
TATGGAAAGTTGCAGCTCTGTTTGATGGGCAATTTTCACCGGTCCCTCGGCTGACCACTAAAGACAGTTTCAGGGGAGAAACACTTTTGATAATGGATAATAAATAATATAAAGCAGGAAGGCAACTGAGAGGGTTTAAAAATAGCCAGCCGGTTTCCTTTCTCCTCTCCTGGGAACCTTCTGGGCCTGAAAAGCAAAACACTCAAAGCGGGGTCAGGAGCCCAAGTTCAGGATGTTTGCTCAGCGCAGCTAACCCCAAACACTCAGCCTTCAGGGGCCAAGCTCTTGAGAACCGTGAGACTTGAAACAAATAACTTTTCGGGGCTCCGTCTTTGCCTCTAAGCGTGGAGCTGAAAAGCACCACTTGGATCACACCCTCAAGCTTCTTCTCCCGTACACCCTTGAAGGTCGAGAAATTTTTGAAAGTTACCATGATTTTATAGGTGGGTGACTCTTGGAGCAGGGCATTTAAGGAAACCATCGGCGATTGAGTGACTCATTAAAAAAAAAAAAATAATCATTTTACATTTGGCAAACTCAGCAAAAGCTTTTCACAACACACCGAGCACTTTGCATTGACGTCAGCCGTAAATGTCCCGACGACTTCAGCAGGCGCAGGAGCAGAGACGGGTGCAGGAACCGGGTGCTGCGGGAAATCCCTCACTCGGTTTCTTTCCATCACCCTGCAATGAGCTTTTGACTGAATAAACACAAACCCTTGCACTTCCAAATCACAAACCTGCCCTCATCTGCCACAGCCTCCAGCCTTCAGGCTTCCCCACGCGGCTAACGATGCGGAACGGGTAACAACCAGGGGCTTCTGCAAACGCTACGCCAGTTCCCAACAGCTTTGGGGCAGCACCTGCAGGCTCAGACCTTGGCTTCTCTCTCAATACCAGGGCTCAGCACACACCCTGAGTTGTCTCCCCAGCACATTTGAGCCCTGAGCTCATCCCACAGCCCCTGAGCATCCCCCAGCTCCCCCAGCCCTGCCGACGGCTGCCCTCCTTCACTTTCTTCCACTGCTCCAACGCAGCACGCTTCCTGCGGGACACGACTCGTGCTGACCCTGTTCCCGTACTCCACATCATCGGGGCTCTTCCCCATCAGTCAGGAGTCTGGGAACACAAAGTTTGGGAATGGGAGTCGTCACATTATCGTGGCTGGCACCAGCTCAACAAAACACATCGGGTCAGTCCCCGCAGCACTCCATACCCTCCTCGTGCCGTAGGGGCTGGGGAAGCCCTTTGCGTCCCTGTTTGTAAGGCACTTGGGAGGCAAAGCGCTGTCGATAGAAAAGAATTATTAACTGGAAGTGGGGCTGTCTGTTACCGCTTGCTTTGAGTCCTGAACCAAAACTTTCTGGGTGTTCAGATTTTCATTGGAAACTTTCACTTCCACTGCCCCCACCTCTCCAAGGCCCAGGCTTCTACTGGAAAATTACTATTATTATTATGAGCGTTTCTTATAAAACAAAGAACCAGCACCACTTCCTCTTCTCCTCTGGGGAAAAAACCTCACAGCTTCTGCAAGACGGGGCAGTGGTATCAGTGCTCTCAGTATCCCCTGCACGCCAATGTGAGGTTAGAGCAGCAGCTCCCAGAATTTATTTGGGGACTGATGGATCCCACCCAGCCCCATCTCTCACAGCCCCAGTTCTCACTCGTGATCACGATCCATGCCAGTTTTTAACCAGATTTTAGGGGCGAGCCAGACACCGCTGGCCAGGGTGTTTTAGGAATCCCTCAGCCCAGCTGTTCAGACCCAGGTTTGGGGTATTTCTTGGGCCCTTTCCCTCCACACGAGCTCTTTGTGCTGGCAGGGGAAGGCTGAACCTCTCCATCCCGCTCTGCTGGGCTTGCTTTCCTGCAGCCCCCGCGTGCAGCTGGGCCGCAGCACCTCCTGCGGAGCCTCCTGCGGAGCCTGAAGCTCGGCGGTGGCAGCGTAATTATGCCACCAGCCTGGAAAACTAACGAGCTTGCAGGAATATTTCCACTCCATCCTAACGCTCACACCAACCGCTTTGCCATAATATTTGAGCGTCTTGCCTTAGGGCAGCAGGTGATAACGTAAGCCTCGGGTTTTCAGACCTGCTGACCTCTAGAATTCGGCAGAACAAGGCCGGCACGGGGCGCACGGGGAAATCAAAGCCACTTTCTGCGAAACAACTGACCACAGCACACCTCGTGTGGACACTTCTGGGGAAAGGCGCATGGGGACGTTGCCACAAGAAGTCACGCAGCCACGTACGGCGAAAAGAAAATACCCAGAAAAAAAAAAAAAAAAAGAGGCAAAACACGACTGCTAACATTGAAACCCACCCAGAAGGCCAAAGACAACAAGCTCCATCTTGGGAACAGCACCAAGAGACCTCACGGCGCTTCGCAGGGCGGCCAGCAGCAGGGGGATGCAGTGAAACAACCACAGCAGCTTGCCCAGGGCTGGTTGGTTTTTTGGGGAGGATCACTGGATCCCCAGGAGCTTTTAGCACCAGGCAGCCCCATGTCAAGCAGGAGCTGCTGCCTCTCCCCTTCAGTTGAACTTTGGGCTCCCAGAGCCGAGGTCAGCGGGCACGGGGCTGCTGCAGCCGGACACACCGCAGACAGGGAGACGTCTTTCTTGAGCCATTTGTCTTGAAAGGCGGCTTTTATCTCCCTATCACCTTTCTGCCGGAATGTTTCAGTCAGCTCTTTTAACAAATACCACCTAAGGTGCTCGTAACCAAAAGAAAAACAGGAAAAACATTTTTCTGTGTTGCTTAGCAATCAGCATACGGCCAGCTTGGGGCTCCCAGGTGCTCTGAATTACTGCAGCTTTCACCCTTGCTTGCACTCCTCCGCTGGATAGCAGCGAAAAGGCAAACCACTGGTAGGAAAGAGAAAGGTTACGAAGCCACAGGAATTGGCAGGGAAAGACAGGAATGGGTGTAACCCCTGAAGATATGATAATTTCCTTTCCAAAATCAAAACGGGCCCTCTCATCCACCAGGAAAATAAGACGGCGCGGTGAGATTTCATAACGTGTGCCAGAAATACAGAGCTGTTGGTTGCTGACATGGGGCAAGGAGTTGGCAAAGCACCCCTGGGCCTTGCAGGGTCCCTGCTGTGCTGCTTCCCAAAGGGAACTCAACCCATAACGGGATTCCCTGGGCATTATTGAGTGTTTCCTTCTCCCCCATGCCCCCTTCCAGCCTGCTGCAGCTCCCTACAAATCACCCGGATGGCAAAAAGGGCTCCCCACGGCCAGGTGGGGTGCCTGGACTGACACAGAGCAGGGCTCGGGCTCTGCTCACCTTTCAAGGTACCTTCAAGGGCAGCGAGCACATTTTTCCAGTGCCGGTAAGGAGCCGAACTGACACGTTCAGCTGAATCTCGTAAAAGGAGCCTCTCGGAAACACGAGGACCTGGCAGCGGACCAACAGAGAAATCCCGACGGATAACAAAGAAACCTTGCTCATCGCCAGCTCCTTACCCTGGCACATTTTCCAGCACCGTGAGCATCCCCCGGTGCTGAAACATGTCTGGGCACACGTAGGGGAGGGAACGGGGCCGTGGAGCTGCTAAGAGGCCCAAGAGAGGAGCACAAAGGCAGGGGAGCAGCGCACGGAGCTGATGCATCGTGCAGGTCTGTGTCCAGAGCTAAACGTGGGACCCACGCAGGCTGCAGAGCCACGCTGAGCAGAACTACAGGCAGCAAAGGCCAAACGGACTCAGAGCAGCCTGGGTTTAACGCAAAGTTAGCCCAAAATAGGAGTGAGGTGGAACAGATTGAAATGCCAGATCCTGGAAATACGCGAAGCAGCAGCAAGGTGCACCGCACGCAGAGCGCTAATGCCACAAGTAAATATCTGAGGTTACTTGAAACAAAGAAATCCAGCTAAACAGGAACAGAGCCCTTTAACCGGGGATATGGAAAAGGATGTTCCAACAATGGCCCTGCACCTCCTCCAGCCGCACAAGCGTCAGGGAAAGCATACATCAAAACCCGGGCACGTCGGGAAGCCGCGGTGCAAGCCGCAGGGAAGCTGGCTTGGTTTGGAGCGAGGGGAGAAGCCTGGAGGCAGCCGCAGAGCGTGGTGACAGCGTGGCTGGTGGTGAGAAGCCAGGGCCAGGAGCGGGGCAGGGCCACGGGACAGGAGAGCATCCAGGTGCTCGCTGACACCGACAGCACCCGGGCCAAATCCCCTTGGTCGGGGCAGAGCGCAGCGAGTGGAGATGGAAGTATCCCACTTTAACACTTTCTGGTGTCCCCACGAGAGGCAGGGAAGGAGCCTGGCAAGAGCTGGAAAGGGAAAATCTGACTGTCCAGAGCCCGAGCCGGGTCTCGCCCCGATGAGACACACGGCCACATGGCTGAAAAGTCAATGAAGAATTGCAAGTGTCTTTCGCCCTTCCCAGGTATTGTCAGACCCTCAGAGGATGTTTAAAAAAGCCAAATCGTTTTCCCCTTGGTAAGAGCCACTTGAAAAGGTTTCCTCTCTGCATTGTTTCAGCAGGGGGAAGTTATTCCGGCGCGTCCCCCCGACGGCCAGCACGGCGCTTTTTGTCGGGCTTGCCTGGCGCGGTGGAGCAGCGCTCTTCCCAGCAATGCCATCCGCCGGGGGCACGGGGCCAGCTTCATCTCTCGGTTTCGGTGGCACAAACAGCAGCAGCGCTGAGTCACAGCACAGCACCGGGTCCGGCCACGGCACTGCTGGCCCTCCAGGTCGTGATTTATGCTCTTCTTCCTCGGAGTCTTGGCTCCAGGGATCGCAGCGAGCGCCGAAGAATTTCGGTTTTCATTAAAATAACAAGGTCATCCTGCGAGCGCTGGAACTGCTCGGGTCTCATTTCCTACGGTTTTGTGTCTCGAGGCCGCCCTCGGTGCCTAAAAATGTACGAACCGAGACTGAAAATGTTTTTGTGGTTACAGCGTTTGTAAGCGGCGTCTCCCACGTGGATTTTCTGGTGTCTAATAATACACGAGCTCACGCTACAGCTGTTTCGGGGGCATTTACAAGATTCCTTTCCTCCACTCAGCTACCTCCTCTCATCGTTTTTGCATAGATCTAATGATCTGCGAGCCCTCCGCCAGATTTGCATGAAGCGGGCCAGCAGGTTGAGAAGTCACCCGGGGCGGGAGGCCACAGACAGGCAGACAGCAGCTCGCCGTTAACCTCATTTCGGGAGGAAAAAAGAGTTTTCCACCCCCTTGTTGCAGGGAAGAAGGTTGGGAAATGTGACCCGGGTGTTTTTAGGTGGGTCTGATCCAGCTTTGGCGGGACTTTTGGCAAGACATCGCAGCACCCGGCTGCATCCTACCCCCACGAGCATCTCCCTCCATCAGCTCTCACGGCCCCAACGGGTTGGGCTGATTAACCCACTGCCGAGCAGCCCGCGTGTTGATTTTTTTTCATCTCAGCAGCCAAGATCATTACGTATTGACGGTTAATTACCCCGTTGCTGTTTGCGACACGCTGCTGCGGGGCTGTGTCAGGGTTTCCATGACACGCAGCCGTGCAACGTGGCAGCACGCAGGTACATCACCGGGCTGGCGTGTGCCGAGGCACCTCCCTGCCAAAGCCAGAGCCCCGTGGAGCTTCCCTTCGGAGCCTCCCTTCCCTTCGGAGCCTTCCTTTCCCTTCCCGACATCCACATCCACTTGCAAAGCTCTTTTCTGGAGCAGCCTCGTGGCAAGGGGGCCCCTGGAATTTGCGGTTTGTCGGAGGTCTCGGATGGGGTCGGCTGCCAGGATGCAGCCTTGTGCTGACCCCAAAACATCCAGGGATGGAGGCCCACGGGTGCAGGGCGTCGAGCCCCGTGCAGTGGGAAATGGTGGAGCTGTGCCCCACAGCCCAGCCGACTCCCGCTTCCCTCTGCCAAACGGGAAGGGAAATCCGGGATTTTCACAGTTTCTTTTGATCCCTCTCACTCGCACCCAGCAGGCGGGCAGGGATTAATCCCTGTTTCCCAGCTCCAGCAGCTTGGGGGCTGCCCAGGCAGGAGGAACCCACCCGAGCAGGAGCTCCCCGAGCTGCCAGACCCTGGGGGGGCTCCATCCTCCCATCCCTGTGGCCCCAGAGGTGCCCCCGGCTGCTGGGGTCAGTCAGCCCGGAGGCTGCTGCTAAAAATCACATTTCCCCTCTGACCTCTCTGTTCACAGTTCTTGGTTTGTGCTCGGTTTCCAGGATGGGAAATAGAAGGGCTGGGGGGAGAGGGGGTTGCTCTGATGAAAGACAAAAAGGAAACAGTCTCTCAGACCAAGGCACACAGAAGCCTAAAGGGAGAAGAAAAGGAAAAGTAGAAGGGGTTATTTTTAGTTTTTTTTTTTTGGATGCTATTTCCCAGCAGACTGAAAGCGAGCAGTGCCCCAGCATCACTGGGGGTGTTGCTCTGCATTTGCTGCCCTGTTGCCAGCATCACGGCCACGGCCAGACGCTACGAGCCCATTGCATAGCTCACCTCAAACAGCTCCTCGATGTGCCCTAGCCAAGGGCCTGATCCTGCCCGCTGCCCTCAGGAGCTGTCAACAGGAGCAGGTCAGGGATTGCCAGCTCGCAGGATGCCCCCAGAGCCAGGGCACCCCAAACCAGCAGGAGCTGGGAGGGAAGCAAGGAGCTGGGATGAGGAGACGCCTGCACGAGGCTGCACAGCAGAGGACGCCAGTAAAATCAGCAAGTCAGCCTGCAGATATTAACAGCCTTTGTGGTTCATAACTTTGGGTCTTCACTTTAAGAGAGAGAAAGTTCCTCACCGTGTAGGCACAGGGGAAGGCGAGCACCGGGGATGCTGCTCTCGGCCAGCCCCGGCATCGAGGGGACACCTGAAAGCCTCGGCCGTGGACTGCAGCTCCCCGCAGCAGCAGACAGCCTGCGTGCCCCACACACACGGCCCCAGGAGTTAAAAACACCAAATATCACGAGTTCTGCCCAAAGTGAGCCACCAGCCCGCCTGCATGTTGCAGCCTGGTCAGAGGGAACCGCTGCCCTGCCAGGCGGCATCCCCCACGAGCCATCTCCTTGGGGTGGGACGGAGCCGACCCTCGCTGCAATACCAAAATGTTTCAGGGACACCGAGCGCTGTGAGAGAGGAGCTGGTGTCAGCAAGAAGCACCCCTGTGCCCCTGCCAAGCCGCAGGTGGGCTCTGCAAGGCTCCTTCCCACAGCCCCAAACCAGCCCCTGAACCCGATGTGGCTCAGCGGAGTGGCGCTGGCACGCTCACGGCACGGTGTCACGGCAGCTGTGCCCACAGCCCTGCTCCGAGCCCCGGGGTGAAGGGACAGGGGACAACGTGCTGTCCCAGAGGGACCTCGTGCCACCCAGCTGCCAGGAGGCAGCTGCAGCCAGGGTGCTGGGACGGAGCCAGTGACCGCCAGAAGCACGCGGACGCTGGGAGCTGTGTGAGGCGCTCCACCAAGCTCGACGGCCCTCGTGGTGTCATCGGGATGGGAAATGAGAGCAGGGAGAGAGAAAACGGGGAGAAGAGAGCCCATCTCACCTGAGAGAGCACAGGAGGCTGAGCCCACGCCTCTAGGAAGCACAAGTCTAGAGGAAAAGCTGCAAGGGGCAAGCTCTTACACTGCCCCCAGATTTTGGGCAGCAACTGGGGCTAAACGATGGGGAGGAGGAAGAGCACAGCGATAGGGGAACGCTCCAGGACATCTCTCTGGACATTAGATCACATTCCCAGTGACATTTAGGGGTAACGCCACCCAAACCAGTGGTTTTGCCTTGACTTGTACCAGCAGAGGATGCAGCACGAGGTATTTTACCAATTTTTCTTTGCAATTTCTACTCCGCAGCTACGGGCACGCACAGACCCAGCCAATCTCTTATAAAAACGCTGACCGCAGATCAGTCCGACAGCGACTGGAAGCATCAGCTCCTCCTGCACTTGCAGCACAGGGAGCATTAGCATTGCTTTGATCCCACCAGTAACCCCCAGTCTGCACGTGGGGCTCCCCCAGGCCACCGGCTGGGGCTGCGATGATGAGAGGCCGGGCAGGACGAGTCCCGGGCACTGGGGCAGCCTCTGCTCGAGGCTCCAGAGGTCTGGGCTCTCATTTTGGTTTGGCAACCCTCGTCTGCCCGGCTGCATCACTGCGGTCCTGCTGACTGCTTATTAAAGTGGCACCAGCCCAGCACGCCCACGGCTCCACTCCCCTCGTGGATTCGGTCGAGGAGCTCGCAGGAACGTGGAGGTGAAGCCTCCAGCAGCGTTAGCACCCAGGAACCAAACGCAGCAGCAGCCATCGGTGACCCTCTCCCCCGTCCCTATAGCCCAGGGTGAAAGCTCAGCCCGGCACACCAACCAGCCCCTCCAGCAGCTGGATTTGGGAACCACAACTGCCCCCAAAGCTCCCAGGATGGCCACTTGCACAGGCACCACGAGCAAGAAGCACACCCGTGTCGCCTCAAAAACACTTCCATGCTCTGAACCCATGGGGCAACCTTGCCAGGGGGGTGAAACCCAGCCCCCAGGGAGGCAGGGATGCAGTGGGGGGGGTTCTGCTGCTTCCCACAAGTCCTGGGATTTTACAGCGCTCTCCTGGAATTCTGCTCTCGCGGATGAGCACTCAGCCGGGGTGACTTTTTCCGTAGTTTTGCAGTTTTCCTCTAAAATGCCAAGTGATGATTCACCCGAGGGGAAAGGAGAGTTTGGCCAAAAGACAGAGGATGGAGGGATTTGTTGTTTTTGTCTGTAATTGTGGTCAGGAAACAGTCCCAGCGCTCATTTTCAGCTCCTCCCTCCTGATAACATCTACCATGCACAGGCAGTGGAAAAGAAGCAGCCTTTGATATAAACACGACAAAGCGTTTGATTCATTGCAGGGCTGTTTTCAGCGACTGCTTCACCCCTGCGCCTGGGACCGACCCGTGACCCCTGCAGGCTCCAGCTCCTCGTCCCCACGGGTGGAAGCCCACCCGACCCCCGGTGGGCAAAGCCACCCCAGGGAAGGATGCTGCAGGGGGGTGTGGGTGCTGAGTCTCTGGGCAGGGCTCGGTCACCAGCAAGGGTTCACCAGCAGGACAAAAGGTTTGCACACCGTGCGTCCCCACACTCACCAGCTCACCCCATCACCCCGAAACACCCGCTGCATCCATGGGAGGGAGCTGAGCCTTGGTGGCTCAGGATGGGGAGAGCGTCTGCCTCCCTTCCAGAGGCACTCATCCTCCCAAGCGTGGTGAGGAAGGCTGGTTTCCAGCCCCTGTACAACCAGCTCCATCAGCCCTGGCACAGGGCAGGTCGTGGAGGAGCAGACTGAGCCCCCAGGGCAGCCCCGGGCAGGATTCATCCCCTGCCATCTATCAGCGCTCCGTGCTCCTGAGGAATGGAGCTGGAAATCAGTAACTCATTAGTGCTGATCTCCAAGTTGTTTTTCTTCTACGTGCCAGGAGATGCCATTACACCCAAGGTACCTGGGCTGCAGTCAGCTAAAAGACGAAAAGCCCAAGCGAACGAGATCCCTGAGCGCAGCAGGGAATAAACCTGGGCTACGGCAAACCTGGGACCGACCGCTCGCTCCCATCTCCAGCTCCTCCGGGCCTGGCTCTAAGGTCAAACCAAGCTTTTATCTCCTCCTGCACATCAGTACATTGGGAAAAAAAAATAATATTAGACGAATAAATTAGCATGCGAAATGTAATTTAACTAATTAGCCCACTGGAGTGGAAAATATTTGCTAACTGCTTTGAAGTCAAACCTGCTGCGCTCACGAGGGCGTCACCAGGGAGCAAGGACAAGGGGGGGCTGAGCAGGGTGCTGGTTCCTTCCCCCGACAGCTTCCCAAAGCCCAGGGCATGGAATGGACCCCCTGGGATGTGCCCAGGCAGTGGCACCGTTGTCCCTGTCCCCAGATATTGCCAAGGAAGCCGACAAAGCAGCTCCACCCTACGAGGGAAGGGCCGAGGTGCCCCAAAAGCCGTTACATGGCTCGTGACAGCCCGCTCGTTGATTTCCCCATTTCCCAGAGATAGAAACCGTTACTCTTTTATTAGCCAAGGTTTGGAAATCCCTCCCCATCGTAGCACGAGAAGCGCCCTGAGAAATTTTGCAACCGCTCGGGTGGGTTTTGAAAGGGAGGGACTGGCAGCCCCAGCGACAGCCAGCGAGGGGACGGAAACAAGAGCCACCTCTGCCCCGGTGCCAGCCCCTGGATGTGGCCACGGGGTGCCCACGTCCCTTCCTCCCTCCTTTAGCTGCAAAGGGCAAACAAGTGGGGAGAGGCAGGGGGCACCCCGAAGAGCAGCGGGGCACGGTGACACAGCTGGGATGCTGCTCTGGCTCCCTGCCCGTGATGCAGATTTGTTTTCTGTGCTCCCATCCCTGCCTCCTGTGGACCTGCCCAGGTGCTCCCTCGCTCGCAGCAGGTTGGGGTCAGTGCTGCTGGGTGGCGTTCGGCCACTCGTTAGTGCGGCCCCTGGACCCCGTCCACTTATTAGAGCTCTGCTCAAATGCATGCATCTGAAGTCCCCACGTAACAGTCCCTGATCTTCTCCCAAATTCCCTGCACCACCTCCAAGGGGAAAGGCAATCCGCGAGCCTGCAGGTGCTGAAGCAGAGCGGGAGGTGCCACCCGGAGAGGTGACAGCGTGGGGACAGCCCTGGGCAGGCACGAAGCACCGATCCCTGTGGCTGGGGGAGCTCCTTGGCTGCCAGCGAGGACTTTCCTCATCGCTCCTCACCCGGGGCTTCCCCGCTGCGGGGGCTCCAAGCACGGAGAGGTGCCGGCGCTGCGGGGGTGCAGCCGCCTCGCCCCCGCTTTCTGGGAGAAGGGAAGGCAGCGAGCAGCCCCGGTTTCCTTCACGCAAACACACGAGGCACTCAGGCGGAGCCCCAGGTCGAGTGGAAATGGGGATGCTGGAGAACGTGCTCCCAGCGGTTGGGGTTTCCATCCCCTTCCATCCTGCACAACGGAGGAAACGCCCCGGCGGTGACAGAGGGCTGGGGACACCAAGCAGAAAAAAATCCCTCCGACGGGGCACAACCCCCTTAATTATTATTATTTTTTCCATTCTGCAATGAAACCACGGATACAATCAGCAAACGGAGCTCATTTTGAGCAACCCAGGGCAGGGCATCCCCACGCCCCATCCCAGCCACTGCCCGGGCGGGCACCGATCTCCAGCGCTGGTGAATCCTGAGGATCCCACAGCACACCGCGGGGAAACCCAGCCTCAGGTATGGCTACGGCGAGCTGTGAGCTGCTGACAAATCAAGCTCGATGAGAATAAAGCACCCAGCTGCGAGGTCAGCGCCTTCCTCCCGCGCTCCAGCACCCTGCAGGCTGCCTTCGCCTCCCTCCTTCCCTCCCTGCCACGCTTTCGGGGCGCGTTCCCAGCCCCGGCACGCCCTGCTGGCTCTGCAGTGACCGTCACAGGTATCCTCATTAGCACAGCGGCACCCACGGTGCTGGCAAAACCCCCTGGGGTGTTTCTAAATATAGGAGCTCCCTGCAAGCCCATCCCTGCAGAGGAGCTGGGCTGGGCTGGGGCTGCCCACCCCTGCCAGGATCCGGCACGGTGCCCACAGGGGAGCCCTCCCTCCTCCGAGGGCTCCTCTCGGTGTCATTTTCTCCCTTTAAGCACGCAGGTGATGCAGAAGAGAAGGTAACGTTCACCACCATACCCTAACTGCTCTCCACCAGGAAAAAAATGCAGATTTAAGGCCCCTGCGGTGAGGACGAACGCTGAGCACACACAGCGAGAGCGGGGGCTTCCCCTGCTCCCCAGGCAGAGGCAGCTCTGCCCCGAATGCTGGCGGCACCTGGAGCGCATCCCAAACCCTCGCGGAGCTGGGATGCCGCCTGCTCACCCACCACGAGCTGGGGGAAGCACTGCCCCTACGTTGGGGTCCCCAGCAGCTTTGGGGCAGGGCTCTCTCCTGCACAATCGGGTTCCCGGTGCGTTCCTGCGAGGGGCAGAGTTAAGGTGATGATGGGCACCGCGAGCCACGCTTTGGGAAATCTGCCCTGGTGCTGCAGCCAGCGCCACTTTGTGCATCCAAGCCCTGCCCTTTGCTGCAGCCGAGTGGGCAGGAGCGGTGCCCACGCTGCCAGCGGGATCAGACAGGGCAGCCCCGAGCTCTGCCACCACCTCCAAGCCGTCCCCAGCCAGGACACCCGCAAGAAACCTGCCCTCCTGCACCGAGCGCCACCGCGAGTCTCCCACCCAGCGGGGAGCTTCCCCTGCCTCCCCGACTCCTCCTTTCATCTTGGATTTTGCAAGAGACAAGGCGCAGGCTGGCTCCAAACGCAGCTCTTGGGGAGGAAAAGGCTGCGCCGGGAGGCGGTGCCACCTTCTTGGCACCTTCAACTTTGCCACAAGTCCACCAGCCCCGGCCAAGTGCCGGGGTGGGGTCACGGCTCCTCTCTGCCCCCTGCACGCCCACCCCGGCCCCGGAGCCCCCGCGGGGGCTGGCGGCCGCCTCGCCTGCCACTTACATCGTCATCCTGCACGCTCAGGGGGATATCCAACATGCACATCTGCACGGGCTGCACCAGAGCCTTCTGCACGTTGAACAAAGGTTTCGCCTCCATCTTCCCAGGCGCGGAGGGGCTGCTCATTCTCCTCTCTCTCTCTGCCGCCGCTCCTCTTGCAGGAGGGGCTCCAGGCCAGGCAGGGAAGCAGACCGGAGATCTCTCCCTGCTCGATTTTTCTCAGCGCATCTTGCCAACAGCCTCCGCCGCCGCCGCCGCTGCTGCTGCTGCTCCGAGCGCCCTTATTTCCTTCCTCGCAAATCAAAGGGCTGCCAGGAGCCGCACCGCGAGGCTGTGTGCGCGCGTGTGTGAGCGAGCGCGCCCGTGTGCGTGTGCGTGTGTGCAGCGGGCGATGCTCCCGTGGCCGGAGGAGCAGCCCTTTGGGAGCAGCAGCCCTTTGGGAGCATGCCTCGGCACGCTGCCTCGCCAGCCGCTCCTTGCTTGCTCTCCCGGCGATGCCGGTGCCGGCTCCCACCTCGCTGCAAGCCTCATCTGCATGCGCGGCACTCGCGGATCCCGCGCATTGTCCCCGAGACACAACAGGTCCTGCCTGCCGTGGATTCCTGCCTGCGATCAGGCTGGGTCCGCAGAGGCTACAGTTTTTCCCTCCGGCTGTTGTGGCAGGCAAACAGGCAGAGCTGGAAGGATGAGAGGGTGTGAGGCAGGGAGCATGCCTGATCCGGGCGGGAGCCTCCCCTTTTCTTGCCTTCTCCTCTTCCATCCCCGCTTCCCATTGTCGGAGGCAGGTTCAGATCAACACCTTCCTGCACTCCCAGGACCACAGCGAGGCTGAAATAATTCACACCCAGAGAGAGGCTGGGAGCCCGATGGCACTGGAAATGCAGCGCGGCACCGAACAAAGGCAGCGGGCACTGGAGATTTGGGGTCAGTCCTGCGTGGGAAGTTTCGCCCAGGCGAGCACAGATCCTGCTGCCTTCTGCACCCCAGGGAGCCCACAGCTCCAAAAAGGAGTCAGCTGGGGGCAGAGCGGCACACTGGGGTGTTTTAGGTACAAAGAGCATCTTCCTACACCTTCCTGCAGTATTTGCACCAATCCCTTCATGGGGTGTGAGAGAGGCACTGACACTCGCACCAGGGGCACAGACAACGCGAATGGAGGCAGCAGCAGGCCCCGATTTGGGGTTCCCCTTGCTGCACACAGGGCAGAGGCACGGGATGGTGCAGCCCAGTCCCTGCTTTCCCAAAGCCCGCAGCAGGGCTATGGGTTTTGGGGCTGCACTGGGGAATCCAGCTGAGCCCCACTCTGCACGGGGCAGGCACCATCTCCGGGGTCATCTCCCAGCCTGGTGATATTATGGGAACTGCCCGGCCCTTTTCGTAGTGCCAAGGCAGTGCCACAGCCCAGGGAACACCCCGGCACGGAGTCACCGTCTCGCTATGTCCCGGTGCCTCATTGCTGCCATCACCAGCCACACAACCTGCCCCAGGCACGGGCAGCGCCCGCAGCCCAGCTCCCAGGAAAGGTGACTCAGAGCTGCACCGAGCCCCTGCGCGGGTTCCTCGCCGCCCCACGACAGCTCAGCAGAGCAGGGCTTTCCAGTAACAACCTTCCAGTAACAAACTGGGCTTGGCTGGCTGGGATTGCACCTTCTGATGGGGCTGAGCGACTGCAGCACCATCCCGAGAAGCGCTCGCCACCGGGACGTCTGCAGCAGAAGCGGACGGGAAAAGTTCCCCCAGCACCAAACCAGCCCGGACAGGACGATCCCACACAGGCTTGTGAACGACAGCCCTGTCCCACTCCACCTCCACCCTGGGTGAGCTACGATCCCAAACCCTCTGTCAGCAGCAGCCCCAAAGCCCCGTGCCCATCCCGATGGGGTAACAGATCCCCAGCACGGGACGGAGCCCACGGAGTGGGGAGGGCTGGAGGAGAAACTTTCCCCTGGCTCCCCTCACCCCTGCATCGGGCAGCAGCTCCATCCCAGCCCCTGGTGCTTCCCCGTTTCATTTTGCATTGGGGTTTTGTTGTTTCCTGCACATTCAGCAGGAACGGGACCTCGCTGCTTCGCTGCTCTAACTGGGAAAATGCCCTTTTCCAGTAAGAGCCTCGGCAGGAACAGAGAAATGGTGACACCTCCACCAGCTGCAGCCTGCTCCCGGCTGCTCTGCTGCTGCCCCAGAGAAACCAGCTCCAGGCTGGGGCCGCGCATCCGTCCCTCACAGCCTCTGCTACCCAAAACGCATCATTTGGGCTCATCGGGATGGACCGCGACTGAGTCACCCTGTAGGTGGATGCAGGTTTTGGGGACAAACTCGTGCACAGGAGGGTTTCAGTGCCCAGCACACAGTGCAGGCACTCAGACTGCTCCAAAAGCAGCGCCCGACCTCTCCCAGCCCATCAGCCGCTCCTACCACCGAGCGACTCGCTCCTGAGGACGAAGCCCCCGTCCGAGGAAGGCTGACCCTGGCGCTTTATGGAGTCGAGCATCAAAGGCTTCCACGAAACGAAAGGAATCCCATGGCAGGAACAATGTCAGGTTTGTTTTGCCAAGGAAATTGCGACTCCACGAATTGTCCCCGAGCCCAACCAGCGCAGGGCCCCGCGGGTGCAGGAGAACGCCCGGCTTCGGGGAAATGATGCAAAGCCCACGGGTTTATTTTCACTGGGTAAGGGCGACAGAAAGGCAAAGGAGAAACGGAGCAGCACGAGAAGGGGAAAGCGAGTGGAAAATCCCAGCCGCTCTTCCCCTTCGATACCGATCGGTAATAGGAAGAGGAAACCTGCTTTCGAAAGCACAGAAATCCCAGCCCGGTGGCATCCCTCTGCAGAAACCGGGCGGTTACGGGAAGCCCACGGGCACATCTCGAGGGGCAGAGCAGGCTCGGACGTGTGGGTGGGTGTCCTGTAGGTGGGTGTCCCATGGGTGGGTGTCCCACAGGGCTTCCAAGGGACCTGAGCAGACAGGACACCAAGTCCCCAGCGAAAACCAAGGGCAGCTCGTGGTGTATAACCCCACTCCAAACCCGCCTTGTCCCAAGCGAGTTAAGAGAACAAACCCCACTCATTTTTAACCGCACCCTCGGTTTTAGGCATTTGCTTCAAGGAGCCGCCCTTGCACCCTCCAAGTTCCGCTCCTGACAGCGGCCCCAGCCTGAATAAATGCCTGAGCTCCCCAGAAGGGACACGTATGCAAAATTAACCCTCAATCGAGCCCATGTGAGGCACGAGCTGGCCGTTTAATGGGTGTGGAGCAGCAATTACCACCGCAAAGCGAAAGCCAGCAAGCGTTGAGGGGGGGATGCAATTAGTTTCCTTGGGATTCCTCCACACGTTTGTCACTTGAGGGATTTCCATGTCCAAACTCCCCCGGGGGTGGGAAGGCACCCCAGGAGCCTCCAGGTCCCACGGGGAGGGGACGGGGACGCGTCCCCATCGCCCCCCACCGCGGTGCCTGGATGCGGCCGCTCGGAACCAGTCACCATGGAGACGGTCACTGCAGCAACGCGCGGGGATGCGAGGACCAAGGGGGGGATGTGAGGATCAAGGGGGGGATGCCAACGAGGCCAAGGACCACTTTCCCCCTAGAAAAGGGCCAGGAGGTGCCCACAAGCCCCCTTTCTGCTTCCGAGGCCGTTTCCCTGCATCAGGAGCACAACCGGGCTCTGCCGCTCGCGCTCCAGCTGCCGCGTCCCGTGCCGAGAGCGCTTTATCCTGTCGGAATGGGTCCCACGGGAGCTGCTAATACCGAGCTGTCACGGAGGGAGCTGCTGGAGGCTGCTATGGTAACGCTGGGATGGGGTTTCCATCACGATCTCCCCTCGGGGATGGAGCCCAGGATGGGGGCACCCACGCCGCAGCCCCCGGGTGCAGGTGGCTGGGCGCAGGGCAGGCAGAGGCGCTCCAGGAGGGTGCCTGGGTGCAGCTCTCGGGGAGGGAAATCCCCGGCACACAGCCTGTACGTGCTTTGGGCACAAATAGCCGGGATGATTGCGTTCGTGTAGGGGCATCCACCTCCTCATGCTGGGCTCAGATGGCGGGTCTGGAAGCTGGGGGCTGCAGAGGTGCCACGAGCTGCCACGTGCACACCGCAGCTCCAAACCTAAGGAAAACCCCCAGCATCTCCCCAAACACCCACCCATCACACCACCCACCTCGTTGCGATGGGGGTGGGCAGCACACGGCGCACAGCAGGGCTCGCCTGGTCCCTCACTGGGCAACCCAGCCCGACCAGGAGCTCCTCACTGTCAGCAGCATCCCTACTGCACAACAGCACGGTGCCGCGGGGCACGGAGGGCTGAGGGCACAGGCAAGCCGCGACAGCCCCTGCTGTCACCAATTATCCTTTCCCGGCGAGGGTTTATTCCACCTGGCAGCCAGGCTGGAGCAGCAGCCGGCTGCCGAGGGCTGGCAGCAAGGCTGGGGCATCTCTGCGGGAATATGTCCACAGCCATCGAGATCTGCGGGCAAACGGGGCACGGGGACGTGCTGCACGGCGCCTGGAGCACTCGCCGGGGATGCTGCATCCCCTGAGTCACCAACCAAAGCTCAAACACGCCCCAGGGGATGGGGGTCCTGTCCCCCAGCCCTGCAGCCCACCGTGCTGCTGAGCCTGCAGCTCCCCGGGCGCTCTTTAAACGATGTGTAAAGCCAGGAGGTTATCTGTGGAGCCACATCGCTGCCCCGTATCGCCTGTCAGGCAGGGAACGGGCTCGGAGATAACAGACACAACTGGAGCAGCTCAGAGGTTTCCAGCCCCAGGCACAAAGCCAAGGCTCTCCCAGTCCTCCCTCTTTGCTTTATGGCCAAGGGGCTTGGAAGAAGCCTCCGCCACGTGCAGTCCCCTCCTCACCAGCCTGTGCTAGCCAAGGGGATGGGAACACTTGTTGCAGGGGTGGGTTCCTGGAGCAGGTTGATTTTCCTGGAGGTTTTCTTCAGGGCTCCGGTTCAGGTGCTGCCCAGCCTCCCAGCAGCAAGGCGAGGGGTCTGGCACTGCTTCCTCAGCCATGCAGGAGCCGACAGCCTTCATGGACCTCTCCTTAGCCCTGGCTCACAGCAGGAGGGGTGTTTCAGCCTGGACACCGGTGCACAGTTTGCTCCCCTTGCAGGTGAACAAGGACACGGCAGGGGACCAAACCCAAACGCTGTCAGGGTCGGTGGGGCAGAGGGCGCGGAGACCCTTCCCCGAAGCACCGGCTGCAGGCAGAGCCCAGCTCCCCAAACCCCTGCAGCAGGACAAAACCTGGCTGGTGCTGACAGCCAGGAGCATCCTCCGGGAGCAGGGCACGGCACAGGAGGTGGCACGTCCCCCTCCTGCCCCACACCCGTCACCGCCATCGAGCGACCGCGCTGCAAATCGGATGAGGCTCAGCCCTGGAGGCCCTCCATTGATTTCCGTTGCCTAACGACAGGAAAGCTTTATAATCCTATTAACTAAACACCCTTTCAAGCAGCAGTGGGAGCAGCACGAAGGGGAGTTGTATAAGCACCCAGAGCCACCCGGCGCAGCGCCCGGCTCCATGGGTGCTGGGTGAGGCCCCCAGAATTGGGGCTGTGGCACCCATGGGTGCAGGGCTGGTCCCCATGAAGGCCTCCTGGGTTCACCCCACAAGCTCTGGCTGCACATCACCGGCTCCTACAAAGGAGCTGGGAGGTCTCAGGTAGGAAAATGGTGCTCAGGCACACAGAGCGCAGGGCCTGGCCCCACAATATTGCACTATTGCTGCATTTCAGTGACAAGAAAGGAGCCCCTGCGAGCCCATTAATGGGCAGCCATTCACAGGGGTGGGTTTTGGGGCAGCAGGAGATGCAGATGCCTGCCTGATGCCTCATCCAAACGAAAGCCCCCCAGGTCCAGCTCCCCTCCTGATGGCACAACCAAGACTTCTGCAGCACTCACCCCCAAGAAGGTCTGGGCTGCAGCAGCAGGGAGAAAAATGTCTTCCCCCCCAGCAGAAACACACCTTCCCCAGGCAGCGGGGGTATTTATCAGCCCTCTCCCTGCCCCTTCTCTCCCATTATCCCCACAGCACTGCCCTAATATTTCCCAGCACAGGTTTTAACGCAGAGGCGCAGGACGGGCTCTTTGCTGGGGGACACGAGGCTGCAGGCGTCCCCGTCCGTGTCACAGGCACCCTAAACAAAACCCTTCCCTGTTTCAGTGCTTACCCCATGGGGCACAGGATAACCTGTCCCCCCACGAGCCCTGGGGCTCCCATGCCCGATGTCCCCGTGCTGGGGGGCTCCAGACCCACCACACGGAGATGCAGCATCGCTGCGGTGCCCCGGGGACAGCACAGAAGCGCCCGCCTGTCACCATGGAAATGCCGAAGGGAGGGCTGGAGCCCGCGGGGACTTTCATCCTCTGCCAAGCAAAACAGGGCCCTCAAACAACCACCAGCACCCGGAGGAGGAGGAGGAGGAACGGACTCGTGCTCCCCGTGGCCGGCCAGGCACGAGGCAGCCAACGTGGGGCTCCTGGGGAAGGAAAGGACACCCCGGCACAGGCTGAGCTCGGCCCCATACCTCAGCCACCCCTCCCTGGGACCAGCCGTGTCCCCCCCACACACCCACCCAGGCTTTTTTTCATGCCAGAGGTGAAGAGTTGGGACGGGCAGGAAGCAGGCGGGGGGAAATCCGCTGTGGGATGGAGGCAGCGGGGCCGGGGGGAGGCTTCAAAGGGCCCCGAGCTGCGTGCGGAGCCAGGAGGCCGAGGCCTCTGTGGGGTCTGCTTCCCACAGGGTTTGTGTCCCAAGCACCGGACATCCTACAAAACCTACACGGGGACATCCCTAATTCTCCGAGCTGTGGTGCTCGCCTACAGCCCGATTTCCCAGGGGGTGAGCTTGCAGCCCCAGGGGAGCAGGAGCCCTGTCCTGGAGGCCTGCAGGCCCCTGACATGCCACCGCCAGGCTGCCTTTGACGTCAGCTCCCATCTACAAGTGTTGCCTTTGACCCACGGCCAAAAATGACAATGCAAGGGGGGGGAAAAAAATAAAAATTGGTAAGAAAAACAAATATCCGGCAACCCGCAGGGAGCCCCAGGCACGCTGGGGTGGCCTGGGAGCCAAAAAGCCATGGAAATTCATGTAGCTCGGCACCTCTGCCGGCCCCCTGACGGGGAGGACACGGCGCTGGGCACAAGGAAACGCTGGGGAACAGGGAAACAGTTTGGCTGCTGGCAGTGGGAACAGGCACAAAAGGGAGCTCTGGATCAGGGCTTTCATTTCTCAGGGGGGAGGGACAGTGACTGACGTGGCCTCGCCGAGGTCTCACGGCAGGTCCCGGGTGCTTTGGGTCGGCCTTTGGGTCTCGGTGGATGGAGCTGCCTCATGTTCTCCACACCCCCCTCTGTGAGCGAGGTGCAAACCCCGAGCTCCTGAGCAGCTCTGCCCCCTCTTTGTCACCGCTGACCCTTCCCAGCACTGACGAAGGCAAAACCCAAGCCAATAATTCATAGGGAAAACAAGAGTGCCATCTGCTGCACAGCACCGCTCTCCTGCCCGGCCCCGCTCAGGGCACGCACAGGGCCCCCAAAACGCGTCCCCAGCCAGCCCCCAGCAGCAGCAGCCACCTCAGAATGGGGAAGGCAGCCCCAAAGCCACCCCGATGGCCACCCACAGCTGCGTGGCAGGGGACAGCCTCTGGTTTGCGTGGAAAAGCAAAGGACAGAGGGATGGGGGAGAAGACCACGGTGTCCCTGAGCCCATTCGGTGAGAAATGTGCCAGGAGATGGAGCAGGGAGCGAGGTCACTTGGGGGAAGCAGGCAAACAACCCCCTCATCCCATTAGGGTGCTGCAGGTGAGGCTCACCTGGCAGCCAGGAGGGTAAAACCCAAACAGCCCCCAACACCCAGCCGGCCTGGGGAGCTCGCTGGCACCATCCTGAGCTCCTCTGGAGAGAAACTCCAAATCCTGGCACTGGGTACCGTGCCCTCCTGCCCCTGCTTTGTTATCCTGCTGTCCCAGGGAGATTTGGGAGGGGTGGGAAGAGCAGGGTCAGCCTAAGCGAGCTGGCATCAGCTTCTCTGTGCCTCTGGCCCCAGCAGCTGCAGGCTGGTATCAGTCAGCCCCCCCTGCTCCTGAGTGGTTGCAGTTTGGGGGCAGGTGAAGCAGTTTCTCTGCGGCTGCTGCCTGGAAAGCGTGCTGGCATCCTCCGCGAGGCGCACGTTGCTATAGCAATGGGAAGGTATCAAGCGAAGCCGGCCCTGATGGATAGGGCAGGTTGCTTTGAAATCCCCAGGCAAGCTCAGGACCCCTGCTTCCCCAGGGGCAGCAGGCAGGCAGCGTACAGGGGGTGGCACGGCAAAAACACCGCAAGAAACTGAGAAACAGAATCCCAAAATAAGCCTGGAATAAACAGTCCTGAACCCCCCCCCCCCCCGCTCACGTGAACAGCCCTTGCAAAGCGAACTGACCCCAAAGACGACAAACTGCACCGAGCTGCAGGGTGTAGGATCAGGCCCTGGAGCATCCCAGCCCAGGGGGTTCTGCTGGAGCCTGCAGCAGTTGCTGCACACCCCGCTCATGCTACCCGGCCCTGTCTGCAGGCACAAACACACACACGTGAGTGGGAGCTCCAGATGGAGCCATGGATCTCCACTGCGGAGGAACTCAGCATCTCCCCTCCTGCAACCCCCCGGACCCCGCTGCCAGCAGGACCCCCGCTCGCTGTCACCAGTTGCCAGCTCGCCCTCCTGCCCGCAGCAAAGCACGGCCGTCGGCGAGCTCCTGGCTGTCAAACGTGGCTGTGCACAGCTCCCTGCCAGGCCTCGGGTCAGATGAACGAGGGCGGCACCGAAGCCAGTTCAGCCCCAGCTCCGCTCCCTGCGCTCAGGCTCCGCGTCCCACAGAGGCTCGGCCAGCCCCAGCCCCACTCATGTGCCGCCTGCTCCCTTCCCCAACCCAAGCAGGCAGCGAGGGAGCGCAGGGACAAGCCTGCAGCTCCAGGAGCCTGGCCCAGGATGGCAGCCACCTTCTGACCCCGCTCACGTGCGGGTTTTGGCGTTAAAGGCTGAAATTCCCCCCTGCACACCAACCTTTGCTTTCCCGCGTCACGACGCCCTGAGCGCACCTGCAGCAATTAGAGCAGAGGCGGAAACCCCTCCCTGTTTGCTCAGCTTATTTACTTTGCAGCAGCGACTTTTCCCCGCTGTTTGTGTGGGTCTTTCCCTTGGCAACCCGGCAGAGAAACGTTTACGAGGCCCGAGCAATGCGGCTGTGCAGCCAGAGGAGCTCCGGGGTGCGGCCGCAGCTGGAAATTCCTCCTCACCGGTAGTCATAAAAAGGACGGGGCTTGGGTGATCTGCACCCCTTCCGCAGCAAAAGGGCTCGTCCTCCTCGAGCAGGGCATGCAATGGGAGCCAGGACAGCTCAGCTGTGCCCCACACCTTTCCACCCCCTCCTTATAGGATTTAAGGCTGGGGATAAAACCTCCGTGTGCCTCAGTTTCCCCCGATGTAGAACGGGGTAAATACCAACAGCGAAGGGAAGGCTGAAGCCCAGGCTTCGTGCAATGCGCTCTGTAGGAATGCTGCCTGCCTTCTGCAGCACGAGCAGGGGACTGAGCTATCCACGTCTCTTTCTAGATGACTTTACACCTGTAATTTTCTGGCTCTCGCAGCAGAATTACCCCCTCCAGCCCACAGCCACGGTGACAGCGCTCTTGTTCTTGACCCCCGGCAGGGTCAGGATGCAAACCCCGGTATTTGGGCTGCCAGCCCCCTTTGCCAGAGGTGCACTACACGTGCCGGTGCCAGCCCCTGCCTCACACGCTGCCCCCCAACAGCCCTGGTTCATTTTTTGTCCCCAGTGCTGGGTCAATGCAGACAAGGCCCAGACCAAACAGACCCGCTTGCTACGCACATTTTTCCAGTCAAAAAACAGATCCCAACCACTTCCCCATCGCAGCATCAGCCTTCTCCTTCCCCACTCCAGGGCTGCCGGTGCCCACCTCCTCCCCACCGCCCCCGCGGGCACCGACCCCATTCCTCACCAGAGCTGGGGAGCTCGGGACGTGAGAAGGGCACCAGGCAGCATAAAGTCAGAGAAGCAGCGGGACCAAAGAGCCGCATTCTGTCAAGACCCCCAAATATTCCTCCTTTGCTTCATCCTCCCCTGCCCCAAAAGCACCAGGAGGGGTTGTGAGCACAGACCTTGTGCCCCTCCGGGCCCAATTTAGCTTCGTTTAATCCCATAAATGCTCTGGGCAGGGTCAAGGGTCCTCCTGGTGCCACCTGCCAGAGAGAGCAGCAGCCCCGGCTGGTGGGCACAGCCTGCAGCACCCCACAGCACCCCATAACATCCCTCAGCACCCCATAACATCGCTCCAGCAGCCGGACCCGTCCCAGCCGGGCTGCCTTTCACTCCCATCCTCCAGGCTCCCCCAGAACAGGAGAAACCAGGAGGGACCCCCCCAGGCTGCTGCTGCTCCTCCGTGGGGTGCCGGAGGGCTGCCACCGGGGCAGTCACCTGCACCTGCAGCCCCCCCGCGCTCCGTCTCACCCCAAACCCCCCTCCAGCAGAGCTCAGAAGGGGACAGACCCCCTAGAAAGGGGGGTAAAAAAACCCTAAAGGAGCGCAGCGCGCCGCTCACCTGGCTGTCGATCATCATCGTGCCCCGCACACCATAGCCTCCGCGGAGCCGCGCTGGAAAAGCCGCCGGCCCCCGCTGCGGGACCCCTCGGGGCCGGGGGTCCCCCCCCCCCACCTTGGGGGGCTCCTTGGGGCCGGGGGCTCAGCGCCCCCCCGAGCTGCCCGGCGGCCGGGGCCGCGCCGCGCCGGCCATGGGGGCTCCCCCCGCCCCGGGAGCCGCCGTCGCCGGGAGCGCGCAGCGCGGGGGCGGGCGCGGGGAACGGGGATAGGGGAGGGGGGGGAATGGGGGGGCGGGGGCCGAGCTCGGCTCCGCCCGGCAGCGCGCAAAGGGACCGGCTGGGCGCGCCCCCGCGGCCCCAAAGCAGCGGGGCGCGCAGCGTGGAGCTGCGCCCCGCGGAGCGCACGGGAAGGGGGACCCCCAAAGGAGCCCCGCTTGTGTCCTCTCCTCCCCCGGGGAGCCCAGATTTTTTTTAGGGTGGGGGTTGCTGCAAGGGGGTTTGGGGGCTCTGCGGGGAGCGAGGAGAGGGTTGTAGGGTTGGGGCAGCGCTGCTGTGAGATTATAAATAGGAGATCTGTAGGGCAGGGAAGGGGGCACTCGGTGCAACCCGCTGCCAGGCTCTTCCCAGCCCTGTTCCCCCCCCCCCAGCACCCTGCTGGGACCACCAGGCCGGAGCACAACCGACAGCCACCCCCGGCTGCTGCGTCTCTGCTCGGCCCAGCGCCTGAAATGGGGCCCGGAGGAACCCAAGGAAAAAGGTGCTGGAAAGCTCCATGCGCAGCCGGGGTGCTGGAGCGTGAGCTGGTGAGCCGGCGAGGCTGAGCGGAGTTGCCCTGGAAACAGAGCGCTGCGTTCGAGAGGCTCCAGTGCTCGTGGTTTGTATTTATGAGGCCGATGACATGTGGCACGGCCGGGTGATGTCAGGAGAAGCAGCGGCGGTGGAAGCTGCGCCACTCGCCACGGCCAAGCGCACACGGAGGTGACACGGGGCCAGGCGTCGCTCCTGGCTTGGGGACGCAGAGCCGGCCACCCCCTCCTGGGGACCCGCTGGGTGCCACCACCTCCAGGAGCCCCCTGGAGCCACCAAACAGGGGGCAGCAGCACTGCCAGGGGCACGGCAGGGGCTGGGGACACGGCACAGCCCATTGCTGCCTCGCTCCTCTGTGGGTTCGTGCCAGCAGAGCCGGCCTCTGGGCCAGGAGCGCGGCCAGGAAAGGAGAAGGTGCTGCGAGGGCCCTCTCCCTGGCACTAGATGCTGCTACAGAGCAACATCACTCTAATTATAGTAACAGTGTCAGCGCCGAACAGAGGGGAAAATGCATATTTCAAAAGGCCTATAACTGTAATTTGCTGCAGGCAAAACTCACAAAAAAAAAAAAAAAAAAAAAAAAAAAAAAAAAGCCCTTTTAGAAAGTCATTTGTACTCATCTGGCTTACTCTACGTTGGCCCAAGGTTCAGCGAAGGGACAAGGTGGGCAGACACGCAGAGATTTCTGGTCCGAACTGCCTTTCTACTCGTATGGCTATATACCAGCTTTACTTGAAACAGCAACATTTGGTGGATCTATGCTTCATCTAAATATAGCCGAGAAAAGTCAAGCGAGTACAGCAGCACGCTTGCATGTAGATAAAGGAGGGAGCTGGGTGGGTAGGCAGACCTTTAAAAGTCACTCCGATGAATTTTGCTAGTGATGTTTTCCTAAATTATGTGGCAGTGTGGATCAGAACCGCAGGGCTGGGGATTTAACGTGAGCAGGGTACAACCCACTCACAGATTCTGCTCCGGTTTCTGCTGTCCCCGAGGGTGCCCGTCACTGTCCCTGTCACTCCGCCTGCAGGGCAGCCGTTGCTCTCTGCGTGCTGGGGATCCCACGGGGAATCACTGGGGCAGTGAGGTGGAGCAGAGCAAGGGGAATACGAGTGAGAAAATAACAACCCCGGTGCCTGGAACTACCCCGGGAGGTCAGAGCAAATCCTCGCAGGGAAGGAACCTCGCTTGGTGTCTCACTCACTAATGAGGGACCCTGTGTGGACACGGACAAGGGACAGACAGTACCTTCCTGGAAAAGCCACGAGCAGAACAGGTAAAACACGGGGTAGCAGAGTAAAACCAGGCACTGTCGCAGAGCTTGCAGCCTTCCAGCTCCTTTCCACCGCCGTGCTGCTGTTGCTGCATTAAGCTCGCTGGGTGCATCTGCTGTTTTTCTGCTGGTTTTGTGCAGGGGATGTGCCTGCTGTTCTCTGCCTTCCTCGTCCCTGCCTGCCAAAGATCATCTCCGTCCCTGTTCCCCAGCCAGAGGAGGTTTGCCCAGATCTGTCCTTTTTTGACTGCCAATCAAAGTGGGCATTTCTGCTCAGCGCTGCCAGGTGACACCACCTGTGGGACAAGGAAAGAAAACCCAAGTCTAAGTGCAAATGATTCTTGTTCTGCTAGGGAGGAGAGCAAGATGTCTGACCCCACCTCGGATTGTTTTCTGGAAGCTTCTGTTTCTTGCCCCCCCCCCCAGAGCAGTTTTTCCCTTGTGGATGATGAATGCACCATGCAAGTCATCGGCTAGGGCAAGGAAAGAAAAAGCCTGTCAGATGGGTTCCTAAATTAGATGGACAATGAATGATGAGTCTGTTCCAGCCAAACAGAAAGGGACCGACGGAACAAGGGGCCCTGGGGAAAGCAACGAGCTTCTGATGGGAGACTTGGTTACAGACAAACAGGGCCTGAGTCAGAAGTACCTTGAAAGCATGACCAGGTTCCTGGGCAGCATAAATCAGCTGGTGATTTATTTACACGTGCCGATTCATTTCCGTGCAATACGGGCTGTGTTTCCCTAAGTCCAAATTCTGGCATGGGGATGTGTGGGGTGGCATTGTCCCCTGCGGTGAGTGCAGGCAGATCCCCCCCCCCCAGCACCAGTCTGCTCGTTGCTCCTGCGTGCCTCAGTTTCCCCACAGAGCAGCGGAGGTTGGTGGGAAACTCGGACCAGAGCTCAGATCCCTGCATGTGTCACAGGTCTCAGGCTGCACAACCCAACTGAGAGAAGGAAAGCTTGCTGCCGGTGCTGGGGGAAGGGGATTAATCAGCAGGAGATGATGACAGAAGTCCAGATTTTCATTAATTAGAGGAGGACATGAGCTGATTCAGGAAGCATCCCCCACGCTGCACTGGGGAGCGTGTTCCTGCTGTCACATTCTTCTGCTCCCCGGGGACAGAGGCACTCTCTAGGTAGCGCTCCAAATCGCAGCCCTGTCGAGCAGAACTGTGTCATGCGACAGAAGACCTTCCCCAGGGGAGAAGCTGCAGGCCTGCCAAGAAGATGAACGTGTTTGGCACTGCACAGATGAGTCCACTGCTCTGCCAGCAACAGGGGGAAGGTCTGGGTGTTAAATCCAGCCAAAAGGACGGATAGGAAGCAGAGCAGGAGACCAAGCTTTTCACTAAAGACTTTTCAGAACACTTACTCCATTAAACAGCCTCTATCGCACATTTTTTTTGTGCTGGGGAATTTCCTCTCATGGTGGATTTGGTTTAGACTATGAATATCTGTACAGGAATCCGAATCATCCAGCATGGCAGAAGGAAGTTCAGTGGCTGAAAACACAGACCAATTTAGAACAGAATTAAGGCACAGGAGGAATTAACCATCGGCACAGCTGATCTACGGATTTGTGGTTTCTGTATCACTTGAAGGTTTTATTGGGTCTGAATGCTTTTCTAAGAGATCTAGCACAGCTCAGCTACATATCGTAAGCTTGATATTGACATCAGGAGATAAAATTATCTGGCCTGGCCTGTGCAGGAGATCGGACCAGACAGTTCCTTCTGGCTTGAAAAAGAATCCATACACATATATATAGTAACTGGCATAATGAAACCCTAGTTTCAGTCATGGGCCTTGGACACTATTGTTTTACAATCAGAAAATATTCAGTATTAATCCTGGGTTTGGCAGGATTTTTGGAAAGCTTAGGATAAGGATCTTTCTTCACCCTTTTGGCCTGGATAAGGTTCCGTGGTTACAAACACTGACATCTTCGCAGCAGAATCCCTTCTGTGTTGGTTATGTTGGTGGGGTGTCTCCTCCAGCACCACAGCACCCAGAAAACAAGGCAGGGCAGACCCTCTGATGGAGAAAGCGTGAAGCAACAGACCAGGCTGCCTCTAGGGACTAGAGGTGCTTTGTGTACCTTATCCCTATTATGAGCACTGTGAAAGGTTTTCTAATGAGCCTCCTGCAAGAGGAAATGCCTGCAGCGACATGGGCCATTCTCCGCCTGCTCACATAGGGCTGAAACTGGTAGTTCAGTCATCTGCAATCAATGGTGGGGCCCTAAAGCTTTCAATACATGATGCACTGCCACACAACAACTTTCTCATGTGAAGAGAGGCAAGTACAGTCAGGCACCTCTTCCCCATTTTCTCTCTCTGCCAAATGAGTCTTTTTTTTTTTTTTCTTTTCTTTTCTTAAACTGTTCCCTTAGAAACAGCCAGCCTAACCCTTTCACCCCTGCTTCTCCTCCCTGCACCGTGTAGCATGGCAGCAACACCCAGCTCTGCCCCTCTCGGCTGCTCCCTGCTCGCATTAAATGACCACAGCACGGCCGTGCACCACCCATCGGTAGCATGCCTAGGGGCTAATAGGGGAGATATTTACAGGCAATGCACTGCGGCAGGGGAGGCAGCACGCAAACCTCCATGCCGTGACCTCAGCTGATAATCAGTTATGCAGCTGTTGGTGGCCATTCCCCCGTGTTTGGTCATCACCCACGCCTGTCCACCTGAGTGAGCTCTCAGGCTTTTTAGGCTGCAAACCACCTGGTTCGGCTTCTCATCTTATTCATGCAAAGGAAATGTTAACCCCAGCCTACTTCCAGCTCTAGGCTGAACCCACGGTTTAACTAGCTCATTTCATTATGAAATGAAATCACCCTGCTTGCTGGAAATGCACCAGCTGTTACTGTTGGCTCCAACGACTCCAAGCCAATTTATTTCACAGAGCTTAGAAAAGTTGGAAAGGACTGAAGCAACGGATAAGAACACAGACCTCCCATACCAGATTCTCTGTGTTGGAAAAGATTGCATAATCCCCAGAGACATGCGAACCAGGGAAAAGGTTCAGAGCACATCTGTGATTGGAACAAACCCAAAGAAGTTCAGTCTGGGTCTGAACTGTGCCAGTTTTGTCTAAATTCAGGTCTCCAAAACACAGACTGGAATTTGGAAGATGGCTGCTACGTGAATCCACACAATTTGTCCTGTCAGGCCAGGATTCTTACTGGCAATGGCTGGCACCGGCCCACTGCTAAGAAGGCCCAAGAAACCCTGCTGCACACTAATTAGGTGTAACCTGCTCTGAGAGCAGGTTTCTTCCTGATCCTGACAAACATTGTGAGTTTAAACCACGGTACATCAAAATTTATTACCCTGCATGTTTTGTTATTATTTTATTAAGTGGGAAGTTCTTTACATAACTTTCTTCCTCCACGGAGATGTAAAACACTGTTTTGATCCTGCCTAAGTTTCTGTAAGGAAAACACTCAGGCAATGACATCTGCAGGCCTGCTATAAGGACAGCCTTACATCTGATAGCTGGCCTTTTGGATACCTTTTTGTGTGCTGCGGCCTCAACTGGAACACCTGTATTTACAAAGATTAGGAACCCAGAAACCTTTCCGTTCTCATCTCCACTTTGGCTGCTGCTTCTGAAATGCTTTAAGACTCCCAGTCTCCAGAGAAAATATCCACATGTTCCTTTCTCAGTTTGTTCACAGTGCGACCAAATATTCACAGTGGGGCCTATTCTCTGGGAGCTAATACTCAGTGGGTTTGATCATGTGGAGAACATCTGTGAAAGGACTTCATATCTCTTTGTAGTTCTTATCCACTGTGGAGAAGCGTATGAGGTGAATTTCAGGGGGCTTTGGCTTCCTGTCATCCCATAAATACTCTGGAGAGAGTACTTTGGAGGGTTTGTGGGAGAGAAAGTGTCTGTTGAGGTGGCTTTCTTCCTTCCAGGCCGCCATGATTCCGTTGGCTTTGTCTGTCAGGATCGTCATGTGGCAAGTCTTGGTGAACTCATAGACCTTCCTGACCAGCCCTCCAAACACAGCTCCTCCGTAGTAGAAGTCCCCTTCTCCATCAGGGATGTAGGCTGCTGAAGAGCTCCTCCTCTCGTATGGGAACTTACTTCGAGGGACGTTGAAATAGCCAGGGTGTATGGCTGCTACCATGTCACCCAGGGTCTCAGGCCCCCAGGCGTTGCAGAACACCATGTCAATGTGGAGGCAGAAGAGGTAGTCCACCTCCTGGTGGCTCGTCTCTGCTATGTGCTTGTTTATGGCCTCCATCCTGCGCATGGAGAGCTCCTGCCAGCTGGGGTACTTCTTGACAGGGACAATGACAAATCTTCGGCCAGGTTGTAGCTGGACATTGGGGATTGTCTCAGGGTTGTCAGTGAAGATGTAATAGTTCACCTGGTAGCCTTTCATGAAATGTTTCTCTGCTGACTCCAAGAAGCGGCCCACAAATCTTGTGTATCTGTACAGACACATAGGAAGAGCACAGCAGAGACATGGGGCTGCGTGGTGGGTTATGAGGGGTACTTTAATGAGTGAAGACAGATGAAGAGTGTTAACTAGCTATTACTGCAAGGATCCGTATGCTACACATGCAGTAAAATACAGTGGATGACAAGGAACAAGTGGATTATCCCCGCTTTGACCAACCACCCACCCATCAATATATCTCTAATTCCCAAGGCACCTGCCAGTTCTTTAAAAATCTTGACCACACTTCAGGTATTTTGGGTGCTGAATCGTCTTATAGGCTTGTATGATTGTGGCCACAACACACAGGCATTAAAATTTACTACAGATTTGAACAGACTTCAGCTCTGCTGAGGACAAGAAAAGCCAAAACAAGCTTTCCACAGAGGAAGAACAACCCCAGAGCCGTATCCCCTGAATGGTTCGCTTACTTCCCAACAGCAAAGGCTGCTACGCCTATGGTGAGATTCAGTGGCAGGTAGGCACTGTCCAGGATCTCAGGACTGAAGGTACCGTCCCAAATGATGGGGGCCAGCCATGGTGTGACTGTTAGCACATCCTGACGCCTGAAAGAAAAGAAAGGGAATATTATTGACATGTAGCCATTCCCTTTGGTTTCAAGCCCAGTCAATGGGAAAGAAGCACCGAACAGTGTATTAGCATTAACTTCATATGGATGGTATTATGTTCAGGTCTTTTCCTGCACTCTCATTTAATTTCATAGAGCATAGACATTTCAGTTCCTGGGATGAAATTCAGCACTGTTTACAGAATTGGCAAAAGAAAAAAAAAAAAAGTGATTGTACACTAAAATCTCATTTAAGCTTATAGGACTTCTCTGCTGAAGAGAGTTTAATGATCACTGAACACACAAAATGGGAAGCTACACGTTTGCTATCACTGATGCAGACAGCTACTTATGAATTAATACGGAAGTAATAATATAAAAATTACTATAGAAGTATACCCCATTGTCATTGTATTATTAAAACACAGCTTGTGGCATGACAGTCTATTTTTCCAGTATTTATATATAGCTTTAATGCATTCAGATATAATTTAAAATTCTGTGTGTGAGCCATCATTCAAATGTGTAACACTTATAGAAAATCCTTAATATTCTTTGTGTGTGGGTGGTGGAAATATTGAATATACATGCAGCAGAGTCTGACTATGCCCAATTACAGTTATGCAATGCTATTTTGGCTTTCTTTCTTGCTTCCAGAGTTTCCTACCTTTTCAATTTTTTAAACAGGATGTCATTTACAGTGTCCATTTTACCTTAGCCTATTCACATATACCCTAGACCATGATCTGTATCACCCTACTAATGAAATTTGTCATGGCCATGTGGTAGAGGACCACACTCAGAGGCCAAAGCAGCCTCCCCCCCAAGATGCTCCCAGTAACAGCGCAGGGACATGTGCAGAGCAGTTTGATGCCTGAGGTAGCAGTACGCCTTCGACCCACATCTAATACTTTAATTCCGAGAGAATATGAGAATAACAAGTTCACTCCCTCCTATAGTAATGCATACGATTAGAAGATGAGATCACATGAGAAGAATTTGGTTTGCATAAAATGTATTAACTCAGCTGTTCTCCTTTTGGGTTAATTGTTGGGGGGGTGAGGACACGGCACAGAGAGAGAAAAGAGAGGGGGAAGAAGGAAATCTATGTTGTTTTTTTCTCTAAATAGGGCTCTTTTTTCATCGGATCTTACAGAGCTGCCCTGGGTTTCCCAATGACTCATTTCCATGGTATGCACCCACTCAGTGCACACGAGTCAACTCCCTTCAGAAAACACAGCACTAACAGCTACATGATACTCTCCTCATTTGCTTCAGTCCCTACACGAGCTGATTTTGCACATTAATTTATTCCAGCATGGGGGAGAGAAATATTTGGGCCTCGCACATCCCATCAAAACAACAAGGTAAAGACCTTGCTACAGGGAGCGTTTATTAATGTGTGTCAGCATGGTGGCTGCTGAAGGGGAGCTGCTAGAGGTAAGAGCCGGGTCATATGAGCTGGCCCAAAGGAGGCTGCTAACAAACATGAGCTGACAAGGAACATTTGCCTAAGTCACATCTTGGCTGCTGCTGCCTGAAGCCTTCCATGTCTGTTTAAAATCACTGGTTTGACTGCCTCTCAGACGGACTGGCCTGTATGAGTGCCTGTAATTTGTTCCAGGGTAAGATCCAGCAGGTTAGCCGAAACCATTGCTGAAGGTCATACAAGGCACTTGCTTGACTTTGCCCTGAAATGGATTCAAAGCTCACCCATAGCTGGTTAAAGCTATAGAACAGTTCCAAAAGTTATTTCTTACTGTCTTCCAGCTACTACATCTCCAATCTCAGAAAGAGTCCTTGGCAGCAGCTGTGTAGGCAGGCTGAATGTGTGCTAATGTGTTAACTGGGAATTTATGGTAGGTATGGCAGCAAGTATATGGTGACTGTGCTCTATCTTAGAGCAACATGGACAGCTGTAAACATACACATGCAGTTAGGCTTCTCATGGAACAAGGTACTGTTCAGTGTGTATCAGAACTCTGAAATTTTGAGTGCTACAGAGCACCCAAAGCAAAGTCAGCAGCTCTCTAACTTGCAGGAGTAAGAAACAAACAGCAAAGTTCAAACAAAGAAACTTACTTTGGGGCCAGTACTCTTGGCTGCTGATAAAGTAATCTGCAAAAAGGAAGAAATATCCACTGAATTATACATGAATATGCCTGGGAGAAAGGAACAGCAGTTTAAAGGTCAGGGAATCAAAAGCCATCACTTACTGGGGGAAAAGCTGGATTGGCTTCTCTTCTGTGTATTGGAGTTTCATGGAGCTGCATGATGGGGTGGGAAAAGAAAGAAATTGTAATTTTTTTTTTTTTTTTTTTCTTTAAACAGGAATCAGGTTTAGCTTCAGGATCTGCTGGTGAACTGACATCTGACCAAGTTTTCACTCCAGCTGCTGTGCGCTGCTCTGCCTGGTGCAGAGTTAGGCATTGCCTGCACACACTTTAAAGGGCTGCCAGACAAGTAACAGCTTTGATGCAGAACCAAAGAGTGATAGGGAGATGCTGGCAGCTCTCCAAGTCTGTGAGTAAATCAGAGTTTAGGGGTCAAAAGCCACATGCTTGCTGGGGACTTCCAGTGACAGTCATGTATGCATTTCATTCCTCACACCTTTTCCTGTTCACCTGGATGGCTGAACTATCTGAAATACATCACACTTTGAACAGAATTCAGAGAAATAACCATCTTACAAGACTCCGCATTTTTAATGGCTTGGAATAATTTAAATGCCTCTATAAAAGATCATATTTTCTATTTGCATATCTCTGTTGTGTTTACAAGGTCAATAGGTCCTTATAAAGGATAGGTAAACCTGCTGAATGCCGTGTTACGGCTATGGTCCAATATGGCAGTGAAGGCACTTAGCCTAGATATCTTGCTCCTTCACAGTCCAAATTCCTTTTATGCAGTTTTGAGATAGCTGTTAGGATCCACGCTAGGTCAGTTAACTTTAAATCAGTTTGCATCATGCAGTGAAACTGACTCCTTAGAGTTTTCTGGATAAGCAACCACCCTTTCATTTTCTTCTCCACATATTCTCAACTGCTGCCACAACACAAATAAATTCTTAAACTTAATAGAAAGCACAGATCATACACTAAAGAACATGGTTAGGAGACTAATGGGTTACTCCTAACTCTGCCAGAACTCCTTATGGCCTTATGGCATCTTTCGCTTCATCTCTTACTTAAGTTTCTTGATCCAGCAAGCTGAGAGACTTAATCCACATCTCAAAGCACACTGAGATCCTGCGTGTACACGTGTATGTGTGTGATTACACCCTGATAACAAAGCCAACATTAACCTGTTAGTCACAGTCTGTGACACACAACAAACAAGACCTCATGCAAGCTGTACAAATAGAGCTGTACTGAAGGGGAAGCAGACTAAAGCAAAAAAAAAAAGTTGAATTGTCACCATTTTATTTGAAGAAAGTGACTAATTAGAGATTCATCTTTGCATAAAATAAAGAATAAGTGACTGCTTGGTAATAACTGTCAGAGAAGTACGGCTCTTGTAACAATAATCTATATTACTCGTTACATACAAAATGGGAGACTTACAAGATTTCAGGGCAAGGAAGGTAGTAGGGGAGGTAGTGCACTTTCCCATTCCCAACTGTAATCCTGTAAGTGATAGCAAAAAAAAAAAACATTTTAAGACAGGCAGCACTGAAATATATCTTTCTGGTATTCTCCAAAATACTTTCAGAATCTGGCATAGATTTTGAGAAGTAACTCTAGTTAACTGCTTGCCTTCTTTAAAGAAAAAGGTTAAAAGGAATCCAGAAGCATCCAGCTTGAAATGTCAGGACTAAATATTACTATTTACATCAAGTGGTCTACAAAATGTAAAACTATATGTTTTCAAAAATTGTATGCAAATGGAGATTCACAAGGCAAATTTCAAAATGCATAAGC
The DNA here is from genome assembly GCF_964211825.1 of Aythya ferina. Classification (NCBI taxonomy): domain Eukaryota; kingdom Metazoa; phylum Chordata; class Aves; order Anseriformes; family Anatidae; genus Aythya; species Aythya ferina. Next base: position 5,287,688 of record NC_140318.1, read on the forward strand.
GTGCAATATACACTGACACAACATATAGACACTTTCTGAAACTGTTAATTGCTGTCTTAATTTACATACCAGATGAATAGGTTACATAGGCTTTTTTCTACTTTCAGTTTTGATCACAACCTTTATGGCTTCTTATATATGATCACTTAGCTAATAATGAAATACAACTGCCCACAATGTGAAATAACAACAAATTGCAACATCAGAAACACAGTATCATTAAGAATAATTTAATTTGATTTTTTTTCAAGAGAACTTACAAAGCATACTCAGGAGTCAATATTCTCCATGTTGCAAATCCTCAATGTTTGAAAGGTACAAGCTATCCCTAGTTACCTTGGATTGAGTTTAGACCTTTTGAAGAGACAGATCTTAAGGTCTGAAGTGAAAAGTAACTGAAATATTCTGTACTTGAACAGTTGTTAGTCAGACATGGTGTTAGCTGCCTCATTTGGGCAAAATTAGTATTTTCCTCTCTCCCTTCAGAGGCTTACCCCCCTACTACTGTTGCTTTATCTGTTATACTAATGATTGCTCTTTCTTACAAGCTGTAACAGGCACTTCCCTCAAAATGCACAGCCTGTATTTGTTATTCTGCTGTTACGCTTTTTACTATGGTATAGGTATAGCCAGGAAGCTCATGATTTAAACATGTTAAAGCTTATTAGCAAATGCTTACCAAATGAGTGTGATAACAACAGATAGACAGACAAGAGATCCCACTACTTTCCTGGAAACCATCTCTTCTAGAGTAGAAGGAAAGGCAACTTCTTACTTCCAGCAGCTTTCTACCTGCAAAGAACAAAACAACAAGGGAAAATCAGCTACAAATACCCCAAAATGAGAGAAATGTTGATTTTTGTTGTTGTTGTTGGAGCATAAGGTTCTTCAAACAGCTTCAAATTAATTCAATCTTTCTGAAATCAGATAGCTGAAACGAGCTAGACAGCCAGAGCCATGCTGCTTAGTCACTGAGGTGGATGATGTAAAATGCTTGGGAAGTCTCTAATTTCAGTGAGAAATGATCACAGTTATAACTGGAGTGGGAACCTTTCTGATCTGATTCTGTTTTCTGTATGGATGTTACAAATACACGATCTCTATGTATTCATACACCTTTGCAATTTAAATTCACCTGACTGAATCATATCAGGTGATATGCAGATAATACAGCTGTCGTTTTAGTTGATAAACTCCATCTTTCACCACCAGAGACAGGTTCTACGGAAGCTGTGTGTAGGAGGAAGGTAAACTGAGGTCTGGTAACCAGCAAAAAAACTTTAGGTGACAATAACACATATTAGGTAATGATATTTACTTACTAAAAAAATAAATTAATTACTCATCTGTTTTCAGCAGCCATAAAAATCAACTTCCCCCAGCTCAGCTGTCTAACCTTAAAAGCTCAGTTTAATCCCTTTCCTGCTGACAAGTCTGCAGAGCAGAGTTCAAACAGCTGTTTTTCAATTTGACATTAAGAGCTGGCAGGACACAGGATGGATATGCAATCTATGCCAGCACTTTACTGCACTTCGCATCAGGCTTCTTAACATCTTCCTATTCAGGATCTCCCTTGCTGCATTTTGGGTCTTTTTTTTCTTTTTTTAATGACAATGATCATGCACCTGGGGACTTCTTTTACTTAGCTGAAGACTGATGTTTCTTTCCCTCTTTTCTCCCTTGAATCAGTATGTTCTCATAAAACGTGAGAGGATTCCTGCAGAGGCCTCACCAGTACTGAGTAGAGCAGGAGTACCTCCCTTAACTGAAATACTGTGACAGTTCATCCATCCCTCTACACTTGCCTCCTTTGCCAGAGCACAGCACTGGTGGTGATGTTCAGCCCGTATCCAAATGCAGTCCACACATCTTTTCTGTGGAACCTCTCCTAGCCAGGTTTATGACGTATAAAGCCTTGTAATAGCCTGAAAATGGAGCATAATTCCATGTAGTCCATTTGTTTTTCTAAAGCATCAAGCCATGAATTAATTCTTCTTTCCATGGTGCTTGCAGCCCCTCCCAGCTGGATACCACTTAACAAATTCCATAAACATCTTCTCAAGTTTTCTTCCAAAGCATAAATGAAAATATAAACCAGAAACACTTTGCAGATAGGCGCAGGAAATGAGAATACCCAAGAGGCTGACCATCCTCCCGCACTCATTGTGTACAGGCTGAGAGCAGAGAACTGGGGTAATGGCGAAGGACAGACAGAAGAAAGGAAAACAAAAATTATCCTCAAACTGATTAACACAGAATAATAATTAAAAAAAAAAAAAGTGCATTCTGATTATTGTCATGTGATTTCAGCTATTTTTAAAAGGCTTTGTGTATGTCCATATGCCTTTGCAGAGTAGACATCTAATTGCTGAGGAAATGCAGTACATATACTTTGAAATATTGCATCATTAAGAGTGTAGCTGATGCATTCTCCTTTTGCTTCATTTTCTCTGCTGCAAATCTTCAGGAACACCGGAGCCAGATGTGTTCAGAAGATTTCCTTGCATCTAAAACCATCTGTGACATATTATCCTAAACTGATCTACATTTCTAGGATTCATAATGAACAGAAACAAAAATGAAATACACAGGGTTGCAGTTAATAACAGGATTTCCTAACAGAAAAATTGCTAAATGTTTTTTAAATAGTTACTCAGGTTTCTCAAAGTTGTTCAAAGAGTTTTTAGAAGAAATACAGTTGAAAGTTACCATATTATGCATAAATGAACTTGCTTGACCTCCCAGAACAAAGCAGTACATTATTTTCAAGCCCTGCTACAGAAAGCACTGAAGATTGCAGATAAATACCTTATTTGTAGACCGTTCCATGGAAAATTTTCCTTGCAGATCAACTCAAGTTTCTAAACCTGTACTTCAGATTTCTAGAAATGAAGTAAGGAGCTCTGAGGACAGAATGTGAAAAACTGTGTCATTCAGAACGTGGAGAAAAGACATCCGCAGAAAGGCCATCTCCTGTGCTGAAGAAAGTTTCCTTGCTGGATTCCATCTGTACACAGGCTGCCTTCAACAATTATAACCTTAGGCTGTGCCATGACAGACCCAATCAACCTTGCCTGAGCCTTGAACGTGAACGTCAGTCCAAATGCACTGCTGGGCTTCTAGCTGTTCAGGTTCTCACATTTCAGCTAGCACCACAATGAGTTAACCTCACTCCGACTGAGATCCAACTGTACAGAGTCTAGGTTTCATTTACAGCACATTCGTCAGTTTTTATTTCAGGAGGGAAAAAAAAAATAAAAAGATCCTTTCACCACTGCAGTTGCTCAGCACAACAGAAATAACAAAAATACAAAATTCTGTTGAACCATATCTGTAACATCACTGATGTTAGAACAAACTTGTCTGTTTACACCAACAATGAATTTAAACATAAGCGTACAATGCCAGAAACACTGTTGCAGGACTGCAGTAAAAAGCAGCTGTAAATACATACACTCTGATCTGCTTAGAGCAGGGTTTTTCAGTAACAGAAAACAAGTAAACAGAAAGCAAGTTGAAAAGAGAACAGGGAGAGCTTGAATGAGGGTAATAATATAATTCAACATTCAGAAAGCAACTTACATTCCTCAGTTACTCCAGTAAAGACACAGTATGATAACTTTCTCTCTGTTAAAGAGTACATTTATTTGTCGAATAAGAACATTAACAAGATTTGACTTATCACGTATAGAATTGCTTAATCTTCTGGATGGACTGTTTCCACCAATTTTCCCAGTGCTGAACTGTCACCAGCTGAGATGTACTTTCTTTCTTGATCTGGGCAAACTGCTGCTCAAGGTTATACATGTATTTCTGTAGAAATAACGACAAGAAAGTACAAAATTAGTAGCAATAAGACAAAATTTTACTTTGCCTAATTTCAAGTCCTATTCAGTATCAGATGATTGCATGCAGGAAACTTACTTTCTGCCTTAAACAATAGAAATATATGAACAATGAATTATTCATAGCCTTCTGCTGTGTTCATTTTAAATACTTCTGAAATTCCATTATCTACAATATTTAAATTTTTATAAAAATGCAAGATCTTCATCTCCCTTCCATTAGTTCCTAGGATTAAAGAGCTACCTTCTCTAGAGAAGAGGGAGGAAGATGTGTGCACCTCAGAAAGAACGTACTCTGACTCTTCCTAGGACTTTCTAAGTCATCATTATGAACTGAATTATTACAAAGCTGATAAAAATGTACTATACCTAAACAAAAGCTTGTGAACTACCGTAAAAAACTCAAAATTTCTTTATTACTGAGTCTGCACTACACATTCAAGAAAACATTACTGTGGCATGTATTTACTAGATGCACACAATCAGTACTCTACCTTCACTTCAGAAGTGTACTGTAACCCATAACTATATACATAAAACACTCATGCAAATGTGTAGTTTTAATGGTGTTTGCCTGTTGACTGTGTTTTTTATGCTTCCCTATTAAAAATATGTGTTTTAAAAGTGAATTCTGTTCACGAGGAATAAGATTAATTCCAGGACAGATGTGTAAACACCAGTAATTTATTCCAACATGATTTATCATAAGAATATTCCCCTAATTGCTGAACACTGTTGTTTCACAAGCTATGGCCAGTGCAAGTCAGAGTCTCAGCTGTATTGAAATGGCATTGTGTAGATATGGTGACCTTAACTACTTTTTGAATTGTGACGCTGAAATGCATTTAATTTCTGACACCATCCATGCTTCTCTGATAAAACAATTCCTCATTGTAATGTATGTGAACGAGAGGGTTCCCTGAAAAACCAGCTGTCTGCTTTTTGTCATCACAAAGAAATGGACAACAGAGTGGATTTCTACACCTGGTGAATATGGCTTTAATGTCTGAAATTGCTGTGTGTATTAAAAACATACCTAGCTATAATTTTAATCTTAAAACAAACAAACCCATAACAGTAACAGCCTCCCCTCTACCCTAAGCTCCATAACAGTCCTTTCACACAGACCAACCTTATATACAGCATCTCTTGTTTCTACTGCTGCTACGTGGCCCAGCGTAGTCTTTGCTGTTGTAACTGATGCAGTTTCTTTGCAGATAATGTAGTCTGAATTGTCTGTAAGAGTGGTCATGGGTATTCCTGGCCAAGTCCTTAAAAAAAACACAGATCAAACCAAAATAAAAAGCCATGATAGAGAACGTTAGAATAGAAGAGAGAAGATCATATTAGTTCATACAGCATATTTTAAATGTAAGAGATTTTTTTTTTTTTAACTCTTCACTAGAAACTACCTTATTTAGTACAACTTTTTCTTTAAAACCTCCAATGCTCTCCACAGTAAATAGAATCCAAGTCTCCTGAGTGAAAATACACAGTATATTCCACAAGTTTGAAAATGGTCAAGTGGTAAATAGTGGTAAGCAAAGTGACACAGCAATAAAATTCAAATGATATTGCTTTACAATATAATACATAATTCACATTAATCTGGATCGATTGCTATTCTTTCTTTAAAATCATTACCCATCCAACCTGCCCCATTACTGGCTAAATGACCTCACTAATGACAAGCACATTATTCAGCAGTTTTAACAAGTGGAGCAAAAGACCTACAAGGACAGTGTCTGATGTCAGTTCAGGGGAGAAAAATTGAATACAACAGTGTTCAGCATCTTCAGATATTACCTGCTCCCACGTTCAATTAACTGTTCAACTTTGCAGATTTCTAGAGGAAGTCCAGCTTCTTTACGACGGATTAACACTGATGTCTTTTCCCTTGGTATTTCACTATCTGAGAGATAATATATGATACACTCAGTGGCAACAAAACACTGGCAGTCATAATATTCTTTTGAAGTAATTATATGCAGTTAGATGCTCTTTGCTTTCAAGAAATAGCTTTGAATTTGCATTCATGCAATTTTTTCCATTGAAAGAACTATAGAATACAAATGTCTCTTCTTTCTAGGGAAAGTCTGCTGCAGTCTTCGAGAATGGAGTAGTACTTTCAACACACAATTTCATCTTTACTTACTCGGTACTTGTATGTCATCAATCGTGATACTTTCATCCAATTCCAGAAGCAGCTTTTCTGTGAAGGCAGCTAGTGCAGAAACAAAGTTCTGAGCACACTCAATAGCACAGTCCTGTTGGGACATTGGATACAAGTGAGAGGAATTCCTTTGATAATTTGATCCCCTCTCCTTTTAGTTTAGCTCCAAAAGAACTACACAACTCTCCAACCGTGATGTTTTTCAACAGCTGCAGATCACAGGCATAAGGCTCTAAATTGTACATAATAGGATCTAAAAAAGTGTTTTTCTGTAGTGCTCTCAACAGTACTTGATTACCTAAGATAATGTATAAGAAGTTACAGAGTTCTGGGTATAGTTGCCCTGTAATTGTATATTTGGGTTGAGCATTTAAACCTGATAGAAACAGCAATCTGTAAATGCATCCTTCTGCCTGAGCAAAGGCTGTTTTGGAATTCAGCTACTTTGAGCCGGAGTGCTTTCATCAGATACTATTCTGAAAAAGGTTATATGTGTTTCTATGTTGTGTGTATGCAGAGCTACGAGGAGGAGATATTATTTAGGAATTAAAAAATATAGGGAGTCTACAGACAGTATAGAATTTTCAGTAAGTGACCTGAGAGAAATAAAAGAGCTTTACTGATGGAAAACTGACTTTCAATAACCCTAGATGATGGAACAGGAAACGTGTGTGGAACAGGAGTGTTTTGATTCTTGAGTGTCTCCTGTGAAGTTCTGTTTATTCAAGTTCTTAATCTTACATGGAAAAATGCCAATTACTAGTGCTAATTAAACGCACACAGTAAAAACACCTTCCAGGCATCTGTCTTCTGCAAGTAAAATAACTAACCAGAGGATGTCACTGTTACTCTAAATGTAGACTTACACCCAACAACTCTGCCAGTAAAAGAGAAGTCATCACTTTCTCAGTATGTTCTATGAGTGATACAAAAGATCAGTTAGATCCCTAACAAATCTATGTGCTTGTACATGCACATGTGCATTTATGCATACATTAAACTGTGTTCAATATATATGTGCTACTGACACATAACATAAAGATACTGTGTGAACACTAAAACTGAAAACATTTTTCAGTTTACTTTTGATGCAGAGGAAAAAAACTATCCAAAATCTGTTCTTTCCAAATGCAACATCTATCAAGCTCATATTAAGCCATGGCTTTATAGTTACCTTAAGCATCTGTGTGTTGAGATGAATACCATCAGCTTGGTCTTTTTGCCTTTTTGATTCTTCTTGGCACAAAGCTTCCAGCTGAAGCAAGTTGTCTGGATGTCCCAGGGAGGGACATAATTGATTCTTGTGCACCACCTTTAAGTAAACACATAAGAATGCTTTTTATAATGAACATGCAATTGAGTCATAATGAAAAAGTAGTAAAATCAAGCATTTTATGTCACAACATTCAGAAAGAAAGAAAATTTGGTTTATTCCTAGCCTGACTAAATAAACCTTGCAGTACAGTATATACCAAATTGTCTATCCATTGAAGAACAGGGCCTGAGCTCACCTTGTTTATCATTTTCAAGTCATCACAATTAGTAATCCCTTTACCAAGAGGTGAACATGAAATTTTTATAACTTGAGATCTGTTTTTTTTTTTTTTTTTTTTTTCTGAATTTAACTTAACACTCAGAGGGACAAAATCTGAATATACTACTTTGTAACGTCTTCTGCATGCTCTCCATTATGATTCTGTTACCAGAGTTGATATTACTGAACAAAATATACCTTTTTAAAAAATACAATAATGATATTTCATTGTCATATGCATATGCAATAGTACCTACAAATGAGATAGGCATCAGTGTCTATACAGTATGAACTGTATAGCCATACCACAATGTTACTAGCTCTTAAAAAAATTAAGACCTAAGAGTAAAATCACAAAATTGTAAAAGACTATAGAGAGGAAACCTAATGTTGGAAGCAGTGAGAGAAAGGACTGAGTTACTAGAAATACAAAGTTTACAGTAGAACTGCAGACTAACTGCAAACACAGAAATAAAATCAGTGATGAGGTCAGCAGTGAGTGATTAAGCAAACAGTGAGAGTAATAAAATGAAATTTTATAATTCTGATGAGTTTAGCATTGTTTACACTGGAAGCTTTCCAATATGTCCAGGATATGTACCTTCATGCTCTCCCAGTCTTCTAGCTGTTTATTGAAGAGGTGCCGAATGTTACCAGTAGAATTGCTGAGCTTCTGCTCATGTTCTTTTAAAAGACTATCAACCGCCAACTGAGAGACATAAGGGAGTTCCTCTTCAAACAACTTCAACTGATCCTGAAATTCTTTTTGGAAAAGGTAGGGATGTTTATGTAACACAGAAGCAGTCATTGTAAGGAAAGAAAACCCAGCCAAGTCGAATGTACACTGCCAGGATCAAACAAGTTGGAATTTTCTCTTTCTGTCCCTAATAGCCCTTTTTCTACATCCCATGATTAAAGAAACACACACTTGCCAAAAGATGTTAACCTATACAGATCTTTCAACTTACTCCAGGATTCTTTTGCCATGCTCCTTGTAGTCAGTAATATATTAAAGAGGTTATTGGCCCAATTTCCAGTATCTTACTGGTATTTAACAGGAGTTTTTCCACTGGGCTACGTAATTCTTGATTCATTGCAATTTTCAGTGAAATTAACTCTTAACTGAATTAATTTACCTTTAAGACAGGAGTTGTAGTAATCATCTGTCTGACTTTGGTATGACAATAGATTCTGTCTGAACATTTCCACACAGTGTTCAAATGTCTCTGGAATATCTTCAGGCATTGGCATTTGATGCTTCTCTTTTCCGTAGAACTCCTTTCAGGAGGTAAAGATAAAACAGAAAAAGGGTTGATAACACATTCAAACAAGTCACACCTACACATATAACAGTAGCAGGGATATATAAGGCTGTCAACCACCTTCTTGAGACCAGTTGTCTTCATCTGCTTGCACTGTATCAGGAGCTTTAATTCATTGCCTATCTGCTCTCTTTGAATGGGTAGGGTTTTTGAGACTACAGTGCAGCTTAATTGCCAATTCTGAAAAGATATTATCAGTCCTCTCACTGCTGTACTGCTCTTAACTTGGGTATATGTATTCAAATATTAGTTATTAAGATGGCATTATAGTGTAGCAAGTCCTGATAAGGGATGTTCTGATTATAGATACTCTTACTGATGCTTCAGTATACTTATGACAATTTGGAAAACCTTTTGAAAGGTGGGTATGTGTCACAACTTCATGCTGCTTCAGTCTGATATTTTCTTTTGATGCTGTTAGAATGAATAATGTTGAAATTGCCTCGGCTTTGCAGTTGTTCTGCTATACAACTAGATATGAATGTTTGTGCTTGTCTCCATGTATTACACTGCCTCAGTTTCTGGAATGTTTAGTTGATATTTATAAAGAACCCTTAAATTAAAAATACTGTGTGTCAAACACTATTTCAAAATTAAATGCACTGGTGAAGAAAGTAAAGTTTTTGGACAGCCATGCAAACATCAAAATATAAGTTATTTAGCAGACACAGAAGATATACAAGAGCAAAAGTAACTGAAGAACATAGTTTTTTTTCTTACCTCAGCAAGACAGAGCAAGTTGTTACTACCTGTCCAGAGAATATTCATAATAATCCCCTTAAAAGTACTGAAAATAAAAAAAAGTTATAATAAAAAAGACAATCATACTGTATAAAGATCACATTGGTGATATTTACTGTTTTTCAAATCTTTTGTTCAGGTGCATTTTAAAACATTTTTTGGGGCATATGCAAACAAATACTCTGAATCATAGCATGATTTGGGTTGGAAGGAACCTTAAAGATCCTCTAGTTCCAACCCCTTCCCTGTCAAGGGCAGAGATAGGTAGGGTTGGTTAGTTCCCCCCTCTCCCCAGCACAAGTGATGAATTTCTTACTGTAGATATACTTGACTTACTCAGATTCAGGAGGCTTCTCTCCAAATATTTGGTATCTCTTATCATTGAGAACAGGTCTAGTGTGTTTCTGTATGCTAAGAAGGCAAAAAATTAATTTGAAACTATCCACATGTCCTTTGCTTCTCTGTCCAATTTTTTGAGCCAGTCGTGTGATGGATATAAAATAGAAGAAAAGTTTGAGAAAATGTAACTCCAGAACTAGTATTACATGAAAATATTTTATGATGAAAGAAAAACATTCTCTTCTCAGCGGTTTTTCAAAAGATTTCTGTTGTTTTCACTAATACATTGGCTCATTTCATCAATCTGTGGACCAAGCTAAAGATATACTATTCAGACACTGGACCCCCAAATTAAGACATACTCATTTAAAAGTCTATATTCTAACAAAGTCACAATACAAATCGACAGCCAATGAAACAGGAGAAAAACGTTTTTCCATCCAAAGTCTCAAATAAAATGCAGAGCTGATCACGAGGACATAAGTAGGGAAGAGATTCCAAATGATAATCACAGGTGGAAAGAAGGCTAATACAAATAAGCATTAAGGATTTCTGAAAGAACAGGCAGCGTACAAAGTTTAGGTAAATTTCTGCACAGGAGTAATTTTAAGTGGGATTTCTTTTCACATCTTACCTTCCTCTTGGCATCTTTTTGCTAATAGATGACTTCTTGGGGACACGAGCTGCATACTTGTAAGCAGCAGAGTTCTGAGGACCTCCATCAGATACATTTAAGTGAGAATTCTTCGGTGTGGGAAGAATTGCTTTATATTTAATAAGAAAAAATGAAGAACATTGTATAAATGACAACTGAAGTCTTTCTTATACAGTTATGCAATTTACATTCTTATTTAAAATGCTTCCTCACAACATTAAGAGGACAACTGTAGGAACAATCATTTCTTACAGATAAAACTGAAGTAGCCTAGCAGCTGTGATAGTGATAAAGACTGTCCTTTGAGGCATGAGCAATATGACTGTGATATAAAATATAAGATAGGTAGGATGGGACTTAAAACAAGATTAATTCAAGGAATAAGAAGGAAAATGAATGGGCTACGTCCATAGTCTTGGAGTGAGGGCAACTCTGGAATGCAGAAGGGAAGCTATTTTTGGAAGTAGTTGGTGAAATCAAGCTCTGGAGAAGAAAGATAAGGCAACATGAACATTAGGACAGGAGCAATTTGGATAACCACTGCACCCACCTTTGAGTCAATGATAATATACAGCAGAAAGGACTCCTGATACCCTACATATTGTCATGACATCTAATTATTTTCTTTATGCCTTTTTGCTTTTTCTGTAACAAATATGGGTACTTTTCTACTTCATTAAAAACAAAACCACAATACTATCTCATTCTGAAGCTTTCACTGGTTAAGATCCAAAAATCATCATCTTATTGCAAAGAAAAAACAGCCAACACGAAAGGATGCACAATCCGCCCACAGCTAGCACGTAAACCAGTGGCCTGGAACAAGCCAGACCTGCTCAATAACATGTTAGAAAATACAGTTTAGATGAATGTAAATAAATTAAAGGAACTGCCAGCATACCTGGTCCTAATGAATGTGAGAAAACATTTCTGTCCGGATTTCGGTCTGAAGATTTTTTCCAGGATGACTTAATTCTGAAACTAAATGAAGAGCTATGTTGCTTTTGAATACCCTGCTACAAGTTCTCTACTCCTACCAGGTGCTAAGTGCAGCTAAATTTCAGAGATAATATTCAAGTGCTAGGATTACATTTACAACCAACAGTGCAAATGTAGTTACCCCATGAAGGTACTTAATTGGTTAACTGGAATTATGGAAAATATATTTAAGCAAACAAATACTCACTCCAGTAAATTTTGGATAACGCTTACTGCTAAATCATCAACTGCAGACTTTCCCATTCTGCTTGGATTTAACAGAGGAAACTTGACAGGATCCAGCCCCATCATCGTCAATATTTTCTCATCTCTGAGACACTCCGTTCGAAGGGCAAGAGCAATTGGACCTTGTAACGTAACCTCTGCTGCAGGAGGTATAAACTGCTCCTGAAATGGGCAGAAAATGAAAGCCTGTTGATTGTAGCAGGCAAGTAGTAGTAGCAGTATGTGTAGTTGCTGGTTACAAAAGCAGATCAAGCAAACAGACACTATTTTGTTCAACCGGCCAAATCGTTTTAGGAGAAATGTTGTTACAGCTACACAACTCTGTGACATTTAGAAGCAAAAATATTTGATACAGAAATATTCTATTCCATCAAACATTTTAGGACACATTTGGATTTTTTCTTTCAGACCCGTGAAACATGTAGCTATGAACAGTGCTATGCCTTGAAAATAAACGCTTGCAAAGGACTGACCAACTCTTTGTGATACTGCTTTGACATTTAGTAATCTCAGTGATGACCAACATAATCAGTTCTGTAGAAGAGCTGACCTAAAGTTACTCTGTCTTCATACACTTTTCTTCATTTGAAAATTCAATACACAGATTCTGAAAAACCTTTAAAACGTATACAGATTAAAAATCAAAAATTAACTCAAAATTAAATAAAATGTAGACAACTTAAAATACTATCCTACATTATCATACAGCCTTCTTGTATCGACTAGCAGGCAATTGAGATACTGGCTTCTCTTTTTCAGTTCCTTCAACAGTACTTTGGTAAAGTTGTACAACTCTTCAGAAGTCAAAGCCTGAAAGATATGTTAATACAGGCGGTATTTACTAAATCCGAGATTTGAGATATGCTGACACAGTTGCATACAAGTTCATTTGAATCCGTTCTGACACCAATTTGTTTATGCATATGTGGAAGCAATGAGAGTGTATAGAAACTGAGGCTTTTGTTTTGCAAGCAGGAAAGTGAGTAGAAGACCTCCCATAGCAAAAAATCTATGGCAAAGTACTCTTCTCCTCCCAGGCCCCACAATGTATATAGACATAAGTCTGCCTCAGAAATATAGTTGCTTATTTAAAGTATGATATATAAAGACTGCCATATATAAAAATGCATGGTGAATCAAATTAATACAATCTCATGCTGCTTAGAACTTACTTCATTATCTGCAGTAGAGTGAGCACAAGTATCTGTCTTCTGATGGAGTTTCTCCAGGTAGGATTTTAATGTCACTGCTTGTAAATTGGAATTTGCTACCTAAAACCAGAAACATATATTGGTGAAGTAAAATCCCATTTTGGGGAATTTCAGAGACTCCACTTTGAAACCACTAGACTTGTTAGTAAAAACACTCAGTCACTAGTACCCAGAGGAGGAGCTGAAAACAGTAATTCACAAAAACAACACTTCATGTCCTTTACTGCACCATGCAAAAATGCCCGTCTATTCAATTATACATGCTCAATGTGCTGCAAGACCAAAAAGTACTAGTATAGCTGCAGCTGTAGTAAAGCCATGGTTTAGGATGAGAAAGCCAGATAGTGGATTTGAATTGACACAAAAAGTTACATAAGTCCACTCTGAACTCAGCCAAAAATCTCTTAGATGTAATAAAAGATGAACAATTAAAATTCATTTAAACAAAGCTGCGATGTTTCAGTTTGTACCTCTGATTTGATTTGCAGCTGTAAATTTGTCAGAAGCTGCCGGATCTTCTCCATAAAGACTCGATTCATAAAGAGATAACGGAACTTCGTTTCAGCCTGGTTGATAAGTTCAGTAGCCTTTAAAAATATCAGAAACAAGAGACACGATAATTTGTTTTCACTTTTTTCAACTTAAGTAATAGAACTTACCATTTCTACTTATTTTTTCCATCATGTAGTTGTCAAAGAATTAACTAGAACAGTATTTATAGTTCCAGTCTGAGAGCAGGCTGATTATAAATCACATTAAATATGCCAATATAATACATAACTTGAAAGAGTGAAGCTCTGCACACACCTGCTCCAAACAGCTCGATTCCATTTTCTCCATATCAGCCATGATTAACTCTTCAAATGAGTCAATACGCTCACTTTCTTTCTGAAGATGCTTGCTGAAAGACTGTACCTCCTCAGAAGAAAAATTGCCTCCTTCACTAAATAATCTGAAAGCAACCAGCAAAGTGAAAAAAATTGACTGAGTCTTCCTTTACTTAAAGAGTATTTTGGATGAGCAGTACATAGATATCAAAACAAATGTGATGAAAACAGTCTAATCATTGTGGCTTAACAATTATTATTATTTTTTTTATACAAACATATAGCAAAACAGATGAGTAACAAAAACATTCATTTTACTGTTCTGCCTATATAACAAATGCTAATACCCAGAAATAGATGACTATTTATAAACATTCCTCCGATGAAATCTTTATACCTGCAAGCTTTGAGAAAATCCACATTTGAATCTCTTAATTTTCCTACAGCTTCCTCCAAATAGTTCCGATAACTCCTCAGGAAAACCTGGATGACTTCCAGATGATTAAGGAGCTCTGAGTGCAGACTGTTGCTGAAAGAAACCAACCTAGCAGCAAATAATAAAACACAGGGAAAATGCATTGAAAGAGGAGTGCATGTTATGGTTCAGAGGCTGCTGGTTAAAAGACATCAATCAAATCTGAGAACTCGGGAATGTTTAAGTATTCTGCAAATGACTCACTGCACACTGAATGTTTTGATGAACACGCAGACAACAACAGCAAGCAGTTGAAGACTACCCTTCAAAACCAATTAGTCAATTACTATTACTGTACAAGTTCAATAAAACTGATAAAATCTAAATAGATGAAACGGTTTTCTACTCTGAGACCACCATCACCATGAAAATATTTGAAAATTGTCATATATTCAGCAGCAATTTTAGTTTAGTAAAAAGAAAACAAATTATTTTCATTTTTTTTAGAAGTTTCATGAGGCATTCTTCACTGAAGAGTCACACAGATAAAAGAGACTTAGAACACAAGCCAGGAACTGGGAACATCCCAGAAAGCAATCAGAAGCGTTTAAGTCTGGAATTTCACAACCAGTACGACCTGAGGCACACTTACTTCTCAGTCATAGGAGCACTGAGGAAGACTGATTCTATGTCATGGATCTGAGAATTTAAGTTTTTGATGATGTCATTTTGCTGATCGCAAAATTTGAGGAATTCAGCTCTCTCCTTGTTCAGAGCTTCCACCACACCTGCACAGTGGCACTCTAGACGCTTTTCATGAAGTAATAGTTCCGCTGATGAGGAAAGAAATTTTACAGTATGGTCATTATTCCCTGTTTACTATGGAGTACCACAACCACTATCATCAGAAGCAGCAGTAAAATAAAATGAACCAGATCTCAGAGCAGCTTAAAAATATTAGTAAAATAGACACGATCCCATTTCTTTGACTTTTCTCCCGTTTTTGACTTATGTCCCTGACAGCTCCTAATTAATTCGATTCAAATCCCAAATGCCTTTTGTTTGCCCTAATCTCTTTTCTTTTTCCTTTACTTTTGGTCACTGCTGACATCTTCTTTGTCTTTCCATTTTCAGTCTTGTAAAAGTAAAGGTAAAGGTAAAGTGTGGTTTGTTTGTTTTTAATGGAAATTGCTGTTCTCACTATTTTTGTGGAAAAAAAAAAAAATCACTTTTGGTCTCCCTTCTGGAAAAATATTTGGGTAAACCAAGAGTGAGCCAATCAATCTCAAAAAAAAAAAAAAAAAAAAAAAAAGGCCAGGATTTTTCATAGTTAATATGCTAAAGACCAACAAACGTGCCTTAAATTAAGTCTCCCTCCAGATCCTCATACAAGACAGATTTCTCAGTGGCCAATCTGTGCCTGCTCAGCAATGTTTTACACAGGTAATTCTTTCCTCTCCTGTATTCAGAAGCCCAACCTCAGCATTTCATTTGTTTTCTGTAACACTTTTTTTTTTGTACAGTGCAAACACTTGCTAAATGAAATGAATGAGCAGTCACAAGCATTGACAATGTAAACAATGTTCTACAGCTACAATCAATTCATTGATTAGGGTAATTGCTGAAGGTATTGCTGAATATTCCCATAACATAGCACAAACAGGCATGAGCTATTGATAAGAAACATCTTTTTAAAAAAATATGAGTAACATTGTACTGAGAATTAGTACAGACTCAGTTGTTTCCTATAGTCATCTACTACAGAGACACCTAACACTGAAACGGATTTTGGTCCACTTATGATCATCTCTGAATGAAGGCAGGTAGTGCTCAGAGTAAAAAAGTAGGTACCAGCTCTAACATTGTAGATATTTGTCTCTATATTCTCCTGCCTTTGCTGATGCAAGAGAAGATGCTGCTGAAGTTCTGAATTCAGCTCCTCCTCCTTGGCAGCTACAGTAGCCCAGGAATTGGATAAGGACTCTGCAAACCATTTCTCCAAGTGTTCAAAAAAGCAGAGGCGAATCCTATGATTAAATAATTATATTACAGGGAAGAACAGTGAGTAATAAACAAAAATGCATTAAATATATTGACTCTAAGAATTTAACTTCCAGCTACAGGAAGATACGGTTTCATGACTATTTGCACAATACTGGCACTACTCATTTTGTCAACAGAAACTATAAATAATATTAATATGACTGAGTCAGAAATCTTGTAATGTTTTTTGAAGTTCTGTTCCTATTCTACATTAATGAATACATTTCTGTACAATAGGAATGCCCTGTAAGAGGCTTGTACAGTACGTCTAAGAGCAATGTATAAAGAGCATTGTCAAAAGTGTCTTTTATTTTTAATCAATTAATAAAAGAAATGCATCAAAATATTTAAATATTTTTTGCATGTTTAGTCTAACATTTCTTCCAAACACTGACATTTTTTTACTACCTAAAGGGAAAGAAAGAACATACACAAGTTTTATACTAACCGTTTCTTCAGCTCTACAAATACGTTTTCTTTGATAAGTACATGTTCCAGGTACACAGGAAGTGATTCTTTTTCCTCATACTTCGTAAAATAACTCTCTGGGATGTCAGTCTTTTCTGCCTCTTCAGCTCCAAGAACTGTGTAAATGTTTCCACTCGAAGTGGAAAAAGTCTCAGTAGCAATTTCAGAGATTTTCACCTCGCTGCTCTTGAACACATCCTAAGAAACAACTGGGAATCATCAACTGCTACCTCTAAAACAACTATTTTAAAGTAAGTGCATAATGACAGTGTTCAAGCTAATGTAAGATTCCTAAAGACACTGGAAACAATGCTGTTTCCGAATTTGGACAAACTCATACAGACAATATTTTTGCAAGTCTCAATAGGCAGAATCATCAGTATTTTGAAAGGTTTCTGTTATGGTAATAACTTGTATTCATGTAACTAGAGACCTGAAGAGCTAATACTTAGATACAAAGATAGACACCTATACTAAAGCTGCTGAAGGTGTGGTTTGTTTATTTATTTTAAGGGATAAAAGTGGTGTATAAGGAATGTTTGTGAACTGTTTTATAGACCCATTAGTAGGATCTAAAATCCTGATGGTCCAGAAATAAATGAATACAATAAAGACTAATATATGCTCTGTGTACAAACAAAACCTACTCTATTTTTTTCCCCTCAGCAAGTAGACAACTTCCTACTTGCCATGACATTGTGCAAAACTTCCATCGCTTTCAAAAGTTCTTGTTCCCATACCTGTGAAAAGCTTACCGCCTGTTCTATATCATCAGTTTCATCACTCTCTTGAAAAATTCTCTCCCCATCTTCTTGTTTCTCTGTTTCTTCAGTTTCCCACACAGAGATCTCCTCATTCTCAGCTATGTTTGTTTCTTCATTTTGTTGTTGAGAGCTATCCATCTTCTGATTTTCTTCATTTTCTTGCACAACACTCTCAGCTTGTTGTTCCACCAGACTTTCAGCTTCCAGAACCTCAACTAATTATTTCCAGTTAAAGCAAAGTTTTACTAGTCATAATACAAAGAAGCACAGATTAAAAACAAGCAAAAAAAAGAGTTATTTGTATCATCGAGGAATTACCTTGACCTTGAAATGCGGAGTCTATTTTTCCTTCCAAGTTCTAAAAGCAACAAGAGCAATAAAAAATAAAAATAAGGATTTGCTTGCTTGTAAGGAATTCAGATTCCTTCTCAAAATATATATTTCATTGATATAAAAGCAGTTTGGTCCTATGGCCAAAGCAATGTTTCAGTTTATGTAATACAAGTTTTAAAGCTGATGTAAAATTTCCCCAAAGTGAAAAATTAATACACCTGGAAGATTTTAAAACAAAAGGAGTTTGTCTTCTTTTTACCTGTTTGAAGATTTCTTTTACATTAAAATATTTGCTGATAGATACACTGTAAGAAATCAATTCCTGCAAAATAGCTTCTGGGTATGGTGTTACTTTATCCACCAGAACTTTGTTGAATGTCTCATACCTGTCAAATTTAAAGTCATTGTTTAATAGTCTCTAGCATGTATAGAAATAAAATGAAATATGACTACTATGTCTTTAAATCCAAGTTTAACTTTTTAATTCATATGATCAATCCTTCAGGCAGAATCAACTATTCTACTGTATTTGTTCAGCCTGAACACAACCACAACCTGGCTTGTTGGTAAAGATTAGTTCATTATAAATACATAACTGAGCAAAAATTAAGAAATATTTACAATAAAGTCTTTCAGAACTTTCATTTTGGATGGGAAACCATTCAAGAAACATAACAAAGATTGCCAAAAGACTTTGGCTATCTGAGAGTTATTAGTAACTTCTATTCCTTACCCTTCTGAAATAGATCAAATCTGTGAGCCCAAAGCACAGCTGATGGCACAGATCAACTTTGTGACCCCCACGATTCAAGAATCTGAACTAAGGCTTCTATCTTCTGAATGAATAACGATTGTATTGGCACGAATAACTACATAACAGAACTGATCCAGCATATTTTTAAAACAGTATCAGTATTTGTTGGGTTTTCCTTACTCCTGCTTCTGAAGTGTAGGTATTGTTTGCCTTAACCTTGTTCAATATGGAAATTATTTTATTTTACATCCTTACAGGAAGTAAGGAGAAGTGTTTTCCTTCACATTAGTGCATGAATATGACCTAAATACAACCAAATTAGAATGCACTTTACTTACTAAGTTTGCACTACAAAATTCATACCTAGCTCTAATGTCATCCAAAGAAGAAAGGGCATTCTCCAAAGATTTCTTCAGCTTTTTTTCAGAGCTCGCTGTTCTCATTTTATGCAGAATTATATCCAGATTATTGTCCATCATCTAAGACCACATAAAAAGAACACAGTAAAAAAGATTTAGTAATTATTAAAAAGCTTCATAACTATTTAGGATTCAAATAATTAATTTCAAGCATGTATCCAAAAATGTACTGGACAGAATTAAACTAACATGTAGAAAATCCAGCATAAATGTTAATGCTTATGCTTTTATACCAGGTATTTTGAATTCCAAAGGCTTCTCTGCATTAAGAAATCCTTTCCTTAAGTCATACTACATTTTTATTTTATGTTTATACCTGTATTAATTTATTCTGTTTGTGTCTGCATTCATCTAGTTTCTTCTGAAGTTCACCTTCCTGCTTGGACAGTTCGAGTTGATGGACATCCCAGAGACTACTGGCCTCTTGAAAATATCTGTACAGGTCTCTACAGTTCTGCTCATTCTGTTTAGCCAGCTCCTCAAAGTCTCTCTTAAAAAATAAATAAATAAATAAATAAATCAGATTTAAGTGAACTGGATACTACTGAACTGTTTGCTGGAAGTTGCACTTACGGACTCTCCTTCCTGAACCATGTAAAACTTGTTTTACATATGGGATAGGTATTCAATCACACTACAGACCTCTGTCTAGTATGACATCAATAGCCTAAGATGCACATAGCATTCCAGGCAGTAGCGCATGAAGAACAGAATATTCCTAAAGAACAATAAAAGTAGATGTAATAAACATACATCCATATTCTTCAGTTCTTCTTCAAACTGACTTTGTAGTTTCTCAGTCCACTGAAGGAAGTCAGAATTCACAGTTTCTTCAGCCTCCTTTTGTGTGCAAACATTCAGATTCAACAGTTTATTCTGAATGAAAAGAAGGTTAAGCTATTGACATGCGTAATCTAACATAAAATATTGTGTGGCTTTTAGAGAGCATGGTTAAACTTAGTATTTCTTAAGTTCTTGTGAATAGATAGCTCCAGAAATAGCATCCAATAATGTTACTTTAAGTTGAACCTATACTATTCATGTGTAACCTGAGGAGCTGCTACATTCATCTTATGTTAGCAGGTTGATGGTCCCATATTGTACTTTATTAACAGTACATCAGCTTTAGAAAATGAATGCGTACTAAAATTGTTTGTACTTCATGTAGCTTCATTAACCAGGTTTCTCACAACATTTCACAGAAAGGATTCAACCCTCATATCATATTCTGGTAGTAAGCGGTACAATTTTATTTGAACAAAGATAAACTGAGCAGAGATGAGAATTTTCTTCCAAGATAAGACAGATTCAGGAAAAGGGTTAGTGTTCTGACCCTGAGTCCTCTAAATGACAGACAGCACTTCTTTCATTACTGGCAGTTGTTATTGCTTTTACACATTTCCAGTACAAATACCACAAGGTACTGTGAAACAAAATGGACAGTAGGTTTTCTAGAGGGTAGAACTAATTTAACTTAACATTTGCTGGATCCCCAAGCCCATAGTATTGCAACAACGCATTGTATACTATTACCAAGAATCTTTCCAAGAATTCACACAGCTATGATACTGACCTTGTATAACTGCACTTCTGCCAAACATTTTTGCTGGACTGTCTCATGCTGGGTACGAATTTTCATCATACACTGCCTATTGTGGGCATCTGAAAGATATGGAAAAGAAACCACTGTAAAAAATGTCATTATTTCTCAATGCAGTGTGAAATGGAAACATGAAGGAGGACCTGTGCTGAGCCTTAGCACAGCCAGTGTGCCCCTGTAGTGTCTTCAGACCTGTATGATATTATCAGTCAGTAAAATGAGACATTTTTACACAAATCTTTTTATCATTATGCTTAAAAGCAGTGAGTTATTTATAGCCACTACCAACATCTTTGCTACAATACAGGCTACAAACATTAAGAGGGCACATGCTCTGGTGAAGCAGAAGGTAGACACAGAGGGAAGGCATACTACAAGACAAAGGAATAATCTCATATACTTCACCTTTTATTCTACAAGAGATAAGAAGTATTTTTCTATGACTGAGTACTGATCTGGACTAAAATAACCTCATTTTTTTCCACAGATTGATTCTAACCAAGTCAATTCCTGCAAAACCTTGCTAAGCAAACATGCTTGTGGCGGCAGAAGGGAGGCAATGCAACAGAAATCTTACTGGAGCCATATTGCTAGCTCAAAGCAATTTAGGTACATGGGAAAACAGGGAACAAAGAATATTCCAAAGATACGTTCAAACCACCAGTCTGACTCATTCCTGTTAGGAAAAAAGAAAGAAGGAACTGCTTGAAATCCAGACATTTTTGTGACATGTGATTTCCCAACTTACCCATACTTTGGTTTAAATTCTCCAAAGATTTGTACCATTCATTAACTTCATCTTGCGTACACGCTGGAGGCAACAAATCACTATTGAAATAGGAAACAAGAATCAGATACTTTCAAATATAATCCAGTCAGTTAAAACTGTGAATCAGTCAAAACTATGTTAAAACTATGAACCAGACTATTCTGCTTTATCTCATTTGCAGCCAAATCAGCAATGAAAATAAAACAAAATGGCTGCTGTTTTCCAAGACCACTGTTTACTGAGAATGAACTGGATGTACCTAGTTGCTACATACATTATAACAGAAAAAATGTTTGAAAATTGTAATACCGTAATGCAATATTGTAATATTTTTGTCAGAATAGATAGAATTGAAAAGTAGCAGTATGAGCTTTCTTTCAATGCTCCTTTCTTCATAATTATCCAAGTTAAACTCTCATTGAGAAATGCTGTGACAATACCACCAATTTTTACGTATCCACCCATTCTTCTTTGCCACTTTCTACTATGTTTCAAGTGTCACTAAGGTTTACTTGTGTTTCTGCATTTCAAGCTTTTGATAGCCCTCTAGCTTTGGAAACCAAACACACATTTTTTTTTTCCATTAAGAAGAGCTTCACAGAAGACGTTTAAGCCCTGCCTTACTGCTGTGTTGTACAATTGTGCACTGAAATGGAGCAAAGTTAATTCTGTAGTGGAGCTCCCTTATTAACTCTACCAAGAACTCTACTTTTCTTTGTTACTGTACTCTCTTCTGTCGTACACAAGGTGCTGCAGAATTTCCAGTCTCTTATCATTAAATAAAATCTGTCCATTTATCATAGTTTCCATTTCTGTTTTCACCGCTGGGGGATTCTGTATTTCTTCATTTACCATAAATTCTCTGTACGGTGGAAGAAGAACACAGTTAAGTAAATTATCTGTTTGGAAAAATTAAAAAAAAAAAAAAAAGCTAAATTATTTTTGTTTTTTATCAGAGAAAAATAGCAACATACTACTTTTTATAGAAAACACAAATCACAAATGAACACTAGCCATTTTGTGCTGTTCATACTACAAAATATAATCTGTTGTAAAATTTCGTACCTGAAACTCTGAACTATATAGTTCTTTTGTGTGAGCTTCCAGTTCTTGACTCTGTCTTTCCATTTCAATCGAAGTGATAATTCCCTTTTCATCTCTGATTTCATTAGATTAAAGAACAGCTTGGAAATTGCCCTCTGGTTAGCCAACAGTGCTCTGTTAATCAGCTGTGTATTAAAATATATATATAACAGCGGTATGTGACAGGAAAAAAATTGCTAGCTCTATGTCAGACTAAGGAAAAAAAATACAAATGACAAAGAATACCGTGCAAAATAGAAACACTCTCCTATAAGGCAGTAATTGATTGGTAGAAATGATGAATTTCAGTTTGAAAATGAGGAAATAAAAGAACTCTCAGGTATATTTCAGCTTGCTGTCTTCTTACAGGTAAAACTGACTCTCAGTATAAAAACACTTACCATAGCCTCATTGTTTATGAACCTATAAATATCAGCTGGTAAGAAGAAGGAAATTTCCTCCAGCATCACAGTGTACTTCCTTAAGACATCTGTTATCTGCACAATAAAAAAATAAAGAACACACGCACACAGTTTGTAATTGTTTACCTTAGGGTACTGACATTTCAATTATACCAGTGAATTTTTTTTTCCTGAAAATACCTTCAATTGGCTGATATTTTGAGAAGTGAATATTAACATATTGATTTTAATTTATTAGATACTGATTCATAAGAATAATTTTTAAAAATACGTTTGTTTTTTTAAAAATTATTATTATTACTTGACTGATTTCTCTCTATTATCTCTTATTCTTGAGAGCTCTGCAGATAGGCTGCAAACTGAATTTGAAACAAATAAACCAACTTCCCTTCTGACATCTGTAGTGAATTCACCAATGCTTGTTTTAAGCAGACAAGAAATTTATGAAACCTGATCATCTCTGGTATTTTTCACAACTACTCAAACATAAAAGCTACTGTTGGACCTATTCAACCTATCTACGTCACAAGAGAGGACAAACTGACACAGGTAGAGCAGACAACTTTTGTTTGCCTACAAGGACAAAGCAGTAAGGACTTTCTTATGGACTAGCCATTAATGTATCCAGATGCACTGTAATGTCCAGTTACTTTTATTGCTCACCTTCAGAATAGAATCCCAGCAAAATAACATTAAGCCTGACCACAGTTCAACCTAAATAACCCTGCAAAAGCACAAAAGCAACTTGGACATTCCTTGCAACATTACTGCAGGTATTTGTAGAATAAAACACTTCGTAACTGGAAAAGAATTATCTTTTCCTGAATATTGAGAGAATGACATATTGTTAAAAAGGCAGTAATCGCCTATACATCAGAACCTGGCGGGCATCCTTGACTCCTGTGGAAATAAGCTACTCTTTGCTCTGTGTCCAGTATTATAAACAAATAATCTTATGCTTACTTAACAGCTATTAAAACTACACCTCACTTTGTCAGTTCGACTCCATTCAACCTTTTTTAGGGTTTCATCCAATTCCCTTACGCACTTCTTTCTGGCCAAGGATTCCTGCTGAATGATAGTCCACAGTTCTTCCAAACCCTGCAAGAAGGATTTACTCTCAATCTCACTGAAAAACTAAATATGAAAAAAAAAATGCCTTCTTATCTTAAAACTACAGCAAGACAACGGGAGGTATATCACACTGACCAAGTAGACAGCAGACAACACGTACAAATAACTGGAGATAAGATAATGGCAAGAGCTGCCTTACTTCAATTGGGAAGCCTTCCACAGTAGCATCAGTCTTTGTAAACAGAATTTCAATTTTTCTATCAGATTCCATCAGTTTTGTCAAAAACAATTTTCCGGGCTCCAAAATCAAGGGTTCTATTTCCTAAAAAGTGATGGAAGTCAGTCTCATCTTTTGAATGTTAACCCTGGACTTCAGTATAGTATTCTAGACAGTCTGGATTGCAAAATCTTGTCTTACCCTGGCAATGCAAGCAAGCTCATGATACATTAAGGTTACTGCTTCTTCATGACGGCCTTGCCTGCGTTCTGACAAGAGTTCCAAGATATTGCTCCTGACAGTTTCCTCGGGAACTGTCAAGAAAGAAATTATGAAGATGAAGTTGAAAGCTGTTGCTGCAAAAAACACAATGCATACACAATAAATCACTAAATCAACACTTTGACCTCTACAGTTTGTGCAGCAATTACCATGTCTGAAAGCTCTTCATAGGAAGGAAAATCTATGCAAATCTAGGTTAAAAGTAATATAGCATATTCCTAAGTTTCCTTTGACTTTATTGATTTGTGGGTTTCAGAAAGATAAAAGCATGGAAGCTATGAACCAAGTTCAGGTATAATGCAGAAAACTGCAATTTCCAAGAAATAAATCTGCTTATATCATAACTACAATTTACCTTCTAAACAATAATTGTGATTGATTGATAATTTCACTTATTTTTTTTCTTCCGTGAGTAGACTCTTTGTCTTCAAAATTACATACAAATAATTGAAAAGATGTCAGGTCATTTCTGAGCTTGGTTTTTTACCTTATTCAGCTCAAACCACTATATGTATAGTGGCTCCTAAAAATGCAAATTAAATATCCGACATTAAGGAAAATAAATTTTACCAACAAAATCAGGTAGGGCTCTGACTTCCTCAGCTGCAGTTATATCTTCACTTTTCCAAGCCTTTTGAAGTGTCGTAGCTTCCCTGAAACAGAGAATAAAACTTGGAGATATACTAAGTAAGTGTACAGATTTGCAATTCGTATAATATTCTATTCAATTATCTTAATCTAACATTTCTAAATGCTCCATTCAAACTTCAAAGAACACAGTGCAAAGAATTAATGTTGCTGCTTCTCAAATGATTTAGACCAAGTAATCATTAGTCCTCAGTTCATCACAATATCAGATCTCACACATTGGCATAAAAGCAATAAACGATAGATTTAATACATGTAAACTACAGAGACATATATGTTATCTCTAACAGGTATAAAATCTATGTAAGAAACAGCAAGAAATGTAGAAACAGACTTTATCTGTCCACTGATCTTCCTATCAGTTAGGGCACTGCGCTTCTTGACAGAAGTGGGAATAAAGGTGTCATTATTCAGCAGAACAGTTAGGGTGAAAAGGATGGAGGCACTAATTTATTTTTTTGCTTATAAATGCAGCTCAGAGCAGAGCATTATTAAATGGCAGTAGGAATTCCATTAAAACGAGATTCAGGCCAACTAAATTTAGGAAAACTATTCAAACATACAGGAAAACAATCTACTTAACAGTAAGAATATTATTACATAATCTTAAAAATATAGTTCAATAACATATAATTGGCTGTATCAGATATACAGCTTAAAATAATACAATAATCAAATAATAATAAAATGGCTTTTAAGAAGAAAAGCCATATAATATGTAGGCCAATAGAAATATTAGCGTGCTAATTTGAATTTTAACAGGCACCAACTCAGAAAATACATTGTACAACTGGCAGAAAGGAGACAAGATACTACAAGCAGTTAGTGCTACGACCAAGAATTAGGAAGCATCTAGTTCCCAGGGCGAATCTTAAAACTTCATGCTCACAATCATGAACACACGATCGGGTATTTCTGCTTCTGTTCTATACCTGCATGGTGGTGGCTTTTCTGGGAAGTCTTCGTAGGGCACTCCTCCAGCCCCCTTCTGCTGGTTACACGGTAACAGCTCTGCCTCAGACGAAGTTTCTGAATCCCTAACCAGAGAGACCCTTCTGCTCTTTATAGAAGCCCTAGACTTCCTCCTTGCTTCATCCAAAGAGCGTACTAATTGAACCTTCAAAAAACCATAATCAAAAGTTAGAATTCTTTCCAAAGCTACCGAACAGAGAATAAGAAAATTATTGATAAAAACAGTGGGGTAAAGGTGGCAGAAGAGAATGATAAAATAATAAATTCTATTTAGCACATGCATGAAGATTTTCATGCAATACTATTTTCAAAATGAGAAAAAAGAAAATAACTGTCCCCTCTCAGGGGAAAATTGGAGCAAACTGAATTGTGTGGCTGGGGAATGGTTAAAAGGAAAGTCAATGACAGAGACAGAAAACCCATCTGGCTTACTAGGCCTTGTCTTATAACGTTGTGTTATGATTCTGCATTTAATATGTCCTGGTATCCAGTGAAGACACACTCAGATGCACCAGGAAGGACATGCTGAAGATAACTATTTTCTGCTAAAGCAAACAAAACCAGCACGGCTGACATTCACCTCTGCTTCCCCACCACCACTTTAGAAGCCAACAAACTGAGCAGCACAACTAACTCAGCTTTTCCCTGCCTCTTCCTTTTGCTGTTCTTTACCTCATCTTCAAAAATCTGCGTGTAGACATCACCATGGGGAACGACGCGCGCAGCCCCCACCGGCTGCATGGGGCCAGTGCTTGGATTTACGGGGAGGAGAGCGACCCTCGGGGCCTCAATGCTCCCAGCAGCGGATCTACACGCTGGTCCCACAGTTTCAGCCCCTGCTCATGGAGCAGCCCGGGAGCTCCTTGCTCCTTCCCCGGCCGCAGAAGGGAAGGAGCGGAGCGTCAGGCCCCGTTGCCATGGCAGCACTGCGACATGGCCGCCAGCCCAGCCAGGAGCAGGCCGCAGCCCCTCACAGGGCGCCTCTCCTGAGAGGGAAGGGAGGCAGTGACGTGTGTCTTTAGGAAAATAATGAAGTGGAACCCAATCTGAAAGCGTCTCTGCAGGACAGGACAGCTAATTAACGCACACACACAAGTTCGTTTGTTTGTTTTTATTTGACTTGGGTGGCCACAGCCCTGACTGGCACACAGGCGGGTTCCTCAGACACCGCCTCCTCCAGCCGCCAGGTCTGATGTGGGCACCCGCAGCCCAACCAGCGTCAGGCAGATGCACCGAAACCATTTTGTAAAAGTTCATTAAGAAAACCCCACAAGCAGCCCTTCGCCACAACTCCCGTGGCCAGGCTGCAAGCGCTAGCTGCCTCTCGCCCGCTACAGGCCGGCTTTTTTCAAGTCCTCTGGCAGAACACGGCCCTTCTTCCGGGCCTTGGCTTTTTTGTGCTCTATCTTCTCTTTCTTCTTCTTCTGAATGTTCTTGCGGCGCTTTTCCTGCCTCTGCTGCATCCTTTCTACCACTTTTTCTGTCCGCTTCTCCCACTGCTTTTGGCGTTGTTCTTTACGCTTCTCCTTACGCTTCAGAGCTTCCTTCAGACGCTCCTCGTCGTCACGAATCTTGACACCTTCCGCCTTATAGAGAAGGTTTGTCCATTTTATCTTGTTCTCTAGCTCCTGAGCTTTCTTCTGGTCCTTATCCTTGAGCTCCTCCAACTTATTCTTCCTAGCCTCCAGCCTGCTCAGCAGCTGCTTGTAGTTTCTGCCCGTCAGGGGAGTGATTTTACCTTTCACTCCTTTCCTCTTCTCTTTCTTCTTCTGGACCTTATTCAAATCGTTCTCTTCATGGACTTCAACCCTGTTGAAGACAATCTCAGCTGTACTCTCTTCCTTTTTGCTCTGTGGCTCTACAGGTACATCCTCAGTTTCCTTCTTCTCCATTTTTGCCTTCATCTTCAACTCCTTTCTTCGGCGCTTCTTTCTCTCCTTCTCATACTTTCTTCGCCGCCTCTTCTCCAGAACTGAAGGGGATAGTTCTTTGTCATCATCCTAAGAAGAAGGATGCACATGAATCAGGAGCCTTACAGGAATAATACAAAGCTAAAAGAGGGATGTATTTCAAATCTCTTGTTAGAAAAGCAGTATGTAAGAAGCCGTGGGCTCAGCTTTTAGAGATAATAAACATAGTAAATGCATTTCAAAGCTTTTGTTCCCTCTGAGCATCCTGTAGCTATGTTCCTTGCAGACTGTGCCTTTTCTTTCTCAAATACCACCACAGGCATGTGCTGCTCCCAGCTAAGTGCTACCTTTTCATGTGTTTTTCTGGACCCCAGAATATAAGCAGGGCTCCCAGCACTACCTATAGGCACTTCCTTAAGGAATGGAATTATCTCAAAGCCTAAACCTCATCCCCATGTGCCATGGTAGCCCAGGGAGAATTCATACTGCCCACACACATAAGGGTACACATTAGACAGAGTTCTCATACTCGTCCTGAAGCTTCTTTAATCTTCTCATGTAGTCTCTGACGCAAGAGATTTATTGCAGAAAAAGAAGTGGAATTGAGTTCACTTTTGCCACCTGAAAACAATAGACAGAAAATAAAAATACTTGAAATACGGCAGAAGCTAAACAAAGCAATTTTCTATGGCTATGGGAAAAAGCTATGAGAGCTCTCTGAATTTTTTCTTCCATTCATAGAATCCAATGAAAACAGGAGTGTCCACCTTATTGGTTTCTTTAAAATTCCCCTTTTTCTATCCACATCATCACTCAACACTGACCAGCCTGAGTAGCTTGTCAGGCCCTGTAGTTCCCAAACAAGAAGGGATAAAAATACCGAGTTAATGGAAACAAAGATGCCAATTGCATCTCTCCATTCATCTGTTTAGGTTCCTAATGGAAAGCAGGCATAGGAAGATACAGACTGTATCCATGTGATAATGCCCAAAAGCTATCAAATATATAAAACCCCTGCAATTCCTAGGAAGTGCTCGTAATTCTAGAGAGCCACCCAGTGGCCACAGTACAAGTTTATATTCACAGATTAAGCTAAAAAGCTTTCAATACAGTTGGATTTCTTACATGCTTTCCAAACTATACACATATGAAACAACTGAAACGCAGCCACCTCGGCTCAGGTATCTTTAACCTGACCACAGACAGCTCTGCTATTCTTACCTGTATCTGAACTCTTATTTTTGTTCTGTGTAACACCCGGCAGAGCTGATTTGTTGGCTTGAGGGGCTGCTTTCTGTTCTGGAGCAAGCTTATTGGCACTGGAGGCTCCCTGTTTAGCTGGAGGCGCATTTGTTCTCTCATCTTGCTTCTTGGACCTCCTTCTCTTTTTTTGGGGCGGTCTGCTACCATTCCCTGCCTGACCTGGCTTAGATACTAGAAGGCAAAGAAAAAAAAGAAAGAAAAGATCGATAGTTAGAGCAGACAATCTTGAAGGTTTTTTCCAGCCTTAATGATTCTATGATTAAGAAAGGTTGTAGTTGCACTCCCAGCGTGCAGCATTGTAGTGGTGTATCTCAATCGTGAAAAACGGCGTATTTTAGGATTTATTTACACAGAGCTACCTTTGTTGACCACTTTAGGCGTGACGCCGTGTTCCCACACCCAGTCACCACGTGTAAGGCTGAACGCAGACCACCGACTAGCAGAGCAGCGCGCACCGCCCGAGCTCACAACTCGGTCCACCACAGCGGCCCTGCCCAGGGACCAGCCCCAAGCCAGCTCCCCCGGCCCCTGCTCCCCTCAACCGGCCCCGAGGCGCCTCCACGTCCCTCCCAAACCCCTCCTTCCCTCACCCGGCTTCCTCTTCCGCGGCTGGGGGCGCTCGGGGCTGTGCCGCACCCCAGCCCTCCTGGCCAGCCCCTGCAGGTAGCAGTCCTGCGCGGCCAGGCTGGCCATGCCGCCTCCCGCAGCCTGCCCCTTCCTCTGCCGCCCCGCCGGAAGTGACGCCGCCACGCACAACAGGAAGTGCCGGCCGCAAGCTGTTGCCATGGCAACGGTGGTGGCACTTCCGGGTTGTGGCGGCCCTCGGGGCCTACCCGCAGCGCCCACCCCCCACACCCCTCAGATCCCTTCAGGCTCAGGGCTGGAGCGCCCCGCATGGAGCTTGGGGGGTTGGGACACGGGGGGGCACCGCTGGGGCCGTGTTTCGGCAGACACAAAGCGGGGCGCCCGCAGAAAGCTGCCCCTCCGTGAGCTCGCACAGTTTGGGGTGCTTCTGGCAGGGCCGGGGCTGCAGCTGGAGGGGTTTGCTTGCAGTAACGCTCGTCCTAATGCATGCTTGCACGCAGCGGTGTCATGGTTTCACAGTTGTGGCTGAAAACACACGCTTAAAAAAAAAATTATACAAAGGAGTTATTTTATTAAACCACCTAGTTACAAAAAAAAAAATGGAATGGAAGAAAGAGAAGAGGAAGTAAACCAAAACTCACGCCCGAAGAAACAAGACGGTACAGCGGGATGCTGGGGAAGCTCTGCTCTGCTGTTCTGAACGCAGCAGCCCCGCGGCCATCACGGCTCCCCCCCCTTCAGGCTGCACACTCAGAGCAACCTCATAACCACAGAGGGCACAAGTGCCCAGCTGCCCAACAAAGCACCCAAATTGCTTCTTTGGAAGGAAACTGTAACAGAGTCACCCTCCCTGCTCCACACACCTCAGTTGGCTGAAGGATTAATTAAAGAAACGATCACCAACATGAATGCTAGCTGTACGCTACCTCACGCTACGTTGATTGAAAGCTGCTGTGTAAATAGTGGAACAAGGAATCAGACTAACAGGAGTGTGCTCCTGCTTCTATCTATAGCCGTAAACGTGTCCCAGCATGTAATACCTGTCTGATTCTCGGTTTGCCCTTTTCTTTCCAAAAGGCAGAATACTGCTCGTCAACACAGGCCTCCCAGAGAGCCTCCTCCCAAAGGGTTCCCAGCAAAAAGTTCAAGCATTTCGACAGTGAAGAATGCTGAGTAAAAATACTGTAAGATTCTTAAGATTCTGTTCTAAGTAGAACAGAAGTTGTCTGATGGCATCCTGAGAAAGCTTTAAAGCAGCCAGAATGTCAGGAACCATGGGAATAGCGTAAAGCTCCCAAAACACTCACCACTCCCAGATTTGGCTCGAGTTTCTTAGCCCTAAGAAGTTCAGCTCCCAGCACTCTACCATGTACTTACTGTGAGATTCACATGGAAATAAATTCTGGATTTCTAACGAACTCTACACGTAACTGTCACGGAAAAGCAAACCTAACTCTAATTTGTTAGAACAATCAGCTTGGAATTTACTTAGCACTTCTCTTAAGCGCGAGGAACACCCGTGGCAGTGTCCCAGGCACGGAGAAAGCACTGTGGCTGTCCAGCAAGCAGAATCCTGCAGACACAGCCCCAGTGCATTCTCCTGACAGCAGGAGATGCTCGCTCAGTACAGCAGGTTGAAGACTTCCAGCAGCTCAGCGCCACCAGGAAGAACGTGGTCAGCAGCAGAGAATCCTCTTCAGGAGTGCTCCGTTGGGCCCGCCCCATGCCCGTTCACGTGAGGGTGCGATGGGGTCGAGCTCTGAGAGGTAGCAACGCTCTGCTCTGCTGTGGCAGTTGTCAGAGGCATGGAGAGGCTTTCGGGGGACAGCGTGGCAAAATCTTGTCTCCAGTAGGCTTCGCACAGCGGCAGGTCATTGCTGTCACACAGACTGTAGCTTTCCAGAACAAACAACCCCCGTAAGGAGAGGCAGCAGGTGCAATAAGAAAGGAGGGGAGGGAGGAAAAGCAAGACAGAAGCAAAGCATTAAGAAAATGGCAAAAAAATGTTCATGGATGTAAGGTCTGCGTTCACAAATTCATCACAAGTCTTGTGGCACTGGCCTTTTTCCTAAGACACCCCTCAGGGGCTGGTGTTGAATCCCACGGGCCTGGGAAGGATTGGGGAAATTCCAGAGACAAAGCTGTTGCTACAAACTGAAGCAGAGGCTCAGTTCTAACCCAGACACTACGAGTCCCTAGAAAGATCTGGGCTGAGGTTCTGATACCGCACAGTTGGGAGTTCTTGAGTGAGGCAAAGACCTCATCCGTACTGTTTTCTCATGGGAGTTTGATTACAACCTACGTGAGAGTAAAAATTCGACTATGCTCTAAATTTAGTGTCTATTTGCCTCCTTTCCCCTTCAGTAAAGTGCTCCACAGAAGGTCTGCATCTTCTTTTGAAGCTTCCCAACCTATAAAGTGCTGTCAGCTTCTACAGGTTTCAGCAGTACCGGAGGTAACAGTTCTTACAAAGCAACTTGCTTGATTTAACCACTAGGCTACAGAGTCAGATCAATCAGCAGCATGGGAGAGTAAGCAACCAGCTAATTCTTGCCTGTGCTACAAGGAAAACACGACGTGGAAGGGCAAAACTAAAAAATAAAGTGATGGAAGAAACTGGAACAAAAACAAGAAAAAATCCAAAGAGAGGAAGGAGCTGCACACACAAGAGACACCCAAGACAAAGTGAGTGCTGGAGCAAAAAGCAGCTTGCGATCAGAGTAAAACAAACCCAGTGGGTCCAGTGATTTTGTCGTTGTAGCTTTATTTACATTTTTAATGTATGGACTTGAATAGATGCTTTGGGAAATAGTTTAAGTGCAGAAATACGAGACACTTCAAATTGCACAAACATGAAACATGTTGAGGTCTAAGTCCACACTCAAGACAGCTCCTGTGATCTCAGAGGAGGGAGCAATGGAACATAAACACAAGTTTTGGGTTTAGGATGGCAGAAGGCAAGCTGGACTTGGAGTTACTGCTTTGAAGAATAAGCACACAAAGCACTAGTTGCAAGCACCTAACATTTGAGCTTTTTTCTGGCAGCATCACCCAGCTGCAGTAGAAGTGGGGAGGGAGTTGATACGGGTTTTATACCCAGGACCTTTGTTAAACCCCTCGAAAGATTCCTATTGCTGGAGCAGGCTCCCCCTGCCCTCGAGTCCCCAGCACAAAGCAGCTCTGGGTTCACTCAGTGAAAACCCCTGGGACTGACCCAGAGCTCCGGTCCCTCTTCTGTCAGTCTTAAACCTCAAGCCGTGGTTTCCAAGGAGAACCCAGCCACGGCATCCACCACACCTGTCCTGGCAGGTCAGTTACTAAGAACATTTTAGCTGCATCTGTGTGTAGCTGCTTCTGCTGCTGCCCCAGTCCGAACAGCTTCAAAAACCTAACCTCTCACATCCCACTCCTTGAAAGGCGAGTGAAAGAGCAGCAGCTGCACGGCCCGCAGCAGCACCACCCAAAGTCCTATCCTGGCCTTTGGCTGAAGGTTTCTTAGTGTTTGAAAGAGACTTCACTGTTCTCCCTGGGGCACACAGCCAGGTCTGTGCACGAAGGAACAGCTCCAGGAAACTGCTCAAACACAGGGACTGAAAGCAGAGCCCCCCTCAGAGCTATCTTCTCAGCTTCAGTCTCATCGACCTGCTTGCAGGTCCCCTCCCCAAATCCCCCGTGTGCACAGGAAAAGCTTCGCAAGGAAGCCCAACCCTACAGCCCAGGCACATCCTGCTGGGTACTGGCTGTGGTGCAGGGGGCTGCCTCCCAGTGCTATTAGCATAAAACACAGGCAGTGACAATCGCTGGGCAGGACATGCTCCCTCTAACAGGCCTTTCACAGCTGTTAGGAAACTCACTTTTCTACAGCCTTCCCTGGAGGGACAACCTAAAATAAAGTCACCGCTGAACTTCAGAGTAACCGGGGCACTGGAGAACAGTTTGGCAGGACAGCTGCACGGAACCCACGTCCTGCCCTCAGAGGGCTGTGCACCTCTTTACACATCCTGTGGGATCAAGCCCCAGGAGAAAGTAACGGAGTACAGACGGGAAACCCCAGCGGGGCTCCCAGGTCAGCACAGAAAAATGTCCTGTTGGTGGGCAGGCCAGCTTTTACATTCACAGCCATTTCAACATGATTAGAACACCCTACGGCTACGTGACATAACAAAAATGCTTTCCCACATCAGGCAATAAAATGTCATTAAAAATATCTTAATATTATAATTATAAAAGGTCTTTGAATAAATCACTGTTTCTGTATTTACACACACAATTTCTTTGGTGCAGAAAAAGGCAGGAAAGAGCACAAGAAGGGAGTTAAGTGCTAAAAGCAATGATTAAGTGCTATATGATACGAGGTTTCAGTGGAGGGATCATAGCTCTGTACACTAGCCAAGCTTCCTCACCTCACAACCACTCTTACAAGAAAGAACGTGAAGGCAGATCCATTTAGTGTACCGGGAAAGAAAACCATTTGTGTTTAGATGTTAGCTCCGTTACAAAGGGTTGCTTTACACGGCACCTTGTGCCAGGCAGGTAAGAGACCACGCCAGCATGGTCAGAACCCCCTAGCTCAAGAAGGAAAACTGACACACACTGGTGACAGTGAAGGAGAAGCTCCTCTGGCACACACGAGGCACTGCCACCCCACACTGGGTCACCCTGGTGCAGCCCACGCTGTGCTGTGTGCAGTCTGTGTAGTGGATATGTCCCTGACTCATTAGGGCCAGGAGTAGTGCTTAGGGTTGTGATCATTGCTCTTCCTTTCCGAGACGTTTCTAGGACCCCTCGCCACCTCTCCCAAAAACTGAGTAAAGTTTGAAAGCCAACTCTAAACTTTACCTCGAGTTTTTTTAAAGCGTTGTAGCAGTTTCTAAACTATGTCGTATCATTTTAGTGTTAAAATATTTATATTGCCCATAAACAATGGCCTAACTTCCAAAGGTACTGAGCAATTATGGTTTTAGTTAACGTATCTGGGGTTATAGACACTCAGAATTTTTAGAAAGAGGGAAGAGACAAAAATGGAAAACCTGGTCATGAAAATTTTGTGTAAGATTTAGAAAAGTTTTTGTTTAGAATTCACACCGCTATTGCACTGATTTCACTTAGTTTGGGCAGTGCAGCCAACATAATCAGGTCCTCATTTGTTTTCTCCTGCTTTCATTTACAAGTGCTGGAGTGCATGACAAAAAAAATTAAAAAAATAAAGTGCCTAAATTCTCTAAAATCTGTTTTCTAAGTAAAAGTGTTTTTAAAATCTTAAAAATTCCAGAAACAAACAAGTTATAAATCTTTCCTAAAAAAATCCTATCACAATACTTCATAATTCAATGAAACTGAGCATGTCTTTTTTGCTCATTTCCTCAACAGGACTCCAGGCAACTGGAGCAGTGGACTACAAGAGAAAAGGCACACTGTGTTACCAGGTCACTTGTGAAAGAACTCACCACAAGGATGGGGGATGTACTAATCTCATCTAACATTAGGACCCAGCTCAGCAAGCTAGGCTCTCTAGGGAGATAAAAGTTCCTACAGAGAGAGACAGAAGTTCCTACAGAGGGATATTGAGACAGAAGCCTATGTCCCTCAAGGAAATTCATCTCCATTTACAATGATTGCAAAGGATCCTATGCAAATTATCTGTCAAATCTAGCCAACTGAAGTAGGCACCTAGATGCTGTGAATATCTCCTTCATCAAGACATTTATACCCTGTAGGATATCTGCAAGGAAGTGGCAGTTGTTTTGAGCTGCTGAGAGTCTGACTGAATTATAAATAGGAATAAAATTTTGTTGGGAACATTCTCAAGACCTATATGCTAAGGACTATTTGTTTGTCTGGACAAACTCCCCCAGAAGGGGTGGAATCACTAAGGAGAAGTCCACTGCCCTATTTGTACCTGGAAGAGTAATATTCTTCTTCTAGCTCGTACAGGTCAATGGAGATCTCATCCCGTAGTGCAATCAACTTCTTGTCACATTCCTCCTGCAAGCTCCTCAGCTGCTGGTTGCGCTGGTTGATAGCTTCATTCACAGAGGGGAAATCATTGAGGATCAAGAACTGCTTCAGGTCAGACACAAGTTTCATCAGGGACTCACCAGCTCGGACCTCATAGCAGGGAGAGAAACCACGTAGCATTAGTATATTAAAGCAGTGCTTCATTCCAATTCTAAAACAAGGTCTCCCGAGTTATTCTGGCAGCTCAAGCCCCAGTTAAGATGAAGCTCCCACATCAGGTGAAGATTCTGACAGAAGCCTGTTGCTGACAACCCAGGCTACCAAGCTTTATCCCTAGGGAAAGACTTTACCCCATAGACACCCCAAATATCAAGTTACTCTTTCAGCAGCAGTCCTCGTGAGTGCTATGAAGGCTGCTCTGAATGCAATAATGAACCAAACCACTCCTGAAGGATGCGCTGCCCAATTATTTGAGTATGACAGTGCTACTTACAATGTTTGCAGCTCTGACGTGCATCTCGTAGTTATCTTGCTCACCCTGCGTTGCTCGAGAGACTTGAGTTTCGTCCTCAATCTAAGCAAAAAAAAAAAAAAAAGCACACAATTCCACCTTCACACACCAAAACCCTGACACAACTCCTCCACACTGGAAGGAATTTGTTTCAGCCCAGTTCAGCCTCCACCCACAACCCCTGGGGGGCTGCCTCTGGGTCGCCCACTGCCCACCTCTGCCAGCCCACCCCGTCCCCTCAGGGGCTCCCCTCACTCTGCAGCCCCTCAGGGCTGCTCCAGGGGCAGGAGGGGGAACTGAGAGACACCCACCCTGAGAGGGGACCCTGCTCCCTCAGGGGGAAAGGGGCTCTTAGGGGGGAAAAGGGGCACTTAAAGGGGGAAAGGGGACCCTCGGGGGGGGGGAAAAGGGGACTCCCCGGGCTCTCCTCTCCCACCTTAGCAGTCTTGATGATCTCGGTGAAGTTGTCCATGATGGATTTGACATCGTCCTTGAGGCGCTTGTTGTAGGACTGCAGCAGGGTCTCCTTGCTCTGCGGCAGCACCCGCTGCTGCGCCATGACAGAAAACCGCCCCCCCCACACACACCTCCTCCCGCCCTCACCCCCCTCCCCGTCCTCTCGCGAGACTTCGCAGCGCGCAGAAATCCCGCGGCGCGCCCCGCCCCCCTCCTCTCCCCCTGCCTCCAAGATGGTGAGCGGCGGCCGGCGCGGGGATGGCGGGAGGGGGGCCGCCGGGATCCGCCGCCATCCGCCCGCTGAGGAGGCGCTGCGGGTGCTCGGCAGCGCCGGGGGGATGTGGAAGGGGCTCGGGATGGGCTTGTGGTGGCGGATGGCGGGCGGCGGGGCCGAGGAGGCGAGCGGCGGAGCGGGGAGGCCCGGGTAGGCCGCAGCTGTTCTATGGCCGGAGGAGGCCGCTCCCGGCTGGGGGGAGCCTCGTTAAGGTTTTTAAACTCCCAGAGTGTTTGGGC
Source organism: Aythya ferina (assembly GCF_964211825.1). Classification (NCBI taxonomy): domain Eukaryota; kingdom Metazoa; phylum Chordata; class Aves; order Anseriformes; family Anatidae; genus Aythya; species Aythya ferina. Next base: position 5,325,018 of record NC_140318.1, read on the forward strand.
CTGTGAGGAGTGAGGCTTGCCTGGCTGGCTGACTGGAAATTGGTATTTTCGAGGGGGGCTGTAAGCTCTTAAAGTGCACCAAGTAGTTCAGGCAAAAAAAGGAGAATGTGTTTATTTTCTGTTTGCAGCCGAAGGGAAAGAAGGCCAAGGGTAAGAAGGTGGCACCGGCCCCTGCTGTAGTCAAGAAGCAGGAGGCCAAGAAGGTCGTCAATCCCCTCTTTGAGAAGAGGCCCAAGAACTTTGGCATCGGTGAGTAAGGGGAGACTTTTTGGCTACTTCAATAATTGCTTTTTTTTTTTTTTATAAACCTGCATGTACATAATGCAGGATTATAGTAAAACTGTAGAGCTTTACAGGCAGTTGCTTTACCACCATCAGTAGTAGTATTTTAGTAGTAGTAGTTCACTAGATACTTGGAGGTGTCTGTGGATAACTTGCTAGATTTTCCGTGCTGCAAAGATGCGTTACATCGTCCTGGGGCAAACCTTCCCCTTCCACATGGGATGCAGCCATCTAAGTCAGGTTTACGTAGTACCACTTTTATACTGTGTGCAGATGATGTAAAAAAAAATGTTACCTGAATGGTTGTGCTGACATACATAACCACCAAGATCGCTGATGCACTCCTGCCCGTTCCATGCTGCTGCTGTGTGGTGTGGGAATGGCTGTGAGTGAAGTCTGTATTTCTAGGACAGGATATCCAGCCTAAGCGTGATCTCACACGCTTTGTGAAATGGCCCCGCTACATCAGACTCCAGCGCCAGAGGTCCATTCTGTACAAGCGCTTGAAGGTGCCACCTGCAATTAACCAGTTCACTCAGGCTTTGGACCGCCAAACAGGTAAGGGTGTGCCCCACAAAATTCTCTTGACTTAGGTCTTCAGTGGGTTGCATGTCAGGAAAGAAACCAAAATAAGACTTAAAGGTAAGCTGCAGCATTGCTGGAAGCACTTCAGGGAGGCTTTAATAATGACTGTGATAATGGGAACAACAAGCTGCCTTACGAATTTGCTGACCAAAATTTTGTGGCTGCTAAGTGCTTTGAAAAGGGAGTAGAAAATACCAGAGCTCCTACTTAAGGATGCAAACTCAGAATTGTTTTAACTGTGTTTCCATTGGAGACCATTCTTCTAGCTTGATGTAGAACATGTAGGGTTCTTTGACTGTGTAAGATAAGTTGAGAAATCTTTCTCATTGCAGGCTTTGGAGGGAAAGCTAACATCCTGCAGGCTGATTTGATACATATGGGGGGGAAGGTACTTCAGGGGCTTCTGTGCATGAGCGAATAGTCTTTCAGGTGATGGTGTCAATGCAAGAAACTATAAAACTAAACAAAACCCTTGTAGATGTTGCGAACAAGTGGCTTTTAGAGGAAGGTGCACCAGCTTTAACTGTAGTTACTGTGAGTTGCAGGCTCTTTCTCAGCCAAGCAGTAAAGGAGCTCTTGTTGCCAGTAAAGGTGCCCAGAGGTAAATACGGGCTCTGGAAGCACTCTGCTAGCTCTGCCCCGCATTGTGCAGATGATGCTAACTTGCTATCTAAATACATTTTGATGACAACCACCAAGATCGCTGATGCACTTGAGTCCTTTGAATGTAACACAGAAATGTTCAGGTTACACAGCTAACTAGTGCGTGTTCTCTTCCAGCTACGCAGCTTCTGAAGCTGGCGCACAAATACAGGCCAGAAACTAAGCAAGAGAAGAAGCAGAGGCTGCTGGCTCGTGCTGAGCAGAAAGCTGCAGGAAAGGGAGATACTCCAACTAAGAGGCCACCAGTTCTCCGGGCAGGTAAGTGTACATGAACTTGCCTATTCGCATATGTGGGAATGGGGGTGACTTCTGCTCCAGCCGTACAGAATTGGACATGCTATGGCAATGATGTGTGAATTTCTTCACCTGAACTCAAAGTGAAGAGCAAAATAGACGAGCTTTTTAACCCTGAGCTTTAGCAAATTGTCCAAGGAACAGCTTCTCTGTGTTACTGAAAGGATGTGGAAGTGTTCACAATTTTCACAGTGGTGTGCTATGGAAACAGCAGGTTGTATGAAGCTTATATGAAAGCCCTGACAAAAGACTGACCTAAAACAAACATTTCTGACTTGTTTTTCAGGTGTTAACACTGTCACAACTCTGGTAGAGAACAAGAAGGCGCAGCTTGTAGTGATTGCCCATGATGTGGACCCCATTGAGGTAAGCATCCCCAGTAGTACAAGGTAGAGCCTGTACTGTGTAATTTAAGCTGAGGTCAGAACTGGATTTGGGGTGAGAGTACATTTTGGGACAAACAGATTTTGTGTTAAACACAGCAAAACTTGTTTACCACTAGTGGAGTGCTTAGGCATGTTCTTAGTTGTCATGTTATTAAGCTGAGGCTTGGCCCTTGCGATGATGTATGAATTTCTTCACCTGAATCAATGCTGAAGAGCAAAAACGAGCTTTTTAACACTGAGCAATTGCCACAGCCCAGGCCAACTGAGAGGATAAAAAGCTGTTCTCCCTCAGTGATAAAGCACTCTGTCTCTTTCCAGCTTGTGGTCTTCCTGCCGGCTCTGTGCCGCAAGATGGGAGTGCCATACTGCATAATCAAGAGCAAGGCCAGACTGGGGCGACTGGTCCACAGGAAAACTTGTACCTGCGTTGCTTTCACCCAAGTTAACCCGTAAGTATTCTGTGTGCTGACTTGATGCTCTGCAGTAGAGAAAATAAACTGCCCATAAGCACGGACTACAGGGCAGACAGATACCAGACTTCAGTTTCTCTAGTTTTAAAAAAAGAAAACTGAAAAAACAGCTTGCATAACTACCTCTCCAATACCTAATGTAGAGGACATTTTGTACATAGCAGTCTGTCAGATGCTGAAGCTATACATTACTTTGGTTTACTAAAGTTGATGGCTTACTCTTAACTGAGATCTGTAAATAGAATTACAACCTAAGCATTGAGAGTTCTTACAGCTTTGATGGCTTGAGCGATTAACCTTTTGTAAATGATGCTATGCTTAACCTGAAAAATGTTGGTATTACAAGCTGTTTAATTCTGAGATAAAAGACTTGGAGAAGACATTAAATTGATGCTGCATAGGAATTTAACCTGTCACCAACAGGGAGGATAAGGGAGCCCTTGCAAAGCTGGTTGAAGCTGTCAAGACCAACTACAATGACAGATACGATGAGGTAAGATTCTCTGTTACCAGCCTTGTCTTTCGGTTCATACTGTTAACATCCCCAACAGCTTCCCAGGGAAATGCAAATGACTGCTTCCGAGTGAGATCAGCGTAGAGCCTGTTGGGTGTGTTGTATCTAGATTTTTTTAATGATGTATCCAGATTCTTTCTTGAGGGTGGGGTAGAAGGTGAACACTGTCACCAAGTTAAAAGCAAATGCAACTAACACAGGGTGAGGAGTATCAAGAGGTCAACAATTCCAGCTAGACTTGATTCCATTCCTGAAGTCCAGAAATTATGTGATGGTGGGGAAAGATTTTTTAACAAGTCTTTGTGCTGCCCCCATGGTGTAATTCACTGCCTTAAATTTGTAAGAGTTCCTAATCATGGGAGCTCTTCCCGTTGTGCGTGAAGGAGTGGAATCGAGCAAGTCATTTGAGTGATGAAGTATGAGATTGTATGAGGTATCTTAACTTGTTCTCACTTCTTTGCAGATCCGTCGTCACTGGGGTGGTAACGTCTTGGGGCCAAAGTCAGTGGCTCGCATTGCCAAGCTTGAAAAAGCAAAGGCCAAAGAGCTGGCTACTAAGCTGGGCTGAAGATGTACTGGACTGCTACCATGGTTTCTGTACATAAAAAGAATAAACCCCCAGATGAAGTTTCAGTGGTTTCTATTAATGAGAGAGAGGGTTTGAGACAGTGGGTTGCATGTGATCACTGCCTGACTTCTCCATTTGCCTGCAAGCAGATGATTGAATAGCACTGCACAGAGTGGCATGGAGCAGGTTATTTGCTTAGAGCACTGCTGTGATGAAAATTAAATGAAAAATTAAATTAAAATTAAAAGAAAATTAAAATTAAAAATTAAATGGGCTGGGCTACTTCTGGCTTAAGCCTAATTATGTAAACATCTGAGTTGGAAATAGATCTAGATTGTCAATACTGCCTGGACTCAGTTACTGTATGGATTTGGTAAAGACATGTTTATGCTGGGAGTTACAGCACTTTACCAGGCCAAGCAGATTATTAAGACCTCTTTAGGAGGTCTGTAATGTCTCTTGCAGTGCAACACTGGTCAGTGAAGGCGTGCCGAAGTGGTGGGACAAGCATCTGAACAAACTTGTCTTTCTGTGCTTTCCTGACTAACCTGGTCCTGTGGTTTTCTGGGAGGCTAACAAGCTTGGCAAGGCTCCAGCCCAATATGAGGGAATTTCTTTATTTCTGCTAGCTCTTAGGTCCTTGTTGCTGTTAAGATACAAGATACACATTGCAAGTCAAAAGAAAAACACCTGTAGGCCCTTTTATTTATACTGATGCAGCTGCAGTGCATCAGTCCTGACTTCACTAATGACTAGTCAGTGCAAAGGAAGCATAAGTTACAAACAAAGAAATTAGAAAATCCATCACCATCATTTGTTTGCACTGAACATTACAAATATGGCAGTGGAGAAGTTGTGTAGCTTGTGACCAACCACTGCCCAACCCCAATAGAAAAATAAATACTTGAGATTCCTAGAAAGCTGATTCAAGCAGGAGGCTTAACAGCCACTTCCAAGTCTGAAGTTCAGCGCTTCTGATCTGCAGCAGAAATCACTCTGGTAGGAGCACAGAACTTGTATCAGCTGCTTAAAGGCTAGTTGCAGCTTGCTAGCTGCACAAACTTAACACGGTGTCCTGAGATTGGCTTCTTCAGGACTGACCAGGCTGCAGTCTTCTGTGAAAGTCTGGTTTTGACTGGTACAGGGGAGTAGCAGTTCGCCCTTCCCCTCACAGAGGTATCTTTTGTATAAATTTTCTGTACCACAAGAATGAAGTTGCAGCACATAAACCATACCTGTGACAGAAAATAAAAAACATTTTCAAGATTGGTGATCCCTCCCTAAAAGTCAGCTGCAATTCAATGAAGAGCATTTACTTCAAACCGCCTTGCAAATATTACTTAGGTTAAAACTAGGTTTGCAGCTGGGCTTGCCCAGTTTCACTGATGCAGAAGCAAGAACAAACAAACAGCTCCCTTGCTTCCAGCAGAAAGCAGTTGAAACCTTTACATGAAAAAAAGGTCAAACTGCTGGCTGAGTTACTTACCAAGTAACGATGTACTGCATGTGCTCATTTCTTAGGCTCACTCTTGTCTGGCCTCCAATGGGTCCCCCTGGGACTGTGCTTTCTGTAGGTGGAACAGTGCACAGTCAGATCTTTAGTCTGCATGGTGTAGAGCATAGAAAGGTGCAATTGCTCTGGAAATGTCTCAGGGAAATATCTACCTGAACGGAAAAGGGGGAGACTGGTGGAAATTGGACACAGGGTTGGGTTTCTCTGTGACTTACTGAAGTCTGCATCAATAAAGATGGGCTCAGCGCCAGTCACTTTTGCCATAGCCTGCAGGTCACGGTAGTGCCAGCGGTTCTTCTCTATGTTATTTTCAGGCACAAAAGGTTTCCGGGTTTCTGATAACCTCACTACCCCAGTGAGATCAATTTCATCTTCAATCTGAAGAGAAGTGCAGAGGAGAAAAAAGGAATCTGTCAAGATTTATCTCACGTTTCAGCATGCTAGGTCCTGGTAGAAAAGCCACTTTCCTGGTGACTGGGGTCTGGTCATAAATCAGCAGGTTGTGCTATACAGTGGGGAGTGGAAGGTATCATGCAAGACTTCCCTGTATCCCTCTTACCTGTCCCTTCAGCCTGGTCTCTGGCTTCAGCTTCTTTTTGGGCACAAATCCTCGGTTGACTAAAATTGTGACCCTAGAGTTACACAGACAGGACAAACGTACCTCATGAATTATAAAGCAAATTCATTCTTGCTGTTGTCTACAACTAAGTACCAAAGAAAGAAACATCTGAGTGCATATTCTAAGGGAATTTAAATACAATTTGGAATCGAGCATCAAGCACCTAAGAGACTGAGAGACATGCCTTTTAAGGGAGAGGGAGAACTTTATATAAATCCAATCACCATCATCAGTCTCTGCAACTACCTGAAAGGACATTGCAGCGAGGAGGGTGTCAGTCTCTTTTCTCAGGTGCCAAGTGATAAGACACAAGTAAACAGTCTCAAATTGCACCAGGGGAAGTTTAGAGTGGATATTGGGAAGAATTTCTTCATGGAGAGGGTGACTGAGCATTGGAACAGGCTGCTCAGGGGAGTGATGGAGTCCCCACCCTAGGAGGTATTTAAGAAAGGTGATGATTCTACAATTCAGCTTTTCAAAACAGAAATGAGTTGTTCATAAGAACCATCACTTGACTTACCCTAGTTCTGTGCAGTAGAAAGGAGTAATGACATTTGCTCCATTTTCTGGGTGGGATGTCAGCTGCCTGGCTTCTCTGGCTTCTCGCTCAGGGTCCACAAGTGATCGTGGCAAAATATAAAGCTCCTTGGAGTGGTCAAAATGCCCTCGGACCTTTACAGGCCTGTACTCTAATTCCTTCAACTCCATAGGGCTGCACCGAATAAGATAAAAACAAAATCAGAGCTGTGATAGGCAAAGCACATTTGGGGGATTTTACCCCTAGGACCAGCTGCCAATTAGAAACAGAAGACAGATGCCTTGTGGAATAACCAGCTGACTATTTTATTACTATCACTGCGAATCAAATCAGGATGATCATGAGTATCCAAAAAGCAGTTATTTTCCATGGGATCTATAACCCAATACAACTTCAAAGACACACACAGCAGGTGAATGCACTGCATGCACATAAAACCAACAGGGAGAGCTTCTTTCCCATCCAAGGCCATGAAATTGAACAACTGAACTACTTTGACTGTTTTGCCATATGGCCAAGTGACCCCAAAATTCTCTCATGTCTAACATAACTGCTCTACCCGTGGGGAAGGACCTGCTATTGATCTAAGAATCCTTCCTGTAGGATTAATCCCCGTTCTGGGACATCACAGGCACCAGCTACCAAGCCCTCCTTCTTCAGCCTGAATTACATATCACATTCTCCCAGTGGTTCAACCTTTTAACATGGCTTTAGAGTATGCCTTAAGGAAGAGTTCACTTACTCTGCTAACTAAAATAAGAGAATTTTAACATGTTGCCTGTCTTTCTCATTTGCTTGCACATCCCGATTCCCACTGCATTCCTTTGTTTTCATGCAGTTTAGCATGAACCCATCAGTGCAGTGACCTTATCTGATATCCCCAGCATGCTGTCAGTGCTTGGTAGATAATAAACTATCTTGGCTTCCTTACTCTAATGTCAGAGGGATGGGCTCTGATGAAATTCTTGATGCCAGCTGAGCAATCAAATCTAATTTCCATTTTCGCCGCTGAACCTGAAAGTACACAAATACAAAAGTAACTATTGGCAGTACAGAGCAATGTAATGACCCCAGCAAGCTTTCATATCTGTTTCTTTGTCATAAGTCTCCCCTCAGACCTGACCTGAAACAGGATAATTTGAGATATGAAGATGGAGGCTACTGTCTTCATTTGGGGGAAATATTTATACTGTAAGTGTGAAAAACATGAATCTCTTTTAAAGACTTGCATTAACCTCACTAGTAGACACTCAGAAAATGGAAAAGTAAAATATCAGCAAATCTTTACCCTGCCTATGGTTTGAACTGGATTAAACAGTCAAAGATGGAAAATCCTGACACCCCTAAAGTGCTTAATTCTTGAAAAAAATGAAACGTTTATTTGTACCTGCCATGTGCCAAGACAGAATGTAGTCAGAGGCACAAGGAGAAGGCCCCATTTGAGTATGGCGTCCTCTCCAGAGGCATCAGCAGCTGTTGTAGAGCTACGTGGCCTGGTGAACCCCAAGCAAACATCTGAAGAAAGCCAGAGTGCGGAATTAGACATGTACAGGAGAAAAAACACTGAATTCCTGAGGAAATGTCACCTTTTGGTATAAGGCTAAAAGATGACAGAGTCCCAAACAAATTCTTCCTTACCTTTAGTTTGCCGAATCCGACCGGAACCTGCTTTAGTTAGAGGATATCCAAAAAATGTTCTTCTGATCAAGCAGTTAGATACCTACATGAAATAAAAAAGATCCATTGTAGCATTTCTACTTTGTAAAAGTTATATCTAGATGATACCAGTTGTTCCAATGACAGCACGGGATTTGGCTTGCTATTTGAGCAATAGCCGGTGAAACACTAAAAGCTGGGCTACAAGTTAAAAAGAAAAAAAGAATGAATATTTCAGTAACAGAGCAAAATAAATGATGGTTCCCCTTCCATCTGTGCCATGAGCAAACGTACACAGCACTGTGGTTTATTTCACATACATGCTGCCGGGCTCGAGTGGCGCAAGGCCAGCCGCACACCCAGCGTTTTGCAGCCGGTTCCAGCCTTTTACCCCACTTCTCCCCGTGCTGCAGAGCCCGTCCCCACCCCGGGGGTCGCACCGGGGGCCACCCACCCACCCACCGACCACCAGAAGGGCGGCGGGGGCCGGGCCTCGATTTGCCCCGTGCGAGTCCTCTCTGCGCTCCCGGGCTCCCCTCAGAGACCCCCCTGGGCTCTCCCTGTTCCTCTCAGTGCCCCCCCCAGTTCCCCTCAGAGACCCCCCGGCTCCCCTCAGTACTCCCCTGGGTCTTCAGTGCCCCCCCGGACCCTCCCTGATCCCCTCAGCGCCCCCCCGGCTCTCCTCAACGACCCTCTCGGGCCCTCCCCGTTCCCCTCAGCGACCCCCCAGTTCCCCTCAGAGCCCCCCCGGTTCCCCTCAGCACCCCCCCAGACCCTCCCCGTTCCCCTCAGCGCCCCCCCGGCTCCCCTCAGCGCCCCCCCGGCTCCCCTCAGCTCCCCCCCCAAGCTCCCCTCATTACCCCCCAAGCCCTCAGGGCTCCCCTCAGCACCCCCCATTCCCCTCAGCACCCCCCAGCCGCCCACCGCTGCCCGCCGCTCCCCCAGCAGCCGCCTCCCGGCTCTCAGCAGCCCCGCTCCCGCCGCCATGGCGGCGCCGCCGCCTCCAGCCCGGCTCCTCCTCGTCTCCCCTCCTCCCTCCACTAATGGCGCCGCCTTCTTCTCCGCCTCAGCCGGCCCCGGAAGAGAGGCGGGCTCCCGTGTGGCAGCGAGGCCATGGCGGAGGTGCCGGAGGAGGTGCGGCTGTTCCTCAGGCAGCACCCGCTGCTCGGCGTGGCCGAGCCGGGCAAGGTGAGCCGGGCAGGACCCCGAGGGGCTTGGGGAGGAGGAGAAGGGGGCCGTGAGGGGGCAGCAGGGCGGGTGAGGAGCTCGGAGCCTGGCTGAGGCCTCAGGGGTTTGTGTCAGGGGGTGAGGACCGGCAGGAGATGGAGTTTTCTCCATCCCTGAGCAGCCCCTGCTTTCCGCCAGGTGAGGTGCAGGCTGACCGGCCACGAGCTGCCGTGCCGGCTGCCGGAGCTGCAGGCATACACCGCCGGCAAGAGGTACCAGCGGCTGGCCAGGAGCGCCCAGGAGTTTGCCTATGAGAAGTTTGAGCCCCACATAGTGCCCAGCACGAAGAACCTGTGCGTATTCTTCTTCTTGCACCTCGTGCGTCACGCTTGGTTCAGTCTCAGACCAAGTGGCTGAGCTTTAGGGAGTTCTCAAGCACTTACAGTTTTTGGGGAGCTTGGGAAGGTCTTTTCTAAAGTATTCTGTCCTTCTTGCCTTGCTTCTTTCTCTCAGACATCAGCTGTTCTGCAAGCTCACCCTCAGACACATCAACAAGTTTCCAGAGCACGTGCTCCGTCACGTCCAAGGGAAACGCTACCAGAAGGCCCTGAAAGCATGTAAGTTGGCTGACTCCATCCTCAGAAAAGCTACTTGTGTCCTTGAGCTGGTAAGATTCCAGTAGTTCTCTATGAAGAGAAGGTGTAAATTTTCTCTAGATTGATGGTAATTTACTGCAGGCGCTCCTCAGCTGGGAATATCCTAGCTGTAGGGAGCAGTTGGCCTCTTTACCAAATACTTTGGAACATCTTTACTTGAAAGAAATGGTTCTAAAGATTCCCCTGGAGCTGGGGAGCATGTGTCCAGCACAGACTCTGTGTTAACATCTTTCCCATCTTTGGATTTTTTGACACCAATGCTCCATGGTGTCGCTGTCGAACGTATGAATGTGTCTTAGAGCTGGAGCTTAACATACTTTTGAGTTGCTTTTAATATAAAGTGGAGCTGGAAATAAACAGGATGCCGGTGACTGGGTAGCCTCGCTAAATGCTGCTCAATCCCTCGCACCATTAGATGAGGAATGCCAGAAGAAAGGGGTGGAATATGTCCCTGCCTGCTTGCGACAGAAGCAGCAACGGAGGCAGCACCCTGACGACCAAATGAACGGGAGCAGGCAGCCTCAGAGAGAGGAAGAATTCTGGGAGCCAAAGTCTCCCAGGACAGATGAGGATGGGGAGGAGACGGATGACAGTATGAGTGATCTGTACCCACGTGAGTAAGAACATCGGTACCACCTATGTCCTAAAGGGAGCTTGCCAGCTCATCTTCTCACACCTTTGTTCTGCTCCTGTCTGCTCGCATGCTGGAGACATGACTTTGATCCAGTTTGGGGGTCTTGGAGTTGGGAAAAGCTTGCCACCACTGGACATGAGTGGTTCTCACCAAGTAATACCAGTGTTGGGTCACATACGGTGTGAGGGGAGGGATACGAGATCTGCTGGGCTTTGCTTTAGGTCTCTGTGCTTGCCGTGTTTCTCAGCAAGTCTCCTGCAGCCTGGCAGGAGTTGGCAAGGCTGTCCCACCAACTCACAGCTGGAAGATGCTGCCGTGCCATAGGAGAGTGGAGCTGTAAGACCCCCAAAACTGCCTGTGTGGCCCAGTTTCAAGAACTGGGATAGTGTGAGCCCTAAGCTCTTTCCTAATAAAATGCCAGTGTGTTTATTTCTAAAGTATTTCGGTAGTGACACATAAATGACAGGGTCTGGAATCAGCTTGTCAAATCACCTTTAAGATGTGCTGAAAGTAAAGCTAGGAGTAGGCAGAGCCTACAAGCACAAAGAACTGATCCCAAGCTATATCTTTGTATTTTAGCTGAGCTCTTCCCTGAAAAAAGCCCAGCAGCTCCACAAAACACAGGGGCCAGCGATGACTTCGCAATAGACAGTGAAGAAGATGAGGCCAAGCTGAATGGGGAGAACGGTGTTGTGAAGGGTGAGGATGGTGGAAGAACGGACGTGAACAGAGCAGCTGGCAAGAGGGGAAAGGTGGGAGTCGCTTTGCCGTGTGCTGCAGATGGGGAGCATGAACAGGCCTTCTGTCCTGTAGGTGTCTGTCTGAGCTATTCCTGTCTAAGAACCAGCAGAAGGTGTAAAGCTATTTCGGAGAATACATTCCCCGAGTGCCAGCCTCTGGCTTGTGTTCTGAGGTGTGAATTACTAGCAGGAAGTGTTTATCCTGCCTGCTCTGAGTAGGGATGTTACTGCCTGCATAAATATCTCATCTGTGATTGAATTCTGCTGCACAGTCGTAACAGGGAGACTGAAGCAGGACATGTAGTCTTCCTCCCCCCACACGCATGCTATCTGAACGCTTCTGAAATCTCAGGGTCCACATTTTGGACCTTTCTCTGCCTCCATTGAGGAGCTGGCCACCTTTTGCCTTTGGGTGTGCTTACAGGAGGGCATACCCTGATCCTTCAGTGTGGGAGGCAGAAAGAAGCCCCATAGTAAAGATGGATAAAGGCTCTAAGGGAACCCCTGGGAGAGGTGCTGGAGCCCTTGTAATGGTATCAAGCTGGGAGAAGGATAGGCTCCTTTCTGTGGGGACGCTGGCACTTTATTTAAGGGAGGTGTTTGCCTGTCAGGGATGCTAACTTGTAGAATATGGCCAGAAACCATCCTGGCTGGCCCTGTGTTCACAGTGACTTAGAGTGTGCTTGTTCAAGGAGCATGGTTTATTTCTCTTTAAGCTATTTCATAGAGGTCTGGGTTTAATGTTTAGAAGCGTTTAGATTAATTTCTTCTCTCTACAGAAACAATCAGGCCCTCCAAGGAAAAAATTCAAGCGGTGTCATCAGAAACCCAAGAACTTCAGGAAAGCAACCAACGGCAAATAAACTTTAATGATAAAAAACCATGGCTTGAAGCCTCTTGTGTAACAATTACAGAGCAGAAGAGTGAAGTGCTCGCCCTTAAACCTTGCTGCCCATTCCAGTTAACTGATACAGCAGGGGGAAACAGTGGGGTGGAATCAAGTTATATTCTAACAGTCTCTAGCCATCCCCTTCTACCAAACACCAAGAATTATTACCAAAGTACAAGCAGCCCAGTGCTTGGATCTCTTTATGAGGAGACAGCTTCCATTAGGTGGGAGAAAAGCATGCAAGGCCACTAACCAGCATTTTCAGATAGCTTAAGTGTCACCAGTCATACACGCTAAGTGGATACAAAGATGCCATTGTTTTTATTTTGATTGTTTCAAAAAAATCAAAACATTTTCAAACACAACTAAGGTACAAAATACAGCATAAAATGAGAATTTATACTTTTTTTTTCCACATAGAAAGCAAAAATATATTCAGAATTAATTCCAGAACACTTTACAGAGCCAATTGATAGCTGACATCCTGTTTCTCAGCTACTGGGGGAGGTCACTGTATTTCTGGGAGATGCACAAATACAGCAGTGTATGCAAGAAACCAGAATCTTCTGCATCAGGACTCAAAGTCCAGGTATTGCGCTGCTTAGAAATACCTTATAATGCCCTCCACCTAACTGTGCCCCCTTTAGTACTAAAATATTTCTGCTGCAAGGGGCAGTATCAATTCCCTTCTCTGGGGTCTTTTGTTGGAAAGTTAACTCTTTATTTTCACAGAACAGAGGAAACTGGTTAATATTTCAGATAGTCTGTCATCCAGCTCCTTAGTTAGACGGGACACAAAGAACAAGCTGAGGAAGCTAACTAAGGGCTACGTACAGAAATTGTTTCTACCATTCAATTTATAAATACTATGAACATCAACAGCAGTTAAGATATCTGAGAATGGCTGCCTTGATGTCTAAGACAGTTACAGGACCTGCAGTGAAGTTGAGCAAGAACATCCTGTGCTGAACATCAGGAATTGAAAGGAACAGTTTGGTTTGCTATGAAGAGACAGGCACAATTAACACTTGAGGCAAAAACCTCTCCTGCAAAATCTGTTTAGAAGAAAGCCTTCAAAGTGACCAGAACTTAAATGCTGGCTTCCTCTCATCTACCCCGCATACTGATCAGTTTTCTTCAGCAGCAGCGCATCTATTACATGGGCTACTTTTCCCTTGAAGATGAAATCACTAGTTTAACATGAAGCAGTGCTCTTCTATTTGCTATCAGTTCTTGGCCTAGTTTTCTCACCTAAAAAGCAACCATTTAACAGAACTGTCCAGGCTAGTGTCCTTGCCAAGAGAACCTGGTAAATAGTTCCTGCTGGAGAAGTTCAGCTGCATTACTTTCTGAACAAATAGCTGAGCAGCCTTCTCAAGGGAGACAACTGCAAGAAATCCATGTAACGTTAGCAAGTTGGTAGGGCTCATGCTTGCTAGGAGTCTAGAATGCTCTCATGATCTCGTGAAACAGGTTCACCTACTTCACCAGCAGAGGACAAAATGCCTCCTCTGAGCAGCATTAACTAAACGTGTTCATGGCACAGAGGCTGTGGCACTGAGAGGTGAAAACAGGACCTTCCTCTCTCCTCGCTATTAAGCTGAGGAGTTCCTTCCTCTGAATATGCAAGTTACATCCCTGGCTGCTTGTTCAGTGCACAGGCTTTGCGCTTGCATTCTTCAGCTATAACTGTTTTGTAATACAGCATTGAGAACTGGGACTGTATGCAGCACACAGCTGCCTTCCACACTCCTTCCCTGCACATCTCAAGTGTGGGCCAAGATGTCAGAGAGAAAGGTTTTACTCACTTCAACATCCCAGCTCTTCCACTGTTCAGTCAACTTGGGCTTTTGCAGCTGAGACTGACAGAAGTGAATCTAGGAAGCAAAGACTATAGTTTAGAAGATTGACTGCTCTCATTCTGCATGTACTGAGTACAGGGAAAAGGGGAATTTCCATGATTCTAGAGACACTTTCACCAGTAACCTGCAATTCAAATATGAGTTTGGAGCATGTATGGATGGAAGCTGGTTTAATAGCAGAAAGGAGCTTTTATTATGGAACCTGCAGCATAGCTTAGCTCCTTTTCTTGGAAATTCAGGAAGGGGCAACTCTGGGGAAAGAATGCTGAATTAAGAAGTTCTTTTGGCACAGAATTTTATCAGAATCTAGCATTTGCTCTCTTTGGGAATACCTTGCCCCTTCCTTCTTGAAATAGCATAAGCAATACAGAATTTCACCTCATTCCCCTCAAGAACAGAACCGTTACAAGTTAGAAAACCCTCTCCCTTTTCTTACCTAGGAGAGGATATAGCTACTTTCAGTGTTTTCTTTTTGCCATCTATTTGGGTGCAGGAAAGACCTCCCCCCCACCTTTTTTTTTTTTTTTTTTAAATAAAAGAAGAGTTACAGGCCCCCTGAGCAGCAAAATAACAGTGAGTTCTTTTGATGCTGCTTTCCACCTTGATAAGCAATGCTATAACCAGCAGTGGAACTCCTTATACACAAGATAGAGTTCTGATGAGGGTGAGAAAGGGGATCCACTTTTTCAGTTATAGCTAAAACCCAACAGCACACCAAATGATACAGCTGTATCTGCTCACAGTACTTCGAATTTTAAAACACTGCTGACATTGAAGACAGCAACCGTTCTATTGCAACTCACTGAAGCCTCAGCAAAATGCAGGTTCATTGGGTTAGTTCCAAATCTATCAAGTTAGAACAATAAGCCTAGGCAACATTCCTTGAAGAAATAAGGTTTTATCTATTGTATTACTGGTGCCACTGTAAATCAAATTCAAAACATCTGTGCCTTTAATAGGAAGGGGACATGTATGTGTAAAATGCTGGCAGTTTTTGTTGAATCCATACTTTGAATCCGTATTTTGAGAATCAGTTCTGGACTTAATATGCTATGTCCCAAAGGTGTTGCTACTCCTGTTACCACTCTTTCTTTTTCTCATCCATGGAGACTCCGCCAGGACCCAGTGCAACCACGAGGAGGAGCCCTCCAATTACAGACATGGTCTGGAAGAAATCGTATTTGAGGAAGTCATGCATGGGCTTGTAGGCTGGAATGGTCCAGAAGGCATTGAAGTAGATGTTTATGCCAAACAGCCAGATGACTAGAGTCAAGGCAGCCAGCTTAGTCTTGAAGCCAATTGCCACCAAGATAATCAGGGCTGTGCCCACGATGTTCTGCAGAATCTGCAGGGAGGAAGAAAAAAGTGAAAACAAACCAACAAAACACCAAAAACCAGGACAACCCACCAACAAACCAAACAAGCTTACATGTGGTTTTTAAATGGATACACAGACAACAGAATAGGGCACCAGTAAACAGTTCAGTTCATCAGAACCAGTTGTCAGATGATCTAACAACTTTTTAAAATATTAAATCAATTAAAAAAGTGACAAATGAGCAGCAATGAGTAAGCCCTACAGCCAACCTACAAGCTGATACTGTATTTCTGTTCCTTAACCCATGCTTTTCTGCTCAAGATACTTACAGAGAAGAAGTTCATATCAAAATGCAGCAGTGTCATGAACATGAGGACCAGCAACACACGGCCCCCGAGCTGCATGTATTGTTTAGGAGAGCTTTCCCGCATGGTGGGGACACCAGCGAACATGCTCTTCCCCTCTGAGCGTGACTCAGCCAGAAGCAGCAGCAAGCCTCCCCCAAGGGCAAGGTTCCTATGGGAAAGACAGAAATAGAATATTTTTTTTTTAAACTATCATTTGCACTGAACTACAGTTAGTCCTACCTGACAATCTCAGCTCAGTAAGAGTCTGCATGTTAGCGAGGAGTGACCTCCTCTGTACCCTGCACTGTCTGCATTAGAATTCACAGCCAAAACAGCAGCATTGTACACAACGCTGGTTTACACAAGTCTGTGTAGACACATGCAGCCCGCCAGAGAAGTCTGGCACCCGCAGCTCAGACAGTTGCTTAGCATCTGTTACATCATGAATTTTGCTGTACTGAAGTTATTCTGTACCTCTGATTTAGCCATATGTGCCAAAGTAGTCCAGAGGTTGCTTTGAGAAAACAGACCAGCAGTACTGCTAGAAGTTACACATTTACAGGGTTGTAGTAAGCCCAGAGTACAGATCTTGCGCTGCCCCCTGCCCTCCCCTCAGAGGAGAGGGGTAAAAAGGTAACAGCCATCACTTGGGATTTGACAAGGAAGTTCATTTTCAATAACCCCATCCTCTACTTCAGAAAGGTGATATGGATTTAAATCCCAGAAACCTTTCCAATATCTAAATGTTTCAGTTTCCTCAGAAAATGGTTTCAGTCACACATAAGCACAGTTGCTATTTTAACCATTTAGGAAATAGCAACTCACTGATCCAATCCAGACAACTGCACCTGAGCTCTCAAAGAGGTAGGTAGCAGAAGCACTTAGATCTTAGTTGGTTAGGATTAGTCTTTTCCTTCTACAGTACTGAACCTGCTATCTGTGGTTTAACTCACTGTACCTTTTGTACTTTTTTTTTTTAAGGTGCTCTGATATTTAATACAAGTGTATAATTGGTAAAATCTTTCTAGTAAATGCTCTGTACAAAGATAATTTCCCTCTGTAAAGGAGTGGCTATGACAGACAAAAGCTTTCATTCTATTTTGAAAGAACTATGTAGGCATACCTCATCAAGAACTTCAGGTCCCATAGAATGCTATATGCAATAGTCTAGGCAAAGAACAAGAGAAGTTAATTAACACCATGCAAGTTGTAATGAAGTTCAGAACATCATGATCTCAAACCTCACTATCCATAGCAGAAGTCAATTACAAGTACATTGTACTGAAACGAGCTAAGTTACACCAGCATGGTCCTATGAGTCAGCGTAAAACAGGGAATAGAATCCAGAATTTCCCTTGTTTCAGCCCCCACAAAAACGTATCTGTTTTAGACAGGAAGTATTCTATTTAGTCAGGCTTCTTTGTGATGGGGACAGGAAGAGGCTTTCAGAAGAGTTCCCAGGCCTTGGCCTTCAGCATGCAGCTATAAGCCACACATGTGGTATGTTACTGACATATAGGTAAATTGCAAGTTACTTCTCCTAAATTTGTCAAGGTCAAATAGCAAATCAACATCTCCAGCTGACTAACTGCAGTTACATCCAAGGATCTATCGGGCACATCAAAAGAACAGGAAAAAATAGTTCAATGTCATTGAGGACTGGCATTAGGCCAGGGCAGAAAGAAATTCTGGGTATTTAAATATGCTGGTCATATTGGGGCTAAGAGAAAAGATTTGAAAGACATGGTTTAGAAGGTCTGAAGACTTAAGCCTCCTACCTGTAATGCTATAATTCCAAACAGTCCAAAGCAGGCATATTGCACAAAGTTCCTACTCAGCACCAGGATGCAGCCGCCTGAGTTGGGGAAATTGAACACAGTTACACTTCTGGCTTGCACAGGAAAAGATGCTGCAGGAATTCTAACATGTTTTGAACTGAGCAGAATCAGATTTCTTTCAACTGTGCTACAGAGAGTCAGGCAGGAACTTTTAATGGCACACTGGCACAAGTCAGTTTGGGAACTGAGAAATTCTAGTGCATGTTTGAGAAAATTTGTAATTCCAGAAGTATCTTTTATTTCACAAAGAGTAAACATACACTGAATGTAGTCCCTAGCACACAGCACCCATAGAGTAGCTATCAGCATTGAAGTATTAAAAGAAGTTACAAAGAAACTCAACTAATCATGGGGGGATTTTTTTAAAAAATATATTTTATTAGTGATAAACTGCTAGGACAAACATGCTGTACTCTTGCTGGGCTAAACACAGCCACAAGGCATGAAGTTCAGAGCAATTAAGAACAATAAATTTGGGACTTAATATAATTTTACCTCTCCATTTTTGATACTCTAACTTCACGTAGCACTTACACTGGGATTATTTTGATTCCTGGACTTTGACTCTCTGAAACAGACACCTCTCTTGTGGCTGCAGCGTACCAGTTGCAGGGTAAAACACTGCCACTGAAATTAATTCCCATAAAAACAGGAGGCTGAGAAAGTCTTAGCTCTGCCCCATTTAAGAAAATGAGTATTTTATTCAGAAAACTTAGGGGTTGTGGGTGTGTTTATATATGTATGTACAGAACTGAAAACAGACTGCCCTAATGGACTCCTGGTATCTCTGACTCACGGTGTCACCAGAAGTTCTCAAAGACTATTTCCAAGAAAGACTGAGGCAGGTCAATTAGGAATTCTTTTCGTTCAGCCCACATAGTACTATCAGTTCAAAGCTATCAATGGCTATTGAGAAATCAGTGAAGCATCCCATGCTTACATGATTCACAGTGCTTACATGAGCCAGGGGTGGCAGACACACTGGAGTGCTCTGGCATCCACCTTAACAGCCTTAGAGCCACTTACTCAGCTGTCCGAAGAGATTTATGAACACAAAGATGGAGGCCAGGAAATAGCCACAGTTCCACGTTCCATCAATGTAATCCCTCTGTTCACTCCACTGGAACCACATGCGGATGCCATCCTCCAGGAAGGTGCTGATCAGGCACAGGCGGGCCACGTGGGGGAGGTACTGCTTCGTCACCCTCAGGAACTATGGGGACAGACAGCACAGTTAGCAGGAAAAGGCAGGACAGAGGGCAAGGGGGAACTCAAGGCACAGGAGATCATTGGAGATCCATGCACTCCCCAGACTCCGAGGTCACCAGCTCTCATGCACACAGGGTCAACAACATCTACAGAGGAACAAGGATTTAATAAAGTTTTCCTTCACTCCAGTTTCAGAACACGTGGGAGAGGTGGGGGAAGCCGGTTTTCATGCGCTACCTGAAGAGCTTTTTGGACAAGGACTCGGAAAGCAGAATCCTGCAGCACCTTTCTGTGCAACAGGAACTGTGTTTTGATGGAGCTCTTACTAGATGAAGGCTGACCTTGGTTTTAGTTTGCCTCAGTTTCATGTTACAGCTCAACTGATCCATCAGATAGCCGGGAGCTGAAAGGGCAATCCTACTCCCACCCACATGCTCAGGCACTCAACACCCTGTAACAAACTGATTCAGGGAGTGAGGCTGACAAAAGGTTAACTCTAGAAAGATTAAAAAACTTTAATAAGCTTTCTGACAAGCTAGTTCCCTCTAGCAGCTCTTAAAAGCACCAGTGCAAAGCATGTGTCTGTGTGCAGAACCTCACTTTTGAGCAACAGCTATTAGTTCAGCACAGCTGGTACACAAAATTGCACCTTGTGCATACACAGTTCCTACTTTCATTAAAAACAGCCTCCTGTGCAGAAATAAATTAGGCATTTACATATTCTATTTAGTAGTTAGAAATAAATTATACTGTAGAACAAATGCCGAGCCATAGTTCTTGGGAATGCAAGTCACATCTGGTTCCCCCAGATTCTGAAGAACAAATACATCACGGCCAAATAGCGCCCAGACTAGCACACCCTGTAGGACCAAGGGGTGCACAGGAAGACATGCTGCATCTGGAGTATAACAAGTGCTCAATCCTGCCAGTTTCCTGAATGGCACTGCTTATTATTTCATGGCAACTCCCTCTAGGATTTGCGTTGCCACAGAGTGGCCCACCACACACGCTGGTTTGGCTTAGCCACATCACCAGAAAGCCACATTTAGAGCCAGTGGGGGTTGCCGTGTAGGCAAGTGCAATCTACTAAGTAACAAATTTAATCTAAAACTAGCTTTAGAAGATTAAACAGCAGGGTTCTACCTTCAAACAACAGCAGCAGTTTAGGCAGGCTGGCACTTGTAGAAGTGAATGCCCACATTACACTGTTTCATACAGTTTTTGTGATATTAGACACTTAAGCATGAAAAGGAGGTGGGAAAAGCCACATGAGCACAGGCATTTGCCAGACAAGGCTGAACACCACCAAAACAAATCAGAAACACCACAATCTTTCCTTCATAACTCTGTATTTCTGTCCTTTGGGTTGACAGCACAGCTAATAAGCTTATTTCTGGGCACCTTTTTTTTTTGTGGCTCTGGAAGTGTTCACTATATATAGGAGTATAGGGAAGGGACACTAAAGCCATTTCTGGAAGTGTTTTCTTGTCACGGTAATCAGTAAGTACTAAAGGCTGTTTCAAATCCTATGCAAATGAATAGCTTTGCTTACTGTGTAACCGAAGATTATCACAAGAAAAAAAATGCAGCAAACACGCTTAACAGTTAATAGCAGAACAAACTACACCAGTTGCACTGCATGCAGACAGAGTCTAAGGGTCAAGATTCAAGTCAATCAAGTGCATATTAAGTGCAGCTGTACTCTGACTCAGGGCTGCCACTTCAGGCTTTTTAAAACCATATTAATAGTTGGATGAATGACTCAGAAGAAAATTTGTGATCTTTGTCACTGGAGGAGATACGCATCTTGTTTTACAGCTTTTTCTCCTTCATTTCACTGTGTTTGAACAGCTTGAGGCAAGGAATGCTACAGATAGTTTGGAAATAGTACAAAAAAGTGAAGAGGTAATAGTGTGCCCTTGCCAAGATGTAGAACAGGCAACTTTAGTCTAGACAGGTAAAGGAAAGAAAGGAAATGCAAGAGGACAGGGGCTGAGCATCTGTAGGAAAAGGTTAAAAAAGACACTACTGCAGAAAGCCAGAAAAAAAAAGCAGTAAGCATTATAGATGGTATCTACTTCCAAACCTCATCTCTGTGGCTTTTGAAGATGAGATCAGCTTACATGACCCACTTCCCTTTCCCTGAAAGGAAGGGGCTGCCAACAGCCTAGGTGAGGAGCCAAAAAAGGCATTTAACATTTACCTGTTCTCATGGCTTACAGAGGGAATGTAATGCCATCTATTAAACGTGTGTGAGCATCCAATCAGCTGGCGACAAGTCAGAAGGACCGAGGCCTACAGCAGCTGCAGTGCTCAGCAACCTTATCAGGACACAGACCTTCTCTGGACATCCATAACTCACGTAGCTGCCTTTGTTTAGCTACACACAAGCCAAAACCTTTAAGCCTCAGCAAGCATAAAGCAAGTTAGTTTCAGAAACAGACTGCACAAAGGAGAAAAGACCAAAAGAGACTGGTCAGAGATCAGAAAGAAAGGAAGCCAACAGTTACACAATAACAAGAACATAACAGACACCAAACGATTTTTGAGGTTAATGAATTTAGGCACTGAATCACCCAAATAATTCAGGCTTAGGCCAGAGCAACCACAAAGAAACAGGAGGTCCCTGGAAGTGGGACTGAACTGATAGGATCGGAACTTCTGGTTCAGTCCCTACACATCATCAGCAACATGTGGCTCGAAACATTGCACTTTGAGCCTACTTCCTACACCTATGATTCACGGGGTAAAAGCAGCACATGTGAAACTTTGCAGCAGGTAGCTGCAGCTGGTAAACACATCCAGCTAATCCATGGGACTCTAAGTGCACACTCTGCTACACGCAGTGTGCTTCAGCCAAAATGAAGTGTGGAGACAGACGGAGGTGACCATGTTTAAACTCATGATGTGAAGTAATTGGGTGGCTTACTCTGTTCTGGGCTCTGCATCAATTCTTGGCACACACTGCCTCCTCGCAAGAGAAAAGGTAACAAAATACCAAAGCAAAAACTATCTGAAAGAAGAACAGCTGGTTCGGCACTGGCGGTCAGGTCATTAACATGCACCAGAGGGGCTTTGTGTTGCCACTTCCCCTCTAATGGGATTAGGAGGGCAAAGATGGATTTAAATGCTCCTCTTAGTTTAATAAGCAAAGATGCACAAGAGGATTCACGTAAACCTAAATAGCCTCTGCTCAAGATCTTTTTTGAAAAGCAGTCTTGAAATATTCAAAGAAAAGAAGTCCACCCAAGAAGACAGGATAAAGTGATCCTGTTTCAACTCTTGCAGTTTCTAAAATATCCCACCTACTACAGTGCCAAATTTGTAAGGGACTCAAGCCCATTTTAATGGAAGTGGGCATCATAACACAGCATACACTGCCCAAGTTGGGATATTTCACTGTCACGCAGGTGTATTCCGTAAAGGAAATGAACACATGCGCTGGGGAGGTAGGGCTCCATGCAAAAAACTCCCTTTCCTCCAGATTTCATTTTTGAATGTTATTTTACCAAACTTAGAAGTACTCTGAAGATCAGAATCACAGAATGCTTTGGGTTGGAAGGGACCTTACAAATTATTTAATCCCAACCCCCTGCCATGGGCAAGGCCACCTCCCACTAAAGCAGGTTGCCCAAAGCCCCATCCAACCTGGCTTTAAACACTCCCAGGCATGGGGCATCCACAGCTTCTCTGGTTGTTAAGACTGGGCCAAAGTCCAAACAGAGGAGCCTTTTTCCTCATGTGTGTATGTTCCTGAATCAGTGAAATGATCATAGTAATGAACAGCTGTCTGCTAAAATACACAGGAAACTCTTCTACAGAACTCTGTGTGTTTAGAGCCTCTGATAAGGTTCTGTTTGAAGTACCCAGCTTTTATTTGGTTAAGGGATTGCTTTGCTCTTGGAAAAGCAGAGAGCTCTAGCAGATACCAGTTACTCTCTGGAGCAGGATGCTCAAATCCTCTGGCTGAGAACGAATTTTTCCTTTTGCTGGCCTGCATATATCCACCTAATGACTGCAAGGACAGCAGCACCCATCATACTGGGCTAACTGATGTCTGCAAGTTGTCTTTGTAGCCTCAGTATTGAGAACACGGCTCTCATGATTATTTCAAAAAGAAAAAAGAGAGCTCTGACCCCCCAGAACATTTCTGGGATCCCAATCAGGCTTTTAATTGTGATAAGATTTCTCACAAGAACACTTTTCACTTCTAAGTCATATTTTATAACAATTCCCTTTTCCGAAAGGCTATTCAATCAAATCTTTAGAATGGGATTTCTTAGTCACATATTGCATTTTGCTATCGCTCTTCATGGTAAGAGTCTTTCCCAGCCTTAGAGGAATAAGCTGTATTGGTTTAATAATGATACAGGACCAGTGTATTGACATGACTTTAAGCTAGAGTTTCCAAATTCGGTTCCTTAATACTAAATGCAAAGGTCAGGCTAGAAATGAAATGTTTTCTTCTCCCTTCTGTTATCTGCAAAATAGGATACGGAGATGTTAGAATTGGCTTAACATGCACCAGAATTTATGTTGGAAAAAATAAATAAAACCCCCAGAGTCTGTTTTCTCCCCCCCTTACAATCCTCTCACTGCAGTACAATGACTCAATGTCTCATTGCATTTTTGTCCATTTTTTTTTAGAATGGCAGAAATACCAGGCACCCACATTCCTAAAGTGTATTACAGACATTAGAAAAGTTGCTTGAGATTTGCTCCGTCTTACAGGGATTACAGAAGAGAGGCAGCCAGTTCTCTAACTTAAACAATCACTACAGCTATTTGCAGTACAATAGTGTCAGCAGTATACCATGACTGCACTGAAGAGCTTAACATGGAATATTTTAGCAAGGATCACTAAATAACATGCCTAACCTCGAGGTATAGAAGCTATTTAATTGATAATACTGGGCTGGTATTACAAGGGAGTGTTTAAAAACAAATAACACATGCAGTGGGGGCATCATTCTGATGCAAGATCGTTATCTCCTTGCACTGTACATCAATCCCACTTTAAAAGATTTTAGCAGCTTTTTCCACCCCTTTTAATACATAATAAGCTGCCTCCTCCCAAACCTGCAAGACCACCCCACAACATCCTTTGCGGCAATCCTCAGGAACCACCAGCAGCAGCTCAGAGAGCAGAGCAGCTCCCCAGCCCTACTGTGCACCTGCAAGCTACAAACAGATGCTGAAGCCCAGCTAAATTACTGACTAGTTTTCATCACAAGCGATCTCACCACCTTGGTGTCACCCCCAGTCCTGTACTCCAATCACTCCGTTGCACCAGAGCTGGTGCCCATTTGACCTACACAATGAGAGAAGCAAACCAACAGCAAATTAACCTTCACATTCTCTCAACCAGTTCAGCTTCCCAGTCTGGTGTTAGGTGAGTGCTTGTGTGAGAGAAGGAAAGTGGAACGTAGCCTTGGGAAAAGTAGAACAATCCCTGTCAGGGACAGCCAGCTGTCAGGCACGCTTAGCAGCTGTGTAAGGCCAGGTCCTGGTGCACTACTCCACTCGGCTGGATAATTCACCTGTGGATTAGTAGCCACTTGTTACTACCTCATGGGAGACTTAATATGTTTCCCCATAGGGCTTTGATGTTACAGAAAGCAAGGTGACCAATGAGAACGCATTCAGGTCACACAACAGCAGTTGTCCAGCTTCACTATCTCCAACTTCATCAAGGGGAGTTCCAGTTCAACTTCAATCCAGATGTTTTAAGTATTTTTTATCTGATGGGAACTAAGTTTTCATAACGCTAAGCATTAACTTTGCAATATATACACCAAGGGTAATGGGTTGGTAAGTCCCTTTACTCCTACAGTGGTGCGATACGGAGTTTTAGCAACAGACAGAACTGAAAGCAGCTGATTGAGCAAGGAGGCAGCCATTTGGAGCCAGACTTATCTGAGGAATATCTTAGTTACTTGAAGAGCCATGGAAGTTGTTTTGCAATCTGATGAATAAGTGCATGCAAATACCCCAAATTCTGTGACTAAGGTGAAGATGCGTCTTTAAATAGTATGTGGCCAAGCACAAATAAACCTGTGCCACTTAAAACTCATCTCACGAGGAAGCAAACTGTGTTTTTGCTAGACAAAAGAGCTTTCACTACTATGGAAAAAAATGGGGTTTTAGAGACATCTAGAAATAGTCACACAGGAATAAATAGAGGGGTGTTATAAAAAGGTCAGGACAAACAGTGCAATTTTTGGCAAGTGACTTGAACACTAGTTCAAGTCAAGATAGCTTAGTTTCTCATTTAAAACGAGAGAGAACAAGGTAAATAGAGGCTGACAAAAATGATCAGGACACTCCTTGAACTGATTTCTCCCACATGCCACAAGAAGCTCCGGCTCTAAAATGAGGCGCCCATCTGGGAGCAGGCAGGGAGCACCAAACAGGTTTTCCCAGGGAGATTTGCGGTGGCAGCAGCACAGCCCCCTCAGAGGGGAGTGTTGCTCTGCTTCAGCAGTTGAAATGGCAAAACCAGGCAGAATAAGGTTTTTTTCCAGAGAACTTGATAAAGTATGATTAGATGTTACCTCTGGTTTTCAATGATATGAATCACCATGACGATGAAGATCTTCCTACCACCACCACATTAACTACTTACGCTCACAATACGCCTGCTTTGCTATGCGACGATAACGCATTATAAACCTTCATTTCACAGCAAAACCCACAACCACCTCTATAAAAATGACCACACAGAGGGGGTAAAACGATCCCAGCTTGCCTGCTCTCCTTTCACCCCAATTTTAAGCACACCCCCCCGGTGCTGGCGGGCCTCTCCCACCTCATTTCTGGGCTCCCCCCAGGAAGGGCCGGGCCCTTTTCCCCCCCTCAACCCCCACCCAGACCCCTTTAACCCCCCACCCTCTACAACACCCCCCCTCAACCAGGGGGGCGAGAAGACGAACAGAACTCACCCTTTTTTCCCCCCTTTTCCCCTCACCACGAACCCCCAACCCCTCAGCACTTCCCCCCCAACCCCCAACCGCGCCTCAGGAGCGCGGGTGCCCCCGGGGCCCCCCCCAGCCGCCATCTCCAGGCCCGGCCTCACCCTGAGGGCACACACACACACACACACAAAGAGCCCCCCCTACCTGGTCCGCGAAGTCCTCAGCGGTGCTCATGATGTCGTTCTGGCCCATGGCGGCGGCGAAGCAAGGCGGGCAGGGGCCGGTTGCTACGCGCCTGAGGGGAATGGGGGGGGGCCCGGCCTGACGGAGGGGGGGGGGAGCTGAGGGCCGGGCCCGGCCGCACCGCGCCGCTCGGCTGCTGCTGCTGCCACGTAGGCCAGCTCTTAAAGGGGCCGCGCGGGCGGCAGCGCCGGCGCAAGCCGGGCGAATGGGAGAGGGCGGCCCGAGGGGCCCCGCCCTTCCCGCGCCGCGCGGCCTTAAAGGGGCCGCGCCTCGCGGCTCTCGGCGTTGGGTTTTGGGGTGGGAATTGGGGTTTTTAGGGGTTGTAAAGCACCGATGGGGCTGCGTTGTGCCTGCCCGCGCCTCTAAAGTGTGTGCCCCGCCGGTAGTGAGGCCGTACTGAGTCCCGTCACCCCCCACCCCACCACAGTGGTGCCCTTGTTGCTGCTTCCCTGTCACCGATTTTTTTTTTTTTTTCCTCATTTTTAGGCTTTTTTTTCCCTCTGTTTGAACCGAAATCCCCCACCCAGGAAAGGCTGGGGGCGGTGCGGTGCGGCCCTGCTGCCCTCCATAAGCACTGACGAAGCTTCCTGCCAGCCCCGCGGGCTCGGCGCCCGGCCCCCAAATCCCCTGAGGGGAACCGGGGCCAACGGCTGCCCCCGGGGGCTGGGGGGACCCGGCCCGGTCCCTCAGGGGCTGATGGAGGGATACGAGGTGGTCCTGGGGGGTCCCTGCCCCTCAGGGGATGCTGTGGTGGCTCAGGGGGGAAATAGGGGACGGCTTGGTCCTGTAGGGGGTGGGTGGTGGGGGTGTAAGCGGCCCCCTTGGGGAAGGGAAGGGGAAGGAGGTGCTGGGGTGTAGTGAAACATCGAGTGTAAAATATAAAGCACGTAACAGAGTAAGATGAAGGGATTACGAGGCCCTGGGGAGGTGGGGGTGATGCCCTCTGCAGCAGGAGGAAGGGGGAAAATTTGAGGGAGAGGAGGCCTTGGGGGTGCGTGTTGGCCTGCTGTGGGGAGTAGGAGGAGTGCTCTGTGTGGAGGGTCTTGGTGAGAGGGGGGCTTGAAAGGGGGTCTCTGCCTTGGTCGTGTCACCTCCTGGAGCAAGATGCGTTAATATCTCTCCTCTGCCCAGCAGGTACTGGAGCAGCTGCAGCCCGGAGCGCTGGGCACAGTGCTGGTGGTTGAATCTGAAGGAAAAGGGAGTGAGAAAAAGAAATATGTAATAAAGCAGGTGAGAAGGTGGTTGCTAGGAAAACAAGACTTCGTCAACTCTGTGGGCCCTTTTGATAGTAAAAGAGGCAAACATGGTCAGTAGTTTGGTTGCTGGGTAAGAGTAGGTTTGCATCTTACATTGTGCTGCTCTTTTGGACATCTGAGGAGTTGGATCAGTTTACCAGAATATTGAGGTAGAACTGGGGAAGGGGGAACGTCCTATTTAGGTCCATCCAGTGTGCTTTCACTAAAGCTTTCTGCTGCTTTGACAGTGCAGGAGTGACTAGTCACCTAAAGCTTTCTGTTCATCTCCCAAAATCAAGACTGTTCCAAGCATTACAGATCGGAGCTATCATTTAAAATTTATGCCAGTTCATAGACAATTGCCAATTCTAATCCTCTTGGCAAGTTTGTACTTCCTTAAAAAATTGGCTGTTTCTATATTACAGTCTCATCTTTGTCTTCTGTTTGTTTGGTACAGGTTGAATGCGTTGACGAAATGCAAGCAAACACGGCCTTGAAGGAGGTATCAGTGCAGGTTTTCTTTACAAGCTTCACTTACAGAGACCAGAGACTGTAACAGAACAAAGTCTTTATCTACAAAGATTGGCTGTGCAAATAGCCAACATGCAGATTGGGTAGGACTATCTGAAGGGTGTTATCCCTGCCCTCTGCTTGAGCTGAGGCCAGGATTTTTTATTAGTTCTTCCTAGATTTGAATATGTAGATTCAAGTGGACAGCTGTTCTCAGAAGATAGTTCCATTTTTCTGAGCTTGTATTTGATTTGTGGTGAGGACAAAGAGCAAAGCTCATCATTTTGGCCTTTAAGCTGAAGGAGAACATAGCCTGTTTATATTTTTATTTATTATTATTAACTTAATTTCTGTCAAACATGTTTCATTACATGTTCATTTCTCAGAGTTGGGTATTTCATGATGTGAATAATTTGACTAGTTTTCTTCCTTTGTTTTACCTTTTTTTTTGGTGCAAACTTTTTTCAATGCCACGCATAAGAAGGAACATCAGAAATACTGTTAAAATACCAAAATTTGTTTAAACAAAATATGTGAAATAATATCAGATGAATTAGTCTCACAGTGTCCAGTATACATGATATCTGCAGTGGAAAATGAGGGAGAATATACATGTATATCTGTAAAAATGTTTCATCCTATTCAAGATAAGTGACCTCTTTATATACTGAGACTGTATTTCCTGATACAGTTTGATCCAAATTGTCTGCTGATGCGTCTGTTGAAATAAACATAGCCGTGCAAGCTGGAAGCGTGGCTCTTTTTTTTTTTTTTTTTGTCTGCACAGCCAAAAACAAAACTAGGACAGTGAGCTGAATTCCTGTTATTTTTTTTTCATCATCAACAAATTTGTTAAAGTAACTGATAATTGTTCCTTACACTGAAACCAACGTAAAGGAGATAAACATCTCACTAGTGCCATCATATTTTTTGTGGTTTGAGCTTGCATAGGGTTATTTGAAATAACGCCTACGCTAGAAAAATCATCTTGACTTTCACATCCTAAGATATGTTGTCAAGTTCAGACGTTAGGAACTGGGGAAGGGGATTATTTACATAGCATGTCTCTTAGGATCTGTTTGTACCTTGAGTCTCCCAATGCTGTTACAGCATTACACTGAGCAGAGTCTTACTGAAGTATTTTCCTACACTTGTACATGCAAATATACATGTATAATGGAGCTTACACACAGAAAGGATTTGAACAGACACATGACATGTACACGTCAGGAACTGGCTTATGATATTATTTAAGGTCATTTTCAGTGGGAAGGAGTATGTACCTCTAGACTGCTTTCTCTCGTTTTTTTTGTTTTTTTTTTTTTTTTCTATGCAGGCAATGGATTTGCTAAAACTTCATCATTCAAACATCTGTACTTACAAGGAGTTGTTTGTGACTTGGAATAATGAGGTGAGAATTAACTAGGATTGGTTGTGTAAAATGTATCATTTTAAGCTGCTTTTGTTCTGTCTTCAGCATGCCTGCATTTAAACAAACAGAACTTTCATAGCAGGCTATAGGAAACCAAAAGTCCTGTCTTGTTTATTTTCAGTTTTGATTCAGCACTCACGTGAAATTCATGTTGGTTTTTATGGGTGTATGTTCTACTCGAATTGTCCCACATGGCTTTGTATAAGAGATGCGGGGGTAATGTTTTTGAAAAAAAAAAAAAAAACACACAGGTGCTCTATTTTTAATATAAGAAAGTAAATATTGTATGCTCTGTGAGAGATCAAACATCTCAGAACACCTGCGTATTGGTGAACATCATACCCAGCAGTTTGGCCAAGTCCTTGTTTTTATCTATCTTTCTGGATATGTTATTACCTGCAAACAATTAGACAATCTTGGTGTAATGTTTTATTACAGATATCATCTCTGTTCCTTTGTCTGGTAATGCAGCACTCAGGCCAAGAAGATCTTTCATCTCTGATCAAGACAAAAAGGCAGAAGTCAGAGAAAATAGCAGACATGGTAAAATGTACAGAAGAGGCATTCAGTTGAACTGACTGAGTCTTGCTGCTTTTATATTTCTTCCTCTGTATTCACTCTTTCTCAAAGTTTTCCTCAAAGTCTTCAAAGCACAGTGTTTTGTTTGGAAGTTATCTACTTCTTTGCCCTAAATCACTATGAAATTTCTGTATTGACAATTAACTCTTTGTGTATCTTGCTCTCAAGCAATTAAATCTTCCCTTGCTTTACTTTTTTTATCCATGGAAATTATGGATAATAGCAATTGTCTAATACACACAGAGATTAGCATATTTTTCTGTTTGGGGAAAACAGTATTTCTTTCCACTCTGGGCCTTACTTTCATTACAGGCATTCTCTCTTGTTAAATGTTTAATTTCTCTGCCATGTTATTGTATTTGTGTTACATTGTCATGTATGTACCTGTCAACAGGTGATGGTGAAGTTCCTGGGACAGATGGTGGATGCTTTGTTTTATATACACAAACAAAACATTTTGCATAGGTGAGTAGAAATCCTGTTCTCATTGGCTGATAGGTCATTGCTCTTTGCAGTGACTTTTGGCTCAGTGCATCTCTTCATTTAATAATCAGTGAATTTTACTAGTAAAAAGGGGGGGACTAGGAGGTAGAAATTCTGGGTTTCATGTATAGATTAATTTTCTGTGACTTTTGAACTCATCTGTTTTTTGAATTTTGTCTTGAATTAGCCATTTGAAAGAGCTGTTCTCTGTTGTTTTGAATGTGAGGTATGATTGTTAATATAAACATTAGAATATTGCCTGTCAACAATGCTTACATTCTGGTGGATGTGACAGACAAGGTATACTTGTGTGACTAAAGTAAAGTAAGCCATTGCACTCCATGTTTGGATAAATTTCGTTGTAATTGCAATTTTCAAAGCATTTCACAGTAAAGGAGGAAAATAATTTTTAGTTGATTACCACTTGTATATCAAAACAAAACAAAAAAAAGCAAACCCCAAACTTTCTAATATGTAGAGATGCTGGGAACCTGTAGTTACATATCACTAGATTCTGATTTCACATGCTGACAGAAAATATTTGTGTTGCAGAAATCTCAAGCCGTCAAACATTCTTGTGACTGGTGAAGAATCCTTCATGCTTTGTGACTTCAGTACAGAAACACTTATGACTGATGAAGCGAAATGGAAAATAAGAGTGGAAGAAAGTAGATAATTTCTTTTATTTTTACTATATTTATAAGAGATTAATTTGTGGTGGATATTTTGCAATCTCCAGAGAAAAATCAGACAAAGAGAGAAATGTTACTCCCCCCCCCTTCTCTGCATTATCCTTCTAAAATATGAATAGCATATTCACAGAGAGTTGCCTGGAGCATTAATTGTGTTCATAATTGAAAGCTGTCTATAAGTCTCAGAACTTCTATGAAACAAATACAGTTGGAATTCTTTTTAGCTTGATATATATGCAGTTACATCTTGAAAAACGATTTATTAGTTGTAGTGTTTCTTACTCTTTTGTAGCATATTGTCAGTAAAAAACAAAACAAAACAAAACACTAATCTCTGCTGAATATCTCTATTTTTAGACATAAAACTATTGCCTGCAGTTCATGCCTGTGCAAGCAACACTGTGTATAATACAG
Organism: Aythya ferina; assembly: GCF_964211825.1. Taxonomy (NCBI): domain Eukaryota; kingdom Metazoa; phylum Chordata; class Aves; order Anseriformes; family Anatidae; genus Aythya; species Aythya ferina. Next base: position 5,356,268 of record NC_140318.1, read on the forward strand.
TGTCAGCAATGTTACCATGGGATTCTTATTTCAACAGATAGCAAAGCTTGGATGGCTCCGGAAACATTCAATTTTTGTTTCAGTGAGAAATCAGACATCTGGTCTCTAGGCTGTATTCTACTTGACATGATCACCTGCTTTATTCTGAATGTATGTAATAATGTTTCATTATAGATTTAAAATGTCATGAGCCCACCAGGATATCTGTAAATTTGTATGTGTAAACTCTACTGTTACTATACTCTTTACAGACAGAAGAGATCACTTCATTGCTGCAGGATCTCAGACACAATACCAGCCGTCTTGAGGGAGTTCTGCCACTGATGCAACATGGAGATAACAGCTCTTTGCCTTTATTCCCAATTCTATTTATGATGCTACAGATTCAGCCCAGCATGAGACCCACAGCAAAGTGAGTTCTAGATGTTTTGCCTTTATTGTTATTTCTTGACCTAAACCCCACATACCTTCAAAAGATAGGGAACATTAGCTACTGCTTGAAAGGGACTGAGTCAAGGTTGTTGATCTTACCGCCTTGACTAATTGAGTTACTACAAAAAGACTTGTTTTTCTTTAAGAAACAGGCATTCTGATTTGTGTAGTTGACCTTTTTTGAAGAGTTACATTATAAAATCATGTTGCACACAATTTTTTGCTTCTTGAGAATGCTTCAGGATGCAATGTAATATTTTGGTGTTGTATCTATTTTACAAACAATTAAATTGAAGCCTAAGTCTGGCTTGTTTACAGTAAGCTTTTTCATCAGCAGTTTTGAAGTAAACTGTGTAAGTTTTGTCAAAAATAATCTAGTCTCCAAATAGCATTGTTTAATTTTTTATATCAAAATGAAATGAAGCCTGTAGAAATATTTCTGAAACTTACCAGTTCTAATTTATTGGTACTACTTTTGTCTCTCATAATTTTAGGGATCTGACTGATGTTCCATTTGTTGGGGAATGCCTGATTGTTGCTGGTTCCTTTTTAATAAAACAGAAAAAGTCTTTGTCTCCCTGTATAATAGATGTGCTCCTTGAGGGAGGAATCGAAAATGTTCTAGGTAATAAGGAAAACAAGATGAATTTGATGAATAATGGTGATTTTTGTAGAAGACAAACCAGTGTGTTTTCCAGTCTACTTGAAAAATAATTGTTGTGTTCCCATTTTATTTGAAATAGAATAGGATATTCTTTGAAGCAAAAATCACTGTATAGCCTTTTCTAGAACCTCGTAAGTTTACCAGTCATACCTAGTGTGCCATGGGGTCAGAGATCATTCCTCTGAAAATCTTGGAACCACACTTATTTTGTCTGCATTCTAACATGTTTGCAATGTATGCCAAGAAAAGATCTACTCTGCCATTTTTCTTGTAAATAAGGATGAGGTTCTCTTAATATGAAAAGGCTGTCTGAATAACGCATTTAAAGCCCCCAGCCCTGCTTTGATTCAATACTCCAACAGTTCCACAAAATATGTGTTACATACAAAGATCATAGAGGTGAATCATGATACTCTAATGATCGATGCTTAGGGAGAAAGGGTTTCTCTTTCAGCAGTCACAAATTCATTATTTTCATTTATGTGAATTCACATCTTGCACAAAAATAGATAAAATTTGAGTGCTTTTTGTAAATGTTTTGTATCAAATGATTATATATATATATTTTTTTAATATAGAATTCATGCAGGCTTTCTGGGATGTAGAAGAAGCACAGGCTAGAGCCATGCAGCACCTTGCCAGCTTTGTAGGAGATGAAAGTGGTAAGGTACTGCTTTATTCATTTATTTATTCTGCTCTTTCCTTACCTTTTGAGATAATGGGAAGAGGAAAAAAAGTCTCCTAACAATGAGAAAGAAATTGCTGTCTTCCTGTTTTTGATTTTTGGAACATACTGAAATAGATTGCTAGTTTATATGATTGTGTTGATACTTTTTTGTAAATGCTTTTGCTGAACAGCAGCATGTTTTACTGGACAAGAAAAATGGGTACTGGAAAAAACTTGGTGACGTTGGCAACCAAGAGGAATGGGCAAACTGACATTTGTTGAGGAAAGTAATTCATATCAGCATGAGGATAAATTGTGGGTAATGCCTAGGGCTGTGAGACAGATAGAGCAAAAGCTAGCTACGTGTGTCTAGTTTCTGTGTGTCTAGTAAAGTTGTGTGAGTGAACACTATTTTCTCCCACTATCTGCACATTTTTTCAGATCTTTCAAATCAAATTTATTTTTTTTAAAGCACCGGATTAACTCAGTTTATCCAACAGCACTGCATTTTTGTGACAGCATTTTAAAACTGGCATTAGCACATACTATTAATACACAGGGATGTTCAATATCTGTAATCAATAAGGAAAGAGTAATTTCTTTTTCCTTAGAGTTGCCAACCTCTTCAGCACTGTTATTAAAGAAAACTTCACTGTTCTTGCGTTCAGGAATGTTGTTTTACTGTATCCCATCCTTCACAGAGACTCAAATTCATTTGAAACCAGAACTCTGGTGTTTTTGAAGCATAAACATCTGCTGAGCAATCAACTGCGTAACTGAATGTTGTTTCAAATCATTTCTCTTCCCCACAGCCTTGCCCTATCTGCCAAAATTCACAGAATTGATCACTTTTGCAATGAAGGCCCATGTAGATTCCCTCAAGTTACAAGTAGATGGTTGCAGTTTATTGCTTGAAATTCTTACTCAAGGTACAGTTACGACATTTCCAACTAATGCTGGGTAACACAGCCTGTATCTTGTAATGTTAGATGTAGCAGGTAAGGTTTGAAATAGTTTCAGTAATAATTTTAGGGGATAAATGTAAGGTAATAGAGGAATTTAGCCAGCTTTAATAAGAGCCTAGATTCTTGGGGGCTTTCTTTAAGAGTGGCGTATGTGTATTCTGTGTTAAAGTGTAAATTTTAAATCCAGGCTACTGGTCTTAGTCTACCAAGTTTGTTTTCATGTTACAAATAAGAGATTTTCAGCGCTCTGACATTTGACTTTAAAAGCATAAAAATACAGAAGACATTTTGCTCTCTTGTGTTGTCCTTTCTGTCAAGTTTCTTGGCATTTTATTCCAATAGCACCTGATAGTGGTACAGGATTGAAAGTAATAAGAAATGTATTTTGGAAGAAAGAAAATTTGAAATAATTTTGGAGTTGTTATGTGAATAAATAGTTGAATAGCTGTTAGTTGAATGTTTGCTTATGTAGAGAGCAGGAGGTTCAAACTGCATTCAAAGCCACTGAAATTTTTGTTGTTCTAATGTTTGCTTTTGACAGCTTTAGAACAGGATGTGGTGATGACCCTGGATGAGAATGTGACCATTTCTCTATTAGAGATAGTGAGAAAACACTCTGAAAATGAAGAGCTTCTTTCATTGATCTGCACATTACTGATGATGATTTCAGCCAGTGGTGGGTCACTTTGTTCATTTTTGGAGGAATATTCTTATTTTTCCACTTCAATAATCTAATCCAAGATACAATGCAGAACTCATGACTTCACTGAGATATGGGTGCCTGTAGATATTAGTTTGATAGGGATAATAGTGGTAAGATTTCTTGTACTTTCAGGTATGTTATGAATAAGTTGCACTGTTGAGGCTTCAGGCACTTGCTGAATTGTATGTATTACAGAGCTGGGCTGTATTTGTCTGTTTTAGAAACAAATAGAAACTGTGCAAATAGTAGTGCTTGGGAAAACGAGGGCATAGAACCTGGATTCTATTTCTGGCTGTGCTGTGGTGAACAGCACATTTCTACATTCTGCCTCAATTTTTTTTTTTTTTTTTCTCCTGAGATTGTATTTGCTAAATATTTATAGTATTTTTTGTTTGCAGTGTCAATTCAGCAGTCATCATAAGACTGTTTGGAAAATGGTCACAGAGTTTTGCAACAAGGGGATAATCTAAAAAGACTAGTTTGTACAAAGTGTTATGAAATGTCTACATTTATACAAATAAAGTTACTACCTCAGACCAAATTTTATACATTATTTCCTAACTGAATCCAATCTTTTTATTTCTTTTGTCCTGCTCATGGTATTACGTTACCTGTTTGGTATCACTGTTTAAATATGGTTGGTAGTGCAGTTTGTTGCAAGGACAGTGAGAGGGGCACAAATGCCAGGTTTTATACGCTATCTTTTTCTGTGCTCTTCAGAAACTGCAGCAGAGAATCTAAGGAAAGCTGGATTAATTTCAGACCTTCTGTGGATTTTAAAAAATTTTCTTCATAATGAACAGATCTGCCTCTCTAGCTGTGCAGTTCTCTGGAGCTTGGCTGTGAGTGGTAAGTAGAACCCAGCAAGTATTGTGCCTAGCCTCATGTGACTGAAATGCAGCAGGTATTGTGCCTAATTGAGTTCAGACATTTGTGCTGCTGTGACTGGGTTTTTCTTACTTTTTTTTTCTCGCATTGTGTAGAGATGTCTCCACAGCACTGCTAGAATAACTTTAAATGATCAAGAGCCGACCCCTTTTTATGGGACCACACTGGGAGTTTATGGAGATTTGTTTCTCCAGTGTTCTTTTATAGGTGTTGTATTCTAATCGTCAAGGAAGGCTGAAAGCACAGAGTGTGCACAATTGCACTTGGTGTGTTTTGTTTTCTTTGTGTGACAATCTACCTATTTGATTTATGTGACCAGCTAAATACCCATCCTGTGAAAGATTTTCATACCAAAATATTTTTTTGCTTGCTTTCCTGCTGTGATGCCCAAGTGTAATTTAAATGGCAGAGGAAACTAGTTCCCAGAGTTTAGCTTTCTGCAATAAACACTACTATTTAGTAGTCCTGTAAAATCTGATTTGCATGTTTGGGATTTCTTCCCTCACTGTTGACCATATTAAAATAATGTGGCTTTACTCTAGCGCCATTACCCATTAATGTTTTACTGATATAATTTGACTTATAATGAGCTTGTGATGTTGTTACTTGATTAAATAACCCTGTCTAATGCGTTTCCTTTTTGTTGTGGTAATTCAGAGAATAACACGGACCAAGCGTTGCTGAAAAGTGCTGTCCCCATTACCACTGCGGTCATTCAAGAGCACGTCCAGAATGGAGCAGTTATGGAGTCAGCTTGCTCGGCGCTGTGGGCATTGTCACTCCAAGGTGTGTGTTCCCAAGGTGTTTATCTTGCCCCTCGTGCATGGAAAAGGCTAGCACATCAAACACCGCTGTCAGTAGATTCATGAAATACAGGCTGCTTGGCCTTAGCAGGCTCTGCAGATGGCAGCAGAGTTAGAAACTTGCATCCTCTTAATAAACCCTCCCTGTATTTGCTGTTTGACACTAATGAAGCTATTTTTGATGATCCATATTGATTATGTAACTAGATACTGCTGATGGATACAGCTCACGATAAGGCTTTACTGGGTCTCTGTTACTATAATACAGGTTTTCACATTCTTTCTTTGTAACATTTGCTGCATAATTAAAAAAAAACAACCTTCAGAAACAGAAGTTGAGATGCAGGTATGTATTTTAAATGTGTTTTTTTGTTTTTTGCTTTTGTTTTTTTTTAATTTTATTATTATTATTTTCTTTTAAAGGTTGCTTAACTGAAAATGACTATGAGCCTACAACAGTGCTTTTGCTGGATGCACTTAGGATGAACCTGAAAAGAGCTGTGCTAGTGAAGAATGCCAGCCTGGCATTAGCAAGCCTTCTAAGGCTATCTGGTAACATTCAGTAATTAATTTTTGTTAATTGCAAATCACCTCAGAGGTGCTTCTGCGTAGTTCAGGAGTTCATATTGGGACTGAGATTGTCTTCTGCTCTCCTGAGTTAATCTTTTCTTGCAGAACTGGAAGAAATAGTGAAACTGTAAGTGCAGATTTTTTCTTCCCATGGAGCTGGCATGCATGTCTGAGTAGTAGTAGATGGCACCATCTCATTTGTTAGTAACTTGAGAGTGTTTTCATTTTTTTATACAATGTAAAAGGGTGGAGCTCAAAGAAACAATAAATATTATGTCTGCCATGCATGACATCTGCTGCATATATGGTTTTCTACTTGGCCAAATATGCTTCAGAATAGCTTTTAGGAAGGCTGAAAAGAATGGATATGATTGCCTGGAAAAATACTACATGTGCTAACAAGGGTGGGGGACTGGAAAGCAAATAATGCAATCTGCAACAACCGATCAGCCCAGATGCATTTGTCTCCCTTTCAGAATTATCAGCTTTCAGCTTTATAACGGATTCAAAAGGCAGTGGAATAAACCTGATCAAAGAGGCCTACCACTTTCACTGTGATGACCCAGAAGTGGTGGAGAATATCTGTATGCTGATTAATGAGATGGTTCAGTATGGTAAGATGGTGGTGTTCTTTATCCAGTCTCTTCTTCTCCCCCACCCCTAAAGACAGTAAAGAAAAAGCAGCTGCTCAGGCAAATGGAAGTTATTCTCAGGAAGGACTCACTATATATCTAAGAAAGGAGGAGGAATTGGAATTGTATTTTCATCTGGTACTTTCTTGTCCTTGAGTAATTATAAAAAGGCCCTGCAATTTTATTAATTTTTTAACTTCATCTTACCTTGGCTTCTGTTTGCATAGATCCATCCCCTTTCTAATTTTCTTTAGCCCCTGCTAAAACCACTGGAAATTGTACCAGTAACCATAAATTATCCTGTTCATTTACATTATAGGTGACATTGTGCTGGATATGGTGTCCCAGAAAATGGAAGAACTGATGTCTGAAATAAAAAGCCGTTTTCCATCTAGCATGGTATGTAGAAAATTCTGGGACAATAAAGGGTGTGTGCTTAATATATTACACTATTTCTGGTTATGCATTTTAAATTTTTAGGTGGAATTACAGAGTATAGAAATTTACAGAAGAATTATGTGTATATGATGTGAAGAGTGAGTTGTAAGAATATATGTTGAAAACAACTTTTTGGAAGACTTTCTTTATGCTCTGTGCTGTAATTTTTAAGACAATGTTTTGGTCTCTTGCAACGTTGCACTGCATTAACTTACTACAGTTTTCATACTAAACAGGCTAAAGTTTAAAGAAATAAGACAAGTATGTAGCATCCAGGTACCTTCTAAGAGACAATCTTGAAAACAAAAACAAAAACAAACAAAAAACAAAAAAAACACTGATAGTTTGCTTGAAGGGTTAACTTAAGTTATATTCCAACAGTTATATTGAAAAAAAAAAGATAACTATTGAAATACCAGAAGCGGGAAAGTTATTCAGGCTATTTAATGTTCTATGGTAGTATTTCCTTTGCAACAGCTTACTGTGAAGTAAGCAGCAATAAAATTTTTTTTTCAGCAAGCCAGTATAACTGGTTAGTCTTATAACCTTGCTCTTCTTAGTTATGCATTTAGTCCGCTTATGTAAGTCCTCTCAGAGAGAGGCCTGGCCTACAAACTTGCTCTCTGGTGTCTCTGCACCATTTTAATGAACAGTGCATCTATAAAGTAGTGCACATTAAAAAAAAAAAAAAAAATCACAAATGAGAAGAAAGCTCCCTCTTCTGTTGTAAATGCAATTTGTTGTTCCCCGCGCCACCTGTTGACAGACAGTTTCAGAACTCTCTCATTCTGGTAATAGCATGTGGCATGCCACTGCTGAATCTCTGAAACTTATTCCTTGCTACTTTCCACTATCCATTTAGATTATTTAAATCACAACATTGGTGTTCAGTCTGATAATTACAATTACTTTGGATTTTGCAGAATCAGACCTTATGTATGTTTAAAACATGAGTCGTTCTAAAGGCCTAAGTTAAACACAATGCTCTTTATTAATTTAGAAGTATAAAAATAACTGAAGCAACAAGGTACTTATTTGACAATTCTCATATTTCTCTCCAGGAGATAATGACCCTTGTGGATACAGCACTTGTGAAACTGCAAAAGTAAAGTAAACGTTTTTTGTATATAAGAACAAATCTTGTAGGCTTCTGGTTCAGATATAAAAGCCTGGATCCTTCTGAAATACGTTGAGAGGCTTTTCTCACCAGAAGGATTAATATTGGGCCATTAATAATACATAAACATGTTTATGTTCCATTGGTTTAGTTACAACTGTGAGACTAACAGCAGTAATTAAGAACTTGCCTTACTTTGTAGACTTTAGAAATATCTGAAATAGACATTTTAGCCTCAGGAATTTCAGTAAAGCAGTAACAGTTTTTTCCTACATTTAATCATAATTTAAAAACACTTTGTTTTTTTTTAAACTCAGTGTATATTTCCTTTGCAGAAATGAACTGATGAAATAATTAAGTGCAGCCATTTGTTACAAGTGTTGTTGAAACACAGTAGTAGGCATTAGGCATACATCCTTTCCAGAAAGGGGATACTTCAGCAGTATTCTTGTATGGCAGCATTCATGTACCGTGTTGGAAGTGTTGTCTGCCGTTTTTTTGTTTGCTTTTGTATTATTTCATGAAATAGCTGCCGTTGGTTCCAAGTTGCTCTCTCTAAATTTGCCCAGAATCTGACAAGAAAACAGCAAATGCTGCAGATAAAAAACACAGCATAGAATCATTTATGTTTTACTGTTTGTCTTTAGATTTGTTCTTAATATCAGCTTCCCATTGCTTTTTCTCTAATGTGTACAGTCTCATAGCTGCTTGCGCATCCTGAACCTGAAAGAAAACAGAACATACAGGAGGCTTAACAAAACATGGCTGATATAGTTGAAGAATATTTATTATTAATAAACAGCTACATCTCCCATCATCTTAATTAATAAATCCTTTCAAGTAACACTTCATAATCTTCTTCCAGATTTAGAAGCTCTAGTGTGACTAGTGGAGGGGAATTAACGTGTACAGCCCACCACGAGGCTATGCACTTCTTTCTCTCACCATGACTTGGAAAGCCATTATGAAAAAATGATGTAGTTTCTTAGAGGTAACTTCAAAATTTGCTTTGCTTTTTCAATTCCTCTGTTGTACTTCCATTTTCTCAGTGTATAATAGAATATCTGCTGAGAATAGGCTCTTGCTATTTTACCTAGCTGCCATAGGTGCAGAATATGCTGCTTTTAAAGTAAGCAGTTGATACTTGGGATTTTACTTTTTTTTTTTTTTTTTTTTTTTTTTTACTAAGGATCTTAAAATAGCAAGAATTAGCATTTAAACAAAATACAGTTGACTTATACAAAAGAAGTTTATTAAAGTAAGGAAATAATCCAAATGGTATGAGGCATGTAACAGTACGCAAGCTTAGGTGGCAGTCTTATTACATGATGGTGTCCAAGCAGAGCTTGCAAACTTTCATTGAGAGGACAGAATGAAGCTGCAGGATTCTCAGCTGAATCCTGATCCTAGAGCTAATGTGTACTATCTTACTGATCTACCCCAAAATGTACATTCTGATGAGATACATACCGAGCTGTGCTCTGATGTCTGCACTTGAACGTTTAGCAGTCTTTCACAGAGCAGCTTCAATGATGGCCGTGCGGACTGGAAATAAAGAAGACTGAATCATGCTGTCTCACACTGCTTGAAATATATAGATGTGTGTACATATACAGCTTCTGTTGGTGAACTAGCAAGGAGAATTTACAAATCACAAGGATTATGCACATTTGCATACACTACTAAGACGGTTTTCTATGTATTACTATAACCCTAAGATTTACGTTTGGGGTGCTTTATTGTGAGAAACAAACTAAGTATATAGTTAGGAAACTTAAAACATTGCCCTACAATCTGAACCTTTACTCCTGCAGTGTAAGTAGAAATTTGAAACCATCAGGATTTTTTTAATACCCTTGTACAAATTATATTACTAAGAAGGATCACATAAGCTTTACTGTAATTAGAACCGTACCATCTTATATTGCTATCTAGAGAAGTGTTATGAAGACCATGCAAGTGGTAAAGAATGGGAGAGCCACTGAGTTTTGTTTACAGGTATTACTGGTAATGTTTGTAATGAACTAAGTAACACTGCCATATTTCAAACACTAAGTAAGCATTCAGTTTGACTTGTTTCAGGTAGTAAAAAGAAACAGAAACAAGTGGGACAAGCTAGAAGCTGGGATTCAGCAGCCCAGCAGTCAGTTAATCAAGTTGTTCCTTCACATCAGACTCTTACCTTGACTCTCTGTCTGAAAGGTTTGTATTTTTGTGTGTCGCGCGTTTTCTTCTGAGGATGATCAAGAAATAGGACCTGAAAGAAATTGTATTTCTGGTCTAAAGAGTGCTGTTACACAGAAAGTAACCAAACTGTTGAGCTTTGGAGGCTAAGCAAAGCATACAAAGGTTTCTTTCATTATGCTGTTTCTTCTGTGGCTCTTTAGTACCCAAATCAGTATTATTAAGTCTGTGTGGAAGTTGAAGTCAATTGTGCAAGTGAATAGGGCTATACTTGGTGCAGTGTATAAGGATATGAAATTAAGAGAACAATTATAAAGCTGTTGTTTCTAGGAGTTCAGAGAGTTCATCTGACTAATCCAGGAAGATATATTAGAAAGTTAATTGATTTTCAATGTTTGGAACCTTGTCTTCAAAGTAACAAATTTGCAGCCACATACCTTTAGGTCATTGTGTAAAGCATGCCCAACTAAAATCCTTCCATTCAAGATATCTGCAACCTCCTTCTGAACTGTTTTAAAATCTTCACCTAAAAACACCACACAATTAAACCACCTTCCGTTAGACACCTAAGATACTCTAAGCAAGCTACAGTTAAAACACTGCATCTTTTTTGTGAAGGCAATTGTACCTTTGGGACTATATAGATTATAAAACTTATCATAAGTTATATAAATTTGTATTTGACACTGAATCTTCTTGCCATGAAGAGCACAACACTAAAAGGAAATCAACTTACACGTTATTCCCACACCATAATTAACAAGTGAATTTCATCTGGGATATCAGTGACCATTCTATAAAAAAGTATTTCTTCCCACATTTTTTCCTAGCATTCAGACTAGATTTTATTTTCAATTTTTTTTATGTAAATCTAAAACTTTTTCAAGCTCAACCAATGAGGCTTTTGTGGTAGCCTGTTAAAATTGCCTTCCTTGAAGAACACGTTTGGGAAAAAACTCCTACCTGTCTTTATGTTCTCAGGACGTATGCCACTAACAGCAGTTCTGTAATCCGTCACCTCTTCTGTAGGCTTGACATACTTATCATAAATGCACTTCCCAAACTGGTTCACAATGGACACTCGAGCCACAATACTGTCTTCACCATTTGGTCCCACTCCCACCATCTCGCAGTCCATGGCTACTGTTCTTGTCAGACTGAAACGAAAAAAGGACAGCTTGGTGACACACCTGTTACAAGGACTGTACAGTGAAATTCACAAAGTGCACACATTTGGGAGAACTCAGCAGTGTGACTGTCAGCAGACCCAGGGGGATGTCAGCTTACATACTGCATCCACAAATCAGAATTATCAGAAGAATCTTGATGCTTCTGCTGTCATGCTTCCCACTGGAATGCCACTCACCCATCAGAAGACTTTTCTTTAACCAGCACCCGCTCCACAGACTGTTCGGATCGGCCTGTTGGAAGTCCCAGTTTTCTTCTAGCAACTTCTGCTGCTTCAGGTCCTATTGCTGCTTCAATATCTTGTGGATCAACGTCATCAAACCAGATGTCAGCCCTGGTAAGTACAAATTTAATTATATTAAATAGTTTTAAAGTGATTTTTGCATCTTTATACTGTAGGAAAAGCACTTTTTTTTTTTTTTTTAATTAAGAAATCAGCTCTGAAAAGTAGTCTAGTACTGTCATCTATGCAAGTTTGTTGCCTTATCTGAGGAGGAGCACTGGTCATCTTTTTTCTCCCAAAATACAGTCTGTAAGTGTGCAGCTATTTCAAATGTAATACTCTGTACTCCTTATGTACTCCTCCTAAAATAAACATTCAAATACATGCATAATGCCTGAAGTACTCACTCTTTGGGCTGCTGCTCCACATCTTCAGCTTTCCTCTTCTTGTGTTTTACATCACCCTTCTCCTTTTCAATATTGCCATTCTTCCTTTTTTCCTTGCAGTTTTTTCCATTGCTTTTGGTGCCATTTAAATTCTTGTCTGTTGCAACCTTCTTGGATGTTGGCTTTGCCAAAGGAGCATTGTCTTTAGCAGAACTGTTGTCCTTTTTATTTGTGGATTTGGGCTTTAAATTCTTGTCTGCTGCAACCACCTTGGATTTTTTCTTATCCAAAGGAGGACTGTCTTTAGCAGGACCATTTTCCTTTTTGTTTGCGGATTTGGGCTTTACCACGTTCTCATTCCCATTGCTAGCTGGAGCTTGTTGGCTGTTCCCCTCTTTGAGGGGATGCTTCTTTTTGGTGTGTGTTTGACATGCAGAGGGGGGCTCATCCGACTTATTTGCCTTTTGTTTCAGTAGCTAGAATGACCAAAAAAAAAAAAAAAAAAAAAAAAAAAAGGACAGAAAATAAGATTATATCTCTTCAATTCTATCCTGCTGTCATTTGTCAGAGTACTCCACGCAATGCCTTAGGGCTCTCTACCTGGCTGAAGGGGCATTACTGCAACGGCACCTCCCAGTCCCCTGCGGGTTATTTTAACACAAATACATATTTTTTCATTACTATACGCGCTGGGGAACTGCATCCCCGGCCCGGCAGCTCGCCCTCACCTCCTGCAGCGCCTTCCAGTTGGCGGAGAACTCCTGAGGGCTGCGGGGCGGGCCCGCCGCCATCTTAGGGCCCTGAGGCGCGGCCGGCTTCGGGGGGCGCCGCCGGAATTTCTTCTTCTTTTTGCCCTTCCCGGCGCTCGGCCCCGCCGCCCCGGGCTCCGCGGGACCCCGTTTTGCCATGAGGGGACGGAGAACGGGAATCGAAGAGGGTGGCGGCCGCCGTTTCCTCAGCGCCTCGCAGCAGCGGCCCGGCGGGGAACGCGGCCCCGCGCTGCGGTTCCGGGCGCCGGGACCGGGTCTCCGCTGGCGGCCCCTGGCGGCTGCGGGAGCGCCCGGCGCTGGGCCGCCCGTGGGGCGAGCCCTGAGGAGAGGGAAGCCTGGGGATGGGGTTTGAATAAAGCTGGGGCTTCGATAAAGCTGGGGTTTCAATAATGCTGAGGTTTCAGTAAAGCTGGGGATTTCACGAGGGTGTTGTCTGCGTGCTTGGGGGGCAGGACCCGCGGGCTGGTGGCTCCCTGAGAGACTGTCTCTCTCTGCAGAAAATCAACTCTCCTGTTTGTTTAAAATGTGTATTCTTCGCTTCTGTTCCACGATTGTATGCACCCTGTGTGGCCACCATCAGGAAAGCATGAAACCTGGCTCATATTTTCGAGGTGCTGGGTCTTGCCGTGCTTCGCGGTATGTCCGAGGCCACCTGTGAGGCTCCAGCAGGGTCAAGGTGCAGGGAGCAGCAATGCACAGGTTGAACAAATTGGAGCCCAGTTCCCTGCAAATTGTGCCTTTTTTATTTGGCTGCTAAAACTGCCCCAAACTCCTCTTATGGCTGTGCTCTCTGGCTGTGATAAAGCTGCAAACGTTGCGCAAAAGCTCTGCCCCTACAGCTGTTCCTGTAAAGCTTCCCGCAGCAGTTCAATTCCCCCTCAACTGTCCCTCTCTGCAGAAAATCAACTCTCCTGTTTGTTTAAACTGTGTATTCTTCGCTTCCGTTCCACGTGATGCCTCGGGCTAAGCATGTTAATCACCCCTGGGCCAGAGTTTACTCTGCAGCACTGGTTGCAATTCTTCCAGCATGATCATCATCAGCTTGATGATCCGAGCTCTCATGATGTTCCCTCCGGGATTTTGTTGGCCATCCATTCTCCAAGAGGTAAGTTTGACCTCCAGAAAATGCAGTTTCCAGGAAGCCTTTTTTATTTCTAGGAAAAAAAGAGGAGAGAAAATGCAATATGTTCTAAGCCAAAATGTATCAAACCTCACTAATCAAGAAGATAAAGTTATTTCCTCTGGGTGGCCATTGTGCAGCATATGTTTAGTGCAAAATAAAACCATTAGAACTTGGCATTGATACTTGTTGAATTGTTTGCTGATGTTCCTTCTAGGTTAGGTTCAGTTAAATAATAGTCTTGCATCCATTTGTTTTTCTTTAAAAAAAATAAATAATAAAGTAAAGCCATTCTTCTTCTTGCAGAAATTTCTCAGAGCGTTGGATCCGGAAGATATTTTCTCTTACTTTGGAACCAGCTCAGTGTCTGATGGTATGCAGAGCTCCTTCCTTCTTGATGTTGGAACACATTTGTCAGTTTATTTCTAATCCCGTACATTTGATAATGCTAAGAACACTTATTAACTAACTCTGTTCTGACAAGCATTTAGCATTTCTGAGTTGCATTACTCTGTGAGGTAATCCATGTCTCAGTGTGTTGAAGAACTGGGTCAGTCTTTAAAATCTCCTAAAGGAGATATGATAAATCTTTTTATGCGTTTCTGCTACAGTCCTCATTCTCTGTATTGGTATTTTTCTACAAGATTAACGCATCCAAGTCATCTGAATGGGAAGCTATAAACTAAGAATAGCTTTAAATGCACTTGTTATTTTTTTAAAATAAACAGATGGAGAGACTAGCACTCTAGGTCTGGATTGGTGGCAGTTCAGAATAAAGATACATTTTGAACTCCCAAATTCTTGAAACAAGGATGCTGTTGACCTGTGAGTTCATCTAGTGCACTTTCTAGTGTCTCTGTTTGGGTTATGACTATTCTCACTTGGTAATGCTTAACATCTGAGGAAGTAAAACTGTCTCAGCCTTTGTCAAATGAACCATTCTCCTTAACAAGGCAGCAGAAGCACAGATAAGTCAGGAGCTAGTTTCAGAGCTGTTGTCTGTTCCCAGTCAGAGTACACCGCTTTGGAATAGCTGAAAGCACAGAAGTTCTTTGACTACTGGCAAAATGACCTCAAAAGGCACAGATGTCAGCTGGAGAATAATTTTTTACAAAGATACAAATGCTTATATTTGTTTTCCATGTATCATAATTTCTTATAACTGTTCCCCTTGTTCTGGTTTTGTTTAATTTCTTTCAGTACCTGAGTTTGTGGTTGCTCAGCCGACTTGCCCTTGTAAAGAAGAGCACATTGAGCTGACATGTCAAATTCAACATTGCTCCATTAAGGCCTGGGGAGAAGTCTATGCCTTTGAATTTCTAGAGGACCATGCCCTCGTTTCTTCTTCCTTTGTGATCAATCAAGTGGTGAACTCTTCCTTTAGCTTACTGAAGCAATTCTCAGGCAACTGCTTTGCAGGTGGCAAACCATCACTACCTCCTGGGGCTGAGTGTAGAGTCACTTACTGTGAAGGGCAGCTGGTGAGTATGCACTGAACTTATCAGCTTTTCTTACACGTATTTACAGCCTTTGCAGGTTTGCAGCTTGATGCCCCACACATATGTGAACTGTCCATTTAATAAATCTGAGCATTACAAAAGAGAAGGAGGAAGGATATGATATGGTCCTCCATGGTAGCAAATGTCTGGAATAACTCAGAGATGGAATTTAATTTCCTTTAGCAAGGAGTCGTCATTACAGATGAAGAAAAGATTCATATCAGGCCTGTCAGAAGCAAAGATATGGCCCTGCTGAAGGATCTTGGCTTCTCCAGTCCCCATATTCTCTTCAGAAGTGCCAAAGTAGGATCAAATACAGCAAGAGGTAACATATTTGGAGAGGAAGCCCTGGTTGTTCTGCTCTGAAAAATTGTCTTCTGGTAGTAGGGCTGTTTGTTTGAATGAGCTGAGGGGAAAGATTTGTATCTGCAAGTATATGATTATACCTGATATATGACTCTCACTTCATTGAGATGTAAGTAACGTTTTTCATTTAGGTATTTGTTATTTGGATAATATAAATATGTTACCAAGGGTGCAGACAGGTGAAGAAAACCAACAAAAGTGTGAAACTTGGGCAAGTGACTGTGAAAGTAGTTGTCTACCAGTATTTTAGTCTTTCAGGAAGAGGGAGTGGATCTGTAGGATGTTCTATGCTGTCTTGCATTTTAAACTCCCTGTGTCCCTTTTTGCTGCCCAGCAGGGCGGTTTCCTTCTCGCCTGCAGAAGAGGGCTGAGGGAGCTGTCAAACATCTGGAGCTGATGGTCATAGCAGGTCCCGATGTTTACTTGCACCACAAAGAGGACACGGAGCGATATATTCTTGCAAACCTGAACATTGTGAGTAGTTTTCTGTCTGGATTGTTGTTCCAGTGTGAGGGCTCACAGTGTTGCAGGTAGATTTATTTCTGTGGATGCACTTTCAGAGGTGTTTGTGGTTACCTGCTCTTATTACAGAGCACTGCTTACGTGCAGGGTGTTCCTTTGTGTTTCATTGGGACTGCACATCAAGCTTACCCTCGTTGAAAGAGCTGCACAAGCAAAAGTGAATGTTAAAGCTCTTCATTTCATTGCTAATCTAATTACACAGATAATGTAAGATACAGTAGCAAGAGTTTTATCACCAGAGACTTGATTCAGTCCCTCTTGATTTCAGTGAGATTAAGCCAGATCTACTGAATTTACTTTCCTACCCTATGAAATTTGTTTTCTGTGCAGATTTTTCTCTCTGTTTCAGAGTAGCTGATGAGTCTAACACGTTATCGCCAATTGACAGAATTTTTTTTTTTTTACATTTATGTTGCTTACTTTAATGTACTTCCTGGTGATTTTATATTTGCCCTTATAGTTACCAGGTGTGTTAGCTTTGTAATGAGTGCCCCCCTGTAATTTGGAACAGATACTGGAAGTCACCAAGATGACTTCTTTATTGAATCTTTTCCATTTCTTAACAGGGGGCAGAGCTGCTGCGAGATGCCTCGCTGGGTGGTCATTTCAGGGTTCATTTGATGCAAATGCTTGTTTTGAGAGAACCAGAGGTAAGCAGGGAGGGCTCTGTTCAAATGTTGTGTGGGGCTTTGCTAAAAGCTGTATGAAATGTGCAAATGTATGACCTTATTTCAGGTGGATGTAAACATCACAACAAATATCACCTCTTCACTAATCAGTGTTTGTGAGTGGAGCAAGAAGGTCAACCCCCAGAATGACTCTGATCCTCGGCATGCTGACATTGTACTGTATGTGACCAGGTACTGAAGCTCCCCTGTCCTGGCAGGAGACTGGAAATCAGTCCGTTGGTGTCCAGCTACCAGCACAGTGACACTGATTTGCCCAGAACCTTTGAAGATGGGTTGATTCTCCTGCTCTTGGTGTGGTTTCAGAGGTGCTGTTTCATCATTTTCTGGAAGAGACTGGAATATTTCCCAAACACTGACCAGGCAGACTTAGTGAACATTGTGTACTTCCAGTGCAGCACAGTCAAATCCACTGCAGCTTTTTATGGGAAGAAATGTTGAACGATAGCTGGAAAGGAAAACCCACAGGTGTTTACAGAAGTTTTCTAGTGCTACAGAGATTTTCTCAGAATCAGACATTTTGTCTGACTTTCAGGCTTTTTGTTCTAAATTGCTTTGACCAAACGTGCTGAAGGCAAGCTTTTCTTGAATGTCATGGCTTTGGTTTGGTGCTCTTTCTTCAAAAAGAGGATGATTCTGCTCTGTCTTTGGCAAATAGACGTGGTTGTTTCATTCTGTTCTGCTTGTCTGGGGATATGAGGATTTTTTAAATGTAGAATCACCATGAATTTTGAACAATAGAGATTTGTGGGACCCTTCTACTACCATTGTGCCCTGTGGAGCTTCATATGATAAAAGAAATGTTAGCGAGCTGTCTAAGTTAGACCAGGATGGTGCAAATAAATTTGTATGAATGCCTAGTCCTGAATTTTGATAGTTGCAATGGTTCTTTGCTCAGTCCTCTGGATTTGTCTCCCTTACTTTAGGTTTGATCTGGAGTTGCCTGATGGGAATAAGGAGCTACGTGGAGTGACTCAGTTAGGGGGAGTCTGCTCCTCCTCCTGGAGTTGCATTATCACTCAGGACACCGGCTTTGACCTGGGAGTCACCATAGCCCATGAGATTGGGCACAGGTCAGTGAGGAAAGTCAGGGAGCAGCACAGTCAGGGGAAAACACTCCCTGGTTTAAAGGATTCAGTAGAAAATAAAGGATTTCTTGTCATAACAGTGGGTTTCCTATAGACTGTTCAAAACTTTTGGAAAGAGTTCCTTGCATTTCTTGCATTCCTGCAAGTTCTGCAACACTTAAAAGCTGCAGAGAGAAAACTTTTGTGACAAGTGTAGGAGGAAAGGCTGCAGAGGGAGCTCAGCCCTTGCTTGGAGGTATAGAGGTGCTAAGGGAATGAAACCTCTGGGTTTCTTCTCACGGCTTGGTGCTTTTTCTTTTACAGCCTTGGAATCCCCCATGATGGTGAGGGGAATCAGTGCAGCAGCAATGGTTACATCATGGGTTCAGCAGGAAACCACAGTGGCATTGACCTTGCTTGGTCCCAGTGTAGCCGAGAAGAATTCCTGGCCTTTGTCAGGTAAGGGAGTGGTTGAGTTTTGTGTGCATGTCTGGGAGCACAGCCCTGTGGGGGAGAGACAAGGAATAAATTAGGACTTAGAAAATGAGGAACTGTGATGTATGTAGGGTTTGTTTATTTCTTATCGCTTGAGTCTGTTGCTGAGGTTAAACCCAGTCTTCGCTTCAAGTAGCTGGAAATTGCTTTGGTTAGTGACTAACGTGCCTGGGCTGTGTTAGACTCCTCAGACACTAGCTCACCCTGGAAATTTTGTTTAAAATGTCAGAGCGCCTAGGTCTAAACATACATTGTGGGCTGTGAACTGGCTGGGTGAGGAACGGGCTTGGGTTTTTGTTTTAACCTCAGCAGTTGAGAACTGTGAGTGTCTCCAGGCAGCTGCTGCAGCTAAATTCATCACAGCCCACAGTAAGCATGTGCTGTCTGGGAAAGCAACAGCCAACTCTCCGAATGAAACTCAGCAGAAGTTTGCAAACATGTCATTGTCCTTACTACCCACAGCTGGGAAAGTGATATTTCTTATGTCTGTATCAGCACAGGCCAAACAAACTGCTTAAATGACCTGCCGGACATGGACGGCAGCATCCCTGGATGGAAGCCTGGCTTATACTATGGAGCAGATGAACAATGTAAAATAGCCTTTGGGAGCGCTGCAACCGCGTGCACCTTTGCTGACAGCAATGTTGTAGGTAGAAAGTTTCTGTCTTGTTGGGGACAACGGGGAAATGTTCTGGAGCTAAGATGCAAGGAAAGGGAGCTAGAGACTTTGTTATTACAAAGGGACTGAAGGCACTTTTCTGCCTCAGATTTCTTGGCAAAGAGCAAACCTTAAAAGGTTTTTAAAATGCTTTTATTCTTTCCATCACTGGCCTTCATCCTTGTTGGGTAGCTGTGGGGACATCTGGGACATGTACCATTTAAACTGAGCAGTTTTTGTGATGGTGTTGAGTGTTGATCAGCCTGAGTGACTAATTGAATTCCTTGTTTTTCTTGGCACACCAGGACATATGTAAAGTCCTCTCATGCCATGTACAACCAGGAGACAAATCCAGCTGTACTCGGCTTCGTGTTCCCCTCTTGGATGGTACTGAGTGTGGAATCAATAAGGTAAGGAGGCTGCCGATGCTTGGGTGATGAGAAATGAGTGGGTGCTATAGAGATTGTTAGTGCCACTGTCTGTGGCTGGATGTTACATGGGACTTACCTTGTCTCGGACAAGGAAGTAAGGCCACACACTCAAGTCACAAACTGGTACAAGCTGATCTTGGTGTTCTATGTTGTCTTTATCTCTGGAATTGCTTTGCAGTCCTATAGCCTGTATCTGAGCTGTTCTACAAAGCTTTGCTTTCTACTTGAAATGGCATTAGCTCTTTATATTTAAATCTCTATCTCATGTTATTCTATAATTAGGAAGGGGATTTTTCTAACCTCTTGTGAGAAAGTGCTTTGTTCATCTTGGGATTCTCTGTGACAGTCTAGCTTGCCAAAAGAGGGATTTATTGTCACCTTTGTAGAAACTAGCTCTGCTGGGTTCACTGTGGTGCTGCTGCCAATTTTGTGTGTTCTTGGTCTCAGTGGTGCTTCAAGGGACGGTGCAGCTCTCTGGAAGAACTGAACCCCATGGCTGTAGTCCATGGACAGTGGTCCAGCTGGAGCCCCTTTTCCTCCTGCTCCCGCAGCTGTGGAGGTGGAGTTGTGATGAGACAGAGGTTCTGTAACAACCCCAGGTAAGAGGTGTGGGTCCAGGGAGTTTGCAAGGTCTCTTGGCCTTTTCAGGGCCAGGGTGTCAGCGTTTTGCTTTTTGCTTGGGATGAACCTGCCTCTGTAGAGGAGCTATTTTCCTGTCATTTTCAGGCCTGCTTTTGGGGGACAGGAGTGCCAGGGCAGCAGCATCCAAATGGAGATGTGCAATACTCAGGTAATGCAGCCGATTGCATCTTAGGAGCTTTTTTTCTTAATTCTGTTTAACCCATTGAAAGCTGTGTGGTTTGGAACTTCTCAAAGCTGATTGCTGTGGGAAGAGGAACTAAAGATCTGGCATACTGTCTCCGTCTGTTTGACAACAGGTGAGGTGTTTGTTCCACTGTGTCTGAAGACAACAGTGGTATTTATTAGCATTGTTCATATGTAATGAAATATTTTCTTTATATTTTTTTTATATTTTCTTTACACCTTTATAGAAGGACAGATAGTTTTCTTCAGAGGGACATTCTTATATTGTTCCTATTTTAATTATCACCTCTCCCCTGTTTTTTTTTTTTTTTTTTTTTTTTTTTGTATAAACAATAAAGATCAGCTTCTGAACACAATTCTCTCCTGTAGTCTCACTTTGAAGTGGTATTCTTTACTTGTAGTTGTTCCGGTGTTTTACTTAACCAGCCACTGTTTTCTGCCTGTAGCTAGTGAGTGAAATGCTGCTTGGGATTCTGCACTCAATAACTTCTTTTCATTACCTGTACAATTCTCTTGGGGATGCAGGCCTGTTTGACGACCCAGCAGGACTTTATGGCTGAGCAGTGTGCAGCAACAAACTTAAAGCCGCTGTATCTCAGCAAAGAAACGCCATCCTTTTATACTTGGACTTCTGCTGTTGGCTTTGCCAAAGGTAAGGAAAGGCTGAGAAACCGTGGTTTCTCTGTGAATGGGAGTTCTGATGGTCTTAACTCGACTTCCAAATCTAAAGGCCATTTCACTTATGGTTGCTGGGTGCTGTTTCTATCAGATTCTTTTGACTTCCTATTGTTTGATGGTCAGTTGTGTGTTTTTCTGAAAGAGTAACTCCTTGCTCCTCCTGTCTGCCTCCTCCAGGGGACATGCAGTGCAAGCACATGTGCAGGGCCGTTGAAAATGAATTCATGGTAAGCCGTGAAGACAGTTTCATAGATGGAACCAGATGTGAGCAGGATAACCCTGAACACCATGGAGCTTTCAGTCTGTGTGTAATGGGAAGCTGCAGAGTAAGTGACGAGAATCCAGGTGAACCTCTGACGTGGTTCTGTGCAAAGTCACTTGAGTAGGAACCAGGGGAAGAAACAGTCTGTCCCAAACAACAGAGGGAGTCCTTCTCAAAAGAAGAGAGTTTTGTTGTAAGCTTATTGGATGTATTCCAACTAATCTAGTGTTGTTTGTGCATTCCCTGCCCTCTAGATAAGACATTTTGCTAATTATGCATTAATTAGATAAGGCTATTCATCCCTAATCTATGCAGCAATTGGTTTATGCCCTCTTTGAAGAGACGTTGTTAGTTGTTCAGTTTACATAGTATCAAGAGCCCTAGAAAATGCTGACTCTGGAGAGAAGTTACATGATTTGAACATATCTGGTCAGTGGAAAAGTAAGGAGGAAAACCTAGGAATCATAACTCTACAAATTGATTGTTGCAACGGCAGTAATTAAAATTGAAGTATAACTTTTTTTTTCTTCTGGCTTGTAAGTGAGAAAGGCATTCTGTCTCCCCCTCAGTGTGTGGATGTTAGTGACCGTGCCTACTGCTGACCCTGTTGTTTTGTTGTCTGTTGTTTCTTTCGGTTTCAAATATATACTTTTTAAATTTTATGTTTTTCTGATTCTCCTGGTGTTCAAATGCTTTGTAATGCATTTCCAGCTAGTGAACAGCAGAGGGCATAGGCATAACCTATTCTGATTTCTGCTGTTCTGTTGGTAATAGTGATAAATATGTGTGTTACAGCAGCAGTCAAAGCCTGGTATCAGTGCCTCTAGCATAAATTCAGCAGTTGCACATGTTTTTGCTGCTAAGCCTGCTGAGATCCTCCTGTAGCTTTGTGTAAATTTGTCTTGCTCATAGGAATGAGGATAGAATCTCTGTTCTGAGCTCCATGGGATTGAGGGACAGGCTGAAAGATGTGAGCTGGGTGTGTATTTGAGGAGCTGAAGGTTCCTTTAGAACCTGAAGTTCATGTTTAATGTTTTCCTGGGTGCTTTTTATTATTTTTTTTTTTTTCCCCTCCAGAAAAAGACCATAGAAGAGAGAGTAAAGAGCTTTAGATTTAGGTCACAGGAGAGATCTTTCTGGTCTGCTTTTTATGGGAAAAACTGAATTCACACAATTAATGCAACTTTGTGCTCTCAGCTAAGATTTCCCAATCCCTAGCTTTGTAAGCTGCTGCACAGTGGTAGGCCTAGGTATAAATACACCTTTGCCTGTTTGTCTTCTTAAATTCAAGTTACAGATGAAAAAGGCAGTTTGGGGAATTCAGGCAATGCTGCTTTCGTTTGCTTGTTTTCCTCACAGATTAGGCCAATCTTGACAGACTCTCCTCTTTGCTCAGGCATTTGGGTGCGATGGCCAGATGGATTCCAAGAAGATGAGGGACTCTTGCAAGGTCTGTGGGGGTGATAACTCCTCTTGCACCAAAGTGAGCGGATCTTACACAGAAGGGAAAGCTAAAGGTGTGTAGTCCTCAGCCTCAACATTATGGTACTATTTGTAGGAGATGCACAGCATATTAAGTGTTCTTAATTTTCTTTATGTGACTTCTTGATTCTGCTTCCCCGTATTCTTTTTTTATGGAGGATAAGTTTTTGGAGTATGGGTAGTTGAGAGAAGAGAGCTAAGATCTTTGGCTGTTGTATGGGCACAGTGACTTCTTTTCACAGTTCTTCTCTGGACATGGGTGAGAAATGTAGCCATTTGGGAATTTGTGCAAATTCATGGGGACTGAGAGCTGTGTCAGATGCCACCTGAGATGTTAAACATCCATTTGGAAACTGATCTGGTTCTTGCAGTATCACACACAGTTATTAGCAGATAACGTAAAAAGAGCAAACAAAAAATGAGAACAGAACACAGAATTCAGTTTTGTTGTCTGTATTCATCGTTACTATGCTCAAGCCAAGCTGACAGAGCTAAGGTCAGTGTGAATTTAAGCCTGCTGGCCATCACTGGTGTATCTTTATTTTTTTAGTACTAGCTATATAACCTCCGTCTGCAATAAGTTCTGTTGCTGCCTGCAAGGCTCGTTCCTGCAATGGATATTGAGCTAATAAGGTGAAGTGGGGTTGTAATCCCTTGACTCCTTAAAACAGGTACAGTGGGGGAAGGTGACCTTATATTCTTTTTTTTTCCATCCTTTCAGAGTATGTTACATTTTTGTCCCTGCCTTATAACACCACCTTGGTCCATATTATCAATCAGAGGCCACTCTTCACACATTTGGGTGAGTTGAATGAAAAGGAGAGGAGGGAATACAGGCAGGGTTCAAACAAGTTTGTAAAAATAAACAACACAATCTGGGAAGAAAGTTCTTGGTGATGCACTTTTTGTGAGATGCTCTCTGGTGGGAAGTGGTAGAAGCCATGCCCTTTGACATGTCTGATTTGGATCAAACTGGTTTCTAACAAATGGGCAGTGTGTAGCTGCCAGCACCAGGGGATTCTGTGTCTGCATCGTATCACTTAACCTCACTGCTACTTTTGCTCCTCTAGCTGTTAAGGTTAAAGGTGAGTACGTGGTTGCTGGAAAGGGAAAAATCTCATTGAATGTCACCTATCCGTCAGTTCTGGAGGACAGACAGATCAAATACAAAGTGTTTCTCACTGAGAACAACCTGCCAAGCCTGGAGGAAGTCCATGTGGACGGGCCAACCCAAGAAGAAATTGAAATACAGGTAAATAAACATAGAGTTGGAAAGGGGCCAGTCAGAACTGACCAGGCTGAATTTGTGTGGCTCTGCTGCAGTGCAGAGGCCAGGTGTGGTAGGCTTTGTGCCCAAAGCTGCTGCAACTGGAGTTCTGGAAGCGTGATGGCCTTCCTCTTTTTGGGAAGGGCTGAGGGTGTAATGCCTACAGGCTTTCTGCAGGCCTGAGGGATGGGTGTGTGGGGAAAAGGCATACTGAATTAAACCTTTTGCTTGGCTTAATCGTGTTTGTTTGTTTGTTTGTTTTTCTTTTTTTTTTTCTTCTTTTTTTCTTCTGTGCACAGAACTCACAGTTTAAGTACTCTGACTGCATCTGGCAAGAACTGATTGTCATAGTTTTAAGGCTCAGGACTGGATGTAAAGGGGGACAATATTCTCTTGTCTGAATTGATCTACACATTGACCACAACCTTTTCTTTCATTAGGTTTATAGAAGGTATGGGAAAGAATACGGCAATGCCACCAACCCAGACATCACCTACAGCTACTTTGTGCCAAAAGAGAATCAGACGTATATGTGGATTCCTCAACAGGGGTCATGTTCAGTGACTTGTGGGGAAGGTGAGGCAGGAGTACTTAGTCCCTACTTCTTATGGAGGTCTGGACAGACTTAATTTGGCTGGCTGATATTCACCCAGATCTTCAGAAATAAATGTGACTTATCAATGATGGATACTTGGTTAGAAGTTATTAAACAACTGAAATTAATTTAAAAGTAAATTGCTGGAAGTGAGCTACAGTTGCCAGTGCTAAGCTGAACCAAGGAAAAGAGCAGTACAGCTTTTGAATTAAATTAGCAAATCAATGAATGAGCTGAATCACCAAAATGATATTGAAAATGTTTTATCCTGAAGAGGATGTTTAAATTTGTTTTATCCTACCTTCTGGCTTTAAGACTCAATTTCCTCCGATTTTTCGAAGTTATTGAAGACTGTAATTTGAAGTTGGTTAAACATCAAAAATCTGAGACCAAAGTATCCAGTGTCTAGCTAAAGCCTTGGAGCTAATTATAAAGATTCCTTCTTAGAATTCTATTCCTGTGTTGTGGCTAATCCTTCCTGTCTCCCTGTAGAAATCATAATGCAGATTGTAACAGAATGCTCTGGTACATGGCTTGACATTTTGTTTACCAGATAGTACAGATGACTGGCAAGCTTTTTGAGATTTCTACGACAAAGATTTAGTAAATACATTACAAGTCAATCTTTAGGACTAGTTGTGTCTGGAGAGCTTTTCTCAGGTAGATTCTGTAGGTGAACTGATTGCTGAAACCCTGAAGTAGAGAGCTCAAAATGCTGTAAAGCTTCCCAGCTAATACAGTCACTAACAGAAAATTGAGAAAGCCAGTCCTTAAAATAACAGGGAAGGCTGAGAATCCAAGATGAAATCGTGTCTTGAGAGCTGAAAATTGTGGTCAGCTCCCCCTTATCAACAAATGTTATTTGAAAACAAGATGGGTAGTGAAAAGGTAACGTTGCTGACTTATTCTTGACATTTTGCTTCTCGGGGTCATGCTCTTTGGGATGCAGGAATGCCTTGTTGGTAACTCATTCACTGCAAAGGAGGCTCTCTACAACTTTGCTCATAACTTTTTTGAGTTTGGATCTTCACCCAGCTTACCTGTTGAGCTCCTTTCTGTAATGTCTTTCCACAAATCTGGAGCAAGTTTATTTTGAACTGCTCACCTTGTTAGGTCCAGTAATGTTAAAAATCTAGTTTATAGCTGTAATTTATGAATATTCCATGTCTTGCATGGCACACGAACTGCAAGTCTGCAATTTCTCTCCCACTATCCCTAATCTGATTCTGAATATCAATGATCACTCTGAGGACATTGGCACAGTATTGTCTGGGTACAGGTGCTGTGTGATGGTATTACCTGATAAGTTCTACAGGAAGTCAAATGGCTGACAGTTAGGGCTTATTTTCAGCAACCTGTCTCATCAGTCAGACATAAAGATCGTTCGAAGTAATTTGGACCAAATTATGATTGATAGCCTTGCTCTTGCAAGGCCAGTTTAGAGCGATCTTTCCATTTTTACAGTGGATTATCCATCAAATTTTTCATTTTCTGAGGTGTTCATCTTGGAAAGTCACCTTAAAACTCTTGAGGAAAAGTTACATCGGAAATATGGATTTTTTTTTTATGTTTTCAGAAGGTCTGCATTCCCAAATATACCACTTTTTCCTACAGAGATAATTTAGATAAAGCAAAATTACAGGATCTTCCAAAAATCATAGAGGTGAACTGCTCACTTTGATTATAACTTCCTTTCCTTTTCCTTTTGTATCCCAGGGACACGAACAGTGAATCATGTGTGTTTTGACCAGACAAAGAATGAAACAACAGAGGATCAGTTGTGCCTGGAATTCCCACAACCCCTTTCAAGGCATGAACCCTGTGCCATGGAACAGTGCCTGTACAGGTTGGTGTTTCTGGAAGCTAATCTGAATTCTCACTTTGCTTGTCCTTTCTCCGCAAGCTAACCCAGTCTCTGCAGTTTCTTTTGCATTGCACAAGGTGAAAAAAGGAGAGGTGTTGAGGGAGTTTCTTCTTAATTGTAAAGACATAGCTGATTCCAAACCATGTTCTGTTTTTCCTGGTCCCATGAGGTAACTGAGATGCCAGTTGAAGGAATGGAAAATAGCCCTTCCATTTTTTATTTATTTTTTACAGTAAGTCCACAAGTAAAAATAAAGCTCTTGTACTTTGGGGGCATGGCCAGTGGAAGATGTCTGATCACATCCTTTCCAAGACTGTGCAAACAAAGATTTGATCGTATTGTGGAGTACATCCTTGTGTTAATTAGACTCAGAAGAGAATTGCCCAGACATTGATCTCATGGACATTTGAATGTTTAATAAAGGGGGGATTACACTGTGAACTCTAGTTCTTTACATTAGGTGCTTTTAGCCCTAGAGAGGTGTCTGTGCAAGGACTTACATTTCTGGCAGTCATTCTCTCAATCATATCCAGAATAGGCACTTGAAATAGAGAAGCTGAATACTTTGTATGACCCATTTCTGCAATCAGTGGCATGAGTAATAAACCTCTATGATTCAGATGAGAAATAGGGTGATACGATTACTTCCCATTTAGGTGGAAGATATCTCAGACAGATGAATGCTCTGCTGTCTGTGGAACCGGCATTGCACAGCAGAATCTGACCTGTGTTCAGCTTCATAAGGGGATGGAGACTGTTGTGGATGACAGCTTATGTCCAGCAGAAGAAAAACCCCTCTCCGTTGTGCCGTGTGTGGTTAAGGTCTGCCCTTTGGGCTGGGACAAAGTGAGTTTATTGGCTTGGCTTTCAGGAGTCTTACTGAGACATTGAGGCTTGTAACCTGCAGGAGGCTACCAGCTGGAAAGCACCGCATTACTACAAAATAGGCTGGGATGGTGGTTTATAGCAAGGATGTCCATCCAATTAAAGGTTCGACTTCTGTCTTTAGAAAGCTCTGTCCCTTTTAATTTATGCTGCTGGATTCACCAGTTATTAGTGGTGGTTTGTTTATGGTAGCCGTTAACTTGGTTCCTTCTTTATTTCTCCTCAGAGTCCAAAAAAACCAGAAACAGAAATAACCGTTGTTGCTCTGGTAAACACTTCACAGTCAAACAGAGAGGTTCTGACATGGGAGGGAAGAATACTAACAGGGAAGAGGACTTCTCAGCACTGGACCCCTGGTCCAAGCCCATACTGGGGAGCCACTGCCAGGTTTATGTTTACCAGTGAGGAAGAGACTGCTTTAGGCATCTCTGTTCAGCCACATGTAGTGTTAATTAGGATGGCTCTTGGCTGTTGGAAGTCTTTATTTCTGGGACTTAAACTTGTATGCTCTTCAAAAATAGAAAAACTGCTTAAATGTGCCTCTGAATATGTTGTGGGTTTGATCTGGAGGTATCCCCTGGCTTCATTAGATCAGGACCTGTGGGAAAGCAGGTGCCAATGTTGGTTTGGTTCTTTTTGCTCTGTTCTGAGGAGGAAGACACACGCTTGCTTCAGACTCCAGAGTCACTTGGACATATCCAACTGGAAAATCAGACTGTGTATGTCTGGAGCCCTCTAGCTGGAGAGTGTTCAGTGTCCTGTGGTGGAGGTGAGATCTTTCTGTGCTGCAGAAAAATGTTACTTGGCTGTATGTGTCAACTCAGACCTAGGAACCTCAGGGACCTGGTCATTTCCCCTTTACAGATCAAAGTGCATGTGTAGTTGTGGTCACAAATTTTTTGAGTCTGGAAGAGAAAAGGGGGTCTGGCGCAAGACATGGAATAGTTTAGAGGGCTGTCTGGCTGTTGCTGTGTTCCAGAGTTGGGAAAATGAGTGGAATGAGCATGCCTGGGGCTTGAGCAGTTTGCTTGTTTTGTACACACAGACGTGGTTGGCACAGCTTTTGTTACTCTGTGCTTATTTTCAAACCTTGCATGCATGCCATGGAGTAAACTCGGTTCCTTTTCTAGGTGAGACTCAGATACAGTATGTATGTGTAGCTTTTGACACCAAAGAAAAAATCCAAGAAGAAAATTGTCATCCAGTGCCAAAGCCAGAGAGCAGGGTGGAAGTCTGCAATCTCAGTCCCTGCCCTCCAAGGTAAAGAAGTTACTGAGGGACAATGAGCCAGTTAGAGGTTATTCCTTCCTATGTGCATGCCCAGTGACATGACAAATAAGGGTTGAGCTACTCTGGAGATGTTATCTTCCTCTCCTCAGCTTTGAAAGCAAGAGAATGCCCTGGCCAGCCAGCTGCAAAAACAGTAGCAGCAGTCTGTTCTCACCAAACTAACAGAGTCTTCCCTGGGCTGGTATATTCTCAAGCAGAACAAAGTGAAGTCTTTGGAGTTTAAGTTCAGGGGAAAACTGAAAACCTCTGAGGAAGTGGGAACAAATAATCCATGACTGCAAAATGTGGTGACATGTTTGCCAGCCACGTGGCATCAAAGAGCGTAGCTAGTATTAAATGCTCTACAAATCTGGGATAGCTGCTCTGAGAACTAGAGGAAATTGATTGCACTTTCTTAGGATTTCAAGCTGCGCTCAGTGAGGTGACTGGTGATCTCTCAAATATCAGTAAGTGTGCATGTGTGCATTAACAGAATTCCAGGTGTACTTCCATAGACTGGCTGGGTTTAAAATCCAGGGAGGATGGGTAAGAGCTGGGGGTTACTCATTGATGGCTGCGTTGTTCCCAGGTGGCATTACAAAATGGGCTCATGCAGTGCAAGCTGTGGAGGAGGTGTGATGCACAAGGTCCTCTACTGTGCGAGGGAAACCGGGGAGAAGGCAGAAGAGATTGTGGCAGACACCCAGTGTGATGGTTTGCCTCGCCCAAAGGAGCAGGAGCCATGTAATTTGGAGCCATGCCCCCCAAGGTCGAAATGTTCACATGGACCACACGAGTGGTTGTTTGGAAATGTGTGTGGTGTGATCTAGGGTATGGCTTAGGGTTGAGAAACAGGGCAGAGCTTGCCTTGGCCTGTTTGCTGTGTGACTGGACTGTACTGGGATCTGAACTTTTTTTACGTGCTACAGGATGCCACTCCCAGGACCAAATAATCCTGGGTTGGTTTTTAATCTGACTGTTCAGAGCAGTGTGCATTTTGGAGGGAGATAACAATTGTTTTTGTTGTTAAGCCTCTATATGTCACCCTGAGGAGAACTGTAATGGACACAGAGCAAGACTCAATGTATATTTGGAGTCTGTGTGCTTCCTGTAAAATGTGGATGCCCTTCCTTTGGGTACAACACCAAATCTGTTCTGGAATGCCTAACCTTGGTTCAGAGGCTGCTGTAAGCACTGTGTGCAGCAAAGTGTGTGAGCTGGAGGGGTGAAGGAAGCTGCTGAGAAGCAGAAAGGGGAAAGGATGAGGGAGCTGTATTACAGTCTCTGTGGTGAGAAATAAGAGAGGGTAGGAATTCATTTCTAACTTTCTAATTTTTCTCCTTGTCCTTTGTCAGATGGAAAACAATCCCAGCTGGCCCGTGTTCCTCCAGCTGTGGGCTTGGCTTAGCTGTTCAGCTGGTCACCTGTGTGCAGATTCACCAAGGCAAAGAGATTTTGCTGGAGGAACATTTGTGTCCTGTGTCAGAGAAACCCCTTACCAGCATCCCCTGTGTCATCCGAAGGTGCTCTTACGAATGGAGCTTCAGTGAATGGACAGAGGTATCAGCTCCTGTTCGGATGCAGTCCTTGGTTTCTCAGTGCAGCAGTTTTATAGCCATTCACTTTCATAAAGGAAATGGGAGAGAAATACCACTTCTGCCTTGTGTATTTACTTCCCACAGAAATGCTAAACTGTTTCTGTTTTTTTTTTTTTTTTTTTTTTTTCTTTTTTGTGTTTCCCAACCATTCCACTGTCCTTTATTTAGCAGCTGTAGGTGTGCTTCTTGCATTTTTTCAGCTCAGGTTTTGGCTGCTGTTTAATAACGATCTTTGGCATGCATTCTTCTGGAATGCAGATCTTCTGGGATCTCTTGAGGAAGTGGTTCTGTAGTACAAAGATACGGTTTAGAGGATCCCCTGGGAGGTGGGCCAGCTTTGCTATTCCCATCTTACAGCTGGTGAAACTAGAGAACTAAAAGGCCATGTGGCAGAATCAGTGAACAGATCAGAGCTTTAGATCGTGCCTGAGCAAATAAATGTATTTATTTCTGAATACCAATTGAAATGTGTGTGTAAAGGCCTGTGGGTTTCTTCCTCTGCAGTGTTCAACTTCATGTGGGAATGGTGTTCAGACACGGCAGGATTTCTGCCTCAACCCGCTAACCCGTAAGCACGTGAACCCCATCTTCTGCAGGCACTTCCCCAAGGCCATCGTGCTACGTGGCTGCTTCGCAGGGCCCTGTCCTGAGCAGGTGGTGGGGACTGGGTCCTATGGAGCAGAACTGCAGACAGTGACACCAGCCATGCATCCTACGACAGCTGCAACTGCTGAAAGGGCAAGATATAAGGACCTGGATCTTCCTCCTTCTGCTGTGCCAGCTGTCCCTCAGGAGCAGACAGAGAGCAGTGGAGGTGAGGAGGGAATAACCAAAAGGTAGAGATAGCTATTTACCGTGTGTGGCTGTTCCTGTACACAGACAGGAGCATGGGAGGGAATGGCTTAGGGACAGTATGCCATGAGCCGTGCATGCTGTCTGAGCCAGGAACAATTACTTCCTTCCCTCGACTTCCCAAAGCTCTTCTGAGTTGAGACTCTCTGGGGCAGCAACTGACTCTTCCTGTGCTTTACCCAGAAGGTGAGCACACTGTTGGTGCTTGTCTGTTTACTGTGCTGTGAAAGGACTGAGTGCTGTTAGCAGCAGCTGGATGTGTTTCTTATCTGTCTCTGTTCCACAGGTGTTTGTGGAAAGCTCTTTCTTAATGCCACTGGGGTCATCAACATGACAGGTGTAGAGAGAAGTGACTGCACTGTGGCCATTGGACGTCCTCTAGGGGAGGAGATAACACTCAGTGTTCTGGAGAGCTCCCTCAACTGCAGTGCAGGTACTGCCCAGGGCTAACTGGGAACTAGCCTGGCCCTTTGGGAAATCTGTACACCGTTTGCCTGCATGCTTTGGTGTCCTGAATGATTTTTGCTGCCTTGGAGCCTGTGTAATCTCTGAAAACATTTTATAAGTTTTCTTGTTCCACCAACTCTTTGCTAGATGGGACTAAACTAGTATGATGCCTAATATGATCCCTACACGATGATTTCTCTCTCTCTCTCTCTCTTTTTTTTTTTTTTTATATATAGATATGGGATTAAAGGAATTTATGGGGTTAAAGAAGCTTCCTACTTTGGCCTGTTAAAAACTATGTAATGTACCCTCTTGTTGGAATCAGTATGGTTAGATTAGTTAACTGGACTGTTTCAGGAAAGATTTCAATAAGATAGGGGCAAGAAGCAGAAATTACTCACTTTCTGACCTGTGTAATATAGGAAGCTGAACTGCATTCAGACCTATCTCACATGAAGTAAAAGTGTAGTCCCTGTGCTCATTCATTCCAGGTGAAGTCGTGTTGTTTTCTGGGCGAATGATGTGGCGGACAGGCTGCAGGAAGCTCCCTTTGTCACTGATAGATTCCAGAACAAATACATTGATTGTGAAACAGCGTGTTTTGCTGCCAGGAAATGGTGTTGTTCTCCAGTACAACAGCAGAAATGCAACTAAAAAATATTACCAAGGTACTTCACTGAAAGCTTCGCTATTGCTTTAAGTTAGGGGACCCATGGCAAGGCCTGCAGAGTTCCACAGGTCGTGGCTGTCTATGGGAATCTATGTAAACCTTGCTCCATCTCCAAGAGCTAATAAGCCCCTTTTCAAGGAGTGTCAGAATGGATATTATTTGTGGACTGCCCCTCTGTTTTAAAGGCAAGCCCCCTGCAGGTGTTTGCTTATGCTTGGAGGTTCCCAGATGAAAATCCTCAGAGAAACTTTTCTGTCTGTATTTAATTTAAACCATTTTTGTTCTTGGAGATACCAGACACATCTCTAAATCATTTTCTCTTCTGCTCCCTTTCCCCCCTCTCAGACTGTGACAAGCAGCTGTTTGGTCCCCGAGGTGAAATAGTGAATCCTGTGCAGTCACCTGGTCAAAGGCATGAAGCAGTGTGTCGGACCTTCATTAACGTGGCTCCTCAGCACCGCATAGCTATCCGAGCTCTGTATGTTGACCTGGGCAGTGAGAACAACCAAACTCATTTTAATTACATCCTGGTGAGTCAGAAGCCCAGAGGGGGTGGTTTAGATGGGCAAGGACCCATCTGCTCATTAGAGATTTACATCCAGGTGCAAAGCTCAATCAAGACCTGAGAAGTCAGACTGTTATGTAAATGTAGATGTGAGTGAGCACTACTTACCTCTATCATATTTCTTCTAACATTTATATAGGATAGCTTTTCCCCTGAGCGATCATTTGGCAAGACCCCAGTATTTTGTGGGTGCTTGACTTGTAGGCTGCTATAATATAATGGTTTGGTCTTTCTTTATTCAGATCCGTGACGTAAGCACCATGAAGACGATGGTGTTTCATGGGAGACAGCAATTCTTCTGGCAATCAACAGGAAGCCAAGCTGAAATTGAATTTCATGAAAATGTTAAGGAACACCGAACCAGTTTCTGGGCTGAATATCATGCTGCTGAACCCAAATAAAAGGGGAAGAAAGGCTGTGCTTGAGTTAGTCACTCCTGCCTGCTCACTGCTTGAGGTCACACAAGTCATTTAGCCTTTTTGCAATTGCTTCCCCATCTACTGAGTACGAACAGTAATATCTACTGACTCTGCTGGGATCCCAGCTAACACATGCAGAGTTTATGCAAACGACATGTAACTACCAAATATTTAGCAAATAGTCCTCACACAGACCTATCTGTGTTGATTGGTATTAATGCAGCGTCTGCAATTAGCTTCTTGGACATTGAGGTCTCAGGGTCCTGCTTCTGTTACATGCTGTGACCTTTTAGGATGATCATTTTGTTTCTCAGTGTCCCCTTAGAAACCTCTGTATAGCACAAGTAGCTAAGATTATGGTTTAACAATTAAATTCACTCCCCTGCAGTGGAAAAGCCTGTTAAAATGAGGCCCACTGAAATTCTGGGAAATTATAAAGAAAGCAAAGATGTGTAAGGCAACGGGCTGAAAGAACAAGAGGGCTAGACAAACGTATGAGGGCAAGATGGTTTCCTGGCCCAGAAGGGTAGGGCAACACCAGGACAGGTCAGGTGCAATGCTGATGGAATTGCCATACTCAAATGTCTTCAGGACCTTGCTAGACCAATATGTGGTGCTTGGTCAAGCACCAGTGACAGTTGGTTTTGTAGGGAGGAATAAATGACTTCCTGAGGTCCCTCCCCAGCCAGCACAGCTGCGGTTCTGCTACTTGCATGTCTGACGGTGATACCAGTACTTCTTCTCTATAGGAAAAATAAAAGAATTCTGTCTCTTAACGATGGGTTTGGTGCCAAGGGATATTTACTCAGATAACAGTAGCTGTGCTAATAATCTGCTTGTATCTACATCTCAGAGGAACTGTGCACTGAGAGATTGTTGAGACTGCGTGATACAAGTTGTAGCAGGAAGAGGTATTTTAGAACAGTGACAAATATTCACTCAAGTTTGACCTAAATATATTTCTAAAGCTGTTGTGTGTTTTGTTTGTTTGTTTTATTTAATGTCTTGAACATTTTGAAGGGTTCTCCTACTTCGGTACAAGTCCTCATCAAAATCTCAGTGTTCTGCTGAAGGGATCTTTTCCAGACCTGAAGCCTGGCTGGACACGGCTGCCCCTACCCTTCACGCTGGAT
The DNA here is from genome assembly GCF_964211825.1 of Aythya ferina. Classification (NCBI taxonomy): domain Eukaryota; kingdom Metazoa; phylum Chordata; class Aves; order Anseriformes; family Anatidae; genus Aythya; species Aythya ferina. Next base: position 5,390,553 of record NC_140318.1, read on the forward strand.
ACAATAAATGGTTCTGCCTGGGCAGTTTTAATCCTACCTCTGCTTTCTTTCAGCTGAATTCCCTGACATCTTTTTGCAACCACAAAACCTTATTTCTTCAGTCTTCTTAGTAATGGTTTTTGCTGGTTCCGCCTGGATTTTTTTGCTTGCCAGCCTTCAGATTTACGTTCCGTTCCTGGAAAAGCTAGAAAGTAGATTCTTGAAGCAAGATCCTTGAGGAACTGAATATATCAGCTGTCCCACTGCAGTGCGTGGGTGATACAGGCACTGGGCCTTCATTTCCTGTCTAACAGGAGAAGTAACAGTAATGAAAAAAAATAATCCTTTTCTTAATTCTTTTTTGTAACCTTTTAGCAGATGGGATCTGTCTTCCCACTCAGCTCTGGATCCCAAGTCTCACTGCTATATTTTGTTCCAGATCAGCTATGCTGAGTCTCTGGTCTGCAGAGATGGGCTCTGATTACTGACTGTGTGCTCCACATTCATTTGCAAAATGTGCAGCTGCTGCCTTTATAATTTAAGGGAATTACAGGTATTTCACTGTACCAGTTGTTCGGATACCAACAGGTTGCCAGCTGGGACATCTCTGATATGCAAAGTCCTACTTCAACTCCCATTTTCTAAAAACCTAATTCCATTCAGATTAAGGGGAGTGGTTTGCTTTTCCTTGAGGGCACAATTTTTGTAACAATTTCCACATTCAACTCACATCCATTCAAAAATTCATGTTTCTCTTTCCTCTTAGCACACACAGGAATAACAGCAGCTAGTGGTTAGGGGAAGCAGGACCCAGGGCTCCTGCTTTACCTCTGACTTTTCTGCATAACATTAGACAAATCGCTTCACCTTCTGCTGAAGCAAAAGCTCAGTCCTCAGAGAGGTAAAGGGAGTGAAGATGGAGGTAAGAGCAGAGTGCAGCCTGCTGTGCACTTGTGTTGTTGGTACAACTGAGGCACGGGGGCTACGGACACGGATGGCTTTAAGAGCTGAGGCACCCACAACGCCTCCCCCTGCGATTTGAGGCAAGAAGCTGTGTTATCAGCCCGGCCAAAACTTCCGAACGTTGAGGTTTGCGCGGCCACAGCTCAGCTGGGAGGAGAGGCTGGGGCTCAGTCCCAGTCCCCGTGAGATGATGGGTGCCTTTCAGGGCAGATGCTTGCCCTTGCCCCGAGCTGAGCCAACCGCCCTGTGCACCCTTGGGCCCGCCATGGGCCGCGCGCCTCCCTGCCTGCTGCTGGCTATGAATATGCACACACGGCTCTGCCCACTGGCTTTTTAATGAGTGTGACATCAAAGCCCTCCCTGCTGGAGGAGGGGACCCACAATGCAATAGGCAGGGAGACGTGGAGGCTGCTCCCCCCCGGCCGCTGGCATCGCCGCTGCAGGCAGAGCCCCTCCATTGTCAGCCCTGGGGGGCCCGGCCGTGCATGGGGGTGCGGGGAGAGGCCCACCAGCAGCAGGGCTGGGTTTAGGGGCTGTCAGCCTGCCTGGCCTTGCTGGAATAGGTGGGGGGAGTGTCACCTGGAGGGGCATCCTGCACTGCTGGGGCGCAGGTGGGGAGCGGGGAGCTGCCCCCTGACCCCCCGGGAGCTGGGGGGGCCATGAGTTCTCAGGATGACCAGTTCCAAGCAGCAGCCCCTGAGCCAGCGGCTCCCTCCGCCGATGATGGCATGACCTGGTGGTACAGGTGGCTCTGCAGGATTGCCGGGGTCATCGGGGGCGTGTGTAAGTATCCCCTCCCTCGCAGCCAAGGGTTCCCCACCGGCTCTGCTCGTGCATGCAAAAGCGCGGGGCAGGGGTCGTGCCTGCCCGTCCCTGGGCCGTGTTTGTGTACGGGGAGGCGGGCCGTGGGACAATAGTTTGGGGTTGCAGGTTTGCGTCTCTTCCACACGTGTAGTTGGCTGCGTTTTGGGCAGGAGGATGAGACAAGATGAGCCTGAAGCGGGGTGATGTCAGCTTGCACGTGAGAGGCGCGCTGCGTGGTTGTTGAACTCGCTGAACTTTGGTACCTGGGAGGAGGGATGTGTCGGGGGGGATCTGCAAATCCTTGAGTTTCTTCTTGGATAAAGCTCATCTCCCATCTCTGGGAGTGGTGGGAGCAGCCAAGCCCTCGGTCCTGCAGGAGGGCCGTGGGCAGATAAACGAGACAATGGTTTTATTGCAAGCACCGGGCTCAGGGCGCTCAGCGGGGTCAGGTGCAGGGTGTGAACGGGGACCCTGGGGTTTGCTTCTTCCATCCCATCTGACCGTCAGGTGTTTGTGTTCCTGCAACTTTCCTGTTCTGGACGTCACAGCATGTTTCCTCTTACTCCTGCCGTTTATCACGGAGGGCCTGGCTGTGTTTTCTGGAGGCGAGTAACGACCTTGGTTAGTGGTGTGTGTTTTTTAAGGGGTTTAGTCTTGGACACGCAGAAGATGGGAGACAGCATACAGCGAAGTGAGTTGGCTGCGCTGTGAATTACCTGCTGCCGAAAAAAATTTTCCCAGGGAAAGAGTCTTTGCACCTTTGCCAGAAATCAGCTTGTCCCGTAGTGCTGTTTTGCTACATTCTGTGGGGAGATTAATAGCTCTTAAAAGCAGGAGGGACTGTTATGACCGCTTAGTCTGATCTCCTGCAGAGCACAGGATGGAGAATTCCTTCTGCTTCAGGTCCACGACTTCTAGTAAAACAAGAGCGTTTCTCAGCCAGTACAGTCAGCCCTGATTTATTCCCTCTGCTGTACTGTTTTGTCTGATCCCTCTCTCTTCCTGCCCCTTTTCCATGCCTGTTCCTGCCTCAGGACTCGACTGTACAAGGCTGTGGTGTTTTTGCAGCCCACCTCGTGCGCTGTGGCATCACTGGGCAGCCCCTTTAAAGCCCTTTTTGGCTATGCTGATAAAACATAACGCTTCTCTTGCTTTTACATCTTAGTTGCCGAAATTCCAGAGGTGTGAAAAGATTCCACAAGGCTGCTCCTATGGGGCAGCACCTACCGGAGGCCTCTGGTTGGGGCAGGAGGCCTGGAGGCCGGCCGGGCCATGTCCCCTGGTAGCTCCCATGAGGGGGCCATGGGGTGATGTTGGTCCCACAAGCTGTGGCCTCGGCACCCTTCACGTGGCTTTGGTCCACACACAGCTTGGGGGATGTAGATGGAGGGTACAGAGTTGGAGGTGGCTCTGAGCAGCTCGCCGTGTGCCAGAGCAGCTCACGAGGGGCTTGAAAGCAGCGTGAGTCTTTGAAAGCAGATTTTTCCCCTCTATCTTTAGCTTTCAAAGCAGCCGAGTTGTACTTGGATTCTTTTCTCAAGCTTTTCTTCACAGCTTGGAGAACTCAGGACTTGTTTTTAAAGGAAAGCTGAGAGTTTTATGTGTTTGGGTGAATCTGGGAGAAGAAATAGGCAGGAGGATTGCTGATGATTCGGGGAGTCAGCCAGCTTGCTCTGTGGCCTGGCAGTCTCAATTTTTGGGTCTGTGGGGCAGAGACCATGGTAGCCGGGGTCACAGGCTGCTGTTAGGAGCAGGGACATGGGAGGCCATGGAAGGAGGCAATCGTCTGTGCTGGTGACAGGCATCCTCAAAACGCCCCTTGTTCAGCATCGCCTCGTTGTAGGCGGCCTGTTAGGACAAGGGCTGACTGATAACTAGGCAAGGCTGGAGCGTGCCTCTGATTTCAGAGCTCTTTGTGAAGGAACAGAACTCGTTTATAAGGTTTTTGGGCATCTGGGTTGTGGCTGCTACGGGGCTGGGTTACTTTGTGCAGGAGGAAAAATTCCCTGTAGGATGGATGAGAAACTTTGTCAGTGGAGGTGAGGCTGGGAGGTGACACCTATTGTGTGCCAACACCTGTAACCAGCAAGATCGAGTCAGAAGGGCTGGGAGGTGGAGCATGAACGAGACAAACAAGGCTCAGGATCTGTTTCTGGCTCCTGCACAGCCTGGCTTGGTGACCTCGGCCGAGTCCCCTCTCCCCCTTGTGTTCCTATTTGTAAAAGGACGATGGGAGTCTGAGGCTTTTGTAAAACGCTCTAGGGGCAAAAATAGGGTTGCATTGAGGACAGTGACCAGCTGCTTGGAATGAATAGAGGCTTTGTGGGGGGTGGTGTTTTTTTCTTTTTTTACTTCCTTGTTTTAGCTCCCAGTTATTTGTGCTTCCCCAGGGCCTCAGGACGGGACAGCAGTTAAACAAATGGCAGGACTGTCTTCCATAGCTTACGTGCCATCGAGCATTATCTGAATTTGAAGCCTCTTGTAAGGCTTTGTTGTGCAAAAAGAAGTCTCTGGGTTGGCTCCGTGTCCCTTTTGGCTACAGAGGCAGGAGCCGATCCTGCCCCGGCGGGACCAGTGTGTGCCAGGCTGCCGCAGGATGCATTGCACTGGAAAGGAGACCGAAGGTCACCGAATCGTTATCTGTGGCTGTTGGCAACCACCACTGAGTGCAGTGCTCCTGCGACTATAAACCTTTGACTCCTTTCCTGCTGGTTGGTGCTCGTGCTGACGTAGGGACTCGCTCAGCTCAGGCCAGCTTGGTCATTAGTCCGCTGGCAACCGGGGCGATTGCTTCGCTGAGGTGCCTGTGAGGACGTTTAGTGCTCAAGGGTTGTTTGGGGATGAAAACAAAACTCGAAAAACTGAACCAAAGCCCTGACAAAGCGAAACCCTGATTGACTAGTGTAAAAAGAAATTAAAAAATAGTAGGGCCAAAGTCCTGCTTGGGAAATAACATTCTGCCTCCCTAGGTTTGCTCCGTGGTTGAGGCTGATTTTGTAGCTCTCTGAACCTCTTGCCCTGCTCTGCTCCACTGTGCTGTTAACAGGGCTCTGCCCTGGCCCTTTCAGTGGTAGTCAAAATGCTGCTGGGTTTTGCTGTTTGCTAATAATAAAATGCTTGAAAGTCATTTAAGGTTATTTTCAGAAGTGTGCTTTTCTGTGAAGACAAAGTGTTACAAGTCCACGGTGCGGACTTGTCACAAGTGTCACAAGTCACAAGCTCCCCTTCCACGAGCATCCAAGGGTTTGTTGGTTGCAGAGTTAGAAACCTCCCTGCCTGCTGCTCCTTGCAATCCTGCTTGCTGGTGCTTTGCCAGCTCTCTGTCTGTTTGCATGTCTGCATCATCCCACCCCAGTGCCTCAGTTTCCCCCTACAGTGCAGGGACACCGATCCCTTTGTGATGGGAGGATGAGAAGTGCCCTCGGAGTGTGGCTGGTAGCGTGTCCTCTGGCATTTCTGCTCTGTTGGGATCTTGTTCTTGCAGGAATCTCCAGGAGATTTTGGGTCCTATGGGACAGTCCCAGGAAGCGTCTAAAAATAAACTTGTTTGGTTGTTTTCTAAAATCAGGGGGCCGCTTGCTCGTGGGGTGACCTTAGCCTGGTCCTATCATAGGCCTGCAGCTCTGTTTCCCACTCTGGTAAATAAGGGTAAATAAATATTCTTGAGGAAACCTTGAGGATTCAGCAGTGGATGCCTGAAGGAAACCTTGCAAGCGCGTGCCAAGCTTTTGAAGGTCAGGACTGCTCACAGCAGCCCTGCTCAGGGATTCCCTTAGCAAAACATGAGCAGACTTCAGAAATACCTAGACGCAGGCTGGTCTTCTCAGATTCACACCGCTCTCTTCATTATGCAGCAGCACATCCCAGGCCAGCCTTTCAGGGCTGTATAATTTCAGCTGCAGTTTTGCACCGTGTTTGTGCATTAAACAAGTGGGGATGCAGCCCCTGCCTCACCGCTCTCCCCCCCGTGGGCTCGGGTTCCCAGGTGAGCAGCAGCTTCTCGGTGTCAGCGGGGGGAAAGGGGCCGTATCGAGTGCAGGGAGAGCTTTGCAAGTTTAATGAGGCAGGAGGTGGGTGCCTGCAGCCTGGCTGCTGGCTGCTTCCTCTCCTGGCATTACGAATTCAGGAGAGCAGGAGCTATTCTGGGCCTTACTTTAGCCAGCATCCACTTCCATTTGTATTAGCAGAGACCCCAAACTGGCTCTTTTCTGCCCCTCTCTAAAAGTTGCACAGAACCAGCAGTGTGTGACCGGGTTCACCTCTCCTTTATTTTCAGCCTGAAAGGGCTGCAAGTAATTTTTTTTTGCTGAACTTTTCCGCGTGCTGCTCTGAGATGGGTGCCATGGGGAAGGCACAACCCTGCTGATGTGGCTGCAGGGCAGGCTGGAGCTGGGAGAAGCCAGCCCTGCCAGCCAGCCTCCGGCCCCGCTGTCCCGTGGGTTGTTGTGGTCACCGAAAGCCTCTTCTTGCCTTCCAGCCTGTGCCTTTGCTGGTCTGTGGAACTGCGTCACCATCAACCCCCTGAACATAGCAGCTGGCGTGTGGATGATGTGAGTGGAGTTTCTGTTCTTTTTTTTTTTTTTTTTTTTTTCTGCTGGGATGGAGATGTGATCCTTGGGGGTCCCTACCAGCTCCGGGTACCCTGTGATCCTGTCCATTTGGCACCACGGAGTGAGGGGCAGAGCTGGGAATTGCCAGCTCTTGCTCAGTCAGACAGGTGGAGACACGGGCTTTATCCTATTTATATCCCCCTTTATATTCCTCTTCTCTCCTTACCCCCTTTTCCACCCATTTTTAGGTAAATACTGCAGTAACCTTACCCAAAATAAATCTGGGGCCAGGGATTGGGAATTACCAAGAAGGGGGGAGAGGGAAGCGGGGTCCAGCCCCGCTGCGTGCTGCTGCTTTGGTGTGGCCGGGGCTGCCCCTCGCTGTGGGGCAGGGTTAACTCTCGTGTGCTCTGCCTGGAGGCTCAACGCCTTCGTCCTGTTCCTGTGCGAAGCCCCCTTCTGCTGGCAGTTCATCGAGTTCGCCAACGCCGTGTCTGCGAGGGCGGACAAGCTGCGGCCCTGGCAGAAAGCTGCTTTCTACTGCGGGTGAGGATGCTCCCGGGGCCGGGCGCTGGGTGTTTCGGGTGCTGCGTTCCCCAACCCAGCACGGGGCTGCCTCTCTCTCTTTCAGGATGGCGGTGTTCCCCGTCATGCTCAGCCTGACGCTGACCACGCTTTTTGGAAATGCCATCGCGTTTGCAACCGGGGTGCTTTACGGCCTGTCAGCGCTCGGCAAGAAGTAAGAGATCTGCCTGCTGGGGGAGGGGAGGGGAAGGTGGATCTCCACCCCGTCCTGCACCCCGTCTGTTCCCAGCTCACATCCCCTCGCTGTCCCTTCTCTCTGCAGGGGAGATGCCATTTCCTATGCCCGCATCCACCAGCAGCAGAAGCAGATGGATGAAGAGAAGCTCACGGGGTCCCTGGAAGGACAGGCCCTCTGAAGCCCCTGAGCTCAGGGGAACCTCACACGGACACTGAGGTGTTGGTGAAGATACGGAAACCCACTCTGCCCTTCCCTCTGCCTGCTCCCTTCTCTGTTACTCCGCTATTTCCCCGGACACGGCAGCAACTGGAAATCTCAGGGGCTGGGGCGGGCTGTGCCCTCCTCCCACACCAGCAGCCAGACCTCAGCGCGTTGGCGGCTCTCTTCTCACCCTCTCAGAGGTTTAACACTGAACCAAATATCTCACAGTCCCCTCCTTTTTTTTTTTTCCTTCTTTTTTGTTATTTTCTTTTTTCCCTGCAGAGGTGCTGGCCCTTTGAGTGCTGCTGTACAAGCCTAAACACGTAGCCTTTCTCTCTTTTGATGCCTGGTTAATGAGCCTGCCCTGTTTTGCTGAGGACTGAGTGTGGGCAACACGCTCACTGGGAACTGCTCTTGGAGCTGCCTGGCTCCACTGGTCATGTTACATGTTTTAAAGTAACGTGCTCTGGTGTGGCACTTCCCAGGCACAAAATACTAAGCCAGAATTTAACAGGACCTGGTGATGCTCACGCTTGGTTTAGTATGGGTCCAGTTAGGCTGGGCATCAGACATCACTGCGCAGTAAAGGGCTTCCAGCAAAAATCCCAAATGAAGACAACGACCACGCTGCAGAGAAGCTGCAAGAGACGCTGGGGCAGATCCGGGGAACTGTAAAGTACAGTCTCCCCTTCCTCTGGTTACAGCTTCAGGCAGTTTCTACAATTTACTTGAATTATACGCATTAATTACTTAGTCTGAACAAGGGTACTTGTCTTAAGCTTCACCTTTTTACTGGGGAGGAGGGGAAGGGAGGTTTGCTTTACCTCAGCTGAAAGAAGATAGTATTGCTTGAGCCAACTGTTCTTTTCTTTTATTTTTTTTCCTGGTGTAATAGTTGCTGATGTGCGTGAGCATCCTTCTCTCGTGAGCCCGGGACTGTGCTCTGCTATCTCTCCCTTCCCGTGTGTGCTCCTGCAGCCTGTTCTGCATGTGGGACCTGCTTTTTGCTTATCTGGTACAGTTGTTCTCATTGGGCTCATGCTTTTTTGCATCAGTCCTGGGCTGGTTTTGTATGGGGAGGTGGCATATCCTTCCTTTGCAAACAGAGAGAAATCTGTACCAGTTCGGTGGGGATAGCAGGTTATTGTCCTGGGTGTTTTGCTGCTTTATTCCAAGCTCTGTCATATTCTGTTTGTGTCGTGTCAGGCAGAACAGAACTGCTCACTAGGTCCAGGTCTCACGCTTCTCATCACAGTTTCTTCTGGGGGGGTTAATTTATTTGTTTTTACACAATTGCTTTTTGTTTTAATTAGGAAAAGGGAGAATAACTTATTTCTACATATTTATGTGTTCTGATGGGCCTCGTTTTCTCTGGATGTAGGAGAAAGGAGCGCTCTGTTCCCTGTCATTTGAAGGAAAGCATTGTCTTGTTTTGGGGGTCTCTCTCTGGACCCAGGGAGAATCCTGGCTGCTGTAACTGGGATACTGGAAAATCCTATTTCAGCCTTCATCGTGTTTCTCAGACTTTTGGAAAGTGTGCTGCCCTTCGATCCCTTTGTCTTATGGATGCCGATGTGACCGGATTTGCTTTTTCCTGCTGGGATGCAGGGTTTGTGCTTGGTGAAGGCAGGGGGCAGCTCTGGCGAGCAGAGGCAGCCTCTTGTCACCGTCCTGCGCTGGGAGCTGGGGTCCTGCTGCCTCCTGACTCTTTGTGGTCCCATTTGAATTACCAGGGTGCCAGAGGGGTCGTGCAGCTGGTGGCTGGGTGCTGTTCATCATCAGAAGCTGCAGGAGAGGGTGGCCAGGTACTGGTGCACGCGGGCGCTGCAGCAGGAGCAGTGCAGCCCCTGGGGGCTGGGGGGCTAAGCTGCCAGCTAATGGCATTTCTTGTTTCTTCCGTGGCGTTCAGGGAGGTGTGAAGATTTGCACCAGGCAGGAATGCGGCCTGGCTTTATTTGCACACACAGCCCCTCGCAGCTGGATGCTGGGCAGCCGCTTCGTGCTAAGCCCCTTTTCCCCCGGGGCCTCTGAGCTGTAATTGCTCTGACACCAGCTTGTCTGGGGCGCCGAATAGGCACCGCCAGCCCAGATGCAGCTTGTTTCAATCAAGCCTCTGCCGTTTTGCAGCCCCCAGCTCCGGGCTGGTCCTGTGGCTGCGTGCAATATGTGGGACATTGGCTTTCCTTGTGCGTGCGTGCGCAGGGACCCCAGCCCGTGGCAGTGGGGTGGCGCAGGGGGATGCACCCCAGGACACCTCCGAGTGAAGCCTCAGTCATCATAGCCTTTCTGCACCTCCTGTCCCCAGTACCTTCATGGGGTGGCTGCGTTGCAGAGGCCTGCCTGGCAAGCAGGACATCCAAGTAGATTTCAAGGGGTTGGGGAGTTAAGTAGTGTTTAGTAGAGGACTGACCCATGTAGCGATGCGCATGTCTTTGGTAGCAACTGCTTTGCTCTGCGAGTAGTTCCGCAGGTGGAAGGCAAAGCAGAGGCAATAGATAACCCTTGCAGTCTGATCTACACCCACAGGGACGAACCAGGAGGATGGCAGGACCCTTGCTGGCTTTATCTGCCTCCTGGCTCACCTCTGCACATCAGCTCCAGCGGCAGAAGTCCCTGGGGTGCCAGCAGTGCCATCACGCTGAGTATCACAGCCCCCAGCTTGGACCAGGCAAGCTAATAACTTGCATTGCTCTGCCACCATTAGCAGGATGCAAAGCCCAGCTCCGAGCTGTGGGTGTGCTTTTGTTGGAAATGAGCCTCAGGGACTCTTCTGCAAGAGCTGAGCTGGATCCTGTGGCCACGGCGCTTATCGCCTCTGGTTCTGCTCAGCGTCTCCGTGCCTGCCTGAACAGGAGGCGTCTGGGAGCCGTGGTCGGAGAGCGCTGACTCTACAGATGCAGCAACATCGGGGTGAGCACGTCTGGAGAGGGTGCTGTGGGGAATAGTGGCTGGCTGTGATGTAGCAGGACCCAAGCCAGATGCGGCTGCTGCTGGTCCGGTGAAGTCTGCGTGCGGGGCCTGCAGCACCCATGGCTTTCGGGGTGGTGCTGAGTTAGTGGCTGGTCTCACCTCGGTGTGAGGCTATTTTTGTGGAGATAGAAAAGACCTTTAGAGTAGTAGTATCACAGTAGTTAAGGTGCCCATTCACAGTGCATGGTGGTTATTAGTTGTGTTTAGAGGCAGGGGGCTAGGAGCTGTGCAAGAATAATGAAGTTAAAGTCCTGCTCTAGCGATTTTACAGGATCAGCCCAGTGCCAGCTGGCAGTGTGCAGGCTTGAGGGCTGATCTAAGGGGTCTCCATGGAGGAGGTTCTGGAGGCCTCCTGGGAGAGAAGGGGGCAGAAATTTTACGTGAGACCTCAGTCTCAGGTGGTGCATTGACTACAGCGAGTATGGAAAGACGGCTGGGAACCAGCAGTAAGTGTGCACTTGGGAGCGGGGTGTTACACCACTCACTGTCTGAGCTGTGCACTTCTCTTACCCAAGTGCATTTATACAACATGCAACCCCTCCGTGTCCCATTCAGTCCCAGAAATTACTGCACTTGTGCATATAAGCTCCCTGTTCCCCTGGGATTCTCCCCTGTGCACGCAGAGAAGGGCAGAAGCTCCCTTTCTGTTGCGTACCCAGACCTTGCTGCTCAGAACAGGAGCTGGTTTTGTAACACCAATTGATTTTCTGTGTGTGCAGTGAATAAAAAGACCATTCTACCTCTGGAAAAAGCCCCCGTGATTTCTCAGACTCTAAATGTTGTAGCAAAAACCCTCACGCTTTCTTTGTGGAATAAAGGAGATCACTCAGAAAATACTTCTCCAGTGTGGTTCGGGCATTTGCTCCTTAGGCCAAGCCCTGGGAAGCTCAATTCATCTTTGTCATTTTTTTTTTCTCAGGAAAAAAACATCCACTGTCTGCAGGGAAGGGTTTCACTGAAGTGAAGATATCAAGACCTGGTACATAGCCATGTGAGAAAGAGAATGCTCTAGGACAGGGCTGCCAGAGATCCTGATCTTCTGAAGGTCAGTGGAAAGCAGAGGCTCTTGAGAGCTCTTGTAATCTGGCCATGCTTCGAAACAGTCATATTCCAGCCAGGGCTGGACATCTTTCTGGAAACAGGTCTCGGCTGCAGAGGTTTGGTCTAATACTGACATTTCTCTGTGGTTTTGATTTTGGCCCATCTCTCTTCCTCTCTCCTAGGCTGCTTTAAATTAATCCTCTGATAAAGCACATCTTCTCCATGGTGAGGTGCACCTTCTGCTGCAGGGGATCTAAATAGCACTTAGTGTTTCCTGAGATTCAGGTCAAATATGCTCTGTTGCCCCCCAATTCCTTGTCACAGCAGGCTGAAGTGTATCAGGAACGGGAGGACACAAGCATAGCCACAGGCCCTCAGGTTGCCAAGTGCATTTCAGCAGGCTGGCAAATGCTCAGGCAAATGATCTCCAAGCCCAGTCTGTGCTGTTCTGCCCCTTTGGGAAGAGTTAGGTTGGATGCAATACTCAGCAAGGCCTTCATTCCTCACAGCCATAACCACCTCCTGCAGCTGTGCTTTACCCAGGGTTGTGTTCTTAAAAAAAAAATCATATATAAAGACCTTAATCTTGCAAGACATCAGGAAAGGGCTGAGAGCAATTTGCTACTAACTATGCAGCTGAAATCTCAGTGATGGAGGTGGAGGCTCTACACCCAGCTGTGATGGGGCACAGCCACCTTCCTTTGACATGGATGAGTAAAACCCTGGGGTGGGAAGGACCTGCACCACTACAACATAGTCTGTACCTGTTGTGTCTTTCCTCCAGGGAATCACTTGCACTACAGCCGAATGTCTGTCTGTTCCCATGCTGTGTGTTGTGTCTTGAATTTTCTTTGTGAACTGTAGTTGGTCTTGTTCGTTAGGCTCCTAGTGTAATGTGTGTTTTTAGAGCAATAAAATGTGGCAGCTTTTTTATAAAAAAAAATAAAAAAAAAATATCTGGTTCTGCCTTTTTTTGAAGTCCTTAAGTACACGAGACCCACATGGGAGGCTGCAGGGTGCTGTGATCCCCCAGCCACAGCCCCTGCCTGCCTCTCCCCTCCCATCCCCCTGCAGCTTTCCTCTCTGCAAACCAAGGCAACGTCGTGCACTTGGAGGCAAAACTGCTTTATTCTTGCAACTACATGCTGAAAGGGTGCCAGCACGGCTACAGCTGTTAACTCTGCTCCAGCCAGAGCCTGGGGGCTCTGGGGCTGCTTGGGTGGCTGCTGCGCTAAGGACGTGCGAGGTTTCTTGTCCACAGCCACACGTTTTAGTTTCCAGGATGCTTTTAGTCCCAGCCTGGCAATGGTTACACAGTCCCATGCCTTGGGCTGACGTGGTGCCCTGAGAGCACCGGGTAGTGCTGAGTGATTTGGGAAGAGAAGGTAGAGTTTGGGCTGGCAATATCCATGTCCAAAGCAATACAGTCACTGCTGCCTGTTCCTCTTCCCTGGGCGGGGGGGGAAGCACCATCTTCGGAGACCTCCAGCTTCCACCTCCAGCTCCTACCTCATGAACGACCTTCTCCCTGTCCTGAAGAAGGCCTCAATCTGTTCCAGGGATCTGCCTTTGGTTTCTGGGACGCAGCAGCCCGTAAATAAGATGTTCCCAGCGCAAATGACCGCAAAGAACAGGAACGGCACCTCGAGGCCAAAGGCTTCCTGAGAAGTGGGGCAGAAAGCAAATGTGAGCCAGCTTGGGGGGCTCTGAGGAAGAGCTCTCAGACACCCCTCAGGACAGTACCCACCACAACCCGGAGGAAGAACTGGGTGAGGGTGAAGGCTGTCAGCCAGCTCACGACCACGCAGAGGCCCGAGGCAACCCCCCGGGCTTTCAGAGGGAGGATCTCCGACATCAGCAGCCAGGTGATGGGGCCCCAGCCCATGGCATAGCCTGCAGGGGAGAAGAGGGTGAGGTGAGGCTGCTGAGGCTTCAGAGCCCCTTAGGGGAGCACAGGAAAGCCCTACACAATCCTGCCCTGCTCCCCTGTCAGTCAGTCATTGTTTTTTCCCCCATGTACACTCTCAGTCCTGAAAAGCGACTTCAAATGCCATTTTTCTCAGCCTCCCGATCCCAATCCCAAACTCCTCGCCCCATATCACCCTGCCTTGGAGGAGAAATATCCCCCAGGCTGGTTTCCTGCTCTGTGCCGTGGTCCTGGGCTCTCGCCCCCTGCACCTACCCATTATGAAGAACATGGTAGCCAGGAGGGGGATGAGGGTGATGTAGTTGATGGACTCCGTAGGAGGGCTGGCAGAGCTCGCCAGGGTCCTGTTGGTGATGGTGCCGTTCTGAGAAGAGGGCATGAAGTGGATGTAGAGCCCCATGGTCAGGTTGGAGGCCAGCATGACACCAGCTGTGGAGAGATGCAACAGCACCATGGGACTGATGAGGGGTGAGCGAACCCTTCTGTGCCTTTGTCCAAGCCCCTGGAGTCACCTCTGCTCAGGAGCTGAGCCACCACCAGAGACCCCTCCTGAGCCCCGTGTGGTTAAATTCCCACTCCTGCACATTTGCAGAGCTGCTGGAAAGAGTTAAAGAACAATTCCCCTTGCACATCGTGGCAGAGAGACTTACCCGACACAAAGAGGAGAATCTTCCTGCCAGCTTTATCCATCGACACAGCAGCAATTGCCACCGAGAACAGACGCACCAGGCCGACAAGAGCCGCATCGTACTCCGGCTTCTGCAACAGCAAGAGCCGTGGGGAAGCTGAGAGGGGAGACCCAGGACAGGGCAGACATCCCCAATGACAGGGCAACCCGAGCTCACCAGGATGACAGCCGTTTTCTTGAATATGGGCTGCAGGTACACGAGGACACAGGTGACCCCGGAGAGCTGCTGCAGGAACCTCATGACCACGGCAATCAGGATGGGCTTGTAGATGAAGGGGTCCTTGATCTCAGCACAGGAAACCCGCCGGCTCTGGAGGGGGACAAAGTCAGAAAGACAAGATATTAGTCCCTTGGGCACAACCACAGCACCCAGGAAGCAGCTCAGGAGATGCCCAGAGGATGCTGGACTTGACCATTTTCATATCACATCTCCCACGTGCTGGAGGTGAGCCTCGTCCTCTCCTCACCTGCTTCCTCACGCTGTCCTTAATCTGCTCATACTCCCGGGCATAGTCTGTGTCCTTGCCCCGCAGCCAGCACAGTGACTGCAGGGCCTCGTCCTCCTTCCCCCGGGAGAGCAGGAACCGGGGTGAGTTGGGCATGAAGCAGAGCAGGAGGATCATGGCCAGCACCGGCACCTCCCCTGCCACGGCCAGCCAGCGCCAGTCCAGGAGCAGCCCTGCGGGAGGCAGCCAGGTTAGGAAGGGAAAACACAGGGAGAAGCCTCCCGGCCTTGCTTCGGTGTGGGCACCCCAACAGCAGAGATTTAACAAAGCCAGAGAGGGGAAAACCAGAACAAGAGTTCGTGGTGTGCTGCTCTTCAGCCCTGACAAAGCCTCGGTGGAGCCCCTTGCACACCCGTGGTGGTGGCTGCGAGGGAAACGGATCCATCAGACCACTAGGAAAGTTGTTTAAAATAAACCTGCCTTCCCTAGGGGCTTTCCTGCCCGCCAAACACTGAGATACTTGCCCAGCGCGTAGAGGATGAGGGAGCCCAGCACTGCCATGATCTGAGGACAAGCGCCCAGCATGCCTCGGACACCGGGGTGGGAGATCTCCGAGATGTAGACCTGCAGCAGGACAGCGCACACAGCGGAGCTGCAGCATGCAGCCAGCACCAACAAAACCCATCCTGCCGTGCCTCACAGCCAGGGAAAACCCAAAGTGCTGGGAAACCTGTCCTTTGGGAGGGGAAATCTGCAGGAGCCGGTCCTGCAGCAGGGCAGGAGAGCCTTGTGGCACCCATCCCTCCCGGTGCGGGAGAAGCGCATGCCCAGACTCCAGTTACTGTAAAGACGTGCCCGAGGGTTGCTCAATCCTCCCCTTCCTCTGTTTTGTTTGATAAATGGAGGAAACTAGCACCGGGGAGGAACAGGGCAGGGAACAAGGAGCTGCCTTCCACTTTCTGTGGACAGAAAAAACCCAGCAGCATGGGATCAGCTCAGGCTGGCCGTGCGGGGAGCCGCTAACCCTGGGCATCCTCCCCATCCCCTATATCCAGCCGCAGCCCTGAAGCTCTGCTGATGCCTCCAAAGAAGCAGAAGACTCCGGGCTCAACTCCTGCACCCCCCTCACCTCCCCTCCTGCCACCCCCTTTGGCAAACTCCCTCCTGGGGCATATTACCGGGATGGAGGCGGACGTCACGCCGCCGGCGTAGCCTGTCAGCACGCGGCCCAGCAGCAGCATCTCGATGCCCTGGGCGCCGGCCAGCAGCGCGTACCCCACGGCGGAGGGCACCGCCGAGAACATGATGCTCAGCTTGCGGCCCAGGCGGTCGTTGAGGAGCATGGCGCTGAGCCCCCCCGCCGCCGCCCCCAGCGTGAACACCGACTGCGGGGACACAGAGAGAGAGAGAGGGGAGGCTTCAGTGGGTCCTCGTTGTCCCTGCCTGCACCCTCCCAGTAGGGACAAGCCTGCTCCTCACCCCGAACCAGGACGCTTTGTGCCGGTCCAGCCTCAGCGCGGGGTTGGGGTGAGCCTCCAGGGCGGGGATCACGGGCGAGGTGTAAACCAGGGCGAAGCCGAAGCTGAAATTCCCGAGGACAGCGGCGAACACGGCCAGGTAGAGCCGCTTGTTGTGGAGGCTTCTGAAGGGGACAGAGCGAGGAGGATGCGTCGGACACCACCACGGCACATGATGGGAAGTTTATCTCGCCCTTTTTTGTGGCTTTTCCCCCGTGCAGCCCAGCCCTGCCCTTTGCCGAAGCTCCCGGCCAGCCATGGAGGGGTTTTCCTGGGGAAAGGCCCTGGCTGGTGGGGTTTTTCTGAGCCGAGGAGCAGCCGCTTCTGCCGTGCTGTGTCTGCCCATCGTGCCAGGGCTGTATGGCCCCCAGGGTGGGTGAGAGCAGGACCCAGCTCCGTGGGTGCCACCGATGCTTTCCAGGTGGCTGGGCGGTTGTCAGCCAAGAAACAAATTGAGAAAAGCAGAAGCTCACAGTAGAGCAACAGGGGCTTCTCTCAGGGCCCCCTATCCCACAGCAGGACCCCATGTCCTACAAGTGTCAGACACCCCAAAGCCCACCCACGACTCTCCCAGGCAGGCACACACAACACCATAAACCCCAGGCAGGATGAGACACCTCAAAACACACCCAGGGAGCAGCAGCGGTGGGCAGCAGCTCTCCCACCCGCTCCCCAGCCCCAAAACGGGGCACACGGCCACCCCACAGCCCCGGCCCTCACCGCAGGTACTCCTTGTCCAGCCTCTTGCTGACGCCCTCGGGGAAGGTTCGGTACGAGGAGCTCGGCTTCCTCACCAGGGGCTCCCGTGCGCTCGGCTCCATGGTGGGGGCACGGCTGGTGCCGGATGCTTGAGGCAGGTTCTGGGGCCTGGGAGGAAGAGGCAGCTGAAAATGAAAGGGGAGAGGCCGCTCGGCGTTGCTTAATCGGAGAAATCTGCGCCTTGTGGGCTCGCGCACAGCCGGCTTCTGGGGAGGAAACAGGAGGGGAGGGTGGAAAGTCAGCAGATGGGGAGCCACGGGGGGATGAGGGTGCTCCGCGGGCCACCCTCCACGCACCCGGCCAGCCCTGTTGTACCCCACAGCACCACCACAGCAGCACTTACGGGGCTGATCCTCACCGAAACCCTCCTACCCCAGCAGGAAAGTCCTTTAGCTAGGGTCACGCCTTGTCCCTTGGGGAACCAGAAGCAGCTAGGCTGAAAAAGGGCTGTTGGTTTTTTTGTCCTACCAGGGTGAATGACATTGTTGTGGCCTGCCGCAGGGAAGGTTTTTCAATGCAGAGCAGAGGAAGGGAAGGAAACGAGAGAGGGGCGAGCACAGAGGGGGCACGAGGGAGCAGGTGGGGGCAATGATGAGCACTGATGAGGATGGATGAGGAGAGGATGGCATTGCAGCCACGTTGGGAGCTGCTGGGGGCTGGCTTTACCTCACCCCACCCGCAGCATTGTGCTGGGCATCTGCAGCTCCTGGGGGCTGCATGGTCCCAGTTTGCTCTGTAGGGAAGAGAGGGGACTGCTGGCTTTGCATTCGGATTCAATTAGCAAAAGGTGTCTTTCCCTAATTCACTCGTTTCCATGATTCACCTCAATCCTTGGTGCTTTTGGGGACCTCCTGGGTGGTTTCTGCACCCTGAGTCTGTGTGTGCTTCGGTGCTGCTGTGGCTCACGGCGCCTTCCCTCCGTGCCGAGCCTCGAGCAGCCTGCTTCCCCTTCCGCAGCTCCACGTTCACAGCCTGATCAATGCTGGGGATTTACACATTTACAGCTGACTCAGCCGCTCGGGGCTGGGATTTCTCTGCGGGAAGAAAGGTCATGGAGCAAGGGGATGTCAGGGCAGCGGCAGGCCAGCTCATCAAAAAAATTCCCAGAGCTGTGTTGGGCCGTGTAGGGGTGTCACCGCAGCCTCCAGGGATTTGCTGCCTCCCCTGGAGCTGGTACCTGCACCCTGGGTGTCCCCCCTGTTTGCAGACACCACGGGTCACCTCCTTGGCGTGCCCTTTGTGCCGTGTGTCAGGGCCCGTGGTGGCACTGCCCTGTGCCAGGTCGTGGTCCTGCACGGGGTGCTGGTGGCCGGGAGGTGTTGGTGCTGGGTGCATCTTGCAGGCTGTGGAAAATCTGCAAGGACAGCCGATACAGAGGGAATTTGAGGAGGAAGGATGCTGCGAATTCACTGCTGTGTGAATTTGTAGCATCCTTCCTCTTCAAATCCCCTGAGGCCGCTCTTGGAGACAACTACTCTTTGTCCCCTCTGCCCCTCCAGCCTTTTCCCCAAATCAGTAATACCGGGTCTCTGCAATGCAATATTTACCAAGTTCCGCCCCAAAGCAGCTGTCTGTCAGCCCTGTGAGGGGTAAAATCCCCTCCACGAGCCTTTCTGGATGAAGATTGCCTGCAGGTGCTGAGCCCAGGGGTGGTCGCTGCAAGGCCTCTGTAGGCTGAGGCTGATACAAGGTAAGGCTTTTCTCTTTCTATTTTCCTCCTGATCCTTGTGTTTGCTATGAAGATCCCAGCTGTGGGCTGAATTAACTATTTTTGACTTTTTCCATGGTTGTCTCGTTGCTGGAGGAGCTGCTCGGTGGCAAATCTTTGGGGCTGAGCATGTGGCCCTGTGCAGGGTCACCCCAGCTCTGTGCTCCCAGGGGGTTTCTGCGCCTGGCTGTGGACCCTACTGGGACCAGTGCTGCTTACACCAAGGGTGCAAATCATGCATTACTTGTCCGTGGTGTGCTTGGGGATGGTTGGAAGAAAGGCTTTTGTGCTGTGTTCATGGGTTTGTCGCTCTGTTGTCTGTGCATTGGTTGCCCTTGGGTGTCTCCCGGGGGCTGGGAGCTTTCCCTTGCACAGGCAGGAGCTGAACCAGGAGCAGATGATGGGTCCTGATGGCGTGCGGGGTGCTGCTGGCGGTGCTGGCCACTGTGGACTGTGGCCACTGCTGGCCGCAGTTGTGGCATTTGGATGGGGAGAGGATGGCTTTGGGCAAGCCACCACAAAACGGCCGTCTGCATGCAACATCACCTCTTGCTTTGGGACCCCTGGGGCGGTGCAGGGCAGTAGGGGCTGGAAACACTGGTGGGGTGGGGATGGGACCCCCACTGGGCTGGGGGTGCCTCCTGGGCATGTGGCTGCTGCACGAGCTTGCTGCAGACCTTGTGGGTGGATGCAGCATCTGTCCTAAAGGTAAAGCCACATGGCTAGAGGAAAGAGAGGAGTGCTTAACCCAACCTCTTCCCCTTCTGTTTGGGGCAAAGCGGCGTGTTGGAGAGGAGCCCTGAGCAGTCGGCTCTCTGAAACACGAGGCCTTCTCCAGTTTCTGCGCAGATTTGTCAACTGCTTCGGGCAGGAAATTGCTGCGTGTCTTGAAAACCCTCCAAGCACCTGTAACGCTGGGAGCGCGGGGGAGCCGTGTCTGCGGGTCTGAGCTTGGCGAGCCAGGGCTGAACCACCAGGCAGGTCCCATCCCACGTCCCCAGAGCCACCACCCTGCCTCCCTGCAGCTCTCCGTGACTTTCTGTAGGTCCTACCAAAATATACAAGGGGTGAAAGAAGATGCTTTGTATCTGCGCTGGGCCATGGGCATGGGATGGGGCTTCTGCCTGCTCCTGTGGTATGGGACAGGGCTCCAGGCCCCCGTGGGTGACATAGGGGGGACGAGGCCCCTGTGTCGTGCAGGCAGCAGCCTGGAGGATGGGCAGCCTGGTCCTGCTGCGAGCCGCTGGCTGCCAAGGCCGGTGTGGAGCATCGCTCCGGGCTCTTTCTCCCCCTCCAACAGCTGTGCAATCACTCACCAGCACACACACAAAAAAAAAAAAACAAACAAAAAAACCAAACAAAACCCAAAGAGCATCGAAGCCGCTTGGCAACCTGACTCACCCAATTCATAAATTAATTGCTGTCCCCCTTGAAAGGGAGAGATCGTTCACTCCTCAAGGCCATTTGTCTCCATCTGGCCGCATCCCTTCATCAATCCTCTCCGTGTGTCTGACCCACTGACGGCTGCGGCGAGATGCACGGACGCTTGGTGCCTGCCCCAGGGGTGCTGTGCCCTGGGCTGGGGCATGGTTGATGGTCTGCATCCCCCTCACCCCGCGTGGCCACAGCAAATTTGGTATTTCACACCTGCAGCTGCTCTGTGGGTGATTTTGGGGAGCTCGTGGTCCCTGCCAGGAGCCATCGGTGCGATGTGGGGCTCTGCTGGTGAGCAGGGCCCTTGGAAAATGGGGGCTAATGGTGAGTGTGGGCTCAGGGCAGTGCTGAGGGCATGGAGAGAGGCTTGCAGAGGTGGGGGTCAACGCAGAGCTCCGTCTCTCTGCTCCCCCCCAGCCCTCCGAGGCTCGAGGGCTTTGCAGAATGGGGTCTGGGTGCCTTGCTCCAAAGGGGCACTGGTTCCTGCAGCCCCAGCTTGGCTTTTCCAAACAGCCAGGAGGAGGTCAGCTCTTTGCTGCATCCCTCACCACGTTCCCCACCCCTCCAGAAAAAAAATCACCACCTCTTCAGGCTGCCATCTGTTTCTTCTGTTGGCCTCGGAACTTGCTGAAATGTATTTCGATGGATGGAGGGAGGCAGAGTGGAAGAACAGAGCCTGGCAGGCTGCATGGTGAGTGGAAAATCGTTTTTTTGGGGGGACTTCTCTGGAGTTCGAAGCCTTGATGATGGATTTGCGTGCGAGAGATGGTAATGGCTTTGTAAGTATCCAAACACAGAGCAAAGGAACAACTCCTCCGAATAGACTGAGAAATGTTTGTCGGCAGAGAGAGAGCTGCGGGGCTGGATGATGGAGTGCTGCGGGGCTCAGGAGCAGGGCCCTGCATTTAATGCCTTGGAAAAAACGGTACCAGGAGTTCTGAAAAAACATCAGATACTCGCTATGAATGTGTCAGAAAAGCCTGAGTCTTGCCTCAAAGTGGGGCTCGAGGAGGTGGGTGGTGTTCGCAGGGCTGTGCCGTGACCCCGCCGGGCAGGGCTGCGTGTCCCTGCGCCGCCTCCTCCCGTCCCGTGGCCGTTCTGCTGCCGGCGTCCAGACCTACTGACAACAGGGACGGGTTTATGTGGAAATTTTGTGGGGATAAATATTTGCCTGTCAGCAGGGCCGGGCCGAAGCATGATTTCTCATGTGCGATTTGGAAATGACATTTCCAAACAAAATTAGAGTTTCCTATTGAATGTTCTTGTTTGTTTGCGTGTGAAGTCCCAAAAGTGTGGAGTTTGGGGGGTTCCCTGGTTGATATACAAAGGAAAAGCTTGCTAGCACCTCCATTTCCACCCCCCCCCCTTTTTTTTTTTTTTAACAAGGTTTTTTTTTGGTGTCCCATTTTCATCCTGGTTAAAGCAGGGCTGTGCTGGAAGATGTGGGTGATCTTCAGCTGCCCGTGGGATCTACCTTTTGTCCAAATTCTTACCAAAAGCAGGATGTTTTTTCCTGCTTAACAGGCTTTTTTCAGGGTGCAGGAAGCCTCAAGTCCCAGCACAACTTCCAGTGCCCCCGGATGGGTGGAGGTGAGCCTGGAGAATTGTGGAGCAAAAGGGGACGCGGGAGGATGGCAGTTTATAGTCTGTCCTGTGCCATGGTCATTCTTTACATCTCCTGCTGTAGCTTTTTGGCTGGCTGTTGGCCTGGGATGGGGTGTGAGCAGTGCTGAGGTGCCACACATCCCAGACTGAGCTTCCCTAGGGCCGTGGTGGCTCTGGGACAGCAGGGACCAGAGGGAGGGTGCACCCAGCAGTGCTCCCACCGTGTCCCCACAGTCCCTGCACCACACAGATCTGTGTCTGGCCCTTCTTGGGCAAAGCTCATGGTTGAGCTTCATGCAGGTACAACTGTGTGGCAACAGCACAAAAGCAGGGGCTGAGCATCCCCGAGGATGCTGCGGTGTGGCTACAAAATGTCACCTTCCCCTGTGCCTCTGCCCTCGGCAGTGCTGGCAGAAGGAGACGTGTGCGTGGTGGTGGTCCTGGTGCGTAGCGCGGGCAGGGCATGCGGTCCTGGTGCCCTAAACCTAGCGGGCCCCATGGCTTGCAGTGGTGCTGAGCACACACACAATGTCCTGGATGCGTCTCTTCAGGCAGGTCCTGTGCTTTTGGATGGCCATGACTCCCACTCGGTGTTGTGGGAACCTCGATGAGCACAGGGCTGTGCCCTACAGCAGTGTGCCTGGGGACAAAGCAGAGCCTCGCTGGGCTGCAGGTGTGTCCTGGGGCAGGTTGTAGGGGCTGGGCCTTTCCCCTCCCCAGACCTGGTGGTTTAGGTTATCTGCAGCCTTGGCAGGATGCTCTGCCTTCGTTCAGCTCGGCTCACGTTCATGGTGGGCTGAAATACGGGTAAAAAAGAACAAGAACAGGGAAGTTTCTTTCTGAATCCAAGAGCCTTAACATGGCTCTGGATATGTAGGTTAAAGTTTTTGATTCCTCGTGTTGGTAAAGAGCTAATAAATAAGATAAATATAAAAATAAAGAAATATTTAAGAAGAATTTTGTTTAAACATAAATATATTTAACTTAATATAGCTTAACTTTCTGAGCCACGCTGTTGGGCTTTGAAGTTGTTGGCCTCTGTTGTGGGGCCACTGTCTGGGGTTTTTGGAGACCCCTTCCCTTGCCCATGGGCATCTGTGCAGAGTATTTTGAAACAAGGTTGCTTTTTTTTTTTTTTCCTTGATGGCAAGGGCTGGATTTCTTTATTCCTTGGGACACAAATCTCCCCCTAAATTCCTGAGAGCTGCCGCCTGCTCCTTCCTTGGCCACGCGCATTTTTTTCCCGTTTAATATGACCATTTTTTTCTTCTTTTTGTTTAAAAAAAAAAAAAAAAAAGGGGGGGGGGGCAAAACAAAACATAGCGTTTCCTTGATTTAATGCGAGCCAATTACGGCTCCCAGGCTGTTAACTTCATCACTGCTTCTTCCAAGAAAGACCTTGGTAAAATAAACCAGCGCGGCGGTGGAGTGGAGCTGGCAGCTGGGACCTGCCGCCGGGCTCCGCGTGCGCCCGGCGAAGCCTCGGCCCCGCGGGTGGAAAAAAGCTAAAGCCTCCTCCGCCGCGCACATGCCCTCTGAAATATCCGACCACTTGTTGTACATCTGCTGACGGATACCAACTGGAAAGGAGATTAGCGCTCAGACTCCTGCGCTGGGCTGTCTGCCCCTCCTAACGAGGAGCAGATGGCAGCCCTCGCGAGCGTGGCGCTGCGCCTCCGGCACGGCAAATGGCGAAATCAGGAGGGCTGGGGCCGAGGGACCGTGGGTGCCAAGGCGCGTGCCAGCGGCCTCGAGCTGTGCCAGCATCCAGGGGTGGCTGATGAAGGGGTGCTGGGGTCTGTGGTGGGGTTTTGGGGGATGCGGGCATCTGGGTTGATGTGTTGAGGGCTGGTGCAGGGTGTTGGGGATGCTCCAAGGAGTGCTGGATGCTCGGCTCCACTCATGGGGTCCTCAGTGCTCTGTTGTCCTGCCCATCGCACCCAGATCACTCTGTGGGCAGGATCAGACCCCTTGGACCCAGGCAACACCAATGTGGGTACCTGAAGCCCGATGGCATCCACCCAGGGAGAAACCCCACGTGGGACACGTCACCTCTGGCGTGGCATTTCCCACCCCAAGCACCTTAGGATGAAAAATCTCTTGATGGCACTCAAAGCAGCCGGGGGCTGGGCCCACGGGCATGGTGCCTGGGGTCATCTTGCACCCGAGGCCATTGCCATTTGCTCGGGGGCTTCGCAGGCACTGGCAGCACCGAGCCTGTGGCTGCGCGGCCGTCTCCTGAAGTGCTCTGTCGCTTGGCCGGGGGCCAGCTCAGGAATGTTAACATATTTTTATTTTTTTTTTCTGCAGCTAATTCGGGGCCGTGGGCAGGCCCCGGCGGCTGGCGCTTGTTTTTATTTTATGTTTCTTTTTCAGCGGCGGTTGAATTGAAAATTAAGATGTGCTGGGACCTAATCCCAAATAAAAACGCCAGCGCGCTCCCTGCGGGGCCCTTGGGTTAACCTCCGAGGCGGGCAGCGTGCGGCCCTGCGTGCGCCTCGGCCCCCGGGACGCCATCCCCGTGGCGGGGCCGAGGAAAAGCAGCTCCCTGAGCTGCCAGAGCGCTTTCCACCTGTGTCAGGGTGGGGATTGCACATAAGCGATTTGCCAGGCGGGCACCTTGGCCCTGAGGTTTCCTTATTTCCTACTTTTTTTTTTTTCTTTTTTTTTTTTTTTTTTTGACTCTCCTGGATTTGGGACTTTGGGGATTTTCCTATGGGCTGATGTGGCACGGGGAATTGCTGTCCTTCGTTTGGCTGCCAGCAGCCCATCCTGGGGGTCCAGGGACTGTGCACCATGGCAGTCGAAGGGATTCCTATGTACAGGGGACAGGGGATGGCTGTGCCCTCGAAGCAGGGGAATAAAGAGATTTTTATAAGCCTGTTTTTGCAGGAACCTTTTAACCCATTTATCCTTCAGTCAGAAAATCTTGTTGATGAAATCTGGAGTGAAAGCAGAGATCTGAAGACACGTTTCTGCTCTGCTGGCCGTCTGTTACCAGGATAATCTCGTTACGGCCACCTGCTTGGCCTTGAGTGGATCTTGAATATTCCTGGGCAGATATTCACTCATTTTATTGGCATAACGGCACCCTGCCCAGTAATCCTGGCGTGCCCTCCAGTGCCCTGAGGATGCTTTATCATTCAAGGTCATTGGAAGTGGCACAAATGTCTTTCAACAAAAGTAGCTTTGAGTTTTTGATGACCGAGATGCGTCGGGATTTTATTCAGGGCCTTTGGGCCAAGCCCCGTGTGCACTGAAACATCTTCACCTCCAAGGCTTGGGGAGGTCAGTGGGTAGGGGTGGCTCGGGGGCTCCCGAAATTCATTTCCTGTGGGAAAGCCTCCTAAGACACCTACACGCCCTGAATGCGTGCCACGCGAGCCAGGCCTTGCAAGAGACAGAGAAATTTGGGCAAGAGAGGGAGCAGGGTCCGTACAGGAGAGGGCCGGGAGGTGCAGCCCTGCCGCTGGGGCTGTGCATTTTGGGGAGCCCTCGGTGCCCTGCCCGCCCCGCAGGAGCTCATGTGAAACGCATTAAAAGTGTAAGGAAAGGGAGCACGACGGTTGGGAATCATTTTGTTTGGGTTTCTGAAACATGCGCATGAAAACACTGTGTGGTTTTCTGACAAATTTGAAACAGTGCTATTCAATTCACTCCAGCATTGCTACTGTTGATCTAGCAGACTGTAAAGCATTTATTGGAGTTGCTTGAGGCGAACTTAAGCATCTGTGGAATAACAAGTCCAGGAAGTAATTGCATCCACAAGGAAAATATTTTTATGTATAATTCAGTGACCCATTTTATAAACATTGCGGTTCCACCTTGGACTTTTTTTTTCCTTTTTTTTTTCTTTTTTTTTTTCTTTTCACCCGCAGCCTCTGCTATCCAAGTGTCTGAGGTTAGGGAAGTATGCGGGATCGGGTTTGGTGGCTCGCCTTTTGGGGCGGAGGCAGGAGGAAAACCCCGGGGTGCCCGGCCATGCTGCGGGGCAGTGGGGGCGCAGCGCCGACTGCTCCCGCGGAGCTTGGCAGGCGAGGGGGAATTGTTTCGGGGTGAGGGCTCTGCTTTATTCCTTAAAGCCGGCTCGAGGGGAAGCTGAGTCACTTACAGCCTGTGTGGCATCGCGCTTGGGTGGTGATGGGGGTCACTCGTGCCCAGGATGGGGGTTGTGCCCCACGCACCCGTGTCTCCAGCACCGATGGTGAGGCCATCGCGCAGGGCTTGGCTCCGATGGGAAATGGGGATTTTAGGAAGGGCTGGACCTGCCCTGAGGGGCTGTCTGCTGGAGGATGAGCCAAGCCCCGCTGCGGTGGCTGATGAAAGCATTATATTGATGCTTTCCTTTGAATTATTTTTCTTTGGGTGAGGGGAAGTGGGCTAAAAACAAAAAGGCGACCAACCGCACCTCTGAGGAGCCGGGTTCCTCCTAGAAATGCTTTTAGCAGCCGAAAAACGTGTAAGATTTTCTCAATCTCATGATGTCCGTTTTGGGGGGCTTCATTTCTTCATTTCCATGCGATGTGGAGGCTTCTCCCCATGCCCTCTCCTCAAAGCAGGGGCTGTTTTGCTTGCATGAAGCCTTGGTTATCTGGTGGTCCCCCCCTCTGTGCCACCGCACCCCCAGTGCTGGGATGGACCCCATATACCCAGCAGGGTCCAGGATGGACCCACCATACCCAGCTCTAACCTCTCTAAGCCAGGCAGCCCCTAAAACCGAGGGGCAAAGCCCGAGCTCTGGGTGCCAGGCGGGGGCTCCCCCCTTTTCCCCGGTGTTTTTGTCCCCCTGCCATGCTCCCTGTGCCGTCCCCTGCCCCGCAGCCTGGCCCCGTTCCAGGGCGGGAGGACAAAACAAAACAAAGCCGGCCTGGGAGTAAATATTATCTGGATATAAAGGAACGCTATGTTTCTTTGTATGGGTCTAGAATTTCTGCCTTTTAACAGCTAACCTTGACTCAGCCAATATCCACAACATGCAGCCCTGGCCAAAATATGCTGGGCCTTAAAGTACCACAACAGCTGTTTTTCTTGCTAAAATATGACATTAAATTTTTTGGACGGCTGGATGCTTCCTTGATGAAAGTGGAATAAGGGGCTATTTTTCCTCCCTCTCCTCCTCTTTCTCCCCCCGTCCCATCATTCCTCTTCCTCCTCCCGTGCCCTGGTGGGGCTGGAGCCCCCCAAAACCCCCAACCCTGGCTGCGAGGTGAGGGTGGGAGGCTGCTGGTTTTTAATGCCCCCCCCCTTGCTCTTGGATCCCTCCCAACGCCCGGCAGGGCCCCGGCCAGCAGCGGCTGCAGCCCTGACATCTTGTTTTGCTGGTGGCTCGTGGGATTTCGGAAATGTTCCGCCCTCAAAACGGGGGCACCAGCGGGAGGCCGGGGCTGCGGCGATGCTCCCGGCACTTGCCCAAGGGGACCGTGCGGTGTTCCTGGTGTCAGCGGTTCCCCCGGTGGCTTTCGTGCTTTGGACACCCCATCTGTGCAAATGAGGAGGTTTTGGGGTTTTTTCAAGAGCTGGGATGTGGTGTGGGAGCCCTGGGGCTGCATCCAGCCCTGTGAACCGGCGGAGGTCCCTCTCCCCAGCCCAACCCCAGTCTGGAGAAATCTCAGCCAGCTTTGGGCAGGATTTGGCCCCTCTTTGCCCTGCGCTGCCCACAAGGAGCTCAGCCTCGGGCTGGGTTTCCCGGCGGTGGCACCACCTCGGTGGCACCCAGCGGGATGGCAGCTGCTGGGGGTGGATGCGGTGTTTTGGGGGCAGGACAGGCACCTTTCTGGGCAGCGTGCTTCTCCACAAGGGCTTTTCTTGGATAAAACGTGGCGGACAGAGGGTGCTGCTTGGTGCTAGGGTGAAGGAGCCACTGCTGTGGGTCTGGAAACAGGAGAACAGCTGCAGCAGGAGCAGGGGCGATGCTGCAGTGGCTGAGCAGCGTTGGTCCATGGCACCCGGGTGTGGGGGCAGTCAGGGAGGGGGAAATATCAGTTCCTTTGTCCAGCCTCTCCCTGTCTGCAACACTCCTCATGCGTGCTGTGGGCTTTGCCATTTGGAAAACCAAAGTCCCTTCCCTCCACCCCTCTTTCTCCCCCCTGCTTTTTTTTTCCCCTTTTTGTTAGAGATCAGCTTGATTTTTAATGGGAGACAGAAGAATTTTTAAAAGGGGGGAGATGGGAACCAAACCAGGACTGGGTTTTCATTGCCCAGAGCCTCCCGGGCGTGTTTATTTTGACTGGGGCCTGACATTTCGTGGGCCGAAAAACCAGGAGTGACGGAGAGGTGCCGCACGGCTGCGGGCAGCGATAGCATCGCAGCTGGGGGGCTCCAGCACTCCAGGTCTGGATCCCCAGCACCGTGCCACCCTTACCCACCACTCCCAGTCCCTCATTTTCACTGCAACACCTCTTTACACCTATTTTACCTGCTGAGCTGCCGGGGACGGACCCCCCGAGCATCTCCCGTGTGCAGGCGACGGGGACGCGGCGCGGGTGTGCGTGACCGCGTGCGCCCGGCGCAGACACAGCGATATTTCTGTGTGTGTAATGTATGTGTTCCCCTTTCCCCGGACAGCTACCATGTGTTTGGAATTAGCGCCGCGGTTGCAGGGGGAGAAGGCAGCTGGGTTTCTCCGGAGCATTTCAGTGCTTAATCTCTGAAGAATGCAGAATGTCTGTCTGGATGCCCCGGCCAAGATCAACTCCGCGGCACGGGGAGGCCAATATAAACGTTCATGTTTTGTGTCACCGAGATTTCATTAGATGTTTTTTATGTAATTGCATAAGTCGAACTACTGTGATGAAAATGCCACAGCGAACAAATGAGATGAATTGTGAAACCTCTCCTTCGAGGAGACGCTGGCCTCCGCCGGACCGCGGGGATCCAGCTCCAGTCTCTTCCAAGGCGCGGGTGACCTTTTGGGATAAAGAGGAGGCTGTTTGCCTGTCCTCCCCCCTTGCCCCTGATGTCAGGGCAGGCTCAGGCCGTGGCTGAGCAGGAGGTGTCCCTGTGCTAGACTTGGGTCTTGGGGGGCTGCTGGTGCATCTCCTGGGGGCGCTCATCCCTCCTTTTCCCAACCTGGGGGGAGGCAGAAAAAGCTCCCCCATTTCTTGGCTGTCCTATGTCCGAGCACCCTGCAGCCTCTGAATGATATCACCGGGCTCTTTGTGTCTGGCCTTAAACCTCCTCGAGAGGAAGGGAGAGCGAGCTGCTGGGCTCGGGGCTGCCTCTGAGCTGAGCCCAAATTTGCAGCGCTGCCGTGCGTGAGCCCTGCCGCTGCCCCCCCGCTGCCAACCAGAAGGACTTGGGTAACGTGCCTCTTCGAGGCCTGGCACATTTCCCCGATTATCCAGATTAATGCAAATTTAATGAGGCCTTAATCACTGCCTGCTGGGTTCAGACACAGACAGGCTGCTGGGGCCGGGAGCTCGGTGGGGCGGTGGGTGCCAGGACAGGACGGTGCCGCTCCTCCCCGGGGGCACGGTGACACCAGGGGACCCGGTGGCTCCCCGTCCAGCCTGGACCTTGGTGGTGGCCTGGTGGCTCCGAGGGACACGAGGCCGGACCTGCAGTGACAGGCAGCAGCTTCTGCGAGACGGGCTGGAACGGTCGCCCTCGCCGCAGACACATCTGCTGGGCGGGAGGGCCTGGAATTTGGGATATTGTTTTTCTGGCGGGGAGCGGTGGGTGCCAAAAGCCTGATAAATTAATCACCTCGGACATGGGTCAGTCCAGCTTCTGGCGTGCGCAGGCTGGGCCCCCCGAGCCACTGAGTGGAGCCGGGGCTGCTGCGCTGCGGGAGCTCATCGCGAGGCGCTGGGGGCGGCGAGGCACTGGGAGGGGGCTTTGGCTGTGCCCCCACCTGCCCCTGCTGTGGCTGTTTGCAGAGCAGGGTCTTTCGGACACCATCCCGGGGCAGCTCCCTGCGGCTGGGCTCCGTCATTCCCTGCCCAGGCTGCTGTGTGCCTTTGGCCCATGGGAGATGGGGATGTGTTTGGGATCTGTGCAGCGCCTGGAGGATGGAGATGTGGGATGGAGATGTGCAGGGTGCAGCTGCTGGGGGCCGTGGGGAGCTCCTTGTGGTCGTTCAGCCCTATCCCTGTGATCAGGGGCTTGGGGCTGGGTGTCCCAGCTCTCTGTGTGTCGGAGAGTGCAGAGCTGGGCTGGTGGGGGTGATGCTGGTGCAGCCCAAGGTGGGAGCTGTGCTTCCCCCCACCACAACGGGCGGCATCACGGACCCACCACGGTGCTGTTGGTTTGCAGGGATCTGTTCTGGCCACTATCCTTGCTCAAGGCTCTCCTTGCTCAAGGTCTGCACCTCTCCAGACTCCTATTTCCCTTGGGGAGAGGCTGGGGGCTGCAGGTTGGTGCCTGTGTTGCGTATCACATCCCTGCGGGGTGGCATCCTCGACCCCTCTGGGGCTCAGAAGAGTCCCTGCTGCTCCTGGTGCTACCCAGAGGGGAGCAGAGCATCACTCGCCCACTGCTGGGGTTTCTGCACCATCGGGGAACAAAGGGGATTTTTCTGTTTTTAATGAATCCACTGCCATGGATTCATTAAAATATTTTGATGAATTTACCTCCTCCGTGGTTTGTTTACTCTCCCT
Organism: Aythya ferina; assembly: GCF_964211825.1. Classification (NCBI taxonomy): domain Eukaryota; kingdom Metazoa; phylum Chordata; class Aves; order Anseriformes; family Anatidae; genus Aythya; species Aythya ferina. The sequence goes on from NC_140318.1 coordinate 5,420,505, forward strand.
TCTTGTTTGCTGCTTCCGTTGCCATAAAGCACCAGTATTTGTCCCCTGCCAGCAGCAGCACTTGCGTTACCTTTCCCAGCCTTTCTTGTGATGAAGCGGGGAGTAAAGCTTGGAGGAAAGATCCCACTGGAGCCTTCAACACAGTTCGGGCTCTGCCTGTGTCTCGTGAAGGCGTTTACAGGAGCTGCGCGGGGCTGGGGCGCGTCGCTCGGGACACCAGGAGCTGCTCGGGGCAGGAGGTGTTAAGACACAAGCCATGCGCCGTAATCTGTGTTTGGGATCTGAGCAGATCTTATCAGGATGATGCAAAAGCCTCCCTCCATCCCTCCTGCCTTCTCGCCTTCCTCTCCTTCTCTCTCCTTTTTTCTTTTTTTTTTTTTTTTTTTTCTTTTGGTCCAGACATAATTAATGTAAACCAAATGCTTTGTGCACAGCTGCTGGCATCCTGAAACCATTTTGTGTGTGGTCTTTCCTTTAGCCTGGACAGAGATGGAGCAAAACTCTGAGCACTATCCCAGACCTGCCTAGGTAGAGAGCTTCGTCTCTTGCACAGGAGGCACCTTCAGTTCCTGCGTTTCCCCGGTGGGTTTAGGTTGTGCGATGGCTGGTTGGGCTGGCTCAAATAAAACCATGGAGCTGCCCAGAAACTTCATCTCCCAGATCCAGCCAAACCTAAGCTGAACTTTTCTCGCTGGTTGGAGGAAATTTGCTTAACTGAAACCCCAAATGTCTGTCTTATTTTCGTGGCAGCCTCTGCGTGCCTCGGTTCCACTGGGGCGGGATGCGAACGTGCCAGCGCTGCTGCAGGGCGGATTTCCTCGTGCTGCCTCTGGCACCCCTGCACCCCTGCAGCAGGGAGACCTTGTGATGTATTTTATTTTTATTTTTTTTCCAGCCAAAGGGCCAATTTCTGATCACTGCTCTCACTTGGTGTTTCCACTGGATCTTTAAGGCTTGAGGTGTGAGGGAAAGAAGCAGACTTTGGCCCTACCTGGTATGGTCCCAAAGGCTCTGGCTGGCTGTGCTGTGGCTGCACCCCCGGGCTTCTCTCTGCTGTGCCTCCAGAGCTGAGGCTCCCCAGCCTTGTGCCTTGCTGCCAGCTCTGCCTGATGCCTCCAGCCCCATCCAGCCCCCCTCAGGTGCTGCTTTTCCCCTCCGTTTTTCCAATTGCATGAACTGAAGCGTGGCATCGGGGCCGTTCGGCACAAGAAATCATCTTTGAGGTCCCATCCTGTTCACTCACTGGTAGCACTTTGGGTGTGCTGAGAGGTGCAAAGTACCACAAAGGAGGGATGCTGTGCTTTGGCAGAAATCCCCTTTTGGTGCCAGATGCCTTGCTGAGGCGATCCCCCCACCGCCAGTGCCGCCTCGCCCAGGGCCCTGCTCTGAGTCAGTGGCTGAGCATCTTGAAAACGTGTGAGCTAAATGGGAAGCATCTGAGGGCTGTGCCGTGGACGTGCTTTGGATTCCAGGGTGATTGGGATGCTGCAGATGCCTCTCAAGAAGGTGGGCTGGGTGGTGCTTAGAGGAACATGAGCTGCTGCGTGCAAGCTGCTTGGGTGCTGGAGGCAGGGAATAGGTCACCAGCGATCCCTCCCGCATTTCTGCTCCCAAATGCTCCCGGTGCTGGGGCTGGGACATGAGGGGTGACAGCTCTTGAATATCTCTGTGCAGAGGCTGGGGCACACCTTGAGGTGGCTCCTCCTGGGACAGCGCTGAGCCCAGGGCTGAGCAGTGAGCCCATGTGCAGCGGGGCACTCACGTTTGGGGGCAATGTTTGTGATTTCCAGTTCCTTTCTTCAAACAAGGACACCAGTCAGGACAAAGCAGAAGGGTTTGCATTGAGGTGTTGGGCATTTTGACCAAAAAAAAAAAAAAAACAACAAACAAACACAAAGCAAGCTTGGAGAGCACATGCATGTGTCCACACAATAGCTTGGTTAAAAAAAAGCTTTCTGTGGAGGAACAGTTTCCGTGGAAAACTTTCAACCAGCCCATGGTGGGTGCCTGCAGGGGCTCAGGTATCCAGGAGGGGTGATTTCTGCTCTCCGTGTGTGATGGGGTGATGCTCACAGGAGAGAGGAAGACCCCAAATATGCAGAGAAATGTCCCCCCAGCCCTCAGCACCCAGCCCCGTCTCTGCACAAGCAGGCTTGGGGCCGTGCGCCTGGGGAGCCCCAGTGAAACAATTCCCTCCACAGGCTGCCCCGGGGCTCCCGAGTGATGACAATTTTAAATGAGTGAGAGGCTGAAAAATAGTGAGTGAGATTTTTTAGAAGGTCACCTTGGCCAAGGAGGCAAAAATTCTTCCTCGTGTGAGTGAGATGCTTTAGGAACTGCCTTAAAATTAATCCAAAACATGAGCCCGGCTCCAAATGAGTGGGACTTGGCAAGACGGCTGGACACATTATCTTTAAATATAGGCAGGCATCCCGGAGGGTTTCTGGTGGTTTTTCTGGTCACTTCTTATTCTTCCGTCTCCCCCTCCGCTCCCCCCTCCTTGCATAATTCTGTCTATTTTAATGCTTGGTTCCACATTTCGGGCAGTCATCTGTTTATGGCTGCGAAGCCTCCCCAAACCGGGCAGGGTTGCGACACCGCGGGCGCTGTTGCCTTGGGGTGGGTTTGCTTGCAGCGGCTTTTTTCTGCGGGAAGAAGAAACCCCCCCCTTACCACCAAAGCAGGGAGGCAGCAGCCAAGCTGTTGGACACGTCTGGACGTATAAAGACACATCTGTCTTTAATACTTCCCTCTGAAGGCCAGGTCCGGCCAGAGCCACGACAAGCCCGCGCTCCGTGCGTGTGCACGCGCTCGGGAAGGGCCTTGGCAGTGCGACGGTGCTAGAACGGTTAGAGCCACATGTTCTAGCAAGCGCAGCTTCCTATTGACTTGTTAAACATTTGCTATTTATCAGATTTTGCTTTTAAACTGTCTGTAACAGTCTGGGAGAACTTGTGTCAAAATCCCTTCCAGATGTGGAGGTGCTACCCGATACTGTGGTTATAACCTGGGCCCTCGCTCCCGCTCAGTTCCGATTAGCTCCACTACTGTGAAAATGAAAATGCAAATAAAGGCACGGACCGAGAGGGAGAAGAGGCGCGTGTAAAGCTTCCCCCAGACCTTCCCTTTTGTGGGCAGAACAGACCCTTCCTTCATAATGAGATCATGAGTTTTATCACTAAACATTTGCTTTGCTGGAAAAACGCAGGTAACCGGGAGAAAGCAGCCACCCGCCCTGCCTGTGCACGAGGCTGTTTTTAAGGCAGCATTGACTTTTTTTTTTTTTCTTTTTTTTTTTTTTTCCCCCGTTTAAATAATGCTTCTCCGGGTCTGGGGCTTCCAGACACATCAGCTCTTTTTATGAGCATCAGATGATGTGTACAGTTGGAAACCCGGCCGGTTCCCTCGCGTTTGGAGCACATGGATCAGATAAAGACGATCAGTTAAGCGCTTATTGAAAGGCTGTTGCGAGCCCGGGCCCTTTTTTTAGCAGCACATGCTCCGCAGACATGCTGCCCTGTCAGTCTGCAGGAGAAGCTCTGGGGCCACGAGATATTCCCAGATTAAAACAGCTCCTCTCGCTCCTTGGTATCTGTCAGATCGTGTAAGGCCCGAGCCAGCTCCCATTGTAGCGAGGGAGGGTTTTTCCACTGACTTTAAGAGGCGCTGGACCGGGGCCATCCTCTCTGTAATGCGGATCCGGGAGTGTGCGTGATGCTCTGCATGATGACAGAATTTCTGGGAGATTGGCCTAAACCAAAACCTTGGACCGCCGCTCCCTGGGACCGCTCTGCCGCAGGAGCAGGGAGGCTCGAGGCACCGGACCTGGGTTTGGAGCGAGCTTCTTGCAGCTGCGAGAGCGTCGTGGCAGGAGCCAGGCGAGCCCTGCTGCTCACCGCCTGCCCCTCCAAGGGCCGAGGGGCTCGGATTTGGGATTTGGGGCTGTGCCCACAGCCCACGTCCATCCCCAGCTCTGCTCGGTGGGCCGGACACCTGTGGCTGTGCGAGGGGCTCGTGGCCAGGGTCTTTCCTTCCAGGATGTCAAATTTCGAGGTGGGGTGTCCTGGGACTGGCACCCCCTTGCTAAGCCGCGTGTTACATCTGCTCTAACTCCGTCATATGCTGCTGCAGAGAGGGTTTATTCCTGCAGAGCCATAGCGAATCCCACCCTGCTCCTCCTGGGTGCACCCTGAGGCTCCTGCAGCACAGCAGACCTGCTTTGTGCTCCACAAGGAAATGTTCATTGGGGCTGGGATGGCTGGGAGATACCGAGTGGGTCTGGGTGGGGGCTGCGGTTGCTCCATCTCCCTTTTTTCCAGGCTGATGGATGGGCCTGGTCTCATATAGTTCATCTGCACCGTGTCCCAGGGCCACGGAGCCCTGGTGCTGTGTAGGACATTGGTGGTGGCTCCCCTTTGCCCCTGCAGACCTGGTTTACCCCCGAGCTGTGCCCTGTTACAGGGCGCAAACATCTCCTGGATGTCAGAACTGTGGGGGGAGCCCGGGGTAAGAACTCTCCTGGGCTCCCTGCAGTGCTCCTGGCTCTACCTGCACAAAAAATCATCGCTCTCAACCTCCCAGGGAAATCAGATTCCTCTGTTTCTCCCCTGGACGGGGCAGGACTTCTCTGGAGGTCCTGGTGGATGCCTCTCCTGGGGCTTTCCATCACCGCCACCCAGGAGCTGCGTGCGCTCAGGCTGGAGCCGCGCTGCTTCTGGAGAGGAGCATCATCATCATGGCCCAGTGATGGCTATGAAGCTAGATGGCTGTTAGCATGGCTAGAAGATGGAGCCAGGACCCCATTAACCCAGCAGGTCTGGGTGGGGTGGCTCAAAACGGGAACGTGCACGGAGAAGCGGCAGGGAGAGGGTGAGCGGCGCGTGGAAAAAGCCGAAAGCCGCCCTGCAAAATCACATGGTGATAAGGCGTTTTCTGGAGTGCCCCATGCAGCTGGCAGCAGAACCCAAGCTTTTATGTTTCGGTCTGGCCAGTTTTTCACTTTATGCAGCCAAAGGGATCTGGATAAGGTTTGCCTGGAAGATTAGCTGGCACTGAGCCCCACTAGACATCTCTGGAAGCCTCCCCTCGAGCAGCAGCGGGTCCTAACTCCCCTCTCGCCCCAGCCCCGTGGCAGGCGAGCTCAGGACAGCGGGTATCACCTGGAGGGGACAGGGACACTTCAACCATAGGTGCTGAAAGGGGCTTCAAGGGGCCATCCCCAAACCCTCCTGCAGGTTGGTGCCCACCTCTCCCTTGCGGGAAGGCGCTCTGCCTCGGCGCTGGTAGCAGATGCTGCTGCTCCGGAGTGGAAAGCCCAGTCCCTCCCTTCTCATTCCTTTTTTTTTTTCCTTTTTTCCTTTCTTTCCTCCTCCCCCCCCTTCATGCCGATGCTAAAAAAGCCCGGGCGGTTTCGGCTCCGTGAAACCCAAATGCCTTTTGCAGCATCAAGCTCGGATCCCATAAGTAATATCCCAGTGTTCGAGAATAAGACAGTATATGAAGTAGACGGGGAGCTATAAAGACGCTTTAAAAGGGGCAATAAAAGTTTTGGGTTTCATATCGTCTTACCAAAGAAGAGAATAACAGAGAAGCAGGAAATTTCAGTAGCAGACATGACAAAGGTCACAGCACTCAGACTGCACCTTAGACGAAAACACCTACTCTTATGAAAACAGCAAGAATTTTTGGCAGGGGCTCAAGAGCTCTTACAGGCAAAGCTCTCGGCAGCGCTAAAAGGTTACAAGAGACTGTTTTGTCTACGTTGCTGTAAATGTTTATAATATTTCCCTGCATTTGTACTGCATGGGATATCCTGCCCAGGAGATAGCGAGCTCAGCCCCTGCAGCCACCTCCCGGGTGCAGGGTGCCCGCTCCCACCTGGCTGCACCCATGGGTGCTGCCCTGGGGCTGATCCCACGGCAGGGCCGGCTGCGATTCTGCTCCTAGGATGGGTGCTGGTCCTGTCCCGGGTGTGGAGGGATGGGTGCTTTGCAGAGTGGGAGCAGAGCCTGGGGGCAGCACCAGGGAAAGGGGGGAAAAGAAATGCTGTTCTTTTTTTTTTTTTTTGCGTGCAATACCCCAATACCGTTTTGGGGTATTATTTTATTTTATTTTATTTTATTTTATTTTATTTTATTTTATTTTATTTTATTTTGGAGTAACACCTGAATATGCGGCAGGTGGGAGCAGGAGCTTTCATTTACTCAGCTGGACCTCAGCAACGTGCCCTCCTGGTTTGCGTGGGTTTGCCAGCCTTGTTTCAGCTCACGTTCAGGCCCCGTAACGCGTTGCATTTACGCTGGGCAGGCGTGAGCCTCTCCCATGCCCATGAAAGCTGGCACAGCCGGGCTTGCCATAGGGAATACTCATATCACCACCACCCTGGAGGGACCAAACTCACAAAATGAGTCGGGGAGGCCGGGTGCCTCTGGTCTGTGGCTGCAGCAAGTGGTAAAGGGCATGCACAGGCAGCCGGGTGAGGATTTGAACGTGGGGTAGCGCACCCCAGCCTGGTGTGCTCAGGGACGCAGAGACTTGCTCAGCAAGCAATGCGGAAAGCGTTCCCTTCATTCCCTCACAGCACCTTGCAAATTTTCCTAGGGGCTGGCTGCTCACACACACCGGGGCTGGGTTGGTTTTGGTGCCTGGTGAGCCCCCTGGAACCCCCTCGCTAGCGCTGCCCCCGTGCGCAGCCGTGCTGGCCGTGCCACCACAGTGCCAGCTTGCCAGTGACTCCTGGATGCTCGGGGCTTCATGATTCATTTGTATTTTTGTTGGAAACCCCTTCGGCTTTGGTTGTTGCCCCGTCGCAGGAAGTGGCTCTGATGAATGACTGGGGTGGATTTCTCTTCCAGAGGAGCCCAGGCTTAATGTGGGCTTTCTGTGGACATCACTGTATATCAATACCGCTCTAATTGTCCATGACATATAGTCCTGGCGTTTTTCCCAGACAGTCTAAATAAATCATACACTTCTGCTATAGTAAATAGTCTGTTATAGGAGATGTTAGAGGCTTACAGCCCTCCCCCACCAGCTCCAGGAGCTTCGTTGCTGTGCCTCTCGTTTTCCACGTGCTTTCCGGACTAACGCGGCTCGCTGCGAGCACACCTGCTGCCTGCGCCACCCCAGCAGGTTGGCGGGGACAAAGTGACCGATGCTGCAGCCACCTCTGGGCCAGGGAAGGTGGTGGCTGTGCTCTGGGGCTGGTGTCTGCCCTTGCCTCAGCTGGGACAAGGAGCAGCAAAGCTGGAAAGGTTTTTGCACCACTTAGGGAAAGCTGGTATTGCACGCATGCAAAGAGTCTTTGCTGATAAGTATTATTTACATCGAGAGAGTGCATAAATAAAATAGGAAATATCTCACAAAAATACAGGCTCTGGTCCCCGGGCGTTACAAACAGAGCCTTGTGCGCTCAGGCTGGGCAAACCTGTATTAGGGGACGTCTTGGGTCCTCCTAGGCCAGCACAGGGGACAGGAGGTGACGTGGCTGAGAGCACACGGAGGGACACCAAGGTCCCCAGCACCTGCTGCTGGGCCACAGGACAGGAGCACATCCCTGACAAGGGCTCCTCCAGGGAGAAGTACAGGACTTTGGCAAACTGGAAACGCATAAGGTGTTGTGACGGTGGAAAGATGAAGCCCAGGGTGTGCGTAGAGCTGGTGGGAGAAGGTCCCCAGGAGAGCACAGCAGGCAGCACCTTGCTCGTGGTCGCAGCCCTCCAGTGCCCAGGCGCAGGGGCAGGTGCCGGGGGCTCAGACACAGCAGCAGAGCGTGGAGCAGTCAAGCCTGGCAGGGGTGCCAGCACCCCCGGCCTTCTTGTTCTCCTTGGGCAGCAGCAGCACAAAGGCCATGGCCAGGGCGCAGTGGTAGAAGCTGTGCACGTAGGTGTAGTCCCACTCCTGCAAAGGGAGAGCGTTAGTGGGAGCTGCTGGGCTTGGTGGTGGGTGCAAGACATGGGGGTTCTGCGAGTAGGCAAAGGGAAAGGATTAAAAAAATATATATTCCTGAGCCTTCTGCCTCTTTTTGCTGTCAGAGAAGAAAGGATTTCCAGCCTTCGAAAAAAGGCAAAGTGGATTTAACACATTCCAATTTGCACGTTTCCCAATTCATGAATGAAGTGTTTCATTACCCTGCAAAGGATGAGGCTGGGAGGCTGGGAGGGGACGACAGGGCGCGGTGGGGGGGGATGGACTTTCTGCTAAGTGACATTTTTATGTTCTGCTAGAATTTGCAATTACTAAATGCTTTGAAAAATAGTCCTTGGGGACGACGGTGAGGTTGTATCTCGTGGCTCCCAATGCAGCCGTAACGGTGGGGCTGAGCGCAGGCAGGACCAGCAGCTGTGGCAGGGGGGTCACCGCCTTCCCCCCCTCTCCAGGACAGACAGACCCCCTTATGCAGGACAGGAGGACTGGCCAGCGACAAGAGCAAAAGGTTAAATGTGGGATTGAGTGCCCTGGGGGGCCCACGGAGTCTTTTCCTTGGCGTGAGCAAGGTTTGGATCCAGCCATGCCTGGGTTGTATCCAGTCCCTGTGGTGGATACGCGAGATGTCCTCAAGTCACCCGTGCCCCAGGTCCAAAAGTGGCCACTCCCGCTCGACAAAAGCACTTCAAGGACCACATATGGCTGAAGGAAAAGTGGCTGGTGTCCTTATAACCCACTTACAGGGAAAAAGAGGAAAAAAAAACACTGCTCTATCCAGACCACAGTGCCTGGAGCATGGTCTGGGGTGGGCAGAAGGATCGAGGGGTCCTGCAGAGCCCCACACACAAACCCGAGCTGATGTTTGTCTGAGGCTGGATGCAGACCTGGGGCTCAAGGGGGGACCTCCTGGCTTGGTAATGCCCACTGCACCTTGCAAAGTCAGTGGGATTTAGCGTGCAAACAATTACCTCAAAGAAGAACCTCAGCATCAGCGCTAGCGCCCCGAAGCAGAAGCCAGGACCGATCTGCTGGGTGTAGACGCTCTTGTCTGGATACAGCCCCTTCTTCTCCTTCATCTTTTGTAGCTGGAGGCACAGACACAGCACACCAAAGAGCTTCAGCTGGCTGCTCTACACCCAGATCCCATGAATAAAACCCCATGAAGCCTGCAGCCCGCTCCCAGGGCTGTCTGGGGTGAGCCCTCTGCCTGCCTGCTGCTTTGGCTTCTCCTGCATCACTTCACAGTGCTGGTTTCTTGACACTCAACCCAAAAACCAGCTAAGGACATGCATTCCCTTGCAAACCCAGTCTCTGCTTCAGCACTGGAAGAGCAGAGCCCTGTTTAATCCCCTTGCTGGAGGAGCTGGACCTCGGGAAGAAACCTCTTGAGGGCAGGGAAAGCACCAGCATCCTGCAGAGCCCCCCTGTGCCCTTCCTGACGTACCCACTTCACAGTGATCGCCAGGACGGCGGTCCCGATGGGTCCCGAGTAGACGCCGTAGCCCCAGCGGTCGTGGTAGATCCTCACGGCGATGGTGAGCACGCCGAACATGATGAAGGTCGACCTCTTCGGCTCGTCGAACTCAGCCAGGGCTGTGGGACACAGAGCACAGGGGCCTGGGCTCGCCCATCTCCGCTCCTCCTGTTGTGGGGCGAGCAGCTCGGGGCACTGCTGCACCCCCAGACCTCACTGGGGTCTGCCCCGGGGTCCCCAGGGATGGATCCGGGCTCGATTTTCCCTTCTTACATCTCTCAGCTGGGGAAACTGAGGCAGGTAGGGGGCAAAGTGAGCCGGCCCTGGGTATCTGAGTGGTGTCTCCAGGAGCTGATTTTAGAAATATGCTCAGTGTTGTGACAGTGTGTGACAGGGCTTGGGGGTGGCAGCTGGGGACACCTGGGGACACCTGGGGACACCGAGTGGCCCTGGACTAGGCAGAGCCTGCTCTCTGGTCCCGGCACCCTGAAGCTGGCTGCACGAGGGAGGCGTCGAGGCCGTGCTTGGAGGAGCTGAACCTCTGGGGGCTGCTCAGAGCAGAGCCCACCCCCAGTCACAGCTGCTGCCGGTGGGAGAGGCGCATCCAGCTCTGCCCAAATCGCTCCCCAAACCTTCGGGGCTGACCTCCAGCAGAGCCTGCTGCCTCCTCGACTGAAAATTCAGGGCCAAACACAAGGGTGCTTGCAGCCGTGCTCAGCTCCTGGGCTCGTTCCTGCTTCCCCAGCCCTCCCAAATTTGCCGGCTGCGGTGGGGACGGGGCTCCGGGCTGATGGGCGACGCCGGCACCTGCCTGGGCTTTGCAAACTGGAAGTCGCCAGTGCAAGTGAATTATTAGAGGCTTTTGTTTAGCACAGAATGGGGTAATAACTGATAAAAGTTATGGATCCCAGTGGGCTCCATGCTTTTCCAGCTCGCACAGCTGTGTTATGGCTGTCCTGGATTTGCATTCCGGGAAGCGTGCCCGAGGGTCTGCGTCCGCACATGTGCGCTCGGGCTTTACAAGCCACAGCGAGAGACTTCCCTGGGCTTCAGTCACCACACCTTCCATGTCCTTGGATCGTGTTTTTATAGGGAGTTTGGCTAAGGGATAATGTCCGCATTTTAATCTCTGTTGTTTCCCTGCGGGTCAATATTTTAAACATCTTAGTCCGGGGTTTTTATTTTTTTGGTGAGGTTTTGAATGCAGTAATGAAGCAATCAAGTCGAATTTCTCTGCAAGGAGCCAGAGCGTCTGGACCGGCTCTGACCTACCCTGACACGGCCGTTATCTGCTTAAGAATGACCTCTGGGGATGGTTCCCGTCCTTGCCCTTTCTGACCAAGCACGGAGGTGCCGTGGGTGATGTGGTGATGCCATGGGGACACTGCTACGTCCCCAGGGCCTGGAGGGGACGGGGAGGTCCTGGTTGCTTTTGGTGGCCTCGGTTTGTTGAGGAAAGCAAGGAGGCTCATCCTGCCCCTCACCTACTCTGTCAGAAATGCTCCTGTCCTTTCCTCAAGTTTGCCGACAAGATTGGGAAATAACAGGTTTGAAGGCTTCATCCTTCTCCAGTTCTTTCATTTTGTTCATCTCTGTTACATTTTGTTTCAGTGGCAAATGAGGACCAAAAGGGGAAAAACGGAGAACGGGACAAGGAAAACTGAATCATGTCAGAGTCGGGATTTTTAATGAAAGCAAGTGAAATATCTTTCTGCCTTTTCTAATCAGATCTAATATTTCCTGTCAGCCCAGACCTGATAAACCGGGGAGATATGTTTGTTTTGGCTAAATCACCCGGATTTGCTTGCTACTGAGGGAAGTGGCAGGCCCTGCACTTCTTAATGCCCCCCGTCGGGATGGGATGTCCCTCGGGAAGCAGGCCTTCAGCAGACAAACTGATGGGCCTGGCATGGGGAAAATGAGGAGAAACGGGTGATTTTCTGACCCACGACACCCAGCACCCACTGGTGATGCCCTCAGCCCCCCTCTGCAGATGCCGGGCGCTGCAGTGACCCCTGCTTACCCATCAGGGACACCCAGATGGACAGAGCTGTCCCGTAGATGCTGAAGTACTCCAGGATATCGTAGCGCATGAAGCACAGCACTGATAAGCCGGGGCCATCACATGCGTGGTAAATCTATAAAAAAATAAAAGGCGTTAGAAAGCTAGCTGCTTGCCCACAGACCAGGAAGATAAAATAAAACACGTCTGCTCTTATCGGTTGGTTTGAAACGGTCCTTGTGTGGCTGCTAAAATGATGGCACTGAGCAGTCTCAAATCCACCAGGGTCACCGACATGCAGTAATGAATCTATGTGAGAGATATTGTCCTTCTTCATCACAAATTACCTGAGAATCAGCTTTCTTCTGTCCTATTACAAGTTACCTGTGCCAGAATTTGGGGTTTGCAGACCGTGCTGCTCTGCCCAAGACCCAGACCATGCAGGACGGTCCTTCCTCCAGCAGCAGGAGGGGAGCTGAGGGTTTTCGTTCAAATTGCGAAAGATTCTTGTAAAAGACTTCCAAATGAGTTTCCCGATGAAATGTGTCTGGATGCCAAGGTCACCGTCCGGGCTAATTGGGGTTTATGTGGCCGGAGTCTGAACAACGGGGAATTCACGGGGTGCATCCCCTGCAAACCCACCGGTCCCTGGCCGTTAGATGCTGCTGCCCGATGGCTCTTCGATGGGGATACTTGCAAAAAGACATTGTCATGCAACACAGATGCAGACCAAGCCAAGAGAAATTTTCCAGTGCGATCAAAGGAATGCTCCTGCCTGGCGCTCGCCTTTTCCTCCCAGCTCCCGGCCCCGCTTGTTTCCTACTGGTAGCACCAGCCCTGCTCTTTCTGAAGAAGTCCCTGCACCGCTTGGCAAGGTGCCCCTGGTGCAATCCCCACTGTCATGCCCCGCTGGGGATGTTGATCTTATTTATAATGGGAATGGCTGTGAGTCCTTTGGCTCTCTGTGGTCTCTAGAAACAATTGCACCGGGGCCATCGCTCTGCTCTCTGCTCGAGGTTGGGTTCGGGGAGCCTGGAGACGGGGGAGAAAGGCTGGAGGACAAAGAGCGTGTTTCTGGCCGGCATCACAGCACTTGTCGGGGATGGACGCGTGCTTCCCCTGCAACTCGGGGAGGGGGATGCTGTAAAAAGGGTGACAGCAGCAGCTGCAGCCCCCCTGTCCCCCGGCCGGGCAGCAGCTGCCTCCCCTTCCCCAGGCGCAGAGATTTCGCCTCCTCAGGCTCCTCGTTGAGGACCTGTCCCGCCTCCCCTCGCCCTGCTGCCAACTTTCCGATTGACTTCTTGGGGAGGTGGAGCAGACGCGAGCCCAGCGCAAAATGAAATCGTAGCTGTCTGGCTTCCCTGGGGAGCTGGGAGGAGGGGGGGCGGCGAGGAGGGGGCTCGGCCGGGACGGTTTTATTAACTACTGTAGGTTTTATGGAACTGGCAGAAATTTTCCCCCTGCATTGTGCTTTAGGTGGAGGCGTAAAGAGTGGATCCTCAGGAATAGTGGTTGAGAGCGTGGCTGCTGTGGAGGAGCTTTTGCCTGTCTGCTCCCTGCCTTAGTTTCTCCGTGTCCAGGCAAGGGACGCGATGAGCCTCCTGAAATGCCTTGAGAGCAGTGCTGGGCAGAGGCGAATGTGATGCTAATTGTCCTGCTGGGCTGTTTTCCTTCCTGTTCTTTAGCAGATTGCTGCCGTGGTGGCAATCAGGGACCTCCTGCAGCAGAGATGCTGCGTTGGGTGCTCAGCCCGTGTGAGTACGAGGCACTTAGCAGCACCATGAAGTGCCCTGCTGCTGGGAGCAGAGCAGGAATTGCTCGGTGTGCTTACAGCCGTGGGACTTTCTCCACTTGTAATTCCCTTGATGAGGGAGGCAGGTGGGATCTGGGTCTTTCCGGCACTTTCAAACCTTTCTGCCAGGTCAGAGGGTTAAATTTTTTATTTTTATTTTTATTTTTTATTATTTTATTTATTTTTTTCTGGATAGCTCAGCAGCAAGTTTTTAGCCTTGCCTGTCCTAGTGCAGAAAATCCCCGGCTCCAGCATTGCTCACACCATTTAGCAATTGCAAAATCGAGACTCTGACTACGTGCTTTCAGCTAAAAATGACAGAACCGTAGCAAGATACTCTGCATTCAATTTAAATCCCAAATCCATCATGGGCATTTACCAGCTGTACAACAGAGAAAAGCAGCTCCAGAACACCGCGATGAACCCAGACCCTCTGCTAACCTCACCACCACGAACACCACGAACCCTGCACGAGGACACCCTCAGCACACCCCAACTGGGGAATGCCCTGCTCAGCACCATGCAGGGTGGGAGATAACCAGCAGTGGATGTCCCAGGGGTCACTCCATGCCTCTAGGAGACCCCTCAACCCTTCCCAGCAGGGTCCTGATGCGGGGGGAAGGAAACCCGGGGTCCCTTACCGCCACGAAGAACATGGTGAAGAAGTAGACCATGGCTTCCATGTGGAAGCGCCGCTTGGCCGCGATGCTGATGGTGGGGAGGAAGACCAAGGTGCTGATGGTGGGCAGGAGGAGCTTGGCCACCAGCGAGCCCATGGGTGCCTCGGGGACCAGCAGCTCCTGGGGACGGGATCTGTGCGAGCCGGTGGAGACGGAGGAGAAAACAGCCGTGGGGAGAGTGCTTTAAAATTTAAATGCCCTGCGTGGCCAGGAGGGCTGCGGGCAGGGAACAGCTGCGGGTGCAGGAGCCCCACGTGTTCCCTTCACCCCCAAACAACGAAATTCTTGGCACAGCTGGTGGTCCCATGCAGCAAATGCTCCGTGCCCAGCATCGCCCCGGCTGTTTGTGCAGGGGAATGTGTCCTTGCATGCCTTGTGCTGGCTGCAACCAGTGTGTGCCTTCACTGCTTGGGGGCTGTAACGTGGCTGTGGTTGTTTTGCAAGCACCCACTGAGCTCCGAGGCTGGAGGGGAGGCTTTGGGGAGCTCGTTTGACCCAGTGTGAAATGCCAGCTATGTGTGTGTGTGTCCTCTGGGTGCTTGGGATGCATGAAACACAGCCCCATGCTGCGGGGGGACTCCCCCAGGGGAGACCCGTCTGAAATTTGGGAGCTGAGCTTCCCTTCACGGGGAGGAATCAGCACAGACTGCTGGGCAGGGCAGGAGAGCTGGAGGAAAGGAGACCAAAAGCCAAGCAAGGTTTGGGCTGCTAATCCACTCAGTGGCTTCTCTCTTTTATAAAACCTTTTTATTATAGCACCGCTGCTCCCCTCCCGGGTTAATATCTTTTCCTTGGAGCCTCGCAGGGATTCTCGGCGTCTTTTCGGCACAGCTGTTCCCGCGGAGCAGGGAGCAGGAACGCCGCGTTGAGCCTTTGTGCTCCGGGTTTGGGAGGAGGCTGCGGGCTGCCATAGGAGCCACCGAGGATTTCTGAGGCTGATAGGATGGGCTTGACCCTGCCGGGGGAGAGGGTGCAAGGGAAAGGCAGGCATGCGTGGAGAAAAAGGCACTTTGAGACCCTCCAGCCCAGTGGGAAAGGACGCAGGGAGGAGCAGTGTGTGGGCGCTCTGTGCGGTGAGCGTGGCCCAGCAGCATCAAAGCGCTGGCCCGGGAGGGTTTGCTGGCAGCCTTCCTCCGGGTACAGCTGAGATGAGCAGGGCAGGGCTCCCATTTTATCCAATATCTTAGGAACTGGCCACGTCTGTCACAGGTCAGCATCCCTTTATAGAGCGGGGGGGCTCCACGCTGCCCACACCGCATCTTCAGCCACCCTGGACAAGCCATCAGCTTACCACAAATCCTTGTAAAGCTGTAAATAAATAGCGAAAAGCTCTAACATCCCTTTTTACCGTGAAAATAGATCACTCCAAGACAGCACAGAAATACCCTGCTTCTCCCCAGGCATCCAGCCCCAAGTGGCAACCAGAGCAAAGTGCCAGTGTGCTCTGAAATACCCTGCTCCTTTTGGGTGGTTGTTCCTTTTGGGTGGTTGTTCCTTTTTGGTGTTCGTTCCTTTTTGGTGATTCTGAGCTGTTCCTGCATGAGTTGTGGGGCTGAGGTCGGTGCTGGGGACTGCTGGGGGCCTTGCCTCCAGGGGGGTCTGGAGCAGGGTTAGGGTTAGCACAAAACTCTCCAGATCCCTGGATGAGCAACCCACGTCCTTCCTGCTTTTGTGGCTGTGACACTGGTGTCAGAGCGGTGAAAACACAGCTCAGAGCTCACTGGTGGGGACAAAAATACACATCTGGGGGCAAGGCAGCCCTCTTGGGACCATTTGCAAGGCAGTCGTACAGCAGGCCAAATGGCATCACTTTAAAATAAGACCAAACCTTTATCAAATGCAGCCCTTTTGCTCCTTTGCTCCAGCTGGAGCCCAGAGGAAGGGAAACCCAGCTGGCTGCTGGACGCAGCGAGTGCCAGCCGTGGCACTGAGCAGCAAATGCCGGAGCTCCCAGGGGCAAGAAAACATTCCCCAGGTGCATGGGCTTCGCCTCTCCCAGCTGCACGCCCTGGGCTGGCGTTTGGTTTGCAGCCAGTGCTGTAGGCATGGGGGGGAATAACCCACCCCAGCGTGCACATGTGTTGCAGCTCTTATTGAAAAAGAGAGCCCAAAGCAAAGCGCGAGGCAAGGGACAGGTGGCGAGCTCACCCCGGGAGCTGCTGCCTGAAAAGTCCTGGTTCAGGGTACAAACATCAGACCCAGAGCGCCAGGCAGGGGCTTTGCACATCTTCCCGGGAAGGAGCCCAAGTAACAAAGGGCCAGAATTTCGTTCCTTCTCTCTTAAACAGGTAGGAAATCTAGAAAGAGCAAATTTCAGCTCCTGCGCTTGAGTGCTTCTGGAAAGCAAATTTCGAATTCACATTCCTTAGGGCTAATTTTGTGTGGACCCGAGTGCACGCAGGAACGGTGATATATATGGCTGAAAAGTGGTTCCCAGATGCCAAAACCAGGTTCTGGTATGCCGTCCTGGATCCTTGCAGGGTAACACTAACCATGGCTTTCTGTAAGTACTTCTACTGTTTCAGCTCAGACGCTGCAGAGGAGGAAAGAGACACAGGGAGTTTTGTGTTCCTTTTCATACGAGGGTGATAGTTTGGAAGTAGAATATACTGAAACAGATTGATGCTAATTTAGGATATTTAGAATATATTCTCCTTGGGATGATCTTTTGTCTGTGGTGAAGGTTGTATCAGGACTGAAACGGATTGTTGTGCATCCTGGCGAGTGCCAGGACTGAAATAATGGTGCTAACAGCTCTAAAATGGAGAATTGCTTGCAGCTTCTGCATGCGCTCGTGATTTGCAGTGTTGCAGCCTGCAAGAGCAGTGTGAGCAGGAGGAAGGGCTGTGCAAATGTGGTGCTGACTGCTAGGTGATATTCACCACCTCCAGTACTTCAGAGCCTGGTTCCTCCGCTCCGCAGCGCCTCGACGTGCGCAGTCTGGGCTCTGGGATGTGACCAAGAAACATCCTGGCATGACGGGCCTGGTGCTGGGCAGCCCACCCTTGAGGCAGGAGGGTTCCTGGCAGCACCCATGGGGTATTTTTGCTCCTTCCCTAAGCTGCTGGAGCAAGGACGGATGGAGTATCTGGGTAAAATCCCTCTCATCACCTACTGCTCCCTGTGGTCAGAGCCACTGCACGAACACCCTGTGTGGGCAGAGCTTTTGGTATAGCCACAACCCAGAGGTGGGGGAGAAGACCCCAGTAAATGTGGAACCCCCCAGGGGTGTCACAGCCCCAGCACGCTCCTGGCTGTGGGGGTGGTGCTGCTCGTCCTCAGCTCTCACGTGTGCACAGCCCTGCCAGAGCACCTGCAGCCTTCTCCTTTTATTAGAGGAATAAATTGCCACTTAAAATCTCCATTCTCCCTGAATCCCGGCCCCACTTAGCTGAATGCCTGCCCTTAAGAAAATTCCTGCTTCCTGCCTCCCCTGAATAACCTATTGTGCATGGCCCCAGAGGTGCCCTCGCTTCTTTTTTCCCTTGGGTTTTTCACCCTGCCCCGCTCCTCCGCCTGGTCACTGCCCCCCACAAGGCCACCGGGAGTGCTGGGGACATCTCCTTTGTTGTCACCAGCCTTACATTGCTCGTACCCTGGCTGTCTGGGCTCATCGGGTGGTCTGCTTGGGTGCCAGAGGTGAAAATATAGGGGCTGTAAGGGGGCTGGTGGTGGTGTGGGGGCTGTCCGAGCCCAGGAGTTTATTGCTGGGGTTGTGGGATTTAATGGTTGTGTTACGGTCACAGCTGCTGGAGCCCGGTAACGGTGTCAGGGTCTCAGCCCTGTTGGCCAAAATTCTCATTTTCTGAAGAGAAAAGCTCCAAGCTGGGACGTTTAAAGGCTCAAAAGCCAGAAGGGACTGAAACCAATCTTCGGATTTGGGGGAGTCTGACTCACGGCTGTTGAATGCCTGTGGTTGGCAATGCTGCATAGCTTATGTCCCTCAACACAATGCTACACAACCTCCGTGCAAGACTCATTTCATTAAAAGAAAAGGCTTTGTACTTCTTGGTTTTTAATCTTTGCATAGCTTAAATTCCCAACCAAGCGTGACCGGTCTGGACGCTCCTCCAGGTTCCTGCAGGAACCTCCACTCTTCAGGGGCAGGTAAAATTAAAGGGGTATAAATCTGCCGACATAAAAAGAACTAGCTTTTAATACCATTAAAACTCCACAGCCGTGACCATACCTGGGGACACTGTGGTCACTTGTGGCTTGCAGACTCCCCAGAGGCATTTTAATCGGAATCTGATGGCAGCTTGGTGGCTTTGGCCTGTTCGGTTTGACTCGCCGTCTTGCGAATAGCCAGGGCTGAAACCCTCACGCTAACATGATATAAATCATGTTCCACGCTTCATGCAAGCACGCAGAGATTAAGTGCCTTGCCTAATACTGTGCTTTGGGTCACTCTGCAAGGGACTGGGAGTGTCTCGGAAGGGCACTCGTTTGGTCTTCTCTTGCTGCAGTTGCACAGTGGTAGGCCATAGCCACAGCTCTGGAGAAGAAGGTAGGGCTGGCTGCCAGGACCCTGTTTTTTGGGGTTTTGCCACATTTCGCTCCCTTTGGCAATGTCCTGGCCATGCAGGGACCTCACCCGCTCTGCGGCTGCCTTAGATCTGCTCACACCTCGCCAGGCTCACCCGAAAACACCGCGTGGAGCTGTGCAGGACTGTTGGACAAATGGGCCACTTCTGCAGGAAACCTTGAAAAAAAAGGGAAGAAAATCTGTTAGTCATCTCCCCCTGAGTGAACATGAAGCCACTGGGGGGTCCTGGACCAGCAGACTCCAGACCATCCTCCTCCAGCCTGGCTCTCCTGGACGTGGGCAGAGGTTGTGGAGGGGCTGGGTATGGCAGAGCTCATCCATCCACTGCACCCGCATTGGGGCTGGGACAAAAAAGAGTGAATTTTGCCTGGAAAGTGGTGCTGGATCGCTGCAGCTCATGGCAGGGAGGTGGCTCGAGCTCACCAGGAGCAGGTCCTGCCCTGTGCTCATGCAGCCCTGCATGGAGACTTGCTTGGAGCTGCCCCTGGCAAAGCAAACCCCAAGAAAGGGCCCGATCCTGCCTAGCGCAAAGTGCCTCCGTGCCGTGGCGGCTCCTGTGGAGCAGAGACACTGCTCTGTCCAAAACTTCACTGAACTAATTTCAGTGGAGGAAACTCCTTTCCTCTGCAGGCACTTCTGCGGCCAAACAAGCAATCAGCCGCCGGCGGCTCTCCCCGGGCTGGAGGGAGGATATTTTGGAGGGCCTGTCGCTCCTTTTATTTGGACTGTGAATTAGGCAGGGCACCGGTTCGGGGTGGAAAAGCTGGCAGCTGCCCAGTGCAGGGGTGAGAGTCTCAGGGACAGTGGGGTGCAGCAGCACGGGATGCTCGGCCGGCTGGCTGGGTCCCCAGGGAGGGGAGGATCCCCTGGGAATGAGCCAAATCGGGGAGTTTGGGTTAGATTTGGAGTAAGCCCTGGTTCCTGGCCGAGGCAGCTCAGAGCACTGACCCTGAACGTCTCAGCTTCAGGGAGTGAGTGTGCTCTGCCTGCTAGGGCTGAGGCTGTTTTCCTGCCGTGCTCCCTTTTTGGGTGGCTTTGCCGAGCTGCTGGCACACAGAGGGGATGCACAGGATGTCCCAGCCAGCAGCAGCGAGGGCAGCAGAGCTGAACTAATTGTTTTGGGGCAGATCCGGGCCATTTGCACCATTTCAGCCTCATGCAGGCTGAGATTTTGCCCCTTTTTCATCGTGCTGCAGGATGTACGCTGCATGGTGCCGAGCGGGGCTGGCGCAGGGGCTGCAGCACCCACTCCATCTCCCTCCCCATGGCTCAGCCCCTGCTCGAGTCCCAAATTTCCCTGGGAAAGTCCTGAGTGAGCACGCCGTGACCGTCCCCGGGTGGGGAGGGCTTTCTCCCCGTCCACGCAGGTGCATCTTGTCTCGATTTACTCTGAGCCCAAAACGCAGTAAATAACATCTGCAAATCATTTCTAGCGCTCATGCCAAAAAAAAAAAAAAAAAAAGGAGATAAAAAACCCTGTCGTCTGAGACCGGCCGCCCGTGATTAATGCCGGACCTGCCGGCAGCCTCAGCAGCAGCAGCACCCGCAGCCGAGGGATTTGGGGTGGGGGGCGCGGGGTCTTCGGGGTGGGGACCGCGCAGGTTTGGCCCCTGGTGGTGAAGCAGGAGGGAGGCTGGAGCTTTGGGTCTGCTCTGCGGAGCGTTTTTGCTTTTGGGGCTGTTTTTTTGCTCCCACCGCCGCGATGGCATCGCTCCTGCTGATTTCACGCGGAGGGGCCGGGGCTGCGTAAGCCGCGCTGCCGCGGCCAGGGATAACACGGCGTGATTTATGGCAGCAATCAGTTGCCACTAGGAGCTGGTTAGGAATTTTCCGATGAAACGGGGATTGCGTCAGAAACCGCTGAGTCATCTCAACTGTTTCATAAAAAAAAAAAAAAAGAAAAAAAAAGAAAAAAAGAAAAAAAAAACTCCCTTGGCTTTGATGGACTTTTGGTGAGGCACAGAGAGACTGAACGCGTCTCGCCTGCTGCTGGCTCCCCCAGTGCTTGCCTGGGGACTGCTGTCCCCAACCCCTGGCTTTCCTCCCCAGTGTCCCCCAGCCCTGGGTGTCCCTGCAGGGTGTGGGGTCACCCAGGGATGGGATCCCACGGGGTGCAGCCTCCTGCCAACCCTGGGGCAGGCTGGGGGATGCGGGGGCTTGCATGGCCCTGGGCTGCTCTGGTGTTTTCAGTGTGAAATAGCTTGATGCTTTTAAAATCTCTCGTGTTCAGACTTTTCCCTCCTGGTTGTTCCGAAACGGAAAGGGCTTTCTCCTGCATGTCTCGGGCTGGGATATTTTGAAACACAGGAGTTGGGTGAACTCGAGTGCTAAATTTTCCCAGTGTCCTGGTCACAGCCAACCGATGGAAAATTAAAAGTTGCAAATCAACCTAGCTGGATAAATTAAAACAGGCTGGCAGACGTTTAGCCAAACAGAAAAGGAGACTTCATTTCCCATGTAAATTTTTTTGGGATGGATTCTCTGCTCAGCTCCTCACTGCCATCCCCAGGGTCCAAATTCTCCAGGACCCAGAGATGCAGCAGCCCCAGGAGCTGTATGGGGTCGGTGCCCCATGGCTGCTGGAGACACGCACGGAGGCTGGGTGGGTGTCCGGGTGGCAAATGGTCGTGGTGGGGCTGAGTGCTGCCACTGAGGGCCAGGCACTGCTTTGTCCCCAAGTACCGTGGTGTCCCCAGGCACTGCCGTGTCCCCGTCCTCGCAGCCCTGGCACCGCTGCTCCATGATAACCGTGGTACCAGCTGTCCTTGCCCAGACAGAGCATCCCTGCAGTGCTGAAGCTGGGAGATGGAGGCCACCGTGCAGGTGGCCTTGGAGGAGCTCTGGGACATCCCCGCTGAGTGTGCAAGGCTGCGCTGTGATGCGCACAGAGATGCGGCACCGTGCAGGTGATCCATGTCATCGACTGCATGAAGCCCACGGGGAAGGGGCCTCGTGGGACACCTGTGGGTTGCACACGCGGTGTCATCGTGTCCTGCTTGCCACCACGGGCTTGTCCCTGCCACACGCCATGGCCGTAGGTGACATGTGAGCAGCTGCCCCCCAGCCAGGGGCACTGCGGCCACCCCAGGGGGCAACTTGTGTGCACCAAGCCCCATTCCCCCCACCTTCCTTTTCCTCCTGCGTGGCCGAAAACCGTGATGCCGAGCCTTACCAAACGGCACCAGCACCCCAGAATTACAGGAAACCTTTTTTTCCCCTTTTTTTTTTTGCAGGATGCCGGGAGGTGGGGGGGGGGGGCAGGCAGCAGGTAGGGCAGCTGCCACCTCGGGGGGCACCTCGGCATCCCCATCCCCTTGCCCAGCTCGGGGGGGGGGGTGGGGAGTGAAAAAACGTCCTCGGGGGGGGAAAAATCACGGGCGGGCAGTGGCGGGGACGCATGCGTGCCGCCTCCCCCCGCCGGTGCCCCCCCGGCTTCGCCGCAGGAAACCGGCTGGCGGCCGCGGATCGGCGCCGGGGGAGGCGAGGGGTTAAGCGGGGTGGGGGCATCCCGGGCCGAGAGGTGTGAATTCCGCCTGCTTTTCCCCCCCCCCCTTTTCCTAGTCTCCCCCCCCAGCGCTATAAGAGCGGCTGCGAGGGCTGGGGGGAGCCACTGCGGCGGCTCCTCCTCGCTGCGAGCCCGGCGCTGGTGGCTGCGCTTTGAAGTCGGGGAGGAGGAGGAGGAAGAAGAGGAAGAGGAGGGAGCGGCTGGGGCTGCCGCTGCTCCCCGGCACCCGCAGCATCGCCAGGTACAGGGAAAGGGCTGGGGGTAAGGGGGGGGGGCGAGAGCCGAGGCCGTGGTACCCGGTGGGTGCAGCCCCGGGGGCTCCATCCTTTGCCGGCTCCAAATTCTCCGAAATGCCCTTTTTTAAGCTTTTTTTTTTTTTTTTTTTTTTTTTTCTTCTTCCCCCCTTTTCTTTTTTTCCTCCCCCTTTTATTTATGCATGCAAACTCTTCGCCGAATCTCGGGTATTTAAGCATGAAACTCCTCGCTGAGTCTCTCGGATAAACTCTGAGCAAGCCAGTTTATTGGCTTGCAATCAGAAGTGTCTGGGAGCCTTAATGAAAACCAAGTGTAAGGCAAAGCGCAGCCACCTGTCCCCGGCATCCCCGGCCAAGAGCTCCGGGCTTCAATTAATCAACGGAGCCGCGATTTGGAAAGTGTCTCCCGCGAGCTGCACCTCGGTGCTGGGCTGATAGCAAAACCGAGCTGGGACCCGGAGCCCCTCTGGGGATTGCTGCGAGCCAGCCACCAAAAGCTGGGCAGGCGCTGCCAGCACGTCTGCGTTTCCCAAACTGCTGCAAAAGCCTCTGCGAAAAGAAAAAAGGAGGAGGAAAAAACCACTCTTTATGTTGCAGCCCTGCGGTCGTGCCCTGTCTCCCCAAGGAGCAGCCTCTCTCCCACCTCCCCGCTTCCCCAAAATCCTGTCTAGTTACTCCTCAAAGGGAATTAGCCTGGAGGAGACTGTCTGCATCTCTCTTACAGACGTGCGCTGCTTTGATTGCCTGGAAGCACGATTTCCTGAAACCTGCCTGCTCCTGGCTCTCGCAGCGAGGCTCACAATAAAACGTATTGTGGTTTTGAGCTGGATTTTATTTAAGAAAATGCCATTCTGGGTTATTCTCTTTCATGAGACAAATGGAGAAGCAGATGGAAGGCTGACACTTGGGATACTTCACTTCAGCGCTTTAATTGCGCGTGGTTTCTTTTCTATAAGAATGGGCTTCTCCGGGAATTAGTGTAGAATAAATGAAAAGAGGGAAAAATAACGGCTGCTAATTGCGTATTGTTTTGTCTGCTTATGAAGCCTGTAAGTGGGAATATTGAAATGCATTGCTTTTCTGAAAGCCAGTGACACTTCTTGTCACTCGCTGCCTCCTGTGCTGTGCCTGCTTTGGTGTCAGCCCTGCTCCTTCCCCAGGCAGGCTCGGAGCCCAGCTCATGCTGCTGTTATCAGGTGTAGCCCCTGGGAACCAACACGGAGGTGGGATTTGGAAGATAGCAGCTGAGATGGGATAGAACCTGTCTGTGTTAGTGTGGCCTCTAATTAAATAGAGGCTCTGGATCAAGCCCTTGTAGTCACTGGTGGCACTTAGCTGACTAGCAATGCTGAATGAGATGTGCACTGGGTATCCCGGGTTGCCTCCTCACCCCCTGGTCTGGATGGGGTCTCGCTCAGCGAGGTGTGTGGTTGCTTTCTAGAATGAAGATCCTCAGGTGGAGGTGGAGCAGCATCTCCTGCAGCGCCCAGGCCCAGCTGAAAGGTGCCCTGGCCCTTCTCTTCATGGGCAACGTTGCCTTTGTGATAGCTCAGGTAAGTGGGTCACCTCGCTAGGGGTCTCTGGGCTTCAACATGGTGCAGCACGCAGCAGGCGGTGGTGATGCTGCCAGCAGAGCAGCTCCATTGCCCCTGACACTGGGGTCACACCAGTGGCAGGAGTGGGGGGTGTCAAGGACCCTCCTGAAGTGACAGCCCTGGTGGCACGTGTATGGGGAGTGCGTGGGCTCCTCCAGCCTGCCATGGGCATCCCGTGCCACCATGGAGCAGATCTGCAAGGGTTTGCTTCAGGTTCTGGCTGCCACCAGCTCTTCGGCTCCCTGAATTCACTGTGGAGCGAGAGCAGACGTGGGGAGGGGGGTGAGGGTTGTCTGGGAGCTTGGTTTTGCCGACTGAGCTGAACAATGAACGCTTCCCTTCCCAAGGAATCCTAAATATTGCGATTTCATTCCAACTCGTAATGAAAGCACAATTGAAAAAGCAGAATTTCTTGCAAGAAGGGAGTCTCAGGCTTGACCTCAGCTGTGAAGGGAATGCCTCTTAGCCCTGGGGTGGCACAGTATGGGCTGTGAAGGGACGGGTGGCTGGGCAGGCAACGTGGGGTGAGCACCCAAAGCTTCTTCTCTCCCCAACCTGTCTGTACGTGAGCAGGACGTGCCACAGACCTCCAACAGCCTGGAGGAGGGTGCGGATGTGACCGCTTACTGGTGGGGCGAGTGGACCAAGTGGACGGCGTGCACGAGGACCTGCGGCGGGGGTGTCAAGTCCCAGGAGAGGCACTGCCTGCGGCAGAGGTACTGCGCTGCGCTTCGTGGTGGGGACAGGGGGGGCAAAACCTCCAGTTCGTGTGCTGGTGGGTCTGGCCCAGGTCATTGCTCTGTAGATAAGCGTTGGTGAAGAGTTGTTGGCTGGCAAACCCCACTGGAGCAGAAGGTAAGAGTGCCTGGAGCATCTCATTACTAGGAGGCTGTGTCCTGGCTGTCCCCTTTGGGCTGTCCCCGAGGTTTCTCCTGCAGGATCGGCGCAGATGGGCAGCGGGTGCAGCATCGTGCTGCTCTCAGGGCTCCTGGCACAGCACCGTGGTGTGGGGCTGGATGGGGGCTGCTGGTGCCAGCTGCTCGTGCAGGGCTCTGCCCTGTTGGGGTGGCTTCCCCAAGGCCCCCAGTCCCTGAGGGATGCTGTGACAAGCAGCTCATGGTACAGGTGGCAAAGCCAGCGAGACCTTTGCCTTCTACTTCAGTGAGACCACAGTTTCACCGTGTGGCTCTGCTACATGGAGCCAGGTCTCCCAGAAGCAGGGGACAAATGTTCTTTTTAAAGGGTGAAAGGAAAGGTCTCTGACCCCTGTCTAACCATTGTTTCTTTATTCAGAAGAAAGTCAGTGAGTGGGCTGGCTAATAAAACTTGCACTGGAACATCCAAAAGATACCAGCTCTGCAAAGTACAAGTAAGGATATCCTTTTTCTCATTGGTGATGTTTGATTTTTTTTTTCCTTTAAATAAAAAAAAGAGAAGTGTTGCTTGCTTCATATGGCATTTCTGTGTCCCTTGGAGTGGGGACACCATATGTCCTGTAGCTGTCACCCCACCGCCTCTGTAAGCAGCTGGAGCTCCATTCTCTGGCCCTTGTCACCACTGTGCTGGGGGCTTTGGGTCTCTTTGTGTGTGCTGGGGCCATAAAACCCAGCAGGCTGCTCTTTGCCATCTCCCCAGGGGGTTTCCCCAGCTGTCCTTGCACTGGGAGGAGGAGGAGGAAGATGTGGTTCCGCACAGGGCAGGCGATGGAAAAGCTCCTTGCAGCCGGTCGAGATGTGCCAGAACCCTTTCCCACAGTCTGTTTTCATTAGGATGTTAATGTATCCCGTTCTAGGAGTGCCCTGCAAACGGAAGGAGCTTTCGAGAGGAGCAGTGTTCATCCTTTAACTCCCATGTGTATAATGGAAGAACGTATCAATGGAAACCTTTATATCCTGGTAACAAGACATTCTTTGTGTGTTTCATAATGCCTAGCCAAAATATTTTGATAGTTATGATGCTATAGACTGCAGGAAGGCTCCTCCTCTGCTGTTTTAAAGTGATTTTTCAGAGACACAATCAGCTGTCTCCCAAGTTCAAAGGAGGCTTTTGCAGCTGCAGGGTTACTTAAAAAATGAAATAACAAATATATTCATGGCTGAATCCTTCAGTCTGTTTTGGTCATCGCTCCCAAGGACCGGAGCTGAAAGGCTGGAGGAGGATGAGAGCACGGGGTGATGCCCTGTGCGGGCAGGGAGGGTCCAGCTTCCCCAGACAAGTGTCCTTTGAGCTGGGTCCACTGCCTCCCGGTGACGCCTGCTGCCTCCCCCGCAGCTCGTGAGCTTTGCCAAACGTCACCGAGATGAGGTTAGGCAGCTCGGTCATCTGGGGTGAGCGACACAGAGCTGCAGGAATAATTTAGGAGTCAGACTGAGGTTTGTTTTTTCACTTATTTATTTTTAGGCACCTCATGCCCATTGGATTCAGGCTTTTTTTTTTTTTTTTCTTTTTTTTTTTTTCCCTCTGGGACCTCAGGCAGTGGCATGTAGGTGTCTAAAAATAGAGACGGGAAGTTTTCTTATTTCAGGTGTCTCTGTACATACCCAAGAACAATTAATTTTGCTTCATGAAGTTACTTGTTGCCTCCTTTCAAGTGAACCAAGCCCCTGTCTCGCCAGCCTCTTGGCAGGGGTGGCAGGGCTTGGCTGCTTGGCTCTGACTGCTTGGCTGGCTCTGTCCCCTTTCTATGGCAAGGCGACAACTTCTTTAAACGTAATTCACTACTCGAGATGATTCACCGGAACAGTTACAGTGAATTGTTTTGTTTTTTAGCAGGCGTTCACGTGGCTCCCGGGGGATTTGCAGGATAATGTTTTGCCATTGATGCTGCCTTGCTTGGGTGCGCAGGCCAGTGGGTATATCGCTGCTCCCTCCTTGGCGGAGTGTTAATGCTTGGCGCTGGATTGCTGGTGCAAACGTGAATTTGTCGCTTGCTTCCTGTGGGTATTATAAAGTGTCTGTTGGGCGTGGGTCTGCTGTGCCAGTGGGTGCAGCCAGCCAGCTGTCTGCAGAAAGCAAAGGGCAAATGGAGTCCAGCTGGGGTGAATGATTAAGAAAAAGCTCTTACGTTTTAAGCTGCTATGGCTTGAATATAGCCTTGTATATCTATTTAAAACAATGAATGTCTATGCTAATGTAACTTAAGTATTAAATATTGATGTGTGAACTTGCATATGTTGTTGTGTAATGTATGTATCGCTACTGCAAGCCCTTGCACAGAGTAGTGGCATCCTCAGGCGGGTGCTGGCGATGCCGCTAGCATCAGCAGCTGCATCTGTTGCTGGCAAAGTCAAAAGCCAAAGCCTGGCTGTGCAAAGGCTTGCAGCAGCAGGCTGTCACGCTCTCAGAAGCACAATCTCCTGTCCAGCCTGCAAGCACAGGAGGTTGTAGCTCTTGAAGCGCTGGCTGCCGTGCAGTTGTGTTGTTGCTGCCATTGTTTAGCTTGGCAGCGATTCTTTGACATTGGTTGGATGAAAGTTATTGTTTCTGCTGTTTTTGAATGTGTCTTTATATCCTTTCCCCTTAGATGACTATGTTCACATTTCTAGCAAGCCCTGTGACCTCCATTGCACCACTGTGGATGGTCAGAGACAGTTAATGGTTCAGGCTCGGGATGGAACATCCTGCAAATACACTGATTTCCGAGGGGTTTGCGTGTCTGGAAAATGTGAGGTTGTTAAACATTATAGCAAAAATATTGTTAGTAGCATTCAGAGAGTTACAAGGGGTGCAATATTTGCCTGACCCTCAGTACTCTGTGCCTTTTCTAGCCAATTGGCTGCGATGGCATTCTGTTTTCCACCCACACCTTGGATAAATGTGGAGTTTGCCAAGGAGATGGGAGCAGCTGCACTCATGTGACTGGGAGTTACCGGAAAGGAAACTCTCATCTTGGTAAGGCTCTAAAGGTTCCTTTGCTTTGGGGCAGAGGGCTTTTTTAATTGCATTTGTGTTTTTGGTAAACTGCTTTCACTTTTACTAAGTGCACTGCCTCAGCTTTTTCCTCTGCATGTTCTTCTTGTGTTGATGCCACTTTTAGGTTTGTGCAGGGAAGCCCTTCTGTAAAAGCGGTAATTTCTCATGACATTTCTCAGAAATACAAAATCTGTGAATGGTGCAACAGGGTTATGCAAGAGGCTGCTGTCTCTGATTTAGTTTGATTTCCCATGACCCAGTAAAACCAGAAATAAATGCCTTGTAACAACAGGAAGCTAGGGTGTTTTGAAAGACCGGGACTTCCGAAATTAGCGTGATGTAAAGCAACAGAACCTAGTCGTCCTAAATATAGCGGTCTAATTTGGGAATAATGATTAATGCTCACTGGGGACCAGTTAACACAGAGCAAGCTGAAGTAATTGCAGTGGTGTTAGTAGGATTTGTCCCATCACTTACCTAGCACTAGGCAAAGGGGAACTGGGGGAGAAGCAGGCTGTAATCTTGCACTTGGTGGGTCTTGTAGACCAACTAGCATAGGGTGTCCTACTCCAGGACTGCTTCTCTAGCTAGCAAAGTCTTCAGACATGTTCTTTCACCAGTTTAAATAAACTTCATGTTTGTGCATATAAGGATTGCATCCTTTCCCTCTCTTGACTGCATTAACCCATCATAAAGCAAGATTTGTTGCGTACGCTCTTTTATTTTCTATTACCAGTAAGCTCCTACTTGCAGCCTAACAGTTAACACTAATCTCCATTAAAATCTGTAACTCCTGTAAGTCTCTGGAACAGAGCCAGTCTGCTTGCAATATTGCAGTGCTGACTACTGAGCATTTTGTTCAGATAACTCGTTAAAAAGTTCTCCTTTCATTAATCTGTAGTTTCCCGTAGGCTATTCTTTGGTAACGCACATTCCTGCTGGAGCAAGGGATATCCAGATAGTAGAACGGAAAAAATCTGCAGATGTTCTGGGTGTGTATAACCTCTTGGTACTTCCCTAGAATGCATGTGTATGCTAGCTAATACTTTTTTCCAACGTGGATATGAATGTAGCTTTATTGTGGACATGAGCTCAATCCACAGTCAGTGTAAGTGACCATGTCGTATGAGCCAGTGCGTTTCTCTTCACCTGGGCTGTGTATTTTGGCATTAAAATGATCAAAATGCAGAGCTGTTGGTCAATATTATTGAAACAATTAACAAAATATGCTAGTGCTGGGTCATAGCCCGGTGACTTCACCTCTCTTGTGATCCCCGTGATCCTTCCTAGCTTGGGGAATGCGCAATGCTCCATGACGGCACTACCCAGGAGATGTCTATGGGCTGCCTCATCAAGTGCTGGTGGCACGAGGCTGATCTCTGATGGAAGTGGCAGAGCTGCTCAGGAAGGGTGTGGACAAACCTGGCCTTGCCCAACAGAGGCTCATGTTTGCTGCCGTCATGCTCTGGTGCTGCCTCAGAGGCTCATGGCCATGTGTAGGAAGGCTTGGATAAAAAGGGCTGCATTTAGTACAGGTCCTGGGCTTGCTCTGGCAGAGCTGCCTTGGGCCAGTGCTGGGCTTGGTGTAAGTAGTTCAGGGCTCCCAGAGAAGCAGCTTCTGCTGCCAGCCCCCGGCAGTCTGCTTATTGTCTGCAGATCTGTTCTTATTTAATGGTTGTACTGAGCCGGGGCCTTGGGCCAACACGCCCAACAGCTTGCAGTGTAAGGAAAGCGTGGCCCAGAGCTCTGGGCAAGGACTGGCACAATAAATGTTAGAAATATATTGTGATGTATCTGCCACAAAAAGCAGGAAAAATGTATTTTGTTACTCTGACGCTCCAATAACTTTATACCCTGAATAAATAGTGGCAGTATTGTATATCTCTCATCACAGTTGATGGAAACAATTCTTATTCTTTCTCACATTTTAAGCTGTGGCTGATGAAGCTGGCTACTATTTCTTCAATGGGAACTACAAAGTTGACAGTCCGAAGAACTTCAACATTGCAGGCACGGTGTTCAAGTACCGCAGGCCCATGGATGTCTATGAGACTGGCATAGAGTATATCGTTGCCCAAGGACCGACAAATCAAGGACTGAACATAATGGTGTGCATTGGCTGTTTTTGGGGGGAGTGATGGGAAAAGCTGCATTGGATCCTGGGGGGTGGCTTCACAGCTCCCCTGGGAGCATTCCTTGCATGAACCTGTTTTATTTGCATTGTTAAATAAAAGCCCAGGCAGGGCTGTGAATAATGAATGTGGGCTTGGTAGCCCCTCTGTGCAGGGAGAAGTTGCCTCAGGCACTGTGGGGGATTTCTCTTCTCGGTGTGTTTCATCAGAATTACCTGCTGCAAAAAGTGAAAATAAGAAATTGGGCCAGCTAGCTTAGATAAGTGCACAAACTTTAAAACTCTTTTTTTGGAAGCAAACAGTCTAAAACTAGGCAGATGGAGAAAAGTAATTTAATTGGCTTCTGGGCAGCCAGCCAGAGCCCCACTCCTGCCATCTTCTGTGTAGCCACGGGCTTCCCTGAGGGGGAAGGGGTGGTGGCTTGGGTGCTCAGAAAGCATGAAGTCAGTTAAGGGGTGGCAGTGCCTGAGCTGAGTCCCATACAGGGGATGTAGTAGCAGAAGGGGTATGTCCCCCTTGTTCACTGTAATGCCACAAAAAGGGGGTTGTGCATATGATGATGGTAACTTGTGATAGGTCTTGGTGATTGCTCAGAGGGAGGGAAAGGAGTTCTGCCTGGGGCTCCCAGCCCCAACCTGGGTCTGATCCTGGTGTGGTGATGCAGAAAAAAAACCAAAACAACAACAAAAAAACCTTGAATAACTGTGCTATGCTCCAGCTGTATGAAGCTGGCAATCCAAGGGAAAGCAGTTTGGAAACAGCAAGGTGGATGCTCACCAACTGTCAAGTCCAAGATGAATCACGAACTTTGTGTGCCAGTATTCACTGCATCCGTTAACAATGTCATGTTTGCTAGGTCTGGAATCAAAATGGCAAGAATCCATCCATCACGTTTGAATACACTCTCCTGAGGAAGCCACACTCAAAAAATCTCCAGCCCATCTACTACACCTTCTCTGAGTCAGATAGTGAAGAAAGCAGAGAGTTTGATGGAGACGTGCCATTGGGCTTTATCCAACACAACGCAACCTATTTTGGGAAAATCTCCAGGGAAAGGATAGACTTGGAGAACCAGGTGTTTGGAAGACAGGACACGGAGGAAGATTTAAACTTGAGCAAAGGTCAGGAAACCAATGAGGTCTATGAAAGAGCAGAAACAATTGACTGTGAGCCAAAACTGAAGGGCAAACAACCCAAAGGTAAGGAGGAGACTTGGGCCTCACCGTTCTGCTCTCAGAGCTCTTGTTGAGAAATGCTCTGTTTCTGACTCTAGTGATCTTGCTGGTTCGTTTTTTGGAAACCTTGGAAAGTTCTTTAAAACGTGTCTGCTCATAAATCCTCTTTGCCCTTCAGGTTCTGGTTTCTGGCGGGTGGGGGGTGGCCATGGGTAAGGTCTCCCCACCGGTGCCCTGCGGTGCTTTGCCTGGTCCCAAGGAGGGGAGGGAGCCCTGGGTGTGCAAATCTCCCCCTCACGGCCTCCTGTCACCTCCCTCTTATCCACAGCCCCAGCAACCTCCTTCCCACCCCAGTCCCTCAGGCATCCCATCACCAAACTGCCCCGGGGGCCTTCCCTGCATGGCTGTGTGGGCTCGGGAGCTGGGGGCAACTTCTTTCCTACCTCTGCTACTGCTTGGGGCAGTGCTGCCAGGAGCCAGGCTCCTCCTTGCGCCTCACAGTAGCAAGGTGAGGCCTGAGGAGAGCTGTGGACTCTTCCCAAGTGGGTGCAACTCCATGAGGTCCCCCAAATCCCCTGCTCCTGCCTCTAGCCTCTGACAGAGCTCAGGCTCTGGTGTGTCCCTGCTGCTCTGGGCTGCTTTCGCCTCCCAGCCTGAATGCATTTTGTGGTTGTCATCGTTGTTTCCCCTGTTGGCTCCAATCTAGATTCAAACGTAACCAGGTCTACTTACCAGACAGACCATGATGACAGAGACTTCGACCCCAGGCTCACCTCCAGAGAATTCCTTTCGGAGAATGCCATCACAGACAAGCTGCTGGACAAGTCCTCTGACTCGAAGGAGCTGGTGCTCAACATGACCATGAACAGCATCTTCGCCCAGGGAGACCCGCTCAACTCTGTGGGGTCGCACATTGACAGCCTTTATGTTGACTATGAGGACACGGATGGCCTGGTGACCTACACCATCAATGGCACCTACATGGAGCTGAGCAATGGCAAAGCCATCAACACATCTGCAGAGACGCCCTTCTCAAACACCACTGTCACCATGACCAGCCCTCAAGGGAACAGAACCCACAAAGCAAGGTAGGAGACACGTCTTTCTACTCAATCCTATTTATTGTTTGTTCTCAACTCTTAATAGCACTGTACTCAATGCAGACCCCATTGCATGGTTTCTACCTGCTTTGGAAGCCAGAAGGTAAGTGGGAGTAGGATGCCGTAAAAGCTTTCCACCAGGGGTTAATCTGGAAGGAAAGGTTTGGGAGCAGAAAGTTGAGAGATCTGCTAAGCAATAAGAAAACTCACTGCCCTCCTTAGTGGGGGGTGTCAGCTATTCATGCTGCTGACTGTCAGCACGCTTTTGGCTCTTGGCCGGCTGTAACGTGTTATTAGAGCCATGGCCATAATGAAGCTTCTCTTCCTTTCTTCTCTTGATGTCCTGCTCTGACTTCCCCAGGCCCCCTCCTAGTTCTAAAGCAGCAGAAGTTGGTCTGGCCCCCTTCTGTGCCCCCTGTTGACTGCCTCCCATGGTCTTCCTCACTGGAGTTGGCAGGAACGTGCCCACAGCAGACCCTGAGGCTAGATCTGCTGCTTACTTGTCGGCTGGAGAGGCACAGCAGAGCTAGAGCTTTGTGTAGGGCCTGCAAAAATAGTCTGGGTTTGTCGGCTTAATGGAGGAAGATACAGTGCAATTAGTCATTGCTTTGATAAGGATATCAAAAGCTCTCTGGCAGCTTCAAGTGGTTAATAATAGACTGGCACTTCACATCTCTTTGATGGCTGGTTAGAAGTGGTAGAGTTACAAAGATGCAATGGGAAGGTTTAAAAAAAAAACACACACACACAAAAAAAAAAAAAAAAAAAAAAACACCAAAAAAAACACACCACAACATAATCTGTCATCAGCAGCATAATTCATCTGGGCTGGGAAGTCTCAGGATAGTGCTTGTCCTCATGTCTGAGTGCCTCCTGAGTTGCCCTGGGGCTCACAGCAGCACGTTCCCAGCGTGGGCTTGCAGGGACAGACCAGCTTCTTGGGAGCCATCAGGTCCCAGATCCACAGCCGTGGATTCAGGTCCCTCCTGTTTGTTTTGGGGTCCCCAGCACCCAGGTCTCCTCCTGGCTGTGCTGCCCCAACCCCTCTGTCCCCCAGCTCCCCACAGGGAAGCTGTGGGTTGTGTTGCTGAACTGCAGAAGATGTAAAACTCTGAACAAACCCTCTCTGGCTCTAGTTAGCTGTATTTACCTAGAACTTATGCTAGCTTATGCTAAAGAAGCTTATGCTAAAGAAAATGTCCATGCAGCCAAACATATCCACAGACTTCTTAATGATAAGAACACTTAAATGCTGCCAAGGGCTTGTCTATCATCTCTCCTCGTGGCTTGGCTTGGAAAGCCTGCCTTCAGCTGCCAAAGCAAGCATTTCATTAGCACTCTGACAAGCGAGGGCAGCGCTGTCAGCTCCCTTCCTTGTGCTGTGGGGCGAGGAGGGAGCCTGCCCTGCAGCTGAGGTCCTGCCTGGTCCCAGCACCCTCCCTGTGTGGCCTTGCTCAGCACCCTGTAACTCACAGTCTCTGTTTCGGTAGCTGTTAAATGGGGCTGATGCTTTTCTGCCTCCTGGGAATGCAGGGAACTGTACGTGCTTTGAAATTCAGAGCAGCTTGGCTATTGCAGGATAAAACAAAAAAGACTGTTAGTGCCTTGAGTGCAGTTCCCTGTGATGCTTAACAAAAAACCCAAACCAAATAATAAGAAAAAACAAGCAAACCAAAAAGCAAACCCTCCTTCCGTTATCCCCAACCACCCCTCTATCAAAGGCACAGCTCAGGGATTTAAACCCATTCAGGTCGGGTACCAAGCATTGCAGAACAAAGCCAAGGGAGGAATGGGAAGAAAATTGCAATGTTCCTTCTTCCCACCAGTCCTGGGAATAAAATAAGGATTTTTTTTTTCAGATCTAAACAGTAATAGCTGAAAAAGACCTTTTGGCTTTGGAGTTTTGCAGTAGCCAAAGGCTGCACCCAGGGCAAGCAGGAGCTGTGCATGTGGAAATATGACATGATAGCAGGGTATGGGGTCTGGCTTGGCCCCTCTTGCCCCCCCATCCCACCAACCACCAGCACGGTGCTGGAGCAGGAGGTATGCGAGGAGCAGTGGAGGCCCTGGACTTGTTCCTCCAGGAGGAAGGATGGTAATGCAGAGCCAGGCTGGAGGCACCACCCGGGGGGGACACTGTTGGGGCACCAGGGAAACCTCTGCTCTGAGGATCTACCCTTGGAGAGGGGCAAAACTAGGCAGGGCAAGGCCCTGTGTGCCCCATCTCATCCTGAGCTCAGCCTAGTTTTGGGAAGGAGCTTGGACCTGACACGTCCCAAACCCATCCCTCCCAGACCAGGGATGGAAAGTTGGATTTTTGCTGGCTTCCACTTCCTTAAGTGAAGGTGCTGGAGAGGGTCATCTGCCTGCGGGCTGTAAGCAGCCAGCTGTAGCTGTGCACACAAGACAGGAGACCCACCTCTAAGCAACTTTTTTCTTGAACACAGCCTTTAGTGCCTGTGCCATCCTGCCCTATTACATCCCTGGAGCCAGCACCATGGGGCTGGGCTGTTGCGCCCTGGCAGCATCACCACTGGGGCTTGTCCTGCACTGGGGTCATCGCCTGGTCCCATGCACTGATTTTTATTTCTTTCTCCTGTTATGAGGGCTGTTTAGGGAAGATGGGCAGCCAAAACAGCAGCTGCTGCCAGAAAGGGCTGTCTGTTTCCACTGCCCCAGAAAGGAATTTCACTAGAAAGCAGCAACAAGGGCTGTCGGGCACTTGGCACAAGAGCCCTGTGCTTGCTTTTGGTGCTGTTGTCCACATGAAAAATGTAGACAAAGTGCAGGCAGGGAAGAGAACACTTGACATTATAATAATGCTTGTAAATACATTACAAAAAGAGGGGAAAAAAAAAAAAAAGCCTACTTTGTTTGTAGGGCAATGTGCTGCTGTTTGTATTTAGGGAGAAAAAAAATGTTATTTGGTGCAGCTTGAAAGGGTAAGAGCTGAACGGTGCCCTATGACCAAACGTCTGACCTACCTAGAAAGAACTTGTCTCTGTGACCTCATTACACATAGGAGAAGCTCTTCAGGATCACATACATTAAAGGGATGATGCTGAAGGGTTTTCCATCCTCAGATGTGAAATGAAGCTTATTTTGAATACGATTTTCAGCTGATAATGTGGTGTTTACTTTGGTGCCTCAGAGAGCAGGGTGCAGGGCAGAGGAGCTAGGTCACAGCCCCTTTTCCAGGCAAATTGAAATAATGAAAATATAAAAGCCAGATGTTGACTGCATGTGAAGGGCTCTTTCTGAAAGCTGTCCTGGGGGCAGCAGCCAGCACAGGCGGCACCAGGGCTGCTGGTGGCAGTGGCTGGTGCGGCTCTGGCGGAGCTGTTTTGGCAAGATAAAGCACTACTTATGGCAAGCCGAGGTTGTTGTTTTTTTGTGCAAAAATAGCCACATTCGTTTCAGTTCCATTTCAAACACAGGAAGCGAGCGTTTGCCAAAATGACAGGCAGAATCAACAGGGAAAAGGAGAATTGTTTGTAATCCTCCTGGAGGATCACTGGAAGGAGGGTGGGTGTGGAAGGAAATGCCTGGATTCTCACCAGTGTCCTCTTAAAGGTGGATCTGATAGGCTGGACCTGAACTTTCTCTTATGATCACCTAAATAAGGCAATTCCAGAGCTTCTGCTGCCTAGAAATCATATAAGCTGCATATCTTGCCAGGCCAGAGACAGCTGGATGTCAGGATACAACCTTGTCCGCTCTTCCATCAGGGTAGAGACTTGCAGGCTTTGAGCGAAGGTCTGAGAACTTTGTTGTAAAGGTGCAGTATCCCTGATGTGTTACAACATTTCAGGACGTACGCCGCACTGACCCGGGAGAAGCTGCTGTTCTTGGTTTGACAGATGCTTTTTCACATACCAGGCTGAATCTGTTATTCCCTTCCCACTGGGCATTACGCGTTTGAACATAGCGTGAACACGAGAGATGCAAATCAGGCATCCAAACCAAAACAATCCAGCGAGAGTGGCCCAAGCAACAGGTAGGCGGCCGGTGGGGCCTTTGTGTGCCAAAATCCCACGCCACGTGTAGGCTTGAGGCTGCCCAGCTCGGAGCAGCCGAAAATCCGCCTGCGCTGAGCAGCGCGTGGTGGCGTGCCGGGTCGGCCCCGGAGGCGCAGGGGAGGAGATACTGCACCTTTAGCCGCCGTTACGCCGAGGGCCAGGTGTATTTGAGCAGAACAAATGCAAACTTTTTTGTTTAAATTCTGAACTGTTTCTACTTGTGGGTATTTTTATCCCATTCTCTCTATTTCTAGACAGTGGAAGCTCTGCCTCTAACCGGGCTGGGGATTCTACTTGGGGCTCAGGACAGGTATGTTGTGAAATGAAACGGAACAATTCAAACAAACAAACCCCAAAATCAGAACAACCAAACCCAACCGACAAACAAAGCCAATCCCCTCCCAAACCCAACCTGCTCGCAGATGTCTCTCTCTGACGTGGCGTGTCACAGCTCTCCTTGTAAATGCTATTTTTTATTTTTTTTTTTTTTTTTGCTTATCGCTAGAAACAGATTGAAGTTGTTAAGAAAGGGCCAAGGTGTGAGTGCTGCTGACATGTACAGGTGGAAGCTTTCCTCCCATGAACCCTGCAGCTCTACATGTACCACAGGTAGTTATAAGACGCAGCCAAACGCAGCCTCTGCACAGCCGCCGAAACCACCCGGTGTGTGAGTCGCTTTTACGTCTCGTAGGGATGGGAAGGACCTGGTGATGTGCAGGGGATCTCTCCATCACTAGATCTGGTGTAGCACGACCCCACGTCCCCCAGTGTAGTCTTGCAAAGCCGGGGGGGGTCACAGCTCAGCCCCCCGAGCTCTGCAGAGCCACTGGTTCGTGCTGCTGGGGAGGAGAGGAAAGCCCCCAGGGTCTCACCCCGTGGGCGTTTTGTGCAAAGCGTTTGTGAGCTGCAAAAAGCTCCCTGCCCGCCTGCATTTACGAGCCCGGTGGGGTCCTAACACTTCTTGCTGGGTTTGAGCACGTCGGCTCCTTGAACCAGGGCAGACGTGACAGCGAGGGGATTGAAATCTGTGCAGCCAGGCTCCTGCTTTTCATGGCTTTTTATTTCCTGTTCCCTTTTGAACATTCAGGGGGTTTTGAAAAGCTCAGCTTCTTTCTGACAGAGTGAAATTTTGAAGATTGTTCGGCTCTGGCAGGAAACAAAGCAGCACTTGGCTTTTTGATTTAGTTTTGTTTCTCCCACCCCTCCTGCTGCTGAGCCTGGTCTCAGCTGCAATGGTGTCAACCTGGAACAGCAACACATCTGCCAAAGCCTGGCCTCTGTTCTTTTTTTCCTAAATTCCCCCTTTTTTTGCCCCGCAAAAGCTCTGAGTCCCCTCTCCTTTGCTCCTTCGTTGGTGGAGGGGGGGGAAGTTGGTGGTGTCCCTGGTCCCCTGCACTACTGGGCATGAGCCCTCTGCTTGCTGATGCAGTCCCTGAAATAATCCAGATGCTGTGGGGCTCCTACAGTTACAAGGAAAAAGGGCAAAAAAGGAGACCACAGTCTAGGGGATGCCTTTTAGAAAAGCAAATACAATGATTTTATTTATTTTTTTAAGGGTGCCAGGCACCTGCACGCAGTGTGCAGGTAGCAGGAGCTTTGCAAGCCATCCTCCTCCCCAGAATCCCATCAGCCGCACGTTCTGGGTCGTTTTTGGCTTCTTTGATCCCCTCTGATCAAATCTCCCCCTTGACTGGGACAGGCTGCTCTGCCCAATTTGCAGTCAGCAGGGAGAGGTTCTGCTTAAATTTCTCCTTTCTCGTTACCTTTTCCTAATGATACCTCACAGAGAAGCCATACGATGTCAGGAGCTGGAGACCTCTCTTTTTTTGTTTTTGTTTTGTTTGTTTGTTTTCATGTAAACCACGGGAGCTGCCTCACAGACCCGTTGCCCTAAGCATTTCCTATGAAAACACGTTGCTTGTATGTTATTGGTGGTGAGCCCTGCACATGGTGGCTGTACCCACTTCTGGAGACCTTGCCAGTGTTGCCTTTGGTGGCTGCTGCCACCCTCCCTGCTGGGCAGCATCCTCCCCGTGGGCAGAAAGTCAGATTTGCTGCTTTCCCGCAGGAGGAAATTTTGGAAAACGCAGCTAAGGGGGGAGGAGTGGAAAGAAAAAAAACAACAAATTTGGATGTCAAAAGTCACCAAGCGTCCTCTGTGTGTGTGTATTCTCTTTGAAACCAGGAGTGATGTCCACGTATGCTATGTGTGTGCGCTATGACGGGATCGAAGTGGACGATACGTACTGTGATGCCATGACCCGCCCCGAGCCCGTCCATGAGTTCTGTGCTGGGAGAGAGTGCCAGCCAAGGTACCGCCTCGCAGGGCGCTTCCTCTGCCGGGGATGCATCGAGGGGGGGGCAGCACGGTGTGGGGGGCAGCAGGGATATGGGGCGTGTGCCCCTAGCACCCCAGCCCTCCTGCCCCGCTTGCCTGGGCTGCCCTGGGGCACAGCGAGGCTTCCCCTCGAGGGTTGTGGTTTCGGCTGATGGGTTGAAAGCTCCCCAACCTCCTGGTGGTTTGCAGCTTGTAAACTGCAGCCGTCCGGACCTGTGCCCTCTTTGGCATCCTAAATGTTACTGAGGTTTGCTTGCAGTCAGAGCAAAGTATGGGATAGTGGTGCAGACAGGAACCTGTTTTCCTTCTGTTGTGGCTTTTTATCCAAAAAGCGTGCTTTGGGTTGCGGTCCTGAGCCAAACCGTGCAGCTTGGGTGCATCTCTGCTGCTGGTTTGTAACACGGGATGTGCGTGTTGGAACAGCAGTCACCCGTGACTGTCGGAGTGAGGACTTGATGAGGTCAGACTGGGGCAGTGCAAAGGGATAAGGAAAGGTCTGGGGCATGCCCTGAAATGGTCTCATTCAGCAGCAGCACAAAGTGAGGCCAGGGTGGCAGCAGGGACCAGGCACAGCCCTACAAAAACCCAGAGCGGTTGTTTTCAGCTTGGGTAACTGTGAAGGACAGCTGGTCGTGCTGGAGAGGGCGAGGGGATGGAAAGCACGTGCCTGTTGTGCTGGTGGCATCTCGCCGGACTCTGCACATTGAGGCTGAAAACCAGAGCAGGTCATGGTGTGAGTGAGGAGAGCACAGGGAGGGGAATGGTGCTGCCGGGAGCAGCCTGGTCCTGAGGGCACCACGAGGACTTTATTTGCACTAGCTTGGTGTTTTCCTAGCATGAGCGTCGGGATGTCCCACTGGTCTCTTACAAAGCCAGCTTCTCCTTGGGTTTGTGCTGCTTCAGTTCCCTGGGCTTTAGCATGGTGAGTGGGGTAGCTGTGAATGCAGCAGGAGAGCAGGTGGATGAAGGAGCTGCTGGAGGCCCAGATGGGGCAGCCTGGTGCCACGGAGATTCTCCTGTAGCTAAAGCCAAAAGAAATTTTTGATTTGCCTGAGAGCTGTCTGATCTGGGTGGGAAAGACTTTGGTTTCCTCTCCTTTCTGCGCTCAGGTGGCACCTGGAAATGTGACAGCCTGCTGTGGCTGCAGGGTGTGAGGCTGGTGTGCAGGGGGGACATCGTCCACGTATCCCCAGGGCAGCCTTGTGACCTGATTTGTTTAGATTTTTAGTTTTTTTTTTTTTCTTTAAATATTATTCTTTATATCAGAGCTCTTAAAATGCTGCTGTACTACAGAAGGCTTGAGCATAGGAGGCTTTTCCCTTGATTTAGAAGTCGCTCCCTCTCACAGTGGCCGGGGCAGGCATCATCTCAGAGCAGGTCCTACCTTTTCCATCCTGTCACAAAAAGTTTGAGCTAGGCTGACCATGGTGCATGAACCTTTGGGGATCTGCAGGGCTGTGGGGTGAGCCCAGTCCTCCTGTGTCCCTTTGGTAGCATTCCCAGCCCGTAGGCATTACAACACGGATGTCCTGCAGTCGTTTGGGTTGTCCCCACTTCCAAACACGCCAGCCTGCGTCCCTCCTTGGGGACTGACTGCGGCACCCCAAAAGGCACCTGCACCCCTCTTCCTTCCTGCTGCCTGCGTCCTGCTCCTCGTCACCTGTGCTGGCTGTGATAGATGCATCTGTCCCCTCTGTCCTTCAGCTGGTCAGGCAAAAAAAAAACAACAAACAACAAAGAAAGGTTGAGCATGAGCAAACAGAGAAATGTGGTGGGTTGGGGAGGGACACCAAATCCCCTGTGGCACGTACTGGCTCTGGAGTTGGGGGGCTGCACGGAGGTGGTGTGGGGTCATTTTCTCTCTTTTCGAGGAAAGTGATGGTGGTGTGGGGACAGGTGGTCAGGTTTCCCTTGCACAACGCCTCTCTCTTGTCCCGCAGGTGGGAGACGAGCAGCTGGAGCGAGTGCTCCCGCACGTGCGGCGAGGGCTACCAGTTCCGCATCGTGCGCTGCTGGAAGATGATCTCCCCGGGCTTCGACAGCTCCGTCTACAGCGACCTCTGCGAGTCGGCCGACATCACCAGGCCGGACGAGCGCAAGGTCTGCAAAAACCCAGCCTGCGGGCCCCAGTGGGAGATGTCGGAGTGGTCGGAGGTGAGTTTTGGGGATTTTTGCTTCACCTGTGGCCTTCAGAGACTCAGCACACGGGGACCTCCTAGGGCACTGGCCCCGATGGCTGCACGTGCTGGTTTGTGCCATCAGAGATGGGATGCTTCCCCTCCTGGGAGCTCCCAAAACGCTTCTTGGTCGTGATTTAAACATCTTCTTCCCTCCTCAGGCTGGGGAGAGCCATTCCCATCGCGCTGCCGATGGAAGGGCTGGTGCCTTCTCTGATTTCGCAGGATGTTTTGACTTTCCCAGTCTGGTAGAGAAAAGCTCCCTGTGCACGTGCTAGCACGATATTTTGACTGGCGTAGTGAGCTGGAGTGGCTTATTTTACCCAAACCCATATATTCCTCCAGCATGTGTCAGGGACAGATTGCTTGAGACACTCCTGGAGTCGTTTGCTCTTAGCCAGCAGCAAAGCTAATCTAATTTGGATCACATCTGAAGCCGGGTGCCAAGTTGGCTTGGGAAATAGGCATAAAAAAAGAGCACGTTTCAGAGATCTGAGGATTAACATATCAGCGCGGTGCGTCTGAGCGCTGTGCTGTTGACACTTTTCCCTGCTTAACGTTATGCATGGAGCAAACGTGTGTATGGGAGACTGCAGTAACTCAAATCCAGTTCTAAATAATGTCACTGCGCTGCGCGGTGCCAAATTTATCCACAGGATAAAAATCTCAGTTCTGTGGTTTGGGGAAAACATTCTCGAAGGACACGAAAAGCAGCTGGCTGTTCCTGCGAAGGAAGTGAGGGAGATCTCACTCCTGGCCTTAAGCGGCAGCTACAACCTTTCAGCTCCGATATTGGGCAGTTTTGGTGCCTTGGTTTTTTGTTTTGTTTTGTTTTGTTTTTCACCCTCTGGCTTCTGTGGGTCTGGGGGGGTTTGCTCAAGCAGGGCTGGAAGCAGATACATTCAGAGGCTGAGCCAGGCTCTGACCCAGCTCCATGCCCGAAAAATGCCATGAAGGCTCAGGTGGCCCCCCCAGAGCGTGGCTGCTGGGCTCTCACAGCACCCAGGCAGGATG
Organism: Aythya ferina; assembly: GCF_964211825.1. Taxonomy (NCBI): domain Eukaryota; kingdom Metazoa; phylum Chordata; class Aves; order Anseriformes; family Anatidae; genus Aythya; species Aythya ferina. Next base: position 5,462,146 of record NC_140318.1, read on the forward strand.
CAGCCCCTCCTGCACTGCTGAACCTGACTGCTGTGGCTGTTCGGGGCTGCTGTTTTGTTTTTTTTTTTTTCCAGGAGAGGGGCAGCTTTGCTCCATCTCATTTTACAGCTGCATTTAAATGCATTTTCAGTATGCATTTTTATAGAGTTTTAGGTTAAAAACATTAAAATAAATAAAAATCAGCTCCCAGCTTCCATCACCTTTAACCAGACTGTGTTGTGGCTGGGGCTGGGGCCATGCTGTGCCGGGTGGGCGCCCTGCTCACGCTGTCCCCTCTGTCCCCAGTGCTCAGCGCGGTGCGGCGAGCGCAGCGTGGTGACCCGGGACATCCGCTGCTCGGAGGAGGAGAAGCTGTGCGATGCCAGCGCCCGGCCCCTGGCTGAAAAGAACTGCACGGGGCCACCCTGCGACCGCCAGTGGACTGTCTCTGACTGGGGACCGGTGAGACCCTGGGCAGGGGACGGGTGGCACCTCCGGGCTCGCCCTGACCACCCGTCCACTCCGCGCTGTGTTTCCTGGGGTTTAGGTTTAGTGGGGCTTGTGAGCACCAAACCCTGCCCTGCAGAAGGCTCCTTGCCCATGGCAGGGATGAGCCTGTGCTCCATCCCCATGGGTCAGGGGGGATAGTGGAACCCTGTGCCACCCTGAGAGCCTGGCCAGCTCCTGCTGTTGTCACCCAGCAGGTGCCAAAAGCACCCTGTCTGCTGCTGAGCTTGGCAACGCTGATGCTCCATGCCTAGAAAATGAACCTTTAGCCTTTTTCTCCCCTTTTCCCTTCCTGCACACTTCTGCTACAGAGACCCTCTCCATCCCAAGCTATTTTTACGCAGGGTTTTTATTCCCTGGCTAAAAATAAGCAGTTTCCATGGCAGCAGCGGGGCTGCAAAACGCTGTGCGTATCAGGAAGAGCGGCCGCAGGAGAGCCAGGGAGCCTCCGCTGCTCCCCCCGAGGCTCGGGACACGGCTGAAGCAGTGAAGGGGGGACACTGGCAGCCACTCGCTTGGCCCCATTTATCTTGGTCTCTGAAAGCCGCCCCAAGTTCCCCTGTTTGTGGCACTTCTCCTCCTGCCCATGCCAAGGAGGTGCCGAGTTTTGCTCGGTGCCAGTGGGATGCGACCGCGGGGCATGTTGGCTGCAGGGGTTCCCCGGGGAAGGATGCGCCCAACTGCCCCGCAGCAAGCATTTACTGCTTTTTTAATCCAAACCCCGAGGATCCCTTGACAAGGTGGGGCTGGGGAAGAGCTGAGCCCCAAGCAGGCATCTTGGTCCCCAACCTGGGTCATCCATGGGGCTGGGATCGTGCTGCTTTCCCCGCCGCTGACCGCCTGCTGTGCTCGGTGTGGTTTCAGTGCAGCGGCGGCTGCGGGCAGGGCAGGATGATCCGGCACGTGTACTGCAAAACCAGCGACGGGCGCGTGGTGCCGGAGTCGCAGTGCAACCTGGAGACGAAGCCGCTGGCCATCCACCCCTGCGGGGACAAGAACTGCCCGTCGCACTGGCTGGCGCAGGACTGGGAGCGGGTAAGGTTTGGGGAAGGGGCAGTGCTCAGCAGTCCCCTCGGGGGGCGATGGAGGAGGACGCTCTTGGTGCGGGGCAGGGATGGGGCGTGCACGGCTCTCAGCCCCGCTTGCATCCCCGCAGTGCAACACCACGTGCGGCCGGGGCGTGAAGAAAAGGATTGTGCTCTGCCTCGAGATCGTCAACGGCAAGATCAAGACCCGCAACCCTGCTGACTGTGACGTGGCCAAGAAGCCCGTGGAGGAGACGACGTGCTTTGAGCGGCCGTGCTTCAAGTGGTACACGACCCCCTGGTCGGAGGTAGGCAGGGAGGGGGCTGGGGGCAGCTCGGGGGGGGGGAAATTCCCTTCCTACACCACCTGCAAAATGCCCCGAGGAGCTGGGTGAAGCTTTGCAAGGTGCAGCCCGCAAGGGAGCACATGGAGGAGCCCCTTTGCTTTGCTAGCAGCTCAGAGAGCCTGCCCTGGCACAACACAGGCAGGACTTGCTGTGAACAGGACCGAGAGGAGATGTTTTGTGTTAGTTTTAGCTTTTTTTTTTTTTTTTTTTTTTCCCGTTATTCTTTTTCACCCCTTTTTCCCTGCACCAGCTTGTAGGAGTGTGGCTGGGGCTGTGCACGGAGCCTGCACTGCAGCTGCCCCACAGATGGGCAGGGAGCAAAGCTGGGGCCCAGCAAGGTGTGGGGTGATGCTGGGGGCAGGCTGGGCTGTCCCAGTCCCGTGCGGGGCTCCTCTGTGCCGCGAGCAGGGAGACGACAAGCAGCGAAGGGCTGTTCCCAGCTCCCTAACGCAGGCCTTCTCGTCTGCCTGGAGCTCGTTTTGTTTAGTCTTAAAACCCATCCTTGCAGCCTATAATTAGCCCAAGAAACCCTGCTGTAATCCCCGTGCGCCGAGGCATCCAAAGGGCAGCAGGCTGCGAGCGCAGCCCAGGAGCAGCTCTGCGCACCCCGGACACGTTGCACAGATCCCAGCCCTACAGCCCCAATCCGGGGGGGGGTCACGGCCACCCTGGTGCCACCGAGCAGCTCTGAGCCAGGTGGTTTCAGTGAGAGGAGGGAGTTTTGCAGCCCCAGGGGTGGGAGCGTGTCCATGGATCGCCGTCAGCCTGCTGCAGACGTCTGAGTGCTGGCAGTGAGGATGGAGCGAGGGGCCAGCAGTGCCACCAGGGGTGCAGAGCTCAGCCCCCTGCCCCGACTGCTCCAGCGAGGGGGTTTTTTAGCAGGTCCTGGCTCGGCGCAGACCCCTATGGAGTGGGGTTTCTCGCCTCAGCCCTGAATCTCTGTTCTCCAGTGCACAAAAACCTGCGGCATCGGCGTGAGGATGCGGGACGTGAAGTGCTACCAGGGGAAGGACATCGTCCGTGGCTGTGACCCGCTGGTGAAGCCAGTCGGCAAGCAGACCTGCGACCTGCAGCCCTGCCCCACAGAGCCCCCAGGTGAGCCCCCCCTGGTGTTTTATTTTCCATAGCCCCCCCAGCTTGCTGCTCACCCCAGGGAGGACATAGAGGGCCCCAGGGACATGGTGCCATGCTTTATCTCTATGTAACCCCATTAAATAAAGGGGAGATTTTAAAAACAGCGCGCTCTAACCAGAAGATAAAAGGGAGCTGTGGAGAGCTGACCCGGGTGGTGCTTCTGTGTGATTCCAGCTCATGTCTAGGAAGTTTTGTCTGTGCCATTATTTTAATGATTTTTGGTCTCCGAATGTCCCATGGGATTTGTAACTATCTCATTATCTGACTCGTCTGCTGGCTCAAAGCCCCTGTGATCTTTAGCGAACACGCGGTTCTAATTCTTTAATAGGATTTGGGAATAAGGCTGATGTGGGAGAAGAGCACGGGGGCGGGAGGCAGGTTTGGGACCGGCTCCGGGCCTGGCTGCGGACCTGGGGTGCCCCTGGCTACCAGCTCAGCTTCCCAATGGGTCAGGGGTGCGCTGCAGTGCGTTTGGGGTGCCTCAGTGGCTCTGGCAGTCCCTGGGCAGCTCCCCCAGTGAAGAGCCCAAGCTGTGGGGCTGGGACCACGTGCGGCTCCCCAGGGCAGGCATGATGAAACATATGAGCCTTGTACCTCTGCCTGGGCTGATGATGATATTCATGGGGAAACCGCTTGGCTTTTCCAGGGGATGCTCTGCCAGGGAGCATGGACATGACAGTGGCAGCCGGGGTGGTTTTCTTTTTGCCCAGCCCACGGTATTTAGGGCAGGCTGTGTATGGGATAAAAGGAACTCATGAACTTGCAATGTTTTTTTTTTTTTTTTTTTTTCTTTCTATATCAATGACTTTTTCCTTTTTTCTTCTCTCCCCTCACCAACCTGCCTGCCCCGCAGATGACAGCTGCCAGGACCAGGCAGGAACCAACTGCGCTCTGGCCATCAAGGTGAACCTGTGCAGCCACTGGTACTACAGCAAAGCCTGCTGCCGCTCCTGCCGCGCTCCCCACTCCTAGTGTGGGGCTGGGGGGGCCCGGCCAGGCTTCTCCCCCCACCCACAGGGCCCCAGGCACCGTGCAGGGCGAGCTGCCGGACCCTAAGGGCGCTTCCAACCATCCTTCCCCTGCCGGCGCAGAGCTGCTCCCCTCCCCTCCCTGGTCATCAGAGCTGTACATAGGTCCTGTATATTTGATTTCCCCCGCCGGCAGCCATTCACCTCTTTTTTTTTTTTCCAAGGTCTTGTCCTTTGGTTTCTTTTTGCCTGTGCACGTTTGGGGTTGGCAACAGGGAGGCGTGAGCCTGTTGGAGGGAGAGCACCAGCACCTTTCCCTTGCAGGGGGTGCCTCCTCCCCGATTTATCCCCAAAATCTGAGCTCTCGTTAGCATTTAACACGGTGGGGAGCTGATCTTTGCTAAATGAACTCGAGCCCAGGCCCTTTTTTTGTAATATGTAGGTGTATACTTTTTCAGAGGATTTTATCTTATAATCAAATGGTAGTTCCATAGTCCTTACAAAAAAAAAAAAAAAGGTAATGCTGACATATTGTATATAATATGGAAACATAACTGCACTTTATATCACAAAAAAGACGTGCTCTTTTTTAATATATTTGTTTACATACAGTGAACTTTATCCACATAATCATTAATTTGTACTCATATGTATATTTTAATAAAATTGTCATATTTATGGTGGTATCTTGTTTTATTCTCCAGTTTGTGGTGGGTGTTTGCCCCTGGGTGCTGGAGATGTTGGTGTCAGGGCTACCACTCTGTGTGCTGGGTCTCCTCCGGGGGGAAGAAGAGCAGCTCTCAGCCCACGAAGGGGAAATACGGCTGCTCTGATAGCCAGGCAGGGAAAAGTCCCTGAATTTGGGGCCTTTCTGGGCCGCTGCTCTGGGGTTTGGGATTCTCTGGGAGTTGGGTCCTGGGTTTATGAACTGCAAGGTTTTTCAGGAGCCTGCAGGCAGAAAGAGGTTCCAAAGATGGACCTCAAAATCCACGGCAAAGTAGTTCTTTTTTTTTTTTGCTTTTATTTTTTTCTTTGATGCCCGAAGTCCTGTACAATAGTTCACCAGGTGAAGGTTAGAGAAAGTCAATCATTTGCTTTGTTTCCAAGCTACACTGGAAGGAAAAAAAATAAAAAATAAAAGGAAGAAAAAGAAAAGGAAATAAAGGAAGGCCGGAAAGATAAGTACATTCACAAGAAATGCAAAGGATCTGAAGTCTAAATGCGTTTAACCAAACTGCAGTGAGCACTGTACAACCTGGCTGTGCCACCCGGAGCAGGGAGCTGCTCCCTGGAGCACAGCCCGGGCAGGACCAAACGCTGGATATTAAACGTGTACAAAACCAAGCCCAGACCCACCCCCCCCACCCCCCACCCTCCAAGAGAAACCCCAAAAAGTCAAAGATACTCTGCAAAGACCGACTTGTACCTCAAAAGGTTTGGTGGGGAATTAAAAGCCCTCACAGCTAAAATGTCCGGATGGGCTGCAGACAGTGCGGGTACACCGATGGCTGCGGAGCGCCGGCTTTTTTCTTCTCATCCCATCTTAAAAATCGATGCCTGACCCAGAGCACAGCGCTGAGGCCATCAGAGTCCATTTGCAGCCCCTGCACCCTCTGCTGCAGCAGGGCGAGCTGTCCCCCGAGTCCAAGGTGATGCTTTTAACCTGAAAACCGCACAGTCCGGGAGCAAGAGGGTACTTGTAAGACAAACCGTATGCGTGGAGGGTGGAATTGAGCCAGGAAGGGGAAAGCAGGGCCTGTGAGCACCCCATGGACGCACCAATGCAAGGTGCAGGTCCTGCTACCACAGCTGTAGCGATAACCAAACTGCTCCCTCGCTGCTTGGCCAGCACCCAGCACCAGCTCCGTGCCCATGCAGCCCTGGCCGGATCCAGCGCGGAGCTGGGGCAGAGCTGGTGCCACGATCCTGGCCAGGGGAAACAGCACAGGAAGAAACACAGAGGTGGCTCTGCCTGAATGTGAAGTGTTCTGACACATCCCTGGGAGGGGAGAAAGTTTCGTGGGTGTTTTTGTATTTTTTTAATATATATATATTTAATTAAATTTATTTTTAGCTTTTTTTTTTAAATAATAAAAAAGCATGTAAAAATGTGCACGCAGGGGCGTACGCACACATACGCGGCCACTCTCTTGCTCTCCCAGCGCTCAGCTCCCTAGATTAGAAGTAGCATATGGCGTTATTTGTTGGGGGCAGGCTGGTTATTTGGGGAGGGCAGCTCTGGGTCTTCCCTCCATCTGGAAGCGTTCTGTGCGTTGCTCCCACCTGGCAGCGCAGCCGAGCGTCTGTGCGCTTGCAAACCCACCCAGCCCGGCTCCATCGGGCTCAGACAAGCTCTGCACCCGCTGCCCCCAGCCCCTGAGGGTCTCACGGCTGCTACCCGGGGAGAAATGGCCAAGGGGGGCAGCGAGAGGGTGCAGGCACTGGGACAGGATGGGTGCGCACGTGTGCATGGCTGCAGCACGGAGTGGTGCAGGATGGGGTGGTGGAGGGGTGGGCAACAGGAGCCCTGCTTTGCCGGGGGACCATGGTGTGTGTGTGCACGCGTGTGTTTGCACACTAGGGCCAGGACCCCGTGGGTGCTGGGTGTCCCCGGGGAGCAGCACGAGGCATTTTGCAGCCACCCCTGCGCCCGTCGCCTGCCTGACACTCAGTGCTCCTGTCTGACGTGGAGGGGGGGCATTTACTCTGTATAAAAGGCTGCACAATATCAAAATCCTCTTTATAAAAGAAAAACAAAAATGCAAAGCAGCACTAGAAAACCTCGTGTCCCTGCTGCAACCGTCCTCACCCTCGCTTACCCCCCTTTTTGGTAAATGTTGCAATTTACCACGTCTCTGCCCACAGAACACAGCAATACATTCAACCCCCCCCCCCAAACCCTATTTATTTTTTTTCTTTAAAACTATTTTGTGGGTTTTAAAAAGTCCTTGGGATGCTGCCTCACACGTCGGTGCTGATGCTGCGGCTGCGGGAGAAGGCTTCCCGCATGGCCGAGAGCCGGTTGGGGTTGAGCGCCTGCAGGTTGCCCACGCTCACCGGCAGCTCCAGGTCTTCCTGGCTGACGGTTTGGTAGCTGACCCGGTCCCCCCCGTTGTGCAGCTCCTCGGGGGGCTCCTGCAGGAAGAAGGTGGGGGGCTCATACTGCCCGCAGCCGGGGCAGCCGCTCCGGCTCGGCGTCGCCTTCTTGCTGAAGGGCGAGGAGGCGTAGAGGGACGGGCCGTTGGTCAGCACTACGTTGCGGTTGCAGTGGAGCGGAGGGATGTGGGAGTGCACGGCGAAGTCGGGCTCCTCCTCGTCCTCCTCGGACTCATCCTTCTTGCAGCAGTAGTACTGGAACGGGACGGGGCTCAGCCGGGGTCCCAGTGCCACCACCGCGTCGCCACGCGCTAGGGAGGTGGGATCGGGCACGGGGACCCCCCTGTCCTGCCCCGGCCCTATCATGCTGCCCTGCTCCATCCCCATTTTGGAGTCCTGCCCCATCCCCATCACGGTGCCCTGCTCCATCCCCGTTTTGGTTTCCTGCCCCGTCCCCATCACAGTGCCCTGCCCCATCCCCATTTTGGTGTCCTGCCCCGTCCCCATCACGGTGCCCTACCCCGTCTCCATCCCCGTGCCCTGCCCCGTCCCCGTGATTCCACATCCCCAGCCTTACCTGGAGCCTACAGTAGCAGAGAACAGCGATTATACAAAGTAAAATGACAGTTGCTAATATTCCACCTGTGATGACCACGGTCCCGGCTGTCATTCGCCCTCTTCTCCATTAACAGCCTGTAACACAGAGCACACGGGGTGCTGGGGCGCAGTGCTGCCAGCCTGGGGGGGGGATGCTGTGCCTTTGTAGAGGGGTGAGGGCAGGATCAGGCCGGGTGCCAGCACTGGGAAAGCCATCAGGGGAGCCCTCGGCCCCTCTAAATGCCACCTGGCAGGTGGGAGAGGATGGAAAAAGCCTGGTGCAGTGAGGGGAGAGATTTACTGAGTGTTAGTGCACCCCGCAGGTGTGCCGAATAATTGAGCTGCAGCGACAGCACACCTCGAAGGGGGGGTGAACGGGGGTGCTGGGACCCTATGGGACTCGCACAAATGGTCCTACAGTGAAAATCCCATCCTGTGATGATGAGGGAAGCAGCAGCCACCAGTAAGCTGCCCCATCAGCCAGCTGAGAAGGGTGCCATGGGGTGCACAGCACCTCCGGATCTGTTCTGGCTACCAGCAGGCTGCTCCGAATGCAGGAGGGGGATAAAGGGAAATAAATCCTGCCCGGTGCCAGCACGGGGCTTGGCCATGAGCTCACAGCACCCCCGGTGCCCTCTGTGCCCTGTGCTGGGGACAGGAACCTGCCCACGGCTCCTGCCAGGAGCGCAGAGCTTCAGGAGCAGCATCGCAGTAAGGGGGGGGGGTGAGGTTGAGCTGTGCACATTTTTTCTCTGAGCCTATAATCCATTTTCCCCATGAAAACAATGTGGTATTTTAATTTGGAATAACTGGAACTGCTAAGTGAGCCTTTAATGACTGCAGGGACAGGCGCTCTCCTCTCCCCTCCCAAAGCAGCGAGCTGCGGTATGGGGTGGATCCGCCTGGCGCAGCAGGGACCGAGCTCTGTGCCTCATTTTGGGTAAGATGAAGTGTTGGGGGAGCACGGGGGTACCCGGGACGGTGCTTCTGAGAGCCCTGGGCACCCAAACCAAGCGTGCTGACCATCATGGGGATGCTGTGGTCAAGCCACTTGCTTGTTTCTCAGGGTAGCAACAGCAGCCACCTCTCCCCACAGTGCCCTTAGGGGAATTTGGGTGCTAGCATGGTAAAATGTGTAAGGTCCCCAGCCCTGTGCTGAGCAGACGCTGTGCACCATGCAGTGTGAGACAAGCCTGAGCCCTGCAATACTGGTGCAGGTCTTGCACTGAGCATCCTTGCCCCAGGAGCTCAGCAGAGGCTTGAAATTCCCTCCGGCCGTGCAGAACAAGACCGAGCTGTGCCCTGGGGGGGGATGTGAGGAGCAGCACCGCTGCCTGCACACACCTCATGCACTGACACCGGCATCACTGCACAGCCCCAGCAGCCCCTCAGTGCCACGAGAGTGGAGCTGGGAACAGGATCACCACCATAAATTAACAGAGAGAGTGAACTCTGACCACCTACCCGAGAAGCGCTTTAACAAAGCTGGCCTCCAGCTCGTGAGATCAGGTTAAAGAAAAAAAAAAAGAAAAAAAAAAAGAAACACCTAAAAAACAGCCACCCCAAACCCAAATTGCTTCAGCACCCGAGGAAAAGCAACCGTATCTGTCAGGGATTTAACCTGCTTCCAAAGAAAATAAATCTGCGGCATATTTTCAGGCGCTTAATGTCCTGCTAAAGTTGGGTAAGTGCTGAATGGATAAAGCAGTATCACATTTTATGTCGCTGCTGAGCGGGGCTGTAGGATTTATACCACCACTGTGCAACGTGAGAGCTTCTCATACTGCACAGCCACGGGGCAAGTGTGGGGCCGAATCCTGCCCTCATCCCTGGGGCAAAATGTTCTGTGGCGGCTCAGGGGGACACAGCCAGGGAAGTGTCCTCCCAAACTGCATTAGGGATTTGGGAACGCCTGCTCAGAAAGGGATTTAGGGCCGTGCTGGGTTCCCCTGCGCCTGCGCTGCTCCCGTTTCCATTAAATGGGTGCCCTGGGGCAAGCAAGGGGAGCACGAAGCGATGTGCCCTGCTTCCCTCCCCACTGGTGCCACCATGGTCGGCCAGATGTGCCACTCACAGCCACCACTCGACACAGAGCCAGACCTTTTGCATCTCACTTTTTCCCTCCCGTAACATACTTGTCTGATTAAAGCTGGGTACCTGGAAGCACTAAACTCTCCAGCGTGCAAAGGAAGAGGGGGGAAAAGCCCATAAGCAGAACAATTCCTGTCTAGACCTCCTTTTTACATTTGTTCCTAATTTCACGCTCCGCAGGCTCACAGATTCATATATTTAGTAATAAATATCTTGGTAAAAGGAAGTGCTTTGCAGCTCCGCTGTGGGCTCGGGGGAGGTATGCAGGAGCCCTGCTAGGAGGAGCGCAGGAACCAGCAGGCGCGTCCCACGGCCACTTGGCTCCTGCCTTCCCCCTGGGTAATGTGAGGAGCCCTCGAGCTACCAAGGACGCCCGAACACCCGAAAAGCTGAAGGTATTTCTCTGCACAGCTGTTTTGGGCTGCTCCTGGCTGAGCTGCTTTGGTTTAGGCACCGTCCTGTGCTGCTTGCCTGGTTTTGCTACGGCTGCAGCTCGAAGGGTCTGGATGGCATCAGCCCTGCAGCAGCTGGAAAGCCTAAAACATGAGCAATTGGACTTTGTTCCTCACAGCCTGGAGAGGACACGAGCAGAGCTCCCAGCAATTCTAGCCCTGGTTTGGTGGCTCCTTCCCTTGGTCCAGGTGCTGGAGCCCTCCAGCCACAGCAGGGTCTTGAAGAGCAGCCAGACCCTGCCTGGTGGTGGCTGAGGTGAGGCTGAGGTTTCTGTAAGAGACCTTCAGGTGCCAGTTAAACCAGCTTCTGACATTTGCAGGTGTAAGAAAAACCTTCAGACTGGACTGCTAGATGAACAGGGCCTCCACCCACCTCATCCCATTCCATGGCAACATAGTCACCCCAAGGCCTTTTGCACTAGCTGGAAGTACATTAATAGAAAAGACCAAAAATTGAGCCTGGTCAGTGTGCTGGTCCCACCAAAGCTCTGCCTGCCCCAGGAGACCGTGTTTTAGAGCAAAGAGCTGTGGCCACAGCTTGTCCTACAGCAACAGCGCTCCGTGCATCCCCTGCCAGCCCTGGGACCTGCAGCCAGAGGCCACACATCCAGCCCACGAAGGCTTCCAGGCCTTTTCTCAGCTCTTCCATGCACAGCTACACCTGATGCCATGCTTCTGATCAAGCCCCGCTTCAGAAGAAAGGAAAACAGCCCAGCAATTAGAAAAAGGGCAACGGGAGAGCACACGAGGCGTGCAGGATGCCCGAGCTGCAGCTTCCCAGAACTTCTTGCTGCTGCTTTACACCCCACAGCCAGGTGCAGGCAGCATCTGTGACCCAGGAACTTGGCCCAGAGGTTAGAAAGACATCTCCATGTAATGAACTGCTTTGGGAAGGGGAGACTGGATCTGAGCCCTTGATGCTGCAGTGTTTTGGGGGAACCTGGCCTGCTCTGGCCTCTCGGTGCCAGCGCTCTGCCCGAGGGTGAACCCCAAAGCAACCAGCAGGAGGGGAAGCCCAGCAAGCAGCCTCCAGCACGGGTGGTGGGAAGGCAGCAAATGAATGAGGAGCCCAAACCCATTTGGTGGCAAATAGAGCCATGTTGCGGCATTTCTCCCAGCGGCTGTAACCCTGCCCAGTCAATGAACAAGGGCCGGGCTCGAGGAGCAGCAGGGCAGCGTGCCAGCGGGAGGTTTGCACTCAGGGAGCTGGCAGGCAGGGCAGCTGCCAGGAACACGGGCACAGGACGAGGCTTCCTGGCTGAAACCCACTCCAGGCAGTGGGGCTGCGGCACCGCTCTGTGCTTTTTCTCTCTCTCATCCCCGTGACAGCAGCACCGCTGGCCTGGGGGCTGGTGCTCTGCACAGACAGCTGGCCTGCATGGGCAGTAACACAGCCAGGAGCTTTTACACCCCATCAGAATGGGAAGCAACCAAACCTCACACCCACCTGGAAGTGCTTGCCCCTTTCTACTGCCCTTATTGCTGTTGCCTGCCTCGAAGCCACTCACCGAGGCCACTGACCCCCCTCCAGAGGTAGCCCGCAGCTCGGCTAGGTCTGCAGGGACCCGGCTGGCTTCAGTCCCAGCCCTTCTCAAGCATCCCCCAAGCTCCTGCTGACATCCAGACCGGAAACAATCCATGGAGGAGGTGATCAATAGCTGCTTCCCAATTAATTCTTCAGCTGCCAGGCTCCTGCTGGCGCAGTGCTGAGCTCTGCAGAAGAGCATCCCGGGGCCATCGGGCTCAGCACAACCGGGGACCATGGCTGCTGGGGACAGGGAGGGCAGGAGGAAAATGCCTCTGCTCTGAGGCCACAGCTCCAGAAAGATAGCGGGAGCTTGTGGAGAAAAACAGAGCCCTCTCTCTGCTCAGAAGCTGGTCCAATGCTCCCTCCTGCTGGTTTTAGCTTCCCCTGGCAATGAGGCAAGCCTCAAGGTACATCAGGCTGATGCAGGATGAGCACTAGGGCAATACGGGCAGGTTGCATGGATCATAACCCCAGGTAAGCTGTTCCATGCCCTAGGATCGATCCTCTCTGCTCTGCTCCTTCCCAACCAGAAATGCTCCCGGAGCAGCGTGGACAGCCAGGCAATGGGGACTGTCAAATGTCACACTGTGAAATGTCACCAGTCCTTCTGTCTGCTCTTTTTATCATTCCACGCAATTTTATAGCCCATAGTGCTCTATTAAATATTATATGGCAGACCAAAGACCCAGAGAGAAGCCGCTGCTTTTCTGACAAGCTATATGAGACTCCTCCATATGCTGCGGACGCGGCGGGCGCGCATCCCCGCAGGCGGCAGCACCAGAGCAGCCGGGCTGTGCTCCTGTGCTGGAACAGCTCAGAGAGAGCAAAACCCAGCAGAGGATGCCCAGACAGCTTGTCAGGGACATCACACAGCGACAGCCACTCCGATTTTTTTTTTTTTTTCTTTTTTTCTGAATCTAGTATCACAGAAAGGCTTAAAAGAATCACAGATTCGTGGGACAATTAGGGACCCCCCACACACACACTAATTACCATTATTCATATTTAAAAGGGACATCAGCTCTTAGTGAGCCTTCTGAATGCTCAGCACACTCCAGCAGGCTGCCTTCAAAGGGATTCGATTTAGGGGATGCCAGCCTCAGCATGGAGCGAGAGGGAATATGTGCACTGCAATAATGAGGCAATAATGTCATTTAATACAACCTAATCACTCCTAATGAAAAATAATATTTGCACAGCTCATCAAAGCGGCATTGAGGCTTACTAAGCACAACTCCAGGCATGAATTTAAGTGAGTGCAGATGCTAAAAGGAAGGCAGCAGTGCTGCTGGGGAGGGATGGGGGGAACACTGGACAGTGCCATAGGAACGTCCTTCTTCCAGTGCCCTAGGACCATCCCAAAGGGACCAGGAAAGGAGTTTGTGGATGCTTCAGCATTGTCTGGAATTGAGCAAGGTACATTCACCCTGTTTCATCCCTCTGACCCTCTGGAAAACTGCAGAGAGCACAGCTGGGAGCAGGAGGGGACCAGACTGCTGAAAGCAGCCCTGCTGCAGCCCTACAAGGGCCCTGTGCAAACATCAGGACAGATTGAAAAGAAAAAAAAAAAAAAAAAGGAACCTGTGCGGAGGTGATGGGAGCTGCTACCAGACCACACCAGAGATGTCTGCTCTCCACATTTCCACCTGTTCCAGCCCAAACAATCTCAATCTGCATAAGTACCAGGAATTATTTCCATGCGCCAGCTGGAAAGCAGGCCGTCATCCAAAACACTCTTAAGCAGCCTAAACTCCTTAAAAAAAAAAAAAAAAAAGGCAAAAAAAAAAAAAAAGCAAGACAGGCTGTCTTTCCACCCTGCATCATTTAATCTCCTCTTGAATTATGGTTTAGTCAGCCCGAGATATTAGCATGAGAGAGAGCAGGGTTTTTTTTGGTATTAGCAGCTTGAGATAAGCCGCAATCACTGCTAAGTGGGAAATAAGTCTGGGGTAGGGACACACCCCCCAAGGAGACTTCTCCTCACCACAAATCTTGGCCTTGATTTGTACTTTTCCCTGTCCATGCAGGGATCTCCATCACCACCCAGCAAGGGGCAGTCTGCCGAGCAGGGGCTGAAAGATCACAAAGACCCAGTTGTCAGAGAGCTCTGCTGAAATGGTGCAGCAAAGGCAGAAAAGGGGGCGTTTGTCCTCCTGGAAGAGCAGTGCTTCCCAATATTGCTCCTTTCACTTGGATTTTGAAGGCTTTTAAGTACAGCAAAGAGCAGCTGCTGCCCTGAGAGCCTGATGCTGTGGGCAGGGGACGACACCTGAGGACCAGAGGATGTTTTACCAAGTGGCTGGTGCTGCTGCAGAGGACAAGGGCAAAAAATCTCCATGGGGCTCCTGAGAAAGTCTCCTGAGATGGGTCAGGGAGCCTCCATCCCCCTGTCCTGATCGTGGGGACAAGGCTGTGGTGGGCCAGTGGAACCACAATGGGGGATGGCGAGGTCCTGGTACCTTGGTGGCCCTACAAATCCACAGGAGCAGCACCTCATGGTGGCTGTCCCCACAAAAACTGCTGCAGCTGGGGGCATCTGGTGGCTCTGGCCCTGCATGGAGCCTTGGCCTTACGGGGAGGCGTTGGAGCAGCTGGCTTGCTGAGATGGACAGAGTCAGCCCCACGCTGTTAGGGACACCATGTGCTGGTGTTTGCCTCAGATAACCACAGCCAGCCCCAGCTGCGAATTCGGCCTTCGTGCAACACCTCAGCCAAAGCCCTGCTTGAGGCCAGGCCTCCCAACCCTTCCTCATGGCCAACAAAGCAGTGCCAGGCCTGAGAGTCAAAGCCTAGCTGTACTTATACCCATTTCACAGGCAGGCAAACCGAGACCTGGGCTGGTTGAGGTTCTGCCTTCGAGGCCGGGTTGCATTTCCAGCCCACGGTGGCTTCCCCCAGGCCAGGCACTGAGCTGGGGGCAGCTCCATGCTCCTTCCACACCCTGGTGCTTGTGCTGGGGAGGATGAGCCCCCACCTCACCCAGGACCCCTGTGGACACAGATCTTGGGCAGAGTGAATATTTGGGAGCTGCCCAATTCTGCCTCATTTGCTTGGGATTCAGGGACCCAGCAAGAACGGGGTGGAAGCAGCAGGAAGCACCATTTCCTTTGGTGCTCACTAAGTGAGCTGAGAGCTCCAGGGAGAGTCCCACATCTAGCTGCAGGAATGTGTTTTTTTTTGTTTGTTTGTTTGTTTTTGTTTTTGTTTGTTTGTTTGTTTGTTTGTTTGTTTCCCTATTTAGGATATTATGATGGGAACGGGTCCCTAGGTCTCTCCTGGTCATCACATTTGAAGTAAACCCATCTTGGCTGCCCAGAGGAGCCAGCAGCAGCCAGGGACGGGCCCTCAGGGCTGCCTGAACACCCACGCAGCCCTGCCTGGGATCTCGGAAGAGATACACCTTTCTGCCTTTAAAAAAAAATATAATCATAAAAAGGGTAGGGAGTTTCCATAGCTACAGCTTTACATCACTCTCACAGAGGCTCAGGTTCAACCCATGCAAGGAAAAGCAAGCAGGGTGTTTTTTTCCCACTCCAGCCCGGCAAGTTAGCACGGTGCATGAATAAATAAGTGGAGGAGTGAAGAGCTTTTGGAAACACATCTGAATGCTGAGGGCTGCTGCTCACCCTGCATCTGCCTCACCCAACACTTGTGTGGGGTCTGAGTTCCTTTGCAGGTGGCATTGAGCCCCCAGGGCTGGTGCCAGCACCACGCTTCATGGCGAGGGATGCAGAGGTTGATGATGAACAAGGAGCAATGGGTTTCCTCATTGCTTGTGACCAGGAGTTTCCTTAAAGTCTCCTTATGCTCTCATTTATTTATTTTTATAAGGATTTATCATTGCTGCATCAGGGAAATTAATAGGGGCCATCAGTTTTCAGACTCTCGGCAACTTTACTGAAACATTTCCAGTAAATTTCCCTTTTTTCCCTCACCTTGCTTCTGTTACAGCTTTTCCTGAGAGATCAGAGAAGGAAAGGTTTAACTCAAAGGGAGAGAAACCCACCACAACAAAACAAGCACAAGCAAAAAGGCGGAAAAGATAAAGTAATTCATACAGCTCAGCTGAAAACCATCATTAGCCGAATAAAGAGAGAGAGAAAAACCTTCACACAAATTGTTCCACTTAGAAACACGTGGGCTTAGCAGAGCTGCTGAGATCAAATGTTTGAAATATCGACTGTTCCCAGGGATGGCATCTTTCAGGAACCAAAACACATGCCTTGGTGTATCTTTTTTGCCTAGCATCAGCATCAGGACGACGCAGCCACTGCCTTTGAAATGACTCCGTGATGCTGGAGAGGCCCCGGGGAGCGATGTGCTGCTTTGTGCTCCCCCCTCACGGCTCACTCATCCTCTCGCTGTGTCCCCCAGGGTCAGAGGAGCAATACCGCTGGCATAGGCTGACTGGGAGAGGCTTGTTCCCAAGCCCACAGGCCCTTCATATTCTCCCTCCTCGGGGTAGGGATGGGGCAGGATGCTCCAGCTGCTTGGTGCCTGGGTGTTGCAGCCTCGTTGCTCCTCGTATCTGCAGCAAATCAGCGCCCCGGCAGTCTGCAGTTCCTGCCTTCCTCACTTAAATTAGGCCTGATTTGTGGCACCCTAAAGCACCGGAAAATGCCAAATATCTCCTCTTTAAAAGCCAAGCCTTAGACCAGCACTCTGAATCACCAGTCTGCCCTGAGCGACAAAGCCTCTGCATGGCTCCCATCCCCTGGCCCTGCTTAGGGGCAGTCTGGCTGGGTACCAACAGCAGCCATGCCTCCCCTGGGATGCTCTGTGCTTGGGGGTTTGGGTTACAGCAGCCCCATGAGGACGTGCATGCAGGAATCCATCCACTCGGGCCAAGCAGGAGGAGGCTCGCACCCATCACTGCCCCCCTCCAGCTTCCAAACCCTACCCGAATTTCACCTTTCCTCATTCAAGCACTGAGAAAGCTTGCTACACTTGAACAAGTTAGCTGGAACTCGTTGGGAAGAAGGAATGAGGTATTGCTAAATAGCTCTTTCCACCCCAGAGCTAATAGCTCAGTTGGGACAAATTGGGAACTAATGACAGCAATAACAAAACTTTTCATTCTCTGATTTCCTGCGCTACCTAAATGTCACTCCAGCCATGGTAGTATCACAACAAGCACTTATTTAACAGCCCACCCCAATAGTAAACCATGCATAAAGCTGTATAACAGAGAAGTTTAAGACTTACAAAACCCAAACCTGCAGGCGTGTGCCACTGCCTCTGCCTGGGAGACTGGAGCTCATTGACACGCAGGTCCCTGGCATGCGGTGGAGCGCTGCCTGTGGGAGATGCCCCTCACAGGGTTAGACTGACCACAGGGCTCCTTTGGGAGTCAGAAATGCTCTCACTGCTGTCTGCAGCCCCAGCCTGTCGTTGTCTGGTAAAACACAGCAGCCCTGGGCCACGTGCTGACAAGCACAGGGCTCCAAGTGCGAAGGTTTGCCTACGGCTGCTCCATGTCGGGGATTTCTTCTGCGCTCACAGGATGCTTCAGTTCTGCTTCAGGTTGGTTTAGCTGGGATATCATGAAATTGGGCAACGTCGTGTTATTCACACTACGATGTTAGCATTCGTGTCACACAAAGCGTTTTTTCTTTTAAGATT
This sequence comes from Aythya ferina, assembly GCF_964211825.1. Classification (NCBI taxonomy): domain Eukaryota; kingdom Metazoa; phylum Chordata; class Aves; order Anseriformes; family Anatidae; genus Aythya; species Aythya ferina. Next base: position 5,479,492 of record NC_140318.1, read on the forward strand.
CCTGTAAATGCTCTCATCTGTATTCATTTTCGGAAATCTTCTCTTTTTGAGGAAAACCCAAGCACTGGTTACAGCAAGAACATTTCAGCATTTGAAGGTTTACACATTTCTGAGTCTGGGCAACTCTAATCCTCTGCAGTCAGTAGCACTGCCACAAGCCAGTAATATTTATGTTTTTTATTTGCTTTCAATCAAGTCAGACAATATTTTAAGACTTGCCCTTTGTCTGCCAATCCTACCAGTCAACAATATATCATAATATTTACAAAAGTAACCAGGCAGCAAGTAAGATTAGTGCTTGGTTTCTCAGAATCTGGTATTATAGTCTTGTGTTTTCTATAACCTATTCTGTTTTATTTAAAAATAAAACAAAAACAAAACTACGATGCCAGAAACTCAAGGGAAAATATGCGCCACCAAGAAAATCCCATTTTCTGTGGGCTGAGTCTGCTCCCACGAGCCACCGTGAGAACTGGGAATAACTCTTGGGAAGCCAGCAATGCTAAACTGTCGCAAATCAGAAAAAAAAAAAAAAAAAGGAAGCTGGAGCTGTCTAATATTAATTGAATAAATATTATCCTTGTCTTTATCCCAGGGGAATAAGCCTGCCCATGGGATGGGACATCCAACGCCAGCCAGGGGGGACACAGGCAGGCGTCCACTGCAAGGAGCAGCCAGGTTCAGCCGTGCTCAGGAGCTGAAGACAGCCAGGAGATGCTGCCCCTGGGGAAATCCTGGCTGCAGCCCTGCCAGGAGGCACCCCTGGCACTTCGAGCACCTGGATTTAGGCATGGTGGTTTTGTGTGTGCGAAGTGCTGGGTACCTTGGGGGCTTCTGCCCCCGCTGCAGTGAGCTGAGCCACGCCAGCACCCCTTCCTGCACCACAGAGCTCAGTCCTCTGGGTACAATAAAATAAATAACACCTAAGTGACAACCTAACCTCAATATTTGCCTAATTGCAAACCCTAATCAACATTTCTTATCCTCCCGTTCCTACCCCTGCTCCCACTCCCACAGCACGGCTCTTTTCCCCCAGGTCCCCTCGCTAATCTTTCCAGGGCTTAGCTACCTGGCAAGCAACACCGATCAGAATAAGAGAGATCCTTTTCCTGCCACACGAGAGCTTTATAACTGAGATCCCTGCAAAGGGAGGGAAATTGGCCAAGCTCGAGGGTTTTTGGCCAAGCTCGAGGGCAATTGCCCTCAAGGCCACGCATCTCCCGGGTTGCTCCAGCAGCTGGGGTGCCGAAGCCCTTCCTCAGAGCCGAGTCTCTGGCAGCATTAATACTGTATTTTTTCCCCAGAGGGAGCCTAGCTTGCATTTCCACAAAAAGCATAGTATCTTGCCATGTAACACACGTATATTTTGTTAACTGCAGAGTGGCGACATGCCCGCTATTGTACAGCGAATGATTTCTACAGCTGAAGTTGCAGCGAAGTCAAATTGCAGCAATTACTGACATCAAAGGAGAGCCGCTGCTGACTGTCCATCATCCTAAATATTGAAGAGCTGGCCGGGTTTTTCCTAAGGCAGCCTGCCCTTTCCATGTTACCCAGCCCTTAACAGCATCAACGTGCTGGCTGCCGCTAGAGGGATGCACGGGGCTCGCAGGGCGCAGCGGGTGCTGGCGGGCAGAGCCCCAACATCTGCACCTTGGACAGTGGATGCCAGGCCCAAGGAAGGGTGGAAAGCCAGGAATAATGATGTGCAGCATCATCTGCAGGGGCATGCCAGGCCCAACAGGCAGCCAGCAAAGGGGAGACTCCCTGCACGCAGCGGTTTGCAGCCTGGCTGTAAAGGGAGACACCAGAAACAGAAAAAAAAAAAAAGAAAAAAAGAGAGAGTTCATGGTTTGCCAGAGCTTGGGCAGGAAAGCCCACGACAGATCTTGAAGCAGAGCCAAATCCATACTGAGAGCAAAGGGGAGCCAGCCATAAATGCACAGCAAAGGCAGCTCCCTGTGCACAAAGGGGAAGCGCTCGGGGAATTCAGAGCACGAGCTCTGTCCTTGCCAGGCACCTCAGAAAATACTTGGTGTTCCTGGGGGAAAAGGGCAAGCAACCTAGGGGAGAAAAGGTGGAATATCGAGAATGAAAATGAGCCAGGCACTTTGCAGGTAGGTTGTTTTTGCCTCTAAGCAGGTGGCTTAGCAGAGCTGCAGCTTGCACACTGGAAAGCGGCCGCGCCAGGGACTCGTCTGGTCCGTGCCTGTGAGCTCCTGTCTCCTGACACGCCTGGGCACACTCACAGCAAACACCAGCCTGGATGGCCTCCCTGTGTCACCTGCTACAAGAAACTCCAGGACATCTTCCTTCTGGGGCTTGTGGCAGCCTCTGAATCTCGAGACATTTTGGTCTGCTTCAGCTGGAGCAGCCTGAGTTGGGGCAACACTGGGGGACATGATGATGACTGAACCCGTTGCATCCCCTGGCCATCTGGGTCATCCTCTTCCCATGAGAGCTCCATTTCCTTTCATTAATTTCATTAATTCTCCCCTTTAACCTCAGTGAACTGCTTGGTGAGTAAAGAGACAACCTGGCTTTGGCTTTGTGCCCCCATCTCACTCACCCCACATCCCCCACAGAGAAAATTCATGGGAAAACAGAACGTGAGAGGTAGGAGGACGGGATGCGATCTCCCCATCACAGCTCTCCAGGGCACGTGAAACAACCAGCGAGAATGGCTGCTGCTTGCCCGTGGCCAAGGCAAGAACCAAGGAGAGATTTCTGCCATGTGAGGCTGGAGTGAGTGGCAGCAGAGCCACGTCCCCTCTGCCACGTGCTCTCAAGTCCTTGTCACCTGGCTGAGGGCAGGGGCAGCTAGTTGGCCCTACGCTTCTGCAAAAATTCACTTGCCCTTTTTTTTTTCCCTTTTTTAATACAGCTGTTATTCACTGACCGGGGCCATGAAGACGTGTTCCTCAGAGCATCTCCCGCAGCAGGCACCAAGCAGCCTCCTGCCAGCCTCCCCTCACCCTGCAGAGCCTCTTGCCCCCCATCTCCAGTGCTCAGCGCTGACCTTACCCCCTGCAAACCACAACTTTATTCTTTTCAGAGCCTCGGGGATGATTTTATCTTACCCTCCACTAAAGTGGATCCTAATGTCCAATTGTGCTGACCCAAGAAATATTTTTACTGAGGACTAACAGTGGGCTCCCCTACACCGCCTGTGCCCCCCAGCCTGCTGCTCCCGCATCAGGCACACGCTGCCAGGGCTAGGTCTGACAGCACTGAAGGAAACAGCAAAATCTCTGCCCATTTTCCGCTTGGATCAGGTCCCTGGCCTGCCAGTCACAGGCTCAGACTTGCTTTTGGGTTTCTGCTAACTTTCCTCTAAAACGGCCCTCAGAAAAAGGCAATTATCACAGGGCCATTAAGGCTCTCCCCGGTGCACGGCCAGATAACTCGCTCGGAGTCTCTTGAAATAACCTTTAAACAATAGATCCTGTCTTGTTTGCTGAATGTTTCCGAGCTCAACAGTAATGCATCCAGATGTCAGCCGTGTCTCCTGTAGGCCTAACTATTTCTGGAAACACACCAAGGGCAAGTTGTTTGGGTAATGTCAGATATTGTTGCAGAGGGAACGTGACAAGTTCCCAGCCCTTCGATAAAAGCCGTGGAGCACGGAGAGGCTGCTTGGGGTGGCAGGGCTGGGGGCTCAGGGGTACAGCAGGACCCCAGCCCGTGTCCCTTCTCGTGCCTCATCCCCTGCACGATGCTGGCTGGGTACCAGAAGATGGGGAGAGCCTGAGCTTGGCAAGCTCAGGGCTGCAATCTTGGTGCTTGTTGCTTCAGGTGGCTTTGGTCCTGGAGGTAAGGAATGGGAGAGAAGCACTGGAGAGAGCCAGGAGGGGCTGAGCCACCCAGGTGGCAAATTTGGGGAGCAAGCCTCGGCTCATCCCGTGCCGTTATTGGGAATGAATCTGAGCACCAGCCCTGCCCCACTGCAGGTGCTTGCTGCAAAAACCCTGCCTGAAGTGAGGCAAAACCAAACCCAGCCCCTGACTCATCGCTGGCCTCCACCCTGCAGCCCCCACGAGCACACGGCCAGGGAGGTGCCAGCAGCTCCCCTCCATGAGAAATCCCAACCCACGGCCACGAGGGACGGGGTGACATCAGCTGTGCTGGGACTGCCAAGCCCCAAACTCTTTGTGCAAACACAAAATGAGCTGGAAGCCACGGGGGCTGAGCTGCCTGTGCCCAGTGGTGGCTTTGTCACCTCATCTCCGCATTGGCCTTCCCACGGATGTCTTCACCAGCAGCAGCATCACCCAGGAACGCATCACTTGGTCTCTGCAGAGCCAGCCCTTATGATTTTGGCCTGATTCAGCCCCATTCCTCATCCCTCCACGCTGCCTCTGGCAGACACCTGATTAAATGCTTCATCCACAGGAGCCAGGTCCTCCCGTTGGGGCCCTGATCTGCTGCTACCAGCTCCTGGCTCACATTGAGCTGTCTGAGGACACTTCAAAATCTTATTTCGACTTTTCACTTTTCCGACCTTTTCTCCCCTCCAACCTTTCCAGCTGACCTCTGTGCAGCGCTGTTCTGGCAGGGCTCAGAGGGTGCTGAGCTCCCAGCCTCATCTGGATTGATCCCAGCTGTGATCCAAAGGCAGCTGGGACTTCTGGAGCAGGTCAGAGGCCATCACCCAGCGTATTTTTAGTCCCTCTGCCAAGCTGTGGTGCTAGAACATACGCTTTTTTTCTCAGGCAAAGGGTGAACAAATCCTGCCTGCTGCAATAAATTAGCTCACGAGGAGAGAAGGAGACAGACAACACGGGGAGAAGTGTAAATTAGAACGGGAACGAACTGCAAGTTCAAGCCCAGCACCTGCCACCTCTCCTCCATCCCTCCCCTGCTCTTCTCCAGGGCTGTCACATCACAGCCGTGCCCGCGGGAGCCCTGCCAGCGGCACGCACCTCTTCGCTGGCCATGTCCTAATCCATATCCATTACAACACGACAGCCAGGTACCCGAATGTGATGGGCAGGAAGGTTGTTACTGTTCCTTACAACGCCGCTAACACAGCTGGGCACCGCACAGCCAAATGGGAAGCTCCCAGGTAGGTGAACACCTTGCAGCTGCGAAAATCCCCACTGAACCCCAGGCAGAGCACTGAGGATGTGTCCTGCTGAGCCCAAGGACCAGTGTCAGAAGTTTCTTTGCCAGCCAAGCTCCCTGGGCTGTGCAAAAATGCCCCAGGGCGTCCCGCAGGTCCCTGTTACTTCAGAACGTTTTCTGGGCTTGCAGAGCCCCTGTGGCCAAACCTGCAGGCTCAGCTCTCGTGTCACCTACGTGAGGGTTTGGGCTCAGCTGGACCCATCCACCAGGCTTTGCTGAAAGCAAACAGGAGCGTGGCAGAGCTGCAGTCAGTAAACACGGTGCTGGGCACGGTCTGCATCCTTCGTGTGCAGGTAGGCACGCGCAGGGGAGAGCCACCTGCATTAGCAATCCGCATTACTGATGGAAAACAGGAACAAGCCCAGAGATGCTGTTCCCTTCCTTTCCCCTCACATCCACTCATCTTTCGTAAGCAAACCCCAATGTATTGAAGGGTGATAAATCACTGTCAGTCCCCCCAGGGGGGATTTTGTTGAATTTCTTTATCTCCCTTGAGCACCAGCGCTGTTTCCTAAGACTTCTTGTCACCGTTCTGCACAGGAACGCTGACATGCAGAGGAAGGAGGTTACGGTTTAATTACAGCTGCACGCTCTTTAAGGTGTTTAAAATCTCTTTTCACCGACTGACAGCCGTAATGTATCTTTCTGCTAATTTCAGCTGAGAAGAAAAACAGCCATAAAAGGCTGCAAACAAGCCTCCGTTCTTCACATGCCATCGCACCGGGGCAAGCACCTAAAGACAGCTGTGTGGCTAGCTCAGGCACATGCTTTCTGCACAATTTACATAAACTCTTTTCCCTTAACAGCATTATAATTTAGATGCTTACTCGGTGAGGATGTAAGACGCGAGGACTAAAACCCAATCAGGCCGGGCACTGCTGCTCAAACGGGGTCACCGAGGAGCACTGCCTGCACCCTGAGCATCGGGATGCCAGCCGGGTCTCCCTGAATGACAGCCATCCATCATGGAAGACCTGAGCGCACGGCTTCACCACCTAGGTTTTATGCTGATTTCACCGCTCGTTTCAGGCTGGAAGACAATCTGTTGAACCTCCAAGTGCAGTCTTCTCTTACCTTTAATTTATTCTGTCAGAAAACTGTCTACCTTAATGAGTACGAGCACACCCCCACTGCCTTCCAAGTTGGGTGATCTGTTATGTCAAATATAAATAATCCTGTCTGAAACCACTCGATACGGGGAAATGAAAAGCCATCTTCCCTCGGGGGATTTCTCTCCCACGCAGCCCCCCCATCCTGCAGAGCGAACGACGGCCATGTGCTTCCGCGAGCTCAGCCCCAGCCAGCTGCTGTCTTACCCAAACCCCGCTACGAGCAGCCCCCAGATAATTTTGCCATCCCCTTCCTTGCATTTCTTCGCCGTGCGTGAGCTCGGGGGGCTGCTCTGCTGCTTAACTGGGGGTGATCACAAACTCAGCTGGGTGCCGGGGGGGGGTTCCTGTGTCCTTCAGAGCCAGGATGCCGGACAGGAATGGTCCCTCATCCTGGCTGCCTGGCTGTGTGTGAGATGCCCAGAGGGGGTACCCAGAGAGGCCAGATTTGTCCCCACGCCACGTGCAGGAAGGAGGGCGAGCTGTCCCCGGAGCGAAGGACACGACCTGAGCACCCAGCCAGGGCACGGCGTGGGGGCATCTCCCCCCCCCCAGCCCTGAGAGAGGCTTTCGTGTCCTTCTCCAGAGCTGAGGCTTTGAGGCTGGCGATGCTGTAGGAACCAGCAGCACTGATCCTGGAGCACCCCGGTGTTTTTCATCCTGCTCTAAGGCGGTTGGGTTTGACTGGCCCCACAGAGACGGGCTCTGGGAGAGCGGATGCTGTGCAATACTCAAACCCCTCTCCAAATCCCCTGCCAGCCCCAGCGCTGGAGCCAGAGCTCGTCCTCTGCCTGCTCTCCTTGTGGGCATCCCCCAGGGCTGGGGGCTAGCTGTTGGGGTCCCACAGCCCCAGTCCCACCCCAGTTTAACCAGCAAACCAGTTTAGGATGCACCGGGAAGAGGAAAGGGGGAGAAGAGGAGGAAACAGGGGAAAAAAGGGAAGACCCCCCCCGCGGCAAAGGATGGGGCAGGGTGCCATCCCCTCTCTGCCACCTTCCCAGACCCCGTTACCTTCGCTCGGGGGGAATCGTGCCGGATCTCTCAGGTGAGGACCGCGTCTCCCGAAGTCTCGGAGCGCATCAACGTGGGGACGAAACCAAGAAAGAGTTAAAAAAAAAAATAAAATAAAAAATAAAAAATAATAAAATAAAATAAAATAAATAAAGAGACAGAGAGAAAAATTAAAACCAAGACAAAATAACGAGAAAACAAAGCCAGGCCGAGGCCAGCTCGGGGTGCGGAGCGGAGGAGCGGGCGGCGGGCACCCTCTCGGCACACGGCCGGTGCCGGCAGCCGCGGCGGTGCGGGGGGGGCCGGGGGGGTGGGAGCCGCTCCCTCCCCGCCGGGGCCGCCAATGAGGGCGGTGCGGAGAAGCGCTGCGCCCCCCCAGCCCCGGCAGCACGGAGCGAGCCGGCGGGGTCCCCCCCTCCTTTCTTCTCCTCCATCCTCCCCCCTCGCCATCCCCGCCCTCCGCAAGCCGCTGGCGAGCGGGAGGTGCTGGGGGGGGTCCCCCCAGGTCTCCCCTATCCATCCTGTGGTGTGGAGCACAGATTGATGGAGACACCCCCACCCCCCTGTATCCCCCTCCTTCGGCCCCAATGAATCAGGAACCCCCCCTTCATGGGGTCCGGTTGTCCCTGCGTAGAGCCTGGGAGGGGTTTGGCCCTGGTGCCTTCATCCCCGGTGCAGGGAAAGCATCCTCCCCCTGCAAGGGGGTGTGTGGGGGGAAAGGAGTGACCCCCACCATATGTCCTGGTTAACCTCACAAGAGTGACCCCCACCGTATGCCCCATTTAGCCCAACAAGCATCCCAAGGCTTTTTACACGTTACGTGGCTCTGCCCCGTGTGCCATTCACCAGGGACCATGCTGAGGTTTTTGCCCCCTGGTTTTGGCAGCATCTCTCCGTGTCCCTTCCAGCACCACCTCAGCTACTTTAGAAGTCCTCCCCCGCGGCTGTCTCTGAAGGTGCTGGCCCCGTACACGGTGTGTCCAGCAGCAGCAGGGTGACCCATGGGATTTCATCAGTGTCAGGGTGGTTATCACAGAGTGCTTGAGGTGGAAAGGGAAAAGGTTATTGTGACCTCGAGCTGAAGGGAGAAGCACTGGGGAGCAGAACTTGGGTGAAAACCTGCTGATTTGAGTCGCTGTTACCTCTCAAGCAGACGGGAACCCCCAGAGCACCCGGCACTGAAACCACTGTCCCCTGTCCCCAGGCTGCTGTGACCAGGGAGCACAAACTGCCCCAGCTCTCCCCCTGCCTTCCCCCTGCGGAGCCGAGCAGTGCCCTCACTCCCCTGGGCACATCTCAGGAGGCTGTGACAGCCCTGCTGACCTGCACCCTGTGCCATTAGCCTGGGCTGCTGTCCCCATGCTGTACGAAAGCTGCTGGGCTCCTGTGTAGGGCAGGGACCCTTTTTAGGCCACCCTCCAGCCTCCTTGTGATAACGCTGGGAGATGAGCGCAGTCATCCCGGAGCACCTCTGCCTATAGGGACACGTGCCTTTCGTCTTGCAGCTCTCATTTCCCTGGCCTGACTTGTGCCTGTGGTCCCAAAGTTATTCCTAATGGCAAACTTCATTTTTCTCTTCTGTTTGAGCCCACTGACACTCATTCTGTCCTTCTTGACTGATGGGAACAATCAGTCCCCGGTCCTTTTATAGCGCATCTGCTCTCCTTGAGATGCTATCGCTTATAGCACTCTTTTAATCTATGGAGAGGGAAACAGTTGCATTAAATTAATTGCTCCCTAAATAAACTAATTACTGCCAGTAATTTCAGCACACTTTGCACGCAGTTCAGACGCCTGTGCAGAGAGCTGCAACACAAGCCATCCAGTCTGACAGCCAGAAACGAAAGCAAGGGGACAAAACGTAGGTTATCTTCAGAGGGTCTACTTCAGGCTATTATTGTTTAATTATCATAGGCTGTATTGATTAGTGCTGAACCGTCTGCACCACGGTTCCTTTTCAGCTTTGCTTCAAGGTTGCTTGGACTACGTGCAGACCATGCTTAAAAGCTATGCCAAGAAAAAACAATTCTAGCTTTTTATTACTTTTATGGGTCAAACGTCATTGTCTAGCAATTTATCTTTGTATTTTTGTTCAGAAATATGAAAGATAGAGGTTCTTTGTTTGGGCCATTCATTTCGGTTTCTGTGGCTGTATTCCTGTATTGAAACAAACAGCCTCCTTTCTTCCCAAGCTGCCTTTTTAATGAATATGTCAAAGCAATTCTTCTCCAGTCTGAACCCAGGACAGGAGCAAAGAAAACCAATGTTATAACAAGGACTTAGCAAATACTTGCGCTGCCTTAAGCCAGTACAGATCTTATTTTGTGGATCTCTAACACGAGATCCAGTTACTCTAAAATCAATTCTGTGAAGATCAGGTACCGAACCTCTGGAGCAGACCAAGGTTTTTATGAGGAGGACACCGAGGTTTTTATGGTGTTTTGGTACTGTTGCGGTTGCAAGACGTCTGTTGAGAGCATGGTCTTGTTGTGCGAGGGGCTGAACAAGCACCCAGACTTTGCAACGTGCGTTTTTACAGGAGGAAAGCGCTAATTAGGCGCTGCAGCATGGGAGCCGGCTGATAGCCTTGAGAGCTGGCCACTGGCCAGCCACAACTTCTAGCAGCCCTCCTTGCCGGTTGGGAAGTGTCCTGTGCCTGCCAAGTCTGCGGGATAAACAACAGCAGCCAGGAGCCAAATCGTTTGTAGGTTTTAAGTTCAGGTGTTCGGGCTGTAATCAGCTGCTGTCCCCTGATGCCACCGGTGGGTTGTGCACGGTGCAAGTCCCTCGGGGAGTTCGTGCAGCCAAGCTGCCCTCCTGCACCCACCAGTTCTCGTTTCCTGCCACCTGCCTCAGGACTTGGGATCAAAGTGTATGGGAATTTCCCTTAATTCACCACCCAAGTCCATTTTCTAGGCTTTTTTCCCCTCCTCCAGATTGCTCCTTCACTCGGGGAGGAGCAGCTTCACCTGGTTATCGTGGCACAGGTGGCATCTTCCCATTGAGACCCCATTTGACCCATGGCTTACATGGCCACAAACCACAGCCGAATCTGGCTGCTGCTGGGAGCAATTCCCAGCTTTCTGTGTGCATTTCCAGTGCTCCACCAGCTTTGCTCCCACAGCAGCTCAGCAGGGACAACAATTTCTAGGTTCAAGCCCGAGAACCTTTCTCCCCCTGCTTTTACCACATACAGTACAGGAACCCCTGGCTCATAAGCACAGCCCTAAGAGCTGGCCAGAGCCAAGACCTTGCCTGCTGTCCCTATTGCATCTCTTTTCTGATCCCTTTGAGGGGAATGAAGCTTCTCAAATAAGTACATTTAATCAGGACGGATGAGTTCCCACGTCCCCAAGCCAGCTGCTTCGCTCCTGTGGTGTTGGGCACCACCAGCCTGTGCCCAACACCAAATCCTGAGGTTCGTGGGGTGCAGCAGCCTCAGCATGGGGCAGGCACATGGTGCTGCATCGCATTCACCAGCCCTCACCGTGACACACGAGGCTGGCACTGCAATGTGCTCCTCCACAGCCACTGCTTCAGCTGCAAGGGACAGCGAAAGGAAGGGCGCAGAGAGGCAGAGGGCTGGATTTCAGGATGCCCACCACAAACTCCATCATGTTTTTCTTCTTTCTTATTCAACCCTTTTAAGGCTGCCGAGAGTATGGCACGTGCTCCCCATACAGAAGCCATGTTGAGTTTTCTGGTGCAAGTCATATTCATCCACCACCCTTTATTGTACCTTCTGTTAATTCATCTGTTACAGACATCAAGTATGCAGGGCAGACCTACCCGCAGCCTTTGTCATTCAATGCACCGACCCTTCTGCTAAGCTGTTAAAGCTCCATCTTCAAGGTCCTCAGGCTTTTTTGGCCCCATGAATTGGCTCCTCAGTGCTGAGGCTGGCTTGCTGTGCAACCTTCAGGAAGCAGCTTTGTGCCAGACGGCGGTGGCTGGAGGAAAAGCAACAAGAAAGGCTGGCAGCAGGGAGCAGAGCCCGGCACAGAAGGGCTTGGCACCAACCCACCCCCCCCCCAAAAAAAAAAAAAGCACCTGGCAGAAAGCCCTTCCCCTGGAGCTGTGCCTGTGGTGAGTTCAGCTCCTTTTGCTCCTGTTCCCGACCAGCTCAAAGAAAACTGCTCCAGAGATGCACGGGGTCACCGCAGGAATATTAAGACAAGTGCTGCAAAATGAAAGCTGACAGGTACTGCAGAAGGGCCACGCAGGACGTTGCGTGTCTGACAAACAAACACAGGTTTGTGGTTTTTTTTTTTTTTTTTTTTTTTTTTTTTTTTTTTTTTTTAAAGGATAAAGCAAATCCTGCCGAGTTTGGTATTCACCTCCACATGCCCGATAATGAAGCGTGGAAAGGTGTCTGCTCAGACACACACAGAGAGCCACAGAGAGAAGACAAGTGGGGAGTGAGCATCCCACGGAGAAGGGCATTGTAAGCCCCAAGGGGGCTGCAGCACCGTGGGCTGGGGGTGTCACCCACAGGGGACCAGGGGAGACGGGAAGAGGAAGCCACTGACCCAGATTGGGAGCTTGGGGTAGCAGCCACAAGGGCAATAGGTGGGCTGGGGTGAGCTCCCTAGCAGAAGGAGCCTAGAGCGGGGCTTATCCTGCCTCGAGCATCCTCGGCAGGGACACGTGAATCTGTGCTACAATGCGTGGAGCTGGTTATTGCAAAGCCACTTTATTTATGGTGTTTTTATTGGCAGGGGAGTGGGAGTGCAATACAATTTTAGCCACTGATGTCTCCATCTCCCTTACATTCCACCTCCATTTCCAGAGACATTTTTTTTCCTTGAATTACACGATTCCTCCAACGGTCCAAGGGACTCTCTGTACCTGAGACGGCGCAGGATGAGCTGGGCAGTCTTGCTGAGCTGGGCTGGGTGTGGGCAGCTCTGGCAGAGCAGAAGACTGCACGTCTCCACCACCATCGCTCCTGCTCCCCACCAGGGCCAAGATCTGCTGGGATGTGCCCGAGCACAAAGGAAGGGCCAATTCCCTCCACGGTCTGTGGGGTGCACAGCTCCTGGGCACAAGCAGGCTCAGCAAACAGCCCAGCCAGCTGCACCTCTCTGAGCATTTTAGAAAGATCCCATGGAAGACCAGAGGGAGCTGCCGAGTCCAAGATCACCAAGATGTCCCCTTGGTTGTGCTCCAGCTCCCAAACCTCGCCCAAATCTCTCCCACCTCCCGCTGGCACTACCCGCTGCATCACGCAACCCTTTATAAACAAGCCCGGAGCCCGCCTTTGTCTCTTCCTGTCCTTTCAGATATTTTGGGTGTCGGTGGCAATCTCTCCTGTTTATATAACAAAGCCACAGCCCAGTGTTTGTGGCACCATATCCATGGAAACCCTAATATAGCATGCACAGGCAAGGAGGATTTCATTAGGTGGCTCAGCGGTGGCAGCTTTTGGGGGGAGCAGTAGGGGAGGGATGTCTTTGGGATGCTGGGCTGTGCTGGGAAGGACCTGGCTGTCCACCTGGCCTTGGGCACCCATTGAGGCAGTGCCTCCCAGGAGCAAATGATGCTCACTTTTTGCTAGCTTTGGCCTTTCACCTGCTCTTGCATCACCCCCGATGGTGCCCTGGGCTCGCCGCAGCCCACCCGCCTGCCTTGCCTGCTGCAAAGAGCCACGGGTGATGGACTGAGGGGAGAGGAGAGGCAGAAGAGACCCCAGTGGCTCAGGCTCCTAAATCAGGAGCAGGAGCAGCGGGGCTGAGCCAAAGGGCAGCTGAGGTCCAGTTCTGTCCCTGGTCTGGGGAGACCCCTCTGGTGGTGTGCGAGAGAGAAAATTTGGCCCTGAGGAAGACAAAAAAGAGAAACACCTTAGGAGGAAGCAAGAAGCTGGGAAGAGCAGAGGCTCTGCAAGGGTGCTGCTCTCATTTGCAGCTCTCATGGGCAGCTTTCAGGACAAACTCATGCATGGTGTAGAGGGAACGCCTCTTCCCATCACTGCAGGTGGGTGCCACCTCCTCTGAGCATCCCAGCTCGACCAGAGGTCTGCAGGTTAAACAGCGACTGCCTCTGCTGGGAAATAACATGACAGGAGCCCAGGGGCATGGGGTGGGTCTGGCCAGAGTGGGGAATTGTTCACAGCATCGATCAGGGTCCCCAGGCCCTACCTGCCTGCATGAGCATCTCCCCTACGTGCCAGACCTCTCCTCTCCCTCTGCAACCGCATCGGGTCCAGCCTGACTCAGAGGCTGCCTAACCTCATCAGCGCCGAGGAAATTGGATCAGGACAGTGGCGCAGGGCAGGATCTGGCCACGGACAGGGGCTGTGGCTGCCAGAGCCCCGGGGCACGGGATGCTGTGCGTGTGCTGCGCCCCGGCTCCGCGGGAGCAGACAGCAGCCGTCCCTCCGCGCCCCCCCTTGCCTTAATCGAATTTGCATCCACGTTAGTGAGGCCAGGGATTATAGCTCGGAGGGGTGCTGCCTGCTTCAGCTCAGCGCATCAATTGTGTTTAAGCCTGCTTACCTGCACGCAAGGCTTATGGGGTTCCTACGGCACCTAGCGTGGGGTCCGGGGGGTCGCCCATAAAATACAGCCTTTCTCCAGGGGGCTGAGGGCACTCTGCGGGTGTCCTCTGTGCATCACGGTGCCCTTAGCTCTTCTCTGCCAGGGGAAATTGGGCAGTCTATGCAGGAGCAGAGCACAGGAGCTCTGGGAGGGGCTAGCACCAGCGTGGTGGTGCTGGTGACAGCTCTGGTGAGACCTTGCTGGCTCTGTGCTGTTGTCTCTGTGCTCTGCCCTGAGGCCAGAGGCTGGACCCACAGCCCCCTGGTGTCCCTCTCACCTGCCCCAAGCAGCTGGGGGGTCAGAGTTAGCAAACTGGCACTGCTACATCTCATCCAAGTCCTAAAATAAACCCAGGAGCAAGGGGAGGAAGGCTTGATCCTCGCTTCTCGCCTGGATTTATGAGCGGTGGCTTGGAGAAACTGAAGGGGGGAGAGAGATATACATATTTTTTTCTCCTCTTTAAGTAAATTCCCGCTGCTTATCTCCAAAGTTCAGCTGTTTTCAAGCTGACCTGCCTGCCTTACGCTGTTCCGCTGCAAATTCCTTCTGTGCAGGAAAGCTCAGGAGCTCCACTTGCACATGCCAGCAACCTGGGGATTCATCTCTAATAGACGGAGGTAGAGCTCGTCAGCTAAGGACCCCCTCCTGCCCCCCGACGAGGATCATTTTCCTTCCTGCCACGCTGACAGCAGAGCTTCTTTCCCCTCGCAGTTTGGAATCAAAGCCAAGAGAGGAGGAGAAGCCGTGCTTGGAGGGTAGGAGCGGGGCAAGGCAAAAAATCTGTTCTCAGGGCCTTTTGTCACGCAGCCAGCCGTCTGCCCGAGGAACCGGGGCTGGCAGCCGAGGGACACCCATCTGAGGCTGCCAGCCCCACACCTAGCCAGGACCAGGGACACTGCCTCTTCCTGCAGGGTGCAGAGGGGCTGAGGGGTGCCACTGAGGAGGTGCAGCCTCCCCGGGGTGCTGCGGGGTGCGGTGCCACCTCCTGCAGGTACCTGCAGAGGCATCGGGGGAAGGAGCATTATCCATTACCCTGGATGACCTCCGTGTCTCAGGACATGATGAGAACCCTCACCAAACGTAGGAGAGGTGCACACGTTGATAATTCATTACAATACCAGGCACCGAGCTCCATCCTCGTGTTACGCAGCGCTGGGGCGCCGGCTCTGCCCGGTGACATTGCTGCAAGGACCGTGAGCAAAACCCGAGCTCCATGGGGACAGAGGGGACTCCGGGAGGCATCCAGGGGTGCTGCTTGTCACGGGAGCTGGCACAGAGAAAATGGGGCCACAAGCTCTGAGTGTGAACCAGGCAGGGTGCGTGTATCAGAGCTTGAGGCTGTTTGTTCCAGTAAATGCAGAAAAGTTAATATCCAAAAGAGAAAGCAGCAGGCTAAAGAAATGAGAAGGGGGACAGTGGGGGACAAAATGGTATCTTCAAACCGGAGCTGAAGTCCCAGCTGCTACAAAAGCAAAGGAATAACAAATATTTAATGCCTCCAAAGGTGCAGGCAGGCAGAGCCAGAGCGGGGCCACACAGAGCCGGCAACAGGCAGCACCAGCAGGGCACAGCGCGGCCGTGCAGGGAGCAGCTTGCAAGAAAGCGGCACTTTGCAGCCACTAAGGATGATTTAAGAGCAAATAACATCAGCCCAGTCGAGTTCAATTGCTATTGATAATGTCCATGTGCAATTAGAGCCAATTAAGGGGAGGCAGAGAATGACAAGTGTTTGGCCAGGAGGTGGTGGGGGGGGTGAGGGTCAATACCACAATCCAATTTCCCCACAACCAAATGCAATTAAAGGGTATCGCTTACCCGGCTCGCCCAGGAGGGCCGGAGCATAAATGGCAAAAGCCAGGAGGGCGGCTGCCGTCCTGCCCAGCATGCAGACCTCCGGCAGCAAGAAGTGCCCCTGCCTCGGCTTCAGGCTGCGGGAGGTGGCGTCCGTCTACTTCACCATGGTCGCCGTCTTCCTGGTCATCCTGGTGGTCGCCCTGCAGGGCTCGGCGCCCCGTGGCACCTATTTTCCCTACAAGGTGCCCCTTGATCCCCAGGGGCTGCTCGAGCTCTCCTGGAACGTCAGCTACCCCGAGCAAGCGGTGTACTTCCAGATCCTCAGCAGGGAACTCAAGTTCGGGCTCCTCTTCGGGATGTCGGACCGGGGAGAGTTTGAGAACGCGGACCTGGCCGTGCTCTGGAGCGACGGGCACAGCTCGTATTTTGGGGTGAGTTGCACGTGTTTTGTCATGGCTGCTTTTGGGGTTGCTGCCTAATGGGTGAATCTGGCCTGGTTTGTTGGGGCAGAGCTGGTCCAGAGCACGGCACGGGGCTGAGCGGGGCTGGACTGCTCCATGAAGGTGCTCCATGAAGGTGCTCCAAAAGGGCTGGGGGGGTTTCTGGTCCAGAGGTCTGTGCTGTGGGCTTGGTATGGGATCTGAAATCCAAAGAGAAAGGGATAAATGCAGTAACCCCGCTGCACTCATCTTCAAGTGCTCCAACAGGTGGGTGCACAAAGAGCTCGGCTACACGCAGGCTGCATCGACAGCTTGGTTTGCCTGTGCGCTGCCCTCAGCCGCATTAAAAATTAATTAAAAATTAACCACCGCTCCCATTCCTGACTTTGAGAAAGTGCAAAAGTTATCCACCAGCCAGCCTGCTCCTGCCAGCGTCAATGAGCTGCCTGCAGCTCACGTCTGCGGCCACAGACAGCAAAGCTCAACAGGACACAGGAAAACCCAGCCCGACGGCCGCCTGCCAGCAGCGTGGCGTTATCAGAAATTAAACAGGCAGAAGTATTTGGGCGGTCTGCAAGTGCCCTGTGCTAGCAAATGGGGGGGGGGCTCATTTCCAGTTTTGCTATTTGATTTTTTTTTTCGTTCCTTTCCTACACGGTCCGTTTGTCCAGGCTCTCCTGAGGGTTGTCTTTCCGCCGGGGCTGGAGCTGCAATACCTCACCCCGTGCTCTCCGGCAGCTCCCTGTCCCCAGATCACCACGTTAGGTTTATTGCAAGTGCTCTTCAGTGCAGAAAGCAATTCACATTTTCCCTGGGTGAGGCTTTCCAGTAAGTTGAATTTTACCTCTCTGCTTCCTTGAAATTAGCCATAAAATATATTCTTTCACCATCAGCGGCAATGTGATCTGCAGTGCAATGAAAGGATGAAAAGGAGGGCTTATTATCTGTACTGTTTTCCTGCTAATTACCAGCCATTCAGGATGTGTGATGACCCAAATGCTACAGTATTTCACAGCATCATGTTTAAAAAAACATAAAGGATCATTGCTAAGCTGCCTTCTTGTGCTCACTGGAAGGCAAACAGCGCTGAATTAACACCAAGCAGCACTGGGGCTCTCTCTTTCTGTTGGTGCTGAACAGCATCCTGCAAGGAGCTCCCTGTAAACCTCTCCAGCCCCGGTTTTCTCTCTCCCAGCAGTCTTTCTGCTGGATAAGGATGTCAGCTGTTAAAGAGAATTTGCTCACCCCCCCATGTACTATGAGATTAATTTGCACAACGCACTCCTATGAAAACAAATGTCATGCTAGCTTCATGTAGCTGATTTTACTCTCCCCCTCTAAGGACAATATGTTCTTGAAATATCACTCTATACTTCTGGCTGAAACGGTGCCAAGATGCTTTATTCTTTTTCTTTTATTCCTTCCCCCGAGACGAGAGAACCAGTGCCACCAGTATTGGTACTGCAAGGTACTTCCCAGGGGCCTTTTCTTGGTAAACAAAAGCCACAAAAAAGAGATTAAAAAAAACCAACAATGATGTTGTTCAAATCCAAATTATTAAAATATTTTATATTATATATAAAATTTCTACTCCAACCCTTCCAACTGCTAAGCACAGGAGGAGCCTACCGCATTGCTTCCCAGCGTGGCTGTGTCACCACCATTAACCGAGAACAGTTTTCAGCCTTGCCTGGCTCCTGGGACAATCTGTCCACAGCAAATTCAGGGCACTAAAGGGAGGTTCGTGGTTCATAGGGCTGACACTGCAACCCATCAGGGGGCTGATCTCAAATCAAGAGCAGCTGGCTTGTGGCAGGGGTCGTGGAAAACACATCACCCCGCTCAGAAAGTGCCCCCAGCCACACACCCGGAACAGCGCAGACTGATGCAACCCTGCGGGCTTTCCTCCCCCAGCTCCTTTCCCCAAATGCATCTCAGCTCTAAAAGGTCTTTTTGCAGAATATTTAGGCAGAATATGAGCCGTTCTGCAGAATATTGGTGCTGGGTCTGGTATTTCACAGCCGTGAAAGGCTGGTGAACCAAAGGAGGGTGAACCAAAGGCTGGTGAACCAAAGGGGGGTGAACCAAGGGTTGGTGAACCAAAGGGGGGTGAACCAAACGTCGGTGAACCAAAGGAGAACCCATGCACCACTGGAGGTCCCCTCCGTGCCCCCCGGGGCTGTGCAGGACCCACGCAGCCCCTCGGCTTACTGGGTGCTCTCCTCCTGCAGGATGCCTGGAGCGATGCCAAGGGGCACCTCCACATGGACTCGCAGCAGGACTACCAGCTCCTGGGGGCTCAGAGCGCCGCCGAGGGCCTCTACATCCTCTTCAGAAGAGCCTTCAGCACCTGTGACCCCAAGGACTACCTTATAGAGGTATGGCATCGCCCTACCCCTGCCACAGCACCCCTGGCCCCATCCCAACCCAACAGCTCCAACCCCCAGCCTGCAGCTCAGACCTCACCCCTGTTGTGTTTTTGGGACGGCACCGGGTGTTTGTGCTGCTTAGTGCAGTAAGGAAGCGTGCTACAGATGTCAGCCCCACGCCATGAGTAATGTTTGGCACCCTCTCTTTACAACCCCTTAAAAGCCTCTCTAACGCGTAGATTTCGGCTCGTTTGCATCATCCACTCCTGGTAAGCGTGCGCTAGGTCTATATAAATACCCTCCTGCATCACTCGGGCTTGCAGCCGGGAGCCAAGTGTTTGGAGTGTTACGAAGAGGTGTTGCTCAACGGGAGGCAAAGAGGGGGCTGCAGGAGCTGAGCGAAGGTGCAGCGAGTGGAGCCAGGGCTGCGTGCTTGTGAGCGCCTGGGTCTGCAAGGGGGCAGTGGGAACGGCCCCACTGGGGATGTCAAAGAGCTTCGGGGTCTCAGCCAAGGAGGGGCAGCCCCCAGCTGCAGGCAGGGATCTCCACGAGGCTCGTTTGAGATGAAATCCTCTGGGGGACGGGGTATTTGGAAGCCACCGTGTGCACAGAGCAGCCTTGAGGTTTTGTTGCTAGTTTTCAGAGGCGTGCCTTGCGGTGAGAGGTGTCTGCCAACACTCGGAGAGCCCCGGAGGAAAAAATATCCGTGTGTGTGAACCGGGGAAAGACTTGCAGGTCTTTATTCTTAGCCTTGGAGAGAAAATGACTCCCTTTTCCCTTCCTTCTTACCTCCTGTCCAGAGCTGAGTGCCTTCAGCAGCACCTTCCCTGCCTGCAGTGCTTGCAGTAGAGCCTCTCGCCCTGACGCCCTACCAGAAGCTGGCAGAAAGGGCCTGGGGGAGAAGTTTGGTTTCTGCTGCTCCCCCCCAAGCTGCTGCCCGGGGTCTGGATCCATGTGGCCACCCCAGCCCGGAGCTCAGGAGGGCCAAGGGAGCAGAGAGGAGCCAATCCTTTAGGGGCAGGGGAGGGGTGCGAGGTTCTGATATTGACTTCTGTTGGAAACCTATGCCGTGTAGGGAAAGCTTTCCAGGCTCGTGGGCTGGTGGAGAACTCTCTGTGACCATCACTCAATGCTAAAACATGCTAGCCAAAGAAATTCCCCTAAATCTACAGGCACGGCCCAGCAAAAGGAGATGCTGCTGAAACCAGGATGGTTTCCCCTTTGGAAAGGGGCTAGGGCCTACTTCCAAATTCATGCTAGCAGTACCAGTCATCCATGAGATTTACGTTCTCTGGTATCCTACACACAAAACTACCTCCACGCTCTGTTCTTGCTTCAGGACGGCACCGTGCACCTCATCTATGGGATCCTGGAGCAACCCGTCCACTCCCTGCAAGCCATCAACATCTCTGCCATCCACAGGGGGCTGCAGAGGGTGCAGCTGCTAAAGCCCAACATCACCATCCCTGAGCTGCCCAGCGACATGAAGACCATGGAGATTACGGCCCCCGGTGTCGTTATTCCCAGCCAGGAGACGACCTACTGGTGTTACATGGCAGAGCTGCCAGACGGCTTCGCCAAGCACCACATCATCATGGTAAGAGGCAGGAGAAGAGGTGAAAGAGGAGAAATGTTTTCCCTGGTGCATCTCAGCAGGGGCGTTCAGGTCCCTCAAAGCCGTTCTGCAAAGCCCACCTCTCCCCTGCCCTTTCACAGGGAGGGTTTCAGACCCAAACGCACACCCAGAGCACCAAAACACCTCCCTGAGCCAGCCCGCCAGGCAGCAGCACCCTCACATCCCTTAGAGAACCTGAATCTGGTGGCAGGTTGGTGACTTTGGCACACGAAATGGGGACTGTGGTGACTTTCCTCCTGGCACATTGAAAGGGGACCAGGGCAGGGCTCAGAGCAGCTCCCTTGCAGAGGGCAGAGCTGCAGCCATCAGGGGCAGGATTACGGCTCAGCACATGCTACGAGGAATAAATAAACGTGGCAAACAAATTAACAAGCCTGGCCAGGGCAGGGCAGAGTGAGCCAGAATGTGAACTGCCCTCTAACAGATCAGGCATATTGAAAAAAAAAAAAAAAAAAAAAAAAAAAAAAAAAAAAAGGAAAAAAAAGGTAGATAGAAGATAGATAGAGATAGAAGCAACTTATGTGCAGATATGTTGCACATGCTCAGCTCGTATCCTCGAGGGGGGCAGAGAGCTGTGGCAGCAGAGTGCCCGTCCTGAGGTGCTGGCAGCATCACCCCCAGCACGGCACGACCCAGCACCCGCGGGGCCAAAAACACCGAGCAGGGAGAGGGGAAGCCTGACACGGGAGCTGAAGCGAGCGCTCAGTGATTTGTAGGGGAGAGACGATGCTGCAAAGGAAAGCTCAGAAGGAGGATTTTCTCCCCAACAGATGGTGCGAAATGAATCATCTGTGTGTAAGTAAAAAGTGCGTAACTCCTGATATCTTCCCGCTGCTGCAGATCAGCTCTACAGCTGGCGCTTTTAGCCGGAGTCATTCCTCAGGCGTTTGAAGTCACTCTTTCTACCCAAATCCCCCCTGCCTGTGCCCAGAACAGCAGCTCCTGGCTGGGCATGAAACCCGAGAGCTGCGGGCAGTGGGGCCAGGACCCTCTTTGTGAGAAATCAAAGTCTTCTGAGCCCAGCAAAGGACTCGGTCACCATGAGGCAGCCTGAGCTCTGCTGCTCCTCAGGTGCAGCCACCTGCAGGGAAGGGACGAGGTGTTTCTCCAAGAGCTCTGGTGGATTCTGGGTTGGTCCCAAAGGGACCAGGTTGGTCCTTGGTTCCTTGTCTCCAAAGCCACCCTCCCTCCCCATCTCATGGCAAGAATCGAGGGCAGACTCACCCATGCTGGGCTGCACATACAGCACGCTCGGGGCCGGGGGCTTGGCAAATGGTCCTGACGTGTCCCCTGCCTTCTTGGACGCCGCTTTGCAGTACGAGCCAGTGATCACGGCGGGCAACGAAGCCCTGGTGCACCACATGGAAGTCTTCCAGTGTGCCGCCGAGCTGGACACCATCCCGCCGTACAACGGGCCCTGCGACGCCAAGATGAAGCCAGAGCAGCTCAACTACTGCCGGCACGTGCTTGCCGCCTGGGCCATGGGCGCACAGGTGAAAGATGGGATCCCCCGCTCCTGGGTAACCCTCCTGCCATGTCCCAACCCTCCCCAGTCCCTTCTCGTAGGAATGGGTGCCTGACCCATCCCTGCGTGGGCTGCTCCAACCCCAGCCTCTGCTAGGAGTTGGGTTCAGCCCCTTTTAACCCCCCCGATTTTTCCCCAAGACACCTCTGCATTTCCACCCCAGTCCATAAATCAATGTGACCCCCCTCCCCTAATGCCCTTGGCTCCCTAAATCGACGTGACACCCCCTCCCTTGATGCCCTCCCTCCGTTTCCAGGCTTTCTACTACCCCGAAGAAGCAGGGCTTGCCTTTGGTGGTCCAGGCTCCTCCAGATACCTTCGCCTTGAGATTCACTATCACAACCCCCTGGTGTTCAAAGGTGAGTGGGGAGGCAGGGAGGATGCTCGGGGAGGGGAGCCCAGCAGGCAGTGGGGTTTCACATCGGTCCTGCAGGGCTACGACCCGTGGCAAGCCCCATATTTAGGGGGGTTGCTGGTGGGTGCCCCCCGACATCTGTGGAAGGAGCTGTGGAGGGGCTGAGCTCAGAGCCAAGAGCATCAGTGATGCCAAAGCCACCGGAGAGACAGCACCAGCCTGGCTGGGGATGGGGGGATTTGGATGTTGTTTTAATGGCATTCCTGCTTTGATAACGTTGTCAGGAGACACATTTAAAAAAAAAAAAAAAAAAAGGATTCCAAACAACACACTTTCTTCATTTACATAAAATCAAGTAACTTCTTGACTACCCAAGTGTATTTTTAGGAGACCGGAGCATATGCACTGTAGATCAATCATAGCACATTCGGCAACTTGAGAAGAAACACATCTATAAATACGGAGCTCGCGTCTTTCATAACTTCCCAGCCTTGGTGTGTTAACCAATAGTGTCTCCCTCGGTATTCTTATCCCCTGGCGGGCTCCAGCTCAGAGACAGGGGGCTCAGCCCTGGCACCGCTCCTCTGGCCTGCCTGGGGCTCCCTCTGGTTCCCCCTGGCTGTGTGTGGGCACTGGGGGTTAAACAGAGCAACCTCAGATGCACCAGAGACCAGGAGCTTTGCAAATGCAAGGGGTGCTTGCTCCACCAGCATTTCCCCTCCTGCCAGGCCCCCAGGAAGAGCCTGGCTTTGTTTTTTGGAGGTATCAGTTAAAGAAAATGCAATGAGCCACGCTTCTGAGTCTGCCAGAGCACCTGGAGACCTGCCCACTCCTTGCCTTTCTGTCGGAGCAATTGGAGACCTCTCTGCGGGACCAACCCCTGCATGAAAATATCTAGGATTTTATGACAATAGGAATAGCACCCACAAAAAAATCTGTGAGCGAGGAGCTTGAGCTCCCCTCCCCACACCTGTGGCAGCAGAGCATCCTTTTCCATGCCTGACCTTACCCAAGAGGCGTCAGCTCTCCCGCAGCCACTTGCCACCCCGTCCTTTTGCCCACCCAGGGCGCCGCGATTCCTCGGGGATCCGCCTCTACTACACGGGCAGCCTGCGCCGCTACGATGCTGGCATCATGGAGCTGGGCTTGGTCTACACGCCGGTGATGGCCGTGCCCCCGGGCGAGACCGCCTTCGTCCTCACCGGGTACTGCACCGACAAGTGCACCCAGCGGGTGAGTGCCCAGCCCCTTGAGCCCCTTCCCTTGGGGTTGTGCTGGAAAGAAAAACCCCACGCAAACCAGCAGCAAGTGGTCCTGAGCAGCTGGTTGGGATGAGCCAAGTTCCCCGTGAAGACAGAGCTGCTTGGAACCAGCTGCTCCGTCTCCCCCGAGTACCGTTGCCATCTAGGAAAACATACTGCTGTGCCGTGCCTGGGTGCTTTCCCCTATGGAAATGCGAAAGATTGGCTTCTGCTTCCTGGGGAGTTCCTTAAGAGCTCGCTCAAGTATGTTTTCAAACCGCCCACCCTGCTCTCAGGCAAGTTTTAGTAGGTATTTTTTATAGGGCCTACCCGAAAGAAGTTGTCGGTGCCACAAGCGCAAGGAAGCAAGCAGCATCCAGATCCTGCTGATCTGGGGCATGGCAGAGCATTAACTGGCTATGGCAGCAGGCTGAGCATCTACCCCCCTGCACAGCTCACCTCTGGGCTGCCCCGAGGGTCCAGCAGCCCCCCAAAACCCTTCCAGGAGCCAGAGAGGACCCGTTCCAAGCGCACGGCCCCGGGGACGCACGGGAGGGAAGAGGGATGGGGCCAGGCAAGGAGCTTGAAGCCGTCCCTCCCCAGGCACTGCCTGCTGCCGGCATCCGCATCTTCGCCTCGCAGCTCCACACGCACCTGGCAGGGAGGAAAGTGGTGACTGTGCTGGCACGGGACGGCAGGGAGAGGCAGGTGGTGAACGCCGACGGCCACTACAGCCCTCACTTCCAGGTACGGCGCCGTGCGGGTGGGTGGCACCCATGGGACACCCAGTCCCGTGGGCACAGCTGGGTGCTGGGGCACGGCACCGCTCGGACCCGGTGCCTTTTTGTCCTCCCTCGCAGGAGATCCGCATGCTGAAGGAGCTGGTTGCAGTTTTTCCGGTGAGTGACTCCAAAAATCGTGGCGGTTTCCAAACAGAGCGAGTATTTCCAAACAGACCCAGCATGTCCCAGGGGCTTGGACTCCTCTCCGCTGCTCCATCACTGCTGCTGCTGCTCGTGGTGTCCTGCTCGAAAACCTCAGCCCTGGCCAAGCCATCCCCGGGCTGTGCTCGGGCTCCTGGGGTGGCCCTGCAGGGGGACAGGCAGCCGTGGCACCATGTTGGGTACAAGCTGGGCGATGCAAAATTTCCCTAAGTGGATTTTTTTTAAGGTGCTTTAGCCCGGAGGAAATTCTTAGGATGTGAGGAAAGCAGGAAACACAATTCCTGGGGTATGGCCGCAGGGAATCTCCTGGGGGGTGCAAGCTGAGCAAGAGCTTGGGGGGCACTGAGGCTGCCTGTGGGCTTGCACCACCAAAGAGCGTGGGGGTCTGCGGTGTTATGGATTCACTCCTCCTGACATTTGGTGACTGGGGAGGGGGAACTTTGCCTTTTCCCACCCCCCTCTGTCTGTTTGAACCCCCCCAGGGTGATGAACTCATCACAGCCTGCACCTACAACACAGAGGACAGGACCAAAGTGACCGTGGTGAGTGTGGCTGCGTGTGCGCCGCGGGGTCAGCAGCTGCACCTCGAGGTGCAGGCAAGGGGGGTGGGGACATGTGCATGGATTGGGGCTGAATCACAGCCCCCAAGGATGGGATGCTGCAGCTGGGATGCCAAGGTGTTAATTGAAAAGTGGCGCCTGCCTCTCTACCTCCCATCACCAACCCTTCCGCTGGGTATTAATTGTAATTAAAGAGAAGCGGCGTTTTTTTGACAGCGTGCGTTATTCCCTTACATAGGCAGCAAAAAAAAATAAAAATAAGGAGCCTGTCAGAGGTACCGTCAACAGGGACGAAGCTAAATATAGTGGAGGGATTACAGGGAATCTGCATTTTAATGTAAACCACACGTTCCAGCCTGAAAGCCTGTCCTTGCGCAAAGGGCGGGTGGGCAGATGAGCTGAGTGCGTGTGGTGGTGTGTGTGCACGTAACGGGGGGGGAATCTGTGCTCACAACCCCTTTCTGCCCCTCCTGCTGCCCCCGTGGGTCCGGCAGCACCGAGCTGGACCCAGACACGGCCGAAGTTTGGGGAGAAAATTTGGGGGCTGCTGCCCGGTGCCGCCCCCCAACCCACCCATGTGTGCATGTGCCGCAGGGCGGGTTTGGCATCATGGAGGAGATGTGCGTGAACTACGTGCACTACTACCCCCAGACCCAGCTGGAGCTCTGCAAAAGCGCCGTGGATCCGGGCTACCTGCACCGCTACTTCAGCCTCGTGAACAGGTAGAGGTTTGCCGTGCAAACGGCAGAGGGGCTGCTGCCCAGCCCTTTGCTGGCAATGCTGGAAAAAAAAAAGTTATAAAAATGGGTTTTCAGGCCCCTGGATATGCAGTGTTGGTGCCCGGGGCTCTCAGGGGGTGCGGGTTTTGGGGAGCCACGTGCTGGGGCACAGCTGGAAGGAGTCCTGCCCTCATCATCCCCCAGAGCAGGCACCAGATCAGGGCTGTTAAGGCTGGAGGTAGGGAGGATCCTAAGGAAAAGGAGACCTTTCTGGGCGTGGGACTTCCCTGCAAGGCAGTTCTGTCTGCAAAATACATTTTATAAGCCCAGGCAGGCACCAACCACCCTGCTGGAGAAGCAGGTGGCAGCTCATCTGCCCCTGGCGAGAGGGTGAGGTGCTGACCTTGCACAGGGTGTCCTGGGCACACCGGGTGGCCCCAAGTCTTCTCTGGAAGGTGCCAGCCACGGCAGGGGTTTCTGCTGCCACGTGCAGAGTCTGCAGCCTTCCTGGGTCCAGCTTCAGGCCGGGAGGAACGCGGCACCTCCAGCCCCCCTGGCTGCCTTTCAGCCTGGCATCTCTCCTGCGCAGGTTCAATGACGAGGAGGTCTGCACGTGCCCGCAGGTCTCCGTCCCGCAGCAGTTTTCCTCCATCCCCTGGAACGCCTTCAACAGAGACGTGCTAAAATCCCTCTACGGCTTCGCCCCCATCTCCATGCACTGCAACAAATCCACGGCCGTCCGCTTCCCGGTACGTACAGCTTCACCACCCAGGGCTGATGTGCTTCATGGCAAACCTCCAGGCCAGGGCTAAAACCTCCTCGATCGGCTCCTCGAAGGGCTGGGGACGTGGCTGCACCCCGTGGCCCCAAAGCAGGGAGCTGGAGCTGCCCGGGGAACCCCGGCACCAGCAGCACTCAAAGCACCGTGCCCCATCCGCCGGCACGCTGGGTGCACTCAGGCAGATTCAATTAGAGGATGTGCATTTGCATAAAGCGATTTCCTGACATCTTGGAGCAGCCCCGAGCGTTAAAGCAGGGCTATCTGCAGAAGCAAGGAGAACTGTGAGGCGATTTTACAGGATTTGGGCCAATTACGTCAGGTCCCAGCAGAGCAAGCTCATTACGCACCGCATCTGTGCAATCTCCAAACCTGGAGCTACAGCAAGGCATGAAGGATAAAGGACCACAGGAGCTTAAAACAAAACAAAACAAAACAAAACAAAAACACAAACAAAAGCCAGGCCCAGCGATGATGCTCATGACATTGATGATGATGAAGATTTAAAGCCACTGATGGTCCCTATCACCATCGCTTCCTGATGCCATTCATCAGTGTAATGAGCTTCTGTGATAAGGCATTTTGTGCTGCCCACTGCAGTGCTGGAGGACGCTGAGCTGATGGCGAGGAAGACAACCAGCCTTCCTCCCAGGTAAATCCCCTCCAGCCAGGTCAGCCCCAGGGGGGAGCAGGATCCTTCCCCTGCCAGCCCTGAGCCAGCCCAGCACCGGAGACCCTCACCTCTCGGCCGTGCAGAGCCTGGAACAGCAACAAAGGAGGCTCGGAAGTTTTGTGCAGCAGCAGAATTATGAATTAAGCCTCTTAATCACAGCCCTGGCAACTGTGCGAGCTCAGAGAGGGCCGGGGGCGGCTGGGAAGAGGCTGGCGGGGAGCAGAGGCGATGCTGGCACGCAGCGAGGGGAGCAGGGAGCTGAGCTCCCCCCCCCGCTCTCTCGGTGCGTTCGGAGCGAGCTGGATTTCAAGACATCTCATTTATTCCGCAGCATTTCTGCCAAGAGAAAAGCACCAGCTTCTAATTAAGCGCACGCATTTCTGCAGTTCAGTGATCCCAGTCCTGCCTCGCTCCCCGCAAGGACGTGGTGCTGTTAATTATTTAGCAAGCCCCTTCTCGCACCGAGGTGGCACTGTGAGCGTGGCGGGATGTCACCGTGCCATTTCCCTGGGATCCCAGCTCTCTCCCAGCACCAAACCCAGCCCCACAGCCCCACCGAACGCCCCCAATGCCCTCCCAAAGCAAGGGCTGGGGGAGATCTGCAGGGCACAGGGCAGACCCCAGCAGTTGGGCTCAAGGCTGGGGCCAAACCTCAGGGCAGGCACAGCCCCAAGCCCCCAGCAGCTCTCCTAAGCCTTGAGGTTGCAGAAAAGCTCTTGGCTCTCCAGCTGGTACCCTCCTGCCCCTCTCTGATTGCTTCGGGAGGGGCTCTCCGCCCCCTCCACCCTTCCCAAGGTTTTCAGGTGCAGGTGCGAGCTCTGGCCTGATTTGCTTCGCACACTCCAAAGAATTTCATCTGAAAGGATGAATCCAACTTTCTTCCCCCTGCTGATGACTCACGGCCCTACCTCTCGTCTCCAGCCCGCCCTCCTCCCTCTCCTGCTATAGCTCTGCCCGTCTCTGACACTTCTGCATGAGCAAACAGACGGGAGCCCAGCCTGGCCTGAGCTCCCCTGGCCCCTCATGGGACCACCGAGTCATGTAGGAGATGAATCCAGCCCTACAGGCTCAGCCCTTTGCATGATCTAACCCCGGAAAATTGCTCCTTGCAGGCAGAACCTGGAGGGTTCGTGCTGCCCGTGGTCACCTTGCCCCGCTGGCATTGCCAGCCCCTCCTCGGCTGCCACCTCCCTCGCCCCCAGCAGCAGCTGCGCACTGGGAACAGCGCTGGCACCTTGCAAATGTCACCTCCGAGCCCAGCTCCCTGCCAGCAGCTGGCAGGCAGCCTGGGCTGAGAGCACGACGGGCTGCTGGGGCTCAGGGCTCGGAGCTGTCTCGGTGTGACTCGGTGGGGAACGCATTTTTGGGGTGGGAGCTCCCCGACGGCAGTGGCTTCGTGCACTGTGGTGCAGCGCGGACATCTGCGCCGCTGCTGGGACGCGTGGGTGCTCCGACAAGATAACTAATTGGCGACGTCTCATGGGAAAACATCCTGCTTCGGGTTAAAAACACTTCCCAGCGTTAAAGATCGCGTCATTTTTAACACGCGTGGAGAAACACGGAGCGGCCAGGTGCCCGAAAGCCTCGGTCTCACCCTGCCCAACTCTCTTTGCAGGGCGAGTGGGAGAAGCAGCCGCTTCCCAGCATCACCGAGAGGCTGCGGGAGCCCGTTCCTCACTGCCCGCCCGCCCCAGGGTCTCATCCTGCTGCCTCCGTGCCCATCAAGCTGGGGGAGATCAAGAGGGTCTGAGCCGATTCCTGGTCCCCCTTGGCGTGCCGGCACCGCGATGGGATGCGCCTCTGCACGGCGGTGGCACGGGTGGCCACGGGGAGCCTCGTCCCATCACTCCCCCCATCCCTGCCTCCACCCAGGGGGGTTTAGGGCTCATCCCTAGCGGTTCAGAAAGTACTCCGGGGATGGAAAGCGCTATATTTAGTGCGTTATTAGCAAGCCCGGCTCTGAGTAATGCTGCTTTCCGCCCCCAGAATAATAACCGGGAGGTTTGCTATTGTGCCAAACCCAGCGCAGCCCCGGGGAGAAGGTGGGGGGGTGGGGGGGGAGAAGCCTTGCTTCCCCGCAGGGAAACTGAGGCACGGAGCACAGAGCAGCGTGGGAGCAGCACACGAGCCTTCCTGGAGCCCTGCGGGCCCGTCTCATTTGGGGTGGCTCTGCGGGGGCTCTCCCACACTGACACCCCCAGGGGGGACGGAGGGAAGGGGGGGAAGGATGCCGCCCGCCGCAGCCCCCCCAGCGCCGAGGATTATTCGCCTTGACGCCACCAGATGCCAATAGATGGGAGCAAACGACACTTGTGTGATGGGGTTTCGACAGGGAGAGGGATGGGGGGGGAGGGAAATGGGGGTAAGACAAACCTTTGGCAGGAAAAATGACTCCGTTCAATACCTAGGTGTGAAATAAAAAGGAAAAAGGATGCTTTCTGCTGTCGAGCTGTGAAGGGAGAACACTTGCTTGGACCAGAGGAAGGGCCCAGGGTGTGCAGGAGAGCCCGTCCATCCCAGCCAGCCCCTGCCCATGCCCTCTGTCACATCCACAGGCTCCCCTTGCAGGGACCTGACTCGCTCGGTGCATCCCAGACAAAGTCTGGAGCTGCCCTGCCTGGCTCTGCTCCCCGGTGCCAGCGGTCTCCTGCCATTTCGGGCATGTTCTCTGCAGAGAATACAACCCTACACAGCTTATAGGGTGAAAGCTGTGGGTTCTTGCAGGAAGATAAGGCTCTATTCCCCCAGCAGACATGTGGTTAATCCTGGCACAGGGGGAGGCATCCCCACACAGCCAGTGTGAACCTCATTTATTAGGACAGACGGCCAGGAGCGCGGCCACCCCCCCTCTGCCTTCCAGCTTGAGAGCACCAGGGAGCGCAATCGCCTCCCGTTGAGAGACAAACTCACCCCAGTTTGTTTTTTTTTAATGTTTCTAGTGAAACCAAAGCGTTTGGGAGTTCAAACTCTCGCCCGTGGCGCTTGTTGCGCCAGGCGAAGGAACCGAAATCGGTTCTCAAGACAACAGAAAACAAGCGAACCCAGTCGGAGGGAACGAAATGAAAAGATGCCGTGTGATTATTTCTTCAGGCGGGCGAAAACTGCGCTGGAGACGAGGCCCTCCCTGTGCTGAGGAGGATGGAGCCGCAGTCCCTCGCTGCCTGCGCTTGTTTGTGATTAAAAGAGGCCGGGGGGAGATGGGGAGGGAGCTCCGCAGCCATGGGGGGCTCCACGTGCAGGGCTCAGCCACGGGGCCACCAAAGGGACCGTGGACCTGTCCCCTCCTGCTCCCCCTGAGGACAGCCAGGGGGGTTTCCAGACACCTCCAAAGCCAGCTCTGTGCTGCTGTGGCTGGCAGCACGCAGCTTGGAGGCCACACGAGTCCCCCTGGCAGCTGGGAGCTGCCGGAGCCACCTCCAAGGTGACCTTGGGATGATGGCAGCAGAGCAGAGGGGACGGCAGAGCAGCCCTGGTGCCAGAGCCCTGCACGGCCAGCGCATGGCACGGCACCGAGAGGAACAGCCCAGAGGGGACATGGGCAAAAACCACACGGGCCAAAGCATGTCTCAAATTCCTTCTCCTCCAGGCTCAGAGGATGCACATATACACACACACACACACAGCAAGGGACCCAGACCCAAACAGCAATCGCCTTTGGGGTTTTCTTTTATTCCCTGGGGGCAGGAGATGAGAATCTGCCTGCAGCTCAGTGCTAAGGGGCTGCACAGCCCTGCTGTGCTTTCCTCATTTCCAAAGCAGAGTGCTGGCACAGGCTGGCAGTGCTCCCCAGGGCACCAAGTGCTCTCCCATTCCGGGATCCACAGCAAAAAAAAATGAAACTCGCCTTTGGTCTTGCGTTGCAGCAAAAGGAAAAGGTCACTGCCTGGGTCTGGGGAATGTCAGCCCTCCCAGCCTTCTGCCACATGTCCCAAAATGGCCCTCCAGCACCACAAACAAAACCCGAGCAAGCACCGAAAGGTTAGGCTCCCCAGGCTTTGCTTTTAACAGGACTTAGGTGGCAATTACCAACCGATGGATGTCGGTGCTTAAAATCCCTTTGGATTTCATGATTTGATGTTGCAGAGGAATCCTGCAGTGGGATCCCCAGTGTAAACCTGGGAAATGGCCCCTGTGTCCCCCGCTCCATCCCAGGGGAGATGCTGAGAGATTCCTGCCTGTCCCGTGCTGCTGATCCCAACCCCCCGACTCACCCCACAGCCAATTTCCAGCAGCACGGCTGTGACTTGCTGGGAAATGCCCCCAAAAAACCATGCGAGAGCCCAAGGGGCAGAGCCAGCCCCATGCCCCGCTGCGCCCCCAGCAGAGGGTCCCCAGGGCACAGCCACGACGCGGTGACAATTGTCAGAGCGGGGACAGGAGCAGCAAGGACACAGAGGAACATCAAATTTGGAGGTGACAGTCATATTAACGGCAGAGAGAGAGTTTAAAAAATTCATTTCCGTGCAGCATGAAACTACATTTTGGGGGAAAGGGTTTCCAGCAAAGTCAAAAATTGAAACCGTTTCATTTGCAGTCAAGCACAACACTGTTTTCAGGTCAATTAACCCACGGGAAAGAACTATTGCTCTAGTGGTATTGCTTCATTTAGGAAACCTGGGAACAAAACTGTTGGGCTCTTTGGAATCTCTTCCATTCCTTCCCCTTTAACCTGGACCAAATTTGCTCGATGAGTTCACTGCAGGTTTTTGCCCAGCTCTCCCTGCTGGGGCAGCCGGGTCTGGGGATTTGGTCGGTAGCTCCAAAGGGCTCTCTCCTTCCACATCCCCATCCCGGTGTCCTTCAGTAAATTCCCTTCACTCGCTTGTTCTCCGGGTCAAACGGGGACTTGGTGTGTGCTCGGGCCGGGTAGCTCACCCCCATCCTCTCCAGCTGGTAGCTGCCACTCTTCACAAAATCCAGCGAGACCTGCAGGGCAGAGCCACACCAAACCCCCCCGTTACGCACTGTGAGGTGCTGGGGGACAGCAGACCCCCCCCCGCCACCCCCCTGATCCCACTACTGGGCTCTCCCTGCACTGGGGGACGCTCCCCCCACACTCTTCAGCTGTGCTTTCTGCAGAAAACCCAGCTCTGCCATCCCAGGAGGATGCACGGAGAGGAGGAAAACAGATTTTTAAAAGCACTGAGCTAAAAAATAAATAAATAAAAACAATTCAGTTTTTCTGTCCTTTTTTTTTTTTTCCTGTGGATTTTTTTTCACCAGCATCCAATGCAGAGCGCACTTAGGAGCTCGAGTTCATCACGGGGTGGGTGGCAGGGGGATGGCACATCCCAGTGGGGTCGGTCCCCGCTGTCCCCCAGCTGGGCACTGGCTGCAGGAGGAGACCGTGGTGGCAGCCAGGATGTCCCTGCTGCCGTGACAAGCCCGAGGTGTCCCTCCTGCAGCACCAGGCAGTGCCGGTGCCCGAGACACCCCAATTGAGGGCAGGGTCCTGGTGCAGCTCCCGCTCCCCTCCCGCACTGCCAGCGCCTGCCGTCACGGCGTAAATCAAGCGGGAGTTATCACAGGGAGCGGAGAGATTAAGGCTGCACGTTAACATCTGCTTAATGAGCGCTGCTTCCCACGGGCACAACGCAGCTGCCAGGGCTGGGGCCCCGCAGCGCAGCCCCCTGCATGCAGAGCTGCTCCCCGTGGCACCGAGAGCTGCCGGCCCCACTGCTGGCCCTACTGCCGGCAGAGGTTTCCCCATGGCAAATACCCGGGCAGGGACAAGCACTCAACGTGCCCAGTGGGATGCACTCAGCACCGCTCTGCTGCCTCGCCACAGGCAGGAGGGGACCGTCCCCGTGCCACCTCCATCCCACCGCCTCCGTCACGCTGCCTGGGGCAGGCGGGGGCGGCCAGGAGAGCGAGATGTGGCAGGGAGAGAGTGGGAAAAGAAAGGAAAGGAGAAAGCCAGATGTAGGGGAAAGCATTCGCTGTGGTGGGAGGGGGGCACCGGCTGCAGACCCCACTGCAGCGCCCAGCTGGAGCCTGCTGCCACCTCCCAGCCATAGAGGGCACCTGCCTTCCCCACGGGGACAGCCTGACACCCCTAAATGCTCACTGAAACACTCCTGCACAGTTCCCCATAAGGAACTGAGCAGCCCCGAGTCCTGCGTTCCCCTCAGTGCATGTCCCTGTCCCTGTCCCTGACTTGTGCTGAAGCAGGGAGATGAGGAAGGGTCCCCCCGGGGGGGCTTCAGATACCCCTCCAACCCCACACTGCTTGACTCGGGAGCCTTGCGCTGACACAGGATTAAAAATCAAAGTAAGCCAGAGGATTAAAGCACAAACATATGTGCTGCAACAGGGACAGCCCCTGGGGACGTCACCCTGAGCCCTCTGTCCCCACGCAGGCTCCCCGACCTCTGTCCGCAGCACGCCGCTTAATGAGGGCACCTCATTTACACCCCAGGAGTCTCGCGGGGTTAATTGAGAGCCCGCTGCACTCCTACTGGGCAGTCGATCCCCGTAAAATAACTTAATTCACCGCTGCAATTAAACACTCGCTTGCAATTAGCATCTGAGAGCACGCGGGGGCCAGGCGGGGTGGCAGCCGGGACGTCACCGGCGAGGACATCGCCGCCCCGAGCCGTGGCATCGCTCGCCCCCGCGTCTCACGCTGCTGTCGCTTTGGGGGGGGGGCACGGGGGGTGCCCCGTCTCGCACCCCATCTGATGGCAATGTGCTCGTGCATATGGCTTCGAGCAGAAGCTCTGCGCTTCCCCTGCCAAGCCTGGGGTGCAGGGGCAGGCGGCGCCGCTGCCCGTACTCACGGGTCCCCCCGCGGGGTCGCGGATGTAGCCGTAGGCGATGGTTTTGTCGATGGCGAACCCAAAGTCTGCCCGGCGGATGTGGCCGACCACCTGGCCGTCCCTCCAGATGGCCTCCAGACCGAACATCGGCACCTTCCTGCGGGGCCAGAGCAGAGAAAACATTGGGAAAAATCCCGGTTGGGAGCCCACAGGCCAGGGGGAAAGGGCTGGAGGAGAAGCCCGTGAGCTGGGGATCCCCCCGGCACAGGGGCTGCTGCCCCACAGCCCCCCCATTCCTTCACCAAGGCCCCTCCAGCCCAAATTGCAAAGCCTCCCCCCTCCCTGTCGCAGCGCTCCCAGCTTCTATTAACTACCGAGCGGGGAATACGTGGTGGGATTTAAATTAGAGATGTAATTAGAGCACGGAAAACAGCCGAGCGAGCTGGCAGCCGAGCTCTGTGTGCGCTCACGGGGTGCGGGGGCTGGATGGGGAGCGCTGCGGGTGCTCATCCTGCCACGTGTGGTGCCGAGCAGTGAGGAGCAGCCCCGAGCGGCCGTACTCACTCGTCAGTGGTGAAGCAGACGAGGCGGCGGAAGATGCCCGAGGATTTTTGGGCTTCCACAGCCTCCCGGCCCAGGAAGGGGATGCCGGACTTGAGCTTGCAGGTGAAAGCCAAGCCTGCTTCTAGCGGGGTGTCGTCGGGGCGCAGGTCTGCGTGCCAGTGTCTGTACCCTGCCAAAACCAAGCGTGGGTCTCCCTGCCTTGTCAGCAAGCCTGGGGTGAGCAATTTGGGAGACCAAGACACCAGCCCTGCCTGTTGGCCACCCCTTGGGTCACTTGGCCTTGGGCAAAGCACCCTCGAGAGGAGCCCACAGGTGGGGAAGTCTCAGCAGCATGGGGCCAGCTGCACCCCAAAGCTGGGCAAACCCCATTTGCTTGGGTCGCCGAGCCAGAGGCAGAGCAGGAGGAAAGGGAAAGCTGCCAGGAAAGCCCCAAACCTTTCTCAATGCTGAGGCTGTCGATGGCTCTGTAGCCGGCGTTGGCGATGCCGTGCCGGGCGCCCGCCTGCATCACCGCCCGGTACACCCTGACGCAGTCGGCCCGGGGCACGTGCAGCTCCCAGCCCATCTCGCCGACGAACGACAGCCTCATGGCACGGACCTGAAAAGCACAAAACCCCCAAATCCCTGGGGATGGAGCAGGGCTGAGCAGCCTGGCAGGGGCTGCTTGAGCTCCCCAGCCAGCCTCGCCACCCACCAGGGTGAAAGCCAGCTTGGCCGGCAGCGTTGCACTCATCCTGATTTCGTGCAAGGCTTTTCTTTGCTCTTTGTGCCACGTTCAGAGTGAATTTTTCATCACTGGACAAGCAAAGCTGCACAGCTCAAAACCACAGCTAAGAGGCAAGTGAGCCCAGAGATCGAGTCTCCCTCAGTGCCCCCCTGCTTGGTGCTGTCACTGGGGTCCCTGGGGGACACAGGGGTTGTGGTGCTGCACCCTGCAGCCAGCTGTCCCTGTGGTCAGGCTGCGGTCAGCAGCGATGCTCCCCACACCAGCCAGGCCTTTGTCTCCCTCTGCTGATCCAGCTACACCGGAGGAAAGCCTGCGGGCACCACTTATGCTGCATCTCCCCAAATCTGCTGTATTGCCTGTTGGCAGGGAGACATGTCCCCAGCGGGACTTCGGGGCTGTTGTCCCCCAGGGATGTGTCCCACTCCAGGCACCCAGCAGCCTCACGCTGTCACCCAGAGGCTGAACCCAGAGTCCCCATCTGCGCCCTGATCACCCCATGGGGCTGCTCAGGTT
Organism: Aythya ferina; assembly: GCF_964211825.1. Lineage (NCBI taxonomy): Eukaryota > Metazoa > Chordata > Aves > Anseriformes > Anatidae > Aythya > Aythya ferina. The sequence continues at coordinate 5,514,868 of NC_140318.1, forward strand.
CCCCTTGAAGACACGGTGCCCCAGAGCAGTACCCTTGGCAGCCCAATTAGCCAGACACTGAATGCACCAAACCCCAAAGAGGGATGAGAAGACGAGCACAGCTTGGTGCTCCTCGGAGCTCTCCCTCCCTCCCTGCCTGTGCTCCCCAGGGACAGAGGAGCCTGGGGCAGCACCGTGATGTCCTGGCCCTGCTGATATCCCCACTTCTCTCCCAGGCAGGCAGAGATGTGCCCTGCATCGTGCCATCCCATAGCCCCATCAAGCTCCTCTGCACTCCCAATGCTCCCCAGGCTTGGGGACATTCCCTGGAGACAGCCCTGGAGCCTCAGCTCTATTTCCCTCTGGTTCATCCCTTTGGATTCATGGCTTTTTTTTTTTTTTTTTGACGGGGTGGAAGCAGAGAACTCTCCAGCCCTAAGGGGAAATCTGGGTGCCCGCTGCTCGGTTGGCACAGCCCGGGTTGGGGAGGCGAGGGCCGCGCTCTGCTTCTCCCGTGGGTTTCCGCCAACGTCTCCTGGGAGCAGGCGTTCCTGGTAGGTTTCAAACGGAGCTATGAAATAGCATCAATTTCGGGGCCTTTGAGCAGCAATTCAAAAGCATTTAAGTATTCTAGAAAACGAAAACCTGAGCTTTACCCCGCAATCCAGCAGGGAAATTCAAGCGGGGTCCTTTCGCTGCTGTTAAATACAATGAGAGACGCTATATATAAATTCGCAAACCAATCGGTAATTTCCAGAGTCATTAGCTCCGCGGAACTTCTCCTTTCACTCCAGCTGATTTTGCTCAACTACTGAGTTAATGCACAAAAACCTCAGCGATCGCTTTTTAAAGATGCCGGGTTTGGTTTAACCCCACTGCAAGGCGATAACATCGGGGTGGGCTTCAGCTCGCCGCCCCCAGGAGCCTCCCTCCTCCTGTCCCTGCTCGTGGCGACTTCGAGGGCCCAAAGGTGCCCCCCCAAAAGATGCACGGTGACCTTACAGCTACAGCAACACCCCCATACGAGCCGAATCCTCTGCACGCTGACCTGGATTGCCTTCAGGCTTACGGGGTGACTGCTCCGACATCAGCACTACCGAGCACTTCAGTACAGCCGTATGAAAAGAGCTCACATTTTTTTTTCCCCCCACATAACTTTAAAAAACCAACTACAACAAAAATCCTACACTTTGCAGCCCTGCGAAGCATAGAAAACATTCTGTTTTCTCCTTTAATTCTGTGCCAGTATAATATTACCCATTTCACAAGCCTGAAAATTCACTTTCCTTTCCTTTCTGTCTCTGCTCAGATGCCTGCAGTTCAGGTGCTGGCTCTGCCTGGGAGGGCAGGAAAGCTTTTTCTTTTCTATTCTTTTTTTTCCCTTTTACTTTTTTCATAAAATCAGGGCATTTGCACTCAAAAGGAGCCCTATGATTCCTACCAGCCGTTTCTGCCTCGCAGGACTGGATTATTTTCTTGCAAACTTGAAGGGAAATGCAAATAAACCCATCACGCTCCTGCAGACAGGAGCGTTCATACACCTTTCAGAGGGCTAAGTGGATTATTACAAGATGTTATCGGCCTGCCACAGACATGACGGGGAGGATGCGGGGAGGATTGCAGCTCCTCAGCGGTGACAGCGACGTGTGGCAAGGGGGACAGCCTGCAGTAAGGGCTGGCCCTCGGGTCCCCTGTGCCACCATCCCCTCCCGTATGCTGGATACAAAAAGGGTTTTTGGCCCCTGCATGGTGACATTTTGGAGGATTCATCCGAATTAGGCAAAACCTGTGCCTTAGTTAAAGTGCCCTAAGCCCCGGCTAGGCTCTCCCTCACAGCTCAAGTAGCCTTAATTTGATTTTGCAGCAATCCCTTCAGCAGCCAGCTGCATTCGAATTAAAGCCACTTTAATTCCGAATGAAAAGTGTCCACGTGTGGCTTAACCCAATTTCACCGATATGCCAGGCCTGCCTCCCACTGCCTGCTCTCACCGCCGCACCTCCAGGAGGATGCTCGGGGCCGCCAGCCTGGGCAGGGGACAGTTAATTTTGCCTTTAATTATTTAAGGCTAAGAACACATCCAGACAATTTTCTCACTTCTTTTCTGATGCTATACCAGGTGCCCGGCTGTTATTTTCTCGAGTCCCTAAATCTGGGAAGAATTTTAGTGAGTCCAAAAATTGCGTTATTCCCTGCAACGCTGTCAAGAAGCACAATGAACTTTTTTTTTTTTTTTTTTTTTTTAATGCTACAGTCACTGTTAAGCCAATTCTGGCTATTTGGAGAACTGATACCATCCTGCTACTTTATATAATCAGTTTCTAAAGCTCAGAGGGCATTCTTAACCAAGATTTCTACTCACAAGGGCTTAGCTCGAATTGACTGCGTAGGTCATCAAGCAGACAAACGCAAAACCGACATCCTGCTTCTCTCACCGTCTTGCTGAGCGACGGTCTTGGGCAAAACAAACATCTGAACATGTATCAGCTTTTCCGTGTGTCAGACAGCAGTGATAAGCCCTTTGAATTTAGAAAATCCTCTGCAACACAGCTCCCTCGGGGCACGCAACGGGGCTGACTGCCACCGGCACCCCAAGGCGCTTCCTGTCCCCTGGCGCTGGCCCCGTGGGGCTCAGCCCCAGGTTTTGGCCATCTCTGTGCTTGCATAACCGCTGACGTGAGCCCCGAAGTCTCGGCAAACGCAGGATGATCTGCGCTGGAACGGAAAGCTTAAGGTTGTCAGACTGTGCCTGTGACCAAATGCAGCGAGGCATCAGGCTGCTGAGCCCTTCCAGGGAGCCGTGACACATCTCGCATTAAATCGCTCCCCCCCCCCCCCATCTTTTTATATATATTTTTTTAGGGGTAGGAGGAAAAGGAAGGGATCCGGAGTGTCAGATAAACCTATCACCAGTGCTCGTCCTAATCTGAGGGAGGATTCTCTTGTTCCTCCACCACTGCTGCAAACCAGTGGCCGTGCCCAGAGAGCGCCCAGGCACCCCCAGCTGGAAGAGCAGGCAAGAGGGGAGGAAAACACCCTGCTCCCATTGTCCTTTTTGCTCTTTTCCAACAAAAAACCAACCAACCAAGCAGAAAACAAAACAACCAAACTCCCCAGCAGCCCATTGCAAACTCCCAGCCTTGACAAGCCGAGGGAGCTCGCATGCCAGCCCCATCCTACCGTGCACCCTGCGGCCCTCACGAGTTTGTGGGTGGAGAAGGGGAAAGCCTCGTTGCTCAGGTCGGTGTCAAGCACTTCTTGGAGGACGGCACGGCTGCAGGGAAATAACAAAGGGGCTGTGGTGAAAGGAGGTATCTTGCTAACCCACTGTTGATGGCCATCACCCAACCTTGCTGTCCCATCCCAGCTGGCCGCCCCTCTCCCTCCAAATGGGACCTAATGTGGGGAATCCCACTGAGGGAGTGGGGTGAGGAGCAGGGGACGTGGGGCTGGGTGTCAGGGTGCCTGCTGGGGGTCACGGTGCTCCCCCCACTCACCTGAGCGGGCCCTGCAGGCTCATCATGCCCAGCTCCTCCGAGCAGTCGATGAGCTGGCACTGGAGCTTCATGTCCTGCAGCACCGCCGTGATGTGGGACCAGTTGTGCTGCGCCACCGCCCCACCGATGGCCAGGTAGTAGCCGTCCCCTGGAAGAAATCCCAACCCCCCCAGCATCATTTTAGGCTCAGGGGCGTTGGGTTGGGGTGATGCTCAGCTCAGCTTGGGGCTGATTTTTGTCTCTGGATGCTGAGATGCAGCCAGGGGTGTCTCTAGCTTGCACAGCCTGGGGGGACCTCAACAAAAGGGGAGGTTAAATGATGCTGGGACAATGGGACAAGGGGCCCTTCGTGCTGATTTTGCTTGTGGGGCTCAGCTAGCGAAGGGAAAACTGAATGACCTTTAAAACCTGAAAGAAGAAAGAGTAAGGGTCTCCAGAATGTGAAATCAAACCCCTCCCACTGCAACCTCACCGGGGTCCAGGTTTAGGGTGGACAGGCAGGGAGGCATCTGTGTGAACGTGAGCAGGAATTTCATGTTGCTGCTAATCCTGGGCGACAGCTTCCCAGGGATGCAGTTTGGGAGCCGATTATCGCATGATCGATCGCCCCTCTTCCTTCCCCGCCACGACGAAATTGCTCTCTGATAACCTGTCATAACGCTAATAAGTGCAGCCACCTACTGTAATTGGAAAAATAGACTCGCTTCTATTAAACTCCTCTGGCACCCATCAAACCCGGCAGCTCCGCCATCCGCTTCCAATCACCTGCGGGTGCCCTGGATGAGAGGGATGTGGGATGGGCTGTGGGGTCGGAAGGGCTCGCTGGCACCATCCCCAATGGGATGAGGGTGCACTGGGACCAGGTACCCACTACAGCAGCATCCAGCACGGTGTTGGCAGCGCTGCCGGAGCCCAGCTCGGCGCCCTCCTCCCCTGCTGCTCCCTAATGTCATTTCTGCCCCCCGGGCTGGCTGCTCTGCTTCCTTTCAATTCCTCTTTACGGCAGCTGATAAGGGCTTTGGGAGAGGTCAGAGCAGCCAGCCAGGGCTGGAGAAACCCAATAAGACCGAGGAGCGGCGCAGGCCCCCGGCACAAAGGGGATAATTGGGTTACAGGCAGCCAGGGGTGGAGGTGGAAGAGCCAGGTGGTGCCATTAGGGAAATGCAATCACCCCGCTGCCTGCGGCCATGTGTGGTCCTGAGCATGGCGGGGATGGAGGAGCTGCTGGTGGACCCTGAACTGAACCTGTCACCCTGTCCCCCTGTCCCCCCAGTGCTGGGAACTGAGAGCATCCCAGGGGGCTGCTGCCATGTGCCTGGTTTGTGGGCACGATGAGGGTTGCAGGCATGGATCCTAACATCTGTGGTGCTCTTCCCCGCGATGCTTAGCTGTTTAACTGCATTTTAGCTTATTCTGGGGGCTCGATGAAGCCCTGTGACCCTCGTATGAAAGCAGAGACCCCCAGTTCTGCATTGCTGAGTACCTTGGAAGGCGGGGGCCAAGGGGGAGCCTGGCTCCCCAGGGTTGATCCTGCTGACGGTCAGGTCGCTCTCCACGCCGCCGCGCTTGTTCAGCATGCAGGTGTACACGGTGGAGCCTGCGGGAGGGGAGACGGCGCCACTGCCCACCAGCCCTCCCTGCCAAAATGTGTCCTAATTCTTATATAAAACACCACTGTCTTGGTGTGCCGTGCCCTGCACTGCGTGCCCAGCACCAGAGACAGGAGCAATGTTTTTTTTTCCTTAGGTTTTGTATGGGTTCCTGGCTCAGAGCACGCTTCCCACAGCACAAATAGGAGCAGGATCCGGCCTGCGGGGAGGCTGGGCAGAGAGTTTGCTCCCACACCACTCCCACGCCCTCTGCTAAAGCAGCATGGAAAATAAAAGCCATTTCGGGTCCCTGTTGTGTGTTTTGGTTTGAGGTGGCACTTCCCAGTGGAGGCAGCAGTGGAGGCCCAGTGGCCCACGGGCAGAGGCCGAGCCTTTACCTGGCGCTTTGCCCACGTCAGCGGTGAACAGCCAGTTGGCCGCTTTTGTTGCTTCGGGGCCGACCAGGTAGAACTTCCCGAAATAAGACATGTCGAAGAGAGCCAGGGCGTTCCGGCACGTTAAGCATTCATTCTTGATCTAAAATTAAAGCAAACACAGTGCTGGAGCCGTGGCGCGCTCCTCTCACTCTGCAAAGGGAGAGACGTGTGAAAGCCATTTATGTAAGGAGACACAGCACCCGGGCACGTGCCTGGTGCCTTCAAAACAGCCCTGAAAAAGTCAGGTGTTGGATGTAGCATGTCTGGCAGGCTCCCCTGTATGCCCAGTCCCATCCGTTATGTCAGTACCACAGCGAGAGTTACCAATAATAAGTCAGATTTTATCAAATTGCATATTCCTTCCCCCATTTCCCAGCAGGCTCCCTCGCCCCACAGCGTGTGCTGTTTATCTGGATTTGGGGGCCAACACTGCAGATGGATCCGAGCTTCCCTGAGTTGGTTTCAGCTCCTTACTTTGGGAAAGCAGCGACAAAATTCACAGGGCCTCTATGCCAAGGTTTCCAAGCACAGGGCACGCATTTGGCTTCATTTCTTTGGGGACATTTTGCTCAGTTTTAGGCAAGCCCATGCTTTCCTTTCCTCTGAGCCTCACCAGCTCTTTGCAGGGCTGCAGTGTTGCAGGGGCTCTGGTGCCTCCAACACCCCCAGCTCCAGAAACACCCCCCAAAACCCCCCCTACACTCACGGTGTCATGGTGGGGGGGGAAGTCAAAGGTGTACTCGTCTGCCAGCAGCTGGTTGTAGGCATAGTCCTTGTGGCGCTCCTGGCTGTAGGCACCATAATAGTCATAATCCAGGACCTGGGGGAGAAGCAGGAGGACAAAGGGCACTGGAAAGACCCCCTCAAAGCTGAGGGCTGCCCTCCATTTGGGGGAAATACACCCGCTTTTGGGGCAGCACACGTTGGGCACCATGCTTACCGGAGCTGCTCCCTTGGGGCTGAACCAGCCTGGCCGCTCCCAGCCGTGCCTCTCCTGGAAAACACAGCCCTGCTGCAGCAGCTCCTACTTGAGACAAAGAGAAATGGGAAGGAAAGGTTAAAAGCTGCCCTTTTCACCAAGCCCTCCTGCTTCAGCCGGCGGTGCCGAGGTTTTCCACCTCCAATGGCTGCTCAAAACCCGACTCATAACCCTTTGGCTCTGGCTGTCAGCAGCCAAATGGAAAGAAGGGTCACCAGCAGCCAAAATCAGCTCCATGGGTTGTCTTTTAGAAGAGCAGAACCCCTTGTCTGCCTACAGACTGGCTGATCTTTGTGCCCACCCAACAAGGGTATTTGTCTCAAGAGCATCCGACAGCCAGGAGCCCTGCAGCCCAGCCGTGCCCTGCTCCAAAGTCTGTACGGTGGCACACGAACCGCTGGCCGAGGGATGCTAAATCCACACAGCACGCTTCTCCCCAGTGCTTTCAAGAGTAATTATACAAATAACATCCAAGATTCATATGGCAACCTTCTTGTTCCTCCTCTGTACTCTCAGGAAAACCTCTCTGCACGCAATTAATTAGGGATCCATTAAGATATTTTTGTTGGGTGCCTCCGTTCGGAAAAGAATAGATTTTGTTGAACATTTCAGAAGTGATTCAGTGTCTATTTATAAAACACAGCACATGTTCTGGAGCTGCATGTACAAATACCAGGCTGTCAGTCAAATGGGCATCGCCTATTAGACATGCTATTAAAAAATAAATTGCATCCTCGGTGACAGAAAACAACCGAGCTGTCAACCAAACATCGGGGGCCGGTGGGGAGGAATGTCTGTTGTTCTGCTCGAGCCTCTGCTTGCCATCGGGAGAGGGATGCTGTGAGGTGAATCCTCTCCCAGGGATAAGGGGCTCAGAAAAAGAGGCTGCACCCTGGCAGGACGGGGCCACCCCGGGAGCACTGGGGGGCTCTGAGCTCTGCTCTCCACTTGCCCCTTACCAGGCTCTTAAAGCATCTCCGCAGCACGCTGTTTTGGAGAGTGATGTGGCTAAGGCCATGCCTTCCCAATGCTTCAATGCATCTATTTATTTATTTATCTTATTTTTTGGCAGAAGCACGGGCTGCCTGGAGGGTCCCTGGGGTCTCCTCACCTCGTGCAGGGGGTCCTTCCTCATGTTGCGCCCCGCCAGCGGCTCATCATGGGGGAAGACAACGGAGTAGTTCTTGGCGTAGGACTCGTGGCTCCGCTCCCGGATCCAGCGGTTGTTGTCGGTGAGGGACTGGTGAAACCGCCTGGAGGGCACAGCAAGACAGGGTAGCCATCAGGACAAGCACATCAGGACAAGCACATCGGCTTGCTAGGATCCCTGGTGCCCTCCTGGGCATGGCCCCCCTGGCTGGAGGAGGTGGCTGCAGCTATTGTGGTGTAAATTTGGGATCCCTGCTCCCTTTTTATGGGTAGGAGAGCAAAGAAACCAAAAATCGCATCTTATGCCCATCAAACTGCTCTAGCTCATCCCTGTGGCTCTGCCCACTCAGTGCAACCCACAGCCCTGGTCCAGATGGATTTACCAGAGCTGGATACAGTCCTGCCGGGGGAAAACAAGAAAAAAATAGGAAAATTTATGTTAATTCTGCTCTGTTTCAGCGTTGGGCCAGCCTCAGAGAGTGTCTCTCGCAGAGCCCAGTTTTAAATGCAGCCCCGAAAGGGAGCGAGCCGTGAACATTCCTCACATTTTTCATCCAGTTCTCCCCAGACTGAAATATAAATAAAACCCAAAGCATTTTAAATTTGTTTGACATATTTTCCTTTTTCAAGCAGAAAAGCTCCTTGAAGGAATGTGCTGGTTCAGCATGTGCTGGGGGGCTGTTACCGGAGCCCCCTAACTCTGGCACCGTCACCGCTCAGCTGGTGCCACCTCTCCTGCCCCAGCTCTGGCAGGGGACCAGTGCCCAAATTGCCCAGAGCCCCTCCGTCTGCAGAAAGGCAGCCAGGCAGCAGGCAAAAGGCAAGACAAAACGTGATTTATAGGGCCTTTTAAAATGTCATTTTCAGGTTTCTTCCCCACTTGGTGCGTGCAGCGTGGAGGCGGGCAGCAGGGGGATAGCAGGGCTGAGCGCTGCAGGCTCTGGTGCCCCTTTCCCTCCTCCCACCTTCCTCTTCTCCAGGCACCCAAAAGGAGATTTTCCCAGCCCCCAGCTGAGCTCAGTGCTGGTGGCTGTTTCCCAAATTTTCACCCAGGTTGGGGCTTCCCAGGGCGAAGGGGCAGCAGGGACCAGCACTGTTCACAGGTCGTACTTTCGGGTCATTCTTCACGTAAGACCTGGGAGCTCCAAAATGCAAGCGGTGTGCCCCAAAAGCATCCGTGGGCAAGCCACGAGTCAGCTCCATGGGGACAGCTTGCCCTGGCAAGTGTCAGTGGACACGTGGCAGGTGACACTCGGCATGTCACCGGCACCCCGGGCACCCGCCAGCCCCAGCCCCATCACCAACACGCTGCATTTTGACAGCAGCGAGAGGAGCAGCAGCTGCCAGATGAAATATTTACAAACGAGCGTTTTGAGAGGATAAATATTTAAATGTGCAGAAAAAGGAGTTATTTAAAGAGGAGCTCAGTAATCATCACCAAAATAAAAATTTAAAAATAAATAAGGAAAAAAGGGGGACTGACATCAGCTTGACAACTCCAGAAAAGGCGAGACACCGCGAGGACAAAACCCCAATGATGTGCGTGGCCGTGGTGCCCCAGGGGACAGCAGTGGGCAGAGCAGCTCCTGCTGCACGTCCCCGTCCCCACGGCAGGGATAGCGGGGCCACAGGGCTGCTGCCCGCTTTGCAACCCGGTATGTTAATGCAAAGCAAAATCTGCAGTGTCTGGAGCCAGCATGGCATGGAAGGTGTGTAAAAGCCTTGCCCCAACCCATGCTACTGACCCTACAGCTGTCCCTGTCCACCCGCTTGTTTCTCTCTTCGCTGCAGCAGCAGCACCGACCTCCTCCCTTCCCAGGCTGATTCTGTGCGTGGTTTACCAGCATTGCCATCAAAACAATGGGATTTTAACAGCTTTGTCCCCAGCAAGCTTGTTGCTGTCGCTAGCAGCCCTATAAGAAAGCCCAAACCCAATCAAACACAATCGAGCAAGTCAAAAGCAATTATGGAGCCAACATCTGCACCGCCGAAACCTCGCGGCCCACGTCGTGCTGCGGAGAAGGGAAGGTAATCTATCTCCAGCTGAAAACATTACCCCCGATGATTAACTTAGAGGATTAGGCACAGCACTAATTGAACAACAACACAACCCAAACGCAATTACCCTGTCCTTTCTCATCACTGCAATCTCCTCGCGTCTGCTGGAAGCTGTTTGCGTAGAAGCGGAATGAGGCAAATGAGATAAACCCCAGGTGTAAATTCATTAAAGCCATGGGGCGTAATTGATTCTGGCTTCTCGGGGGGACAGGGACTGTGGCATGGACACCGCCGGACACCAGGTCCTGATGCCAGCACCCGTGGGGTGCTCGAAACCCATCCCCAGGACCTCATCCCCAGAGGTGATGGGTGCCAGAGGAGCCTTGCCTGATGTCGTAGCCGTACATGTCCTTCTCCGGCCGCCCGTGGACGATCCAGTGAGCCAGCTCCCTCCCGCAGCCGCCTCCCAGCATCATCCCTGTGGGAGAGGCAAGGACCCAAATGAGGCCACGAGGCCAAGTGCCCCACGCTGGGATGCACGAGGAGGTATTTCTCACCGTCCCTTACCAGCGCTGTTGAAGCCACAGCCAAGGAAGAAGCCGCGGACTTCTGGAGCTTCCCCCATGAGCGGTTTGTGGTCGGCCGTGAACGACTCTGGGGGGCAGAGAAGGGGAGCATCAGCCAGGGCAGGCGTCCTGGGACACACCGCCTGCTTCAGGAGCAGGGATCATGAGCTGGCCTCATCCTGCTCCTGCTCCCAGAGCATATACATACGGATACATCCGTGTATTTCCTCCAGAAGCTTGCACACGTGTACATGTACGCACACACACAGCACTGCCAGCAGCAGAGGCTGGTGGCACAAGGCAGACCCTTCGCAGCCCTGCACTCTGCAAAGAGCCCCCACCATCCCATCCCGCCCATCACATCCCCAGCAGCCAGGCCGTATTTCATTGCTATTGCTATTTTTCACCTTCATTGATTTCTGCTGGGAAAATTCATGAGTTTAAGCTGCTTGGCTCAGCTAAGGGGCTGCCACCGATGCTGCCCAAGGCTCCTGTGCTGACACCAGCTCAGGGGGAGCCCTCACTCCCTGTACAACCCCAGCCTGGTGCAAATCCCACAATAAGGAGCGCAGAAAACACCCTGATGGAGACGTGCAGTGCTCCCTGTGTTGAGGTGATTTGTCCAACCGTGCAAAAAGCGAGGGGAGGCACCTGCACCTCTGCCCGGCTTGGTCCCCCCAACCCCTGGCCTCAGCAGCAGGCAGCTCCCCCTATGAAGGATGGGTTTCCGAGCAGGGAGAGCTGCTCTGTTGGTGAAATATTTACAGCAGAGCAGAAAGAACAAGTGTTTGTTATTTGCTTCAGTCCAGCCTGACTCAGCTGTCGCGAGCAGAGCAGCAGCTCGGCTAAATCCAGCAGAGGAGGAGCGCTGACCCTTTGGAGGTTACCCCCCTGCACTACAAACACCAGCCGTACATCTATAAGCTGTCAGCTCCCCGCTGGAGGCCACCAGCTCCTCTTACACCGCAGTTCAATCAAACATCAGCGCCCAGGGCCATGGCCCCCAGCTTTACAAGCCATGTTTTACCCGCTGTGGGGCCAGCAACATGCCCTACTTTCCCTCTGTGCACAGCCCAGCTCCATCCCTAAGGGCCTCCAGGGTTTCCCTCTAAGTGCTTCAGCAAAAAGAGATTTTTTTTTCAGTGCGTGGAGGATTTCACGGCCAAACCAACCGTACAGGGCCTGGGTTCAACGGCGGCATCACCGCCGGGGCTGCAGGACAGCGCTGCTGCTGCCTTTAACTCTGCTTCTTGCATTGGGTGCAAACCTCACGGCAGCACCCCAGAAACCTGGAATCCCAAGGTTGAAACAAGAATCTAAATCCCAGAAGAGCAGCAGACACTGCCTGAGAAAACGTGTCTCTCTCCTCTTCCTGCAGCTAGCCTGGGGTGCCACCCCTAGGAAGGAGCCACCATTGCAGCCCAAGCACAGGAGCTTTCTCTGCTCCTTCATTTCCAGCCTGCACCAACTCCTGCTGTGCCCAAGCCCACTCCTGGGTCAGGCCCTGATCCTGCCAAGCCCCCAGGTGCTGGGGGTGCAGCCCCAAACCAGCCGCGAGGCAGCCACGGATGTCCCACAAGATGCTTGTGGAGGCGCACGGCTGCCACGATGCTGCCACCGCCGCGTTACCTGGCCCGCAGACGGTGGATTTAATGCCCGTTTTCTCCAGCACCGGCACTCTGTTGATGGCACCCTCAATGTGCTGCGTGAAAACATCCCAGTCCAGGTCAAAGAGGCCAAAAGCAAATTTCTCGGATACCTGAAGGTGGGAAATGGGAATCAGGGCACAAAACAGAGCACAGCTGGTGGCACTCTCAGCTCTGGCAGCCTCTGAGGCCACGGACTCAGATCTCTTGGGGTTTTACGAGCAGCCCAGGTAAGCACAGAGGTTCAAAACCAGCAAGAGCTCCCATCCAGGCTCTCTGCAGCCCTTTGTGTCCCCTGCGTGTGGTGGGCAAGCCTCTTGGGGACCACAGGAACGGGAATCTTCACCTCCTTCTGTGTCCCCTGGCAGAGTCCCTCCTCCCCGGGATGGAAAGACAAACCCTCGCTGCCCCAGAAAACCAAAAAATAATGCAGCCAAAGGGCTGGGACAGAGCCTGAATTAAGGCACCTGGATAAAGGGACCCTGTGGCAGGCCAGGGGTGGCACGGTGGCCTCCAAAGTCCCCCCAGCCCTACTCACCCTCCTCATCTCCTCTCACACCCATGTGCCTCATGCCTCCAGCAGGGTGGGCGCAGGGGATGCTCTGCCCTGCTCTCCCCACCAGCCGCGAGGTCGGTGCCCGCAGGATGGGCTTTACGTGAGCGGGGACACGGGGAGCTCCTTTCTGCACCCATCCTGAGGCCGTGGGTTCCTTGTAAAGCCTCCTGTCCCCCCCCCGGGGAGTGCTCACCTCCTCCCAGAAGATGGGGTTTGACTCATAGCCGCCCACGGAGAGAGCATCGCCTTGGAGACGGAGGTACACCGAGGCATCGTGGTCGCGCACGTTCGGCATGTTCTGCAGCGGGGAGGGGGGCAGAGGGGTCAGGGGGGGATGAGAGGACCCCCAGGCCCCACACGTGGCCCCATTTCCATAGGAAAAGTCAAGCAGGGTGAGCAGGCACCCGGCCTGCATCCAGCCTTCATCACCCTCCGTGTCCCCAGCCCAGCTGGGGATTGAAGTTAGGGGGATGGAAGAGGAGGCCCCGAGGGTTGCACGCTGCAGCCTTTCCTCCCCAAATCCTCTTCCTTGCCGTGCTTGCACGGTCCAGAGGAGTTACTGGGGCAGAACCACAATCCCTGGAATCGTCCCTTCTTAAAATGGGGCCTCGGGGACTGCCGGCTCAGGCACAGCCTGTGTCAGAGGGATGGAAACTCAGGCAGGTGTTACTCTCCGAGCCTTGGCACCTGAACGGTGCCCAGCAGAACTCCGAGCGATTCTCTGCAGCCAGAAGGCGAGAACAGATTTCTGCAGCTGGTTTGGGAACGCCTGGAGAGCTACAGCTCTGCCTGGCGGGGACCAGGGCTGGTTCAGAGACTGTTTGGCATCCTCACGAATGCTGCTTTCAGACACCAAACACACCAGAGACCCTCCAATAACACTACCGAGAAAAATAATAATAATAAAATTATCTGCGAGTCATAACATGGTTAAATATTAAATCTGGCTCTGATCAGGCAGTCGGCTACCAGGAGGAGCCGCAGGGTGCCTGCAGAGCCTGGCCCAGGTTTGTGCAGGGGGATGGGAAGGGTGGTGGTGGGGGTTCTGCAGGTCCCTGGGGGGGGCTGTCCCACCTCGCAACCCACCTGAATGCCCTCGATGCGCTCGGTCACCACGTAGGCGTGATGCATCGCCACCAGCGGCACGTGGACGCCCGCCAGCTGGCCCAGGGCACGCGCCCACACCCCTGTGGGGACACAGAGCCCGTCGGGGGGTGGCAGGGGGACAGGGGACGGAGCAGCCCCCCGACACCCCAGCCCCTGTGGCACAAGGCAGAGCGGCTCCGCCGGCCGCCCCGTACCTGCGCAGTTGACCACGCAGGGGGTCTGGATGGTCCCGTGGGCCGTCTCCACCGCGTGCACCCGCTTCACCCCAAAATCGTCGGCTCTGACCTGGATGCCGGTCACGGGGCAGTTCTCTATGATCTGGGGGAGAGGGAGGAGAAGCGGGGTCACGGCTGGGATGTCCCAGCTTGCCCGACATCCAGCCCCAAAAGCAGGAAAGGTGAGGCTGGGCAGGGCTCTGGCCCTGGCTATCTTCCTTTCCAGTTATTACTGTTACTACTGAAAACAGCATCACTCTCAATTCCACCCTAAAACCACACCTCTGCGCACCCACAGCTGCAGGGGACACTCGTTATTGATGTGCCTTGCCCATGATGTGCCTAGGATGAGCCAGCAATCCTCACCTCGATGGGGGGATTGTGTTACCTGACCCTAAAACCCAGGAACCTGCCTTGGGCTCTGCCTCATCTCACTCCTAGAGGTCTTCTCTTCATCCTGGATTTTCCCTGGGCTTATGGTCCCTGCCAGATTTGTCTCTGTGACCCCAAAAGCCATCAAAGAGCACAGCATTTTTGCAGGGCAAAGCCCTGACCCTGCAGGAGCAGCTCCGCTCCGTGCACAAGGAGGAGCTGGGGAAGGCAGAGGCTGAAAACTCCTCCCGGGGTCAACAGGCATTAATTAGTAATTGCTAATTAGGAATTACCGTAGCACCTCTGGCAGCTGCTGCTCTGGCAAGAGTGGAGCAGGTGCCGGCGGGATCCATGGTGCCGTCCTTGGGGACGTAGAGCGTGCCGTACAGGTCGGTGACGTTCATCAGTGGGTACAGCTCCTTGGTCTGCGCTGGGGACAGGACGTAGGACTCCACGCCGTACACCTTCCCCAGCTGCCAGCCAGACAAGAAAATTGGGAAAAGAAGCAGGGAATGAGAGCCTTGGCTCATCCCGTGCTTCTGAGGGAGTTGGAGAACCCACCGGGACATGTTTAGCTCCCCAAATGCTGCGTGGCCCAGGTGCTTCACTGCCCCAAGGCAAGCCCTCCAGCCAGGGCAGTGGGAAGGTCTGCACAGCTTTTTAGGGCCATACAACCCCATAATCCTATTCGAGCTGCCTGTGCAACCCCCAAAATAATGCTACCGCTATCTGAAAGGGCAAAAATTGCCAGCTGGATTCCATCCTGCCTGCTTGGCCAGCATTTTGCCTGATTTTATCGGCCTTATGGAAATTAGGAGGCCACCATGTCCTGGGGGTGACGCCGGGGGGGCCGTTCCCTACCGACATGAGCCTCTTGTACTCGTCGAGGCGCTGCTTGTTGGAGGCGATGAAGAGCCCCCCGTTCTGCACCCAGCCCGTGTGCAGCCCCGTCTCCGCCGGCAGCTCCCGGCTGACCACGTCCCGCGTGTGCGCCAGCAGCTCCACCTCCACGTCGCTGGGACGAAGCTGCCACAGCAAACCTGGGTGGGGGACAGCAGTGGGGCAGGCGGCTCTGCATCCCCTCCCGACCCCCCCCATCACCCCAAAACCCCAGGGAGAGGAGTTCTGGGGGCCTCCTGGCACCACTATCCCGCTTGGTGGGTGTCACCCCGCTGTGGCACTTGCTCCATCTCGTGGCTACCTCGGAGCTCTACAAATTATGGGTTTTGATTTTTTTTTTATTTTTAAATGAATGGGAGAACAGGGTTTCTGGTGGGGACTACCCCAAAAAGACACAAAACCCCACAATGCGCGTTGAATTAAACTCGCCTAGTTCCCCTCTCCCTGCCAAAGAAATTGGATTAAAAATAATAATTTAAGAGTGGAAATAAGTAAGAGGGGAAATAAACTATTTAGTTATTCTCTGATCCTACTAAAAATATATATATAGAGGAAAAATGGGGTGTGTTTTACTAATGGAAAGTTGTGCCAAATGGAAAAGCAGAACCCTGAAATTCTCCACGATTAAAACCAAACCCCCCCAGGCACACCCAGAACCTACCCGTGCCGTGGGTGGGCTCCATCCACCCGTCCCCAGCAGTGGGGTCCTGTGTAACCCCCCCCCACACCCCGGTCCCGATCCCAATAGCTCACCAGCCGTGTGCCAGGTGGTGCCCGACGTCAGGCGGTCCCTCTCCAGCAGGACCACGCTGGTGACCCCCAGCTTGGCCAGGTGGTAGGTGGTCTGGCAGCCCAGGCTGCCCCCCCCGACCACCACCACCTCTGCCGAGGGCGGTAGGGGCCGGCTGGGCCCCGTAATCTTGGTGCCTTCCTCCTTCAGGGTCTTCTGGTAGGGGACGTTCTTCTCCGCCGGGGGCCCCGCGGCGTTGCTGAAGGGCCGGGGGCTTCTCCAGGGGGCTGGCAGGCGGCGGGGGGCGGCCGCCCGCAAGGCGCAGCTGATGTAGGACATGTCGACCTGCGGAGCCCCCAAACGCCTCGCCAGGGTGGGCAGGGGGGGCCCTGCCAGAGGGTCACCGCTGGTGGCACCCGTGGTGGCATCGTGGTGCCGCGCAATGGGTTGAGCGGCACCTCGGGGGGGACCTGGGGCAAGGCTTTAAGCCAGGCTCCGTGGACCCCCACCTGCAGGAATCGCACCCCAAAGGGAGCCGGGGAGGCTTCCAGGCACCCCGCAGGGGGGCCCGGCTTTAAAAAAAAAAAAAAAAAAAAAAAAAAGGAGCTTGGAAACGCACAGGTCACGGCAGCTCCTGCGCCTGTTCCCAGCCCACAGAAGCCACCCCCTTTATAATGTCTGTTTGTGTATTCAGGAGGCACCACAAAGGAGCAGGGGTTGCTCTGTATCAGAAGAGGGCAGTGCAATGGCTGCTAGCGGGGACGGGGACAGATAAAGTCCTCCAGCCCCGTGCCTGGGATCCGGGGACGTGGCTCGGGGTTTGCTCTGGCTTTGGAGCAGCCGCAGCCCCACAGACAGCAGGCTGTAATGGGGTGGCACCGCTCTTCCTACACCAGTTGCAGCTGGAGGCTTTTACAGACCTCACTCCTGCAGGATCCTTGTGCAGCCACCCCACAGCCCTACAAATCTGGGAAATCCCACCCGGGATATCCCACAGGAGTTCCTTGCGGGGTTCCCCACTGCTCGCCGGCTCCACTCACCGGCAACGCTTGCTCCGAGTGGTGTTCCCTGCTGTGATGGCCGTGGGGCGCCTGCCTTCCTCCGATGCTCTCCTCCTCCTCCTCCTCTTCCGTGCCGCTGCCGTGAAAACATTAACCAGAGCCGGGGGCGAGCGGGGCCAGCTGAGCACTTCCCCTGCCCCAACCGAGCTCTTACCCGCTGTTGTTCCTCCGCCGAAGAAGAAAAACTCAGGGGGAGCCGAGGAATTCGAAACGGAAGGAAATTCTCACTTTTCTCCCCAGATCAGCGCTCGGCGGAGAGCAGAGAGCCCAGCTGGGGCCAGGAGGGGCTCACAGCCTGCAGGGCTCGCTCGGTGCCAGAAAGCAAACACAGAGAGCAAGGCGAACATCTGACCCTCCTGCCGGAGTTCCCAGCAGTCACATTGAACGAGCAGAATTAAAATGCGTTTAAGCCAGACCCGAGAGCCCAAAGCGAAGGTGGGAACACCAAAAAATTTCATCTAGAGGGGGGAGGAAAATAAAACTTTTCATTTAGCTCTCACAGCCCCAAGGCTCTCACAGTCCCTGCGCCTCCTGCCCAGGACTCACCCCAAAATTAGGGCCTGTTTGGGCAGGAGGCGCAGGCAGTGCAGGCTCCTCAAAGGCGGCTCTGAAGGGCCGGATTCTGCTTTGGGGGAGAAATTTGGGGTGGGTGGAGCCGTGGCTGGGTCAGGGGCTGGTGAAGTTTGGGGCTAGGCAGCGTCGTGAGCCCTGAGTTTACTGCCTGAAGGCTGGGGTTTGGGGTGCTTGTGGTGGTTTGGGGGACTCGTGGTGGTTTGGGGGACTCATGGCAGTTTGGGGGGGGCTCATGGCATTCGGTGGCATCACTGTCCTAGGAGCCACCCCCATGTGTGTGCTGAATGCACGCCGTACGGGGGCTGCATCCAAATCGTCCCAGTTCAGGAAGGGGTTGAATAGCAGCCAAGGGAGGAGGGGGTAGCTGATCCAGAATTAGCCCAACACAGCCTTGCCTTTTCTTTTTTTTTAAAGACAAAACCAGTTTCTGGTTAAAGAGAGCCCAGCAAAGTAACCAAAGAGATGCGAACAAGTCAAAACTCCTGCCCGTGGTGGGGTGTTGCTGTCTGATGGAACCAAACTGTCTCGCCGGCATGTCCTAACTACAAACACAGCCTTTGGGTTAGAAAAGACCCAGAACAAAGCAAGACAAAGCATGCGTGGAGCAGAGCAGCCTGAGAAGCTCAGGATGGGGCAGAACAAGGCCCTGGCTCCAGAGTCTCCGAGCAGCGGGGCCCTGAGGGAGGTTAATGTTTTTGGTGGTCATAGAGGGGATGTGAAATGTTCAATCCTTTCCCTGTAATGCTTAGATTAATTAGGAAATAAAGGGGCAGAGCGGTTTGCATGCGCCAGCTGGAGCTTTCCAGGTCACAGAAAGCATCACGGCTGATGCACACATGGACTGTCCGAGCATGCTGCAAGGCTGCAGCGGATCAGAGCGTGCACGAAGCCACAAGGACGTGCCATCACCATCACCAAAGCCTGCACTGGCATGCACAGAACCCTCTTCACACCTTGCAGTCCGAGTTTGGTGTCAGGAGAGCACCACAGCTGCAGGACACTGAGCAGAAAGCACCCTCGACCCCGTGCAGTCCGTAGCTTGCCGAGCTCTGACCTCGCCACCCCCTGCCTCAGTTTCCCCACCCTGAGCTGTTAGGATCCTTTGCTCTGGGGTCCCAGACAGCCACCGTGCTGGTGCCCAGGGCTGACCAAGGTGCCCGTGGCAGGGAGCAGCGGGGCGGTGGAGGGAGGTGGCCACACGCTGGCCGGCCACAGGCCACCGGGGCCATGGGGCGTGCTGGGGGCCGCGGCACGGAGCAGGAGCGGCTGTTTGCAGAGGGCAGCCAGCAAACGCAACCACCCCTCGGCGCCGTGTTTGCTCAGAGCCCCGGTGAGCCCAGCTCATGGGGCAAGATTATATCAGCAGCTGCTATTGCTGCAGAAAAAAAAATGATAAAATAAAATAAAACTTGTGTCTGGCGCAACCGCCTCCTCCCTCCAGGGTGCAAGCAGACAAGGGGCCGCGCAGGGCTGGAGCCAGCTGCCAGCCGTGGCTGGGGGCTGGAGATTTATCGTCCTGTTAATGCCCTTGGGAAGGCTGCTCCTGGTCTGGTTACAGCGCCTGGCTGGGCTGGGCACGGGGAATAAACGCCCCATTTATCCCCTCCGTGCACACCCTGGGGGGGTTAGATGGAGCCGAGCGGAGCCGGCTGTCGCGGCACCCACCTGGCTGAGACTGCTCCAACCACCCCCGGAGGGTTAGATGTCACCAGCTGCCACCGAGGAGTGGGGACACCCCTGGGGTGGCAGTGACATCCCCAGAGCCAGGAGGACCTTGTGTGGAAGCAGATTTCTGCGTTTACCTGCTCTTGCACCAGGCTCCAGCGCTGTGGGTGTCCCCCAGCGGTACCCGAAACTGCGCAGGGCTGAGCTGAAGCCCATCGCTGGCAGGGAAGCCAAGTACCCAAAACTGCTATTTCACACGCAGCGTGTGTTGGAGAGCCTTCCTGAGGCTGAACAGCAATGACAGGGAAGGGGTTTGTGGCAGACAGGGGTTGTCACCTCCACCAAGGTGCAGCATCTCCCCAAACCAGCACCCAGAAGTTAGCGCCCTGCTAACACCCTGTCTCTGTGAGTAAACCCCTCCTGCTCAGCCCTACAGCTTTCAGCTGACCCTGTGAAAGTCCAAGCAAATAGAACCAAGCAGTGGGGTCTCCGAGAGCAGAAAACAATAAATGCTGTTATAAATTAAACGCCATGGCAGCTCACTGTGGCATCTCTGGGGTGAAACCTTCCCTTGCTTCCAAAAACACCTTGGGCAGCTCATCACGAGCGACCGTGTGATTTTTTTTTTTCCTTTTATTTTTTATTGCTCTGGAAAATGCTGCTGTGTGTAGGGCCAGGTGGGATTTCAGAACATGATACTCAGAAATGAATAAAAGCCCTGAAAATCCCACCCAGGCACAGGGGCAGGAATCCGGGACAACTGCACCGGGAACAGCTGCGGGGGGAGCGGTCTATGGACCAAGAGGAGGGCAGCAGGCGTCCCAGGGGGGCTGCTGCAGCCTTGCCTCGCTGGGAAGAGCCGTGTCTGAACCACAGGAGCTGGGTTTTGGAAGGGCTCTGAGCACTGACCATCAGAAAGGCTTCAACCCCATAAGCATCCATCTCCTGGAGTGGCCAAATGCCCCCTCCCTGTGGCATTAAAGGGCTTCAGGGACAAGAAGCCCCCCCACCCCAAAACCCAGCCCTCTGGCCCAGGAAGGGACACAGGTTTACGGGCAGTAAAGATCATGGCTGGGGAAAAAAATAAAATTATCAGCAAAATTACACTTTATTTTATTTTTTTGTTGTGGAATTTACTTGGATGTATTGTAACTTAAAAAGGTCTGGAAAAACCACATGCAAAAGGGTTTCTAAGTAGCAGCTAAAGTTTCTATTCCAGCATTACAAGCTACTCCAAATGATTTCCAAATTCCCAGCTACCAACTATTCCATAAACAGTTTGATCTTTAAATCCCCTCCACCCGAGCCCCTTCTACCTCAGTTAGTGCAGTGCAAAGGAAAAACCCAAGGAATTTACATATTATTTTCCAACGTATCCCATTGCAACTCTGAACGTCCCGTGATGAACTAAAATATATATACAATTTTCTCACCGTCATAAAAAAAAAAAAAAAAAAAAAACATTTCCCTTCTTATTCACAGATATATACCGTGGCAAAATGGCTGAAGAATTACTTACAAACGAGACAATCTTTTGAACAAGTTTCTTACAACAGTAAACACGAGGGGGGAGACCTGGCTGCAGGAGGGGGCTCGGGGCTGGGCTGGGGGGCACGGGAGCAGCGCCGCAGCCCCCACGGTTGGGGACGTGCCCACCACCGGCGTGGGGAGCACGGCTTCTGGGCTGGGGGGTGGCGTAAGGCTTTAGCTGTGTCTGAGGCAGAACATCAGCAGTCATTTTCTCTCCGGTGTGTGCGTGTGTGCGCCTCACCTGCTTTAAAAATGCCCTGGGTTATGCCAAAATGACCAAAATCGGAGCGTGGCCCTTCAAAGGAGAGCCTCGCTGGCTGCACCGCGGGGTTTTCCTTGCAGAGCACGGCCCGTTCAGCTCCTTTCGCAAACAAGACTCCTTGGATGTACCCCGAGCTGAGCACCGATGGCCTGGGAGAGGGTAGCACCGAACAGTACCTTGGTAAAGCCACGAGCCCGGCTGGTCCCCGTCCAAAGGACACCCACCCCGCTCCCCACGCAGCCCTTCTGCTCCTGGCCCTATCCAGGAGCACCGGGGAGCAAACTGGCCTGGCTCCGGGCTTCTCACCGAGCCACAAAGTTCAGTCCCCCAGTTAATACATTTCCCTTTTCAGCCCCAGACCTTTCCATTTAATATCCTGAGCAGGGCACTGCTGCTCCACGTGACTCGGATGCAGCGTGGCACTGGGTGCCAGGGCTGTCCCAGCACCGCGGACCCCCACGATGCCAGCACCCCCCAGGTTTGTGCTAGCACGATACCCACAGTGAGACCACCCCAAAGCGCCAGGGGACCAGCTTCGGGGCATGGAAGCACCAGCTCAAAACGCCCCTTCTTCAGAGAGATGGGAGGGCATTTCCCAGAGCTCAGAAACAGGAGACAGGGAAGTTGTTCCTTGTTTCACACACACACACACGCACACACACACGCAAGGATTTGTTCAAAACGGAGCATTTCGGAAGGAAATGCTGGAGCTGGATGGCAAAGCCAGTGCCCGGCGGAAGATGTTGGCCTGGATCTCCACCCAGCAGCACTGCCTATCAGCTACGGGGGCTGCGAAATGGGAAGAACGAACTCGGATGGACGGGACGTGGGACAAAGTGGCAATGCACAGACAGACGGACCTTTCCCTCAGCAGCAGCAGCAGCAGTAACAGCCTGGGGGAGGAAGAGAGGGGACGACGCTCACGACCCCCAAAAGTGCACACAGCTGGGAAAGAAGAGATGCTTTCGGGACTCGTTGAGATAAAATCGCGACTCGGGAACCGTAGCCCTTACTCATGTGGGTTCACCCCATGAGCTCAGTGAGGTGGGACGTGAAATGGCTGCCAGGAGAATGGACCTTGTAGGGGTGCTCCCGCTCGCCCGGTGGCCTCCAAAACTACTTTGTGGCAAGGCATGCCTCCAGTCCTGCAACGTGCCGAGCCCTCCTGGGAGCCGCTCAGCACCCCGGGCTGCCCCCTCCAACCTCAGCAAGGCGGGGGGGCTGAGGGAGCTGTGCACAAAGGGGCTTGGGCAGCCCGCAAGGCTCCGTGCCCTCCTGCTCTGACCTGAGGGTCTGCTTCCAGCCTACATCCGAGGTCCGGCCGCGCTCCTTGGTTCACAGCTGGCATCCTCCAGAGACGAACAGAAGCTGCTCCTCGTCCTGAGCAGGGTGTCCCTGCTTTGCTCCCTCGAGTGCCATCCTGATGTGCAGCACCGAGGCAGCGCAGGGCAGGACGGCCGAGCCACCCCCTCCGCCCCGGCCCCCCGTGCGCCCACCTCTGCACCCCCAGGCCTTCAGCTTCTCCTCCCACCGCCACCACGGTGGGCTTTAAAACACTTGTAGGAACACAGGTCTGGACACCATCCCGGGGAGAGGGACAAGCACAGAGTCTCTCAGCTCCGTCCATGCAGGGGCGTGCGGCTTTCCTGGGACTTCTGCAGCTGCTCCGCGTGTGTTACCCCCCCCCCGACCACCCGTCTTCTATACACGTCGCACGGCCGGGGCCAGCGGCACCCCCCAGGCCCGCACACACACACGCACACACACTGTACAGAGGAACTGGTCGCTAAAGAGTCTGCGAGGAGCGGCGGCGCTCTCGGCAGTCCTGGCAGGAGTCCCACCGCGCCGCACGTGGAGCCTGGGGGCCGGGACGACCGTGCACGGGCTGCGGCGGCTCGCTCTGGGCGCTCGACGACTTTCCAGCAGGCATCCCCGCAATCATTGCACCCCTTCCTCTTCCACGTACGTTGAGGGGAACCAGCCAACCTGCGGGGGAGACGGAGAGGTGAGCTGAGGAGTCGGGAGGCTCGTGTCCCATCTCCAGGAACTGTTCTGGTGCCACCATGCGGCGTTCCCAAAGAGTTTTTTGCACGGTGCTGGACACAGCCCTATCCCTGCGTCAGACCCTCTGATGTTTAGTGGTGATGGGGAGGTGGTGCAGCCATTCCCAAAGCTTGCACGGTGACCCACAGCTAGCAGCTGTACATGGCTGCAATAAAGATGTCAGGAACGTGTCCCCAGTGCTGTGATCCCTGTGGGACACCGGTGCAAACCTGCAGCCTTTCCCCAGGCTGCTGAACCTTCCCCTCACAGAACCACTCCTGCGTTAATTCCCCAAACGCAGGCTTGGGGAAGAGCAGATCTGGACATCCCCCGGACCACACGGTGAGAAAAGGGACAAGACACCAGCTGCGCTTACTCTTCCATTGGTCTCCCCCTTCCACCAGCCCTGGTCGCCGCCGATCCTGCTGTAGATCTTCACCACGTCGCCCTCTCGCAGCGACAGCTCCCGCATGTCCCGCGCCGCGAAGTTGTAGCGTGCCACCGCCGTCCCTATGACCCGAGGGGTGAACACTGCGAGGGGACAGAGCAAAACGTCAGCAGCAACCCCACCGAGCAGCCGAAGCCTGGGGAAAGCTCGGTGGGGTTCAACCTGGGTTTTCCATCGTGGCACCGGCTCCCGTTGCAGTGCCGCGACTCGGATCGGCTCTGGTCTCATCTGAACTGGTCAGACTGGGGTGGTCAGGGGTGAACTGAATCCTGCTGGGGATGTAGAGCCCTGGGGTCTGAGCAAGGGTAGCCCCCTCTGGCTGCCCACGAGGGGCTGGGACCCCTTGGTAGGGATTGCTAGGGTAAGGGGCATTTCTGAGAAGGGAAGGAGGTGGCGTAAGGGAAGATTGCATAGGAATATATAATGATTAACGATGAAACCACGGAAAAATCCTTTTCCACCATTTACACCGGGTCTGGGTGCCGCACAGCTCCCCACACCTGATGGGACCACCCTGTCAGAAGGAGATTTGGCCAAGTCTGCTGGTGTTTGAACCACTTCGAAAAACTGATTTATTGGGATCTCCTGGAGATGCTGAGTGGTGGATCTCCATCACTTCAGGCAGGGAAACGTGGGGCAGAGGGGAGGAGAGATGGAGCCCTGTGCACAGAAGAACAGCAGGGGACCGGGGAAGAGCAGGGGCAGCGCTCGGCTTCCCTGCCCTGGCACCTGGGCAGGGGAAAGGAGGGCTGGAGGGCAAGGGTGGGAGGGACAGGATGGGTCCCATCACTGCAGGGCAAGCAAAGGAGGGAAAAAATGCACATTCTGGGGAGTTTGCAAAAAGAAAAGAAAAGAAAAAAACACCTTGAAGGTACATCAGGTGTTGGTGAAGCAGCCCTTTTTGTCCCAGGATTTGTCACAGTTAATTTAAATTTTAAAAAGTTTGCAAACCAAGGTTGAACTAAGTTTGAGGGAAAGCTTTGCCCAGATTTTCAGCTCTCGGGATGGACAGAGATGAGGATGGTGATGGAGGCGGTCCAGACACACAATGTGCAATCACTGGAGGGCTCGTTCATCCCTGCCAGGCTGGAGCAAGAGTCACGACAGCTTTGAACTCTTTCATCAGGAGCTTGCTCAGAGCCCATTTCTGCAAAAATTCACTTCTGTGATACTTTTTATGCAGTTTAAGCATCCCAAATTCCCTGTTACTTTTTAATACCTTGAAAAGTTGTGTTCTTCCCAAACACAGCATTAAGGAAAGCACATCTGGCTCTGCAGATGGTTTTCCCTGCCTAGCCTAAAGAACATGCTGAAAGGTAAAAGCATAGAGAGGACACATTTTTGCTCTGATCCCTGATAAATAGGGAGGAAGACACTGCTCTGTAATTTAAGGCCAGAGCTCCACTGCACTCTCCGTAGGGAGCTGAAGCCACAGAACATTTGACAACCCAGGTTCCCCATCTCTTTGGCATGGAGCCCCTGAGCAGGCTGAGATCCCAGAGCTCAAAAGCTGCTGGACATTGAGGTGGTCTCCTTGCACAGCAAGGAAAACCAGGCTGAAAGATGGTGAGATGCCGATGCTCATTCGGTGAAACACACAGGATTAGCAGGTCGAGCTTGAAGTACATCATGAGATCCCAATGCGCTAGAGTTGTTTTTCATTAATTTAAATCCCCTTTCTCATTAGCAACAACTCCGTCTTCTCCCTGAGTTAATTTTGGGGAGAGGGGGAGCGCATTTTGCTTCCAGAAAAACCTTGGTTAATTATAACGTGTTTCCAGGCTGTGTCCCTGGCAGGGCAGTGCTGGGGACCCCCTGAACTGCCTGCAGGTGGCTGGAGGGGTGGCAGAGGGACGGCAGGGACCAGGCAGGTCGCGCTGCGATGGCTTTCAAGCTGGGGATGCTGCAGGTCTCTCCGGGGGGAGAGGCGCTGGTACCTGACCAGAAGGGACTGGAGGAGCTCTGAGAAGAAAAGTTGAGGCCCTGAGGACTGAGAAAAGAAAAGTTGTAGGAAGCGCAGGAGGCTGCAAAGAGGTTAGAGAGAAACAGAAAGATGCAGAACACGCATTAAAAGGGAAATAAAAAAAAAATAAATAAATTGTAATGCACAATGCTGTAAAAGCCGACGAAGAGATACAGGGCAAAGCATGCAGCAGGTCTCGAGCGCAGGCTTGAAGCTGAGACAGCTGGTGGCAGATCTGACCACAGCCCTCAGCCTAGGGGTGTATTTGATTGGAAAAGATACTTAATCAGCTTTCTAAAACTATTTTCCATTGGTATTCTTTTTAAAATACATCATGGAAAAAGTTTTAAAAGAATATTTTTTTCCCTGTGAAGTAGTTTCTGCTCTCAAGCCTTCACACAAAACATTTTGCAATAGTGCAAATTTTGCTTTCCGTTTACTTTGACGTTTCTTTGGCTGGCAGACTTGCTCTTTCTCCCACCAGCCCCACTACAGGAGTCCCTCTGGGACTCAAACCAGAAGTGACAGTGAAACCAGAGCCACCAAAACACACGCACGCCATGACACAGCCCACAGCTCACGCCGTGTCTGACCATGACAGGCAGGACCCAGTGTGCTCACGCTGCACCAAATGGTGCTTAAAATGGTGTGGGAAACCACGAGGGGGAAAGCAGCTAAAAGACTGCCTGGGTGGCTGCAGCTGTAACCCCCTTGCTCAGACCGTGCCCGCGAGGATTTCCATCAGGAGCATGACGATGCCTGCTGGGGAAGCCAAGTCTTACCTGGAGAGCGGGTGAAGGTTCTGGAGGTAGAGCGTTCCCGGGATTTATAGGGGTATTTTAGCGTTGTGTCCAGCTGTTTGAAGCTCTCCTTGAGCGAGTGGCTCTGGTAGTACTCAACCAGCTCCTGCAAAGGACGGGGGGCACTTGGCCGGGCGATGCTCTGCACAACTGGCAGCAGCCTGCCGCACGGCCCCAGGGGCCTCAAGGACATACCAGCAGGCTTTCGAACTTCTTGGCTTCCGTGATGTGAATCCAGTTGTCCTTCTCCACCACCTTGATGTGCTTCACTTCCTCGTTGAACCTGTGACAGGAGGCGAAGACGTTTAAGAAAACGCATGCTCGTGCTCCGACCCCATCCGTCCTGGTAGCTCGCACTCACTTAATGCTGATGGCAAAGCGTTCGGCCTCGGCTGGCCGCTCCCGGATCAGGTAGGTGCCGCTGACGTGGGCCTTCAGCAGGTTGTCCGTCTGCTGCCGCTCCATGTTCCCTGCGAACCTGAGCCCGAGGTGCTGAGACCTGTGCTGAGCACCCCGCAAAGCCCCCGTGAAGCCCCCGCGCCGCCCCACGCAGCACCCTGCTTCCAAAGCAAATCTCCTCCCAGGATAGTGCTTCCTTCAAGCAATGGCATGTTGTAGGCAAAAGGTGCATCTCTTTTAAAGGTGTGAGGGTCTTTTAAAGGTGTGAAGGTTGGGCAAGTAGAAAAAGGGGTCTCGTCTGAACCTCCACAAGCAGAAACAGAAGTGCCCAGAGATAAGAAGCTACCACTGAGCAGAGCAATGAGCGATGCCCTTTGAATTCCCCCCTGTTCCCAGGGCACCTAGAAAATCCCACTGCTTGGGAATTGTTCTCCAGGTTTCAGCGGGAGCTGCGGATAATTTAAACTCATGCTAATTTAGACTCATGAACTTGAAAGCCTGGATGGAGCCAGCAGGAAGAAGCAGGAGGAAAGGGAAGCAAAACCTCTCCTGACAAGGTGGGAATTTCTTCTTCCCTCCCCATATCATTTTCTGGGCTCAGAAAAAAAAAAAAAAAAACCACGAGGGGGAAGAAAGAGCAGAATCTCTCCTTTTGTCCCTCTCCATCAGTGATGAAATCCCCACAGGCGCTGTGGGTTTCAGTGCCTGGAACCAGTGCAACTGTGACAGGACACAAAGCATCTGCAACACGTACTCGGCTCCGTGTCAGAGTGGGTTTGTGACGGAGCAACAACTAAAAAGCAAAGCCAACGCATCTTTTTGGCTTTCAGGGGGACTCACCACGGGTACGCCGTGTAGTCGATCTCCCGGGATGGTGGCCGGCTGTTGGGAGGCTGCAAAGAGAGCACGGCTCGTTACTGCGAGGGCAGTGTTACAGCCAAGCCACCCTCCCTGCCCAAAACACCTGTGATGAGCACGCTGCATTTTTTGTTATCTGAGCCTTTTTTGAATTTGGAAGTGCCTGACAGCACTACTGAACATAGTGCGGGGCAGTTCTCTTGCACTGCAACTGATACGAGGCTCCTGAGGTGGCACCATGGGCTCACTGCAGGGCAGGAATTGGGACCAAAAATCCCACTGGGATGGGCTGGGGAGAGCCAAAGGCCTTGTTGGGGCATCTCTTGCCTCCCAAAGTGCAACAGAAGTTCCCCTGCCACCCAACCGTAGCCCCTGCAGGTGCTCCTGGCTTAGCACATACCCTCGCGTCCACAGGGCAGGGCTTTACTGACGAGCTGGGGAAGTAACCCGACTTCTTCGTCTGCAGCAGCCGCCCCTGCAGAACACAGAAGGTGGAAATCAGCTGGGGATGGGCAGAGGAGCAAGGATTCTGCTGTGTAGGGCTGGGGACAGACCCCACTGCAGCTGCC
Organism: Aythya ferina; assembly: GCF_964211825.1. Taxonomy (NCBI): domain Eukaryota; kingdom Metazoa; phylum Chordata; class Aves; order Anseriformes; family Anatidae; genus Aythya; species Aythya ferina. Next base: position 5,542,757 of record NC_140318.1, read on the forward strand.
GTGGACCCAGCCCGGCCCCACAGTACGGGAAAGGTGACAAAGGGAAGGGACGATGCAGGTGACACCAGTTTGAAACTTGCTGAGAGCTCAGCGAGGAAAGGGCCCTCACCTCCCACCACGGCGAGTCTGGGTCCCCCCTCAGCAGCTCGATCACGTCCCCAATCTGAAATGTCAGCACCGGTTTGCCGGGTGGCGCTGGGTTCCCGTGGTAATTCTGTACTGCCACCATTTTGGGACCTGGGAGGAGAGACACAAAGCAGTTTCCTGCTAAGTCCCTGCTAAGAAAAAACAAAACTGCAATAACTCCCCTGCTGTCTGCTGTTCCTTATCCGTAAACCACAAATCTAACGGCACCAGCAGACAGGAATTTGGGACAGAAAGCATGAAAACAAAAGGGATCAGCACCCACAGCAAACAGTATTGGCTCCTAAAGTTACATGGATGACCGAGTTCAGTGAGTGAAAACAAGCCAGCGAGGGACTGAGCCAAGCCAAAGCTCCAACTCCAAACCCTGCACCCAGGTTTGAACTTTGCTGTCGCAGACAGGCTCTCAACAGGCAATGCCCGGTCAGCACTGAACCTTGCCAGGTCCAGCAGCGATGCCCGTGACCACAAAACGCTTGCAAAATGCTTGCAAACAGGCGTCCTGCACTGGATTTCTGTAGGACCTGGGACCCGAGCACCTCTCTGTCCCTGGGAGCTTGCAGCCAAAGTCCAGTTGTCTTGCAAACACCAGCAGATTAAATAAGCTTCACAAACTGCACGAAAACCACAGTGTTTATCTTCAAAATGCTCCCCCACCTCTGCCGCCAGCTGCCTCTCCCTGCCCAGAGAGAGCTCTGTGCTCTTGCACTGTGTTTCCAAACCAGCAATTTGATTCAAGTTTCTTTTTGCCAGGCTTGGCTTTCCTTTCAACAGGAAAAGCACAAAAACAAACTGTTCCTTCTCCTTTGAGACAGAGCACGGGCAGGGTGGGCCCAGGGCTCCCCGTCCAGGTTAGTGTGAAGTGAAGGAAAATAAAATAAACAAATATATGAATAAAGTTGCAGCAAGCATCCCGACTAACAGTCTCATCTGAGGGCAGTGCCTGGGGCTGTGCATCCCACGTGGGTGGGAGGATGTTCCCCTGTCACCACCAGCGCCACTGTGGTTTGCTTTGGAGGAAGATCTGGCACAGGTTCGCCAAGCTCTCCTCCTCTCTCTCTGGGACAGGGAGTTATTTACGGGGTGGAAGCTCTTCCCTGGTGGGTTAGGGGCCGAGCACAGGGAGGAGACCTGGCAGTAAGTGCAGCTTTGGAGGGCAGGAGGAGAGCCCCAGACATCCCGTTCTGTCCCGTCCCATCCCATCCCACTGCCTGGGATCCCAAAGCTCCATTCCCAGGAGCTTTCCCCACCCCATGTGCTCAAGTCTTGGTGACACCTTCAGCTACCACCAAGATGCCCTCTTGCAATACAGCAATGCCCTTACCGGGTCCAGCACTCAGCAAATCCTGCAAAGAGAGAAGAAAAAGCCCCCGTGAGGACACAGCAGCCCCAGCTCTCACCAGTTAAAGACAGGGTGATGTGAAACCAGGTGCTGGCACCTCCCAAGGCCCATGGTGCTGTGTAAACCAGGCCAGTTTTAGCCGTCAGTCCCCAGTCCTGTCCCCAGAGTGCCTGGGACCCCCGAGATTGGTGCTGTGCCCCCCCAGGAGCTGCCCGTGCCCAGACCAGGTGAGGACATGGGCCTGCCCCATGCAGAGAGGGAAAAGGGGCACTGAGCAACGTACCTGCTCTGCTGAAGAACCTGCAAGAGACATGTTGAAACAGGTGGTTAATTTAACAGGCCATAAACCCCTTACTTCTCTTGGTGCCATGAGAATTCATAAAGTGGCATCAACATCTGGCCAGAACCAAAGGAGAGCCAGGCAGGGGCTGGGGCCACTGCTCGGCTCAGGGCCTGGTGGCAAGAGACGAGAGGGGCTGGAGCTGGCCTGGCCGTTTTCTCATTGCACCAAAAGTTTTGAAATTTCATTTGTTCTCCATTCCCTTCCCAAACCCCTTCCGATGCTGCTCCACGAAAATCCCCCATATCCTCCCTGCCACAAAGCTCCAGTGCTGAGCTTTGGTCACAGGAGCACCAAAGATCTGCCCAGATTAGCTCGGGGACAGGGATTTCTGCCTCCCACACCCCAGCACTACAGGGTCTGGAGGCTTCTCCCCCTCACCACAAGCGTGAACCCTGCAGAGCTCACTCCTGCGTGCACCAACCAATGTTTTCAGATGGAAAAGTCATCGGCCAGCCCCCTTAAAGGCCTTTTCTCACCCCATGTGCACCCCACAGCGCACAGAGTTCCTGTGATTTGTGGCCATACAGGGATGGGACTGTTTGATTTTTGGTGTTTTGTTTGTGTTTAAAACCATCGGCCTTTATGAACTGTAGCCCTGAGAAGTGGCTGGCAGCATCCTCAGATTTTGGTAGGTGTTAAAACAAACAGCTGACGGAGCTGTCTCGGGAAGACCTTTGGGATCATGGCATACATTCACCTCCTTGCCAGAAGCTGCCAATGCTGACAAATAACTCACCGATCTTGCAGGGAGGAATGATTTCCAAGCACTCCTTATGAGCACCAGCTCCACATTTCGGGCAGAGATAGCCCTGGTAGAACGTTCCTCTGTGCAAAACGAAAAAAATAAAAGAAGTCACAAAGCCTTAATTCAGCCCCAGCTCCAAGACCTGCTTCTGTGTTTCAGTGCAGAGGCAGAAAAGCCAGGAGGATGTGGCTCACCTGAGGAACATCTTGCACGCTTTGCAGTTGGTAGTCTTCTCAAACGTGTACATCTGAAAGCTGTGGTGATTCGCGTTGGCTTTCTCTGGCTTTATGTTGGACCTGAGGGGAAGGGATGGGGGTTACTGACCTGCCTCCAGGGCCTCTCGCAGCACGGGGTGTTTGCATTTTGGACAAAATTTGGAAATGCTTTGGTGCAAACACTCAGGGCAGGTGATTTTGTGCTGGGCCCAAACTCCTTTTAGAGACCCATCCTGCAAGCCCCCGTGAACCGCCCCATCACAGGCTTGGCTGTCGGAGCTGGTCTCTGACAGTCAGCAAGCCCCAGACACCTTATTCCCCCCGTGCTGGGTGCTCACATTGCCATCTCAAACTGCTCCATCCACTTCCTCTTCATTTCCTCTGTCTTGCAGAAGAACTGGAAGCCCTGCTTTCCTTGGAGGTGGATTAGGTAGAAGCCATAGGACCACTGCAAGAGGAAACGAGAGAACTGACTGAACCGCTGCTCTCACAGCAGCAGAGCAACAAGACACGGCACACTTTTATCCAGGCTTCTCAAGAATTACTCTTAATTCCTGCCCCTTTCCCTGCTCCTGAAGGACTACAGCACCTTTGTGTGGATAACAGCAGGGAAGAAGGAAGAACAGCTCTTTATCTCTACAACACATTACAGCTAATGATGCCTGAATCAACTCTGCACTGTGCGCTAGGGCCAAACGGGATTTTACGGTGGCAGATGAGAGAACCCGGATTTTTCTGCTTCAGTGGATCCTCCCCAGCCATTACTCCTCTCCCTGACAGCCCAGGAGGACCATCTGACCTGCCCAATGCCCATATGCTCTGCCTGTCTCGTTACAACACTGCACAGAGAAACACGAGAGAAAATTGTGTGCTTTGCTTACCATTTTTCCATGAGACTAGAAAGCATAGGAGAGCAAAGTGGAAACACATTTCAGTAAAACACAAAGCTAACAGCATTTCTTCAGCACCCAAGTGGCAACATCAGCTATTCTCACCCGACAGGCACTGCTCCCATCCGTACAACACCTCCCTGCATCGCGCCTTGGTGGATTAACTAACTGGTACCTGGGAGGAGGTTTTCCTCCATGGCTGCAGGCTAAGCCCCAAACCACTGGCAAAATGATGTTCCTTTGCCAAGTGCTGATTTTGGCAGGCTGGTGGCAGCGCTGGCATTGCCTTGCCAGGGACCTTCCCTCCCTGCCCCACTCCCTGCCAACCCTTGCTGCCAGGAGCTGCTTTCTCTCCCTCCTGGCAAACCATCCCAGCCTCTCCAGGGCTGTTTTCCAAGGCTGGAGGTCAAAGGATCAAGCCCAACCCCACCTTTGTAAGCATTTCCCAACTCTCTGTAAGGCTGCCCTGAAAGCCGAGCCTTTATGTTCCAGCATTTTGCGAGCTCTGATTCTATTTTAAAAGGCTGCTGGAAATGTGCTGCCCAAGGAGTGGCCCGAACAGCTCCACAAAGCTCTCCAGCAGAGCTAATCCCCGGTCCACCTACCTTCTTAATGTCCTTGTTGTTCATAGGGTCGTCCGTCATCTTGTGGAAGAACAGCTCGATAATTTCTTTCAGCTCATAATTGTAGCCTTTCCTTTTGCAGACGATCACCACTTTATCAAATAAAAATAAATACCTGCCCAAAGCAAGCAAACAAACAAGCAAGCCAGTCAGACCTCAAATTACGGCCCCCGTTCAGGGGAAAGGGTTTGGGAAGCTCTGCAGAGCATCCCCAGCCCGCACAGCTCAATGCTCCCCCTGTGCTATAATTCCACATCGATGGTGCTTTCTGTCAATGCGACTCCAGGCAGTAATTGAATAATCGGGCACAAAATATCTGGAGATGGGCGGCCACGTGCCTGGTGCAGGTAATTCAAGAGGCATTAACCCAGCGCACAGGTCACCGAGCAGCTGTTTGCAGAGCAGCCCCGGAGGCGAGGGGGGAGGCCAAACAAAGGGCATGTTTTGGGGTGGGGGAAACTTCTGAGGACTGCTTTTCTCCTTCAAAATTTAAATTTTAAGTTGTGCTTTCTATCCCTTCCTGCAGAGAGCAGCAGTAGCCAAATGGCTCCGCTGGCTGTGTCACCCTAGCAGGGACAATCGGGGACTTCGGGGAAGGGTCTCCTTTTATCTTTTAGGAGGATGCTGCTGCTTGCTCACCTGTCCTGCTTGGTGTGGTTCACGATGGAGCGGACCTTCAGCTCGCCGTCTATCTTCGGCCTCCCGAACTCCTCCAGCTTCACTTGCTGCAGAAAGCAAAGCGGGGCTCAGATCTGCAGCTCCTGTGCCCAGGATCACCCTCGCCAAGGGCAACCCAAGCCCAAGCATGGCCCTGACACCAGGAGGGGGACCACAGGAGGACCAGCACCCTGTCCCAAGGCAGGGCTCAAAGTAGTTTTGGAAGGTTTGGCCTCCAGAAAGCAAAATTCCAACAAAATAAGTTTTATTTACAGGGTTTTCTACAAAACCGGAGCCAGGGCTCTGTAGTTTTGATACCCATCCTGAAACAGGACTGGGCATTTTGGGGCAGGTTGGAATCCAACCGATAGTATCACCAGTTGGATTTTCAGCTCGAAATGCTTGCACACTACTCAGGGCCGCACCACCACCGAGCCCCATGAATCAGCCCACTTATGTGCTTCTTACAGAAAGAAAAATACCATGAAGAGTCACCGCGAGTCAGGAAAATAAATATTTTATCCAGCTGTGTGTACAGTCTATAATTATTTCATTGCTGTGCCATGTGGGCTCTGTATACATAACACCAATCACTCCACAACTTCCAGCCCCGTGCAGCAAAAGGGAACACCCGAGCAGAACGTGTGTGGGATTGATCTGCAGACAGAAGTCACCGCTTTGCTAACATTTCATCTCCTGCACGTCAAAGCTGCTCTCCGCCTGCTGCAAGTCGAGAAGGAGCTGCTTAATGCCCCCATTTGCATGTGTTTTTATGGTGTGCCACGTCTGGTTGTTCGCACAGATCTGGATTATCATGACTGCTTCAATCAAAACCCGTGAGCTGCAATGGCCCGGATCCCACTTGAGATTTTTTTTTGCAGGTTTCTCTTGAAAATTAAGCATTTTGCCTCCCTCTGTTAAGTAATCATCGATTAAAAGTTCATCGTTTTCAAACCTTTGGCTTAAAGAACCCAAACCTGCCATGCCTCCGGAAAGCCCTCGGGGTGGGCAGTGCTCAGCATCTCCCCCCTCAGCCCTTTTGAAGCATCTCAGGTGTCAGACCCCAAATTGCATTACCCCAGCGTAAAGCCGGCCTGCGGAGCAGCTGTGCCTGCAGCTGACCCACCGCAAATGGGGGGGAAAAGCTCGTTAGCCTGCAGCTCTGCTGCTGAATATTAAATTAATGGGCTCGTTCAGGGCTAAAAGCACAGGAGTGCTGGGGGGTGGCTGGTGCATGGTAATGGGACCATGTGTTTGAGGCCTCTGGAGTTTGGAAGATAAGATTCCCTTTAAAATAGCTGCTTGAGATTTTGGAATTAGGTGCATATTGCACACGCCATCCTCCTCCAATTAGGCCTTGATGCACTTTCAAGAGCATGAACATCTAGGCCAGCTTTTTGTTGCCTTGACCACAAAAGAAAACTACTTTAGGTAGCAGATGACAGTTGATTTGGGGATTTCTTGGGTCACCCCTACACTAACAGCATAAGCAAAAGCTGGAGATATATTTTCAGTGTAATACCACCCACAAAACCCACCCTATATCACACCCAAATCATTTTTTTTTTTTTAATGAAGCAATCATTTCTGTTCTGTGTGAACACTGTCAATGGTCAGGGACCGTGTGAAAACACAGGGATCTTTCTTGGGTAGCACATCCCAAATAACTTAGCAATATCCACAACGAATTCAGTAAGAACTGCACCAAAAAAGCAAATATGCTCATCCTGATCTAGTTAAAGTTGGGGACGAGAATCTTCCAACTTACCAAATTTTCTATAGAACTCTGAAATTCGCTGATTTTCTTTAAAGTCTCTTTGTCTCTCTTTACTTCGTTTATGTACATGGCCAAGTCCTGAAAAGAAAAGCGAGTGTTGATTTTTAGTTCCCATACAAAGCTAGCACCTCCACTAAAGCAGACACCACGTGTCCCCCGCTCCCCTTTCCTCGCGTGAGACCAGAAGCAGCTCTGCAAGAACCCAAAAAGCACAGGGTGTTGTGAGCACAGGCATCACCAGAAGAAAAGGAAAAGCAGCTTGGCAGATTTCTGCTGAATTACAAACAAAACCCAGCGATTTCAGTCGAAGCAAAGGAGCCCATCCTGGCACCCAGCATCGCTGCCTGCACCCCTGGGCTCCATCCCAGCACCCCAGGGCATGCCCTGTGCCCTGTGCTGTGCTGGCACTGCTCAACCAGGCAGCTGCTGCAATTTTTCCCATTTCCCAGAAGAGGGCAATGCATTAATCCAGTGGTATATGAGCAGGCAGACAGCTCCTGCTGCGATGGCAAACCCAACACACGGCTTTTGCCTGGTGCGAGCCCTGGCAGCACCCTTTACTCCCAGCTCTCATCACCTTGATTCCCATCATCACCCCGGATAAAAAAGCTCCAAGCCAGCCTTCTTTGTCAAAACATCCACGTCTGTAAAATAACTGCTTTGGATGCACGTTTGCTGGGAAGGGCACTTGCCCCAGCTTGGCCCTGCTGGCAGCCCACAATAGCACCCCTAAATCCAGCACTTCTGAACTCCAGGATTTCCAACCACACAAAAAGGTGGTTTGGAGAAATACGGAGACACTCAATGGTGCTTGATCTTCTCTGAAAAATTCCCTGCTTCTCCAAATTTTGACCCACCAGACAGGGAACCCAGCTCCTTCAACTGAAACTACTTCTCACATCCTTCCAACTGTATCTTCAATGCCCGTTTGCTTCTGATCTGCTCCCAGCCTCCTTGTTCTCAACAACAGCTCCTGTCACTTTGGATTAAATCTGAGCAGGGAATTTTTTAAGACAACCCTCCAGGCGAGACCTTCCCCGGCTTCCCAACACAGGAAGGGTTAATCACAGATGATAATCACAAGTCTGCATGACAATACTCGTAACATCACCAAGTGCCCAGGCCAGCCAGTGGCAGGGACGGTTATGAAGAATGACAAAACTAAAAGCCTCATGAAACCAGGCTGGCATTCTCCATCAGCACTTGAGTGTTCAGCAGAGCATTTGTTCCCTTCTGCTGAGCAAATCTGTCTCACGTGCAAAGGGGAAACCCAATCCCAGGATCATCGGTGGCTCGAAACAGCGGCAGCAATGTGCAGAGCGGGTCTGCAGGATTTACCAGGGAACCTGCCTCACCTCCCCGTCCCGTGGGGTTCAGCTCTGTGCTCACGTGGAGGGACAATGCACGCACCAAATACCTCCACGAGCAGCTTTTTGGTGCAAACTGCCACTGCCTTGTGCTAGCAACCACGCGGGCAAAATAAAAGGGAGGTGAAGCCCTTTGGGAAACGCGCTTCCAGCTGTAGGCACGCACCCCCTGCACAGCTCTCAGGAGGGGACAGCAGGATAATAGCGTCTGCCAGCACGGGAAACAGAAAGGCTGGAATCTCGATGAAAAACATTACTTGTATGTTAAGCCTTGGTTTACAAATCAATTAAAATCAAACTGCTCTGCTTCCTTCGCCCCCGGCGAGCCCTGTGCGGTCTGAATTGCATCCGCGCTCTCCTGGAGATGGGGCAGGGAAAGCAAACAAAGCTCTCAGCTTCCTCCAAATAATGCTGACTCTGTAGTGCAACCGGACTGTGTACATTTATTTATTAGCAGAGGTAGTGGGGGATGCCGTTATTACGAGGCCATAAGCAGGGTTTAACAGCTGTCACCGGGTTTGTCACTTTGTCTCATCGGCCAGGACATTTTGGGGACAGAGGTGATTTGCGGCACGAGGAAGAATCCCTTCCCTTGCTCCCTTCTCTCGCCCAGAGCGTTCATCTGAGGCCACGGTCATGTATCGTGGAGAGGGAATGCAATGTCCTTTACACAACCTCGGCTAGGACGACCTACATATCGGCTCTGCCTTCACTGGCTTGCAGGGATAGCAGCTAAAAAGGTCACCAGCCTTATGTAACTGCCAGGAAATGCAGTGTCATTAAAAAAGCTGAGGCTCGGAGGTAGAAAACAAACAAAGTGACCTCAGAGCACACGAATGATGCTGGGGATGAATCCCGTGGTGCTCTACGAGAGGAAAACTGGATGCAACCATCACTTTCCCATCAGATTCTGCTGGCAATGGTCCTGCTGTGAATTTGGGGTGCCCAAGGGGATGTACCCAAGTCACAAAACCTTTGGTTGAGTCCCCAGCTACACCTCCTCAAAAAATTTAAAACAAATCCAGGTTTTGCCACAAGAAGTCTAGGTTTCTGGAAACATTATTTTCTTCGAAAAAATACACTTGGAGAGCAGGCCCCCCAGCCTGGATGACACCGTGCAGGCAGGGGCTGACTCCAGGCGTGCCCCCAGGCTTGCAGGTACGGCTGGAGCTCCTCCAGATCCCTACCAGAAAACCAAGAGCCAAATTTGGCACGGCCCCTTTACCCCCAACAGTAATTAGTGAAAAGTCCTACATTGTCAACAAACACCAGCTTCCCCAGACGCTCAGGGAGGAAGATAACGGTGATGACTAGAGCTGTGCTGCGAAGCAATCCCATCAAACAGCACCCAACGCACACACGTGTCCTAAAGGCGGGGACGCTGCCTTCTCCCAGGCTGCCGGGCTGTTTGTCACCTACACACCCGTACCTGCATCGCCTCCAGAGCCTCCTTCAGCTGCTGCTTCTCTGGGCGCTCTGACGAGTGGCTGAGCAGCTCCTGAAACACAAAAGCAGGGGATGCATGGGGGGAGCTGCCCGCATCGGTGCTGCGGCCATGGGACAGGGACGGCGCCAACTTGCTGGTGCTGCAGAGACCCGTTACATGGAGCTGACGGCAGGAATTTCACACATAATCAGATTATATGCAAGCTTATTTGATATTCATTAACTGCCTCTTGTGGCTAACAAGTGCAGAATTACCCCAGGTCACCATACTTTAAGAGACGGCACAAATATTATGTCGTGTTAAGTAGCTCTAGTAATTATTTCATTTGAAAGGGGGGAAAAAAAAAAAAAAAAAAAAAAAAAACAAACCTCACTCTGCCTCTGGCAATGCTTCCTTCTCTACTGTAAATGCCAAAAGATACTACAGCGAGGATGGCAGCTGGAGGGAAGTGCTAATGCTGAAACACTTACTTTTAGCAGGAGATGGTATTTCAAAACTCTTTGCATTGGAACCACCAGCAGATCCTGCAATTTAAATTTCCCATCCTGGACCTTCAGCGTGCATTCCTATTAAAGAAATCGATAAGGCAGGAGTGAAGTAGCTGAGGGAAAACAATGACTACCCCACAATAATAAAAAAACACACAGTTCCACAGCTGTAACGTTTTGCTTCTGTAACCTCTGTTCTGCTGAGGATCCGCTCGCAGGGCTGCCACCGTGGAGGTTATCGAGGAATAACACACAGGGGCTGGACCCTCAAATGCAGGCATTCTCATGCAGCTGAGCTACTGCAGCTTAATGAGATGCTGCTCATTAGGAGAGCACGCGAGTGCTCCTAGACCTCGGGAAATGTCAAATGAAACGCATTAGCTTAACTCACCTCCTCACTGGCTTGAACTAATGCATTTTATTTGCAAGGGGCTAGGAGCAAGCACGCAGACAGTTGCTGTGGCTTTGCTGATAAGCATTAAAGTCATTAAGATAAGCTAATGTGATCACAGGAAGTTTTGCACAGCTACCTTCACCCAGACCCGTTTGGATACGAGGCTGTGCTAGCCCAGGACCTCTCTGTGGCTTCAGGAGGATCAGCTGAGCTGCCTCGAGGGAGGGAGCACACAGAAAAGCACAGGAGCAAGGGGATGTCACAGCAACCAAGCCTTCAGCAGAGCATGCAGCTCGGACCCTGATAGCTTGATGCAAAATCCGGGGAAGATGTTTAAAGTAATTAGTGAATGCACAGCCTTATCCCCAAATTGGGTTGCTATTTTTGCACAAAGAGTCAAGGGACATTTGCAGACAACAAGGTAAGGCGCACAGACAGCCCCGCAAACGCAGATCAGCATCAAGACGAAAGCAGAAATTAGAGAAAAACTGCAGCTTAAACAGCACATCCCTTCTGGGGCTCCTTTGAGCTGCTCAGCACCTGAATCTGCCCCTATTTACCCCAAGCCTTTGTGCTGGGGCAGGAGGGCAGCGGGGAAATCAGGGCACTTGTGTGGGGACTTGGGTTTGCCTCTGACTGTCCCCAGCACTGTGTGGGATCTCGGGAAGCCAGCTGGGTCCCCACGTGTGGATGCTCAATGCCTTTGGGTTTCTACCAAGACAGCAATTGGTCCACAGCCAGTCCTGCGCACAAACAGAGCTGCCCAGATGCTTTCATCTGGTTTAACCCCAGGGAGGAAGGACAGAGCATGGTTTTGGGTTGGGAGAGGAAGAAGCAAGCAGGGGCCAGGATAAGAAACCCCCCAGCTCTGCTCCCAGCTGGGGTAACACAAGCTCAGTCCCCAGCCCCCGTCTCTCACAAAATCCAGCATTTCCAACGTGCCAGCAGCTCCCGCAGCCCTCCCAAACCTGTGGCAGGGTCCGGGGAGCCCTCGGCACCCCCAGGCGCTCACCTCCACCTTCTGCCGCACGTCCTCCCTGTTCGCGATGAGGTGGTTGAGCGTGGTCTGGGCGTACTCCATGTGGCTGCAGTACTTGCCGTAAATCAGTAGCCTTGGGAAGGGGAAAATCACAAATTTAATCGGAAACACTCGCTGGCAGTTATAACCTGTTATACAAGATCTATACGCACGTACATGGTGGGAGGACAAGGTGAACAGCTACTCCCTGTGTAACTGCTTAGTATTAACACGCTTTTACTGCAGTGCATTTTAACGCTGACATCTTTTGGAGTTTGCAGAGCTGGAGGCTCTCGGGGCAATTCAGCACAAGGGGCTGTGCAGCCCCATTTCTGGAGCTACAGCAGCTCCTGAGTCCCAGAGCATGGCCCCAGCCAGCCCAGCCCCTCACTCCCCTGTGTCTGGGGCAGAGCAGACAAATCCCTCTTGCAAATACTAAAAGCAATAGGATGCTTTGGGCCACTCTGACCACAGCGAGGGGCAGCAGATGAAGGGAAATGCATGGAGGGGGCGAGCGCTGAACCCTGCAGCCCAAGCACGCGCCTCACTGCAGCGGCTCTTCTGCTGCGAGTCAGCTTTTTTCTCAAGATTACAACACTGACATAATCCCCTCGATGTCTTAATTGGTGCTGTGCCTCCTCGAGCATGAAGCTCTCTGGTTTTCTGGCTATGCCACACTATGGTTTGCAAGGGCAGAGCCTTTGTGTAAAAGCAAGCAGCTTCCAGGCACAGAGGGAAAAAGCCCAAACACCAATAAAAATCTATTTCCCGAGAGCATTTCCAAATGTGGCTGCCACCAGACCTTGCAATGCTCAAGCCCTGTGTATTTGTCTTTATGATCCTCTCCCCACAAAAATACTTCTGCTTCCTGTGTCCCAGCTGCTCACAGCCCAAAAAGCAGTGACACAAATGCGCACACCTCACGGGTGCTTCACCAAATACAGAGAAGAAACTTTCCATTCTTGAGAAGAGCTCAGAGTGGGCGTGGGTGGTAATTATTGCACCTCACCAGGGAACCAGAGGCTTCAAAGCCCCCTAAATCCCAAGGATGTCTTCTGAAAAGTCCCAGCAGAGCTTCAGGTGTGCAGCAGCGCATTGTGTGCTTCAAGGGGAAGGGGAAGGGGACCCACCTGAGACCACGAAAAGGGGGGACTGGGGGAAAGAGGGCTGTGACAGCCTTTGGAAACACAGCACAGCTCCGTAAGGACACCCCAGGCTACAAATCTAAACACCTGACACAAACAGAGCGGTTCTGCTGTGGATTCCCCCTTCTCCTCCATCTTGCTCATTAATCCTACGTGACAGGTTTGGGTTTCCCCCCCCCCGTTCCTCGCTGTTAACTGCATTGCTGCTGATAAGACACACATTCAGCCGGGTGCTGTAACTCATCCGTTATTCTGGGGCCTCGCTTCTCGATGGGGACGATCTCCAGCACCTGCCCCGGTGTCGCTCTGTAAACGTGGGACCCTCGGACTCGGCAGGTAATTGAATGGAGAGATTTATGGGCTCCGCAGTCCCCGACCACGCCGCAGCCAATACAGATTATTCTTCTGCCTTTTTCCCCTTGACAACTTCTGAGCGGGCACAATAATATCTATCTTGCCAGCACTTGGAGAGATTCGAAGAGGCTTTGGGAGCATAAATTCAAACCTCCAGCCTTCGCAGAAAGAGATTTACAAACTATTTCCTTTAAGAAAAAAAAATCTGCAAAGCAGAATAGCAATGCATCATTTTGCCAGGGCGTCTCCGAGGATGCGGACAGGAGCAAGAGCTATTTGTCATGGCTACATTAGATGAGGAAGGTCTCAGCACAGGGACTCTGGAAACCCACATCCACTTCTTGGTGGGGCAATGCCATCTCTCCATGCAAGCTTGCTGTCTCCTCCTGCGCCCTCATCTCTTTGCTGTAGCAGGGGACATCGCCACCTTCCCTCAGCCCTTTCCCTATGGGGAAAAGGACCCTGTTTGTTCAGATCTAGTTGCTCCAAACTCTTCTTCCCCGCTTTTGGGAGCCTATTCTCCTTGAAGAGACCGGTGCAGTTCTCGGCTTAACATTTTTCTACGTATTTCCCAGCAGGGCACCCCCTCTGCTGTGGCCGAGCTCACAGAAGCGGCAACAGGGACGCTTTGCTCCGCTCCTGCACTGCTCTGAGCTGATACGCAAAACCTTGTTGTGACAAATAGAAAAGTGGCCTTTTCTTCTTTTCTTTTCTCTTCTTTTCTCTTTTCTTTTCTTGGTTTGGCTTTTGTTTACCAAAAATTGCTGTAATTGGCCAGATCTTGATCTCAGCAGCTTGCAAGCTCCTAGCTCCTGTGTAGCCATGCAGGTCAGCCCAGGGATGCCCACATCCCTTCCTTGTCCCCGCCTGCACAGCTCCATCCCAGCCTCAAGAAAGGATTCATGCCTGGGGACAGCACTCATGTGCACAGAGCCGAGTCAGGAATTAGGAAATTAAAATCACCTAAGTGGGCTTTATGAGCATTTTTAAGTTATTTGCATTCTTCTTTCGAAACTTTTTTTCTTTAATCCAAGAAACATTCCCTTCTAAAAGAGGCACTGTGAGTGATGGAATATCTGACCTTACGGTGTATTATTAATGCAGATGGTATTTCTGGAGTTATTGACTTCTGAATGGCATTTCTATGTCTAGACACTGGTTTAATCACAGTGAAATAACACCCTGGCATGAGTCCACAATGAATCAGGCCTTTGATTAGTGTTAAGGATATTAAAGGCTTTTATTAACCTTATCTTTGTGTTCGGGGGTACCCCTGCTCGCAGCTGCCAAAACACAGAACCTATTCTGTTTGCGAAAGCAACTTTCCCATTTATTCATCATTCCATAGGTGCAGGGCAATGCCAGTGCCAAACACGGGATTTTTATAGCAAACCACTGCTCTGAGCTAACCAGACAGACGTCTCTCTGCAGAGCCTGATGCTGCCATGCTCCAGGCCCTCAAATCCCCATCAGGGCTTGCAGGAGAAGACAGCATTAAAGCCCATGCAGGGGAGAGAGGTTTTATTCCATTCTGGCTCACTGTAATCAAAACCTTCCCACCTTTATCTCCCCGTCTCCCTGCTGGTAAACCTCTCCCAACGTGTTGTGTTTAAGGGCAGGTCCAAGTGATGTCTCAGCAGCCCAACAGCACCTCGCTGCTGAATTGCTGATAAATTGCTGAAAGTGGTCTGCTGCAACACACATGCAGTTAGAAACCCTCCTTTGTGAAAACCAGAGTTGTCTGAAGGCCGAGTTTCCTTTTTACCTCTCTTTGAATTCCAGAAATACTTTTGCCAGGCTGCTTCCTCCAGACATCATAGAGACGTCGATGGCTCGCAGGAAATTGAAGTGCACTTTAATTAGGTCCTAAAAATGAAGAAACAATCAATACTTTAAACACACTTAAAGCGAGTGGGCAAACAGAGCCTGAAGACATGCACGTTCACTTCTTCATCAGGCAGTCATTCTCTCTTCTTTTTCTTTTTAGCTGTTTTTAAAATAAGCCTTCCTGGGTGAGATCAGCCCTAAACGGCAATAAGTACAAGGCTGTCATTCAGATAGGACAAATGCAAGCTGACAGAGCTCCATAGCGGGTGTGGAAATAGCCCCCCTGATCCCACAGTGTGCCCACACCAGCAGCATCCAACCTTTCTGAAGGGAACACATCTCTGCCACACCACCCTGCCCCTCCTGCTCAGCTGGGGGCTTCATTTTTCTCCATCCTGCCTGCTTCTGAAACAGCCCTGCTGTCTTTCCAAAGCATTTCTAAGCACAGCTAAAATACACACAGGCCAAGGCCCAGCCTTGGAACATCCACTGTATAAAATTATTTTCTTACCTAGAGTTCATATAATCCCCAACTTTAATAATAAGCACTTAAAAAAAAAATCTCCTAAGCCCACTCAAGCTCTGCAGCAGATGGAGGACCGAACTTGTTCATGGAAAGGCAGGAATCTAATGTGCAATCTCAAAGTCTTCTCATAAGTGGGAAGCTAAGCTGCCATGAAAAGAGCAAATATTTAAGCCAGCGTTTGTGTTGTTACCTCCAAATTGATGAAAATAGCTTCCATGTCCTGGGGAGTCAGTACCAGCTTCAGTGGGTTCATGTAGTTCTGCAAGAGGCAAGTGGAAAAGGGATTGAAATTGGAGAGAGAACAAGTGTTGTTCTTTTTTTCTGTGTAAGGGAGATACCTTCCTGTTTCACCAGCTGCATTTACCTTGGCAGCTAGACGCCCAGCTTTAATGAATTTGTGCATTTGCAAGGGGCCCGTCCAGCAGGGAAGGTGCAGGGCACCCCAGTGCTACTACCTCTATTAAACTATTTATTTTATTTTATTTTATTTTATTTTATTTTATTTTATTTTATTTTATTTTATTTTTTATTTTACTTTATTTTATTTTTCATTTTACTTTATTTTACTTTATTAACCTGCTAGTTTTCCCACCACATTGCAGCTCTTGGCTGCAGCTGTGAGCAGCTCTGAAGCATCTTTGATTCTCTCCCTAGAATTTCGCCCTTGAAAAAGCGTAGCTGATATGATTACATTGGAAATGCCTTTCTGAACAAATACATATTAATAGAAATATCCACAGTACTTGTAACTACACAAAAAACACAACACAGATGCGATGCACTGGAGACAGGACCCTCTGGCCCTTAACATGCCGTCAGAACCTGCTAAGCCTCTGCAAGCCGTTTTGAAGGATATCAAAGCAATAACTTAACTCTTTTTTTTTAGACTGAAACAGAGGGTTTATGGCTGTTTTCAAAGAAAAAGAGCTATTTGCACACATTAGGACATTTGGTTGTAAAGTGGGAAATGGTGTTTTATTGCACTCAGTTCTGTGTCCAGCTCCTTTGCAGGAACTTGCAGCAGACTAAGGCAAACAATCACAGAAGGGGGAAAACAAAAGCATTAGGGTGATGAGAAATGGCAGCTTCATTTTCACTATTGTTCTTCATTCCTTCCACTTTCCTTGGAGCAGAAACCACCTCCAGGCTCCGGCAGCACCCATGACTCCACCGCCTTGCTGCGGCGTTCGTTTTATTTTAAAAGAAAGGCACAAAAATAATTTACCAAACCCAATTAAAGCCAATGAATTTGAGCAGTGGAATGTTACTTTTAATCCAATTAGCTTCAATGACAAGTCAGCACAGCTTCAGCACTTTTGAAAAACGCCCAGAACAAAGGAACTCCTTCAAATTACTCGGTGGAAATCGAAGAAGAGATAAGATATCTGCAACCACGGCTCTTATCAGCGACCAGGGGGAGCGGAGCAGGAACCTCTTACCATGGGGTGGGGGGACACAGCAGGGAATTTTTCAGCCTATTTCCAACATGCAGTGATCAGAAAAAAAAAATATGCTGTTCAGCTCCTGCCATTACAGGCTGCGCATTTGTGCTTGTCAGGATGGGTTTTCCGTGTCCTCCTCCTCCTCTTGCAATTTAACATCTGAGTGCACTGATCCTGCCTCGTCGCATCTGCCAGCTCTCACAGCAAGAACTAACACGGCAAGATTAAGGCAGGATGGAGTGATGGGGTGGAAGGCAATGGTATAAAAAAGGGACGGCTTGGTTCTTACCTTTTCTATGTCTTCAAGTGTTTTGTAGTATTTGGCCTCGGTTTCTTGGATTTCTAGCAAACAGCAATTTCTTTTGTCATCTTCTGTCATGCCCATTTTCTAGAAAAAAGTTAAAGTGATGCATGTTCAGATAGTCCTAATGGTGGTCCTGGTCACACAGCTTCATTTGGCCTTCAGTGATGGCAAAGTTGTAACAAGCCCAAGTCAGGACAGGCAGAGAAGTATTGGCATTGGTTTATGTTAAAGGAAACTATTTTTATCCAAAAAAAATAGGAAGAAACTCTGGCTCTACTATTCAGTATGTTTCAGCATGGACAGCATTGCATTTTTCCATTTATTATAGCTCCATCGCCAAAGACTATCGGCTAAAGAATAAATGAGAGAGAAATGCTCTTTTTCTCTCTCTTTTTTTTTTTTTTTTTTTTTTTTTTTTGCTTAAGATGAAAATCACAGCAGAGCCTAAATGGGTCATAAATAATACGTTAGACTTATACAAATCCCCTGCCAGGGCTGCCAAGTCTCATGATTTTAGGTCAGATCTGATACTACACGTGTTGGTGTGTTTTTTTTTCAAAGCCTCAACTCCTGGCGTCACTTCTCTACATCTGTAAAGAGGAGCTGAGGAGTCGGGGTGGGAGGTGAAGCACTTGCCAGTGCCGAGTTTGGGGGGTGATTCAGTCGGTGGTTTGATGTAATGATCATGCACGGGACGGCACATACTCAGCGTGCCTGTTATAACCCCCAGTTTGGACCTAGCAGCAAACCGGTGTTTTAATCGATGCGGCTTACCTGCATGTATCTAATCTGAAGCATGCAGAAATACAAGAAACCAATTAGCGTTACACACTCGCTATGGCAACACAGCTTAAAAAGAATCCAATATCGAGACAGAAACGTGGGTGATTGTATTAAAAATAGACTCTTGCTCAAGGACAGGGAGGAAAGGGGGTGCCCAAGGAAACAAAACACTGCAGAGGACACTGAAAAACTGTTCTCACCGCCCCTAATCTGGCACTGCCTGCTGGGCACCCCTGTCGTGGGACCATTCGCTTTGGCAGGGGTCCCTGGGGACACTTTGTGCCCAGCTCCTTAATCCAGAAAGGTTTTTGGAGCTGCTCAGGCTGCAGACAAGGGGTGAAGAGATGAAACGCTTCATCCAGCATCGTCACAGCTTTCACATCACCCGTGGCCAGGCTTGGTTTTGGTCCCCAAGCTCCCAGCACCTGTCCATGTGTTTTGGGTTTTTAATGGCTCAGCAGTGTGTGCATTTATCCTGCTGTGCTGCAGGGAGCTCTGCACCACGGCCAGCTGCTGTTTGCCAGCAGGAGGCAGTAATTGGGGTTTTCACGAATCCAGAGCTGGCAGATATCGGGGGATGGGAGAATGTGGAAGCTTGTGCTCTGATGGAAGGCTCCCTTCCAGCTCTGCACCAGCAAAAACCAGTGTGGCCCTTCTCCGTGGGGACACAGGCAGCAAGGAGGGCTGAAGGCACCTCTGGGGAGATGCAAGAGCCACCACCACCTTCCTGGCCCATCCATGGAGCAGGAAACTTGCACCAGAGCCCCTTGGAGTCAATGCAAGTCCCTCTGTGATGTCTTGCATGCCGCACTCCTGCTTCTCCCAACTGTCTTTGGAGGTGACACATGGGGTCGGCTGCTTCTCCACAAAGCCACACAAGGCCCTAGGTCCCCTAACTCCAGGAATCTCAGTCGTGAAAGCTCCAAGCACCCAGGCAGGAGCAGGAACAAGCTCCAACCCTCGTGCTGAACCCTCAGCACACAAATCTGCCAGCCCGGATCTAAAAATACCATCGCACAGGGCACGAGGCTCGGTGATGGAGCACGTACGAGCCCCGTCGCCCCCCAGAGGGGCTGCAGCGACACACTCTGCGCTGGCTCAGCAGCAAACAACTATTTTTAGCTTGTCTTTTACCATTTGGGCTTATTAGCTCTCCTTCCCCTTCCTCCTCCGCCAACTCCTTCAGACGATGCGATGTGCTGGAAAACTCCTAGGAGAGCTCCCTCCGGGCCAGCGCCATCCCACTCGGCTTATTTTTACCTCTGGCGAGGCAGCTTGGCTTCGAGGGATGATGCAAAGTGATTTGCTCCCCTGCAGCAACCCCCGTCATCTGTGGATCACTTCTTATTTAATTCTATCCTCAACCCCCATCAGCTGTGGATCACTTATTATTTAATTCTATCCTCTCCCTTCCCCCCTGCCCAATTCCAGTTCAAAAAAACTCATGTGGATTATTACCATGGGCTGCTGAACTTCCACTCTGATGATATCTTCGTAGATATCATCGCCTTCATCTTCGCAGGGGACGCAGTCGTAAATATCCTCCCCCAGATCATGTTCGCTGGAACGAGAAGGAGAAAAGCTCAGGGACAGCAGGGCACGATCACTGCTGCTGGATCGCAGGGAGAGGGATCACAGCCATAAGGAAACCCCAAGGCCCGTGGCATTGACATCCATCCATGCTTCCCATCCACATTGAAGTCCATTTTTTGGGATCGGCCCCGCTGCTCAGCCCCTCCTGCTGGCTGGCAGCTGGGCAAGGTGAAGGTGGACCCAGCCTGGGTCCATCCACTCCTCTGAAGGTGTCCGCAGCCTCCTGTGAGCACTTTATGACCCACTGCAGCCCCCAGCAGCAACCTTATTGGAAAATGGGGATAAAAGAGACACTGGGGAAAAAAAAAAAATTAAAAAAATCACACAGCCACACTCCCAATGCACGTTTTGCCATAAGGGAATCTCACCAGATGCTCAGCTCTGTGATGCTCAGTCCCAGTGCTGGGCAGACTCCAGGAACAGCATTTACATCACAGGTGAATCAAATAGCCAAAAAGTCACATTTTCAGGACTGGCCAAGATGTTTAGGAGATGCCCCTGCAAGCACAGGCTTTAAGGTGTCCCTGCAACATAGTGCCCAACTTCTATTGAAGGTTTTAGGTACTTAATTGTCACCTGAGCCTTTGCAAACTCCCCCAGGGGCTCCTAAGTCTTGGAGCTCTTCTGAAAATTCAACCCACAATAAATACCAATTAACAACAGTAATGCTAGAGCTTAGATCTACAGGTGCAAATTGCTAACAGCTCCCACTGAAGTCAACCTCATGGGATCAGGACAGTGTGAAATGCTGGAATATCAAACAGCTTTCACATATTTTACAAGCAGTCTCTTTCAACGTGGGCATTAATTACATACAAATACGTTTAGGTGTAAAACCGTGCTCAAAACGTAATGCTCAAATCTCTATATTATACAGCACTGAGCAGCAGAGCACATCTGTTTGCAAAACCGGGCTTTATTTCTTTTCTAAATGCAGCTCTTTCTATTTTTAAAAACAGATTTATTTAATAAAAGTTTGGGGATTTTAAATAAATTCACTGGCATGATGTATCCATCCCATTCTTCCAGAGTGATGCATTGCAGCTGCTGTAATAATGCCCACTAATAGCTGGTGATCCATCTTCCCCTTCCCAAGCGTCGCCGTCACCGTTATTATCTGTACCAATATTTATATTCTCAGCTCCTCTCCTTATCCAGAGCAAGTAACTCCTGCTTCCTGATTAATCTTCCCTTCTCGGATTGCTGGCTGCCTCTCCATACATCATTTCCCTGGCTCGAAGGTCGTTAGGAACCGTACGGCTGGGTTAATGTCGCAAGCGCGAGCCTGGCGGCTGCTGCCCAACCATGGCCAACTCTCCCCTGCTCACCAAGCACCAGCACAAGCCCTCGCTATCTCTATTTGCTGCCTGGAGACAGAAACAGAGACAATTCCCAAATCCTAGGGCCAACTGGAAGGGCAGGTCCATTTCAGAGCTTAGAGAAGTGCTCAAACCCATCCCCTTCCGTTGGTGCCGTGTTTTGGCTGCTGGAGTGGAAAATAAGCACACTCCCCCGTTATTAACAAAGAGAATTGGCTTTGGGTGGTTTTACACAGCAACAACCCACGAAGACACTAAATTTTAAACGCCCTAAGGGCAGATATTTTCAGCAGTACTGTCAGCATCCCAAGCATGTCCCACGTGGACTGTGCAACCTGGGGAGGCCAGACCCTCGCCTCTTTCTTTGCAGGGACAGGATTTAGTCCTTCAATAAAAGCAGCAAACCGAGAGCTGCCCACAGGGACTGGAGCCTGTGATCTACTGCCTGGATTAGGAGCTTCATTGACATCTCTGGGTTTGGCAAAGGGATTTGATCCTCCCTTCAGAGGTAACAGCAACATTTGCAAGTGCTGTTATTAGGATGGATACAAACAGCTTTGGGCTGGCAGCATTCTGCCTAGCCAAGGAAGCTTATTCAGGGCAAAGTAATGGGAGTTGTTTTTACGTAAGGCAATTTCAGGCAAAGCCAGTGCTTTTGGCCAAGCTTTTCCTCCCTGGCAATGACCACTCTGCACAAATGCCCTCCAAAGCAGGCAGCAGCCCTGCTGTGAGCAGCTCCCACAAGAGATGGACCAATTACATTTCCAGTGGCATTACAGATGAGGAAGGTAAACAGAGAAATGCTGGGAAGCTGATGAGTTTGTACCAGCCTCAGAAATTCTCGGATGAGTCCCAGCGAGGCGCTCAGCACCAAACCAACCACGCCACGACCCACCCAAAACCACAGCGCGGCTTTGCTGCACTGATCAAAGACCAGAAGCACCAGGAAGAGCAAAGGGAGGAGGGAGAAGGAGCTAAAATAAGAGGACCAAAAGCTGAACACAGATTTCCAGCACTGCAGCTGGGGTTAAGAGCCAGAGGGTGAGCAGAGCCCCGTGCCGGCAGCACATCTGGCAGGGTTAGGTGTCAGGGTGATGGAGGGCAAGATGTGCAACGCAGCGGCTGGACCCGAGATCTTGCAGGGTTTTTATTACCCAGATGTTATTTAGACTGAGACACAGGTCTGGAAATAGCAAGAGAGGCCTTCACCCATCTATTCTGCTCTGGTCTCACATTCTCCGTTGGAAGTCGAACCTTATAATCTCAGAAATGAGCCTCGAGCAGTTATAGCAACTAACATCATCTCAGAGATGGCAAAAGCAAGACATATAAAATCTTCGCTGATGACAAAGAAGAAAAGATGTGTACAAGTGCTCTGGCTTGAGTGTCCTGGACCACAGAGCCATTTATTTCACTGCCTGGCATGTGTGGTTTTCCCAACACGGGAAAAATAATGAGAAAAGTGGCAGCTAACTTATCATCTCACCTTGGCTTCTCAATTCATTACTTTCTTTTTTTAAAATGCACTTGAGCAATTCTGCTGATCACATCACTGTTTTGGAAGACGTGACGAGAGCCACTGATAACAGCAGGGAAAGAAATAAACTTCAGCAAGAAGCTCATAACAGAGGACAGGTTTGGGGCAAAGTGTGCCCAAATGCGCGGCATCACTTGGGCACAAGCTCTCACTTTTAGAGGAGAAAAAGAGGTAAGAGTTACTCAAAGGGAATGTTTCCTGTCAAACCATTCACAGCTCTTCTATGAATTGACTCCAAATTATTCAAATACCTACCAAACAACCCCAAACACACCCTGGGTGTAACCCTCACACCACGCTCCGTGCCAGCAGAGGGCCAGGGCCCTGCAGAGGGAAGGTAAGCGGAGCAGGTTTGTGATAAGGAAGGTTCAGATGCTGTAAAGAAGACCAGGATTAATTGCCCTCATAAATTTATCATGACAAAATAACCGGGGTGAGGTGAAGCAGCAGCAGAGAGAATTCACATGAAGCGCTAAGTAAGGCTTGGGAGGTGCCAGAGTGGCTCGGGGCGGCTAAAACAGCCACCCCGAGACACGAAGGCAGCGGGCAGGATGGTGCTGAGCAGCACGGCGGGTCGCTGTCTGCTGCCAGGAGGCTCGCACGGACCCGGCCAAACACTGCTTCGATTCTTCTCAGCAGTTCCCAGCGAAGGCAGCCGTGTTATCGCCCCGACCCACTCATTTCCTTGTGTAAATTTCTCCCCAGCGTGCTGCTGGAGGGCCTGGCAGCCGGGCGGGCTGCAATAAATCACGCGGCAGAGGATGCTCGACCTTTTACCACTCCTCCCAGCACTGATGGTACAGCCACCATCCAGCCCTGCCATCTGCCCTAGTGCTCCCAGGCTGCCATCTGGCCGACAGAAGCACGAGCAGAGGGGGCAGGCGGGCTGAGGACAGGGAATTTGAGACCTTGCTCGCTCCCCTGATAGCCTTTTGGTTTCCCCTCCCCTCTCCATCACTGATTGCTCTTTTTTTTTTTGTATGTAAAATAAATATCTGTCTCCATGCCATTATCTGGCTTGACCTCCTGGACGCACAGCACGATGCTGGGGATAAGGTAATCTGCACGAAAAATCAGCCCTGCCCCAAAAGTGAGGGCACAAAGGGCTCAGCAAGGCACGGACATCCTTTAGGGCCGCCAGCCACCAAAACATTGTTTGAACCAGCTCAATATTCATCCAGAGCTTTTTACTATAGGAGCACAACATCCAAAGACAGCTCCAAGTGGGAGACTCCTCCGCCCTGTAGGGGTGACTGGGCAGGTTCCAGTCTGTGCCAGTTGTCCCCCTCCTCCTGTCCCTCCCTGTCCCTGCAAAGCCAGTGGGGACAGCAGGCTGGCACCCTGCAATGGCACATTTTGCAGAGTTTTTAAGCACAGGGCTGTGCATCCCTCCACAGCAATCCAAAGGGCAGAAATCACCACTCGGATAACTCAGTGCAGCCGACACAGAAGAAGCACAGGGATAGGGGACTGCTTTTGTAAGAGGGAAGATTGCTGTGTGTGATTTTACTGTTCCTAGTGATTTCTTCTGAGCGTTGGGTCACTTCACTGCTGTGCAAATCATTTCCTCGCCCTCAATACAGCACTCGGGATGCACTCACATCTCCCCAAGGCAGCTGGATCGGGAGCGATACTCAATGCAGAGCTGCTGGGCGGACTGAATCACTCGCAGCCCGTGAATGATGCCCTTGTTCCGCTGCTTGGGGATCGGCAGCAGCTAAGAACGAGCTTTCTCATGCGGCCTCGTGGCTTGCCAGCACGCAGCGTGGGTGCCCAGCGTGCACCATTGTGAGCGGCAGGCTGCCCCTGAACGTCCCCTGGGAGATGCTCCTTGGCCGGGGCAGGAAGGGGCAGCGGTGCTGCTGTGTCAGCAGGCAGCGCACCAGCCCTGCTGCTCAGGGTCTCTCGGGGGCATTTCAGGGTTGTTTTACAGTTGCAGATGAATTACAGCTCCATTTCACGGGTTGTGCCTCTGCACGACTCGGCCGCGCTGGGAGCGCTGATTCCTATGAACGAATTCGTGATCTATCCCCCTTTACACACCCCTGTCAGCACTGGTCCCACCTAATGATGTAAAGAGGAGGATTTGGCAAAGGACAGGGGAAGAAAAAACAAGCTAAAAGTCGAAGACGATCTGGGACAGAAGAAAGGAGCTCGTGCCCCACCGGCAGCCGATCAGAAATACATTTCCAAGCCATCAGAGCACATTTAGGGCCCCCAGGGCCAGACCAACTCCCAGCCACGAGCGAAGGGATGGGGGGGAACTGGGACAGCCACAACTGGACACTGCCCCTCGGTCCCCAACGCTCAGAGGCGTCCCCTCCTACACACACAGCACCTTGCAGAGCCCCCGTGCAAAAATTGGGTATTTAAAAAGCCCAATATTAAAGGGATTTCCAGAACTTCAGGAGAGGGGGGGGATGTTGCTCTTAAAAGGATCCTTTTCTAAGTTCAAATTTTATTAAACTGCAGCTGCTGGGACCAACCCAAGAGCGGGGGATTGCAGTATCCT
Organism: Aythya ferina; assembly: GCF_964211825.1. NCBI lineage: Eukaryota > Metazoa > Chordata > Aves > Anseriformes > Anatidae > Aythya > Aythya ferina. The sequence goes on from NC_140318.1 coordinate 5,567,549, forward strand.
CCGTTCCCTGTACGGGGGATTTATGATTTACTTTCGTAATAACCGAAGCCATAAGGAACTCATTGGATTAAGGAGCCTTATTATTTATGTTGTGGAACAATAATATTTAACCGTATGAAGCCGCACATCCACCCGCCCAGCTTTTCTCCCCGTCTGAAACAGGCTGCACTTTGTGAGTCCGGTCCCGGCCCCGCCGGAGCCGATGGGAATATTGCCATCGAATTCCGATCGGGCCAACGTTTCACCAGCCACCAGCTTTAGTTCAAGGTTGTTTAACAGCTTGTTATAGCATCCCCGCAGCTCAGGGGCAACAAAGCACAGGCACCGGGGACGCAAATAAATACAGGCAGGGGAAGGCGCTGCCCGGTGCGAGGGGCTGGCACCCATCGAGGCACCGGGTACCCCCGTCTCAGCCACGGGCTCTCTCCTGCCCTGTTTTGGCTGCTCTGCCCTGCACAGCGGGTGCTACGAGCCCTTGTGCAGTCCCAACTGTTCATGGAAAGTGTGCTGCTGAAGTGAGACACGGCTTGGAAAACGATTAAATTGCTCAGGTTCATGCATTGTGTGGGACCTTGGGGTTACCGTGGGGGTTATTCCCCAACCTGCAGCCCCACAGAGAGCACTCGGTGCAAGCCCCGCTGCAGGAATCACACCCAGAGCTTTTGCAGCTCTTGAAGGGATGCGGCAGGAGGGGGTCCCCATGGGCTGTCCCCCCCCCCGAGCCGCCCATGAACTCGGCCTGACCCAAAGTGACGTCTCCCAGGGCTCTGCAGGGCAAAGACAGAGCGCTGTAAGTGCCCCCACATCATCAGAGCAGCCAGGCCGGCGCTCTCAGCCCCGCTGTCAAACCCCATCAGTCTTTGCTGGATCTAAAGGACAACCTTTCCCCATCGTGTGTCCCCCCCACCCCCCGGGGAAGCGAGGCACTCACTCGGCCAGCTCCTCCAGGCTGCGGTACACGTCGTCATCGTTCTCCGCGGTCTCCTCCGAAGGGAAGGGCCTGCAAAGGAGGTGGGTGACAGTGTTAGTGCTTAGTTTGGCAGCCCCAGCCGAACCCAGAGCATCACCAGAGCTGCTTACCGAGCACAATATCCCTTGCAAACACATTTATCCCCCTTGAGGCATTAGGTCCCACACCCGCACCCTGGGAAACCACCGTGCTGCTCCTTCTGCTCGCCACGGCTCAAGCACCCTCACCCGAAGCTGTGCTGCCAGCAGGAGAGCCCACCAGGACGAACGAGTCCTTACAAGAGTGGGGCTTCCTCATATGAACATGTTGAAAAAATGCTAAAACCCTATCGGGGGGCGAGGGGGAGAGAAAGGACATCAAAAGGGCAAAAGAAAGCGGGGAGAAGCGGATTAAAAAGAGGAAGGGAGGGAATGGGGAGGCAGGGGGGGAAAAGCAAGAATTCCTTGGCTCGTTCTGAAGTAATAATCAAGTAATGTAGGAAAGAGATGAAAAATATTGCTTTAATTAAAGCCAATGTATTATTGCTGGCACGGGACCATATTGGTCAGGGCTCTGCTGGGGCTGGATGCACCTTGCGCCGCCGGCTGCAGCACGGGGCCGGGGAGGATGCTGAGGGGAAGAGGACACACGTGAACCTCCAGCTGCCCCCACGTGCAATTTCCTCCTCAGTTCTATCCCACTCTCCCTATTTCACGATGGATTGCCTCTCCTGAAAGATTTAATACGTGGCCTGGCTGGGCCCTCAATTTGCTATTTTTGGATCTTGTCTCCAGCACTAATTTGCCTGCCCTCCCCTGCTTCGCTTCGCCCCAGTTTTGGTGAGCGGCTTCAGGCCGAGTGAACCAGGGGCTGAATGCAGGAGTTAACCCCAACCACTGCCAGGTGGTGAGCCCAGCACAGGGCAGGATGATGCCATACTCCTAGTCTTGGGGTTGTGGTGCCTCCCTGTGAGATGCAAACCCACAGAACAAGGGCGCACGGCCCCGGGCTGGTTGGATCTCACCATGCACACGTGCCAAGGGGCAATGCAGGAGGCAGGGAGCCATGAGTGGGAATAGCAGATGGGGCTGTGGCTGCTCTCCCCGCAAGGTAGTGGCCGTCCCAGAGCCCCAACATCTGTCTGCATGTCTGTGAGATGTGCCCTCTGCATTTTGGGGATGAGCATCAAAGTGCAAAGGCACAGCGAGAGATCGGGGGGGGCTTCACAAAGCTTCACAAAGCACGTGTTTGTGGGTTTCCTCTGCCCTGGGGACTTGGGGCTAGCACGAATCCACGTGAAGCTCTCACAAAAAGTCACAAGCTAGCCCTGCCCATGGCTGAGCTGATCCTGGGGAAACATCTTCAGATTTCAGCCCAACAGCAAGGGGAACGGCAGCAGCACTGCACCACCCTGCAAAGCCCCAGGAGGAGAGAAAAAAAGCAGAGGTGACCTCTGCTCAAACACCACTGGTTAAAGTAAAGGCAAAAACCCACCACAAGACATGACCTCCTTTTTTCTAAACGCACCTTCTGCATTTAAACTCTATTTCCTCTTCCAGCGCTCACCATGCCAGAACGAAAGACGTTAAAGAGCTATCAGGAATATTAAAATCACGAGAATGCGTTTCCAACCATAAATCTGGGCTTGAGGTGTAATCAAGGGCTGTGATAAACCCCCACCGTGTAAGACAAGGAGAGAGCAAAGAGAAAACCATCTCCTAATGAGAGTTTCTGGGAGACAGCAGCTCCGTGAGCCCCGGCAGCCTCACCTTGACCGTGGGCAACGCACCGGAGTGAAAGTCAGGGCAGGGGAGGAATTAATAACCTGTATCTCAGCAATTGCAGGTAATGGCTAAATAGGGACGCGTGGAATGCAATTAGAAGGAAGGTCAGGCTGAGGGGAGGGTTACCAAATGAGCCGTCTGAAATTCGGAGCTGAAGGGCGGCTTTTTTGGAGGAAGCGCTTTGGTCAAGCCCTTTGAGCTGGCTGCCCGTGCAAATGTGTGGCTTGTCCAGGAGCTACACGAGACCCCAGTGATGTTCCCAAGTCCCTGGGTCATTGTCACTGGAGTGGGGCTGCCACCTCCCTGCCCAAAGCAGGGTGCCAGCCGCCCCTCTCCCAGCTGGCAGCACCCAGGCAGGGACTTGCCAGGGGGTTCAGGCAGCTGGCACCCAAAAGCTGCACCTCCTGCAGCCACAAGCTCTCCGAGAGCTGTCATAGTGTCTAGGACGAGTCCGAATGGCATTATTTGAAAAAAATAAGTAAAATAATAGCAGAAGCCTCGGGAGTAAAGGGGACTAAGAGCTCATGATTCCCTGAAAAATTGTGTGCTTCTCTGCACTTCCTAAGCAGTATTAACAGCAATAGCTGGGAATGCCCAACATTAATGAATAAAATATTCTATGTCCACTGAAATCCATCAGTTTTGCAGAGTTCCCAAACTCTTAAAATTCGTTTCAAAAAAGTCCCTTTTTAGAATCAATATTTAAGCACTAGACTTCTTTTTTTTTCAGTCCACCATCACAAAAAAAAAAAAAAGTGACACCTGCTGAGCCATTTATCCTTCAAGCCTGTGCCACTTCATCCACTCGGATGGAGAGCAAAAGCCCCAGCAACATCAAACGCTGCTGGAGCAGCCTCTTAAAGATGATAAACCTCCCAGAGCAGACTTCTTCACAACAAACCCCAGCACATTCAACAGCACCATTTCCAGAGATCAAAGAAGAGAACCCAGGAGTGATTGATCCAAGGCGTTTGTTTTAGAGACTAAAAAGAGAAGAAAAGACCAAGTGATTTGTTGTGGCGTTTAAAGGAAGCTTCTCAGCTTGAGGACAAGACTTACGGCAGCCAATCCTCCCCGACACCCAACGCAAAGCTCCCCTCTGAGCTTAAAACCATTCAGGCAATTTTCCGGGGCACGGAGCCCCCTGGAAAAAAAAATGCCTCTCTGCAAGGAAATGCAGGAGCAGCCCCCAGCCGGAGCACACCACGCCGGGGATATTCAGTGAATATTTCAGCAGGCACCTAATGCAGAAGCAGCCCTCCCTTCTCTCCGTGGTCACTCGGGGCCATCCCACGCTGTATCCTCAGCAGCCATCCCCAGGCTCTTCAGCAGCGATGCTTGCAGCTCGGCGCGCTGCCTGCTCTCTGCTCTGAATTATTTAACGAGGAGAACTAGGTAGGCTGCAATTCTCCAGCAGCAATAAGCAGGAAGATTTATTTGTGAGCATATTTCAGCGTCTGGTGCCTTGTCCTAGCAACCGAAGCCAGCTGCTCACCTCTGGATGCCATCACAGAGAGTACAGAGGGTCAGGGATGGGTCGGTTTTACTCGGATCATTTGGTTCAGTAGCATCTTAGCCTCAAATTCGTGTATGATAGAACAGGGTGAATCCAGTGTGATTATTCTTCTATTTCTCCTCTCTGTCTCCATCCTGATTTCTTGGGGACAGCCACCAGCCCCGCTGGCACGGTGGGGTTTGCATGACTTGTGTGAACGGCCACAGGAGACCACAGGAGGTGGCTCATCCCTCGCCAGGAGCTGGACTCCAGCCTCCAGACACCAGCATGCTAATCTTGTCCCATTTTCCCAAGTCCAGGGATAGCACTTTGGTGCTTTAAACAGCAGGCTGGGTGTGTGACGCCCCTGAAACCTGAGCTGTGCCCATCTGCTGCCCCTTCTTCACGGGATTTCTTGGTAAATGGAAAGGACCAGAACCTGAAACGGGTACAAATGGGCTTCTGCAGCTCTGCTGGGATGGATGGGGCTGTGCTGAGCGTCCTGTGCTCAGGATCTGGCTGAAAAATGTTTTCGTACGTGGGATCTCCAGACTGTAATCACACCTTGCAGTAACTCACAAAGCCACGGCTGGATGCGCAGATCCTCCAACGAGCCCTTTCTGAAGAAGGCCTCATGGAAAGACAGAGAAGCCCAGGACTCTGATTTCACCAAGGTTTTGTACTTCAGGCTTTCAGCATGAGTTTGGGTGTTAGGTTAGCAGCCAGCCTCGGCTCCTGGGCTTTTGGGTGAGTCTGGGTGCGCACACGGACCCGTGGGACCTGCTGGCCAAGGCACCCAGCATGCCCACACACTGTGTCACATCTGCTTGCAGGACACATACTTGGGGAGGTGCTTGCATCCCAAATACAACCATGTACGAGGAGAAACCCTTCCAGAGAGCTAAAGGAAAAGAGTTCAGACCTCATCCATCCGAGGATCCCAGCAGCACCTTCTCCTTACCGAGAGCATTTGGCGAGCAGCGTGCTGACGGCCGTGGGGCGCTCGCTCCTCAGCCCCTGGGGTGACGCAGGACGTAATGCTTTCATCAGCACAGCGCCCGTGGGGCCGTCCAAAGAAACCATGTGGTTCTGCAAGATGTTTGCATGCAACCGAGAACGCGTCCGTCATCGGCTTCGGGGGGGTGAGAGATTTATGGCTGCAGCGAGAGGTGGGTGTGAGCTGACCGGGGGGACCCAGAGCTCCTTCCCCAGCTCTGCTCTCACGCCGGGCACTTCCCCAAGCTTTGGTTCCCCTCTGTGAGATGGGAACAAGCTCGGGGAATGGTTTTGGTCAAGCGCTATGAGACACACAAAAAGCATGCTCTTAATGTCCGATTCTCTAAAGCAGGATGGAATCAATTCTCCCCGCAGAACAAGACACATCGGAGCATACCAAAAGCTGCTGAATTTAATTAAAATCATGCTATTGTGTTACATTACTCATCTCTGGAAAGAAGCACCTCGTGCTGTGCCAAATTTTAGACACGTCTTCTGAAAAATTATGATTTGCTTTTATTTGTGGTCTGGAACTCGCAGAAATTCTCACAAGATTAATTCTGATAGAAATTCAGCGGGGAAGCAAGCAAGCTACATAATCAGATAACACAAAGATGATGATTTTGCAGGAGAGTACTTACAGCATTCAGCACAGCGAACTGCACTGTGCCCAAGGGTTAGCTGCATGCCCTGATTTATCTTTAGCTCGAATCTGAACCAAATATTTCTGGAGACTATGAGACAAGAAAATAACAGCTCGTATAATTTTATGTTTCAACACATTATCGCATTTTTAAAAAAAAATTCTCATGCAGCAATGCTTCGCTCTGGAAAGTGGCACGATTTCCTCTTCACTTCAGCTCCGCTTTGACAGTAACAGATGGGTAAAATCAAAAGGGGAATCCAGAAACATCGTTCCCAAAGAGAAGTACCCTCTGGGGTAACAATCCCTAGGAAGGGATGTGGTCCAGCTCTCTGACTCAGAAAAAAGCCTGATTTAAAAACATTGTGGCTGAAAATCAACGGCCAGCATGGTAAACACGGGCAGTGCCAGCTTCCCATGTCCCAGTGCTGGGGGAGGGCAGCAGCCCATCCCCAGGGCATGTTCCCCCTGGTCTCCTTGGGAGCATGAGGACAAATCATACCCCACAATAGTTAGTTACACCCCGCAAAGCTCCTCGATTGCCTGAATTTGCAAATCTCTCTGAGCCTTGCTCTTAACATGCGGCAAAGCGGCCTGAGGAAATCTTTCAGTACTCCGAGCAGCTGTTTCCCTGCTGTACCTGAGCAGCTGCAGCCCTCTGAAGCGCTCGCCAATAATGACAAATCTCTCCCCAAATTCATACTCCTGCCTGCTCCCAGGTGCGTGCCAGGACAGCCACCCAGACAGGGCCCTGCTGTGTAACACCAGCCAGACCCAAACTGGCCCCTGGCCTCAACAGCACTGCCTGTGCTCCATCAGGAACCAAAAGATGTGCGTTCCCCTCGCCAGAGGGGTGCAAAGCGATGTGGCTTGGCCCCGAGAGGAGGCAGGACCCGATCCTGAACCTTCACATCCCCAGCGCTGGCAGCTGCCCACCTCCCCGCCCCTGTTTTGGATCTGTTGAGCCTGAAACCCCTCTGCAGGCCTAGGGAAAGTACCGAATTTCAGCACAGCCTTCCCCACACCAGCCCATGTGCTGACACCAAGCAGAGGAGAAGGCTGTGGGTGCTCTGCCATCGCACCCAGAGGTGGGAGGCGAGGCAGGGAGGGACCCCGAGGGAAGCTCAGCACCTTCAAGGCAACGAGCCGTGACAAGGCTGGTGAACCTAAAGAGCCAGCAAGCCCCAGATCTCACCACTAAGCTGAGCTGTTCACTTCAGGGCTGTACCTGCATTACGCAAGGCTGCTGGTGGGGAGGGGGCGAGAAATTGCCTTTGCTCCCATTAGCAGATTCTTACGGGGTGACCTCCCCGGCCTACAAAGCGGCCTTGCATGAAAACACGTCAGGGAGATTTTTCAGCCTCTCTTAGGAGTGAGCCTGCAAGGATGCATGCTTGCCAAAATAAATGTGCTGAAAATGTCTTAGCTGGGAGAGAACTGCTCTTAGCCAAGGGTCCTGCCTGTGGACAAATGGGGCTCCTAGTGAAGGTCTGTCCGCATCACAGGAAGCCATCTCCACTTGACCCCACAATTGCAAGGTCTGTGGCTAAATCTCCGCAGTTTTGGGCTGCTCAGGATTGATGTTCAGCAAGGCAGATGTCTGCAAGGAGCCCCAGGACAGGTATGGATGGTTTTTATCAGCTCGGGTAACGCAGGTGTGTATTTTTATGCTGTGTCCCAGTCCCAGACTCCCCAGAGCACGAGAACACGCTGCACAGCAACAGCATGCAATTTTCAGGACACGGATTCCTTACACAGCCTTCTAAATCCATTTTATAGCAACACTTAAAGTGAGTACAACGGATACACAACAGCAGTAAAAAATATAATGGGCAGAGCGCAATCACAGGGAGCGCGCTGGCGATGAATACAACAGCCCTTGTAAAAGCAGCCGTACGGGAGGAGAGGTCTGGAGCTACCTTCCCACCAGCGTCTGCCTGAAGACACTCCAGGACTTAATTGTTAGCGACTTTAATTGCTTGCCTTTTTCACACACGGCTGGATCTGCCTCCTGCATTGAGCTGCCATCACTGGGGAGGGGGGCCCACAGCCTGAATACAGCATCCATCGTGCTGGAGAGTCTGCAAATCCCCCCAGTATTTCCACTACTCCCCTCCTCTCCCCCAGGACAGCTAGGGGAATGTCTCCTTGACCAGCTATGCCTGGGCTTGTGCCTTCCCACCCCAGCTCCCAGACCTGATCTCTGCTGACCTCATAGGAAGCCTCTTCGTTACCTTAGGGAGACCTTTGCACTGTGGAAATGAAGATGTTAAGAGCAACGGGGCTGGACTCAGAGCATGTTTAGCACCTCCCAACAGCCCCTGCATCACCCCCAGGATGATTTAATTGATAAATTCCCTTCTGCTCGGGCAGGGAAGGCATTGTCGTGCTGACAGCAGCATTACAATCCCATGAAAGCACAGGCAGGATGCTCGTGGCTCTCCCTTCCCAGCCCACACACACACCCTGATATTATTGGCAAGCCATTAAGCACAGGAACTCTGGGGATGATAAGGCTGCAGACCTCATTTTAGGCACGGCAGTCTGTTTTAATAGTTTACCTGGGCGAAACCGAGCAGTGCTGAGCCTCACAAAGCAGGGTCATTGGGAAATCTTTGGGTTAAATCCCTGCTGACGGCAGGGTGCTGGGACCTGCTGCTGCAGCCTCTCATCGCACCACACCAAGCTGGCTCAACACCAACAGCCTGGGATTTCAGGGGGTGCTACACGCAGGGAGGTTACTAGCCAAGAGACATGGCATTTTGGCTTCTACCTATTTATTTGTTCAAATACAAATAATATTTTTTTTGGCAGGCTGGCCTCGCTGTGTTTGTCTTGCCTTTGCAAGCAAAGCCTTGCAAATAAACAAGCAAACAAAAAAATCCCTACAATTTATTTTACAAACGTGCTACCAGGTGGCTGCAGCACTCCACTCTCTTGGGGGGGGGCCCCACACAGCCATCCTCCTCCTCCTCCTCTTCATCCCCCTGCACAGCTAAAGCACCGCCACTGTGCCCGCTGGAGACCCCGTCTGCTTGACAAATGCTGCTTTACCCCTCCTCCCCATTTGCAAATGTTTTAAAATCTATTTTATTAACCGCCATGCCTTCTGAAGAAAGTCACTTAGAGGCTCGCTTCATATCTAAAGGATTTACTTAGATTAAGGACCTCGGTAAAAGGCCTTTGAGCACGCGAACCCCTTCCCGTTCTCAGATGGCTTCCCTGCGCACGCATTAAAAATGCATGCAGGCAGCATGAGCCAATATTCCTTAACCTCCTGCTTTGCTTGCAAAACTCCGCTTCCAGGAAAAACAAGCATCTCGGGGAGATGAAAACACCCGGTCCCCCTCCCACAGCTCGCACTCAGCCCCAGGAGCTCGCCAGCACCAGGTGCAGGCAGCCGGGGCCAGGAGTACCATGGGCAAGGGGGAGCGACCAGGGCTGTGCTGGGAAAGGCTTCAAGAAACCAAGCTGCCAGGAGAAAACCCTGGTTTATTTACAGGGATCTGCAGCAAGAAGTCCTGCTGTCCTCCTGAGAGCTGAGAGTTTGCTTGAGGAAGCTCGAAGGGGAGCTGTCTGGGGACAAAAATAAAATAAAAAAAAATCTCAGGGATTTCCCAGAGCCATGTCCAGCACCTGGGGGCAGAGCCAGGATCTGCACACAACGGTGTGCATCCCCCTTCCTTCAGCACGCTTCTTCCTCCACAAAACCGCCTTTCCTCTCTCTGATGGACTCAAAGCCAGAAGACGTGCCCTTTTCAAGGAGACTCCAACAAGGCTCTCATCACTGAGTGGCTTCTTACGCATCCAAAAATGATGCAGGTGTGCAGCAGCCAGTGGCAGCCCTTGGGACTACACGCTGCCTGAACTAGTGGGAACCCAGAGCATCCACGCTGTTTGCACCAACAGCCTCGTGCAAGGGCCTCCCACATCTCTATTTCAGCATCCAGCAGCCTGCCGGGAGTTCATCGGTGATGCCACGTGCCAAAAGGTGCCACTGCTTTGCAGGGGACTTCTGAAACCTGGAGCTGAGAGCAGAGCAGAGCAGAGCAGAGCAGGGCAGCAGGAGATGTGCTGCGCGGGCTGCAGCCACCCTGGATTATGTCCAGCCCTCGCAGAGCACTGCAAACAGCACAGCGCACTCACGCTCGTTTTTTTGCCATGTTCTGCTGCTTGTAGCTTGTTCCTCGGAAGAAACACTCTGTCATCTCCACAGAGCTATCCTGATAGCTATCTGATTTACTCTGTGAAACAGGCATTCTCTGGCAAGGGTCATGAATCCACAAATTATTAGCCAGAAAGACTTACATTTTCTTCACTGAACAGCATAGAAGATTGATTTTTATTTTTCTACCCTGCATGCCATAGAACTTACTTAAGGACATGTAATAGGCTGGTGGACTTATTTCGTTCTTAATTTGCCTCATCCTGAAGCCCTAGACCTAAAATACAGACCCGCATCCATACTGTGAACTGCACAGTGTTTAGCGTGTTTTTTTGAGCACTGTGCCTAAGCCAACGAGATTTTTCCTCTTTATTCTAATGGCAGCATCTCCCCGGAGGGAAAGCAAGGGACCCCAGCAAGCAGTCCCCTTGGGGAGCTGGGGCTGCTGATTAATTTACAGCAGATTCCCCCGGATTGACCGAACTCATCTGAGATCAGCTTCTCACCTTGGCTCGGGTGACGGTGCAGCAAGAAATCATCTAGCTAGAAAAAAAAAAACCTGGCAGCAATGGGCAAAACGAGGGCTCTGGCACTGTGGGGTACGGCGGTGATGGGAAGAGACAGCCCCGTCGGGGGATTTTCGGGCTGAAGGGAGGGAGAGCATTTTCTGTGCTTACAATGGGGAGGAGGAGCAGGGTTAATACGCAGGGAAAACAGAGCTACACACAAAGCCCCGCTAAGCTCTCTGCTATTCTTGTGTAATTACGGTGCCAAAAGGCTTCCAAGATAAGGGATTTTAGTGGGGACTGTAAATGCTGGTTGTAAAATGAACGAGAAAAAATCAGCACATCCACAAGACGCCTGCATCCCGAGCAGCAAACCAACCTTCCCCAGGACTCTGGGCTATCCTTGATAATAAATATCCCCTAACTTAGAGCACGCCTTTATCCCTCCGTGTGCTTTCCTTCGCTCCCCGAATCTCCCCCCGCTCCGGGTGGGATCTGTCAGGTTTGGATTTAACAGATGGGAAGACTCAGAGTTTGTTTTACACGTGAAAAGCTGTTCCCCTCCAGCAATATCAGTGCAGTCAAGGCAGGAAAAATAAAGCGAGATGTTAAGAAAATAAAGTTCAGGCCGTAAAAATCGTGGTGTGGGGTGGCTGGTATGGGTGGCGGGGCTAGGAGTAAAAGGGGGGGTTTCATCCAGTCCTAAACCCCAAAGCTGGCCCCACAGTTTGGGGCTGGCCCCAGGACGCAGCCACAGCCCAGTGTGATGCTACACCCTGATCAGAACAGCAGCAAGACAAGATCCAAGGAAAAAAAAAAAAAAAAGCAAGTGTTTTACAGCTTGGGGCATAGGAGACGGAGGGGAAAGGGAAAAAAAAAACAACTACCAATTAAAAAAAGAAGGGAGGAAAGGTTCTTCAGGCTGAGAACTCTTCCCAGTTGTATCTCAGCCTAATGAGCAGACGCTGCCTGATTAATAATATAAATGCACGCAAACAAGGGAACCAATTGCAAACAAATTGGGTTGAACTGAGCAAAGCGGGTCAGAGCTCTGCTGGATGGGGCTGTTTGCTTTCCTAAAGCCCTTCTCCAGGGCTCGAGGCAGGAGCAGCCGGTGCAGCAGGCAGCTCTCGCTGAGGCCAGGCCATTTATTTGACCCCATCAGACAGGCAGCCATCAGGTGCCTTTCTCACCCCAGGAAGAGATTTCCCAGTTGCTGGCGAATCCGGGTCACTCCTGCAGCTCCCAACATCACCAAGTCCCTGGGAGGACAGCGGGTGTGAGCCCAGGGGACAGGGACAGGGGGTGGCAAGGAAGGGGATGGGCATTTCTGACCTCCTGGGACAAGGGGAATTGCTTGGCAGCAGCAGAGGAGACCAAAGCAAAGCCTCCATCACCACAAACTCAACCCCACCCTTTGTCCCTCCCTGGTGCATTACATTTTTGTGGCTTTTTCACTTCTTTTTTTCTTTTTGAACTATTCCTGAGCAGCTGGCAAGGTGCTTTTACATCCTCAGTGTCTGCTTAACCCTAATTTATCCCAGTCCCGTTGATGTTTCTGATGCGATTAAATGCTATGAGTATATATAGAGGTACAACATTTAAAGTATCACATCGAAAGGATCTTACCTAATTCCTTTGGTCTGAGCAATACTGTGGAAGGAGAGCCTGGATACTGCCGAGATCACCTGGAAATGAGAGAAAAAAAAAATCCTGGTGTGCTTATTGAAGACAGAGCAAGGCAGGAGGGCACCTGAGGACCCGCAGCACGGGATTTGGGGCTGAGCTTTCTGCTCCCACAGCCATCCACTGAAATGGATGTGCTCCAGTGCCCCCATCAGTGTCACAGCACATCACCGTCAGGGCTCGGAGGATACTCTCTGAGCAAACACCGCTTCTGCTTTTACCACTGAGCATAAAAGACCCTTAACCTTCAGCTATAAAGATACACATCCAGCAGCGTCACCCAGGGAAGCTCGGTCCTGCAGCTCCTGTAATACCACCAGACCTGCTCCAATGGGTTTTATGCAGCATTGAGAACCACTGGGGAAAAAAATGTCTTACTTTGTGCTTTATTTCAAAAGGTTTATAGTGCCTCGTGCCTCATTCTACCACCTCTTTTCAAGGCAAACGTCCCGACGTTGAAAGGTTTTGACTACTCACACTTCCATAAAGAGGCACCAAAGAGGTCAGAGCTGAGCGCAGACCGTTGCCTTCTTCTGGAGAAAGCAGACAGGAGGGGTTCAGCATGAAATATTTTCACCAGCATCACAATCAAGACACCAGCTTTTTCTGAGAACTCTCATTTTTGATGCACGCTCCTTTTTTTAATTGCTACTCAGGGTTTTAAGTGAAGACAAAGAATGGTTTCGGGCACTTAAAGATCCCAAACTACAAATTTTAGTGATATTCATCATTTCCAAGCTAGAATGAAAAACAAACCTATTATTTTTGTAATGGTTTCCTGCCCACTGGAATGAATTGAGGTGCCCGTGTCTGGGATGCACGTAAAGGACTTCAGGAAAGGTCCCCGTGCCCAGGGCACTCAACCCCAGGCTCTCCGTTGAGCAGATGAAGTCGAACACTGCAGAGATTTGGAGCTGCCCCGCACCTAAACCCAAAAATGCCAACCAGAGTCGGATCACGGATCCCCATGCAAATCCTTCCCTCTGTGTGCAAACCCCAAGCTCAGTTTGGGGGACGCACACATGTGGCTCCACTGGATGCCCCTGAGCCTCAGCTCCTCCGGCTGCAGCAGAACCGATGCTTCGTGCTCCAAACCTGTCTCCTCCTGTCCTGGCTTTTGGCCTCCTGTCCCCACACTCGGACCCAAAGTCAGGGCAGCAACAAAGGAGCAGCCACAGCCTGGCATTTTGCAGCCGACTTCCACTCGGAGAACAGAGATGCTGAATTATTCAACGAGGCAAATGAGACGCTGTGAATGGCAAACCTTGGCCAAGTTTCGCCCTGGTATAAAATGTCCCCGATGGGCATCTAGCACAGAGAGGAGCCACAGAGCAAGAGGGGATTTTCTGCTCACCTCAGAGCCTTTATCGTCCCCCGTATGATACTTCTAACAAAACAGAGCATTACCAAAACAGCCTTCCACTTATTTATTTATTTATTTAAATAAGATGCTACCCCTGACAGTTCCCTCTAATCAGAAGATATGGATAAGGGATTTTTTTAATTAGACAAAACATCATTTTTGCCACGGTTGTCATGAGCTTGTTTTGGCCTATTTCTCACCCTCGGGATCCCATCTGGCTGGCAATCAGGACACCATCCCCGCCTGCCTGCCTTTTCCAGCGATGCCCTGGAGCTGCTGATCACGGCCCATAATTACCGGGCAACCAGAAGAGGAGCCGTAAAGCTCCTCCAGCAGAAGTGTAGCCCCACAAATGTAAATGCAGCGAAGTTCCCCATTTTACTGTAATCTAACAAAAAAGAAGCACGGGCAAAGGTTGAACTCCTCCACAAAATGTGCTTTGGCCACGTGCTCTGTGGCCAGCATGCTGCAGGTGCCCACCAGATTCCCACCTCCGTCCTGGGGGGGCACTGAGCCAGCCTGGCTCTCCTGGTCCCTCTCACAGTCCTGTCTTGGCCGTTTCTTGTTTGCTTTGGTTTTGGGAAGTGTCAAGCAAAGATATGACTTCTGGTAACATCGCCCTTCAAACAGCAAACCTAATCATTAAAGCATAACTGGGACTCAAAGAAGTCAGGTCTTACTCCCCAAATTATCAACAACCTAAAAGACCGCTCTGCCCGTATTATTAAACCCCTGTGCTTCAGCATCCCACCTCTAAATCCTGCCAGACTGACTGCACCCAGGCTGGGCGAGAAGTGGCACCAAGCCCATTATTGTCCACAGACTCAAGGCAGAGCCCGGTTGCCAGCTGGAGGGACCACAAGCCAGGGGCTGGGGGCACCGTGTGGCCCCAGGGACATCCCCTCCTGAGCGGGTGAGTCTCATCTACCCTCTGTTATTAGGTTCGCACAGTCCAGAGATCAGTTTATGACTCAGACAGCTACGATGAGGGTTTGACTTCCAGGGAAATCTAAGAGAAGCACGCTGTTCTCCACGCCAGGGCTTTTTGCTTTGTTCTTTCACAAAACCCCCACATCTCTGAGCACCCTGGCACATCAAAGCCCGGGACCTGTTCCGGGTGAGCCTGCCTGTGATCAGGCTCCAAATCCATGCTCAGGGCCGCAGCAAAGCGACCCACTTTCTGAGAAGGATTGGGTACAAAGAAGCCTTACACCTCCAAAAACAAGAGTGAGCAGTGACTGTCCAGCACTCAGCAGGGTTTTTCCAAGGAGGAATTTATTTATTTTTCGCTAAGGAGGAGCTGGGGGCGAGGAAAGCCCCGCACAACCCTAGCTCCTGTGCCAGCACCAGCCAGGGAAGCACGAAGCGTGCGTTTAAGAACAAGTAATCCTTTCAATTTCAACAGGATTAAACAGCATTCTTAAAAGTAAGTAAATCCTTAAGTGTTTGCTAAACTGTGTCATTTTCCCCATAAAACAGGTTCTTATGTGCTGAGAAACGCAGTTAATACTTCCTGCCACTCCCGGCTATCGTTTTCTATTAGGCAGGGCAGGAACTGCTGCGCTATGCAGCCAAGCAGCGGTTGGCACAAGGAGTCCCTGATCTCATCCGAGGCTTAGTTGCTCCTGCAGTTCTAGGACATATTAACACAGCTAATACAGACATGACACTAAGTGGAATTACAGTTCGCCAGTTATTTATACCTCCCCCTTCCTTTAAGGCAGGCTGGAAACGCAGAAGCTTTGTTTCCCGAGGCAGACAACACGCCCCCAGACTTCTTATCAGCTCCCCGATGATTTATGCCAATTACTTCAGACGTTCAGACCTTCGGGCATCCCCACTGCTCGAACCTATGAAGCCATGAGGAGGCTGCAGCATCCTCAAAGTGCTACAGGAACACACCAGGAGCCTTGAGCAACAATTCCCAAATGTACAGCTCCCTTGGACCATGCTGAAGAGGGCTCCAGTGACCAAGCCCATGGCACAGCCCGGTGCCGTGCCCCATCCCGCAGCCCAGGGGAAAGCCCCGTGCCCAGTACCGGCAGGGGGAGGTTTTGCAGAGTCATTTCTACACTCTGCTTGGGAAAAACACACTTGTATGGGCGCGTTTGTCTTCTGGGAGGAGGCGGGCTGTAGGCTTAAATAAGGTCTCATGCAGGTTATTATTATTATTATTACTTTATCCAGTTCTCAGCGGAACTTCCTCCAAGAAAGCCGCGCTCAGTGTGCACATGTTGCCGTAAAAGCTAGGTCTAAGGTGACAACAAGATGCCAGGAACAGAGCTCTGGGGGTACAAAGTGCAGGCAGAGGTAGCCGTAACCCACAGACTGGTTCCAGCAGCTGACCTGCACTGGGTTGGGAAATCCCTGGTGGTTTCCCCGGGCAGGGTGAGGGACGCTCTCTGCATTCCTGGCATTCCAGCTCTCGGGTTTGCTGCCATGAGCCAAACCAAACAATCCAGCTGATCATTCACCAACCTCGTGCCCCACGGTACAAGAGCGTGGCTGTGGATCAGCCCGAGCAGGAAGGCAGCGGGAGGGCCAGGGACATGGCTTCAGAGCCTGAGCACCACAGGCCTCACGGAGAGCCTCATGTTCAAAAGGCACCGAGTTCTGCGCTTCCAGAAACAAAAGCAGGTCTCAAGCCAGGTTCCTCGAATTCACCGGTCACTTTGCACAGATCCTGGCTGAGCAAAGAAATGGGATTTGTGCAAACAAACAAACAAACCAAACCAGCAAAAGCCCCACACCGTAAGAAAACCATTAATATTCATCTTCCTTAGAGCCAATGCTTTCTTTTAGGAATTACGGATTTAAAAATAAACTAAAACAAAACAAAAAATAAATTAATATGCTTACTGCTCTTCTATTTCCTCCAGCATTGTTTATTTCTAGCGGTATCTCTGCACATCGAGAAAACTAAAATAAACTCTCGTTATTTGCAAAAACAACCCGAGGCAGCTGGGCTGGAATACACTTTGCATACGAGGAACTCCCTAACCCTGCAGTTAGGAGCAAGCTGCAGGGGCTGGAGCCAGGCTTGTGGCTTGTGCAGACCCTAGCGAGGTCGTCGTGTGTTCCCAGAACAAGAGTATTTGCTTTGGATGAAGGCAGGAGCTCAGCACAGCGGCGATAAGCCTGGGCAGAAACCTTGATGTTGCTACCTCTGTGCACATGCTTCTTGGGGGAAAGGTTTCAGAGCCCGAAATCACATGGAAAGATTTGACACCTAAACTCGGGAAGGGCAAATAAAATAGAACGAAACATAAATAAAAATAATAAAATAAACTAAAAATCCTCAGACCAAATCCCCTGCCTCAGTGTGGCTGGGAAGCAGACCCCAAGCTTGGATACCAGCTGGCTCAATTAGTGCTGAGCTGGGTAACGGCATCCAACAGCAACACCAGCATCGTGAAGAGGTGCAGGGACAAGGCTGCCAAACCAAAGCAGCTGTGAGATTGCTGCGAGGCGCCAGCAGGACGTGCCCCAGACAGCTCAGTTCGTGGTGCTGGTGGCAGTGGTCCCTGCACACCTTTGCCCACCCACCTGCCGGGGAGCATCGCTGCACCCCCAGGGCCCAGCACCCACCCCAGCACCTCGCACCCAGCTCCACGTGCACACGGGGGCTCACAGCCAAGGCAGGATATTTGCAAACCAAAGTGTCCCCAGCAGTTTTTCCCATCACTGCCTTTTTGCATGCGCCTCTCCCATGACTAACACCTCGGGGAACCCAGCCCCGCGTCCTGCAGCACTCTGTGAGCCCCAGAGCATGTGAGCCAGCCCCAAATGCGCAGCTAAAACACAACCTGCTTGCTCCGGATCCATTATTTACGCTCTGCATGCTACTGCACAGTACCTATAAGGCCCGACAAGCCCAACAAACATTAAACCTACAGCTGGTGTCTGCTGCCCCTTGAGCATCCCACAGATGTCGCAGGGAATTCCTTGCACTAACATCTCCGGGTGCAGCCCTGTCCTGCACTGAGAGCACTGCTAAGACAGGATAGGACCTCCAGGTTTGCAGCTCCCCTGACCTCTTAAAGCTGTGCATGAAGCATTAAGGGCTGTTTTCAAGTGGTAAATGCAATCCTAAAGCCCAGATGCTGATTAGGAGGAGAGCTCACCAGGGATGCTAACGCCACCAGCCTCACGGCAAGCTGGACTCCTAGCTGAGCAGCCAGTCTGCACGCTGGGAGCAGGATCTGCAGACACAAGCTAGATTTTGCTTCCAAAATTCATCAAGGATAGCCAGACCTTCCTTTTCTAAAGGGAATCTTGATCTCGAGAGTAGCAAAGGGTTAAAACAATCTGAAGTGAGCATCTGACACAGATTGTCCCCGAGACCTCTTAGCCACAGCTCAGAGCGCCCGTGTCAGGCTGCGTTATGGTCACAGGGACAAGCGATTACACCTCTCAGGATAATGAGGTTAAGCCCCCTAACAGCAGTGCCTCGTCAGAGATGCGCTTTCCAGATGAAAGCACCTTTACCCAAACCAACAACTCCTCCGAGGAAGCAGGAGGAGGGTGCACCAAAGGTCTGCGTTATTTCCTTGCAGAGCGGCAGGGGAGGGACTCCATCAGAAAAGGGCACCTGTGTAGGTGTAATTAAAAATAAAGGGCTTGAGTGTGTACAGGGCTTTTACAGCCCTCACTTGAGAGGTCCAAGAGGCCATCCCGAGGCGATCAGCATCGCCCCGCTGGGTATGCGGGCAGGGAGTATGGATTTGCTCGGCTGGTCCTTTGAAAAAAGGGTTATTAAAGCCAGCATCATGCCGCATTAAGCCCATGATTTGCCCACGTTAAGTGTTGGGGATGCAAATACGCTTTCATCAAAGTCACTGGCAAAGTCTCTGCTGATTTGCAGTAGGAACAGGTCTTGTATCATTCCAACATGCCTCGTTCGAGGAATTTGGGGGCAGCATCTGTTCTTGTGCAGCCTTACAACAGTGGGCAGGCATTGCAAAAGCCGATATATCTCCTGACAAGGAGGAGAAAAGAGGAACTCAGGTGGATTTATAGCTAATGGTAGAAAAGCTCTGCACTGTACCATGCTGTCAGAAGCTTCCCTGACACATACAGCCCCTTTCCCATATTTATGGCACTGACCTGTCTTTCACTATCACACGGTGTTGGAGGGAATGTTTTCATTCACCTCTTAGTCCCTGGTCCCTAAGGCCATAAGGAGGCACCTGTGCTCCTCGGTTCCTTTTGTAATAGGGATGTCCCCATCCCACAGCCAACCCTCAGAGCCAGGACCAACACAGAGCAGGTCCCTCACCTCCCGGGACACAGAAACGAGGCAAAGGCAGGAGAGGGCAAGAGCAAGGCAGGTCGACACGCAGAAGTACCAAGAGGTGCCGCTGGATGCACCGTGCAGCTCCTCACCGCCCCCAGGCACAGAAATCAATGCCCCGAAACAAACCTCGAGGCTTTCTTTACACTGCCAAGTGCCTCTAACACAACAGCAATAAATACTTATTCTGCTACCTAATGGCCTCTCCTCTCCGACACGGATGCTGAGTCTCTGTCTCATGCAGTTACCTCTGCCATCACTATCTGACATCCTGGCAACGACTGAAGCGGGGAGCCAGCTTTGGTGGGACTTTAAAAGAGTGGGGGAAAAAAAAAATCCAAGCACTTGAGGAAGTGAACTAACACCACAGCCAGCAGGCACTGAGACTGTACGTGCTGCTGGAAGCACGCTGCACCTCCAGCAGGGGAATACAGGAGATTTCCTACTGGGAATATGTCAAGAGATGACTTTGCCCATAGCAGCACGCTCCGGGAGGTCCCAGAGGGCTGTCGTGCACATCAGGTCCCCCAAAACCCGGTGGTGTGACTCAGATGGTCACAGGGGAGGCGACTTTCCAATTCCACATCCTCCTGCAAAGTCAATTTGCACAGAAGTTGCAAGCCATTGGAAATAAGCCAGCTGTTAGCACGAGAAAGGAAGGCAAACGAAAAGCTTCCATGTCCCAAAAGTTATTTGTGGGAAAAGCTTGTTAGCACCTCTAAACACTGACTTGGGAATGAGTCACCAACATGCCACAAGTGTGGGTGTAAGGTGGCACCAGCCATCTCACATTTCTGCATGATACGGAACAGCATTAATTAAACAGGAGCCGAAACCATCTTAGCCCTGGTGTGCAGCAGTGCGTGAAACGAGCCGAGGATCAGAGGGACATGTGGGTAAACAGCAGGCTCGCAGGGCGCCCCGTCCCTCCTAGCAAACCACAAGGAACATCCTTGGCTTGTCGGAGATGGCAACTGGACAAATGCCCCAATGGGACAGACACAGGAGAGCCATCCTGGACTGGCTTTAGCAGAGGATTTGTCCTGTCTTGCTGTCCAGAAGGTGGAGGAGGATGCGATATTTTACACGTGCTGATGGAGATTTTAATTTCATTCACACCCGTGCACTTCTCTCTGACCATCAGTCCGTTCAGGAGAGCTGCCTGGGCATTCCTCTCCCCCTGAACACAACCCTCGTGTCCCTGGGGGGCTCCAATGTGCCAGCAGTGCCCAGGGACCGCTGTGTCACCTCCCCTCGCTGCTGGCCCTCACTGCTCGTGTGATCCCAGCCTGTCCAAGTGCAGGCTGGCTTTGCTGGTCTGTGAAGCCCGAGCCAGCCACGTTCCGCTTTTGCAGAGCAATAACGGAATACAATTGGGCAATGGGAACCAGATGGGAGGCAAAACGAAGATTTCAGCATCCTCCTGCCAGCTGCCCAGAGATGAGGAGGATTCCCAGAAATGCCTGAGCATGGGGGAGTCTGGGACGAGGGGCTGGCTGCTTTCCCTGAGATCAAGGACGTTGCAAAATTGCCTCTAAGAAAAACAGAGAGGGTTCATTTGTATAGCCTTGTAAGAGTTACAAAAGCTGGCTAAAAACGTACATCCTTCTGAAAACAAAGCTGATGAAGCCAGGGAACAACACTTTCCTGGAAATTAGGAAGAAAAAGGAAAAAAAAAAAAAAAAAAAAAAGGGAACAGTAAGCAATGGTGGCTAAGCCAGGAATTGGCTGAGCTTCTAGAGCTGACACCTAGGTGAGTGCCCGGCCATGGGGTGAATCAAGGAGCCAGAAGCCGCTGGGGTGGTGGCACCGACCGGCACGTGCCAGGGCTCCACAGCTCTGTGCCTCGCCTGGCCAAGCTGGCTCCTTCCCTCAGCCCCAATTAGCAATGTAGTGGATCCGTAATTAACTAATTAACCTGGAAGGATGCCGAGCAGCTCGGGATGAAGGCAGGCAGGGTGACGGGGCGGCAGCGTGCCAGGAGATCGGCATTAGCTGACCCCAAAAGCAAGGAGGAGGAGATCAACCAGCCTTTAGCAGAAAAAGAGTTGCTGGCCAGGTTCGTTGGGGGTGGGCAGGAGGTATGACAGCTGGGAAAGGGCCAAAAATCTCCCCCCAAACCCTCACCAGCTTTACGGATTGCACTGCCCCACGATGCCCCTACTTGCTGCCCAGCACTGCCCGCGTGCAGGTGAGCTGCTGTGGTGCCTGTACACGGGGCTGCTGTCACCCAGACCCCTGCTCCAGCTCCACAAGCACAGTGTGAGCACAGATGCAGTGGCACTGATGTTCCCAGCAGCCAAAAATTCCCACTGAGGCATTCAGGCTCCGGGACATCCCCGCGGATATCAAGGAGGCTGACGTTAGGATTGCGCTCCAGGGGCACCTGCAAGGCTGTCACAGAGCAATAACAGGGTGCCAAATAAAAAGCTCTGCAATGAGTAAGTAGCTGCATCTCCTCCCCGCTTCCCTTTGAAGTGACAAGCAGGTAGCAAGTTTGTGATGGAATCGGCTCAAGCGTGGGAGGACGTGAAACATGCAGGAAGATGCGGGCTCCAACAGCCCTGACCTCAACCTGTACAAACCAGTAGAGTTTCTGTGACAAGCGCTGGGCACTTTGCCCTTTGTGCTTAAAGAAAAAAAAAATAAAAGCCCTGAATGCTAATTAGCTTAAAATGCTGGTAAATGCATTTACAATGGCTAATTGGGCCATGCAGAGCTCAGCTCCATCACCTCCTGTTGGCACGCAGGAGCAAGCCACCACGGAGGTGCACAAAGTTGTGCAAGCACATGGAGGAAACACCAGCGGCAACATTTCCCTGCGAGGCAGGCAGGAATGCATCCCCACAGGCTTTGGAGCTTCTAGAAAAGCCTCTCGGTGTTGCCCCCAGGGCTCGGAGCCTTGCAAAGCACTGACAAATATCAGAAGTCACAGGGTGGCCAAGCCATCGTGCTACAAAAAGCAGCTCCAGGCAGAGGCGCTCATCTGGCACCATAGGAAAGCCCACAACAGGCTGAACTTGGGGTAGAAATGAGCCGTGCTTGTTAAACATTTGGATTTGGGCAGTTTTGGTTAAGTTTCCCCCCCAGCTTGCAAGGCTCCCGCTCTGCAATCTCGCCCCTCCTTGTGCTCAAGGACTTTCCTGGACTCGGTAACTCGTGATGCCCAAAGGATGTTCCCCATCCCCCAGCACTGATTGGATTTGTCGGAACAGATGGAAAGAACATCGAGTCGGATGCAGGACAGGGATATCCCAACCCGCTTCCGAGAAACTGGCTTTAGCCTGCATTAGCTTTAATCCTTCTTGATCAAGGCCTTGGATGTAAGCAGAAAATATTACAGATTTTCACATACCTTTAACTTCCCGTGTCCACTCTGCACTGGAATGGATTTGGGCAGTCAGAGAAAAGCATATGGAGCACAAAAGAGGCTTATGAACATATGCAGGGAGAAATCAGAAGCATCCATATGAAACCAATTCACTCGCACAATGGCAATTTACCTACTGAAGAGAGAGGGCTTGAAATTCTCCTCGGCTTATTTCCTTCATCTTTATTCCAGCTGCTAAAGAAAAAAGTGCAGCAGTATTTAAGAGGAACACTAGCGACGGCGCCAAAAAGCCAGTTATTTGGATTTTGCAGATCCCCCTGACTTCAGGCACGGCCGTGGCACGCAGACGGGTGGTTCTCCAACCACACTGAACCCCCCAGCACCAGAGCAGTAACCCAGGCAGGAGATGCCAGCACCAGGAGCTGGATACGTGCACGCAGGCACAGGGACAGCTTTGTCCCCTGCTGCCACACTGAGCTTTTGTGGCTCAGAGAGTCCAAGCACAGCCCGAGGAATCCCTGGCACCGAACAAACATACGGGGTCAGCTCTGAGCTTGAGCCAGGCTAACAGACACCGGTTAGTGCAAGTCCTCCAAAAGCAGTGGAGGCTTTTCCATTTTGATTTCTCTGGCTTTGAGCCCACAACATCTTGCAGCAGCACCTCATCTGTGAGCTGGGTGCTGCACCTTGAGCAGAGCACAGCTCCCACCTCTGCCCCTGCAGCTCTGGCTTAGCAAAGCCCCTCCCGAAGCTCTGCTGCTGCAGCTTCACCATCACAAGCCGCTGGGGAGAGCAGTTTAAATTTGTCTAAGCTCAAATAAATTTCTGTAATCTGAAAGTACACAAAGGATGTAGGGAGCTATAGCAGTTTTTCAAGTGCATCCTAAAAGACAGCTTTTTGGATGTGGCTGCAAACGGCTGCTGTGATTTGTTTGATGCTGTGTGCAGGCCTGCAGCTGCACCAGACCCAGGGCTTGCAACGAGAACCCCATTAGGATCAAGGCCCTTTGGGCTGCTCCTGGCTCGCCAAGTGGGTGAAACGTGTTTATTTGCACAGCATCGAGTACCAGAAGCCCAGAAGAGCAGCATGATGTGTGCTGGAGGAAACCAGCCCTCCACCTCCTGAGCCGCCCTGGTCTGCCCTGGTGGTGACATGACAGAGGGATGTGGCTCCTGCTGCCCTGCCTCCAGCATCTCAAAACCCAAAGCGACATCAAGCAGAAAAAAATAGAATATAAAAATAAAGAAATAAGTAGATAAAGCAAGAGAAAGAGCGGCTGCTAGATGACAAAGCATGGGAAAGCAAGCATAGCCTTCATTTCATTAACTACCATCTTCTCTTGGCCACCAGAGAGGAGACAAGCACCTTGTAAACTTTGGGTTTTTTTCTTGTTATTACAAGCTGGCTTGCCAAGCAAAATTCCCCAAAGCCACCCAGGTCCCAGCCCTTCTCCCTTGGGTTCAGCACTGACGCCTGGTAAACGGCTTCAAGCCCCCGGCTGCTGGCGATGCTCTGGCTCGCAGCCGCAGCCCCTCACATCACCGGGGCCTGCTCCGTGACCCTGAAAACTGCTCTTCCAGCTGAGAAATCACTCCGTGCTACAGAGCTGCCTGCTTCAGCCTCGGTTATGTGTAAATATAAGGCCCTGTGCTCATATGCAGCCGGCAACCTTTGGAAAGCTCACCTCGAGCACGGTGCGACAGTTCAAGCACGGGGCACGAGGAAGCAAACCTCACTTTCCACACTTATGAAATGTTAATTCGGGTTATGACTATTTTTTCCCAAAAGCATTGCCTTCATTGAGCATGGGGCATTTTATCCCCTTCCCCAAGTTTCTCTAACAAAGGAAGAAGGGATGCAGGATTCCTGGAAGATGCGCTCCCAGAGGCCAGCAGAGCACACACCTTGCTTCCTTCCTCCCTTGCAGAGGACACAGGAAATTTCCCATCAGAAACAACTGCCTGATTTTTCCAGGTTATTGAGGATAATCTAAAAGCACCATGAGCACGGGTATGTCCAGTACACGACTACCTGCTTCCACAAAAAAGCTGTGACAGGGAATAAATGCGTTGATACCATTCTGTCTGTGAATGCACACCCCTGCAGAAAGGCAGGAGCCTTGGGCTGATGAAAAAGAAACCCACAAGGTAGCTTTCCAGAGACACTGATAGCCAAAACCTACAGTCCTTGCTTGTGCTGCAATGGTGGATAAATATACCCATAAAGGGCTTTGATTTGGTGGCACTGGTTAAATTTAGTCTCCGCTCCATCCAGCTGCCTCTGCAGACACCACACTTACTGCCACGTGCTCACAACGCGCTGCAAGCTGGCAGGTGAAAGAATTGCAGTGAAACACGTCCGAAATATTGGCTCCCTCAGTGGGATGTGTACAGTCACAGCTCACAAATTACGGGGCGGAAGGGAAGCTGGATGGGTTTCCACGGTCACTACTGTACAGAGGGTGAGACAGGATGATCTAAGGGTCCCTGCAGACCTAGCAAATCCATGCAGCTGTTAGAAAAAAATAATAAAAAAAAATCAAAGATTAGATCTTGGCTGCCTTCGAGAAAAGAAAAGGACAGAAAGGATCAGGCGTGATGTTTTCAGGCAGTGATTTGAGGAATGTAAATAGCTTTGTCAGGGATGCTCGGGCAGAATCCCCAGCTGGATGCTCCACCACGAGCCCCGCTTGGCCCTTCTGACCATAGCAAAATGCAATGGCTTGAAAGAGCAGAAAGAGCAAATTGGCTGCAAATTGGGCAAGGGCAGAAAGAGCAAATTGGGCTCAGGGATGGGTGGGAGCAGGGCTCGGCGAGTGCTTGCACCCTGAAGCAGCGAGGTCCTGGGGGCTGTGCTGGGAGAGCTCCGCGGCTCCGGAGGTGTCACCAGCTGTTTATCTACCGCTGAAACGCGAGTGTTTAAAAATTAATAAGAACAGATTGAGCAAAAGCGGAATCTGCGGAAACCAGAAGCTTCGGTGAATTTCAGCATGCCACGTTAAAATTACATAGGCTGTAAAGAGCGAGCTCCAGCCCCGTTACGGGGAAGCGATGCCAAAAATACACAGGCGTAATCACACGGTGAGGCACAGGGCGGAAAGCGCAGCTCCAGCCACCACATGCTCTCTCCTCCAGCCTTTTAATCAGTCACTGGAGACAAAGAGCAGCTGGGTGGTGCTGTGGTCAGGCTTGGGTTGCAGGGGGAAGGAGAAAAAAAAAAAAAAAGGGATAAATCTGTGTGTGTGAATGTAGGGCCACTTCAACACGGGATGGAGTATTTAGGGCTGAGGTTGTGAAGGAACCCCGCTGACAAAGGGGGCCCTGCAGCCAGGGGGATGCCTGCCACGGGGACCCCCATGGGGGAACAGGAATCGCTGGCCCCACACAGGTGGGCCTGCGAGGTCTGGAGAGCATTATAAGTAAAGGCCAACACCTCACGCCCCATCCCAAAAGCCACTCCTGCGAATTGGTGCTACGGGTCCAAAAGAGAGATTTTTGCAATAAAAGTGGTGCTGGTTCCACGCCACCAGCAAGCAAAGCAACTGAGGTGACCGCTGCACGAGGCGCTTTGCATAGCGTGAAACCCCCAAAAAGCCAGGCGAGAGCCAGCTCCAGCAGCCCCACGTGCCCACCGCAGCTGCTAAAGGCCTCAGAGAAAAGCTCAGCCTGGCAAAAACCTCGGCTTTTGGGAAGTCGGGCAGCAGAAATGAGAGATTTCTTTCTGCTCTGAAAGATACCAATAAGCGTCTCGTTTTTATCCAATAAAAATGAAAACAAAAAAAAAAAAAAAAAAAAGGAAAACAAAAAGGAATGTTTCTTTTGACTCCACAAACTTTCAGACAGACCATTTTACGTCTTCGGGCAAAAAATGTCACTGAAAATTCAGTTTTAATGAGTATTTCCCCATCTGCTACAAAGGACGAGGTTTTATTCAAAACAACTTTCCCCCCCCCCCCCCCACGACATATTTTGGCCAGATGTAGACACTGTGCCTGGGCTGCCGTGTTTGATAGCGCTACCAAGAGATAAGCAGCTCGGCCTGCCCCTCAGAAAAGAAAAAAAACAAAACAAAACCTTTCATTTTGTGTCTGGGCCCCCACACCGAGCTGAGCGGGTATCGTTCCATCAGCCTGCGGATCCGCAGGGATGGAGCTGAAAGGGTTGAATAATCCCACACCCAAACGAACCGCGTGCGGACGCGACTTCCACGAAAGCATCGAGCCCGTGCGAGACGGGGCTGCGGGAGGGAAAAGGGGGGAAAATATATTCCTGTCAAAATGACGGCCCCCTCAGGAGTACCATCTCCACAAAGGCGTCTGCCCGCGCGCCTTGTGTCGGATTTCAGATCCTGCGCTTTTGAAGCATTATGCTGGGTACTCGAATCATTATGTTTGACTTATTTAACAATTTAACACTCGCACGCTCGGCTTTACAGCTGGAGGAGTAAAATCACATGTCTGAGTGACTAGAAGGAACAAGGCGGCGAGACGAGGTATGTATATTTATGCAAGTGTTCCCCCTCTCTGAAATTACATTTGCAAAGTAAACGTTAAACTAAGCAAATTCTCTCCCTAGCTGGCCATAAATGAGGTTTGGAGAGGTCGGGGGGCTCCACAAGCAGCGGTGACCAGGCTGGGGCTTGACCCTGGCAGGGCAAGAAGCCACCGAGGTGGCTCCAGCACCACAGCTCCACAGGGGCGGCTGAGCAGGATCCACCCAAACCAAAAAAACCCCACAGCTCTGAGCTTCATCCTGCTCCTGCCACAGCCCCACAGCCTCAGCATTGCTTTTTTTGGCTGGCACCATCCCGTACAGTGATGCTGAGCGAGCCCAAGGGCTCGGTGCACAGAGCTGGCAGCGTTTCACATGGGCTGGGACCTGCAGGGACAAAGGACCAGGGCTGCACCACCCCGGGGTCACCACCTCCAGACTCACCCCACAGGGTGACCCGTGTCACCTGGTAGCCCCAGCGGGGACACAGCTCATCCCGCAGCATCCGCAGGCACCCTGCAGGTCACACGAGAGCTGGGATTCTCCCCCCACCAGCTGGTCCAAGAGCACCGCAGAGGGACCTCACCATCAGCAGGACGTGTTTTCCAGCTGGTGCATCCCATGAAATGCAGCTCCACGGAGCAAACGAGGCACGCCAGGAACACGGGAACTGTGATCGGGGCTCTCCATCACTCAGCTGACACGAGATCGGGGGGTTCTTCCCCACCCTTCCTGCCAGACCTGGGGAGGGGCGGTCAGTTCCATGCGAACACCGAGGGTGCTCCCGGCAGCAGCCTGGGCTGGCTCTCTGGGCACCAACAAACCCGAGCCCGAGCGGCCCCACATCAGCTCCTCTGCAATATTTATCACGGGATCACTTACCCCGGCCGGTACCCGATACCAAACAGGACTGTGAATAAGTATATCCATGGAGAAGAGGGCAGGGAAATGGGGACAAACTGGCTCATGTTGAAAAAAGGTCTTCTAAAGCTTTTTTTTTTTTTTTTCCCCACAAACTTTTTTCCTCCTTTCCTCCCTGCTTTTGCCCAGAAAGCAGGGACCAGCCCCAGCCCAGACCCACCCCCTTCACTCCAGCTGTCTCCTGTCCCCATCACCCTGGGATCAATCCCACCTGGGGAACGAGAGCTGCGAGAGAAGGGAGCTGAGGGGTTAAGGAGGGAGAGAAATCAAAAATAGGGATCGCTGCATCACAGAGGGAAAACGCAGCAAAATGCCCCAGCCGGTTATCGCAGCGGGGAGAAGCGGCGGCAGCGCTCTCCTAACAAAGGCCCCACTTATGTATTTTTCATGGAGTGCTTTCTACTGCAACAGATACCAGCGTTATCAGTAATAAGTGTTCGCAGGCACAATAGTGGGTGATGGCACTGATATTTGTACAGTCACGGATGAAAGCGACGGGCCGCACACCGAAACAACTCAGCATTTATTAAAACTTTTATTAACCAGCCACTCAAGTGATTTCTGTTGGGATCCTTCTGCAAGAAGCTCATTCCCACGTATTCTCACCCTTCTCCTTCATGTTGTGTGTGGGTCTGAGCCTGGTTTACCCCAGTTTATCCCCCCCAAAAAAAACAAAAAACCAGCACGGGCAGCACACGATCATCACCCGGCTCTGCCCATGCAGGACGTGGGATGTCTTCATTACAGCCCGAACAGGGTTAACAGCACGGACCCGAACAACTCTTCCATGGTGCACGAGCAAGGGATGGGGCACGTCGAAAGCAATTAGCCCCATGGGCCTGCAGATATCTCAATGATGTCTTTGCTCCCCCAGGGGCTCCGCAGCTGCTCTCCTGCTGAGCCTGGGGACAAACGGGGACGGAGCAGGGCCGAGTGACAGTGACAGTGTCAGCACGGTTGCCCTCTGGGGACTCCAACAGAGCTGCTGGGGTGAGCCTCAGCACCCCTAAGCCGAGCCACTGCCTTCATGGTACAGGTGATCTAAATTAATTGCATGTCCCATCGGGGATATTGCGGCACTGCTGCACCCATGGCACAGCCGGGATTTCCAGGAAAGCCACCGGAGGGTGAGGCAGAGCTGGCATCTCAGCACCCATGGGTGCCCAGCTCAACGTATCAAGCCTGCTCCAGCTCAACCAGCGTGCTTGCGCTGGTTTCCAGCAGTGAGGACCCAACCTATGTGCTATGGGAAGTGGCAAACCCAGCATCACTCCTGCGGGACCCTTTCTCTGCCCTTCCTGGGAAAACACCGCACGTTTCTGCATGAAAAATGGAGCTGCCAAGGCACGAGCATGGCCCTGCTGGTCCCCATCAGAGGGCAGGCGGCTGGCAGCTCGTGTCCCCTGGTGCTGCCAGGCTCTCCTGCCTCTCCTCCCCGGCACCAACAGGAACATTAGATGAAATATTAGAAGGGGAAGCTCGGCCAGGCCTGTCCATAAATCTCACAGAGCAAACACACATCTTATCAAGTCTTTCCAAGAGCATGTCCCTGGCGGCTCCGGAGAGCCACGCGCTGTGCACAGGACACCTTGATCCTCAGTGCTGCCTCCTGGCAGGGCCCAGAATACCCCATAAATGCACATCTGCCCATGATTTTTCCTCCTCTGTCTGCTCTCCTGACAGCTCGCCTGCCCTTCTGCCTTTTATTTTTTTTTTGCTGTTGAGCACCTCGGGATGGATTTGCCTGAGAACGGCGGTGGGAGCCGTACAGCACGGCACGGTGAGGTGCGAGCAGGCTGAGGGTGATCCCACGCTCCAGAGCAACGTTCAAACAAATAAAACTACAGACAAACAAACGAGGAAGTGCAGCCTGTTAAGTGAGCGGCTGCGGTGCCGCAAGCACGTTCGTTACCAGAATTTTAACCTCAGAGCTTTTCACCACCTGGCCAGAGCCGAGCCACTCGCCAATTTGCATCTGTGATATAAATACCGAGATCTCCGCTGCGCCGTGCACCATCCCCTTCCCCCAAGCCCAACGCAAAGCTAGGTGATGGTAAGACAACAGAGCAGGGTAGATAAGCTTTGATGGGGAAAAACCATGCAGAAAAAGGACCAGAACTGTATTAAAGTATATTAAAAAGCCGGCAAGGAATCAAGTTGAAACAGCTCCCCATAAGCAGCTCGGCTCTCCAGGGCTTCATCTAACTGACATCCTTTTATTAGAGAGCTGCTGAAGATGACTGTTTAGCAGTTCCAATAACGAATGGGTGGACGGGGAGGGAGGATTTCTTTTCCATTAAGATTACAGAAGGGCTTCAGGCAAGAAGAATGGAAAAAACGTCCAGCTGCAGGACGTGGTCTCTGCCCCGGTCATTAATGGGGAAAATGTGCACCAAGATCTGACTGGCTGCAGATTGGAGGCCTGTTTTCATGCAGAGGGTTGGTGCTGCTCAGCCCATGGGGGTTCATCACTCACACTCGTGCACCTCTAACGGCGAGCCAGCTGGCACATCGGATGCAGGGCGTAATGTCTTTTATCACAAAAACCCCAAAAGAGGAACGCAGGGGCATGGAAAAACCACCCAGCTATGCCATTTGGCAGAGAAACCTTTCAGAACTTCTCGTGAACCCCACTTCCCTCCCAGCTGAGGGCAGCGATCACGACGGTGGCAGCACACATGACAGAGGGGCACCCTCCCGACACCCACCCCACGTGGAGCACGGCAGAGATCCCCTGGGGCTGGCAGCAGTGCCACTTCCCAGGGCCATAGTCCTGCCCGCTGTGCCTTGGGTTTGCTCCAGATTTATCATGCTGGCACATTATTAGCCCTCATTATCGTGATCTTGGCACGCAGACACAGATCAAGGTGCCCGACGTGGTGCCTGCTCGCCCAGCAAGGGCGATCCGCCTTTCCTGGTGGAGCCACGATGAGTTTGCTCTGCAGCTAGCTCTGATCTCACGGACCCCAACAAACCCATCGCAGCAAGGAAAGGAGAGGAGAAACACAAGGGAAGCAGCAAAAGGAATAATCTAAGGGATTACAGAAATAATCTGAAGGGCTATGAAAGACCATAACCACTGCCAGCACCATGGGGACGTCCAGCCGGGGAGAACGCCAGCGCCAACCTCCCCTCCAGCCTCTCATTAAAACATTAACCACTGATGCGACACGAGCGCTGAGAGCAGAAGAAGACAACCAGAAGCCATCTGTTTTTAACCATCTGACACTTTCGACCCACGCCCCTGTCTCCAGGGCAGGCCCTTGGACGTGTCGCATCGTCTAATCCCAAACACGGCAAAAATAGGCTGGAGATTTTCATAAGGACGATCGCGTAGCTCGGCCTCTTCCACGTTGATTGTGAAAAGGAACTGACATCTAAAAAAAAACTGCGCTGGTAAAAATAACATAAAAATGCATCTATTTTGGCCCTGAGGCCCACTGAGAAAGATGTTTCATTTTCCAAGTCTACGAACATAATTATGATGTAATAATTTTTTCAGTACAAGAGGGAAGTCGTGCTTGGCTCGCTCTGCTCTTCCTAGCTGCACTTGAATGGGAACCCAGAGACGAGCAACACTTAACTCTGTTTATTTTCTCCCAAATCCAACCCCGGGCTCGCTGCAGCATCCCGGACGATGCCCCTGCACTGCAAGAGCACTGCTGAGGGCTCACCCCAATCCCTGCACCTCCACGGCTCCAGCGAACTCCCAGCTGGGGCACCGGGATTCCCCCAGCACCGAGCACAGCCCGGAGCATCTCCTCCTCCCCTCTGGGCAGAGGCAAAATCAGCTTTCAGAAAAGAAAAAAAAAAAAAAAAAAAAAAAGGAAGAATTCCCCCATTAATTCCATTTCTCCAGGCCATCGGCATGAGCCCCCGGGTGCTTTTTGTTGCTGCTCTGGCACAGGACAGGTTGCAGCCGTACCAGGAGCGAAGCCGATTTCAAACAGCCTGCTTGGCACTAAAATCTGGTTTCCATAGAAACAGGTAGATAGCACGCAGGAGCTAAATCTTATTTACTCGGTTAAAGGAAAGGGCTTCCCGAGCTGTATTTTAGACCTAAGGGTACTTGTGATATTAGGGGCAGCAGAAGGATTTAATGATGGCAAAGAACATGGCTTTTATGTAAACAATGCCTAATTTTTTCCTTTAATATCAATTATTATAAAAATACTAGCATAAATTGCCTCCCCTTTAAGAAGTCCAACATCCTGTTCACTTTCTTAAAAGACACTTAATTTTGCCAACAAATCCCAGCAGGTTTTAGAAGATTTTTTTTTATTCCCAACCCTTCCTCCACTCTCCCAATCAGAAATAATTCCGCTAACAAACGCCAAAACCTGCAGCCGCAGCAACTGGTTAGCTCTTCATTGCGACTTGGGCACGAGCAGCATCTAAACCAAGCGTCCCAACCTCCAGCCTCAAGAGAGACCCTCAGGCTGTGAGCTCCCCCTTTTTTTCCCAGCAGATGCATCGAGAGCAGGTCTGAACTTCTGTTTGGAAGCACTGCACGTGCCCAGGTCACCAATTTCTCCTGCTAGAAGCGAAATGCTGCACTGCTTGCTTGCAAAACAATTTAATTTGGGTTGGATCTTGCTGTCTGCTACGAGGAAGACTTGCTTGTGTACCCACAAACACACGCACAAAGTCTATTAATGCTTGGATCATTAAGATTTATAGGTTGGAGACATCCTTAAGATTACTCTGCCTTGGCCCGCACCACCGTGGAGCTAGAATATGCATTGTTTCGGATGAATAATGCATGATGGCACTGTAAATCCAGTCCCAGCTGAGAACGTGCTCTCCAGCAAGGAGACGGGAAGGTTTCGGGGACTGCGCTGCGCTGTCTGGAGGCGGCGTTTCTCTGGCTGCTAATGAAGGGAGTTGCTGCTCCAGCATGGACAAGGGGCTGCAAAACTCTAATTAATTAATGGTATTCAAAACCCATGCACATCACTCTCCGTGACAGCCCAAATCTCTTCCCACCAGGGACCCTGGGGCTAACTCCAGCCCTTGCCGCTGGGAGCCGGGGTCAATTTAATATAAATTAAGCACTTGCAAACGTTTCCTTTCTGGGGGAAAACTGGGGGTGAAGCTCATTGCTTAAGAAAAAGTCACCGAATAAAGGTGACCCGCAAAACCTGGGGAAGGGTCGTGTTTAACCCTGGTTCAATGACAGCTCTGCACGCCCCGGTTAAGGGATGGGACTAAAAACCAAATGGGCTCCTTCTCCTCTTGGTGTTTCCCTGTGCCAAACCAGCTTGCAAGGGAGGCACCGCAGCTCTGGACGGGCGTTTTGGATGGCGTTATTTGTTCCATGGCTGTGGAAGTGAATTTTCAAGCCAGCCTGATGACAGCTGATGGCTGCTCATTAGCTGAGCCTGGGATGACATTGCTCATGGCTCTGCCAGGGTAATAAAGCAAGCAGCTAGCAAACAAAGCAAAAATCAATATGAATGAGTGTAATATTTTTCATCATGTCTTTATTGTGTACAGCCTTCCTCGCACAGCTATTATTAGACACTTTCTCTTCCTTTTGCAGGGCACGAAGAGATGGGAGATGTTCTTATTCACAGCTACCACATTGGGAAATCCTACCCAGATTTCATCCTGACTGAAGAGTTTATAAATGGAAGCTGGGTAAGAATAGATCCCAATAAATCCCAACTATCCATCCTCCTAAGAGTCAGGCCTGTTTGCTCACACTGGCTCAGGACCAGCTGGGGTCGAGCAGCAGCAGCAGCACCCCGGAGCTACAGAGCCAGATCCTGAGCTCCTGGGTGCTCACGTTATGGGAGAAAGAAGAGAAAATGCACCCAACATGGGAACACTGCCAGACACGGCAGAATCACACCCTTTACAAAGCCACCCTGTCAGTGAAAGCAGCGACCCCAAGCAGCAGCAACCCAGCGCAGAAGTGCACGACATGGTGAAGCCCCCCTTAAAGGCTCGAGGAGAAAACTCCAGTCCTCCACCACCACTGACCTCAGCCAGAGGCTGATGCATCAGCCCCCACAGCTTTCCAGCCTGGTTTTCCCACTGAGGGGTGCAACAGGGAGTCCTGGAGCCTGCAAGTGAAGCTCTCCGGTGCTGGGGGCTGTGCCACGCAGGGTGAGCCATCACCCCTGTCAGGTGCTCCATGCACCAGCTGGAAGAACTGACACTGAGCTGCTTCTGTGCACATTTGCATTTGTTTGCTGGGGTCTGTTCTTGCCCCCGTTTGCCTTGTTCAGGTGTTTCCTGCTCCAGTTTGCACGGATTTATTGCAGTGGGTCCTGTGGGGTGAGCACAGGAGCACTGTGATGCCTGCGCAGGCACTAACAGCAGTGCTGCCCCCTCTCCATCCCCATCACCAGATAGGATCAATAACTCCCAGTATCGATCAGGTGAAAACAGTGAAAATTACCTTAATTACCCGCACTCAGCCAATACCCCCCCCAAGGTTAGCATCCGCTGTGCTTTCAGCCTTTGAGCACGGACACAGTGGAACCGCTGAGGGCGCAGAGCTCAGACATGGAGCCACAGCAGTGACCTGCCGTGCCAACAAGGCACTGCCACCCTGCAGTCCTCTGTCACCCCCTGACAGCCCCAATCCACCTCCATCAAGACTTTGCATGGAAGGAGAGTGATGTCTCCACGAGAGCCTTCCATCTCTGAGCCTAAACCCACTGGGGCAGAAGAAATCTGGACACTTGGTGGCATCTGGTCAGACGCAGATGGGGCTCTCCCGTCTCGTCGTGACCTTGCCCTTTTGCTGCCAGGATTGTGCCCAGGGGGCTCACGAGTGCCATGGGTGGGTGAGGAGAAGGGAGGCCACCCAGCCCAGCACCAGAAGCTCACAGCACACATTTCGCTGGGGCTGCCTCTGTGTTTTGTTCCGTAACGCTGCAGATGATCACCTCCATCAGTGGGCAGGCAGGGAGAACTTTTTTTTTTTTTTTTCTCTGTATGATTGGTTGTTTTTCAGTACCTGCACCAGGACCATTTGATTTAATCGGGGAGAAAAGGAAAAAAAAAAGTGATCCCTTTATGGCTTCGCTGCTGGTGAGTAAGCAAAAAGCGCTGATGAAAAGTGAGAAATGAGAAGAGGAAGTGCCTCTCTGCTTTATAAACATCTCAGGACACAATGTTTATGCTTTACATAAATTTAAACAGAGGAATAAATAGCCTCCTCTTAGATACTGGCCTAAAGATGGAAGCAGCACCACAGGAAGGGACCATCCACACCAGAGAGGGGCGATAAGATCTAAATGAGGCAGCTGGGATGATTTTACCTATCCCAAAAGGAGCTGGACTCAGCCAGAGATCCACGGCCAGAGCAGCAGCCCCGCACACCACAGCCAGCTCCAGCCCCAGCCTGGATGGTGGGACACAAAAACCAACCAGAGCTACAGGAGAGCTGTCAAAGCCATCCAGCAGGGCTGGGGTACCAGCGCTCTGGGGTCCCCGAGCCCTGATTTCAGCTGCTGGTGGCACCCAGGGGTGCTCCTTGCCCCCCAGGTAAGCCGCAGCACAGCAGGTACAGGTGGCAGGGGCTGTTCCTCCATCAGTGCCGGTGCCCAGGAGCAAGCTGCTTTTGTCAAAGTCACTCAGAGTTGGCGCACAGAAGGAAAAAGCAACCTGTTACCAGCCTGGATGGCTGCTCTGCTTTTAGGATAGAGGAAAATGGAAGTGTTTTGGCAGCATTCTGCACAGCAGAAGGTCCTACACGCACCCTGCTCAGTCCTGCGTGCTCTTAGCATTGCTGTTTCTAAGAATTCTCAGCACCAAACAAACATCTGACAGGTATCAATCCCCAGGGAATGCCTGCAAACAGTCAGTGCCATTTCCCAAATGCAGAAACGGAGGTCCAAAGGTGCTTGAGCCAAGAGCAAGGCACCAGGACCGTGCACAGCTTCGCTTCGCACGCGCCATGCTGCGGACCCCAAAGCAGGAGGAATCCAAGCGATTCCTGAAGCAGCCAAGAAAAACCCAGCTGGATTCATATCCACGAGCATTAACCAGCAGTTATAAAAGCATAAAGCCACGATCCAACACACCTCGGTGCAAAGGGGGCTACGCAGAGCTGTGTTTTTAAGCGATGTTCATTACATTGGCCACGCTCAGCGGGACAGCGGGGAGCAGCCTGGGCTGAATGGGAGCAAAGGGAAAGGGAAAAGGGAAAATAAAAGCAGGGAAAAAAAAAAAAAAGTCTGTTAAAGGTATTTTATCCTGTAAATTCGTCCAGGTTCCCAGCGGAAAGACGCAAGCGTGTTAATTTATTGCACCCCGAGGTGCTCAGGGGAAGCGGCTGGCAGAAGTTAAAGAGCCCCAACTTTTGGCAATCCAGCCCAGCCCCTCGTGCCAGCTGCTCGAGCCCCGCACCACAAATAGGACCAGGATGGTGTTATTGTTGGAGAAGGCAGAATAACTCTCCAAGGTCACTTCTGGAGAAAAGGGAAATAAAAAGTCTCAACTCTTTGGGAGAAAAAAAAAAAAAAAAGTGTTGAAAATAAACTTGACAATGGAGAGAGTAATTCAGCTCCCTTCCTCTCTCTTGTCCCTTCCCCTCGCTTTCCCCAGCTCAGCGTGCACAAACACATCCTGTGGCCGGGGCTTTTCATGTGCTGCCAGGGGGATGGAGCGGATTCCTGCAGAGCAGCCCCGCTGGGCCAGCAGCGCCCTGCCGGACACGGGGTGGGCTCGGAAAGCACCACAGCGGCCGTGCCCTGCTCTGCCCCCGATCTTCAGCCGCCTGCAGCCAAAGGTCCAGCTGGTGGCACGGGGATTTGGGCAGAATTTCAAGCCATTGCTCCTTTAGGCACGTGCTGCTTGTTTTTTTCACTGCCTGCCTGGCACGCTTGTGCAAACGACGGCAAGAAAACTCAGCAAGGCAGGGCCAAGCACGAGGGAAGTGACAGCCCCAGCAGGGACAGGCAAGGACAGCGGGTCACGCCGGGACTGACCCAAGGGGGACTGACCCTGTGCTGTGTGTGTGCTCTTTGGTGGGGCTGCCTGGACTTCTGGCGTGGATCCACAAGCAACCCCCGCACAGCAGCGCACCGCAGCGCGCACCCTGCCTGCGTGACCATGGGGGTGAACACCAGAGGTTGTGGGGTCATCGCATGCCCTGGTTGTACCCGTGGCTTCTCAGCCTGCAGGGAGCTGCACGGCTGCAAGCAGCTTGGTTTTTTTATTGTAAGGGTCACGGGAGAGCCCCCCAGGGATGCTGGGGGCGAGGAGAGGGGAGGTAGGAGCACCATGGGGTGCTGCAAAGTCTGGCGCACGCAACAAGGGCAGCAGCTGCCAGAAGACACCCACAGAAAGTAACAACCTCAATGCGGGTTGAACACACGGGGTCAGGTTTGGGGAAGGGGCCAGCAGCACTCAGCACCGGAGCTGCAGGCTCTTAGCACATTTTTTGGTCAGCAGCCACCCTTGGGGGCTGTTTGCACGGGGACTGCCACCCGCACGCTGGGGCTGCTCCTCTCGAGCACGAGAAACGGCTGAAAGCTTGAAGGGACCTTGGCTGGAAGCAGCGGGTTCTCGAGGCAGGCACCGCGCCTGGAGCCGGCGGAGGAGGAGTAATGAAAGAACAAAGCAGACGGATGGGAAAGGCAGAAAGGAAAGGAAAATGAAGGGGACAAGGGTGCTTAAGCCTAAATTCAGGCTTTCCCATTTTTAAAGTAGGTAATCTGCACCAACAGGAGGAAAACAAAGGGTGATGTCACCAACTCCATCTGTTTCAAATTTGCTCTAAGCTTACATTTCTCTAATTAAAGAGGAAAAAAAAAATCACCAACATTTGCTAAATAAACCCAAAGCAAAGCAAATACCCCCACGCACACACAAAATGCCTTTCTAACTAACCAGCTGAAAATCTCACCACCAAAAGCCTCCCTGGCTTCCTGGCGGGTTACAGCAGCAGTGCTGGTGTCGCAAATGGAAAAAAACAATGAGGCTGAAACCACATTGTCACCTGCTAGGAGGTCTTGTGTTGACTTAGAAAATAATTTTCCTGTGAGCTCAGACAAGGCCAGCTCATACGGGCAGGGTCAGCCCATCCAGCATGAGCCTCGAGTGCCACGAGGCTACCTCAGAAACTCAACTGCTCGGGGAATAACCCCAGCAGGGCTGGCAGGAGGAGCAGATTCACTGTGATTTTGCTGTACGATGACCCCAGCCTTTGCTCCCGCCTGCTCGTTGCCAGCCAGGGCGCAGGTCCTGCTCTGCTGGCGTGGGTGCATAGAAAGCTGAGGAGCAGCAGGTCCTCTAGATGGCTCTTTATTAGCTCCTTCAGTGCTCCAATCAAGGCACAAAAAATGCAACAGAAAAGCAGAGAGCCGCACAAGCGTGCAACCAACCAACTGCGTGTGCAAGGGAAGCTGTCAAGGCAACTCAGCTGCAAGAGCCAGGCCACGGAGCAGCCAATGTTAAGGACAGGAGCGGAGATGCCAAGTGACGAGACGTAAAAACGATATCGTACTCGACGGAGCTTGAACCAACTTCAGCCCAGCAGCAACGCGGCGTGCGAGACAGGCTGCCCGCAGGTAGAGGCTCCTGCAGATAACACAGCCCTTTGGCTGCAATCTCACGGAGGTGGAAATCAGCATCTTGGCGCAGGAGAGGAGCTGCCGTGTGCTCAGCAGCTCCTGTTGCAGCTCTGCAGGCAGCCAGGGAAGTGGCCCAAGGGACAGCCAGTGGCACCAGGAGCTCGCCCGCTGTCACCACTGCTGCGCCACGGCACGGCCAACCTCCTGCTGAACGGCCAAGGGATGCCCCAGCTCCCCCCGCTCGATGTCTATCACAGCAAAGGGAGATGAAGGCACAGTTTTTCTTACGGTGCCCAGCCACAAAATAGCAAGGAGATAACAGGATTTGTGCCTGTTCACATCTCTGCATCTAGCTCAACAGCACGTCAAACCAAAACATGTGAAAGCGCCGGATGAAAGCTGGGTTTCCTCACTTCCAACCCTCCCTCGGGCATTTTTGCACATCAGCCGTCCTGGAGAGTGCCCTGTGCGAGCCTGCGTGCATGAGGTGCTCAGAGGGTGGAAGTGTTGAAATCACAAGTCCAAAGGACCCCCGATTTCCCACAACACCGGTGGTTTCACAGCCTGAGGCAAGTGCTCACAGAGGTCCGTAGCTTGGAGCGCTGAGGCATCGATATTCTCAACAAACCCTCAGCGTGGGGGCGGTTCCCTTCAATCACAAGCCCTTTCAGAGAACCTGGACCCTTACCTCCCTAAAAGCTTTGACCTATTTCATGTTTTAACCGGAGCTGGGAGGACACAGCTGTATTTCAGAGGCTGGTTCTGCTCTCCAGCCAGAAGCCTCTCCCCACAAACCCCGGCGCATCCTCGTGCAGGAGAGGAGCACCGCGATGAAGCTGCAGCAGCAACGCCTCAGCACCCACCTGCCGCTCGACGGCTTCAATTTCCATGCTCGCACGGTTCCTTTGGAACTGATTTATAAGTGTAGTATAAAACCTCATTGGAATCAAAACTAATTTATGGACTCAAGAGGGGAAAAAAAATCGACGTTTTCTAGATCACGCACCATCCCTGTAAATCAATTTCCATTTTGCGCCCACGGTGCAAGCTGCTTCCAGCCTTAGTAAATAAATGCCAGGGGTAATGAGTTTTGAAACAACCAGCCTGAAAGTAACAAAGAAAATGACAGTCATTGAAAAAATCCTTATGCTGTCAGGCAATCCCAACTGCAGATTAAAATGATTACCGAAACCCAAGTGACAAGGTAGAGGAGACCAAGAATGCGAGCAAGGAGCTGATTTTCTGCCTCTACTTATTTTATTTTATTTTATGTTCCTCCTCTAGACATCGCGGGGGATGCATGGTCCTCTCCTCATTAGGAGCAGCTCCCTGGGAGGGGATCCCTTGTTGGAGGAGGATGAGCCATGCACCACGGCTTCCTACCGTGGGTAATGAGCCTCCGAGTGATTTAAGGCAGCGATCCTCTTGGACAGCAGGAGGAGGGGACTAGCGCCAGCCTGGTGCTAGCACGGGGTTGAAAATGGAAAGGAAAGGCAGCTGCGAAGAGCCACCCGGACCTCCTAATGCAGCCATCACTCACAAGCCCATCATGGGGTCAATTATCAAATTGCAAGCTGTAATTTCCTGAAGGATAACCATTTCCTCCATTTTTGTTTTCATTTTCCGCCCTGAAAGACCTGTATTATTGCAGCTGCGTGAGTCCTAGCCTGGAGATCTCCTTCACCAGGGGTGCGATGCCCTGCCTCGAGGCTTGCAGCTGGTAAGTCTTCCACCACCCAACGGTGCCTGCTCACCCAGCTGGAGAAAATCCAGGCTCGGAGGTTCCACAGCAGGACATCAAATCCACATTTACCTCCTTACAAACAAGCAGTGGGGTTAGGGACGTGAAGAAGTGTGCTTTTCCCAGTAAAATAACCAGAAAAAGCACTGGCTGAAGCGCAGGGGAGTGGTTGGGCTTTGGCTAAATCATTTCTTCACGCCGCATCCTCCACACCAACAGGAGCACACCCATCCAAGGACTCAAGCTTGCAATGCTCCCTGAAGTTGGGGTGCTCGTACAGCAGTGCCAGGAGCATCACCTCGCCTTTCCGTGGGGCTCCCTGCCCTTCGGCTGACTTCTGGCACCCCTCCACCTAAGCACAAAGGTGTGAAGCTGCCGGGGGAGGCGATGCGCGGGCAACACTTCAGCAAACGCTCGAGAAGCGGCTGAGACAGGGCCGATACCCTCTGCCAGCTCACATTAAACAAGAAGGACAGGTGAGAAATGCTTTCAGAGCGAACAAAAACCTCCAAAAGACATCACATTAAGTTTGGCCACAGCGGTCAGTGTCAGCGCTGCTGGCAAAGGGCTCGGAGCGGGGCTGGGGGGACCCAGGCACCTGTGACACAGGGAGGGGCTGGATGGGTGCAAAAAGGTCCCAATTCTGGTACCGAGAAAGACAGGAGGCCTTTGAAAAGCTTGAAAATAATCCAGGACAACCACACACTCCTCAGGTGCTACATCCCGTGTTTTCACCAGGTCTGAAGCAAAGCTGGCTGTCGCCGAGCGAGATGCTTCAGGTGCCAGCTGGTCTCCTTAGGATGACGGCTCAGCTCCGTGGGGAGAAGCGAGAGACTTTGTTCCTAAAACCTGAGGGAGTTCCTCAAAGCATCTCCTGGGGCTTGGGAGCACCGCTAGCACCGAGCAGGAGCAGCCCATCCCTCTTCAGGCACGGACAGCACGCTCCCTTTACGATCAGCCACTCATAAAAAGCCTTAGGGTACTTGAAAGATGAGAGGTAATTAATTATTATTACAAAAGAGTACAAGCCAACACTAAAGGCTTGCGCTGACAGCGATCAACCGCTCGGTAACTGCTAGACATTGCTGTGCTCAAAGAAGACGGGGATGTGTTATTCAAATAAACCAAGGAGGCAGTGCAATTACCGATGAAAGCGGCACCAGGTGAGATGCGCTCACAGCCTCCCACCCCAGAACCTCACAGGAGCACACTGCAGGGTGTCAAACATCAGCCGGCTGCTGCAGGAGGGGCTTCTCTGGAGGGTGAGGAACAGCCCCTTCCATCGCCCTGGCCCTCGGGGGTTTCTTCTTCCCCTTGCAAAGCCCAAGCAGGAACGAGAAACCCCCACGCGCCCCCTGGGCCCTGCTGTGGATGAAGAGCTTTGTACTCAAAATATCCCCCCCATCCCATGCAGAGCGATGCTCTGACAAGTAAAATCCCTTAGCATATGAAAGCAGTTTGAATTTATTTAGCAGGAATGCAAATTTGACCCTGAGGCCGTTCTCCTGTAAGCAGCCCTGGAGCCTCTGGCACGCACACACACCTCCAGAGGTGAGATACTCGGAAAACAGGAGCCGAGCTCGTTACTGGCCACAGCGCACTACAGCTTTTGTTACAGCTCTGAAGGAAAAAGAAACACAAAAAAAAAAGACTGACACAAAGAAAATGGAGCAGCTCGTATTCATCTTCTCTTAAGAAAAGTCTGGGTAAGATAGATTCTCTGCGTTCAGAGAAATGAAGGAGGACGCCAGGTCTCATTTGTCCTTGTCACGGCGCAGACAGGCCGCTCGCACGCAGGCTGGGACAAGGCAGCTTCGAAGGAGAGGCTGGGAGGGGGCTCTGGGAGGGGGTTCATGCACCCCATTCGGTTCTCCCAGCCTCAGCTGAATTGAAGAAAGAACTGGTGGAGTT
Organism: Aythya ferina; assembly: GCF_964211825.1. NCBI lineage: Eukaryota > Metazoa > Chordata > Aves > Anseriformes > Anatidae > Aythya > Aythya ferina. Next base: position 5,609,356 of record NC_140318.1, read on the forward strand.
TAGGAGACTTTCTGGGAACCAGCTGGGCTGCTTAAAACACAGACTCGCAGTGCAGGTGGCACGTTGTTGCCAGCGCTGGTCCCTGGTCCTGAGACGTGGCACAGCCAGGAGCCAGCCCAGGCTGCTCCAGCCTCCACGCTCTGAAAATAACTTTTTTTAATAACAGAAGAGTGGCAAAACACACACGGCTGATGTAAAACACCCTGGAGAGCGACGACTCCCAGGGGAGCAGCCATCGGGCAGCGAAAGCAAATGGAGCAGAGAAAGAGCATCGTCTTGGGACGCAGAACAGCGCCGGCACGCGGGGCTTTCCCCAAGGACCAGGAGCATCCCCCAAGCCAGGAGCTCCGTTATCTCCTACCACATCCCCTGGGGACAGGGCAGCCCACGCTCGGCTGCTGCAGGAAGCACGCTGCCACGAGGAGCGGCTGCAGCATCACGGGGCAGAGCAGAGGAAACGACACCGGGCAGTGGAAAAAGAAAAAGGCGTGCAACCCAAGACTGACCAGGCGTGATTCACGCTTCCCTGCTACGAGCAGACGTCTGTATGGGCTAAATATTTCACCTTGGCTTGGCAAAGGACAACCTATCAACCAAAGGCACTGATGTCACATAATCTCAGTGCACCACCAAAATGCTGGCACGCAGCAAGAGCCGCGTTTGGGTGTCGTGCTGCACGAAGGGCCAAGAGCGAAATGGGAACTCCATATGGCAGCTGCGTAAATTTAGCAGCTCCGTATATTTAGCTGGCTGCAAAGGGAAACGTGTGGCTCTTGAGAACAATGATACCAGTTCCTGACACCGCACGGTGCCCCAGGAGAGAGATGTTTACAGGAAAAAGCCACCAGAGCTCACGCCTGCCCTGCTGGGCAGCGGCTGCAGAGCATCCCCAATTTTTGTGAGGCTGAGGGAGCACAGCCCAGGTCAGCAAAGAGCACACACAGAGGGGACGTTCCCTGCGGTGACAGCAGCACAGTGTGGGACACGGGGCACCATGGGGTGCTCCAGAGCTGCTGGAGAAGAGCCACAGGTCCCAGCTCCACAGCAAGAATTAGACAAGCCTCTTGTAGGCTTGGCTACAGGACAGGAGAACACGCACTAGCTTGTGTTACTTCTGTTGCACAAGTTCAAATACTGATAAGATATTCCAATATTTTTTTTTTGGTTCCTTTAAAAACAAACCCAAAAAACAAAGTCAGCTGCTGGCCCCAGTTCTTGTTTGTTTGAACGAAGGAGAAGCTGGGTCTCAGCAAAGTCTGGTAGAAGTGAAAAGGAGACGTTTTCCTTGTGAGTGACAAGATAAAGCCTCCTAATGATTGACAAGACAAAAGACTTTTGTTTTCAGTTGATAGGCAATGCAGTAATTTTCTTTAAACGGCATCGTTTCTCCCACCAAGTCTTTTCTGGGAAATCTGTGGAGCACAGGCAGCGAGAGCAGCCCCTCGGAGCTACATCAGTTCCCCCTCGGGCGAGGGCCGACCACCACCGTGGGTCCTAGAGCCGAGAGCATGAAAAGCTGGAGAACAAAAGCAAACCAAGCATGTGCCTAAAAGCCAGTCCTATAAAACCCAATCACTGCATAGACGGGTGGCAGTGGCACTGCGTACTACCAGGGATCATCACCATCAGCAGATGGGACAGACCCCTTTGCCTCTCCGAAGCCAGACCTGACCTCCACAAGCACCAGTTCGCAGGTCCGTCAGGAAAATCACCATGATGTGGTCAGCATCCTGCCCCACAGAGCCCATTTTACAGAGTCCCATCCCAGACCGACTCCGATGAGAGGCAGAAACATCTTTGTCTGCCGGCAGCAAGAGCCCAGCAAGCCACAGGCAGGACGAGCAGAACTGCAGTATCAGCTTTCTGCGACAGAATCGCAGCTGTGTCCCAGATATCATCGTTTTTTTAAAAAAAATAATAATCTGTACATGAAAAGCACAGATACATTATGCTTTGCCTCTGAATAATGACTTAGGACAGCAGAAAAAAAAACAGCATGTCAAATGACACGGCTGTGAGACCATCGTGCATCTGTTATCTGTCTCAGTCGCTCCTCATTTCTCTGGCTTCCCCTAAGAAGTTCATACATATTTAAAAAGGCCAATAGCTAAGTTACTCGTCACTTCTTATAATATCGGAAGATTAGGCTCGATGAGATAAAGGACGAGAAAAAAGCATCCAGGGGGAAATGCCACCAGAGTACTACAGCATTATTTATCCCTAATCACGAAGGGTTTTTTATTTATTTATTCGTTTTTATTGGAGAAGAGTGAAGTCAGAGCTGGAACCGTGCTGCTCCTTACCCCACGGGAGGGCTCGACTTCACTCCGCAATCCCAAGCCCAGTGCAAAGGAATCCGAGGCCAGCAGAAGCCTCACGCTCAGACTCTGATCCAGCTGTAAGCATTTTAACACCAACTCAAAGACCACTGAGCATCCAAAAGCAGCTCCCGGCTGCACCCATGGGCATTAAGCAGCCTGGGCACCGCTCTGTGCTCCAGCCAGGGCTCCTGCCTGCTCCAGCGGGCAGCGTGTGCCTCGAAGCATCTTCTGTAACCCAGACAAGGCAGGGACTCTAACACATGGATAGCAGTGCCACAGATGTGTCTGCAATCATTGCTTCTGATGATTTTTTTAGTATATATAGCTCATTATATTATAAATTTCTTGGCCCACACCACTACAAGATTCAGTTTTGGGAGAACTTGGGGTTTACATATGCTTTTGCCATTAAAAACAAGGAAAACTGAAATCACTGAAATGCCTCACAGGTTACCACTCAAAATATAATACCTGAGAATGACTCTGGCCAAAGTGTCCACATCTTTCACAGCCTTGCCCAAAGCCTGCCCTCTGATCTGCTCCCCCAAAGCTACAAAAGCGCCGCCGGCAGGGGCAGCGCACACAGCCCCAGTGCTCCCAGTTCCCCCAGTGTTCCCAATAAACAACCCCTCCATCACCAGAGGCACACCAGCTGCACCACCCAGCAGCCCACATCCTCGCTTACCGACTCTCCTGCCACATATTTCAGTGCAGGAGCAACATCACTTCACAGCACTCCCGGCAAGTACAACATTAAAACAAATCAATGTTTGTATGTTTGTGTTTTTGTGTATTGATAGAGATCATCACGTCAATATTTTGGTGACAACCTGCATTGATTTTTTCCCTTTGTGGCTTCCCTTAAACAATACCGACATGATTACACTTCCGTGCATTACAGGAACACTTTTCCCCTTGCAGAAAGAAATGGACAAAGCCAGCCCAGGTACCCAGACTGTGCCTAACACCACACACGCGTTGAGAGCCACGCTGTGACTACAGCATCTGCCAGAGGTGGAAGGAAGACAGCTTCAAGGGACTTTATCATCATTTTCACCCCAGATCCATCCTCAGTACAGAAAGGAGGATGGACAGCAAAGCATGGCCAGCAGTGCTGGTGCACAGGCAGCACCGCTTGCACCCCTCCACGTGTCCTTCACAGAGAGCCCATGGCCCCCAACGGTGCCCAAAAGACTTTTTGGATAGCTGTAAAGCCAGTAGAAACCCATCAGGGCCAACTTTTCTTGACCAGGGAACAGCACTCTGGAGTAAGACGTCAAACTTAAGGCACCACATCCCTGCCAGCTCCAGAGGCACACAAACCCAAATCCTCTTTCCAGGAGCCTCGCAGCTCGCTGCTACGCTCCAGCACCTCTTCTGCCTTTAGCGGCCGGGGTCCTAACACGACTAACCGAGATTTAATTTGCTCTTGCTAATATTTTATCCGTGGTATTAGGTCATGTTTCCCTTTCCACTTGAAAGGCATCTTCGGCTTATTGGCAGCGGTGAAATTAATAGAGAAATCATTAGAAAGCATAAGGCTAGGGCTGTGCAAAGCGCACGCTGCAGAAGATTATTTCCAAACAATAAAATTAATTGGTGTCATCAGCCACCAGCAGAAACACAGGGAGAGTTCGCATTAAAAAACATAGAGGATTATTGACAGCCTGTGCCTCCTCATACATAAAACATTTGATGGCATAATTCTATTTTGTTTTTTCCTATGTGAGGTGGTTTTCCCCCCTTGGAGCAGCGGGTGAGAACCGAGGCAGGCAGCAAGAAGCATCGGGGGCGGCGATGCCACAGCAGCACCCCGGGCTGCTGCAAACCACCTGAAGACTTGGTGAGCTGGAGAGCCTGATTTTCAGAGGACACAGTGCTCAGCACCTTTGGAAAGCCAAACCCCACAAAGACGGGACTGTTCAGACCCAAATTTATTGGTATCTTCCGTCCACCTGAGGCACAGGGACAGACACATCCGGAGAGCAAATCCCGCAGCACTGGCACAGCCATCATCTGAGCAGAGCAGAGCAAACACTGAAGTGCTGGCGCTGCCACAGCGGTAAACAGAAAACTATTAATCCCAGGCCTCAAAAAGGCATGTATGAATTTGTTTTGTTTCCGAAGAAAAAGAGTAAATAGTAGCCTCGAGTCAGGATAATATTTATTCACACGCTTCACTTTGAAGTGCAGCCCCTGTTGACTTCACGTGGTATGCACTTGCTAAAGCTCTTTGAGAACAGAGCTTTGCACTATCACAGCCATGAGCAAGGAAAGGAAAAAAAGGAAACTTGAAACCCAGGTATTAACAACGCAAAAGAAGTCTTGGGAACAGGGGAATTATCACCGTCCCTCCCAAATACAAGGGAGACTTTAACTGGGTTTATTACAATTATTCTACCTCCCCCAGATGGTGCAGACCTGTAGAGCAATTCTGTTCAGTTCATGGAACTGAATTTCATGGCAGGAAAAGCAAACTGATAAGCAGGGTTCAGTTAATCTCCACAATAAATCCCCATTAGCGTGGTTTTATTGCAGTGCCGTTTCTTCCTGGTATCAGCTGGATGCACTTCCACACAGGTGTGGATACCTGGAGAGCTTCGGGCATGGAAACAGGTGGGAGCAGAGACAAAAACGGGTAGGAACAGGCTGGGGATGGTGGCAATGCATCCACACACGGTGGCTCACCTCCCCCAGATGCTGCCCAAGAGGTGGCTGACAACAGGTCCCTGAGGTGTCAGAGCCACGAGAGGCACCGCTGCCTCCAACGTGCTATGGGAACGTGAGCTCGTCTCCAAACCATTCCTGCCTTCTGAACTGTGGGCAGTTTCCTTTTTCACACAGATGCCCAACTCTTAGAAGTTTTGCCTCTTGTCACGGCATGCTATGGAGGTAAACCGTGTGCCTGGGGTGGGGGAAAAGTAATTTCAGTTCCCCATCTCCAAGGCGGCTCCCATTTCAACCTCTCCACCAGATTTCTGGCTCCTTCATCAGGGCAGAGCTGCACGGCCGTGCCCTGCTCCTGTGCATTGCCCCCACGTCCACCACATCCCATCTCAACGCTCAGCACCCACGGAGCTGCAGCAGAAGCCACCTGTCCAGAGCTGGACACGAGGCACAGACCAGCACGCCGAGCCCCAGCGCCTGCCCTCCACGTTGCAGGTCAGGCTCCGAGCCCTGTGGCATAAAAATCCCTTGAGCACTTTGCAAATACCTGGGTGCATAGCATGGAGCAGGAAAGCAAACAGCCCGGCTGCAGCCCTGCCTTCTCCAAACAGCAAGGCTGCCAGGGGCTCTGCAAAGAGCTGCCGGCCAGATCCTTCCTTTCCCTTTCTCCCTAAGGCAAGAATTTATTTATTTATTTATTCCCAAAAAGACCAAGTGCACCACGGATAATCGTGGGTATCAACATCCTTCTTCCATTTCACCTGCTCCACTGCCCAGAATACAAACATACAGGGGAAAAAAGATCCGTATACCTATCTTGTATCTGTTATCTCTCTCTGCCAGTCCTCTGACCAGCTTTGCTGAACACGCAGGTAATCCAGAGAGCTGAATTACACCGGTTCCCCTAATGAGCACTGCCGGGTAAAATCTCCTACCTGCCCTTTCTTTTAGCAGGGTCACTCATATTTATAGCCGTGCTTCGTGTTTCCTTAAGTGCGCCCTTGTTGTGGCATTTGCTTGTTTATGTTTCAGAAGAAAACAAGGTAAAAAAAAAAAAAAAAAAAAATCGGGGGGGGGGGGATTTAATGCAGCTTGGAATAGAACTGAGCAAAACCACAAAAGTCTAAAGATCTGCTCGTCCTTCAGACAGCTCGCACTACCAGGAACTCACTACCGCTCATTTTAATCGATCGCTGCCTCTTTACAAACCTCTTTGTGGCGAGGCAGAGCTGGAGAAGTGTCTGGGAGGAGCAAAGGGCCTGACATGAGATGTGCTCCGGCCGTTTTACACGGCTCCAGGAGTCCTCGTGCAGCACCAGGTGCCAGCAGCAGCACAAGGATGCTTCCGCTGCATGGCCCCCGACAGCCCTGGTGCAGCCACAACAGCCTTCACCTTCTCCATCAGTACCACCTGCAGCCCTCAGCACCACCTCCAGGGCTTCCAGCACTGCCCTTCCCCTGAATTTTGGAGGCCTTTGCCTTGGTGGCAGCACACCCAACCCGAGCATCCCCGGCCACCGACCATCCCTGCTGCATCCCCAGGTGTTTTCTCCTTAGCTTAGAGCAGGGCAGGTTTCCTCAGCCTTTCCTCTCGTGTTTCTAATCCTCCCCAATCAGGGTTAAAGCCAACCAGCATGATAATGCGGTGGAGGTTCATGTTCTGTTGCTCCTCTGAAGGATAACTGCTCCTCCGCGAGCCGTCAGCCAAGTCGAGGCACATTACGAGCAGTCAGGAGGTGTGCCAGTGCTCCAGCAAGGGGCAATTACACCACTTTATGTGCCAGAAAATGGCTATAGCTGCTTGGAGAGGCTGCCCACAGCACCCAAGCAGGTCCTTTCAGAGGACCGTGGGGACCTGGCTGCCACCACACCTCCAGCAGGTCCCGCGCAGGGATGTGCAGGGGCTGCCAGAGGGGCAGAGCTGCTGGGATGAGCTTGGGTTCCCCACCAGTTTAGCTCCCCAGACAAAACCAGTTGGGGTCCAGACAAACGCTTCTGCAGCCTGTAGCTATCCTGCATGGAGAACTCCTGGCCAGTTTTGTAGAGATGCTAATGATTTTATGGTAGCCAAAGACATGAGTGCTTGAGGCCAGCACCCTGCTCAGGGCAGCCCAGCTGCAGATCTTTTCCATGGGGGCCTCAGGGAGAAGAACGTCTCCAACCCATCCCTCCTCTCCTCCCCAGGACCTGCTGGCCCAGCTCCATGCTGCAAACACAGGGGCGAGGGAAACCCAGACAGAAGCAACCCGTAATTTTACAGCCCCAGTCTGCTGCACGGACCCACCGCAAGCGCTCAGGAATCAGGACATGGTCCAAGGCTGCCCGCTCCCTAACATTATAGAAAGAACCACCTCCTCGGCATTCTCCATAAAGCCTCAGTCCCAGGAACCTGCAATTACTTGCTAACTGAGCTTTCGGTTTTATTTTTAAGTTTTTAGCCCCTCACAACTGCAGAAAAAAGCCCAAAGCATTATTCAAGTGCTCCCTGCTCACTTAAAAACCAAAAGTCCTTTAGAAATAATGGGGTTAAGAGCCTGCTGCACACCCCTACACCAAGCCAGGGCACAGGAGGTCCAGACAGAGCCAGCAAGCCCCTACTTCAAGGGACAGTTAAAGCAGAGGACACGGCCAAAGTGCCATCCACAAACATCCCCACTCCATCCAGGGTTCAGAGCTCGACCTCCCCAAAATCCTCAGCCCCACACCCCCGTGTCAGCAGCTGAGCTTCTGGGCCCGCAGCCTCCCACCCGCAGCCACCATGGCAAGGCTCTGGCCTCTCTCCGGGTGTCCCAGTTTACCCAGTAAACCCTTGCACTACCACACTGAGGCAGGGGTGTGCGCACAGCCAAAAAGCCATCCCCAAAAGCGACATTTTGCAGCCAGCCTGCTGGAGGAGAAGCAGGGCTGGGAAAACACCCCAAGAGGAGCTTCAACACAAGTATTAACCCCTCATCATCCCCCCCAGTCCTCCCCAGTGAAGGCAATGGCCTGCGTGTCCTGGTTTGCCCAGGAAGGTCGGAGAGGGCCCGAGCCCAGCAGGCGCTGAGCAGCCAGCGCTAACGGCAAGGCTGCAGCACGGGGCTACTTCATCAATGCACAAATGGAATTTGCCAGGAGGCATTTTAAGAGTCAATTCTTCACACTCCAGTAATTAGAACAATGTTATGAAAAAAGGCAAGGGGGCGGACGGGAGGCAGCACACACTGGGGTTTGGCCGGTGGAGGAAGCGGGCTGAGCAAACAGAGCGAAGCGAGGCCCCTGGGCAAGGGCCCTTCACATGGCTCCCCGCGGGCTGGAGTTAAGCCAGCCGTTTATCTACTTCCCAACTGCAGCTTTTTCTACGCCTGCATGTTTTTTAAAGCAAGTTTTGTACTTAGATCAAACGTGGGCTGCTGTTCCTGACCCAGCTTTCTTCTTTACCTCGAAAACACCACCACGGGCAATGGCTTTTCCCGACACATTCAGTTCAAGGTCCTACCACAGGATCGCCCAGTGACTGATAAATCTTTGTGCATGATCTACAACATCAGAAACATCTAACCCCAGTGACGGCTTGCTCTCAAAATCAGATTCCCTCGGAGAAGCTGTCACCTAAGGTCTCCAAAATCAGAAGAGTGGTTGTGTTAGCTGGAAATGCTGGATGGGAACTTAAAGCATCTCCCACACCGGGATCAACCATCCCAACTGAAAAATGAAACAAACCCGAACAAACCCACATGCTGGTGGATCTGCCTTTAACATCTGAGGATCTGGTGGGCTCCATTTGCTGCTGCTCCCCAGGGTCCCACATCATGCGCCCATACACAGAGCCCTCGCAGCCAACTTGGCCACGTTAGTTCCAGAAGCCAGAAGTTTTGTTTGTTTGTTTTAATTTGCTGTGCAAGTCTAGCATCTGAAAAGGCTGCTTTCGAGCAGGACTACTGTGTGGTGTTCAGTACACACCGCCCCTGTACAATGGTCATTCAGACTCACAGGGAAGTGGGACCCGGGCAGTTCAATTCCCATCTGCAACAAGCTGTGATCTCAGCTCTGCTGAGAGCACAGAGCTCCTTTTGATAAATCACCACGTACACAGACTACAGCACCATTTCAGCATGAGAGAAATATATTCAGTTTTTCCAATAATCTTTACAGTCCGCTGGCCTGGAAGGCCGGGTTTCTCTTCCCCACTGCAGAGCTGCACCCACCGGACTCAGGCACGCTGTGGGGTCCGAGTCCTCTGCCTCACACCCTGCATCTCCAAGAACTTCTTGCACATCAGTGCTCCAGCACCGTCTTTGGTGACTTAGTCTTTGTATGCACCCAGAGGAGGCCGAAGAGCCAGAGGAACACCCCCAGTGTCACACTTATGCTCAGGAGCCTCCTGGGATCCCCACCTCTGTACACCAGTAGCACCAACACTGAGGGGTCTGCTTACTGGGAGAGGGCTTTTCTCATGTTTTTTCCCCTTAAGACAACTCGGTTTTCTTTGTCAAAACACCTCTTTTAAGTCTGGTCTCTCTAGAGGTGTATTTTAAGTTAGATGCACAAAGCAAGACAAAGATAAGTACACCTTTATCTGCACGATATTCATTATTCTCTGTGGGACATTCATTGCATCCTCAAGGACCATACAATGCAAATATCTGTGTGACTGTCTCCCTGCCCATATGAGTAATTTACCTGTCTTCAACAAGATGCTCTTAAAGGCTGGGGACTGCACCAGGTCGAGGCCCACAGCTGCTGGGTCTCCATCGCTGCCCCCCTGCTACTACTCTGCAGGGCCTGGGCAAAACTGCTGCTTCTTGGGCCACATCTGCACCAACTCAGACCCCAGATATTGTACGAGTTCTCCTCACTGCTGAGCCTCTTTGTGGCTCCTTTTAAGCTAGACACATTCTCCAGAGCTGCCTGAAGTCAGGGAGATCCCAAAGGTGGCAAATACAGGAGATGGAGACGAGCTCTGCCACCCAGCAGAGGCCGTAGAGAAGGTGCTGGACACCAGCAGCTGGCATCAGCAGTGAGGCACCAAGATGAAGCCTTGCCCTAGGATTAGGGAGGGAAGCACCACCCCCAAAGTCCCAGAAGAACATATACACTGCTGGCTCCGATCTGCCTTACTCCCAGCCCATTTGCATTTAGCTCCTTCCCCTGAACCACCTTTTTCAAAACTTCAGTAACAGGCTGTGAAATCCCCACCATCTGTTAGCCAGGGGAAAAGCTCCACCGCAGCTCAATCAGCCTCTCCCACACAAGCCTTATTCATTAGGAGGAATGACTGCAAACATTTACCAAGTCCGTGCTGGCTCAGAAATTCCTGAAGTTACTAACAACAGGCTTGGGATAGGGAACTTTGACAAACGCCCCTAAACAGAGTGTGCCCACATCGTTAGCTTTACCCAGGGTGTATTAAGGCTGCTTTCTTGCTACCGTGATTATGCTTTAATATGTAATTAGTAGGAAGAAAATGATGTTGAAGAGGAGAATGCCTCACTTACACACACGCCATTAAGACTGAGAGCATAAATGAGCGAGCTGCGGCATCGCCATCTGAGGCTCATTAACTCGATCTGCAAAGCATCGGGGGCTGGCAAGCGCTGCTGTCCGGCTGCAGGTACAGCAAAAAAACTGCACATCGACACTGGTGGCAGGCACCGTGCCCCCCCTCCTCTTCCTCGCCTAACTCAAAGCCTGGCAAAGTCGGGGAGGGCTGGGAAATGCAGAGGCACTTGTCCCCAGGAGACACGCAGCAGGAAAATGATAGTTTGAAATGTCACACAGCCCACGGAGGTGGCTTTCACGTGTCTCTGTGATCCTGGCTTCACCTGCGATGCTCAGGAAACTATTTAAAACCCATTCAAAGGGAATTCTTCCCTGCCAGCACTGCAGATCCAAGCCACCTGATGCCGTGTCAGTGCCCTGATGCACCCAGTGCAGCCCCTACAGGTCTGGGACAGCCCCATCACCAAGCTCTCCAGCCCGCCCAGCTCCACACACCCAGCCGGAGAGGGCAGGGGGATCACCCGGAGGAATCCTGAAAGTACAGGATTTGAAGGCAGTTTTGAAGAAATAACTCATTTCTGAAGGAAAAGGGGAAAAAAAAAAAAAGTCTGGAAGCGCTCCAAGAACAAACAAGCAGCCCATTTTGAAAGAGTGGAACAAAACAGTCTGAGATGCCTTTTTTTTTTTTTTTTTTTAAATTCTCTCGAACAAGGCGGGGATGGAAAGGAGAAACCTCATCGCCAGCGAGCTGTGGCACGAGGGCAGCCCCCGTGCATGGAGCTGCTCCTGCCAGCAGCAGCACCCCCTAAGTCAGCCTCAAGAAAATGAAGCCTCTTGAATCGGGAGATGGCAGGAGACCTGGGTGTTAATAGCAAACCTCACCGAAACCATGCCCTGCTGGGGAGCCGAGGTTTCAACACAGGATTTTTCTGCCCCCACTTTGAGCAATGTTTATTTGCCGTGAAACATTAACGTTTCACTTCGATATGTGACTGTCCGAATGCCAAGTGTGGATGCAGGAGGAGGCTGACCTGGCCAAATCTGGTCCCCCCCTCCCTGTGCACCCCAGCCCTGTCCCCTTCTGCCAGGATCAGCTGGGAAATGGGCACCAGGCACCCCGGCTCCATCCCAGCATGAGGGTGCCTGTTTTGGGGCACACTGCTTTGATATGCTAACTTGTACCCGCCCTCCTTTGCCCCAGGAGGAATCAGTTTGCTGCAGAAGCTTTTTTTCCTCCCCTTTTTCTTTAATCTGTTTCACAGGGAAGATGCCGAGCAGAATTACCCTGAGCACGGGGGTTTGTGAAGTTCGGTCATGGCAGTGCTTTCAGGCTGAGTTTCGCTTTTTGCACGTTCTGCTAAAACATGGCTACACCCACACGTTAATCTGTTTCAAGAAATGTTAATTATTCTTCATAACCAAAGCATTTGGCCTTGAGACAGTTTCATTATCAGACGCTGAAACTCAGAGGCTAGGAAATCTGGGGAAGATTTTAATGAAGAAACAGAAGATCCCTGGCTCGTTACAGAATAAAACCCTCCTTTTATTCCGAGACTGCTTTAAATGACATTACACGGGATGTATTTCCTTCCTTTCCCAAAGCACAAGCACGCTGAACGGTTGAGCTCAAGCGATGCCAGATGCACTAATGGAGCGCTGAAGGACTGACTCTGCCTGTTGACACCTTTCAGTTGTGATGACCATGGCCAAATCACTAAGTCACAAATGGCCAGTGATGTAATAAAGAAAAAAAATAAGTCCTGTGGGGTTCTAAAGCAGCCAGGCATTTTTCAAACAACAGGCAAAAGCTGTAGAGTCACAGAAAAGAGACAGACTGCACCCCATCCCCTTTTTGGGGGCACAGACGGGTGAATGTTTTACTGCTCTCAGGTTTTTCAAAGAAACAAATATCCCCACCCCCCGATCTTCTCTAATATGAGGACAAGAAGAGCTCAGCCAAATCACAGAAGCGTAGGAAGATCAGTTTTGTACACGGTAAGAACACGTGTTTACCCACGTCCTGATCGATACCTCCGGCTCCCTGCACATTACAACACTTCGGCTGCAGTTTGAGGCCCAACAGCACAATCCTCCCATGCAGGCTATGGGAGTTAGGAAAGATCCTGCCCGTGCTTGTTTGATCTGAAACATAATACCCCTTAATGTGACCCCTTGGAAAAATACTGGGGAAAGCAGCCAAGAGGGGAGGAAAAAAAAAAAAAAAAAAAAAAACAAAGCTTCCCAGAACGAACATTTCTGGCTCTTTCAGTTCCACGGAGGAGCTGTGCATCTATAAACAGTGCCGGTTTGGAAGCAGGAGAGGGAAGAAAAGGAGAAAGGAGAAGGAGAAAGCAGAGATAACCAGGCACCTCGCAGCTAAAAGCTCTGCTTTTTAATCAGCCTCTCCTCCAGCCCAGCCAGGGACAGGAGGGGACAGTGCAGGCACAGTTCAGTGCCCAGCTTCCCGGGCTGGTGACACCCAGGTGTTTCACACCAGGGGTTTGCTTTAGAGTACAGTGAGAGACCAACTGCTTTTACCAGCAGCTCGCTGCATGATTTGAGGCCCCGGTGCTGTCACTGGACCCTGAAGACCACAGAGTAAACCAGCGTGGTCCTTGAGGTGCAAACTGCAGCAGGCAGCTAGGAGATTTTTAATCCACTAGTTATCTCAGGGCAAACAGTAGACTAGGGGTAAATTTTCAGGACTGGGACCCTAAAAACATACATGGTGTGCGGCAACACCCCCTGCATCTCCTACAGCAAACACTGCGCCGTAACAGGCCGGTGCACGGTGCAGCAGAAAGCACCGCCTGCTGCACGCTTGGCTAGCCACAGAAATCTGCAATTCATTTGCCCCGTGCTTTAGAGAAGTTCAGCGTCAGGGTTTCCTGTGCTTGCTTTTAGCGTTCTGGCTGAAAACATCTGCGGGACGCTCCGCACCTGCTAACCCAGCCTGCCACCACCCCCTCAATGCATCCTGCAGCCAGGCGCCCCCCGGCAGCATCGCCCTGGGCATGGCTGGCCCTGAACTTGGGTGCCCTGACTGCAGGAAAATCAAGACCCGACCCCATAAGCTTGCCAAAAAAAAAAAAAAAAAGGGAGGGGGGAAGAAAACCAAGCTATCCTCTTCCAGTCTGCTTTTGCCATTTGTAGAGTTCATGGTGATATCCAGTGCGATTCCAGCTACTTGGAACATGGGTGGCCAAATGTCAGCCAACATAACCCCAGCTGAACTGCGTGCCAGCCTGCACGGCAGGGCCAAATGCCACCCGCAGCTCCTGCAAGCAGCCAGGGATTTAATCAGTGATCGCAGGCGGGCTGAGGGCTGCAGCAGGCTGCCCTTCTTCTGCCAGGGCTGCTTCTCCCCCCGCAGTGAGGACCTGCAGCACCCAAGGGGCTGGGCAAAAACCCATCAGCAGCATCCACGCCACATGTGAATTTTTAGCTTGTTGGTAAAGCTCGTTGGTCACTTCTGAAAAGCACAACAGCTTCAAAATAGAAAAATCAAACGTAATTAAAACAAAATGTTGTCCTGTTGGAGCTAAACAGAGCTTGGCTGCTCCTGCAAAGGAGGGCAGGGGCTGGAGGGGCAGCTGCGGCTCCTGCTTCTTTGGGACAATGTCACTGTAAGCACCGGGCTGGCAAGGAGTTAAGTTCCTGGTTTCTTGCATGCAATCACACACACACACATCTTTTTTGCAAGGCAGTTATTCTACTACTCCCTTGGGAATTAAAAAAAATACACACGCCCTTCTTCTGGAGAAGGCTCCTCACTTCCCTCCCCACCCGCTGCACACGCATCTTGTGAGTTATACGGCAATTAGAAGCAGTTTCGCCTCCGATAGGATCCCTTTTCTTGACACACGTCCAGCCACCACGTAGCAGCCGAGTAACTGGCACAGAGGGCCGCAACAAGGGTAAGGCTGTGCTGCTGCCCTTTCCCCTCAGGGATTTGCAAATAACCAGGACGGGAGGCGTGGGCAGCACGGCCAGCGGCAGCAGGGGACGGGGCACCCAAGCTCAGCCACCCCCAGCTCTGCTCCCTAATGCTCCACGCAGTAGAAAGCACGACTTTCAGTTTGTTCTTGGCTACGAGAAGGCAGAAATAAAAAATAAAGTAATAAAAAAAATCCAGAATGGGAAAAGGAGAGCTGCTCCCACCGCCAGCGGGACAGCTGTGGGAGGGCAGGCGTTGAGCTCGTGTTGTTTGTTATGGCACCAAAACACAGCCGTTTATCTGAGAGCCTCGCAGTTTTCAACTACCTATATTATTTCACATAAATCTCCCCCTTCCCACCCCCCATTATGTGCTCAGGCTACGTTAAAAGTGCATGCCCAGTTTTAAAGCCCCCTGTAAAACACTGCCGCGGGGGTATTAACATGTGCTGAAGTTGGAGGTGATGGAGGGAGGCGAACTCTCAGCAAAGAGTCTGAGCAGCACAAAACACCAACAGCCCTCAGCAGAAATGTCTCAAAATCCCTTAAATAATCCTGACAATGCTCTCCACACTCAAGTCAAGCAGAAATCTTGTTCCCCTGAGTGACAGCAGGGCATTTTGGAGGCTTGGGGCCGAGTCCCCTCGCTGCTCACCCAGTACCTTATCCCAACAGCAGGGAGCTTCAAACATTTTGCAGGCTCTGAAAACAGGGCTGCTGGGGGCTGTAAGGCATAAGACCCGTGTCTTGAAAAAAAAACCTTTTTTTCTGGCAGTCCAGGAACTTCAAAAGAAAAAGTCAGGACAATTAAACACACATCAGGAGAGCAGAGAGGAGTAGGAGGCTAATAAATGGCACGCTCCGCGGGTTTATGAATATTTGAACTATATTTCTCCAAAAAAACGTACATTACTGCAAGTTATTGAAAATGAGTAACTCCCTTTAATGAACCTTGCTACTATCATGCTGACTAATAGAGTGATAAAGAGTTTAATCCATATTTATGTGCATTTTATCTCGTTATAGTCAGTGCTAATAAATTAGCAAGTCCAATAAGAGTTGCATTTTATATCACCACTGCTATTAAATGTGCATGAAGCGCTGCACAACACCACAACGTACGTGAGCACTGCGTTTTTATTTAATTTTCTTTCTCTGTCAGGAGCCAGGCTGTAGTAGCAAAAGCTGGGCACAGCATCCCTGCAGCGCCCACTCCTGCGAGACCAGGCCCTCATTTCATGTCCCTAGTCCTGAAGTGGCTTTTGAGCCACTGTAAAGGAAAAAGATTTAAACAAAGCGTAAGGAAGTGGAGATCCAACTTGTAGAAAGCAGTGTTTTAAGGTGTCTAAAAGGGGCCCAGCTAGAAATGTAGCTGGTCAGCTTCTCAGGGCGCTTTTGGCACCCTCTGTCATGAAACGCAGCCTGTCCCTTGTCACGGCGGGATTGCTAAACAACTGGACGTTGGGAAAAAAACTGGCCGTGAGCAATTTAAACTGGCCTTTCAGCTCCCTGGGGTAACTGGGAAACACTGCAACCCAGATTACAAGAACCGTGACGCATCTGCTTGGCAAAAGCCTGGCCTTGCCAATTACCCAACATCCCATGAAGGCACGGATGGGTCTGTTAGCTCCACAGGGACTGGGGCCAGAGAAGCCTGCGTGGACCACGATCCCGTTTCTCTAGCCGTTATCCCAATGACAGCAGGAAAGCAGCAACTTCCTGAGCTTAAACCTCAAGGAAACAGCAAAACCAGGGATGAAAATTGATGTCCCAACCCCACTGGCTGCCTCGGAGGAGCACCGTGGAGCCTTAAGCAGCTCTTCTCTGCTCACGTCCTGCCGTGGGAAAC
Source organism: Aythya ferina (assembly GCF_964211825.1). Classification (NCBI taxonomy): domain Eukaryota; kingdom Metazoa; phylum Chordata; class Aves; order Anseriformes; family Anatidae; genus Aythya; species Aythya ferina. The sequence continues at coordinate 5,625,610 of NC_140318.1, forward strand.
CAACAAAACCTGTAGAAAACCCTAATTTTCAGAATAACTGCCAGTCAAGGCAAGGCAGATTTGATTTTTCTTCCTCCTCTAAAGCAGCAGCATCTTCCTTCGGTCAGGTCAGGTCCCGTTACGTACAGGCTGGCACCACACAAACGCGATCCGCTGCCTTTCTGCCTGGTAATTACACTTCAGCAAACCCAAGTGCTGTTGGTAATTGCTGTCTAACTGCCTCGCTGGTTTGGAGGAGAGAAATAACTACTTTAATAGTGCCCAGAAAGGAACCACCCAGCACCATTCCACCGAAGTTCCTGTGTAATTAAATGGTCAGCTATGGCTGCGTGCTGCTCAGAAAGCCTCTGACACGGCGTAAGTGTCTGGTAGCCAAAAAGTGCTATTGATCTAAATAATGAACAGCTTCAGGAAGCATTTTTTGTGTGTGAAGTCTGCGTTTGGCCAGTTGGAGCATGAATTAAAAGGCTCCTTTCGCTCTCAGGGCTGGAGGACTGTGACTCAAACGGAAAGGTGCTCAGGTCAGCAGCAGATTTTTCCCTGTTTATTTGCTTTGCCACTGTTGAAAACAGATCTGAGGATAAAGGGGGAATGAAAGGTGGCAGAGACAATGGGGACATTTTGAAAGGCTTCCAGAGGGATTTAGGGCGGTGCAGAGCTGAACAGCTGATATTCCCACCAAATTCATGAAAAGCACATCAGGAAGAGATCAGCGAGGTTTTCGTGTACAGAATCTGTGCCTCACAAACCATGTAAGGCTCCTTGAAGACGGCAATGCGCATGAAAATAAGCAAGACCCGGGCAATAAAGCATACTAGGATTTCTCAGAAGTTTGTGATAAGTTTCCTCCCAAAATCTCTTAAAACACCCAGCTGCCACGGGTTAAGAGCAAACTGCAAATCGCCTCCTTCCCAAGTCAGAGCCCAAAGGCCTGCGCAGCTCTGAATGACCTCCAAAAAGTAAACAGGAGGAGTCGGGAATGGCTGCTCCCTAACCAGAACACAAAGGAAACCAAACCGCGCTCGGCTGACATGTTCCAGAAGTGTTTAGCACCAGGCTCGATTAGCAGGCTTCTGTGGCAATTTGAAACAGCACAAAGCAAGAGAGAACGTGACGATAACGCAGCGTTTTAATTAGCAGCGGTTCTTTCCCCAGCCCAAAAGGTTCCCTCTGTGCATTCATATTCCCAGAACAACAAAAGCCTTCTTGTATTTCATAAATCAAAAAAAAAAAAAAAAAACTCATAAAACAAGCCCCTGCAATTGCACATTCCAGATAATGGTCCAGAAATAAATTAGGCAATAAATATCAAATAATATATCCCCATCAGCAGTGAAACTCGACTTGTTGGATAATCAGAGGAGAAGATGCCTTCAAGCAGCTCGTGCCTGGTAGCTCAAAAGCAGGTAAAACAATAGAGAGCTTTAATAAATCTTTTAACACTGCTTCCACCGAAGAACATAGTGATTGTCCTGTGTAATAGCCTCCCTGAGCCCAGTATCCATCAGAGTAACAGCGCAGCCCTGATGCTGCGCACGTCAAAAGTGAGGATATCAGGATGACAGCCTCTTGTCAAAATCGTGTAGGATTTTCCTCCCCTGCAGCTGGGTCTCGTTGAGCGTGCGGTGCCACCCATCAATTACAGCAAAACAAAAACGTCTTCGCTCGCTCCTCTCGTCTAGGTGACACGCAGCACAAACACTGCCAGCATCCCGGAGCTGCTGGCAGGAGAAACCTCCACATGCATTTTTCAGAAGCACTTCAGGGGACTAATCTGGCCTTGGCCTGAAACTTTCTGACCGCCAGGGAAACTCAGTGGCCTCGTTACGAACCCAACAACGATTTTGGTAAAGATGTTTTGCTCGCAGCCGTGGCAGCAGCTGGGGGAGGACGGTGCAAGGTTTGCACCCACACCTGGGCAAAACCAGAAGCGTTTGTGGACAAGGGGCCCTTGCCACAGTGCTGGTACAGAGCTGGGTCCAGGCTCGTAACAGCTTGTAACACCAGGGAAACGTGCTGCTGGGGAGGCAGTGTTCAGTGCCAAACTGGTGTGTGCGTGGCAGGGATGAGGCAGGAGATGGTGCAGCTCCCCCAGCTCTACAGCTGGGCATAGGACCTCAAATCCTGACCCCAGACCCTTGGCTAAAGCCTCTCCCAGCAGCTCCTCTGAACACGCATATAAGGATAATTCCCCCAAAATAGACACTTCCCATGTACTTGAGAGACTGACCATGGAGGCTCTGCAATCTAAAACATCAAGTCTTCAAGCTTTCTCTCCCTTCATTAATTAAATACACAACACAGTCAACATCTAGATATGCACGCTACCATAAGCACCGGGGAAGAGGTGCCCAATGCATGGGTTAAGGGTGCAGAAGTTGCTCAGAAAAACACAAAACCTTCATATTTGAGCTACAGCACAAAGCCAGAGAACAGCCCGGGGCCCACAACACCAGAACCAGGACCATCGCTTCCCCTCTTACCTTTCCAAAATCCCGAACATCAAAGAGGTCAAAGGGATCAAACAGATCACTGTTTCTTAACCCGAATTTGTCATGGCACACTTTTAGGAAGGTTCGGATGTTCTTCAAGCAGAGGAACTAGGAGAAACAAAAGAAAGGGAGAGAAAACATAAGCAAGGCACAAATTTTAGCTGAGATTTCTTGAGTTAAATCCACGTGAGACAAGTTACAGGAACTCAGAAACTTGCACTGAAAAACGATGCATTGGTTTATTTGTTGTTCCTGAAGATGTTGGCCTCCTGGTGCCCTGTTAGGACTTCTGTGTTCTCAGCTGCACACCAGAAACAAACGCCCTTTTGAAAAACAAGTTTCACAGTTCAAACATAAGGTAACGTTGCAGAAAGGCTGGAAAGCTGAAGCCAGGACGTTTCTCTTTCAAGCCTCGAGCCAAATATAAATTACAGCTGATGTTCTACAGAAGCCCAGTGTTGTACTTTTAACCATATCCAACACGATCCCACTGGCTCCCTGCAGAAGCTGCACACATCGCACTGCTCTTTGTAGCTGTTGCTGTACAACACACACGTGCACGCACACACACATCCCAGACAAACAAGACAAAAGATCGAGACGTTGAGAACTGTAGCTTGTCGCTTTGGGGGCTGAAGAAACAACTTATTCAAGTCATGTTTTATCCCCTGTCCTTGTGCCTCCGTACTGTAGGCACCAGGAACACCAGCAGTGCTGCTCCTGGCCCTGCCCTGAGCCCGTGCTCAAAACCAGGGCAGTCACTGGGCTGCTTCCACCAAGCTTTGCAAGTCTTCAGGTTTAGAAGCAGCAGACCCATGTCTCTAGGACCACCCTCAGTTACTCAGACAGCTAAACCAACAAGGCAACGTGCCGCTTGTTTGTGCCCGCCAAGATCCCATCTCTGACAAAAGCACTAACTGGCTGGGGTTTTGCGAAAACTGGGGGTTTTGAAGCCTATGGACTGAAGTATTGCTCCAACAGCGATGCCTGGCAGCACAGGGACTGGAATGAGAAGCATAAAAATCTGCTTTGCTCGTGTGGCTGCATCACCTGTGTCCTTCATCAAGATTGACCGACTGTGCTGAGCAAGCCATTAATTCCACTTCTTTCTGCTTCCTCAAGCTATTCCACAAAATCTCTTCAATTTATTGCTGCATTTTTATACCATTCTTCCTTTTCAGCAAATTCCTCACAAACATGTACAACTCAAAAGCTTTTTATATAAAATCAGCCCATCAGGAGTGAATCAGCCCCAAGTGAAAACCAGGCAGGGACTGTGAGCTGTGTTTGGAGGAGTTTGCCTGTGCTCCTCAACCAGCATCAACCAACATCATACAAAAGCAAACTTCAGCCATCAAATAAAAATAAAAGAGCTTATTTTTAATTACAAGATTCTAACATAACCTTTGGGGCCATCACATCTCCATAAACATAATTGCAATGCAGCTTGTTGGCACTGCTGCATTTGGGATTAAATTTAAGGTCAGTGGTGATGGATTAGCAAAACCATCTCGTTAACAACAGGACGATTTACCTACACAAAGGCAGAAATAACCTTTTACCCTTCTTCCCCACTCCAGCCCCATCCACGTGAAGCCACCAAGCGAGAGCCAGGCTCCCCAGCACGCAGCCATCACATCGGCGCTCTCATTAGACGAGCAAGTGCCGGAGGCAGAAACTGAAAACAGTTCTGTTTTTCTAGGGCATTCCTCTATCTCACATAAACACTGCAGTAAATATAATCTGTCTAGACTGTGAGGTTTTTTGGAATTGCTTTACAACCTCTCTCGCTGATGCAGATTATTTCATAACTTTGTCTGCCGGGTCTCCACAAGGCTTTGCATCCTGTGCAGGGCAGTTGCCTGCAGCAGGGCTGCGTTTTCTGTTGCATTGCGGTCTCACTGAATTCAAATTTCTGGCACGTGTTTATCTTAAGTCCTTTTAAGCCCCCAGTTTTGAAAGCTAATGACACAGGTTATAGCCACCATTACACACAGCAAGAGGCACCCTTCCTCCACAGAGCATCCCCTGCCTCCCAGTGCTTGAGGGCTCAGGCGAGATCGACTTTTCCAGCCCTGATGTTCAGCAAAGCGAAAGATGCCCCTTGTGTGAAAAACACAAGAACCTGAGCCCTCCGCACCATGCATTGTGGGTTCAAAACCCTGAAAAGCTTCAGTTTCACACTACTTTCTGAGACATCTCCGAGAGCTCGCACATCCGAGTGGATGAAATGCCTCGTCCTGACAGCAAGCACCAGCGCTGCCACAGGGCTGGGTCGGACACAGCTCCCCCCATCTCGGCTTGGCCTCGGCGAGGAAGGACAGCACCAGATATTCCGCTCAGCATCAGCTGTATCCAACTGTCTTCATTCATCCAATTAAAATCTGGAAGGCATCAGGCCACCAGCTGCTAAATTAGCAGAAGCTGCCCCGCAGCGGTGCCGCTGCCCTTCCTGCAGTTCCAGGTGATGACTACAAAAAATGACTACAAAAATGATGACTACATCAACGAAGAACCCCATAATCTGTTTAAAGAGATGCTGAGAAGGCCCAGTGTAAAGCACAAAACGGTCATGCAGAAGCAAATCCTAAAAGCATCTCCCAAAAAGCCAGCCAGGCCACCAAACCCACACACCCAGAGCATCGCGGTCCTGCTCCGGCACCAGGGATGGGACAGCAGAGCAAGGCCACCGTGCTGGCCCACAGGCACTGCCACCACTTGGGGTGACAACTGCAGCTAAATGTGGAGGCACAGTTCCCTCCTGCACTATTTCTGTCTCACCGATCCACAAAGTACCTTCTTCGTGCTTCTGCTCACAAGCATTTTGAGGCTGTGCTGGAGGATTATGAGTTATCGGCTCGGTAATATTATTCAAGGGCCCCGTGTTAAAGTTAGCTACAATTGAATGTGAGCTGTGCCGAGGCCATTTTATTTACCAGTCAATCACAACTTAGGACTAGTAAACAATCCACAGGAGAAAGAGAAATCAATGTTCTCCATGGGGCTCATTCACCACCTGCCAGGCCCCAAATCAATGGTGTCATTTATATGGCTTCGAGCAAGACGAGACTTGAAGCGGGGTCCTGGGGTCTCCTGGTGCAGGGGCCAGCAGGTACATGCCCTGGGCCTGGCTGTCACCCTCCTCTGCACTCAGAATGGGCTCAGCCCCCTTGAGCCACCACTTTTTGGGAGAAAACACCACCAGCAACCAGGATGGTCAGTCCTGGAACCAGACCCCAGAGCCCACAGCATCTTCTGCTGCTGCTGCCAACGGCGCCCTTCGTACCTCTGCCCAGGCTGCAAAGGCAACCACCTCCATCCAGGGTGCTCTGGACAGGGGAGCTCTTTAAGCCGGAATGAAAAGGCAATAGGGGCAAGGATGAAGCTGAGCGGGACACATCTGGTGAAACTAAGTATCTTGAACAGATCCTGAGGGTTGTAACGAGCCATGGCTACGTAGAAGGCAGACTCTACAGCCCAGCTCCTGCCCCCCCTAAGCTACCCTGGCAGCAGAAGGGCCCCAGCACCTGCATACACCCAGTTTCAGAACAAATTTGCTTATTTTTAACCCCCCCCACAGCACAGTAAGGTGAACAAACTGCTGCCAGCCCCAGCCCTGCAGAAACCCCCTGTGCAAAGCGGGGCAGCAGGAGCCCCATCATCCCGGCACAATCACAGCAGCCCTGAACCTGGGGAGCTTCTGGGATTTGCTTTTTTTTTTTTTTTCCCCTAAAAAAAGCTTTTATTATATTGCTTATTATTTTATTGAATTTAATTAGTTCAGAGACCTTGGGTGAGGTGTTGGTTGGTGGCTCAGTGCCCTGCTCCTCCATGCACCCCCCTCCAGTCACCATTGCTGCAGTCCCAGGCACAGGGCACCCAGCAGCACCTGTGTGAATCAGACAGCAGCAGCTTCCTGGGTCAATTCTTTAGAAAAAGCTCCGGCGGCTCAAGCATGCCTGGTTTAGGCTGGAAACCATCCCCCAGCCTCGGCTCGGACAGAGAGAGCAAACAGCAGAGATAATCACATGCTTCCCAGGCCGGAAAGCCACATGCATTTCTGGCTCCCACTGGAGCCTGCTTTGTTAACGGGACACAGGGAGCCTGTGAAGGCAGCTGCATTCGCCCAACAACCAAATTGCCCGAGGTGAGGTTTGGAGGATGCTCACATGAACATCACAGCAGCCTCCAGTCCCTGCATTTGGGACAAAGCACTCCCAGCTGGGGGCTGGTGCGAGGTTTGGGGTCTCCAGGGGAAACTGGATGATGAAGCAGGATATAGGGAGAGGAAGGAAGTGGGGCAGGTGGTTTATCCAGCAGGGCAGGATCATGCAAAAGCTCACAGCCTTTAAGAGCCACCCTCTTAGGGAGGCAGGGACAGCAGGGGGCTGGATTAGCTCTTCGGGGAGGACCGGAGCCACACGCCATAGTTCTAGGTGACTGGGCACGAAGCCACACTGTTGAACCTCGTCCAAAGCCGTGGGCTTTAAATGGACCCTGCAGCATGCAAGGAATGCTGCAGCCTTACCGTTTTAGATAACCCACGGACGAATGACGAAAGTAACTTTCTTTAGTGCTTCCTGCCCGTGATGTAAGATTTCCTCTTATCTGGCTGCCAACACAACTCACATGCACCAGGCAAAAAGTGAGCCCCCAGCGGGGAGCTGTGAGCATCTGCTTGTCACAGCCTTCCCAAACGGGGAAGGGAAGGTCCCTCATTGAGAAAATATGGGATTTGCAATGATCGGTGGTGAAATGGGTGTGCTCTGGTGTAAATCTCTTAAGGACACTATAGAATATCTGAGTCATGCTGGGTTCCCCCTGCACTACTCCAGCACTGCAGAGGGGCACCACAAGTGGCATGAGCCCAGATAAGCAGCATGCAGGAGGGCGAACAAGCAGACCTGCAGCTGACACAAAGCAGAGCTCCTCAAGCTCCAGTTGCTTGCTTCAAAGTTAAGAGGCAGTGAGAAAGTCTGCGAGCATCCGAGTAGCCATCAGGAACCACAGGGCTGGAGCTAATGGAGCTCTGCATTTCAAATTGCACATTAAACCACGACCTTTACCTGCTCATCTCTCCAAATGGCTCTGCCGGAGCTAGCTCCGCTCCCCATCAAGGCACTGCTGGAGAATTTCAGGAGCAGTAATTAAAGTCAAAGGCGATCGAAGCTTGTGCCACCCTCCAGCAGCAGCCCCAGACCTTCTGCAGCTTTCGGGCTTCTCCCACTTTGGGCCATTGCCTCCAGCAGAAAGCAGCCGCCACGGAAATGATTCAAAACATCTCGCTGCAGAAAACCTCCCTTCCCATTTACATTTGGATTCAAGTCACAACTCATCAATTACTTTAGATGGACAGATTAAATTTCGGGTTGTTGGACAGGAAATTTATCTACTGAGAAGTGGAGAATGAAATTATTTCTCCAACAATTTAGTGCTATTATTTCTCCCCATTTCAAAGGCATTCCTGCTGCAGAGCCTCACGGGCTGGGCAAACTCCACTTAGCAAGGCTGATTAATGAGCCCAAAACACTGATGAGCACTGACCTCACCGCAGCTTCTCCTCGCATCCACCCACAAGCCCTGATTAGCCCTAGGAGGACACCTGAGGGAGAGCAATAATTTATTTGAGCAACCACCACCAGCTCCTCACTACTGAAAGAAGGAGGGGAGCAAACCCAGAGCTACAGCAAGCCAAGGCACCTCTCAGCAAGGAGCATCAGCTCTTAAGATGTCACTATCATCATTTTGGGGTCTGATTTTCCAAGGACAACATTAAATCATCAGCAGCATCTACTGCATGCAGCAGGGTCCCAGCACTGAGTGACCAAGCGGCATCGCAGCATCTGATGGCAAAGCCACCACCAGCCCCGTTGCCTCCCTTGCTCCTGTGCTCAGGTAAAGCAGGCGAAGAGTTCCCAGTTAGCTTCTGACTGGAAGCCAGAATATGCATAAAATTATAAAATCAATATAAAAGACAAAAAACAACAAACAGTGGGAGGTCCCGGAGTAACCTATTAAATCCTCTGAACTCACAAACCTCAGCTGTAGACACAGGAACGGCTTTCAGTGCTGCTTGAGTCAGCAAAAATATTAGCCAGAGCCCTGGATTTGGTACAAAACATCAATTACTGAAACAAGGAGAGGGCTCGAGGCAAACACCTCCGAGGTGGCCAATGTGGAGAGGACGTGGGAAGAGCGAGAGACACAGCACGGGGCCAAACAATTAAATCCAAGTTACCCAGAGATGCAGAGGAAACAGGGACATGCTGAAGCATACAGAGAAGATACAGAAAGGTACAAATATACCCAGGGCTGCAGCGGTGTCCCCGCCAGGTTGCTGTCACCCCGCCAAGGAGCCCTGTGGGTGCATCCTATGGAAGTTTTGCTGACCCCAAACCCAAGGGCTGCCTCAGTCCAGGACAGCAGGCTCATTTCCTCCACTACATATGCTCCTTCAGAGGAAAAAAAATAAAAAATAATTAAAAAAAAAATCAGAAACATGGATAAAAAAAATCCCATCAGGCATGTTGCTGAGTCCAAGATGATAATGCAATGCTGGAGGAGGGGATGGCGTAACGTCCCCTGCTTTGGAGCAGGGAAAAAGTCACAGAAATCCCTGATCCTTGCGTCCTCAGGGGGAAAGTTTTGACAGCATCAATGCTTTTCCTATGCTTATTGACAGGCTGAGCTGTTCCCAGCAGGTTTGTTTAAAAGTATGTGGGGGAGCTGCCGGGGCCATCCTGCCACGGCGGGGTCAGAGCGAAGCACGGGGGCTCTAAATGAGCGGAAGGAAGCTGCAACTTCCCAGCGAAAACGGCCGCACTGCAGCTGAGGACAGTACTTCCCTCCTTTGTGAAGCCCTTCCAGGTCTGCAGACATAGGGATCTGCTGGAAAATGAGCAGTCGCTTGGGTAAGGGAAGGGATTTAGTTGCAACACCTGGAGCATTTCTATCAGGGACACTTAAAGGGTCTGAACTTCTCTGCCTCCTGCCCAGCCACCCAAAATCCCAACAAGTTCAGCATGGGTGCAAACCCCAACCACAGCTTTGAGGTTTAGGAAACCAAAATCTTTGCCACTGAGGTTTCAGAAAACCCTCATCAGATTCCCTGCACTGCATCTGGCAGCCGATTAGACTTCAGAGATCGATGTTTTAGGATGTCTCTACAGAAGAAATCTTCAAATTCCCAGGAATAACACGAGCTTCTTGCAAAATCAGCTGGGTCCAAACCTCCCTGAAGGTCCCAGCAGCTCCTGAGGGAGGGAATTTCGAGCTCCTTTGTACGAAGGACAACACTGCTTTGAGCAACGTTCCTCCTTGCTGCTAGGAAGCCAGGAAAGAGGAAGCCCTGTTTGCTGAATAAAGAGAATTCACATCCCGAACCACCCTGGAAAACCCTGGGCTGAAAGCTGCCCTTGTATTACTCCCAAATGAGCATCTCTCGTGTGAAAATCCCTCCTCAGCCTCCCTCCTGCTCTGGTGCAGGACCTGCCTAGGCAGCGACGATGTGCCAGATCCTTCACGGACCAGAAGTTTGTATTCCTGGCCTCATCCTTTTGGGGACACCAAATGGCAATGGCACAACAACCAGAGCCAGGACACCTGCGCCTGCCCTCCTGGACACCCTCCCCATAGCCACACACATCAAGACTGAGAACAAAAAAGCAGTGAAGCAGTTTTGTCTCAAGGTCCTGGCCTGCCCCAGAGCTGTGCGGGGCTGGCTGTGGGGACAGCAGGGCAGGGACTGGAGCTGGGTGCAGCCTGAGCTGCAGCCGAGCATGGAAAAAACTCCTGGTACCATCACTGTGCCCTAGATGAGAAACCCAGCTGGGCTTTCTGAGGCTCTTCAGCACCAGGATCGCAGGCAAATGAAGAGAGGCCTCTTTTAGACCTTCCCGCGGCTTAGACCAGCTTGGGGCTGTCTCCAAGGCACAGTTACCAGCAGGCTGCCAAATCCTGGCTTGGACCGAGCGAGACACAAGGTCTGAGACCTCATGAGCTTGGAGGGATTGCTCAACCTGCCTGTGTCTGGCACCTCCAGCAGAGAGCCCCCTCCTGCACTCATTAAACCCGGCTCGTTTCTCCTCCAGCTGAAGACATGCAGCTCCACCAAGGGAGTTTGGTTCAAGAAAAAGAAAAAACAGGAATTGCCTCGGCTTTTGCTGTTGACACAAAGCCCTAAACTCGCGTTCGTCTCGCTGGGGCTCACACTTCATCAGGCATAAAGCGTGGCCATAGGTAGAAAAAAGCACAACATAGAGAGATGAGATATGTAAGGAAGAAATTATGGCTACAGCCAAATCGAGAAATCGGATACCTTCCCATGCACCGAGTCTGCAGCAAAGAAAATTCCAAACATTTTGGCCAACCCTGAGCATTAAGACAGGACTTGCCCTGAGCCATGACAATCAAATTATAACAGAGAATTCAGCGGCTGTTAAAGAAAATGGATCATTACATAACCGTCTATAGCATTACACCGTAACGACACGCTCGTACCCAGCCTTCCAAGCACTCATTGTTTTCCTGCTCTTCGGGCTGGCGCAGGGAATCAGCCCCGTGATGAACTCTTGGCAGGACAGGGATGGGAACAGCCTCGGTATGCTCTGAGAGGGGCAAGTAGCAGCCAAGTCGGGAAACCAGACCTTGTCACGTCAAGTACTGGGGCCAGACCCGAGAGAGGGAGCTCCGGGCAGTAGCGTGCAGGTCTGGGCTAGCTCCTGAAGCTCACGGAACTGTTATTCTTCTGGTTAATACGAAGCTGCCCTACGGATGCTGAACAGACACGTTCTGACTTTGGAAGCACACCGCGGGGTGGGAACGGAATTGGGTGCCTGCAACAGCCAACTCCAACATTGTTTATGCTAAACTGTCAGAACAGACTTATGACATAATTAACAGACGTCTGTGCTGAATTTGAGACCTTCATGTCAATTCTGAGTCCCGCATGAGCCCCATTGTACATGCCCATTATTATCTGCAGGCCAAACCCTCCGCTGACCACGCCACCAGAGGCACACCCCTGTCTCATTGCAAGCACTGCAGCTTTTGGTTCCAAACCTCCTGGGAATTTTGATTTCAAAAGCTCTGATATCAGACCAGAGGCACGTAAGCTCTCAACATCCAACAGCCTTTTCTGGCAAGAGCCTGTACGAACTGCCATCATGTTATTGAAGCATCATTTCTCCATAAAGCCATGATTTAGGGCAACCCGCTTCCAATTAGATTTGCTTCCCCTTCGCAGAGCTTCTGGAATTACGACCAAATGTGCTATTTCCCTCGCTGCAAGAAGTGCCAGGTTACCTGCCAGGAATCAGACGCACTGAACAAACCAATCTCCCGATGCATTCGTCCCACTGAGCCAAAGTGGAGCAGCACACCCAGGGAAAGCGTGATTGAAAAGCGAGAAGGCAGCCATGAAAAATATTTATAACGCTGCATTCGTTGCAGCTTTTACCTTTTAAATTGGCGATGGAGGAAATAACGGCCTAGAACAATTGCAAAATTCTGTCGTTTCGATACAAGTGTCAGCGAGAAACCTCAGAAATTGGATACGCAGCAAATGCTGTTCTCCCCGATGGCTCGGGGGATGGCAGTGCTGGGAAGCTGAAATGCTCTAATGGTCAATGATTTGCCCAGTCTTGCCGGGGCCTGTCAAGATCTGGAGATCGTATTTCAGCATCAGGATCAGTGCAGAAGCACACAAAGCTCTGGTTTGTCCCAGCAGGAGAGATGGAGAGCGCCTGCTGCTAGGCCTGGGCTGCACGGAGGTTCTTGGACTTTGCCCAAGCCCTCACTTACCTGCATGTCCTCGCTGAAGCCAGGCTGCCAGCTCCCCGGCTGGCAGCAGGTTTGGTGGAAAAACTCTTCCTAAATGCCACGCTGGGGACTGGGATGGCATTATTAGAAGCAGACGACAAACACTCAAAGCTCAGCTTAATGGCACCGGGTAATGATGCTGAAAGATATCCCCCAGCTTCTTCCCAAAGAAGTAATTAAAACCAGAACCCTACTTTTCACATTACAGACAGCCAATGTGGGCCTGCATATGAGATTAAGCTGCACCGAGCAAGATTAAACCCACGATGAGCTTTTAATGAGCCTTTCTGGTCACAGCAGCACAAGGGAGCTGTGCAAAGCACCCAGCTCCTGGCTGCAGAGATGGGGCAGCCTCGGGGCAGCCCAGCACCCTCATCACCCCTAGAAGGGACAAATGCAATTATAAGGGTGCTCCTCCACCCAGGGGCTCGCAGGACAGGAGGTGGGAAGAGCAGAGAGCTGGAAAGAGGTGGGATAGGCTGGGCTGCACTACAAATCCTCCAAAGAAGTTTCAAAGGGAAGCCTCACGTATTGCAAAGCACACGGGGCAGGCCTTGCTGCGAGCCGGAGGGAGCAGCCCGCTGCACACAGCTGCTTCCTGCCTCCTGGATAAATTGGGGGAGGCGAGCAGCACGTCTACTGTTACAGGCAGCAGCTGGAGCTGGTCCTTATGCTGCCGGAGCCAGGAGAAGGGTCCCTGGGGACCGGAGTGCAGGGACACTTCTCCCCAGGGATGGAGAATGGACGGGCAGCTCGATGCCCACGGAGTCACCTGGGGCTTCTTCCTTGCCTTGGTTTTAAATGAGTGTTGTGTCGCATTTCGGTGCTGGGAAGGGCCAAGAATGTGAACAATGTGACTTTTGTTTTTACCAGTGGTTTAACTGAGGCTCATCGAGTTTTCTAGCTCCACATTTCTTGTGTGCAGATTAAGCTAAGGCAGAGCGGTAAGGGCAGGAACAGGGAGTACCCCCTGTATGCAAAGTGACAACGCACCAGGGGCGGTTCAAGCACATGCACGATGCAGAGACAATTGCATCAGTTAGGTTATTTAAAAAAAAAAATCTTCATGGAAGGAAAATAAAAGGTTTTTATAATCCAACAGCTTTAGTTGTTTTGTTGCAGAGCTGGGGACCAAGCTGCAGCTGCTCTGCGGTGAGCACCCATATCTGTCTGCACAGTGGCCAAACCAGAGCCCAGGCCACACGCACGGTGCCTGTAATGATCAATTCCTGCAACACCAGCGAGACAAAAGGCAGGACATCCCCAAAGAGGACCGGGAACTTTTGGTAGCATCAGCACAGATGATGCTAGAGACTAGCTCAGACAGGAATCCAAGCAGCTCGCTTGGATTACACAAAACCTCTCTCATGGACAAAATGAGATGAGATTGGAAAAGACACCTCCAGCTTCACACACACTACAGCTGCTTGTGACTCAGCCTTTGCTTTAGACGTTCCCTAGCACACAGCCTACAAGGTTATGCCCATCCTTAAGAACAAGGAGGGAGACCCAGGGAACCACGGGCTGATTGATCAGCCTCACCTCTGACCTGGAGCGCGCCCCGCTCGGGATCCCTTCTGCGAGGACAAGGAGGTAAATCAGGAGCAGTCAGCACGCATTTAGCAGAGCAAGCGCTGCTTGTCCAACCCAATTGCTTTCTACAAGGAAACAATCAGCTAGACAGCCGAGGCTCGGAGCAGCCATGCGATACACCTCGCCTCCACGGAGATTTCCAGCACCACTCCCCTCCAGTACGAGAAGCACACAGCTCCCACAGGGCCATCAGCCGTGCCTGGGAGAACAAATTGCCTGCTTCAGGATGTACATGGAGAGTGGGGATGGAAAGAGACCAACTGGGATGAAGTCCCCTCCAGTGATAAGAAGAAAGTCTCAAACAAGAGGAGTTCAATGTTAAGACACAGCTTGGCACTCAGAACTTCCCAGGCACCAAGAAAAGCCTCACACGAGCCTTCAACAACTTCAGTGGGCTTCAGACCAGGCCCCCAAATCCTGCCTGGCTTTCTCCTAACTGCTCCAAATCCATTTCTCTGTATGAGGAAAGGAAAGCCCTGCACAAACACAGGCATTTGCAGACGTTTTTCTTGCCACACAAAGCACTCTCACCGCCTCTGTCATTTGCATTCAGGGTATCAGTTCCTCTCCTTTTCAACACGGCAAGGAAATTAATTAACTGACTAGTAACTGTAAGTATCACAGAGCTTGGGAGGCTGGGACAGGAAAGCTGAAGGTTAACCATCTTTAATCTATGGGAGATAAAAATCAGAAGGAACTTCAGTCGGGAAGAACAGGAAAGCCACAGGCATCACTGCGAGGTTGGTTGGTTTGCTAAAGATTAGAATTTATTTTATCTTCGTTATTTCAATTAAGTATTTTTCTCCTTTCTGGAGAGGAGTGCAATTCCTTAATAAGGTAGATCAAGCATCACTCCAAATCACCCGAGCACTGCAACAAAACCCAAGGTGAAAAGCAGAAGAAAAGCCATCATCACCCCAAACCATGTCTGAGATGATGTTTTTTTTTTTCCTGATACCTGACCTGACCTTCCCCAGTCCAAGCTCCATGCTGCTCCCTCAGGCCCTGTCACCATCCCCATTGGGACCCCAGAACATCCCCCCCATGTCCAGGAGGCTCAGGGAGGCCAGGCAGCCGTGCTGTGACACCCCAGTTTCAGTGCCTATCTGAGCACGATGGATTTCCATGTGCCATGCAGAACTTGTACTTCTTCCTGGGAGAAAAAATAGAGGGCAAGTGCCACAAAAGCCATATTTCGTTTTGCTTTAGTTTTACAGCTTGTCAATTACCCCAATTCACACCAAGGGGAGAGAACATGCTACAAGAAAAAAAAAAATGTACTCTCCATTCTCAGTTATTTTTGCGGAGTGGAATTTAATGAGAGATTCCAGCCAAAATTAATGCTAGGTTGTGAAGTTCCCCAAAGCGTAAAAAGACGCGGTGCCAAAATGAACTCAAGACGTCTTTGTGCTGTGACTAAGCACCTAACATTTCAGAGGCGTGCTTGCAGCAAGTTGCAGCACAAGCCCCAAGCCCTCCTAGATTTGGGTACGTCCCCATCCGTGGCTGTCGCTTCATGGGGAGTCCTAAGGGAAAGGAAGCAGTGGGGAGCTTCACACCTGACCCAATTCATTTCAAATCTCTCCCTGGATGTGTCTGCTCTACCTTACCTGCGATATTTGTCCCTCCTGCCCGTGCTCACGAGGCAAAATGTTCTGCCCCAACACAGCTCCTTGGTCCAGGCAGCCCTGTGCGTGATGCAAATGGGCTACAGAAAATTAATCTGGTGGCTACTTCGTTTGTAAAGCTGCTTAAAAAGGTCAGATCCCCAGCTCAAAAGAACCACCGCTGAGAACAGATCCCACAGATTACAGGAAATAAGGCTCTGGATATTTATATAAATTAATACCTTGGGAGTGTAACAAGATCAACGTGATCCTCTAATCTAATATCCACATCTCACTCTTCCCGGCCCGTAACACTTGCTTATCCGCCGCATTAACACGACAGGAGGGTACTCAGTCAGCATCAGTCCGAGAGGGTTTTGAGGTTAGAGACAGTTTTAGAAATCCCCCCTGCACTTCAAGGGGCGATGAGGAATGCAGAAATCCAGCACTCTTCAACGAGTCTGATGTGCTGCTCCTGCCCTGACATTAATTTTGAGTGGAAAGGGAGAGGGGCAAATTCTGACTTTTTTGCCCAAAGTCTCCAACATTTTGACCAAATAACTTCCAGCTTTGGCTCAGCTTTTTAAGGCAAGTCTTTTCCAAGACAGACTAGGAGAGGCAAAGGTGCACTATCGAGGATTTATTGCAGTCTACCACAAACGATGCTCTGTTAAATAATTTAGCAGAAAGTTTAACAGGTACATGTAGTCACAAACACTTACGCTTGCAGTGCTGCAGTTATCCCCAATTTACACTCATTTAGGGGAAAAAAAAAAAAAAAAAAAGGAATTTCTGTGGGGTGAAGAGAACCAGCTGTCTTCTGGCACTGACTCCCCCATCCCCGCACTGACTTGGGTGCAGTCAAACTGCAGTCAAACTAGGTGCAGGTGCTTTACTAGGACAAGTATTTCCCCTGGAAACAGGATTTAATGATGTATTTACCACTCAGACACAAACAGTTACAGCAGACAGCACATCAGAGCAAAGCTTATTCTCCTAATTGGAATATCTAAAATAAACTCTGCGTAAAGGCGTAATTGCATTTGCAGAGCAGGGAGCGATAGGGAAGGGTGCATTTTGCTGTGCTGGTCTAATTAATTTGGTACGAGTTGAGCAGGGAGATGAGGCCCCAGGGACTTGTTGGGCTGGCCCATTAATGTCGTGTTCCAGCCCAAGGAGTTGGGGGGAGCTGGAAGCAGCATCTGATCCCCAGCTCCCTCCTTCCTCCACGTGGCCATTAACCCCAGCTCGTCCCAGAGCCACTTTAGGGCTGGCCATCAGCTGGACACGGAGCACAACGCTCAGAGCTTCGACTGGGAGCCGATCGATACCTCCAGATAGGCAGCAGCCCTAAAAACACCAGCTCACTGACCTGCAAATTGAAGTTACTTTATTGATGTGGCTAAGAAAGCATCAACATGCAGCTGAATATGGACTCTTTCCCCTTTTTTGACAGCAACCCTGAACTATTTTTCTAGAACCACCCAATATAAATTAATTTTCATTAAACTGCATATATAACTAAAGAAAAGTGATCTTCTGCTTTAAGTTAATCCCTCTCAGCAACTACTTCCAGCAACACAACCATGGTGTCAAATAGACCACAGAGATGTCATCACAGGAGTCAGATGTGCTACTCAAGACCTGTGTTAATGCAGAAGATGTCACACTTTGCCTTAAATTGGCTATGCACTAATCTGCAACAGTGATCTGGCCCTGCTCACACACTCTTCTCCTCCAAATTCACTTTTTTAAGCACAGAATTAAGGCAGAAGAACAGCCACAGAGATATTTTTTTTCAGACTAAGACGCACTCGGCTCTGCAGAGCCCCAAGCAGAAGGTATTAAGAATGGTTCGAAGCAAGCACGGCGCTTTTTAGAAGTCGTATAGCAAACATTAAGACGGGTCTGGCTCCTGTGAAAATCGCTCTGGCACACATTAGGCTGAGCTGTTAGGAGTAAATTGCTTCTCTGCATACTGCAATTGAGACCATGCAGGAAAAAAAATGAAGGCTACGTAGTATTTTACACGGCCATAAACACCAGGGGAAATAAAACATCTTTCTCTAAGGTGTAGCTTCCAATACAAAAAGCTCTTATTCAAAACAGTCCTTCCTCAGCTCCACAGAGAAAAGGCTTTCCAAGTGCTGAGTGCCTTTTAGGGAGGGGAGAATAAATAACATTCCACATAAAGTCATCGTGGCCATCACTTCTGGCTGCAATCAAGAAGTAAAACACAACTTTTTTTTTCTTTATTAATAAAAAAAAACCTCCTGTCCTGGAGATTGTTTTCCCTCCAGGACTCAAGGAGTGACCAACATGTGTCTGATGCATCTGGTGAGGGGCTCACGTCTCGGGGAGGGGAAGAAAATCAGGGCAGTGCACAGCTTCCCTTGCCATCAGAGGAGAAACAGAATCCTCCCAGGACCAGAGCCCTTCCACCTTCTGCTTTGTGACTTTTTTGACCCTAGCACCCAAATTTGCCACCCCAACCCAGTCCGTGGTGGCCTCTCCCCAGGCTATTTCTTGTCTCCCCACATCCCAGCAGAGGGGCAGGAAACCCTTGCTCCACAGCTCCCCGCTGCTATTCCAGCATTAGGTGACGGTGCTTCACATTCCCAAACTGTCTGAGTAACCTGCTGCCCGGGATTAGGGCCCCTCCTTGTAAAGAAAGGAGCAGGAAGAGCTTGGATCTGTGACCTGCAAGCCCACAGTTCAATAAAACTAACACAAACTGTTACTGGCACCTGTAAGTGTCCTTTTTCCCCACAGCACCCACATCCACTTTGAAAGATTTCTGCAGAACCAGAGTCTGCGAGCAGACCACAGCCACACAAAGCCCTGCAGCTGCTTTTTTTGTTGTTGTTGTTGTTTGTTTGTTTTTTTTTTAAATAAAACAGTTGCCTGAAACCCACAGAACTGTGTTACCAACACCTCTTCAGTGCACGGAGGATTTCTTTGCAAGCCACCCACTGACAATTTCTGCAGAAAGTTTTCTTCCCACAGAACACCAGGAAAAACAACGCCAAGATATCTGGTGGGGGGCTCAGCACCTTGCAGCAGCACAAAGCCCAGGCTGCTCATCAGCTCCATCAGCGCTAATTACGCTGTCATCTCCCAGAGCACAGGCCACAAGGATTTCCAAACCAGCGAGCCAAGGAGAACAGGGTGGGAAGGAGTGAAACAGAAATACGTCCTGGCTAATAGACACTAAAGACATTAAACCCCAAAGAAAGGTGACAGAAGGAGCTTTACTGCTAGACTCAGGCGCTGTGGGACACACCAGCACAGTCACAGCACCAACTCCATGTGTGACACACACCAGGAGAGGCGTGCAGACCCTTCTCCTCCTCCTCCTCCATGCAGGTTTGGGAACCCAGCCCCAGCACAAACCATTTCGTCTTTTATTTTACTTCATTACGATGACTGCATCAACCCCAAAGCATTTACAGAGCACAATTGGGATAATCTGAGCTCTCATCTTCCTGCTTCGTCCCTGGACGGGTGGCAGTGCCAAAGCCAGTGCCGCCAGCCCCCAGGACCAGCACCTTCCCCTTGGAAAAGTGAAGCATGAACCCTGGGGCAGCTTTCAGAAGCCACAGTGAGTTTCCCTCAAGCCAGGGGAGTCTCCTTAGAGAGAGGAGACGGCCGGCAGCCCTTCCTCCTGCTCCTCGTGCTTCTATTTACAGACAGGAGGGGAAGAAACCTGGCAAAGGAAAGCTGCCATTAGCAGCAGGAGCAGCACAACCACAGCACTCAGAGGACCTAAGAAGGAAAAAAAAAAAGGCATACATCCCCTGAAGTGTTCCTACCAAAGTCTGAGGTCACCCTGAGGGTTTCAGGAGCAGCCCACGGAGCCTGGCACTGCCACCAGGACGGAGCCCCTGGTGCCACCACGGCTGGTACTGAGATGCCACTGCCACGGCACAGACAGCCCAGGCACAGCTCCAGCGAAACGAGGCGAGTCCCCAGGCGGTTTTATCCACATCTACTATTTTCTTTCATTTTTACATTTTTCTGACTAAAACACCAAGCGGGCGAAGGGAGGAGAAGCTCTCCGTTTATTCTTAAGCACTCAAACGCATGACAGAGGCAGGCTGCTAGCACGACAAAGGCAAACCCAAGCAGTTATTCAGTTACCTTCAGCACAACGACAAGTTAAATACCCCTTGTTGCAGACACCTGTACCGCTGCTGCCTTCATCCTGCCACGTGGAAGCTCCTCCTGCCACAGCAGCACACAAATCACAGAAATCACACAAATCACAGCCCTGTGCGGTGAATAACAGGTTTCTGTGAGCGATAACACCACCCGATGCCTTGCCTTTATTGCACCAGAGCTTCACACCATCGCACTGTTATTAGAACTGTCTCAAAAAAAAAAAAAAAAAAAAAAAGTCTATTTGAGCAGCTCCTCCTACCTCACCTGCTTGGAGAGGTCCTACTTTCCCTGCGCTCCAGACCAGGAGGTTTAATACCCATGCGAATAAAAAGCCTCGTCTTTGGCAAGTTCCTCCCTTGGTGGAATCACAATGCTGCTTTGCACTGCTCAAACCTCTATTCTCACCCATTTTATTCACACCAAGTCCAACCAGACATTTCACAGTTCATCCCACTTCAGATTATTTTTCTCCATGCTTATAGGAGAGAGGAGTTCTCGTTTCACCGGCTTTTGGTGGCAGACCCCAAAGCTGAAGGTGTTCCCCTCCTTGCCCCCCTTTTATTTTAATCTTACAAGGAGTGGAATTCCGCACAGCACCACCCATTGTTCAGTAATCATCCTGCTTTATAAATTTTAAAACTTGCTTGTTTTAAATTGGCTTTCAAGTTTATGAGACTTCAGAGAGCACTTCAATCGCGTTTTCATGCGTTTCCCCCAAAGTAGCGAAAGCAACAACGTCAGCGCCTGTTTGTCTGCCTTCCCTTAAGGAAAAAATAAATCCTCGCATCACAGGACGCCAGGAGCTGTCTCTTCTGGAAGAGCACCAGGGAGGAAAAGTCACAGAGACACGGTTTCATTGCGTGCATTGAGTCAGTCCTCAGTGGCGAGCTCAGCGGGCAGCAGGGAGGGAGCCAAGCCATGGCTCCGTGCTGGGAGGGCAGCACCAAGGGTGGGTTTAACCCCACCAGGGAGACGTAGAGACCTCAGGAAGAGCCAAAAGCAGGCAGAAGTACTCTTGGAAGCACTGGAACAAAGGACACTTCACTCTTAAATTTACATCAGGAGCCCATAGAGCAGCACTGGCCTTTTCCATCACAAAGGAGCAGATTTTGTTCGCGCTGCCAAAACCACCAGGAAATATGAAAATGCAATGAGGCTTCATCTTCCATCAACAAATTCATTTTTTTTTCTATAGACTTTCACCCATCCTGGCAGCTGTATGCTAATTTCCCCACAGCTCTGCTTGATTATCACTTGGAACAGATGTTGCGGGCGCTCCGAAATGGGGAGGTTACAAAAACCATTAACCTAGCCCAGCAGCCAGGCTGGGCAGCCAGCGGCTGCAGCTGGCACTTGCTGACAAGGGGAAGGGCTCAGCCCCATCCTGCTGCCGAGTTTCCTCCACCTCAGCACCCCAACAGCAGCCATGGGATCAAAACTCATCAGTGGAAACACCTCGGATATCGTCTGTAAGGCAGAGACGAGCAGATCAAAGCAGATGCGATTTATCCACCTGTTCCAAAACTCAGGGAAATTACCTGCTAAATCCCCATGGGTTTTAAAAACTTGGGCGCTAACATGGATACAATGACTTTTATTTTTTGGAGGTGCCTGTCTTTTGTGTGCGTGCAAACAAAGTCTTTTCAGCCGCAGATAAATCCAGCCGCCAAAGGTTTAGCGCTCCCCACGGAGTTGGTTTCTCCGGTGCAGCCCAGTGTGGCTCCTGGAGTAATTAATGCCAGAATCTGTTTATGACCTTTGAATAAATTGTTCTTTTCTGAAGGGAAAGCTGTTAAACATGTTAGCAAATATAATTAAGAAGTAAGGGGGAGCTGGAGGGGGGGGGACAAAAATCTGGAATTAAATCTCTCTAATTAGAAATGCTTATTGCAACAACCTGGCTAAAAAAAAAAGACTCGAGCAGACACTGTAGCTTCATTAAAGCTTCCTTATTATGCTTTCTGAGATAACCAAGGTGTCAATACAAGGGAAGTTTACTTCTAACCTTTGTGACCCCTAAGAAAAATGCTCCTCAGCGTGGGTAAAGCTTGGTGACGTGCACCCAGACATGCAAGAGGCTGCAGAGCCCTCCAGCCAGGGCTGAGCCAAGCCTCCTTCCAGCCCCGCTGTCCCAGCCAGGGCTGCCTTATCGTGGCTTTATCTCTTCTCCTTCACAGCCTCTGACCACCGCCGCTGTTTGTGTTGCAAGGAACAGGTTTTGCTTCCAAGTGCAGAGGACATTCCACCAAGTTGGCCTCCTCTCGGACCAGGTTCCCACCAGGAGACTTTGGTTACACCACGCAGATCGGTGCCGTGCCGAGCAGCTGGGGAAGCAGCAGGGATTAGATGTGGGAAACGTCCTGACTCCATCGGTACGAGCACCTCCACCACTGGAGAAACCAAAACTCAATGCACGAAGGGATTAAAGTTAAACAAGAGCTGTGCCAGGCCACCCAGCTCCCAGCCTTCGCGCCCTCGCTGCTGCCTGAGCACGCAGGGCGATTCGCAGCTGGCAAGACAGCGAGATGCTGGGTTTTGTTTTAAAGCTTTAGACTCTGGTTTTACAAAGAATGTTTGCTCTGGAGCGGGACGGGCTCCTGCATCTCCAGCTGGTTTCGCAAGCGGACGCCGGGTGAATCACGCCGGTGGCAGGGAGAGCTGAGAGGAGCAGGGGCAGGTGGTGCCGGGAGGCTGCCCTGGGAACATCACCTCCTGGCTCCCTGCTCCAGCCCCTGCAAACCTCACGCCACGCTCACATTTCACGTCCTGCAACTCCGCGTGGAAAAATCCAGCCTTGTGGAGGGAGCTGGGCAGAGATCTCACGCCCAGGCTCCCTACCACTGCCAGCACCAGTTACAAAGCCAGGTTTCACCGCACAGAGCAGGCACGTACAGAAGAGGTGTGCAGGGAAATCCCTGCTCCTCGCCAGCGGCCCCAGCCCAGCCAGCACTGAGCAGGCTCAAAAAAATAAATCCTTGCTGGCCAGCACCTCGGGGCTGTGCTCTGCTCAGCAGCAGTTCCCAGAAAACAGCTCAAAGCTTTGCAGCAGCAACAGAAAAGGAAAATTGAAGATTGTCTCTCTCTCTCCACATATATATATATAAACCCTCTTCAAAGCAACATCCCGGGTTCGCTATAAGTTTGATTTTGCTCTCTCTTTAAAGTCACAATTCTCCCACAGCTCTTTGAGATGAGACTTGCGCTCCCCCCCCACACTCCTCGTGGCTTACCAACAACTTTCCTGGAAGATCACTCACATGTGAAAGTGCTTCCCATAAACACAAAGGGTCTCCATACACACACAAGCCTGCCCCAGATGCTGTACACATTTCCTGTCCCGGGGACATGCCATTCAGCATGGGGGTTGCAGTGTTTAACGCACTCCAGCTCCTCAGAAGAAATTATATGGATATGTACAAGGCATATATGGATGTGTAAGATATGGATGTGTATAATCTTCCCCATTCTTGCTGGGTCTGCTGCCAAGATGAGCCCAGCCTCTCAGAAGCAGGGGTCTGCTCTAAGGAAATGCTGTATCCTTGCATGAACTCGGATGCTCCCAGCACAGCTGCGAACACTCCAAGTACCTGATAAACCCAAAGCAGCCAAACAGCCTGTCCTAGAAAACAACAACAGCTCCTAAAGCGGGTCTCGGGTCAGAGCAGCTTGGGGAATGCATGCTCAGACAGGGTGCTGCTGATCCTGAGCAAGGCGCAGCAATGGGGCTTCCCCACAGGGACCGGGGAGCTTGCCCCATCCGTGGGTCCCAGAGCGGGGATGGATGCTGTGCTCAAGGCTTGGGCACATGCCTGTTTTCCATGCGGCCAGATACTTTTGTCATGCACATGAGTTCTGGGGATTTAACAGCTAATTCTGTGTCTGCAGCAGCAAACACAAATCACTTCTCCCGCTCCTCCCCTTCTCGATCCGCAGCCTGCTCTGCTCCCCGCTCAGCCCCTTTCACAGACCAGATGTTCCATTTAGCAGCAAGCCACTATAAAACACAGCAAAAGATATGAACGCTATAAAAAGGCCAATTTACTCCCCCCCTCCATCAGCATTAAAGCATATGCTCCAAGAGAAAGAGCAAATTTCCTCTATAGGAACTCCTTAACCTCTCCCATCCATCAAGGCAGAGCCAGGCCCTGCCGCAGGGGAGCACAGGGACTCAGGCAGGGCTGGCAGCTGAGCCCGAGGGGCATGAATCCCCCCGACCCCACACCGCTCTTATCACACCCCAGCACAGCTCTCAGCATCTGCATCCACCGTGCCAGGTTCAGCCCTGGGTCAGCCGCCAGCACGGGCTGATGCTGTTCCCGAGCGGGGTGCGCAGGGCGCCGTGCGAAATCGGAGATGCTGCCCGGGTCCAGCAGAGCTGGCAAACCCAATCCGGAGACGTCGAGCGGTGTCACGGCAAATAAAGGCTGATGGCCAGCTGGGTCTCTGCTGCAGACAGCGCTGCACAGCCCGCGGAGGAGGGGGGGGAGCTCGCTGGATCGCACCAGCGAGGAGCCAAGTCAGGATATGACTCAGGTCGGTGGCTTTCCAAGAAGGCAAAGGAGGATCTTCCAGCCCAAGGCTCGCTGTCCAGACAGGGCAGTCCCACGGGTTGTGAAACAAGAATAGACCCCGCGTTATCTCTTGCCACCCAAGCGACGGCGTTAGGCGGAAGAGAGACAATGGGATGGCCGCATCCTTTGTTTTGGGACGGAAAGGGCTGCCAGCCCTCAAATCGCATCGAGACAACTGCTGCGGGCACTTCAGAAGGAGAATGACCCTGAAAAGCAGCGGTGTTCCAAAACACCTTCCATGGGGCTTCTTACACAGCCTGGGAATTTCTAGGGCTGATGTACCACTCCTCAGCGACTTCTCCCAAAGGAGTTTTTCTTCCAGAGTAACCTGGCTTTACTCCTAGACTCAGAATAGCATCCTGATCCCGTCTGAACCCGTACTTGTCCAGTTCTTTCTAGGATGCAGCCAGACTTGTGCAAGAACACCCTCTGACACAGATGGTCAGATGCTCCACTCACCCTGAGCCGAAAGCTTTTTGCAGGGACACATTCGTAACAGCTTTCTTAGCTATTATATTAATTATATTAATATTAAATTAATAGTATTGTATATTATTCTAATAACAAGGACCAAATCCATGAGGCTGGGCTAGTCCAGAACAGGGTCCTGGTCAAACATTCCCAGAAGGAGCAGCAGAAACATCCAGAGATAGGAAAGATTTCTATGATAGCCCCACACAGGGAAAGGAAAGGTGAAAAGAAAAATAACGCACACCTGCAGGGCAAGGTTTGCTACCCATACACAACGCCCACGCTCTGAGAAGGAGCAGCTCATGCTCGCAGGGCTCAGCCCCTGACAAACCCCGGCTATAGGGGATCCCATAGGGGACCCGTGCAGGCGGTGCCCCAGCAGCAGCTCGCTGCTTCAACACAGCCCCGGCCGAAAGCAGTCACGGAGGGTGGGGGACAAGGAGCGGCCGCGCTCGGGTTGTGTCATCGGATGAAGCACAGCCCTGAGCTGCAACCAAAGAAAACAGGAGGGGAGGGAAAAAAAAAAAAAAAAAAAAAAAAGTCATTTTTATTAGAAACAGACCTTTTTCAGGCTGGCTTGTTCATGAAGGAGAAACAACGCTGGGAAGAGGCATTTAATTAAAGCTGGGTTTGAAGTTGTTAAGTGCTGATTTTTATTAGGAGTTGCCCTAAAGAAAAAGGGAAGTCTTTCCCTCTCCTTACAGGAGAAGCATCAGAGGTAACAGCTTTGGATAAGAAAGCAAGGTACAAGGACGGGCAGAACAGCGAACAGCAGCATGTACAGGGGGGCTCAGCTGGGGACAGGGAGGCACAGGGACAGCTCTGCCCTTCAGCCGTGCCCTGAGGGGTGTCTGCAAGCCCACCTGGGCAGCCAAACCCCACCAGTTTTGGGACGGAGACCGGAGCTGTTCCCGGCATCGCAGGGCGCTGCCACCTCCCTGCAGCTCAGCCAGAAGGGTGAGGACGTGGGGGCTGCAGCATGGTAATGTGTGAGTCACCCCAATAAAACGCTCCAGTTCATCTCCTCGGGCTAATACCAACCCCAGAGAACAGCGGGGTTGACTCACAGCTCGCTGGCAGCGGGGACGAGCAGAGGCAGGGAGGGGGAGAGCTGCAGCCCCCCGGGCACGTCGGGGCTGAGGCTTTGCCAGGGGCTGGCACACATTGAGCCCTGTGGGTCTGGGGGGAGCTGAGCAGGGCACGGGCACCCACACAGGAACAGGTCACACCAGCAGTGGCACCAAGCAAGCACTTGGGGTGGGATCGGAGAAGCTGAGCAGCCACAGGGACAAGCTGGATCCAACCGAGGTCAGGGCTGGCATGAGGAAAGACAAAAAGCTGCTCAAAGGAGGAGCATCCATGCTTTTTTTTTAAAAAAAATAAGTAATAATAAAGTCTTTGATCCCTAGAGGTGTTGCCAAGCTCCCTGTACTCACCTGCCCTCCAAGCTGATCCTCCCCACCCAGCACACACACATCCCACAAAGGAGACAACCCCAATGCTCCCACCCCGAGCCCAGCCGTGTTCCCAGCTCTGGCATCTGTAGGGCTCTTGCACAGGAGAAAGGCTGCAAGGTTTCAAAAATTAAAACAAAATCAGCCCTGCAAGACCTAAGTCTGAGAGGCTGCTTAAAGCAGGCTTGAGGGAATCCAAGTGGAGAAGCACAAATACTCAGACACTGGAGGAAAAAGGGTTGTCTCTTTAAGAACGGACAAAGCAGCAGATCAAAAATTTGCCCTGAGGTCAGTCTGAAGCAACATTTCTGTCCAGCCAAAAAGCCGGGTCCCTTCTGGCTCCCGAGGAGCTGAAGCAAGCAAAGGCTGCAGCCCCGCACCCACACCCCGCGATGCTCTGCCCCTCCGCTGGCCACCAACAGCTCAGCACGGCCACTGCCCTCACCTGTGGCATAACCAAAACCCCAGCCCACACCTTGCAGATCTTCTGCTGGAGCGAGCAACCTAATTCCTCACCCGACCTCACCCAAGCTGTTAGGTAAGTCAAGTGCCAGCTGAGAAATTGCCAATTTCTGCCCCGAGGAACCAGCACTGAGGTAGCCCTCTCCCTGGTGGTACCCTCAGCACAAAGGGCCACCACCAAGGACACGTAAGCCAAGCGTTTGTTTGGTTATTTTTTATTTATTTATTTATTTTTACAGCTCCTCACCGTGCTGTTGGGACAGGAGGCAGCTTCCAAGTTCGGTCCCAGCCTGAAGAGGGACCGGCAGTGACTGCTTTTTGGCTTTGTGCTTTGCAAGGCAGCTGTTCATTCAAGAGGCTGCTCCTGCGATATTGAACACAGGTATTTAACCCTCATCAATCACTCCAGAGGGGAGGGGGAAGCTTTCCCTGCTCTTTATGCCTCTTGGCACAGCCAGCAGGATCCATCCGATGCTTTCCGTCACCTTCTGCCCCTGCAGAATACACACGGGCCTTCAGCCCCAGGTTCACTTTTACCTTACAACCTCACCAAACAGCAAGGAAGGGGTACCGCAAGGTTTTAGGGTGCTGTCTGACATCTCCTCCCAGAAACAGAGCAGGAGGCACGAAGGGGAGGACTACAATCAGTTCCTATTCACAAGGCGCTCACGAGTTTGGCCGTACAAAACAGAGCACCTTTTTCCCCACACACACACACTTTGTAAAGCTCAGCACATCCGAACGGGAAGTCACCGAGACACAGTAAACAGCGAGATGTAATGAGGCCGTTTTTTTATAGCTGCTTTTGGAACTGAGCTCGGCTTCAAGGAGCGGAGAGTAAATAAAGAGCAAGGGGACCTGAGCGGGGTAAGCCTCGGGGTAGCTGCACCGAGGAGCTGGGAGAGGGGAAAGCTGAAGGTGTTTAGGGTTTCTTTTGGGTAGGAAAAACCCAGAAGCCCAGTATTACCATTTTGTTCAGGGGAATTACTCTCTGATCTGCAGAAAAGGGCTGGGCATTCCCGGAGCAGTGGCAGTAACTCACATGCTTGTTTGAGGCAGCCCCTGCTCACACAGCCCACCCAACCCCAATAACACACCTTATAGATAGCTATGATCGAGGTTCATGGAAGCAATTACAAGCATCCTAGTTATAAAGCCTCCAAGCAGCATGTTGGAGGTCCCAGAGCCTCGTGGCTAATTGCTGGTGCCCCGTGCACCAACACACCATCTCCGTACACCTGGGGGAAGCAGTTGCTACAAGCCACCTGCTCCCCCCTGTCGTGGCAAATGAACGCCCACATCATCAATAAACGGGACTTGGATAGCAAATTATTCCCATCCTCCGGAAAACAAACCGGCCTGGATGCCTCTGACAGCTCGGGCAGGTGCACGGTGTCACACGCATCCGTCGGGGGAGGCAGTTGTCTGTGTCCTTCCCTAATGACAGCCAAACAGAGCAGTGGGCAGCCAAGTCATCATGCCAATTACGTCTGCTGTGTCTCATCAGTCTCAGGAGCCCTAATAAAACCTCCGGGCACTGCAGACCAAGATGGATTATCCACAGAGAGATGTCAATATGCAACAACAACCACCACCAATTCTTAATGAGCTGACCATTACTGCCAGCTTGACATCTCCACACACACAAATGGGCACATCAAATATATAGGGTTGCTTGATTTCAAGTATCTGGGAGATATTTAAGTGTCCAGGACAACCTCAAATGAAAGGCAAACGCAACATACTAAGGAGAGCCTTCACCTTACAGCAAGCTGCATGATCAGACCCTAGAAGGGCACAGCTGCTTTGGTTGAAGTATGAACTTCCACCAGCCTAAATACACATCGGGGTGTCAGCATCACAGCTGGTAGCATTGCCACAAGGTGCTCAGACAGCCAAGGAAGCTGGTTTGAGCTGCAAAGATATCTGGAGGAGCTGGTCCAGCCCTGGCAGGGTCTCTCTGCCCATGCCCCCACCTGCCCGGAGCAGCCTGCAGCAGGCCTTCCCCACCAGTGTCCTTGGCCCTCCTAGGGAGGATCAATTTTATCCGAGGAAAACAAAAGCAGCCTCGCCCAAACGTGCAATAAAAAGCCCTGCTGAATGCAAGTGAAGAGGCATTTAATTTGTATTTGACCAGAGACTTAACAAAATGATGATTCAGAGCCGATTATTGATGGGGATCTGCAGCTCAGAGCTCCCCACCCTGTTCATGGGACACGAGCACGGCTGAGGTACCCCAGAGGGGAAGGGGGAAAGGAGCAGGGCTCTGGGAACATAGGGATGGGGACTGAGCATTTGAGGGGTGCTACATCTGTTCTCCTTTGTGAACGTGAGGCCTCGCATTGCTCCCAGCTGGCTGAGAGGGCAGGTCAAATTACCCCCGAACCCGATCACAGGAACAGACATACCAATCAATAAGTACCGAGGGCAAGCACACCAGCCCGCTGCTCCCCGCCTCACCACAAACAGCCTCCATGGCTAAAGCAATTAGCAGAAATGAAGTTTTACTCCAGGCTCATCAGAAGTGGCCTCACACCCACTGGCTCTCCAAACAGAGCTGGGTTTTATCGCTGCTCTTTCTGCCCATTCCAGTGAAGGTTCAACAACTTTGGGCTGGCAGCACTCATCCTGACCTGCTGAGACAACATCTCCTGCCTCTGGAATCAAGCAAAAAGCAAACCTGAGGTCACAGCCTGCTGGAGTTATTCATTAAACCCAAGGAGCTAAATCAACGAGTTAAACGAACGTAGCCTAGCATCAAGGAGAAAAGCACTGCTGTGCCCTGGCCTGAGCACCACAGCAGCATGGTGCACACATACAGCAAGGCTTCAGGAGGAAGGCGACACCAGGGCAACTCCACAGCAGGGAAGCAAACCCCTGCAGCCTGCTCCTTGCCGGCCTCGCCGTGCTGCACAGCCAGAGCCACGCCACACCACCTTTGATGGCTGAGAGTGAAAATAAGAGCCCTACAAATCAGCGCGGAGTGGGGAAGAATAGAAAACACACGACAGCGTCTGGGTCTTGGAGCAATTCTTTGCAGAGATGAGATTTCACCTCTGGCCTTTGAAGCGGTGCTCGCCTCCCGCAGAAAGCTGTTTCTCATTACACACCTGCACAACCCCATTTAATTCACTCGGAAAGGTGGAGGACAGAACATCACTGGGGGTTTCGAGTCTATCACAAGTGTCTTGTCCCCTGGCATTTCCAGTGAATTAAAAAAAATAAAAATAAAAAAATCTCTTCTGCAGCCAGGCAAACAGCTGGTTAGCCAGCCCAGCCAGTCAGGCAAAATGCGCCTTCATAATCAAAAACAACCTCTGAAGTTTCAAGGCACACTCTGTCTTGCACATGCCAGCCCCCGTGTCTGAACACATCGCAGCTGTTTGACAAAAATCAGCTCCTGCCTTTTTTTTTTTTTTTTTTTTTTTTTTGAGATTCAGCCCAAAGAAACCCAACCCCGTGCTGGTGGCTGCAGGGGGACACCGAGGGCTGTGCCCAACCCCTGGGCAGGGCTCAGCACCCTCCTGTCCCCCCCAGGGCTGCAAACACAGGGCAAAGAGCAGCGAGATGCTCTTCCTTTAGCTGCCGTGGGGGAGAATTCCCAGCTTCCCAGCTTCAGGAACTGGGAGAGAAACATCGAGTGCCTAAGAGCACACGTGAAGGCTCGGGTCTAGGTGGATCAGCACGAGCTGAACCTCGCTGTAGCAGCCACTATTCCACTGCTCTGCTTGCCTGACCACAAACGGGCTGCCCAAAGCCACCCGACCCCCCGAGCTCACTTCATGCTCTTCCTAAAGCCTGCAAGGCAGCTGGTGGTGCAGCAGAAAGCGATTTCAGCAACAGCTGGGCTGTAAACCCTCACCTCCAACAAGCAGCACCTGCCTCAGCAGCACGAGGCTCCTGACACAGGGGCTGCAATCTAGGGCAGCTCCCCATCCTTAAAACCCTGCCTATTTCCCCACGGGGCAAATATTAAACCGAAGTTCAGTTGTAGGACTCTGATGTGCCAGTCCCTGCACAAGTGCAGCTCCAGCGAGATGATTTACGGTCGGTAACATCAGCAGAAGGCAGTTTGATGGGTTTACAGCCTGGCGAGCCCAGAGGAAGCCCCGCAGCACTGTTCCACCCCGGGAAGAGCCCTCAGTGCGCGCTGTTTCCCTATCACCAGCAGGTCCACGTGCCAGCAGGAGTGCTCACAGACAGAGCTGCCCTTTCACCCGCATGGTTGGGGTTTTCCACCCTGGCTGGCCATGGGATCAAGGTCTCCATCTCAGCTGCTCCTGTGCATGCGGCAAAACACGCTTTGGGCCCCAAAACACGGCTCAGTTTGGCGCCCAGCACCCCGCAGGCGAGCTGTCCTCACCCACAGCAGCTCCCCCAGTGCACGTGGCTGTGCTTTGCTGGCTGGGGAGCCACAAGGGCCACAATCCCACTGTTACCCTGAACAAAACTCTGAGAAAAAAAAAAAAAGAAAAAAAAAACACACAGGGAAAGGCGCTTGTGGGTAGGTAGCGTGCTTGCACAGCAGAACTCCAGATAACGTTACGTTATTTATCTGTGAATGCTTTGACACCCAGATTCTCACATGCCCTCGTGACCAGGAAATTTCCCCTCCCTTTCTACCAAGCTCTGAGCTGTTCAAACAGGACAGCAGCTTCCCAGCTGCCCGTGGGCACGGCAGCTGCGGGGCCAGGGACGCACGGCCAGGTTTTGTTGGTTTCTCATCGATTTTCATTTCCCGATTTCCACGCAAATGCCGCGTGGCTCAGCACGCGGGAACACGGAGCGCTGCAAACCAGCGGGCCAGAGCCGATTTGGCGTTCAAGCATCCTTCCACCAAAACAATCCCAGATGGAAACACGCCCAGGGAGGGAACCCTAAAGCCTTAGGGTCACCCGACCCCAAATCCCGGTGGTGGGGAGCGCTGAGCCCGGCCCCACAGCACTATGCCCCCAGGTCCGGGGCAGGCTGGCAGAGCACCTGGGGAGTGTTTTCTTCTCGTTTTTGATCTTTTTGGGCAAACTTTCGCCCTTCGGGCCAGCAACCCTGCCAGGACAGCGCTCAGAGCGCCACTCCTGCAGCGCATCAAAGCCGAACATAAGCCTCGAGAAAAGCCCTGGAAGTAACCACACCAGCCTCATCCCGGCCGTGCTGGCTGCTTTTGTTTCGAGAGGGCTATAAATATGGGGGGGGACACACAGCCTGCCTTCTTCCCCGGGGCGGTTTCTCCCCCCCCCCCCAGCCCCCTTGTGCAGCCGCTGCCGGCTTCCCAGCGCTGAGCCCCGGCGCTGGGGCTGAGCCTCGGGGTGCGGGGGGGGGTACGGGGCTGGGAGCTAAAATAGGGGGGTTGGGGGCTAAGGGCAGCCGGGGGGGCTAGAAAAAAAGCTCTACACACACACACACGCACACACACATACACACACCTATCCACGCCCGCACTCACTCATCCCACGAAGTTTTGCAAGAACAACACAAAGAGCCCTATACGCATACCACCACCCCCCCCCAAAAAAAAAAAAAAAAAAAAAAATCCAATGAATACCTGGGACATCTGGGGCCTGAAGTTGATGTCCTTGAGGTCGATGGAGCCGGGGGAGAGGTTGTGGAGCAGCTGGCACAGCAGCACCCCGTCCCGCAGCGCCTGCGCCAGGTCGAAGACCACCGCCGAGGGCCAGACCACCCGGTGGTTGGGGGGCAAAACTTTGCAGTCGATGAGCCAGCGGCCGCACTGCCTCCACTCCTCCATGGCCGCAGCCTTCCTCCTCCTCCTCCTCCTCCTCCCTGCTCAGGGGCAGCGGGCGGTTGCCCGAGGGGCTGCTCCGCACCGCGCCGCCGCGCTACCGCCCCGCTCCATCGCCGCTCGCCGCCCGGGGAAGCATCGGCGGGGAGGAGGAGGAGGAGGAGGAGGAAGGAGGAAGGAGGAGGAAGGGGAGGAGGGGGACGGCGCCGAGTTTTCCGGCGGAGGGCTGCCCCTGCCCCCGCTGCGGCCCCACCGCCGGGGCTAGGCGCGCCGCATCGGCCCGGGAACAAAGGGGCCGCCCCCGCGCAACTTCGTGTCCCCCCTCCCCAGTCCGGGGAAACTTGCTCCTGCTGCTGCTGCTGCTGCTTTTGCTCCTTTTGCTGCTTTTGCTCCTGCTTTTGCTCCTCCTGAAGCTGCTGCTTCTGTTCCCGAAGCTGCTCTCGCTCCTGGTGCTGCTCCTGCTTTTGCTCCTGCCCCGGCCCCACCTGCACAGCCGCGGAGCTGGCGCTGGGGACGCCCCCGCTGCCGTCGCGGGTGGGAATTTGCTGCCCCCCCCCCTCACCACCACCCCCGGGCCGAAGCCCCCGCCCCGCCGGGAGGAGCTCCCGGCCCGCCCCCGCCGCCCCTTTGTCTGCGGGAGCGCTGCACGCCTCCTTTCCTTCCCTTTTATTTTTTTTTTATTTTCCCCTTTATTTTCTCTTTTTGCACCCCCCCGCTCCCTCCTCCTGCAGCTCCCCGCTCCCCGTCCTGCTGCGGACCCCCCCAGCCGCCCGCTGCTCCGCTCCCCCCCGGCCCCCGTTCGCATTTGGGGTCCCCAAGACCCCCCCCAGCACCCTCCCGGCCCTCCCCCGAGCAGCCGCTGCTTTGTCTGGCTCCACGCTCCCCCTCTCCGGCTCGTGTTTGGGCTGCAAATACTGCAGGGGAGATGTTTAACCCAAACAAGCGATCGTGTTCCTTGACTTTCAAACACGAAGACAACTCCTATAATTAATTACCAGCGTATTTATTGCAAACCTCAACTCTTGGCCATTAACTCCTTGGCAGCAAACTCCTGAAAATCTCTAATTTTCCCTCGGTGGCTCCCATCCAAATCAGCACACTTCAGAGCAGCCTCTTTTCAAATCTGGTCTGAGTTTTCTTTGGAGATCCTCTCCCAAGAGTTTGTCAATTAATTTTCGTCCTGGCTTTCCAGATAGCCAACACCGGAAGCCGAGGCTGGGACGAAGGGAAGCTATTAACCTGGATGTCAAACAAATGCAACGCTAATCTCTTCCAAATGTAGCCAAGTGGAGATAAAGAAGAAAGAGCAACTCTGCTGGCATGACCCTTCGCTTCCAGGATGGGAAGGAAGATCCCTGTAAAGAATGAAAAACAATTGTTTGATATTCCAAGGACAGTCTGGCGAAGCTTTTTTATTTTATTTTATTTTATTTTCAAATAGCACGGGAAGTGCTTCTTTTAGCCTAATGTGCTGGCGCTCGGTCTGCCCCCGGTCTGGCTGTGTGTGGTGCCTGGTGCACCTCTGGCAGGGCAGGGTGGGTGCGAGTATAAACGGAGAGGGAGCAGCATCCCTGTGCCCCGGCCTCGCAATCAGAGCTGTGCCCTGCCCTGGGTGTAGTGGGGAGCATGCTGATCTGCAGCTCCCCGTACCCTGCGGAGGTGATTTCTCTCCATAACTTTCTCATTCCTGAAGTTCACCATTAAGCCTCTCTGCCTGGGCTCCAGCAGCACCCAGTGGGCAGGAGTCACGCAGCCATTGAAAGGCGTGGAGTCCCGCCAGGGATAATTTTGGGTCACTGAGCCCTAGTCTGCCCTGTGAGATCAAGTCTGTAGGTAGAGGGCTACAGAGGAGTTTATTATATGTGTATAATTAAAGCTGCTTGCTATGGCCTGGCTTTTTTTACTGCATAATAAAACCCCTGCTTGGCCCTCGGACACTCAGGACCGATCGCTGCAGCTGCAAAGCCAGC
Source organism: Aythya ferina (assembly GCF_964211825.1). Lineage (NCBI taxonomy): Eukaryota > Metazoa > Chordata > Aves > Anseriformes > Anatidae > Aythya > Aythya ferina. Next base: position 5,659,950 of record NC_140318.1, read on the forward strand.
ATCTGCGTGGGAGGTGCTGAAGCAAGGACGCTTCTCACCCACCTCTGCAGCAGGAAAAACAGCTGATAGCAGGGATTTCTGAGAGGGGAAACAACTGGAAGGCAAAGCTCGGCGACGAGCGTGCAGCCAGCACGCACTCTTGTGGGCTGCGAGCTGCAGATCATACAAACGTCCTGAACCAGGGGAGTACGGGACAAGCAAAGAGGATCTAGGAACTGCTTCCAGTGTGAACCTAAAGCTGAAAGGGGGATTGGACAAATGAAAAGGAGCACGGGGTGGGTTTTGTGCTCGAGCTGGTGCTCCCCTCTCCTGCCCCTTGGCTCTGCTGGGAATGACAGTTAGAGAATGAAGGACAGCCAAGGAATGACAGACAGCCTGGGAATGAGAGACAGGCAGGGAACGAGAGACAGCCAGGGAATGACACGCAGCCAGGGAACGACAGACAGCCAGGGAACGACAGACAGGACAGCCTGGGGCAGCGGCGGAGCTGCTGGCAGAGGCTGACACCACCCTCTGCTGGGCACCCAGCGCGCTGCTCTCGGCGCTCGTGGCCCATCCTCGTGTTGCTTTCTCAAGTGAGAGGCCTGAGAGATGAGCGCTGGAAAAATACTAAAACAGAAGTAGTAACAGAAGGGGCTTCGTGGCTTTTCATCCCCGGGGTCTCAGTAACTCGGTGCCGGCAGGAGCCCCCAGCTGGAGCACGCAGAGAAGCTGCCACCTCGCTGCCTCTTAGGAACATCCATCTGAAAATCTCCCTTAAATACCAGGGCCGTGCCTCCACGAAATCCCCATTTCCGAGTGTCCATGGATTGCCATTGCCACCTTCTGGATCAGGCTGCGTGTGCACCAGCCTGTCCCACAGGACACCCATCTCCAGCTGGGGCCTGGCTGCCCGGGCAGGAGCTGTCAGCAGTCACCGTGCAGCCTGGCACCGCTTACATCGTGCCATGAGACCCTGTGGGCTCCCTTCTCAAGCTATTTTAGGAAAGCTGCGGGAGGCACAGCTCGGCCAGCAGTGCTCAGCAGTGGCTCTTGCTCGATCCTCGCGAGGGACAGGTCGCACGGCTGCGGCTGGTGCAGGCAGGGAGGAGGAAGATGCAGGCAGGGAGGAGGAAGATGCAGGCTGCACACCCCACGTGGATAATCAGGGTTGAAGTGCTGTTGTCAAACTACAACTATTCACCGGTGCAGACAGCAATTCTGTCTGGCTCACCGCCTGCTGTAAGCACCTGATCGACCTGCCCAGACAGCTCGTGGCCTGGAAGAGGGATTGCAATTATCCTCCTGCTAGCAGCCCTGCACCCCTGCCAGGACAGCCCGAGGCTGCTGTGGAGCTCCTGAACCCCTGCACACCCAGAGCAGCCGATGGGGGTAAGTGCCTGCAGGCTGGCAAAGGGGAGCAGGAAAGCAAAAAGCAAATCTGGTTCCACTCAGTGATTTCACATTTTGCTCTGCAGCTTCCACAGGGAGGGGCCTGGGCTGGCTCCTGTCTCTGCTGTGCTAGCGGGAGGGGATCAGGCGGAGTCGGGGCATCTCCAGTGCTGACCACGTCCATGCGTCCATCCTCCCGTTGTCCTTCCTTCCTTCCCTCCTCCCCTTGACGGGAAGCGGGCAGGAATTCCTTTTCTCTCCCTCTGTGCTTCCGCGCAGCCTTTGCTTGTTTCTCCCTCCTCCTTTTCCCTTTTATTAAATTACCCTCATCTCCCCCCACGGGTTGTTTTTTCCCTTTCCAGCATACTTTCCTCTCCCCCCCTTCTAAGGACGGGGAGTGTGAGAGCGGCTGGGGCTGCGTTCAGCTGCCCAGCAGGGCAAAAACCCCACCAGGGCGCTGCCTTAGCGGGCGCTAAGAAGCTTGGCAGCTGAGATTTACCTCCACCAGCATATAAAATAAATAAATAAATAAAAATAATAAATAATAAATAAAAATAAAATAAATAAGCAAATAAATAAGTAAACAAACAAGTAAATAAATAAATAATAATAATCTCCCTTCGCTCAGCTCTCTTGCTCCGTGCCAGGGGAACCCCAAGATGCTGCTGTCGGGGCGCTGCTCGCCCCAAAGCCAGCACCGGGAGCGGCTGGGGGCGGGCAGGAGGCGAGCACCGGGTCCCCCCCGAGTCCCCCCCGGTCCTCCCCGGCTCCGCCCCGGCCCCGTCCTCTCCCCCCCGCCGTTGGCTGCGGCTCCTCCCCGCCGTGATGCGCTCGGGAGGCGCCTCCGCAGCCGCTCCGCGGAGCCGCGCCGGGGCCGAGCCGAGCCGGGCCGGGCAGCGCAGGCACGGTGGGGCCATGGGGGGCAGGGAGCGCCCAAGGGTGGGGGGCACCCTAAAGGGGGGCAAGGGGTGGGGGTGGGAAACCCGTGGAAGGGTGGGAAAAGGGTGGAGGGAGGGGAAACGGGGGGCGGTGCCAGGCCTTGCTGTGACCCTCGCTGTGTGTCCCCCCCCCCTCCAGGTTGAAGCCCCTCGGAGCGGTGCTGTCGGGAGGTGATGGGTGGCCCAGGAGGGGTGCGGAGACGTGGAGGCAGCGCCTTGGGTTGTGTTGGGCGCTATCCGTCAAGAAGGGACTGGGGGAGCGCCGGGCTGGCGTCGGCGTGAGGTCACGCAGGGGTGCTGAGGTCACGGACGGGTGCTGAGGTCACGCACGAGGTCACGCACAAGCCTGGATGCTGCTGGTGGCCCCTTAGGTGTGCCCTACAATTCGGGGCTCCATCCTTTGGAGAGGTGACCCTCAGCCGGAGCCGTTTGCCCCATTACTCCCAGCTTCGTGCGCCCGGCCCCTCTGCAAGATGAAACGGGCACCAGCACCACCGCTGGATGAGCTTCTGGAGAAGCCCTGGTTTGTTCCCTAAGCAAGGCCAGGCTGCCCGCTGTGATTTTCGGGTGCGCACATCCCCGTGCCCTCTTCTGAGGGGCGCTGGTACCAGGCATACAGCTCACAGCCCCCAGGAGCTGTGCCCCTGGGGATGTTCTCCCCTGAGCACCAAGCTGCCGTCGGTCTGCACCGCCCCAGCGGGGTGTATTTCGGAGCTGCCGGGAGGAAGATCTCGCCTTTGAAGGCGCCCTTGAGCAGATGACTGACAAGGTGATGAACGGGAGGGTGCCCCTGCCCGAAAAAGCCTTGTCCGAGGGCTATGCCCGGCTGCGCTACAGGGACACCTCGCTGCTCATCTGGCAGCAGCAGCAGCAGAAACTGGAGTCAGCGCCGCCCAACACATACCTGAGCCGGAGCCGCAGCATGTGGTACTCGCAGTACGGCAACGAAGCCATCCTGGTGCGGGACAAAAACAAGCTGGATGTCTCCAGGGACACGGGACAGTCCAAGTTTTGTGCTATCATGTAATTCCGGTGGCTGGGCACCAGAAATCTGCACGTGGAGACGAACCAGAGTTGCAGCAAGCTGGAGGTGGAGGGCTCGCGCCGTGCCACCAGACCTGCGGCTAAGGCCGGGTGTGGGATCGGTCAGGAAGGCTGCTGGAAGTTTATGTTGATTTTTGCTGTCGGTAGCATCTGATTTTGCATGTCGTTGAGTGTATATAGCAAAACCAGCCTCGCTCAGGAACTGATAAGCCTGTGTTTGCCGCCTAGCATCATCAGCAGGGTCCGTGCTGGACCATGTGTTGCTTTAAGTGGCTTGTGTACCGTGAACAACACCCGCTGCCATTTGGGAACTGGCCCCAGCAGGCACTTTACCTTGCTAGTCCTTAGGCATTGCCAAAGCTCTGCGAACACTGGTGGGAGATAGGCGAGTCTAGATTGGTTTCCGCTGAGATTAAGATTTTAGGAAGATTATCTGCTAACACACACAGCCAGTACTTGCTCTGCTTGCCCTGTCTGCCTTTAATTACTTCCCTGGAAGTGGTCTCTTAGAACCAGGTCATGAAGTTAAATGAAAGGGGAAGAGGGAAAAAATGTGTTGAGATTTTTATCTGAGCCTTCAAAATACTTAACAGGAAAGGTGCACTGCAGCTTCATCGTCTGCAAAGCAAAGTGCCCTTTCACTTTGGCATTACAGAAATAAATTACAGACAGGACTTCTGGAGCCAGTGCAGCCGAGTGCCTTCCTGCAGCAAGATCCCCAGCCCCATTAAAGCTTGCACAGGCCCCAGCTAATGCTCCAGGAATGCATTGCCGGGTGAACCACCTGAGAGGGAGGGATGGGCCTAAGAGAGCAACAGGAAGAAAGCTGCTGTAAACACACACATCTCCAGCCTACTGAGGTCTGCTTTGCACGTAGGTTTTACTGCATGTAGGAGCTTGAAATGATTTCTAATTCCGGTTGGATAACATCTCTTGCTTTAGTAGATCTGGTACACATACATTGTGTCTGGCAGCATTTGTTTCAACCAACTGAAGGGTTTTAGGAGACAAAAATACTAGTGTTATACCTCTCAGCAATGGGTCCTGCTCTCAGGTTGTTGCTGTTGGAGCCGAGTCCCTAACTTCCTCATGACAAGGTCAAGCTGAGGACCCAACCCAGCAAGCACCTAAACCTTTCTTAAAGACAAAGCAGAACCACTTCCAGGGCTGCTAATTATGTTCCCAGGGTTCAGCATTGAAGTGTAACATCGGGCTGAGCTCTGTGTGCTCAACCCAGCAGTACTTGGACATGGGCTCAACTTCCAGCAAATCAGTATTTGATGTTGACTTCAAGGTGGATTATTTACCTGCCTAAAATTAGGCACAGTCAGTACCGCTATCATATTTATCTAAAACCTCTCCCTTTAAGCATTTCTCAAGCACTTTATTTTTTTTTAATATAGCAAAGAAGAATTTTCTCCACCTCTCCCGTGCGCATTAAATGCACAAACACTGAGGTTTGCTGAAGTTGATGTGTTGAGCAGAACATACCTGTGTTACTGTGAGATCAGAGAGGTTTGGTGTACTCAGCCCTGATCACTATATTCACTGCAAAACGTGGGCAGCTCATTTTTTTAACGTAACTATTTATGCATGTGTTAATGTTTGGTACCTTGTGTGTGCTCATAAAACCAAACCTGCTGAGATGGACCTCGGTGCTTCCCAGCCGTAGGCATCGCTCTGCACGCTCAAAGAGTCCTCTTGGTCTTGGCAGGACGAGCTCTAGCTGAGAAATATTTTTGGTGTATGGTTTTTCAGCTGGGGAAGAAGCATCCGGCAGGATTCACAACACTAACTGGACTCAGAAAGCTGCTGGCAGGGCAGCAGAACCACTGTACGGAGTGGGCTGGTTAAGGCAGGGCACTGCCTGGGACACGAGGCGCACCTGGGGCTCCAGACAGGTGAGCACTAAAAAAAAAAAAAAAAAAAAATGGGCAGGAGCCTGGCCCCAGGGCTCCCCTGGGAAGCACAGAAGCAACCTGGCAAGGCAGAAGTGGGCTCAGGACTTTTCCAGCAGCCCAGGGGAGCGCCCTAATCCTGGGAGTTTAAGGAACGAGGGAGAACAACAGCACATCCCCAAAGCCAGCTGTTCATTTTCTTTACTTTTCTTATAGAAAAACCGCATTTATTTTTTTAATTTCAGTAAGAAAGATGATTTATTTTGGGTATAATCAGTCCCTTTTTGTTTATGTGGCTGGTAAACCAAAATTCAGCTTAAAACGTTAAAACTATTCAGGAATAAAAGCTTAAGTGTGTACATAAGTTCTTCCAGGACTGAGGGCAGACAGGACAGTAAGAGATGCTTGACTTGTTCTTCCCTCTCGTGCCCGTGAGTGTGAGTGCAGTTTCCGTAGCTGTGTCCTCATTAGTCACAGCAGGTTTCTGGGGTGGCTGCTGCGAAGCGAGCATTTCTGTAAGGCAGGTGGGTAGTGTTAATGCACTGGTTTAAAATGCTGTTTTAGCCTCTTTGGTTAAGTGCATTAAAATTATTTAAACGCATCGTTGTGTGCAGGCGTGCGTTTTTCTTCTGCATGTCCCTCAGCAGGGGGTTACCTCAGGTACTGGTGGGGCCCCCCTGAAGTCACAGCACTGCTGGAAAAGATCACTTGTGGAGGCAGCAGCCTCGCAGGAGAATTTTAAAGTCTAGGTTGGAAAAAAAAAAAAAAAAAAAAACGTTTCCATGGGTTTCCAAGGGCTAAGCAAAAGAGGTTTGCTGAAACCTTCGAGATCACGGCTTTTAAGCCCAGCGAGCAGGAACAAGGTTAGAAAAAGATTAACCCTGCAGGAACCTGGCTGTTGTAACCCCTACTATATAAATAAACCACCAGGCATCCATCTGAGAAAGCTAACAGAAAAAAAAAATAACCTTCAGTAACCAAAATAGCTTTTGGCCATCATACAGCAATGTCAGGACTGTGCTGTGAATGCAGTCAGCCGCTGTAGGACCCCCATTTCCCAACTGCATCTCCTATGTCCTGCTTGCCCTGGGCTCACTGACCTGCGGGGCCAGCAGCCGCAGCTGGTGAGAAATTCCCTCTGGTTTTTTAAGGTCTTGGTGGCTGGAAAATAGCATTAAACTTGGGTGAGATTTTCAACCTCCTTGTATTCAGCTCAACTTACCTTTATCAGGTGCAATTCTCACAAGGTAAGGCCCCTTCAGATGATAGGTTTTTCTAGGAGGGGAAAACGTCCTTCCTTGGCTGCCCCCCTGCATTAAAGCAGCCCAAAACCCTCACAAAAAAAAAAAAAAAAAAAAACAAACAAACAAAAAAAAAGGTGTATTTAGCATATGGCAGGTACTGAGATGTGATTCAGAGCCCCCCAGGCCAAGCTGGCAGCACCCCAGACTTGCCCTCTGCTCTGCAGGCAGTTTGCTCCCAGGAGTGCAGCACACCATCCGTGCTAACAGCTGGGCTTGCAAAATAATTCCCAAATTATTTCACTTAGTATTTTTATGTTTGTTTGGTGGCAATGCTACTCTACCAATTGGTAGGTCAAAGCCCCACTGGTTTTCAGCTGAGCTGCCACACCTGAAAGGGAAACTGAGGAAAAGAAGAGGAGAGGGGAAAATATAGTATAAAACTGCACACACAAAACAATTTTTCTTTTTATTATGAAAACAAAACAAATGCCCCAGGACCAGGGTCCATTACCAGTAACATCAAAGATTACTTTCTAACTTTTTTTAAAAATTCTGTTGTGTTTGAGGCCAGCAATTTGCAATAAACAAGCTAAACTACTTACATTGACTTTTTTTTTTTTTTTTTCCAGTAACTGACATTTACAGGAATATACTAGAAATGGCACTAAAAAGTTTTAAGAAAAAGTTACGGTAAATTTGCATGCACATCATACAGAAAAGTAACATTTTTTTTTTTAAATATTAAAAAAAGGAAAAACAAAACAAATACAACAACAAATCTTTCTGGATTGGTTATGCCAGTATCAGGGATAAGTTCTAAGTGGCCTGTGTCAAATCCTAGCTGGTGATTTATTTATTTTTAAAAATGACATTTAAAAAGATATGCAAATACCATTTTTGCTTTAAATGCATCTCATTGTTTTACAAGCAAGATAATGCTGCTAGTGTAACGCATCCTCGCCCTAAATTTATCTTTGACAGTGCAGAGCCTGCCCAGTTAGCCCTAGTGGTAACTGCTCATGTAGTAGAGTATTCCTTTTTTTAAAAATTACTAAAAAGGTTGTGTTTTGTGTTTTTTTTTTTTTTGTTTGTCATGCCCCAATCCCTTCCCCCTAGCTCCAACCCCAGCTTTAAAAAACATCATTCCTTTCAAAACAAGGAAAAAATTAAAAACTGGTCTAAGAGTCCCCAAAACAGAGAAAGAACTAGATTAGGTAACTGCAGTCTGCTTCTACCACATAGAGAACATGGAAAGAGACCTCACTGGGTAACTAAATTTGTATATATACACGCACACACGTGCTTGTGTATGTGTGTGTGGGTGCGTGCAGCGATTGTGCACACACCCCACAGACATCAGCTACATAGTCCTGAAATATCAGTTCTACAGTTACAAACCCTGTCGGTAGGAAAGTTTAAAATCACATCGATACAAAACTGAAAAGATTTTGTATAGACAACATTTGGTTAGCAGAAAACTGTCGGACTCGACAGATTCCTTTAGTAGATAAACCAGGGCCTGAGCCCACGGGATGCGGATCTCCCTCTGGTCCCATTGAGCCTACATCTGATGGTATGCCAGGAGACAGGCTGACCTTACAATCAGATAAAAGTTTAACAAAGTTTTTAAAGGTGCAGTAATGCTGGTTGATTGGTATTAGGTCTGGTCAGAAATCGTTTTGTCAAAACAGGAATTCTTCAGAAAAAACAGTTTCAATAAAACTATGTGTGTATGTATACATATGAAATCATACTGATTTCAGTGAAATTTCCCCTGGAAAACAAAGTTAGACTTTGTTCATTCAAGAAAAAATCCTACCATAAAAAATTCAGTCTTTTTCATTCTGAAGTTTAAAAATGCCATTTCAAATGTTACTTACACATTAGATCATTTCCAAGTTATTTCATGACATCTGCACTGACGTGTCATGCAATACAAACTCGGTTAAATAAATGCTCTATTGTTTCCGTTTCCAACTCATTAAGGGCAGCTGCTACTTACTATGGACTGAAAACATCTCTTCTTTTCAGGAGACACTCTGATCTGGATGTACAAGAGGCACCACTACTGACATATCAGGAGATAATGAGCACTACAAACAATACGAAAATGAAAAAAAATCTAAGAACATTTTGCAGTGAAGAGTCACCGATTTTTTTTTTTTTCCCCTGAAATGGTCACGGCAAAATGGATTTATCCTGTGAGCTGCCATTCATTGGAAAACATCTTACTTTCCACGAAAGTTTTCCACCAAATAGAGAAGCCCAAGTCGCAGCTGGCTTATCAAGGATAGGCAGGTGCCTCTTCATCTTTCCTTTTTTTTTTGTTTTGTTTGCTTGTTTTCCTTGCAAATCCCCAGGCTAGGACAAGTTTGCCAACTAAAGCAGGGATCCTCCTCCAGCACTGCAGACAGTCCCAGGCCAGGCCCCTTTCCATCACTTCACGCTTGTTTCCAACCCTTCGGCTCCAACCTTTCCACTTGTCAGGACAGACCTACGTGTCCAGGTGGGTGTCTGCACCCTGGCCTCAGCGTCAGGGGACGGCGGCGTGCTGCAGAGCCAGGTCCTTGGGCTTTGCATGGTGGTGATGCTGGTGAGAGAGCTGCTGGGCGGGCTGCCACTGCCTCCAAATGCTGGCTGGGGGATGTTCTCTGCACAGGAGCACCTTTTGTCCGGGGCGACCATCACCTTACATCAACAGCATAGCTCAAGTGAATGCAGGAAAGGATTTCAGCAGGGAAAGCCGGGAGCCAGTTTCTCCAAGCTGTCGTGGTATTGAATTGGTAGCAATTAATTTAATTAAAAGTACTAGTTAGTTTTGATAATGCAAGTCTCAGACACTAGGAGAAAGACAGATGAAATCCAAGCTCATTAAAAAAAAAAAATAAGCTTAATTAGGTGTATATTACATCTCCTCATAGTAAAATTCTGAAAATATATTACTAAGTATCTGTCTAGGGGAAGGTGTTTTTTTTTTTTTTTAAGGGCAGAATTTAAAAAAATATAGCAACTAAAAATAACTTCATTGTTAATGGAAAAGAAAAATCATTAATTTCAGCAAGAATCAGAACACACTAGTCCACGCATTTTCCAACACTACAGGAAACTCAATCTGCAAAGATTGGAGGGCTTTCTGCCAGTGGGCCAAGCACCCCAGCAATTACAAAATGAGCTGAGGACGTCCAGCTACTTACAGCAGCTTACAGAGCATCTCTTTCAACCCTTAACAGAAAACGGGAATTCCTTTCTACAGCAAACTGCAGAGTGCTATTGTCACTACAGAGATAAAAGACACAGACGGGGCCAGTAGGCTGTATGAGATGCACATCTGAACAACCTGAAATGCTGATCCTTGAAAGATGGATTTCTAAAGGCCAGATGCAAGAATAAACTTCCTGATAACACCATCTCCTAAGGGGCTGGCTAATAAAACCTCAGGTTTTCACTAAGTGACTGGCAGCTGAATGTGGATGCAGTAAGTGCAAACCATGGAGTGCTAACAGCAGGCTGGCCCCGCAGCCCCCTGGCTTTTCAGCAAAGGGCTATCCCCCCAGGCTCCACGTTTCCCAGCACACCAGCTCCTGTCCTAGCTCTTGGAGGCTGACTGTGCAACAAAAATCCCGTGCCAGGGCTGAGGAGCCCTTTGAGGCCACTCCTCAGCAGGGTGAAGTTCAGGGCTACGCCACAGCAGAGATGCAGCCTTCGGGGCTGGTGCTGGGAGAAGGAAAGGCATAACTTTCTGTTAAACTCTGTATATTTTCTTTACAATAAAAAGCTAAAAAGTTAAGAATTTACAATAAATTTCTGCCCCTCAGATTACAAATTTTATATAATTATAGAACTGGTGTTTTCCTAAAATTGGATTATAAAAATCAAACCCAACGCTGTTCTACCAAAAAAAAAAAAGAAAATGGAGAGGGGAAAGACCTGTGGAAATAATACAGACAAAAAATGTGCTGCATCAAGAAATTACATCTACCTGTATGTCTTCAAAATTTGTACAAAACAGGAAATAAAGGGGCTGAAGTGAAAGGACAAAAAGAAATGAACACACAAAACATGACAGAGCACCAGATACACAATAGACTGGACTGTAGCACCTGTAGGTATAAAGTCCTATGTATTTAAATAACATGTTTATTTTTTTGTTGCTGTTTTTTTGTTTTGTTTTGTTTTTTATCTGGTTCAAACCACATTAAAAATCTGCATTTCTGCTGGTCTTGTTATTTTTTTTTTAGTAAATTTTAAATGACCAGTAGTGTTTAATAAATAAAGTACTTATATATACATGAAATTAGGGACAATGGAAATGGAGTGTATTGCAGCAGTGCAGGTCGAAACATTCGTCTGACTCTGAAGAAATTGATAGCCTCAAAAAAATTGCCTCTAACCCCCCCACCCTCCCTCCCTTACTATTATTGAGGTAAACATTTCAGTGTCTGGAAACCTCCTTTCTGTGTGACACAGAAATAGCATTCCCCTTCTAGGAGCTCATTGCAGATACAGAGATAAGGGGAAAAACAAAGGAAAAGACAAAACCAACATCCCTCTCCAAGTCCCCTGCCAGCTCAGCCTCAGCTGGGGCTCAAGTGCTCTTTTATTTTAAGCCCAGACTGAGGTGCTTGTCATGGAGAAAGTACTTAAGCATGTGTCTAATAATGAGCACATGACGCCTTGGTCACTCTGCAGGGATCACTCCTTGAGGTCCAGCTGAGGACTTGCAGCCAAAAGCTGTTTTCAATTAAACGAAAACTTTCATAGACAGTGTCAATTTCCTGGAAATTATCTATTTGATGTTAAAAATAACATTTCCAAGAAACCTGAGTGTCCCTCGCTCTCTTCTTACCAAAATATTCCCAAGAAAAATAAAAATTTTAGTGGAAAAGACTAGAAATGCAGACACTTCTATTGCTCATGTGCTTAAAATTAAGTCCATGCTTAAATACCTTCCTGAACAGGTGCCTATGGCCTCTACGAATATTAACAAAAAATGTTAGCAATCCACAGTACATGAGAATTTTTTGTTTTTTATGTAAAAAGATGATAGCATCTGACATTTTCATCACACTGTAGACTTTGAGATTAAGAATACTAGTGCTAATAACAAATACACCAACTAGTTCCAAAGCTAACATCTTTCAGATACAGTACCATTTTACAGAGATTCCTTTTTTTAAAAAAGTTTTTCTTTGTGTGAGCCAGGTGGGCTTATTAAGAGAACATTTCTGGGGAGAGGGAAGGGGCAGGAGGGAAATGTACTACAAACCTTGCAGAACCTTCTAGTGATCTCCTGCTAAGAGTTCCAAGTTCTTCCATTTTCAAGAAATCTTCTTTAGTTAAAATGTATTTTAGAGACTTTATGCAAAGGGAACTATTTGTCATAAAGTCTAGTCACACACACACACGCACACGCAAAGATCTTTGACCTATTAAAAGAGCGCCCCCCAAAAAAATGGAAGATACCTTTTATAACACTGAATTAAAAAATAAAAAAAACAAGTCAGAGAGGAAAAAAAAAAAAAAACCTGACCACTGTGGAACGAGAGCAGTATATTAAGGAGAGAAAGGAACACTGCAGAGCATCGGTGAGAGTGATGTCCATTTTGTGTGTAAGTGTCCGTAACTCATTCAGAATCACTGCTGTCCGAGCTGGAGCCGCTGGAGCTGCTGCTCCCAGACTCAGAGGAGCTGCTGCTGCTGAGCCGGGAAGGGCCTCCAGAGGGAGCAGAGCCGGATTTCTCTGCAGGAAAAGAGGCAGTGAAGCAGTTACTTGCAAGGAACTGAACTAGAGAAGGTTTGCCCACAGCTTTTCTCATCCACTGCTTCATTTACAACCTCGCTTTGCATGGCCAGCTTATTTACCCATTAGCTTTACTCGCTGGAATGGAGCCTGGCCCGTCAGAGGATGAATCTCCTCCAAGACACCTCCTGTTTAGCTCCAAGGGGAGCTTCCACCCAGACGGGGATCAGAGCAGACCCCACACAGCAGCTCTGGTGCCCAGCAGCAGCTCTCTGTGTGCCCACACTAATGGCAACTACCACAGATAAATCCACGGCTACCAGAAGGCAGGAGCTTTGCCTTAGCAAGGCACACTACAGCTTTCCAGGCACCGGTAGCACAGTAAAACCACAGCCTTTACCTTTCTTTGCAGGTTTCTTGTTGTTGTTTAGCTGCCCACTGACGTCCTGTAAGCGTTTTTCTAGTTCTTTTTTCTTTTCCTGAGCTAACTCTTCTTTAGACTTTGCTGCTTGCTTTTTTCCGCTTGCAGCTGTGGAGGAGGAATGCAACATTTCTGAAACTGCATGGTTGCGGGTGAAAAAAAGAATGGACATCGCTATTTTACAGGGCATGTACGGCTGTGGGACCACTCTGCAGCGACACTGCTAAGATCGAGTGATCACACAGCAACTACACATCCCAGATAGAGGACAACAGGCAAAGTTGTCTAGATTATCCAATCACCATCATCCTGTAACATGCACTTTAAGAGAAACCTTCTGGAAAGTGTTTTAGAAGATAGAAATATCCATGTAATAACCTTGTAGTTACAGGTTACTTACCAGCCAGTTATATGGTCAATAGTTACACATTTCTAATTACAGAATTGTTACATGGGTTTTCTGCCCTGTAAAATAAAGTGTCCCATTAAAGGTTGTCAGGAGGAAGCATCTGCCATTAAAACTTAAGACACCTCACACAAGAATCGACTGTGTTTTACGTTGCTTTAGATATAAGACAAAACAAAAAGAACAAGTTAAAAACCAATAGAGGCAAAGGCTGGCAAGACAACAAGAACACAGCTGCATCAGTTTGGACGGAAATGGTAGGAAGCACCAGCACTACTCATGCTCCTGAGCAGAAGAAATATCACTCAGAGGAGGAGTAATTGAACACAGGTGTTGGCCAATATCAGAAGCAGACAGGGGCCGTATATTTTGCCTGATCCAGCAAGGAAATACCTACGTTTCTGTGCACTGTTTTAAAGCAGTATTTTTTTTTTTTTTTTAAAGAAATCTGGAAAGCAGAGTGCTAAGAGGGTGCGCCCCTGAACACCAGAACAGGCAGCAGACAGCAGGAGAGTCTGGCCATGGTCAGGAATTAATGCTGTGTCTGTGGGCCAGGTTCACCAGCCAGCCAGCTCAGGACAGGCTGGGCTCAGAGGATTGGACAGACAGACATCTGATGTTGTGTGTTACTCCATGCTTTGACTCCAAACCTAATTCCTAGCAGCTCTGGAAAATCCTTTCCTCAACTATTCCACCAGCGAAGGGGGGTGGGGGCAGAAATCAAAGCAGTACTAAAAAAAAAACAAGAAGAAGGGCAGAAGTCTGAGCTCTGCTTAAGCCACCTGAAAGTCCCGTGGCGAGGAAACAGCGCTGTGGAAGAGCTGTGAGTATCTATTAGTTATGTTATACTCTTCACAGGACAGCTTCCTCTTAACCAAGAAGCAGAAGGATTGAGTCAGGACCACTTCAGGTTAAGCAGCACCCTACTGCTATTTAGCTGGAGCCAAATCCTCAAGGGGCTACAGCAATTCACTCTGTGGATGAGGCACAGAGAAAAGCCTGTACTGTACAGCACTGTACACTCACCAGGGCATTGACATTCACCCCCTCATCTATCACTGAGGATTAGATGGTAATCAGGCCATCTAGGAATAGCAGCTTTGGCACAAACATACAACTGAGACACATCCAGAACCCTTAGGTAACCCAGGTGACTTTGTGCGAGTCGTTTATTCCCTCGGTGTTTTGGATTCCAACCACACTTTTTTTTTTTTTCCTTCCTAATTAGATAAACTATTCAGGATAAGGAACCAATCCTTCCAGGTATCCTTCTAGGTATACACACATTACACCCAACACAATGGGACTGAAACCTTTGTAGTGCCTTCTAAGATCAGGAATAAAGGTATCACACAGGTCTTGCAGAGGAACAAGTTGTCCCTCCAGGTCTCCATGAGAGGGCATCATGAGAAGGAATATTAAAACCAGAACGTTTCTGCATATTTTCTCTGGGAGAAAAGAATCTCTAAAACTCCCTGTCATCACCTACCCAGCAGCTGGATAAGAGAATCTCAACAAACATGCCCCGACTCCAAAGCTGAGCCCAAGAGCTGGTTGGGGAACGCGTGCCCCAGGAGGTAACTTACAAAATGGTTTCCTTTGTTTTTTCTGTAAACAAGATTTCACGTATCTCTCCAGTTCTCGCAAAGTTGTGGGCTTCAACGTTTCAAAATCTATTTCTATCTCGTCCGGGTTGGAGTCCCTGAGGGAAGGTTCCCGCGACTGGATGATGTGCACCACCCTGCCCAGCTTCTCCCCGGGCAAGCGGTTGATGTCCAAGCTGAGCTGTCGTTTCTCATCATAGGTCATGGGCAGGCCTTCCTCCTCCTCGTCCGAATCATAGGTTGCAGACGCCTGTTTGCCTCCTTTCTTGGGCTGCCTGGGGAGGTTGGCAAGCATGGAAACATTCATGGGTATATAAAGAGCAACGAACTCTTTCTGCTACTCCCCTTCCAACAAACATCCCAATGCTTTTGGCTTTGAACCTCTAAGCCAGATAGCTTGAACAGCACCACAAAAAAAAAAAAAAAAAGTTCAGAAAGCTGAGATCAGCTGTTCTACTCCTATTATATTTTAGTGCTGTGAGGCATGACTACAAGCCCAAGTAGCAGCAGGGGGGCAGCAATGAAATAGCATGTTCTTGCCGGCTAGGCAAAAGGCAAAAAGCAAAACCTTATCTGACAGTGATTGGGCAGGGATTGTGAGAGAATCAGACAGTGGAAATGTGATGGCTCTGCTGCCAGCCCTAACTTAAAAACTCCCAGAGGTTGTCTGGGAACAGAGACACTATTCAATTGCGAGTTAACTGTGCTGACAACTGAGCTTCACCAGGGAATTCAATGGGACAAAAAAAGGGACAAAACTGGGCTGAAAGCTCTTGGTATTCCCACCTAAGGCGAGTTGTGGGAGGCAAGCTCTCACCTGTTAGCTGTGGTCGTGCTGTTTGCTTTTTTAGCTGGGGCTTTCTTCTGCTGGGCTTGTTTCGGTGGTTGAGCCACCTTGGGTTTCTTCTCCTCCTCAGCTTTTACTTTGTGCTTTTCCTTTTCCTTCTCTTTGTCTTTCTTTTTCTTCTCTTTTTCCTTCTTCTCTTTTTTTTTCTTTGGTTTGTTCACTGGTGCTTGTGACAATGCAGCTAGCTGCTCATGGACAGCTTTTAGCTTCGGAGAGAAAAGTGAAAAAATAGATCAGAGTTCAAGGCAAGATAACTCATTCCTCCACATACACTTCCTCTATGTCCTAGACATGTAAATATATCCTCAAGTTAGTGATTGAGCAGTCTACTGATTGGACTTCGGAGGCTTTGCTTGAAGTTCTTTAAAGAATGCAGTGCAAATGTGCAGAAGCTAACTGAAAAACTTAATTCTTGCTTTATAGTAGCAAATAAAAAATAAGCTTAATAGTTTGGTCTAGAGTGTTGGCAATGTGGACTCTGAAATGCCAGATTCCCTTCTTGGGTCTGCTATTAACTTGCTTTGAGACACCAGATAAATCGTTTTATTAATGCTTTGTTGCATTAAGGTAGTACCTACGACCACTGCATAATAAAAAAGGCCATGGCTCAGAGCTTGTAACAGCCAAAACAGCTTCTGTAGATGAGGTACAGGGTGAAAATATCACACAGGAAGATTGTGACGGGTGTCATTGTGCCCAAGCTCTCATGCCAAATGGGGGTCACGTTGCTTACCCAGATCCCCAGTATTGTGTGCCCCTTCGTTCACAATGGCTGAATACTTTGGCATCCCCAGAAAGCACAGAACACCAGCTGTGAGAACGGTTATCTCAAGGAAAACTACCATGACATCAAAAGTACACTTATTTCACAGCTGGGAGTTCTTCCCCTTGAGCTGGCAGAAGGGGAGATCACTCTGCTGCATCGCAGACTAGATGGGATTTTTAAGAAAGAAAAAAAAAAAAAAAAGCATTTCTGCTAAGCCCTTTCTACTGCACAGACACACATACAGACACACAGCTCGGCCACTCCAATAACCTGCTCCTGGAGCTCTGCCAGCCGAGTCGCTCGCTCTTCTTCTGAGTCTGAGCTGTCTGAGTCGGAGGAGCTCTCCTCGCTGCTGTGGCTGCTTTCTGTGCTTTTGCTCACAACTGGTGCTGTCGGAGGAGGAGGTGGTGGGGCCTCTGCAGGCTCATCAGGCATCTTTGCAAACCTCATCTCAAAGACATCCTACAAAAAAAAGGGGGGAAAAATGGTGACAAAGGAGCCTCGGCCACAAAGACCTCATTCTTGTCTTTCAAACCCACCAGACACCCCACCACGGGTCAGGGTCCTCCTGCACTGAACAAGGGGTTGTACCAGTAAATAACAAAATACACTGAGCACTCTAGAGCAGGGGTTGAAATCGTCATAGTAAGATATAGTTCCTCCTCTCATCAAGGACAAAATTAGTCTTGCAGTGGGATAGGAGCAGGCAGGGGAAGGTCGCTGAATCTCCCTTTGAGATCCTTTTGTGGCTGGGAAGGTTGTGGAGGGGCGATGGGCTCTCACAGCTCTGCTTCCTGGGAGGCTTCTGCATCTTGTCTGCACCAGCCTCTGCCAGAGAGGGGCACTAGACTAAACGGATCTGACCCATTCTGGCTTTTCTAACCAACTTCCCTCTAGGTTTGGCTTCACTCTTTGCTGCTCCCCAGCTCAGCAGACTTCTAAATTGGTCTTTAGGTCTTCCATAAGGTCAGGGAGGAATCTCAGCCTCTGCACACCAACTGCACAGCTGGTCTTAATGCCAGGATCCCCCACACCCTGTGCAAAGACTGAAGCACTCGCTGTAGTACTGTACATTTCACAGTTTTCAGCTCAATTTCTGGCACAATTTCTCCCAGTTTTTCCAAGGTGCACGTACAGAGGGGCATACACATTCTGAAAACCCAAGAAAATGCTCCCATTACTTTATACAGCAATGATTATAACATTTTAGGCATGGCATTGGGCCATGCCATGTGAAAAACACAACAGTTCTGCATCAGAGAGTATCTAAAGGCTCTTTTCAAGGACTGGAAGAATCACCGACTCTCCCCTGATGGTGCCAAGGGCAGATCCATGCTTGGATGTCTGAATGGACACCGTATAGCTGTACTAAATGTACTCTGAAAGATGCAATTGTCAACACCTTTACCTGGAGCTTCCTGGCCATGGCTACCACTTCGTGGTCTGGAGGATTGTACTTGTAACAATTTGAGAACATTAACCGAATATCTGCTGCAAAACCTTGTGCATCCTGGTATTCCCGACTGTCCATTTTTTTCTGCAAACAAACAAGCCAAAGGGAAAGGGGAGAAAAAGTCATAAGCAAAAAGCATTTATAGTAATTGCATGAAGGATGTGCGTCATGGGGAGGGCTCAGAACAGCTTCAAAAATCACATTTGTCTAAGAGAGCAGTAGTTTGATCAGGCTTATTAGCTCCTAAATAACATTTAGAGTTTCTGCTTTTTAAAATAAGCAAACAAAAGCCAGACAACTGAACAAACTGATCTACTTCCACAATAGTTTAAGCTCTTAAGATTCTATATTTGGGTTGTTTTCTTTAACAGCACTATGTAAGTTTGTCAGGGCCCCCCTTCTGCTAGAAAATAAAGGCAGTCAGACAGGGAAAGAGTTTGCAGGATTAGAAACTAATGTAAGCAGAGAACATAGACTGAAGGGCAGGGAGTCAACAGACAATGTTACAATGACAGGATTACCTTCAGCATGTATTTCTATATGCTGCTTGGGTATTTTTACCCTCTAAATCTGAAAGGGCAGAGAAGATTACAACCATCTCCCGGCTGCCTTCTAACACAAGGCATGAATTACACTTGGTGATTTCTACACTAAGTCAGGCACTTGCTGTTAAGCTACAGACCCAGCTCTTGATTTAAGAAGTCCAACCGACAGATACAGAAAGGATACGGAATTCACCCTTCACGAACCAGTTCCTCATGTTATTTCCTACTGTTGTGAGGAAAAATATCAGGAGCTAAATATTTGCACCTTGTTCCTTTCTCTCATTTTCTAGCTCTCAACTTCATCTACTTCTCTTGCTGTTTGGGACTGAACGATTTGGTTTAGAGAACAGTTTATGGCATTCCTAGCACTTAATTGATTTTATGCATGTATTGCTACCACGTATAAAACCTTAGCTCCAATTGCCCCTACCAAAAGGAAATTTTAAAAAGCTAACACTAGATTTCATTTGCATCTAAAAAACACGGTTTTAAAGACACTCGCTGTTTGCCAAGTGCTCGCAGCCTCCCTTTTGTATGTCTTGTGCACCTGTGTCCCCCAGCGACAGGCAGTCGGGCTGCAGATGTGATCGGGCAAGGCTCCTTCCCCACCAGAGCAGAAGGCAGGGTGCTTAGGCTTAGGCTAGAAAAACTCCCACTTGTTCGATGGAAATTAAACATATGTCACAGCTTTGAATACGGCAGATACCGGAATTACTTTGAGACATTGCAGTGACTCCTAAAACTGCTTTTGCTCCACGTAAGGCAGAATTGCACCTCCAGGGATACAGCTTTTGGAGGCATCTGCCTGCAGGGTGGCTCCTGCAGCATCCCTCCCCGCAGGGCTGCAGCTCGACGCCTGTCCAGCTCCTGTCTCGAGAGCTCGTTCCCTCGGAAAATAAATGAGGAGCAAGCCTCCGAACTGCAGCACAAAGATGGGGAGGGAAACGCAATTTGTGTGCCTCTCCTGTCTGAAGGAGAGCTGGCCTTGTTTGAGAAGGGTCTCAGGCCAACTCCAAAGCAAAACAATATGCTCGAACGAAAGGGTCCATTTATTTTAAAAGATGTCTTGCTGCATGAAAGGCCTTTTTGATATGCTTGTATTTGTTTGGCACGCTCAACAGCTGATTACAGCCTGTGAAATACATTTCAGTGTCTGAGGCTTTGCTTTCATCCAAAACCAACAGTTTTATAGCCCAATGCTTTAAACTGTCGATTTTTTTTTTTCTGCTTTCGTGTAAAGAAAAATTAACTTGACAAAAGAAAGGATTTTAAAACGATGTGGTGGAATATATTTGGGTTACAAATTCACCTTGATATATTCAGCTGTTTAGCTTTTTTTTTTTAAACATTTACAATGGCAAATCAGAAGACACAGATAGCAGGACTGGAAAGACATCAGTCTGGGGGCCTACTTGTGCCCTACAAAAACTGCCTCAACCAGAAGAGCTGCCTTGGGAAACTGCATTTGTACTTTAGAATAGGTACAATTAAAGCAATCTTCCTAAATTTCCCCAAAGAGCCTTCTTGTCACTTTCAAGACCCCAAGACTCGGCTGCTCTGAAACCACAGCAATTCACTGCCATAAAGCTAACCAATAAGCACAGTCGGATCCCTGGACGTAGCACTTTATTCCCAAAATAAACACCTTTCTAAATCCTCTTACGCAGCAAGGACCATTGTTTGTTCACTGTGGAGCAAACCAAAGGCAGAGCCATCCACATCCCTGCTGCTGGGCTCTGCAGGACCTCATCCTGTGCTGCACAGCAGGCACAGCACCCTGCCTCCACGTGCCCAGGCTCCCCAGCACCAGTGGTGGACACAAACACACTGCAGCTGAGCCCTGCACGCCTGTGGATGGGACAGCAGCAGCACAGCACTGCTCCAGCTTCACAGCAAGCATTTCAACTGCTTCGGGGAGTTAAGGCTGCTGCCTCTTTGATTTTAAAGCATAACCCATGCTCTTCTCTCCCTTTCTCCCTCCCCGTGTTTCATCTGTTCTCTGCTCCAAACAGTTCTGCACTTCTTGCCTGCTCTGTGACGACCGAGACCCCTGCAGACCCCCTGTGCCCTCAGATCTTCCTGCTTGCAGTCCTAGTCCAGCACAGCACCCCAGCACACCCTCAGCTCCCAGCTGTGACCTGCTCTGCTGCAGCCTCTCCACCTCTCACGGCACAGCCACAACAACCAAGCTGCTGCTTCCACCACGCAAACCGTCTCCAAATCCTTCCGAAGAACACCTCTGCTGGGCGCACAGCCTGAAAAAAATATGCTCCTGGGCAGAAAAGGTATTCCCTAGTGAAAAATCAAACTTGGTACAAGCAGAGAACTGAAGTTCCAAGCAGCCAGGTACTGCGGAATCCACTGCAGCTGCAGCAATGTTTATGTTTTAGTTCCTCACGTAATTCTTTCAAGATTAGTCTGAAGGCCATTATTTGCACTGCTTTACCACAACCATTGTCACTCGTGCAGAATTACATTTCGAGCCTTTCAGAGCCACAGAGAAAGCCCCTGACACCTGCCCTGCCTGCAAATGGCAGGTTTCTGTTCCAGGCACTTAACGTATTATAGACTGCATCTCAGAAAAGTCACGCCATGATCTATCGGCCAAGGGCAACGACAACAAAACACTTCATAAAGAACAATACAAGACAGCACTTCAAACAAGTTTATTAAAAAAAAAATCTACTACGTAGAAAGACAAGTCCAGAGTCTTTACATACAAAAGACTCTGTTGGGTCTGCCAGCAATTCTTCTCCAGCTTTCTGACCTATACTACAAAAGTACAGAGGGAAAAGAATCACCTGCACTTGCAGAAGAAGTGCAGAGATGGACACTTTTTAAAAAGAATAAAGTTAGGACCACAAAGAGTTTCAAGAATGAAGCAGTCACCAACCCCAAAAATCAGAGCATTGCAGCTACTTTTTGCAAAACGCAGCACAGAAGCCCTTGCAACAAGAAGCCACCTAGTCACGTGTGAAAATATCAGCTTTGACAGTCAGGATTCCACTTCTTTCATCTGTAATCTTACTGCGTTCACCTGGGCTTGATCCACCAGGCAGCAGGTATCTCTGGAGAGACCCACGGCATCCCTATGAAGTCAAGGAGCTGCGACGGAGCTGAGACCACGTCTTGAAAGGACTAGGTTCGCCAGTACAGTAACTGAATGACTTCATCTAGGACACCATCATCTAATTGTTTTCACAAAACAGGTAGAGAAGAGGTTATCAATAACTGCATCCCTCTAGTGTGATAACGAGAATTACAGCTGCACTGAGCCAGAGACACCTCTCCCCATCTCAGCCACGTCTGTGAACCAGACACACTTTAAAGCTACTGGACACTTCAGGAACTCTGAGCTGATTTTGGCACAGCCCATGATAAGCACAGGCAGATATAACTGTATGCACAGTACGCCAAACATCGTGACCTCCTGAGGTCTCCTCCAACCTGAATTACGCTATAATCCTAGCCACATGGATGGACCTTCAAGCCAAGTGGAAAAAAAGATGACTCCATTGCAAAGGGAATTGAGCAGACCTTGACAGCAAGGGATGCAGTCATATCGTTAAAGCAACGTGCAAGGACTAAGTAGGCCTCTAGTACTGGCCGTCCAAAATTAGCAGGATGGCAAACAAACTGCAGAACCAAAACTGACAGGAACTTCTCCCTCCCTCATCCGTGCTCAGAGCAAGAGAAAATGGAAAGTTACTCAAGAAAACATTGGGACCTTCCTCTGTCAGCAGAACATCCCAGCCAGGCACCAGTGCTCCACCTCTCCAGACTACACCGATCAACCCAGCCCTTTCTCTTGCTTTTACCACTTGTTTCTGGCTCCCCCTTCTTGCTCGCAGCTCACCTCACCCTTCGTACACTCTTTTCTTCCCAGGAAATTGCTGCAGGCCTTTAATACAACTTGGCTTAACTGCAAGTCTAAGAAAATACTGCACATTGCACTGGTTTATGTAAATAAAGCAAGGGCGCAGCAAGATCAGGAGATGAACTGTCCCCACGCCCAGCTCCACCAGAGCCCACTTGCAGCACTTTTGGCAGCTCAGAGAGGGCCTTCGTTGTACAAACCAAATCAATAATAATGTTTAGTACTTAGGCAACACTTTCCAGATATATGTCTTCCCAACAGCTCTGTGAGGTAGGTTAAATATTATTTATCCCCATTTTATGACTGGGAAAACTAAGGCACAGAGGCATGGGGAAACTTGCCAAGGACCATGGCATCAGGATGGCAATTAACTCAGACACTTCTAACTCTTGCTCTAGTCCTCAGCGCACAGACTGGGATGACATGATTCTATGATTCTGTGACTATTCTTTCACCATTAAATAATGCAACTAAAATACTCTTCGAAATGCTGTATCTGCAGTAAGAACCCCTGCAGCATCATGGCTGAATGAAACGGCACATCAGAGCACCATGTGCTGCTGCCAGGTACTGTGAAAGATTTCACCAAGGAAGGTGTAAGGAATCAGGAATGAGGCTGTCCTTTTGTCACCTGAACATTTTAAACAATTCTAGGCATTGGCCAAGCTGGGAGCAATACAATCCTGGCATGCCCATGAAAGCCAGCAGAGGCACCTTAACTTCCTGCACATGGAAGAAAGTCTCACCTCCGCTGACATCAATTCCAATGGCCAAGCAGAAATGGGAACTAGAAAGACACAGCTTTGCTCTGTGGATATTTAGGAGGGGCTAAGAAACTCGCCCAGTCTATAGAGAAAAACATCTTGAATATCGGACCATGCTAAGCTAAAGTCTTGAAGAGCCAATCTTGTACCACACAAGCATCACATTATTCCCTCCCCCTGCCTACCAGATCATCGTGTTCCAGCTGGAATTGCTCAGCGTAAGCCTATCTGGACCGTGCATCATGCCAACAAGTAGCCAGGCAGCGGTTTCTGGAAATGGGATACTATTAATTGAATCCTATGAAATACAGCACCTCTTCTTCTCCGAGCGCAACACGATCCCAATAACACAAGTTTAAATAGCTGGACTATCCGTAAAGAGAAGAGGATGCCATCATATAGTCTGCTTTGTAGGGCAGAAAAAAAAAAGTCCCAGATTATGGGGAAAAAAGGAGAGGGTAAGGAAACAAAATATAAAAATATCCAGATGATATCCAGTTTCAGTTTCCACCCTTGTCCCTTCCCCCTCCCCCAGAAGGAGCCGGTCCTCTGCAACCAGAGGGCCGTGACACCCTGCAAAAGAGGTGGTAAATGTGGACGTACTTTAACAGTACTGAGATCCATGGGGTGTTTGATAATGTCATGATAGTCATGTAGTTCCAAGGCCTCTGCATCAACAGGCTTGTAAAAGGGCCATGCATAGGCTGCATGCTTCTTCGAGAGCATCTCCTTGAGAATGCTGTCACAGTACTTGAGGTGCTCAGAGAGTTTGCCTTTCTTCCCTGCATGCTGGGGGACCTCTCCGTCCTCAAGGTCCTTCTTTGGTGGTTTGATGGGCCGGCCGCCGCTCTCCCGTCGAGCGATGATTTTGGCCTGTTTGGGGTCCGAGAGGGGCGTGGGTGACTCGCTTCGGCTGGCAGTGATGGCAGAGGTGGTGGGCGTCGTCGTGTCCGCTTTTCGCTTCACTCCCTTTTTCTGAAACAGGAGATGGACAGGCTTCATGAGTGCATGCCCGGCTGTCACGCTAAGCTAGCAGAAACCTAGCCCAATTCATCCTCATTTCTGCGATCTGCCTGTCCTCTGACAGAAAACACAATTATTTCCCTGGGATAAATGGGACTTGTGACTAGAGGTTTCGACACACAATTCAGTGACCACAACACAATGTATTACTACACGTCATCTGAGCCACAGTAACCAGCCATTTGCACGTCTCCAACCCAACCCCAAACATGATGAAAAATGTGTTAGCTCTATGTATTTCACTGAGATTTAAACTAAGGACTCTTACCTCATGTTTGCCAAAGGAAAGGAGTGCGCCCAGTCGATTACTGCAGCTCAGCTGATGCATGGTGACTTAGTAAGTGTCAGTAACTTAACCACATGTCTGAGTCCCCAGTGGCAGGATCAGGCTATAAGTTCTGAACCAAAGCATATTAATCACCAAAGACCCATGAGCCCTCACTCCCTTGTATTTAGGGGATGTGCTAAGGTAGATTGTTTATTACGGACAAGAGTAAGAATTTAACGATTTTGCTTCAAGCAAATAAAACATACATCTCCCATAAATTCAAGCTGTGACTGTCCAGTCAGCTCTTTCTTGTGCTCCTAAGAAGGATCTATTCCTCTGGAGGAAACAACAACAAGAAAGGGGGAGGGAGGTTCCCCGGGGAAATCTAAGGCAAATCTTAAGTAAATCCCAAGCAAGATTAATTTTGCAGTACATATTTGGCAAACTCACTTCTGGGTTCATCCTTGAGTTTTAAAATTAAACTGATTCTCAGAAGCAAGTTATTTGAACAGAAACTGCAATATGAGACAGGCTTCTGAGGAGCACAGCATTGCTGCAAGAAGATCTGACTTACAATTCCCCTAGTAATTCTCCAACTATAGGGTTAAATAAGAAAAAAATCCAGAGCTCTGCTGACCCATGCAACCTCACAACAGGCAGCACCAACACTTTTGCAGTTAATGTATCAGTTCAGAGAACTGAGCTTTGAGCTACGCTTTGACTATTTTTTAGGTAATACACAGCTTGCTAGGAAAATTCCGGTTATTTAGAGCAACATTTTCATTTACCCATAAATTAACATATTAAATAGTGCAACACTAGTGACACCTCCCAGGAGATTACTCAGAAAGGAAGACAGAGCTAATGTACCCAAAACCTGTAGGCAACATCAGTCTCCTCCAACTGGAGTGAAAGGCTTATCGTGACCTCGTTTGTGGCAGAGAGGAACATTCCCAGTGCTGGGGTGTGCAAACCTTAATGGAATAGTCCCAGGAAAATCAGGGATTCAGTTCCAGAGGGAAGACACGCTTTGGGTTATATGGAGGAAAACAGGGGAAACCTCCAGCAGCCTTCTGATTGAGGGAGCACTGGCTAAGGCTGAGGTCAGATGAGAGCTCGTAACTGAGCTGGAGCAATTACAGGTGACAGCACCTCAGCTGGGGTGCAGTAAAACTAGCAAAACGTTTCTGAACCCACTGCAACTTGACAGCAAGCCCTTGTCTGAGCACATCCCAAAGGGACAACAGTGGCCAAGGAGTCAAATGCAGAGAAGTTATGCACACAACCAGCAGTAAGGGGATGAAAATAAAGCACTGCTCAGCAATCCTGCCTTCTGAAGAGGAAGGGGTCAAGTTCTCCATTTACCTTGACTACTGGTGGCGTAGGAGGAACCACAGGCATTATCGGAGCAGCAGGCGGAGGGGGAGCAGCGGCAGGAGGGGCAGTGACAGGCGGGACATTAGCAGTGATGGTTGGCACAGGGGTGGCAGCAATGACGGGCGTCTGAGACACAGCTGGAGGGACGTTCTGGAACGGGGCCGGCGGGGAGACGGAAGACACGGCCACTGCTTGCTGCGCTCCTTTCAAACGACAAAGTGAAAACACTGCAATGTATTGACGGTTACAAACGCCGACAGGACACTGTGAACAAAGTGACACCGGTGCTGCTGGATTATACAGTCACAGGCTTGGCAAAAGGATCCCAGTTCGGGGCCACAGGAAGAGCACAAAGGACACCGTGTGTGATTTGCTTGGTGCCATTACCCAGAGGCCAACAAGTTATACAATGAAAAAAGAGAGCTGGGTGCCTAAACTCCAGGTAGCCAGGCAAATGTCTCTTACACTATGCTTGAATTGTTAAAGAATTACCTACTAAAATAAAATTAAACAGGATATATAATAACTAATAACTAAAGTATCGATATGCCTGCATGTTTTTATAGCTGCGTTCAGCAAAGGATGCTGAGAATACACATCGTTACAAATTTCTCTCAGCTTGGATAAAGTTGCAGCTCCATTTGGCACCTGAGATGTGGGAAAACAAAGAGGAACAGTTGACTTTTCCAGCACAACAATTAGACTTTGTTTACAGAAAAAAAAACTTTCAACAATTTAATTCAGCCAACACAAGCTCCTTTATGAACTGTTTTACCCTGCTTTTGGATGTTTTCATCTTAAATCCATTTAAAATCAACTCAGGGTAAACTGAACTAAACTTAATTTTGACTGATATACAATAGTCTACACAGCCTTTTGCAATAGCTTAATAAATCCTTTATGGTCCATCACGCTTTATTCTGTGATGTTGCAACCGTGTGTGCAAAAGAAAAACTATCTGGGGTTTAGGAGTTTGGCAAGATTTAGTGTCTCTGCTGTGTCGGATTTCTGTTGGGACCTTGGGTGAGTTGTATAAACCCCGATGTATAAAGGCACCCTGCACCACGGTGTGTCACTTGCAGCAGGCTGGTGTGTCTAACTACCTTGTCTCTTCTTGCCTTGGCTTCCTCTTTGCACACAGAAAGCAACAGCACTGCCCTCCTTCACTGAAGCGTTGTGCAGATGGAAACATCAGATGGCAAGATGTTCGTGTGACAAATGGAGAGTGGCATTAGGACAGACAAGCCCTGAAACACCGGGTGAACGTTATCTATGCATCTTGCATTCCTCCGCTGCTCTGTTAGGCTACACGCTCCTTTCCTAGCCTTTTGCACCATTTGCAAAGTCATGCAGCTTAGAACATGGATCAGGCCTTACCAACAGGCTTGTAACATCTATGGTCACCGGATCGGGTTAATACCTGCACTCTGTGTGCCTGCTGACGGCTTACGACCTTTGCCTTTAGGAACCGGGGGTAACAACTCGACTTCCTCCTGAGGCATCTGAGCAACCTTCTGCAGAAATATCTTCTCCAGGGCTTGGGCCATGAGAACGATGTCATCTGTGGGCTGCAGGAAGAAGACAAGCCTGAGCTGCGTCATCTGCTCATTAAAAGCCAAGAGGTTCAAGATCAAGTTTTGAAATCCCCAGTGACACTGCCCTTCAAATAAATGATGGTATCCACTGAACTGACAATAAACAGCCTAGCTCTTCTCCCTCCTTGTACACTGCTCTCCTGCTTGTCTAATCCAGTCTACAATGCAATAATCACAGCCTCTAAATAGGCTACATCCAGAGAATATCAGGACTTCCAGCCGAAGCCTGACAGCTAGCATCCTGTGCATCAGCGTGGAAGCAGAAAACTGGAACAGATGAGCTGTCCTCCCTGCTTGCCAACAGGTCCTAGAGAAAAGCGTAAACATAAAGTCTGTGGCTTATACTAATTAATTTGTTTATTTCAGCTAGTTCTCCAGAATGGGTCAATGATGACAAACCACTGTAAGAAACAAAAAAAAACCCTGGCTTTTAACAAGCTAACAAAACAGCAAATAAGCCAAACCCAAAATAATAATAAGCAATCTAAAGGTGTACAAGTATGGAAGAGGCTCAGCAGAGGACAGAGTTACGCAACTTACTGAACTGCTCTCTGCTGCTAAAAGAGGCAGGAGACACTAGTTACTGATAGACAAGTATTGTAAAACTTAGAGCTAATAACACAAAACACCTGCATAAACCTTAGTTTACCTTGAAGAATTCCTAAATGAAAATAAGAGGAGTAAAAACTTGCTACATAACCCCCAAACAGCAATCTACATATAATTAAAAGGCACATTTGCCATTTTAAATGCTGTGAGGGAAGAAAGACACAGCACAAAGACAGCTTTGTGCATTTCAAGTAATGTGGTTGCAATTAGTGGCATTTTCAATCCTTGCAAGGAGGGCCTGTAGCACAAAGGAGCTGCCCTGTTCAAAACCTGCACTGTAACAATTGTAGGTGTTTTTTTTCCTAGGCAGTGCCCCAGCTAAGTGCTTGTCTGGGCTCTTTACCTTGTTATAAATATAACAATTTGTAAACATGGTGTTGAAATCCTGCATACATTCACTGGCACTCCAGTAATAGTTATGTTCCAGGCGCTTCTTGATAGTCCCCATGTCCATGGGGTTTTTTATTATTTTGTGATAATCCTGTTGGAGAAACAGGAAAGATGTTACATCTCCTGGTATAAAGATAGTGTGTTCACATCTCTCTCGAGTCCCAGCTTTCTCCTCTTTCCCCCTCCCCAAAAATACACATCCCCGTATTTTTGTGCAAAGTGCAAATATCACCTTTACTTTTATTTTCTAATTTGTAGCCCTTAACCTATCATTAGGAACTTGACTACAAGGCATCAGATCCCCCTGTACAACCACCAGCTCCCCCCAGTACATGCTCGAACACACAAACAGCTGCGTGGCCATTACCAGCTTTTTTGTAGGGACAGCTGGACAGGGAAGATAGTAACAGTGATATGTGGAAGAAAACACGCTTTCTGAGCAGCTCTATCTGGAAATTGATGGAAACCTTGATATCCCTTCACTGAGGTCACAGATGCCACTGCAGATTGTGCTGCAGAGCGGGACAGTGACACTCTTTGCATCTGGCTAACACCGCAGTGATGCAATTCGTGCTTGCGTGGGACCAGAAGTCAGGATAACAGGGGCAGCACTATCTTTGGCTTGTGTTCAGTTCAACAGTGAACTGGCAGCAGCAGTTTGGGAAACAGCAATTCTGCCTGCCTTTTTAAAAGACTGCCTCTGAAACGCTCGGCACTTACAGAGGTTTATCAGTGCCAGCTCTGGCTAAGACTGCACTAAAATCTTCAGTGACTCTCTGGGAACGGTCTCCAAAGGCTTCCACGTGTTAACCCAGTTTCTCTCTGGGCTGGTCTCAAGCATCTGTAGAGGCTGTGATTAGTCTGGAGACACTGCAGACACGCGAGGTTATATGCTGTAATTTTCTCATTCCAAAGAAAGGCAGCAGTGCCTCTCACTGCATGTGCACACAAAGCCACATACAGCCCCGAGCCGCTCTGAGCCCAACCCTCAGGCACAACCCAGGAGACCAACTTTTTTCAGGCAAGGCACACTGGGACAGAAGAGGCAATCCTGCTGGTTGCTGGGCTTGTGCAGATTTGCTTTGAAACATGTGAAAAACAATTACACTTCCAACTGACTCCTCCTTTTTGGTAACCTGCCCTAAAGCCACTTCAAAATGTCTCTCTGAGAAACTAAATCCATAAAAAGAAGACACATAGGAGCACAGACCTAGTGAAACATTATACATGTGTTAAGTGTTTTACTCTTTCGATTATCACTTTAAATAGCACCCATTAACAAAATTACTGAGTTCAAAGGACTCCTGACCCAGTCCATAAAATCAGGTCATAACCTGCAGTAACTGTAGCTCTCCAGAGCTAACATACCAGAACCACGCTCCCTCAATCCTATCCACAATCCTTGGGTTCAGAGCAGTCAGAGTAATTCTGTAATGACTTCGTAATGGGCTGCCTGGAGGAACAGCCAGCAGGGCACATGGGGGGCTCCGTGTTTAAGTGAGGCAGGTGGATGGGGGCTTGCCTCCAGGGCTGAGTTTTCACACCTACAGGACCACTCTGAAGAGGTGAATGTTGTGTGGTTCTGTTCCCTGGAATTAAGCTAATTAACTCACTTTTGTCATTTATGAATATCCTGGCTTTGTCTTGTACTACCTGGTCTGACAGAGACAGGATATATGTGTGTGTATATATATTTATATATATATCATTAAGTACAGGAGGCAGATGGATAAATACAACTGTTCTGTTAGTTCTGCTTCCAGTATGGTGTTTGAAACCACTTCACTCCAAGTATGCTTGGCAATTAGCTTCTCCTGACTCCCTCATCCCTGCAGTCAGTGTCAGATCCAGGAAGGCCTATCGGAAACACAAGTCGCTCTTAGCCTAGTACCAAATGCTCCATAGAGCACGGGTAGCAGAGCACAGACTTTAGGTCTGTCACTCAAATTGGACAGAGGTGGGACACGGCGTTGGGGGGAAGACACACAACAGTAACCACAGGCAAGCCACAAACTAAGCACTGTGCTTCAGTTGCTCTAAGGCAGCTTGCCTGTGTGGTGTTTCCTTCCCTCACCAAGCCAGGAGCAGTTTTCTCCTTCAGAGACCTGCACCTTGCAAGCTCTGTAAAATATAATCTTCGACTTCAGTGAGTCTGAGAACATTCGAGGTCATCTCCAAAAGCAACCTTACCACTCTGACCCGGGGATCAGAAAACCGATCCGATTAACATGCAGCTTTCCAAGAACACAACACCGAGAAGACGGTAGATACGTACCGGTAAATTCAATTTAATTGCATCAACAGGTTGGTAGAAAGGCCAAGCAAACTGATGCTTCCACAAGGTCTTTACAACCACATTTTGCATATATTGCAACTGGTTGGTCTTCCGGCCAGGCTTATTGGGATTAGTGACCTCCGGAGGCGGCGGATTCACAGGGCCCTGAGGAGCCTGAATTGCTGATGTGACTGTCGACATTTTCCTGCTCTTGCTCTCACTCGCTGTCACAGCGGCAGCAACTGGGAGATTTTCCTTCTTCCTTTATGCTCCCTGAATGGGACTGACATCCCATTTCCAGGGTCCAACCATGCAACCTACAGCAAACGAGGAAGAGGACAACGTGTAAATGCTGGTACTTATTTAAGGTAGGCACATTCAAGCACTATCAGCAGTAGAAGCGTCTTAATTCAAGCTCTTTACCCCATCTGCTTCATTCTTTGTAACAAACTTTGTCACCTTGATGATGGGCATAGCTCAAGACCCAAGAGAGAGTGGGAACAGCAATTCCCAAATTCAAAGCCTGCAGAGAGCCAGTAAGCTTCGCAGGACTGGTTCTTGCTTTATCTAGGTCAGAGAGCATCATTGTACAAATACACACGGGGCAGCACAAGAATACAGCCGGGATGTAATGCAGAAACTCCCATGAATGTGCTGACTCAAGCCAGTAAGTCCGTAGCACGCAGCCCCATGTAAACATAGCTATGCTGTCTCTGGACCCATGCTGGGTGGCACTGAGCCAGCTTGCACGCTTCCACACTGGTACAATGGTTCTCTAAGATCCCACAATCAAGAGCTGACTCCAGCTGTCAGAAGATCTCCACCAAGAGAAGTGAGCAGGCCTGCAGAGAAGTGCTGTGATCAGCCGTAA
The DNA here is from genome assembly GCF_964211825.1 of Aythya ferina. Classification (NCBI taxonomy): domain Eukaryota; kingdom Metazoa; phylum Chordata; class Aves; order Anseriformes; family Anatidae; genus Aythya; species Aythya ferina. The sequence continues at coordinate 5,691,276 of NC_140318.1, forward strand.
ATGAAAAAGGCACCAGGAACATCCTAACTGGAAGCAATCTCTGCTTTGAATCTCAAATGTCTTAGTATGTCTCTTACTATGCCCAATTAACCGGACCCTCATGGAAGTTTCATATGGAAGATACAGGTTCAATATAAATGATAATTAGTGTTATATTGCTTTCCATGAGCTGGCTAAGAGAGCACTGCCATGCTCTCCCAAGGCATGCACGAAACACAGAAGAATACACAAATTGCAATATTTTATCCTATTTTTCCCTGGCAAACTCCAGCGGAAAAATGGTCTAGTATCACTGTTTCTTGTATACCATATGGTAAACAGCTCTGCTGTGTCATCTTCTGTAAACACTTGATATTTCAATTCGTATCAGAACTGTAGCTATGCTTCTTATGGCACACAGACCACAGTCACTTTCTAGAGGCAGATTATTTCAAATACGTTCAGAAAACCACAAATATACTCTCACTGACATATGCTTCTTTCTTGCACATAGAAACATGAGCAGGGACAGAAACTGCAGTAATGCAAGGAGAGAATATTAAGGCATCCTAGAAAAATAACTCTTCCTTGATACCTCCCTAATCATCTCTACTGAATGTCTGGACTAAATATAGAACGTCAACTTACCCTTTGAGCTGCTGATTAGACGATGGCAAAAAGTAAACACATGCCTAATTTAGGGAAATTTTACAAAAATAGATGTGTACAAAACATAAACAGATCTGCGACACAGAGGGATGTTTAAGTAGCCGTCCTCTCAGGCTTGCCCAGGCAGCAGAGGTATCTGCATTCCAGCATCCCGTAACCAGGACTGCGTTCTGGAAGCCCGGTGGCATTGTGAGCCAGGGACCACGGTGCAGAGCGGCCACCGCGCTGGGTGCCAGGGACACCCAAGTGCTCTGGGTGCTGCAGGCACTGGGTGCACCTTGCTCTGGCCCAGTTTGGTTGGCTCCGAGGCGTCCCTGGCTCCAGAATCCAGACCCAGGTTATTTTAGGTTTTATTTTAGGGTTAATTGCATGGTCAGCTCTTATGGAGCTGGCGTGGAAAAGTAATTCCGAGTGCTACCGAGCATTTCAGTTGTAAGTTTGAAACTAAGCGGTATATAACTTAAGTATTCCCCTTAAATACCCTAAGGTTAAATAAGACAATCCTCTCTCCGTCAATTTCTCCACCTCCTTCTACCTCTCAAGCTCCATTTCAGAGAGGATTTTTTAAATTTCCATCAAATCCCAGACCCGTAATTCAAAAAACAGATCTGGCTCCTGCCTCTCCCAGACTTCCCCTCTGACCTCAGCCAAGGCATTCAGGATCTTCACACCACGGCTCCTCATCTGTGCCACGGAGGGAATGGTATTTCCTTTCTGCCTTCATCCGCTCCACCCAGCAGCCTGCAAACTCTCTGGGACACACACACACCGCCTCTTCACGTGCACAGCGCTGCTCGTCCAGAGAAGGCTCGCTTAAACGGACTGTAATAGTCATCAGTGACATAACTCAGAAAGGATTTTAATTAAGAACATTAGCAAAAGTAGGGGGGGTGAATCATGACAGCCAGCTCAGCCAGTCCTCTGACAACTGATCCTCTGTAACTTGCATTTTCCTACTCATTACTTAGTGCAACCAAGAGTGGCTACAAACCCCAAGCCTCTTAGCAGCAGTCATTGAAATTCCGGATCCTGCAGCTGAAAGACAGGAATAGCTACCTGGAAGTATCTGCTCCTGCCATAAACGCAGCTTTAATGCACCTTCATCTCACTGCAGCCTTTTAACCCTTACTCCATCAGATTCCTCATCATCTGCCAGGGAAGCTGCAGATATCAGATCATCCCTTATTTTTATTTTTTATTTATTTAATTTTTATTTCCGTTTTTTTTAAAGTTTCAAAATAGTACTTCTTAAAAAAGGAAAAAAAAAAAAAAAAGCAGGATTAGGAGAAATCTGAAGCTGAGGGTACAGATATTTTGGCAATGTCCCACCTCCTAGCAGAGTGCATGACAATGTTTTCAGAGGCTACAGCCCCGAGTGAGACATTTACTAGCTGTCAGACCTCACTTATTATACAAAGAAAGCGAAGGCATGACCCTCTGACCTTCTCGACCTCTCAGTCAAATCATCCAACATGACACTTAAGCAGACTCCTGCACAGAAATCAAGCAGACTTCCACAAATTGCCCCATTTAATTGTAGAATTAAAATACACAGCTCTGGTCCAAGAGCTTCAGCATCTTCTGAAACTGCATGAATATCAACAGTTAAACTATTTGTGCAGCACCTCACTGCACGAGGTGCTGCACAAACCTGGAAGGAAGGCTGCCAAAACCTGCCCTGGCACAGACAGCACGTGCATTTTCCACTGAGGGCCTAAGGTTGGACTTCTTAGCCCAGAAGTAATTACTACTTAAAGTTAAAATTTTAAGTTACTACTTCTCCTGCTCCGCAGACCTGTAAGGTTCAAGTAACAGAAGCTGTCCTTGATTTTTCTGGCCACACGTCTGATATTACAAATTTGAAGTACGCCCTTTGCTGCCATAAACAAAGAGCGCACACTGCTTGCCACATTGTGCATTTCTCCTCGTTCTTACCCACCCCAGATTGAGGAGATAATTAAAAGCAAAACCCAAACCCAAACTTTCCAATAAATCCTGCTTCTGTGGAGTTTAAGTCTGTCCTTTTGTGCTAAGTTGCAACCTCAAGCGTGGCATCCAGCAAAGCTATGGGGTTTGGCTTGTCCTTCAGCCAAACCACCCATCAAAAAAAAACACAGGCTGGAAGTTTGTTTTCTGTTGTTGTTTTTCAAAAACATTTGTTTCACTGAGCTGCTTGCATGGGTCAGTCAGCGGAGAGACAGTTGGCACGGAGAAAACATGTTAATAATTCCCTGTCCTAGTAGGATAACATTTGACTCAGCTGATGCTACCCACAGACTGTCTGCAGTGGTGGAGACTGTTTTAAAATAAGCTATAAAGCCCCATGAAATGTGCACAGTGCCAGCAAGCCTGCTGCTTCAGCTAACGGTTCTGCCACTTCCTTTGGCAAGGCAGAACATTTAACGGATGGCTCCGTCCCTTGCTGCTGTTCCTGCAGCACAGGAAGGTGTTTGTTTTGATTGCAAAATTAGAAGGTAGCGAGCTTTATGCTATCAGGCGAGCCCAACAACTTTCTCTTTCTGCCCTGTAGTATTTCTGCGTGGTTACTTGGACTTCGACCAAAAACTGGTGCAACTCCAACCCAGCCAGGAGCAGCCACATAAATCTTCCTATCAGGGAAAATTATCAAGCTGAATAGATGTTCCTTGACCTCATCTTCATCTGCGCTGAGGTTGACAATTTGGTAGCAGGGGCTGGGCACAGATCAGGGTCCCTTAGCTCCAAGCACGCTGCAGGCACACAGCAAGACCCTGTTCCTTGCTTGAAGAGCCAGTGCTTGCCATGCACGGTGGCGATGTGATTTGCCTGGGCACCCCCAGCGAGCCCGTGGCAGAGCCCTGACCCCCAGACAGAGCCTAAATCCTCAGAGAAACACCACCTCCGAGGTAGCACTGCTCAAGCAGACGTGAAAAGCAGAGGCTGAGCTTTTCTGAAGGTAGGATGGAGCCAGAAGCACGCAGAGACAGCAGGGCAGCTGGAGCGGGCACCTGCTCTCTACTCTCCAAGCATTACTGCCCCACCTCAGCTCTGTGCAACAACCAGAGCAGACGCTTGGTCCCTTTTCCTGGACAGCAGCAATAGCTGAAAACGTGGTCAGATTTGTCATCGTGTGTTATTCCCCACCTCGGAGAAGCCACCGGGCCGTGCTCGCGCTGCCCAGACTTTCTTACAGCCATGGGAGAGGTTCAGCATGCTCTTATGGCTTCGGAGGTGCAGAAATTAGAAACTGGGGTTATGAGAAAGGCTGCCCTTCAATCAAATCCCCGCAAACACAGATTGCTGCCAAGGCAGAAAAGCACATGGCTATTTGGTTATAAAGCATGCAAAGGGCGGTGAGCAGAACTGCTTTCCCAGCCTTTCCTGAGTTGCCTAACTGAAGAGTGAGATTCTTTTTATCTTGATGCCACTGTGATTACGCATATATTGCTCGGTACATAAGCCACTTCAGCAGGAAGATGCTGAATAGCAACGGGAACTGAAAGTACAGAGCATTCGATTCTAACTGTGGCCAGGCAAAGTTTAGTAGAAGCAGCAAGTGAATTTGGTTTATTGGAGAACCCAGAAATCCACTTGGGTAAATCAAACACCACCCAAATGAGGGGAATATTGCTTTTCTCTCAAGTGCCTGTTAGCAAGCCATTTCCTACCCAGAAATCTCTTTTTGTCCAAACTGAGCAGCTTCCATTACCTTTACAATACAGTATCTCCAGAAAGAAAATGAGGGTATGGAGTCCAAAGATCCCTAAAGCAACCAACTGCCTGATCCACCCCTCTTTATATCCCCAGGAATGATTTCCATTCATCTTGGAGACAGCTGCATTACCCTTCATTATAGTACGTGAGCCATACGGCCCCCAAAATCTACCCATTAACACAACCTTAACCTCAGGTAAGATCATGAAGTATCATGAAGTGAGGGTAGTTGTATCCATTTCATGCCTCTGGCTGCAGAAAGCAAGGGACACAACGCCTCTCCTCCAGGCTCCTCGGAGAGAAACAGGGCAGGTGTGTGATGATGCAGATGCTCTTCCTTCTTCACAGCCCTGCATAGGAACCGAACTTCAGGCAGCTTTTACTCCCCACTAACTCCATGTCAGCATGAACGTTCCCTTTAAACGCACAGGGATCTGCAATTTAAGACCAAGGCTCGAGGGCAGATGATTTGCTTTATCAGCCAGCGCTGCCCTGGCAGACACACGCACGCTGCACACAAGATGCTGCCCCCTCCGAGCTGGGGATGAAGCGTTTGCACCTGGCCTCACTGCAGGAAACAGCAATTTGGCTCGCAAGTGCAGCTTTGCACTCCGAAAGTCCATTCAGCTGTCCTTCTCGTCTCCCACATCGTTAATTCCACGCAGAGATTTGCCTTTTGTGTACGTTATTTTGAGCACAGCCCCAGTAACATCCCAAGACTCACAGACATAACTGTGCACTTTGCTTACTTCTGCACGAGGGAGGGAGATCACAGCAGACTAACCGGGTTCCTTCGCTTCTGGCTTGGTTAGCTGAAGGCTCCTTGGATGCTATGGATGGATTTCCCACCCTTGATTTCTCCTTAGCTAACACAAAGGCAGGTGTTTCCTCAGCGAGGAGCCTCACTGGTAGATAAGAGTTAGCCAGAGGTGTAGCTGTTAATTTCAAGGGCTTGCAGTTCCGACACATACTCAGCATTTCCCACAACTCAAGATGCCTTACATCACACCTTCAAACTTCAGGGTACCCAAAAGTTACTTTACCCTAACTATAAAAGCACTGGGGACTTCTACGAGCACTGCTCTTGGCACCCCAGGTAAAAAATTTCTTCTGATAATTATGGGCCAAAGCATTTCTCTCCACCGAGCTGCTAAAACCACCGAAAGCACCTCCCGAGTCTGAGCAAGAATTGAGATGCACGTCACATACTTTCTGCAACACAAATCATATGGGGCTCAACTGCTTTCTAAAGGCTGCAGCTTCAAGTGCAGGGAGTGATGTTTCACAGTATAACAAGTTTATTTTCATAGCTTTGAATTTGCTTTTGAGAACAGTTTAGACAACCACCCTCAGTAATGGATTAGGCACGGTTGATCTTATTTGGTAGCAGGGCGAAGGACAAAATGACCTCTGGACATTTCTTCCAGCCCTACCATCTTGTGGTTCTCTGAGAACAGACAAATTTTAACTCAGCCATATGTTGGTTGTGTGCAAGCCCTTCAGTTATGTGCACTTTTGTTAACAAGGCTACAGGAGGAAAGACGAGTGTCAGACTGGTTAGGGAGTTCACTCTGTGTTGGATTCCTCACTAGGGGAGTTCAGCCAGCTTGAGACCTCATTCTGAGCTGAGGATTGGATTAAGACTTGTGAAATAAAGTGAACTGCACTTACAAAAAGTCTTCTTGGAAGCATGTCAGCAAGTTAGCTAGGTGACCTATAATGAAAACATTAATGAAAGCTTAGCTGTAGCAGTAGAAGTAACCTATGAAGAAGTTTCAGAGTGGACAAAGCAGCTAGTGGCTTGCACGTGATACTCTGGGAAGACTGAGTCAAATCTGTGGGACAGGAACGGGTAGGTGCTTAACAGGAAAGCTCTAGTGGTTGTGTCTTTCACAAGATAAACCAATTACCCGTTTGTGGCAATGAAAAAAAAAAAGGGGGGGGGCTGTTTCAGCTTTCATTTTCATTACAGAGATTTGTAACAGAAAGGCAAGTGTTTGGGAGACTCACATGCCCGGGCAGAGTCTGCTCGTGCCACTTCTTCCTAGCAGGGCAAAGCAGAGATGCGATGAAGTTACCTTGCATGACCCAGAAGGTTGAACCCACACCGCCTCGCAATCGTGGGCAGAGCCGGAGAGACGCCAGGCAGCCGGCAGTCAGGGTTCAGAGAGAAAGGAGATAAGGTGAGCCTGCTTCTGGGCACGTGCCCTCTCGTACGTAACGCACTGCGACACGCCTGCTGGCACCACACCTTCACATCGAGGGCTTCTGTGGCAACGTGCAGAACTGGTAGAGGGGTTATTGCAGCGCCCCAAAGCCCCGCATGTGTAGCAGAAGCCCTGCAGCCTCGGGCGCCAGGCAAAAAGAAAATGCTGGGAAGGTGCTGGCACGCAGCCACATACCATACAAGCTCCCAACATGTCAGGAGCGGGAAGGGGGGGGGACCCAGGGGAGGCAGGAACGTGGCTGAAGGCGCATTGGAAGGATGGTGTAAACCACAGCCCCGACAGCATCGCAGCGTCTCCGTGATTCAGTAACCACTTCAAGCCCCATCCTGCGAAGCGCTGAGCAACTTTCCCCTCTCGCTCAGCTGCACGGTTTCTGCGGCTCCGCGCCTCTCCGCAGATGGGTTTTGCAAAACTTATCACCTACAAGATACAACTAATTGCTCCATCGAGATAAACCTCTTTCGAAGGAAGGTTTAGGCAAAGACACAAACTCAGGCTCTGCACGCTTTTTGGCCCCTCAGCCTGGCTCAACCCCTTCTCTAGGGGTCTGTTAGGGTGAGAGAAAGTTAAACAGAAGGTTAGGTGCTACCTGGGGTTGGGAGGTCTGTTTTCAAAGAGGCAGGCTTGTGGGTGCTCCTATTCTTGGGGTTGCAATTGCTCTGATAGATGATCTGGCCAGCTCTACCCAGCCCTGAACACGCAGCCTCTTGCAGCAGACCGTGACCCCAGCCAGAGAAGTGTCATTGTACAAGCATAAGGTGTGCAAGATCGTGGAGATCCCGGTCTCTGTCATCGCATTTCCTAAAAACACAACAAAGAAACTGGAGCCCTGCCAAGGAAAGTAATCTCCACATTTACACAGAAGTTGACCAGGGAAGAGAAAAAGTTAAACGATCCCGGATTCAAAAACCTTGCTGCTGGGCAAAGGGGAAGACTCTAGAGGCTCGGCCACAACTCCTACAGACTGGCCAGTTCTGCAAATTCAGAACCAGCACAAATGCTGCCTGCTGGATGCCTTCCCTGGTACTCCACCGCTGGATGTTTCGGGTATGCATGATCACTTTAAACTCCTCAGATGGTCAGAACCTACCATTCCGCCTCTATTCACCCTCACTTCTGCACTCAGGTCTGTACTTTAAGATCCATCTGAATTACAAATCCACTTGCACGCTTGGGTTTGAGCTGCAGTCACCCATTTATTAGCATCCTGTGGGCCAGCATTCCCAATTGCTTTGCCAGTGGGAGACCGAAGCTGTGTGACAACCTGACCTGCCTTCACCACGAGCTTTCTTGTACCAGATCTCAGTGGCACGGGATCTGTGGGTCCCTCCTTGCTCAGCCATCAGAAAACACCACCACAGTGCACAAGGAGCAAAGGAAAGAAAATCTCACTTGCTGCAAGCTGCTAGGAAGAAAACATGTCTCAAAGTTCAGGAGCAACAGGTCTGTCCTAAACACACCACCAAGGTGGTACACAAGCAGGCCTAACCTGTTCATCATTTCAGAACTGGATGGAGATGAAAGGGTGCTAAGAAGTTTTAACGTGGTATCCACTGGCTTCAGAAGTCAAGCTAAGGTGCCTTTTTGCTTCCTTTCCTTCATGGAGCAAAATTTGTGGAAAGAAACAAGTATTAGCAAGCAGATAAACTGGGAGAGGAGACAGGCAGTCAACTCTGAAAAGGAGAAAAGACCTACGTCCTGCAGGAGAAAGCAAGATGAGGAGAAAGTCGGGAAAAGAAAGGAGAAAAATAGAGAAGAGACAGGAAGTTAAAGCTTCCCATTTCATGCAGCTTGAAAAGGCGACTGACCACAGGCTTCTGTTAGGTGCTGCATCACACACATCCGCTCCCACTTCTGTGGGGTACAGGCTGGTGTGAGGGGGAGAGGAGCCCGGGTGTACTTCATCCAGGCTCAGTCACTGGCATTGCTGCTGTGCAACAACACAGAAAGGACCATCACGGACCAGGACTTCGTGCCAGATGCTTTATGAGGACTCTGCATGCTGTAGGAGACGCTAGCCTCTGCTCATGACCACCCATTGAAAGTGTGCAAGAGTGGGATGGGGATAGGGACTGTAAGCTGGAGTCTGATGGAAAGGGCAATGAACTGACAGGTTGGACACCTCGGTTTAACCATGTTCCACCAGGCTGTGTGCAGACATCAACCAGCCCGACAGAGAGATCATACTGCCCAGCCGTGACCAAGCACAGGGCAGCACCCACATGGCCTCTGCCCTAAGGAGAGGCCCAGGCAGGCCACAAAAGGGAGGCCCAGGCTGGCAAGATGCAGTGACCTAAAGAAAAAAAAAAAAATCACAGCAGTTCAACACCAGTTTCGTGCCCTGTCAGCACCGCATCCCACCTCCTTCAAGGCTCTGTCTCTTAATTCCCCACGCTCATCTATTACTTTACAGCCAAACTGCCCCAAAGTGTGACCTATCCAACACACTACGGCACATTCAACCTGTGACTCCAGAAGTCAGCTTTCCCAATTTCAAGTTAGCGAACCATCCTGAAGTCACATTATTAAAAAAAATAATACTACTGCTCTGGCACTGCCCCAAGTTTCAGATGATACGTGCATAATAGAAGCATTTATGTATGCCCATTAAAGCTTAACGTGGCAACACCCGCAACGGCTTCAGAACTCTTAATGGGATTATGGCATGTCTATACCCTTGCAGGGTTCTCTTTTTTTTTTTTTTTTTTTTTTGCTTTTTAAAGGATGTGATCTGCAGCTAAACATTTGCGTTCTGAAAAAGACAGTCAGCCCTTCCCCTTTTGAATCAGCATATGGTGCTCTGTGTACTTGTAAAAGTAGAAAACTCACATCCATCCAGTTTGATTCAGTATACGGCGAATAAATTATACATAATCTTTCCACAACAGGTTTTGTCATGATTGTTTCTTTTTCTGATCTTTGATTTCCAAAGAGAGATTATTGGACACAAAGCATTTTGAAGAAAAGGAGAAAACCAAAAAAAAAAGCGAGAACGAATACTTCCCTGCTGGGCAGAACATCTCTGAGCTTGTGCTATACCTGCAAAGAATTACAAAACACAAAAGAGCTACAAAACAGGATGCTGACATCTCCGCTCAGTGCTCGACTCCCCGTGCTGTGGGCTTATCAGTTCCCCATTTGTAAAATGGGGATAGAAATACGTCCCCTATCACTCACAATTAAAGCCATTTGTCTTTTCCCATGCATTTACACAGCCCATTGAACATCAAGTCCTTTACAGTGCTATGATGATACCAATTTTTACGGAAAAAACAAAACCAAACAGACACTACACTTAGAAACTAATATTTCTGAGGTACTCAAATACCATGACTTGGGTCTAGGAATACTTTAGTGCATATATAGGTACATATATATACATAAACACTAATTGTCATTTGAAAAAAGTAGAAATTAAACTGCCCTCTGCTTTATATCCTGCTCCCCAGTAACAGGGTGCTCTTTGGGCATGTTTCTGAAAGATAAACCACACCACCACAGAGGTCTCCCGTGACACCTGCTAGGGAGGGGTTTTCAGATACAGCCACCTTCATCTCAAACTGACAGCCTACAGGGAACAGGAAGAGCAACTCCTCTTAATGAAACTACATATAAAAAGTGTTCGGAGTAAAGTACAGAATACAGAGCCCAGGTGATCAGTTCCATTCCTATGTGTTACCTGCTGGAAGGATGGCTTTCTGCTGCGTGCCTAACGACCTACACCACAAGGCTCCCCTACATCACTAGCGCTGCACGACCATCTCTCAGCATCACTAATGCCACTTACAGTGCTACAGACATTACCCTCAGGGGCAGCTCCACGCAAACATTGACAGAGAAGACAGACTTCTAGCGAGCAGACACAGATCCACACGCTAACTCCTTAGAAGCATTTCACAGCACAGAGCAGAACCTCCTAAGGAACTCAGAGAAAGCATCTTCTGTCACCAACAGACCTCTTGCACACTTCTTGTGCTCCAACACCTTCTCCTACTCCATTTTTAAACTTATTTTTCATACACTGATATGACTAAACATACTATTTTGAAGAATAGAAGATTGATTTTAGGACAAAAAGCATTAAAAGTGGAGTAAGCAGGGATCAGCCGCTACTGGTGTAAATCATGCTGGGTTTACAGTACGGCGACTTTCCCGAGCACACAAAGCTCACCTAAATCAATACACGACATTCAAGTCAGTTTAAGGGTTGGACAATGAAGTGAAATGGATTGAATTACCATGACATAAAATTACTACTCGTTAGCTGAGCCGCAGTAATGTTACACTTGGTAACAGGGCAGAGCAAGCACACTCCCCCCCAGGTTAATTATTGCAGCTTGGCTGGCACAGGAGCAGCAACTTGCTGGGCTGCAGCAGCCCTCCCGTTTACAAACAGTGCTTCTCCCTTAAAAACATTAAAAGTTAGGTTGGTGTAACCCATTTATCTGTTTCTAGACCAGCACAAGCACCTCTCCTGAACAAACATGCTGTCCCAGAACAATAACTCAATGGGTTAACTCAGAGCAAACAAGTGCAAAAGGCTGCATGTGGGCCACTATTTCAGAGGAAAGGAGAAGAAGGGAAGAAGTTTGGATTTTGAAGCCTGCATCCTGCCTGTGCAGGGAGCTGAGGCTGCTAACTGGGGGAAGGAGGGGAAGGAGCTCCCCTCACCTAACAAACAAGGGAAGGATCCCAACAGCAGGATCTGGGCTCCCCCAGACACAGCTCCCGCTGCGAGCACCCAGAGCTTAGCTCCCTGCAAAGTGAAGACACAACCCCTAAGCCTCTCTCAAAGCTCCTGCAGGAAAAGTAAAACTTGTGGGCTGAGATAAAGACGGTTTAATAGGAAAGAAAAGGGGAAGGAAAAAAAAAGAATACATGAAACAAGTAACGCAAAATGTAATTGCTCAGCACCAGCTGGCCGATGCCCAGCCAGTCTCCAAGCAGCAGCAGCCCCCCTAGCAAGTTCCCCCTGGTTTTATGGTTCAGCATGATGCCATGTAGTATGGGATATCCCTTTGGCCAGGTTGGGTCACCTGTCTTGGTCCTGTCCCCTCCCAGCTTCTGGTGCACCCCAGCCTCCACCCTGGCAGTAAGGTGTGAGAAGCTGATGTCCTTGACTTGCTGTGAGCACTGCTCAGCAACAACTACACCACCAGCATGTGATCGGTATCATACTGCTCCTAAACCCAAAACAGGGCACCATGCTAACAGCTACACAGAGAATTAGCTCCATCCCAGCTGAAACCAGGATACCGACGAAGTTCAAGGCAAAGGAAGCACAACCACCACAGCGTGGACACAAGCACCATGCTGCTTATTCCGAGCAAACGAGGTCATTCCCACAGCTGACCTGGGTCAACCAGGACTGAGTCTAAACCTCGAAGTCTGAAGCTGAATGGGCTTGGGGTTGGAATCGTTTAAGCCAGGTCACGCTCTTCCAGATCAGCCCCCATTTCACAGAGATTTCACCGCGGTTCGTCTTTGCTCCACCTGTTGCATTGCTGGTGGAGAGGAAAATGTCAAGGTCTGGTCCAGTAAAAGGAATGAGAAACTCAAACAAACCTCCTCCTCTGCCCAGGTTATCCGAGTCGCTGAAATACACCCAGACATGATGGTGTCTTCTTATCAGACTCAAGCTGGAAAAAGGCTGAGGCCCGGCAAGGTGTGAAAAGAATCCAAAAGAGGCAAGTGTTGCTTCAGTCAGTACCTTATCAGCAAGGCTGGGGGAAGGAACAAGGACTAGGAGAAAAAGCAGCCTTAACAGCGCATTACAGTGAGTTTCCACACTGCTCTCCCGAAGAATTTAAATCCTTTTAACATTGCCTTTTGCAGCAAGTGGGTTAAAGAATACTTCCTCCCTTTTACTGCACCCCAAAGAAAGATGTTCACCTCCAGCAAGCACTAACGATTGACAAAGCCCCACTAACATCACAGTGAGATACTGTGGAATGAAAAGCTCGAGACGCACACATCCTTCCAAAATGTCCTGACAGCTCACTGAGCAGCACAGCAAACAATGGCTCCTTCCTAATTCCCAGAACTTGACTGCTTACAGTGGTGTTCTGGGCTATTACTGGAGAATAATGTGGCAATTTAAGGGGAAAAAAAAATAAAAAAGCAACAACAAAACAAAACATAAGGTTCACGGTAATGATTGGGAAACCCGCTGCAGATTAATGAATTCTGCAAATTAGCAAAGAAGGAGCAAGCGGGATTAAAGAGAAACAATCGGCAACGCTGAAATGCAAAACGCTCTTTGTGCATTTATTTAGGTGAGCGCAGTTCTGCCTGCACCGAGAGCACCTGATAGCTTACCGAAGTAGACAGAGGGTAATATATTTTGTAAAAGTAATTAAGCCTTTGAAACATGAGACCTCTACATCACTCAGCTGCTGCTGAGGAGAGGGATTTGACTCCCGAGTTGTTTGTGCTGTCAGCGGGGCTGATCAGGCTCCCAGATTACTCCGGGGAGAAGGAGCAGGGCTCCAGGAGCGCAGCCAGGCTGGGCTGGAAGCACACAGCCCCCCGCCCCACACCCCTCGCGTGTTGTGGGAGCACACAAGCGCCCTCCAAAAGCCAAGAGGCAAGAAATAAACAGCGCCTTTCACAACTTGAACCACGAAGTGCGGGTAAAAACTCGTGGAAGTGCCAGGAAGCAGTGAACCAGGCTGTATCTGCAAACACCAGCACGACCAGCCTTAAGGGGCAGACAGAAGAGCAGCACTGCTGCCTAGCATACACTCCGAGCGGGCCCATCAGAGTTTTAACACATGGTTTTCTTCCGAATATTTTTTAAATGACAAGAACTAAAGTTTTTGAAAGCACCTCAGTGCTAAAACAACAACAGCTTTATTTCCAAAAGTAATCGAGCCTCGTTTGGAGTCTGAGCTGCTTTAATTTTAAATACGAAGTCACTTTGGAGAACAAACCTCAGACATTTCACATGCATTCTTTTTTAAATTTAAACTCTGCAGGCACAGGTCACTAAAACTAAAAAAGCCTTTCACTGGGCTAGCTACTGCCTCAGCTCCCAGCACCACACAGGCGGCGCGTACGGAAGACAATATTGCAATCAAGCTAACGCCAAATGTTGAATAAGACTATTACCCTCTGCCCAATCCTTTTATTAAACGTTGTCTCGGAGCACTAAGTACATGCGTAAGTGAGTATTTTTAACCAGCGTGGAGTAAAGAGAAAGAAAACACAATGTTAGCATTTATTCTTTCCAAAAAGGAAGGCTCCAAGGTCAGAAGTTGCTCTGTTTCAGCAGGAGCCTCCGAGTGGATTATTAAAAACTCCCTAAACTTCTGAGTTAACAAAATAAGACACCCAGCACTCTGCTAGAGCTGCGCTCTGCAGATTAGGAGGCAGGACTCTGTGTTTACAGCATGCTCAAGTTGTTGGGTAAGCAACGCAGCTCGAGGTTTTTTGCTTGCAACGCAACCAGACTGTGTTGGGGATTACTTGTTTGTTTTGGTGCGTGTTTATTCCACACTTCTCACTCCTCTATTGCAGCACATACGGTAGACACCGAGTCCTCTCCAACACCTTGACTTATCGCCGAGCAAATTAAGGACACAAGCTCCAGCTTGAACCTCAAATTTCCAGCTTAATTTAGAGACACTCCCTTAGCAGGCTGACAGAGACTGAATGCATTGAAAATACTAACGAGCTTATCAAAACCACCTCTCCACTTCTCTATTCCCAGCAAGGAACAGCAGGTGTGCTTCGCTAATTGCACTACCCCCCAGCCTACTATTTACTAACGTCGGGCAACTTGCATGTAAAATTTATAAACGTTGGAGCAGTGCTGAAGCCACCAGGTTTGCTGATCCAAAATAAAAAGTTTATTTTGGTAACTTTCGATTCCCGTAGCCGTCGGCGGAGGGGTGCACACAAGGTACAGAGGTGTCACACATTTAACAGCAACCACCCAGGAGGCAAGCTGAGTGTTGTCAGAAGACAGCTCGGTAGGAAACCCACTCCCCCCCGGCACCCTGCGAGGCTCAGCCTCCCGCTTACAGAGCGCGGATCTGCGCCCTGCACACTGCAGCTTTGTTTGAAAGCGAAACCAAGCAGGCTACAAATAACGCTCTATCCCCGGCGCCTGCGGAGGTGCGAAAGCTAAGAAGTCGTATAAACGGAGGGAAAGCCAGGCTGTTTGGAAGTTTGATGTTTTATTACCGGTGGCGTTGCTCCTCGCGTGACACCGAGCAGGCAATCTGCAGGCAATCTTTTCTGCGCCTTCAAAGCGCGGAAAGTTTGGACAACAAACCCGCGCTTCCCCTTGATTTGCCAAAGTCCCGAGGACGCCAGCTACCTGCACAAGGCCAGTAGCTGCACACACACACGCAAACACACACACAAACACGCTCATGCACGCACCCATACCCACACCAGCACCCTCCCAGGAACTGCCCAGCCCCTCTCCGCACCCCCTGCGCGCCCGCGGAGCTGCCCCAAGCCGCTTGCTCCTGCTCTATTCCCTTGTCTTTTCCCCCGCCTTTTTTTTTTTCCCCTTTTCTCTTTCCTTTTTCCCCCATTTTTTTCCCTCTTTTCCCTAAGAGCGCCCGCCGCCTTCCTTTCCCTCGCCCCTAGTATTTTTTTTTTTTTTTTCCCCTTCAAAAGATGGCGGGCAGAGAGAGAAAGCGAGCGAGGGAGAGCGAGCGAGAGAGGGGGGGAAGAAGGAGGGGAAGGAGGAAGAGAAGAAAAAAAAAAAAAAAGGAAAGGAAAGGAAGAAAAGAAAGCAAATCCCTCCTAAACCCCTCCTGCGCGGGGGCGCGGGGCAGGGGCCGGGGCGCGCAACCCCCACGGCCGCCCGGGCGCTTTGGGGGCGCTGGGCGAGGAGGAGCAGAAGAAGGAGAAGAAGCAGCAGCAGCAGCAGCAAGAGAAGAAGCAGAAGAAAAGGGTGGGCAGGAGCGGCGGGGCCGGGAGGAAATCAATGGGCAGGCTGTGCCCAGCCCGCCGCGCTTTGTTGCATTGTGGCGGCGCACAAAGGCTGCGGGGCCGCGGGGAGCGGCGCATGGGGGGCTCCCGCAAGAAGAAGGAGGGGAAGGGGAAAAGGGGAGGGCAAAACAAACAAAATAAATAAATAAATAAGCAAGCAAACAAACGATAAAAAAAAAATAAATAATAATAATAAATCAGCGTTGGCCTTTCCCAAGTGGGTTTTTAGTCTTCCCTCGCTTCTTCCCCGGTCCCCCTCCCCTCTACCCCAACCCCTCTCCCTCCAGAACCCGGTGCTAGCACCGCCTCGCCCCCAGCACCCGAGAAAGAAAAAGGGAAAGATTAAACCGGATTACTTTGCCCCGGCGGCTCCAGCACCGTTTGCCTTACAGTCCCCCTCCAGTTGCTCTTCTTTTTATCCTCGCCAAGGCAGTAGAATAGATGCGCTCCAGCGCCCGAGAGCTCATGCGCCAGGGCGCAAGGCCATGTGGGGCCGGTAGTCCCGGCCGGGCAGGGCTGCAGGCGGTGGCCACCCCCCCGGACTACAAGTCCCAGGAGCCGGCAGGGCCACCCCCGGCTCCCCGGTTCCCCCCCGGGCTCCCCCCGGAGCGGCGGCGGCGGCGGCAGCGGCCGGGGAGCGGCGCGGCCCCGGCGGGGGAAGGAGCGGGGGCGGAGAGGGGAGGCTGGGGGGAGGAAAAGGGGGGACAAGGGGGGGTCCCCGACGTCCTGCCGGGGGGTTTGGGGTCCCCGAGGGGGCGCAGAGCTCGGGGATGGGGAGCTGGGGACCCCGCGGGCAGCCGCTTGCTCCTTGGGATGGGGTCAAGCTGGTAGTCGGAGCTGGCCGGTGCTTGTTGGGATTTTATTTTTATTTATTTAATTAATTAATTTTTAATTTATTTTTTTTTTTCTCCTCGGCCCGTGCTTCTTTTTCCTTGGGCCCGTGCTTTGCTGAACTCGCGGTTTGCGTTGGGTAATGCGCGCTCCTCTCGGTTACGCAACGACTAAAATGCGAGCCGCAATAAAAATAGCAGGCGGCCAGTGCGAGCTGTCGGGGAGAAATCACCCCAAAAATCCGTCCGGAGAGCCTCCAACCCCGTGTGGTGTGCTTAGTGCATTCCACAGCACGGTCAGCTGCTGAAAACAAGCGCAAAATCTCTAATGTTTACCATCAGTAGTAAGGATTTTACACCCACCCACCACAAGAGCAAACGGGAACGCTGTTAAACGCTTCCAAGCCATAAAGACCTGCAGCTCGTGTCCCGAAGCCAATCTACAAATGCAAACAGAAGAAAAAAAGTTAAAAGATGCTGTTGTACACCAAACTAGGAGTCAGTCCCTGCAGCACAAACAGAAAACGGTTGGAAAATAAATGAATCCAGAGGAAATGTGAGAGCCAACGTGAAATAAGAGCTAGTTATGGGATTTCTCTGTGGCCACATATGCCAGCAGAGGCTGCCACGCTGCCTGTTACACAGACAGCCGTGTGGTGATGCCAATTAATAAGTCACTTGATTGTAACCATAAGGTGGAGGCACTTTCACTGCAAGACCTTACTTCCAGCAGATTAGCTTTTGAAAAATGTGACCAATGGAACTGAGATTTCTCAGACAGCCTGATATAACCCAAAGGCTGATTTTTGCACAGGCAAGAGGACAGATGCTTAGGAAAATTCCACTTAGCCAGACTTGTGGTTGCCTCAGAATGGAAGCAGAGCTGTGCACATACCTCAACCAAATCCATAGAAAAGTGCATTTTTCACTCCGTTTCAAATCTGATGCAAATTCAGGAACTAGAAAAGTGTCACAACCACACCTCTCTTGGACAGAACTACTCTTTGAGAGAGTTTCTAAGTTGCATTCACACAAAAAGCAAAACCCCACATGGGGTTTGTGTGTGACTCGGGATCCCCCGTACCACAGGCACCTGCAAGCTGACCTTTTTGTCCCTAAAAGCCACTTCAGCACTCTCTGCACCCGTAGCGCTTTATACACCTTATACTCCTTTATCTCACACAGGGGGTCATCAGACGATTTCATCCCAAATTGTTATGTTCATTACGCATCAACCAGAGCGGGCAAAACAGCTCACATGGGAAACCGTCCCCTGAGATCTCGCAGCTATCAGCTTTCAAGCTGCAACATCCAAGTCCCTCACACACCTACCTGGAGGTCTGCAAACTTGTGCTTGAAAAACTCAGTCACATCCTCTAACAGAAGGGGAAAACAAACATATTTTAGGGGCTCTTTGTAAGGCAGTAAATTCAGATACCTGGTCAGCCAAGCAGGTACGTGCTGACTCATTTTGAATAAGCCCCAGTACAGTGAGATATAGTGAAATCAGATCAGAATGATTCAAGCACAGGGAACCTAGCCCCAAATAAGAGCACATAGACTGAGGAAGAGATGGTTGCCATCACTAAATTAGCTTCAGAACCAATTCTGTCATACTAGCTTTATACATAGTATCTAACAACCTCTCTCTTCGAAGATACCTTACTTCTGACTTTTACCATGAAATACAAGATTATAGCAGTAGCTTTTTTTGCCTTTGCTATATCACCTGCTCCCTAAGCTCAAAGGAGCACCCTGGATTCACCCAAAGCCTTTTGATTAACCTCTGTGGTCTTTTAAGATGCACCTCCAGTTACCCAATTAGTACCTTGTTAACCAACACCGGCAGTGTATTTACTCCTTGCCCTTGCACTACTTTTAACCCTTAATGTGCAGTGATATGTACATCCTTCTAGGAAGCTTCGTGCATAGGTTTTGACAAGAAAAACTTATTTGTGTAAGAACACAGTAGTTTTCAGGGCTGGTGAGCACTGACACTTTGCTTCTATGCTCTCATTGTCAAGGGGAGGACTTGAGTCTTTAGGAAACAAGGGTGGGCAGAATTAGAAAAGATACTTATCTCTGTGGGACTGTTGAGTTTTATGAGAACTGACCACACGCAGTGCCTTGCATAATTGCACTCAACAGTATTTAATAGTATTCAGGGACTGCTGAGAAGACTAACGCTGAGCACCAATTTTCCTGATGTTTGCCACAGGTGTAAGCTGTAACTGTAAGCTTCTGTTTTTCAACATCACCACTCAGTGCCCGTTTCACCATCAAAACCGTAGTTTCCTACAGCAAGGAAGCTCCTTGTTAGTATTTGTACTTGGAAATTGCAAACAGATTACAAGCGGAGAAGGCTGCTGAAATGTTTTGAGTACTTCATCAGTGAGTTCTGTCCTCCATCTCTGGGCACATCCGCAGGCACACTGTGCATCTGCATGCATGTGAAAGGCTGATGGGGGCTCCACGTGCCTCAAGGCAGCAAATTTGGCCATTCTGACCATTTTGGCAGCCATCAGCCACCACAGGCTCCCAGAGCCTTCACCTATCAATGGACTCAGGGAAAATCCTATTACCAGGAGCTGCTACCTCTCAAGTGGACATCGTTAGCCACTGCAAAAAGAGAATTTATTCAACTACAGTCCTGTTTGGGATAAAGAAACAACAGTGTCCAAACAGCGTATTGCATAAGTGTGCACTGAGTGACTGAGATTATTTGAGTGACTCCAGTCATCCCACTGGCAGAGAGAAGGGTGTTGAACGCTAGGGGATAAGTGTTCTTATTGCAAAAGAGAGTCATCTTCACTCATGATTTTCTTCACCATAGCAGCAGAATTTCCTCGACTGAGTAAGCATTATTCAGTAAGGTAAGGGTGACAGGTCTAGGGCAGAGGTTTGAAACAATAATTACAGTTTGTTCTTCTGTAGTACCTTTCATCTGTGGAATTCACAACAATGCAATAATCCTCCTAACAGCTTATGTAGGTAAAACAAATATTATGAGATCTGTTTTTCAGCTGGGGAAGCTGAGAGAGAATATGATGATGCAGAGAATCGTTAGCAGAGCAAGAACTTGGATGCAGCTCTTCTGACTCATTTTTTTTAGTTCTGTGAGCCTGGCCACACCAACTGGTGAGGCCACCCTTGCTACTCACTGCTGGGAAGGTGTCAGTGTCTACAGGACTTTTGACTTTTCAGTGTTCACTTTTCATCAGGAGAGAGGTATGCAGAGACTCTGAACAGAGAACCCATGAGCCGGTACATCTACAAGCCCCAAAAAGCACAGCACTATGATAACTGATCAGAGGACAGGAAGGAATTGAGCAGTCCAAGACCCAACGGATCTTTTAAGTGTTCATCTGCAAATATAAGCTTTGATTATGCTCTAAATGCTGTTCTGGAGACATCCAATATCCAATAGAGGGTCTGAAGTGGATTTTAATAGTGTCCTTCTAGACTGGCAGTTCTCAGAACAAAGAAACAAAGATGAACAGCTTCCTCCGCAGAGGAGAGGAAAGGCATGAAAAGCCCACAAAATGCTCTGATCTCTGTATCTTTTATCAGGATGTAGCAAGAAGCACTACTTGCAGGAGCTGGATGCTGGGACACAGTGAGCCAAGACACTTTTATTTTTATGGAAGAAAGCAGAGCAACAGTATAAACTGTTGTGGAAGGAAAAGAAAAAAAAGGGACTTGACCAAAAGAATCTGAGAAGTGAATAGAAAATGTCCAGCTAATACGGCTATGTAGCTTTGGCCACAGTAAATATGTTTATTTGGAAATTAGCTGCATCTAAATGGTTTTGTTACACATCAGTGTGATGTAGAGACCTAGCACCTGCTATTAACACAGTGGTTTGCACAGGAAAGCAAGCTTGTGAATAGTGTGTGCTACTGAGTTGGCAGTTTAAACTAACAGATCCCAGAACACGCTAGATTTCAGTTGGCTAAAGCCCTAACGTATTTCTGTGTATTTTCTTACTTTTCATTCTGCCCTCTTATAGACTGGAAAAACAGTAAAGAGAAGCTCTAAGGCAACAGTAACACTTTCAAACTTCTCAATGACAAAGATACGTACATTTTACTGAAATTATCCCAGGGAATAATGAGCTAGGTGTATTGAGCCATCCAGTCACTGGAGTTGCAACCATTTGCACTAGTCAAGAACAAAGTTCCTGATTCACAGAAGTGCTGAGAACCTGCTGCTCCAGTTGAAGAGGCCAGGAGAGAGAGGCTGTCATCACGTCTGGCAATCAGACCGTGTGTGATTCAGTCCGGGGCCCTCAAATCAGCAGCCCTTATGCATCAACTTGGCTGTGATTTGCACCGGGGGGGAATCTGCATTGTACGATACTGCAGGATGCTAATCCTGCATGAAGTCCATGTTTCTCCTGAAAAAACATGGACTGCTTCTTTGCAGAGCTTCCCTGACATGGACTTCTATACATGCAGTGTTCAATAAAACACTCTTACTTTGAGTTCTTCAACATCCATTGGGCCCTTGTGCCCAGGCTAAGTATACACATCCCTCCCAGGGCAGAATGAATCAAATCCTTGCTGCTTTCCACTGGGGTAAGTTTTCCTAGTTTTAAATGAACAAATGTTGGCAGTAATGCAAGTAAGGTTCATACTGTAGTGGGGGAGGTAGAAATATCAGCCTGGAAAAGGTTCAGTGTTTGTTTTTAAATCCCAGAAGAAACATATGAATACGATGTATCTGGGATCTAGAAAAAAAAACAGAGCAGCATATTAGCAACCGCATAGAAACAGCTATATGTCAGGCATCAGCTGCTCCTTACGAGCCTAAAAGAAGCAGCAGGTCTCTCATGAGTTCTTGCTCCCTCTGTTTCTTGAACAGTGTGAAACATGCAGTACGTCTGTTCTGTGCTCCCTCTGTTTGCTGTCTGAGTGGCCCAAGTAAATAGAAATCCTAACAGAGACTGCTCATTGTGCCAAAACATAAACATAGACTTGCATAGCTCATAAGCTTATTGCCTTATTACTCACCATTGCAAACGTCAGCATGTGCTTGGTTGCAGCCGTCACGTCTAAAGAGCAGATCCAGCATGTGCTGAAGTTAGTGGGAGCTTTTCCACAAACATTAATGTCCTTTGGATGAAATCTGCAGGATTGGATCAGTTCTCGTCTCAGTGGAACCTGTGACAAAATTGTACGCGTTAGTCTTAGCAGGATCCATGGCCTCAGATCTGTTCCTGACACGCTTAAAGCCATCCAGAGGAATCACAGCCTCGCTGAAAGCAGTCATTTCCCTACCATCTGAGCCACTTGTGGAAATTTCTCCTTTTTCATCATTATGGGAAGCTTCTCCCCCTGAAAAAAAAAAAAAAAAAAAAAAAAAAAAAAAAAAACATAGACAGGTGTCTTTTCCAGTGTACTTGGCAGGTCACCAAGTTCAGGCTATTGGGAACCAAATGGAATGAAAGACTTTGTGAGAGAGAAGCCTGCCAAGGCCCAGTCTTTTACAGAGAGGGAATTTGGACAGAGATCACATCCTGCTGATCCCAGCTGTGGCAGCGAGGCCTGCGGAGCGAGAAGGACCCTGGCGGATGATTCACAACCAACAAGCTAAATTTCATGGGCGGTCCATGCAAATCCCCTGGTGTGCACATTTCGCAGTCCCGAAGAAATATGCGCGTGGGGCTGCATTTTTCTGTCAAAAAAACACAATCCAGCGTGCGACTGAATACTTGGCCAAATCAGGTTTATGAAGCTTTGAATTTGTGAAAAGAAAAATCCAGGACTCTCAGAGGCGAAGGGGTTGTTTAGGGTTATGATTTGTGTTTGTAACACGATTTTTTTGATTTTTCCCTCCCTTTTTCCTGCAGGGCAGGGATCGATGCCCAGCCTGTGGCTGTGGGTTTCCAGGCTGGGGGAAGGAGCTGGGACTTGGCTGTGCTGCACCACAGCTTTATTTTTTTTTTCCTTTTTATTTTTTCCTTTCCCAGCTGCCACTCGGATTTTTGGAGCCCGAGGACCTTCCTGGGCCAGCCAGCGACGCGTGGCTCTTCCTTTTCCCTCTCTTTATTTTTTTGGGGCCAAAACCGGGCTGCGCAGCCCCAGCTGCACAAAACAAACCCGCTGACGTGTGCCTGAGTGCGCTACCGAGACTTAACGGGCTGAAATGAGGTGTTTTTCACAACAGGAGGGCCTCACGCAGCGCTCCCACCCCACCCTCACTGGGGGGGTTAACGCTGAATTCCTCCCCCCTTAGGGAAGGCGGCGCCTGTCCCTTTAAGGCGCTCCCCGCCCCTTTTTGGCCCTCGGGCCCCTCCGTAGCGCTCCCGGGAGAGAGCGGCATTGTGCAGCCTTTGGCCCGCATCGCGCATGCGCCCTCCCGCCTTCCCCCGCCTGGCGGCCCCGGAGCCGCCGCCGCTGCCGCCGCCGCCGCCGCCGCGTCCCCCCCTCCCCCCCCCCTCCTCCCTCCTCCCCTCCCCACCCCCCTCCCCTCCCCTCCGCCGCGGCCGCGCCCCCGCCTCTGAGCCCAGGAGGAGGAGGAGGAGGAGGAGGCGGCGGCGGCCCCCGGCCCCCAGCCCCCGGCTCCTTCCCCAGCCCCCGGTAAGTCACGGGGGCGGGGGGGGTGGGGGTGGGCCCGGTTCCCGGCTCCCCTCAGCGCCCGGCCGGGCCCCCTCAGGCAGCGCGCGCGCGGCGCCCCCCCCCTCCCCCCCCTCTCCCCGCGCCCCCCTCTCCCGCCTTCTCCACACGGCGCGCGCTGGGGGCGGTGCGCGCGCGTGCATGCCTTGCAGCCGTGCATGCCGTGCAGCCGCGCGCGCCTTTGCAGCCGTGCATGCCTTGCACGCGCGCGTGCTCGCCGCACGTGCGTGCTGCTTGCATGCGCGCCTGGTTGCAGCGCCCGGCGCTTTGCATGTGGGCGTGTGCTCGCATGCAGCGGTGCATGCTTGTTGCGCTGCGTGGTTGTGTCTGTGTGCTTGCACCCCTGAGTGGCTTGTATGGGGGGTGTGTGCTTGCAGTGGTGCATGCTGGCATGTGTGTGCTTGCAGCAGTGCTTGCATATGGCCGTGCGTTTGTAGGTGCTTGCGTGTGCTTGCAGCCATGCCTGTGTGTTTGCATGTGTGTGCTTGCAAGCATGCATGTGTATTGGCGTGCATGTGTATTTGCATGCATGCATGTGCTTGCAGACATATCTGTGTGTCTGCATGTGTGTGCTTGCATGCATGTGTGTACTCAGAGCCATACCATGCCTGTTTGCATGTGCTTGCAGCCATGCATGCTTGCAGCTGTGTGTGCTTGCATGTGTACGTGTACTTGGAGCCATACCATGCTCTTGGATATGTCTGCAGCCATATCTGCTTGCATGTATGTGTGTACACGCCTCCATTTGCATGCCTCTGTGTGTGCACGCCTGCATGTGTGTGTTCTTGCACTTTTGCATGCCTCTGGGTGGCTCCTCATGCCCCCCAAAAGTTTGGGCTCTCCCACAGAACTTCCTCTGGGTGTAAAGGGGAGCAGCGAGGCGAGGGCAGGTGGGTGGGGAAGGAGTGTTGTTGCCCACTGCTGGTCACCCCGCTGGAAGCCCTCGCACTGGGCAGTGGGTGCTGCTGAGGTGCTGTGTTTAGTGCAAGATGCTGTGGTGCAGGGTGAAGCCTTCCCCGGGATGGAGCTGCGTGCTGGCAGCAGGATGCGTGCTCGCTCAAGTTCCCAGATTAGTTCCAGATGAAAAGAATGTGATCTGCATTAGAAAACTTAAATCACTGGTGGCAACAATACGAAGTTTATCCATGCTGCAGAGAGTGCTTATTAAAGCAAGCAGGCAACTGGTAGCACTTTGCCCTGCACCCTCCCGTCCCCTCCCAAGAATGAGTTGCTTAAAATACCAGTAGTTGCTGGAAGAGCAAACGATTTGGCTCTCAAATCTGCTGCCACCAGCAAAAAGAATGGTAGTTGTGGTGGGATGTTGCAAATGTAGTTTAAAGACAAATCCTTATGGCAAAAAGTAGCTGGAGATTGTTCCCTCTGCAGCATCGGCCCCGATTACAGAGCACTGGCACTGTGCTTTATCAGGTTCTGTTACAGAAAGCGAGTCTGCTGAGACTAACACAAGGCTGGCTTTCAGTCAGGTGAAACGCTCAGACAAAGGTATGATGTGATGCTCACACCATTTAGGGGAGAAATATGAGACTGAAATACTTGAATTAGGAGATGAAAGGATCCTGGTAGGATTTTAAGCTTTGGAAACGGCTTTTATATAAACCATTGTATTTGCTGTGCTATGCAAGTACTTCTTCTTACAAGTATTTTGGGGAATATGATGTGAAACGTCCCACTGCACCGAAGAGCCATTCTGCTTTATTTCTAATGGTTTGTGTTTGGAACAGAGCAGAGTGAAAAATGCTGTCCAAGAAGTAATAAAAGGCCATGAGTTGGACTCTTGGTCTTGCACGTTAATAGACCTGAAGGCATAAAATACTGCTACGTTGCTGAAAAGATATACATATCTGTACAAAAGATTACAGATAAGTTTTTCACGCTGTTTTCTGGAGATCTGCAGTTAGGCTGACCTCATTCTTTTAGCTGCTGACGATCTTTCTTTGACAGCTATTGAGAATATTTTGTTTTTCTTCCAGGTTTTCATTACCAGTGCGGTTCTGCTCTCTGTGGCAAGGGCTGCCTTTTGAAGCAGCACATTCATTCTCCCCTTCAAGCACCGTAAGTCTCATTTGCCAGCTTCAGAACCATGGCAACAGAAGAAAAGAAGCCAGATGCAGAATCCACCAAAACACAATCTACTCCTTCCTCCTCAACCAATCAGAGCAAGGTGTGTGTGGGGCTGAACAATGTCTGTGTAAATGCACATGGCAACTACCTGCACGTTCGCCAGGCAAACCAGAATTAGAGGGTTGAATCAAATGTAGATTAAGAACTTCTCAAGATGTCTGCTTCTGCTGCTGTCTGGGGATGAAAACGTGCTGAGGATAAGCACATTTGTGGGTAAAGCAGGTGGATAAAAACAGTCTCTTTTGTAGTGCTGGATTTGTTTGTTTAAGTTCTTGCTAAGGAAATACTTCTTGTCGCTTTGAGCATTAAAAGCTCAGGTGGTTTGTATTTTTGGAAGGCCTAGAGATGGCTGTAGAAGTGGTGAATTTGTGGTCTTAGTTGCAAAATGGGAAAGCAGGCATTAGTCAGGTTCTTTGAAGCCTGCAGACGCTGAAAGAAGATGTTGCTGTCTAACCATGAAGCCTTCACAAATGGTGAAATAGTGGAAAAAAGTGGGATTTTGGGGGAGTTGGCCTGTGGTTTGATTTGCAACAAAGAACAGAACTACAAATGTTTAATAGCACTACACAGATCAGTACCGAGAGTTTTATTTGAATCTGCCAAGCGTTTTGTGCTTGGACCATTGGATTATTCTCATCTGTTTGTTCCTGGCTTGGATGGAATTGTTATCGAGGATGAGTTGGTGTTGCACGTGGGCAGTAAGGCACCACAGACTCCTGACAGCATGTTGCTTTTTTTTGAATTTGGAGAGGGAAAAGAATGTAAACAGTAGAATCTGTGTTATGGTGAATACTCATGCAGTCCATTACTGTGTGCTGACTGTGAAACTCTCCTGGGAGTTTATTAAGCTCATCCATTCATATTTTTCTTTCAGCCCGCGCCAGTAAAACCAAATTATGCTCTAAAGTTCACGTTAGCAGGACACACGAAGGCAGTCTCGTCGGTGAAGTTCAGTCCTAACGGAGAGTGGCTAGCCAGTTCCTGTAAGTATTGCTCTCTTATTATCTTGTTGAAAACGTGCATGTTTGGGCCTTGGAGAACTACCTGTCTTTACCGTTACCCTCATCAAATAGAAGAGGGATGTAGTGTCATTGTTCTTCCTAAAAGGAACAGTCCCAGAGCTGACAATCTCTGGGATGATTTACTTCTTGGCTTTTAAGTTCGGCTACTTTGGATGTTGGATCGTGTAGGTGTTGCCAGATCAGAGTCCTCTCCTGTTCAGCTTTCTTTTCTGAGCAAGTGGGCAAAAGCAAGCACAGGATTCTTTCCCCTGTGCCTTTCTGTATCGCTCAAGTTCCAGCTTAAGCTTTTGATTTGAGCTTTGTGTGCAGTACCTGCAGGCAAAAGTGTAGTTCTGGGAGCTGAGGGAGATAGCTTTGCACTACCAGACTGGATTGTAGCGTGGTATGAAGGACTGGCCATGTGTTTCTGTCCGCTGTGCCTGTGGTGTTCAGTGAGTCAGAGCCTTTGATTATCCCCGTGAAATGTGCAGAAGATGTTATTATATATAGTGTTTCACTACTTGCTCTCTTAGGTGGTAGATCAAGTTCTCTCCCTGACAGCTTTGGTATTTCTTTTAATTTTTTTGGTGGTTAATGCTGCTTGACAGCTTTTCCTTTGAAAATGTGTTTACATAAACCCTCCGTGAGGATCCATATATATGGAAAGGGCAATTAAAAAGAACAATGTTGAATATGATGCTGAGGGCCAGTCAAACAACTTCCAGACATGGGAATGACTTAGGTCTTTGGCTTAACTGCAGATTGCCTTTATAAGGCCAGTACACCGTGTATAAATCCTTCCTGTGTTCAAGTATCCTTATGAAAGACCCTTTCCCCCACCCCAAGGTTTTCCAACCTCTACCTCTGGCAAATATCAACCTTTTTCTCTGGCCTGTTTTGCGAGCTAAAATAGATAATATGTTTGGGTTTTTGCAGATGTTAATTCAGTCCAGGTAGTGATGTCACTTTTGTTCTTTCTGGACAAAAGCGTTTCGGCATTCCTCGTGGAACAGTACTACTTCTACCACTGGCAATCTGAAACAAAAGTAGAAACCCAAGTTGTCATCAGAGAGACTGAAGTGGCTGGAGACTCCGTGCATTCCAGGCAGTTTATGTAATCTCAGCTGCTGCAGCGTGGCGTGTACGAAACCATTCTTCACCAGTTACATACGACCTTATCCACTAGCGTCTGCCTGGGGAGGGAAAACTACTCGCTGTATGCAGAGATGTAGTTAATTTCTTGCCGTCTAGAAAGGACAGATGTATCTGTCGGTGCTGGTAGTCTCTTAACTGGTACATTCTTTTCCAGCTGCTGACAAGCTCATTAAAATTTGGGGAGCGTACGACGGCAAGTTTGAAAAAACAATATCTGGTCATAAACTGGTAAGTATGAGGAGATCTCTGTGCACTCGAGTATGAATTTACTTGTAAGGAATTTACTTTGCTTTGTTTTTAACGTCCGGAGTTTTCCATTTGTGATTAGTTTGACTTGTGTAGAGGGCTTGCTCTTTAGTCTCATTTTGTACGTCTTTGTTTATACAGTCCTGTGCAATACCCTGGGACTGGAATTGCTGAGGTGATACCAGGTCAAGCTGGAAATACATTGCAGAGTGATAATGAAGAACCTGCATGCACACTGCCTAGCCGTTTTCTTGAGTCCCTCCATTTTGGGAACACTGACCTCCTACAAGGGGCAACATATTCTTGGGTGAAAATCCCTGTAAACTGTAACACTATGTCCTGTTCCTTCTTTCCTTTGTATCTGGAGCAGAATGGCTTGCCTTTTAAGGAGATTGAATTTTCTTGTGGCTTTGCCTACATAAACACAACACTTACTCATTCTCCAAAGTTCTAAAGAAAACACAAATTCCCAAACCCTCCAGTTTTGTTTCCCAAAGTTTCTTACGTGCTGAAGTTTCAGAAGCAAAGATGAAGATTCACCAAAAGAAAAGCCAGTAGAATCTTGTTGTTCTCCAGCCCTTAGGGACTCAGACCAGAAAGAGCAAACCATTTGTCATCATGAGAAACCACTTATTCAGATTAGTTTGTGTAGCATACTGTTTATGAATTCCAAGAAAGGGTGTTGGTGGCCACACTAAGTGCCATGTGAACAAGCTGTTGATGTTTTTGGAGCGTATGGCTCAGTCTAAAATGAGCAAGTGTCAAAGGAGCTGCATCCCAGTCAGATCAATGAATTCCCAGCTCCCAGTGCTGACTTTTCTTTCAAGCTTCAGCTGTGAATATAATATGCAGCCTGTGTTTTCCATTTGCATGTGTCAGTGAGCAAACAGAGCTAAGAGGATTGTTTTCATTTGTTTTAGGGTATCTCCGATGTTGCTTGGTCATCAGATTCCAACCTTCTTGTCTCTGCCTCTGATGACAAAACTCTCAAAATATGGGATGTAAGCTCGGTAAGGACAAGCTGTTATTTACCTACCTTCTCCCGCAGCGTTGCCATTGTAAATCAGGCTCTTCTGAGAGATGAGCTTGATGTGCTATGATGAGAGAAGGTAGAGTTTTAAGTACTGGTCCTCTTTAGGTGATAGCTCCAACTTCCCTGCTTAAAACGAGCAGCTGGCTGAATGGGCTATGAGGATGAGTGAGTTGTGCCGCGTGCTTTTGGAAAGAGGGGGATGCTCACGGGTACCGTGAGGAGTCTGGTTATCTTCTGAGAGTGTTAAAGTCTTATGGTGGCAATGCAGTTGTAGGCTTTGTTTCTGAAAGCAGCCTCTCAGATTGAACTTTTCTGTAACTTCTCATCATAGGCTCACTTCTCTTTGCTTCTTTCCCCCTTTCTTTTCTGCAGTTACGTTGAAAACTGGGTAAATTGGTTTAATTTTGATTGGATATGTTAAAGTGCTTGGTTTTCTCTTGTTGCCCAGAGGGTTTGAAATTTGGCTGCGTTCACTGAAAAAAGTCTTTTCTATTGTTTTCTTGTAGCTGGTCTTCTGCCCATCTAAGTCTGGGGTTAGAGATGGTTTCTTTGTGCTGCATGGTTATTAACCTTCATGCAGCTTATCTAAATGCATGTATGGCTGTAGAGGATGCTAAATATTTAACACTCCTAAATCTTATTTCAGGGTAAGTGCTTAAAGACTCTGAAGGGGCACAGTAACTACGTTTTCTGCTGCAACTTCAACCCTCAGTCAAACCTCATCGTTTCTGGCTCAGTAAGTGATTTCTTTTCCTTAGTGCGCAGCAATTGCTGCACACCCCTTGTTTCAATTTTGTCTTACCCCACAAATGCAACTTGTAATTGGGTGAGCTGTGCAGTGTTCTGGCTGTCTTTATTTAGGGACTCAGTCGAGCCTTTAGCCCATCTTCAGCATGCAGTTTTCCTTGCATGTAGAGGAAGAGTTGAAGGGAACTGTGCTCCCTGTTTGTTATTGCTACCCTGTGTAGTGGTTGTTGTTTCCTGGCCTTTCTAGTGAGGCTACAGTGCAACTGGAGGATGAAGTGTGTCTAGACTTGCATCAAGTTATACCATCGTGTATGCCACAAATAGGTGTATCATTAAACCACCTTGTGCATTTCTTCAATCTTCAGTTTGACGAAAGCGTGAGGATATGGGATGTGAAAACAGGGAAGTGCCTCAAGACGTTGCCTGCTCATTCTGACCCAGTTTCAGCTGTAAGTCCTTTCTGATAAACAAACATGCTAATGTGCTTTGTTTAGGGCAGCTCCTCTCCTACCTCTGTTGGTAGAGGAGTGGGATTGTGCTCTCATTCTTATTATGAACCCCTCATACAGTGTAGTGGATGGGCTGCAGATGGTTTGCAGGTGGTCATTGCTCAATGAGAACAAAATGAGGAGTGTTACGTGTGAGGCTTACATGGTTCTCTGTCTTGGGTGTTAATGTGGGGAGCAGTGAATGGTGGAGTGCTGAGCGTGCCTGAGCCTGGCAGTCTGATGCTGGGGTGCTGACTGGTTGTCACTTGAGGGTCGGAGGACAGCCTGGAACTGCTGTGTGTCTGCTTGCTTCTTTCAAACTAGTGCTATGGTTCAGACCAGGGCAGTTCCATAGTACACTCCATTTCCAATCTTGTTAATTTAAATAGATCAAAGTAACGTGGAATACACCAATATCTAATAAAATGAAGGAAAACAAGAAGGTATTTAACTCTTAATGTTGTTGAAATGAAGGAAAGAGTAAAAGAATGTTGAGCCTCTGATGTGTTAAAACATGGCTGTTGGGATGCGATTGGTACAATTGTTCTGCCTTGGCTGGATTTCACACTTGAAAATGTACATTAACAATAATTATTCTTTTAAATAGTAGTATTTTGAGGTATAGCTGAAGGGAATAAATTGACCTCAAAACATATTTGGTTACATAAGAGGTTAAGTTCCATGTCCTTAAAATGTTAAGGTGCTACCCCAGGTTGGACGCTACTATTATTTGAGCAGCTAATGCTGTGTTCTTGTTAAGGTGCTGCTCTTAGCTTCTGAGGAAACGTATATTCCAGTTCCTGATACTAGAATAAACAGCTGTAGTTAACTCCTGTTTCCATTTATGCCAGGCAAACTGGGGGTGGTGGGGATCTTGTTTTGATTGTGTTACCCATCTAAATTCGTAGATGACTTTGATATCGTACTGATTCTCTGCTTCTATCCATACGACTTAAACTGTTAGTGTTGGAAGATGAATACTTTTACTGAGGCTTAAAAACATTGATTTCTACAAACATAAGTAAAGGTTTTTTTCCCCCTTCTATAATATTACAGGTGCATTTTAATCGTGATGGATCCCTGATAGTGTCAAGTAGCTATGATGGACTCTGGTAAGTTTTTTTGGTCTGCTGCAACCTTTAAAACTGCTGCATACTTAGAAAAAAAATATATAATTAAATCTTATATTGGTAGTAATGAGTCTCGTGTTTTTCATAGTCGAATCTGGGATACGGCATCAGGGCAGTGCTTGAAAACACTGATTGGTAAGTAGAAGGCTTCTCGTTTGTGCTCCATTCTTTACTGTTTAGCTGCAATACAGCTATTCTGCATCATTGCTGTGAACAGTGACTTCCTTAACCTCTATTTTTCAGTCTTCCTACCATTCCATTAGCACACTGTTGTCCTCCTAGCTATTACAATAAAAGGAACTATCACATCTATGGAAACTTGCTTAAGCTTGGAGTGTTCTATAGTATAGATGCAGGATAAATGAGTTTTTCAAAGCTTTCTACCATTCAGTTTGTTGCTGTGCAGCAGTTCAAAACTGTAACAAAACTGTTTGTGCTGTTGGATGCGATGGAAACAGTCCATGACTGCATGAGCTGCCTGCTTTTACTGGTGATGGTTGTTAGCATGAGGCATCTCTTGAACAAAGATAATAAAAGAAAGTTACCTGTTGGGCATGTGTTCCCTAGTCTTTCATATTCTTATAAAACATTACATAGACAAGTTACATGGCACTGCAAATTAGCACCATATACTCTTAATGTAATGTTTTTTAAAAGGTATAAATATACTTTTGCCTTGATAAGTGCTGATTCAAAGAAGGAAAGTTCAGTTACAAAGGGTTATTTAAAATGTGAGCAAAACATCATTTTCTTGAAGTACTGAAAACGATCACTTTCTTATATCTGTATTTCTTGAAGTACCAAGGGATAACAAAACGGAAAGCTTGTTTCAGTGAGACAACTAACAACAGATTATTGTCGAAAGAAATTCTTTGCCAATGGAGCAATGCAACCGTGTGCTGGTTAACAATCACTTTTATTTTCACTGTAGATGATGATAACCCTCCAGTGTCTTTTGTGAAATTCTCCCCAAATGGCAAATACATACTAGCTGCAACTTTGGACAAGTAGGTATTTAAAAAAAAAAAAAAATCCACAAGCTTTGAAGTGTCCATGAATATCAGATAAAACTTTATTTTGCTGTTGTTTACCTGTCACAATAATGACATTACACAACTTCATACATACTATAAAACTTTGAAAATCTGGGAGGTGTTGTATGTTGCTAATGTCATAGGTAGAGCTTCTGTTTTTAAAGCCTTGGCACTGCTTAGTGTCTGCAAGACCTGTCCATTCCTTCTAGTGTACCTTTCAAAACCACAGCATTCTCTTGCATTAATCATACGATACTCTTGTAACATCAAGAGACAAAATTTAGCCTATAAAAGGGTGCAATATGAAATCAACTCTTTGTGTAAGGCATAAGAGCAGTGCAGGTGTGCTTACTGTATTAATGATTCACCTGGAGAACTTCCATGCAGTGTCTAAGAAGGGATTAGTTGATCTGTCATCTCCATTCACAGACAGTAATGATGCTGTTGCTTTCATGAGACCTACCCTTCCTGTGTTGGGTGGATGGTAGCCTGTCTGTCTGAGCATCTGTGCATAGAATATCACAACCATAGCCTGCCTTTTTCAGCTAGTCAATGAAAATCCAGGCTAAAGTGCCCTATGTAGACTAAATTCTGTTACGGAGAAACTTTCTGCTACTAGGAAATCATCTGGTGAAAAAAACTGCAAGAACTAATATTTGTTTTTCTGTGTTTTGTAGCACTCTTAAACTTTGGGACTACAGCAAAGGAAAGGTAAGTCCTTTGTCTTGTTATGACTGTCTTGTTATGTAGACTAAACTAAATTTATTGGAGAATCTGGATTTCATTTGCTTTTTAACCTCTCTTAACATTTTATGAATATTGTAAGAAAAGGTGTTAGTAACCCTTTATCAAGGAGGACTAAAGATGCCTTTGAAAAAAAATTGTTTATCCTGCTGTATAGGCCCAAGACACTGAATATATATAATTTTATATATATATATATATATATACACACACACACACATATATATCTCTTTTAGGTATTAAATTGTTGTTGCTTTTCTTGGTGGGAAGTGACAAATTTATTTATTTTTCCTGCTATCCTCAAAATTAGTGTTCTAGGACAGCGATGCCCTATGCATCCTCTAGATAAGCGAGTTGGCAGGGAGGGAAACCCGGGCAGATATATTTATAGCCTGATCAGACAAGAGAGTTTGTCCTTGGCTGTGAGAAAGCTACTTCCCGACAATGCTTACGCCTTTTGGCTCTTCGCTTTCAGTGCCTGAAGACGTACACAGGACACAAAAATGAAAAGTACTGCATATTTGCAAACTTCTCCGTTACTGGTGGAAAGGTTAGTGTTTATTTGGACTATTTTTATTTTTTACTCATGTGCAGTTTTTACTGGTTTTCTCCATGGGCATGCAAGGATGACGCAAGTGTCTCATTCTGTAATTTGATTCCAAAACATCTCTATCATCGTGTTGAAAACTGTTTTTTATCTGGAAGAGGAGGAAAAATAGTTTAGTAGAGACCGTGCCAAATAACTAGCAATGGTAAAATTTTGTAGAAGCAGCAGTAGTTTGGGGATGGAAACCTCCCTTAGCAGATCATGGTTCATGGATGCCATAGGGCAGTGGGAGAAGGAGCTGTCCTGGGAAGCTCCTTCTACCTCCCTGAGTGCCTGTGGTGTCTGTGTCATTGGGTGGTCCTGCTGCCTCGTGGCCAGGCTCCCTCTGCTGCAGCAGGAGAGGACGTTCCCAAGTAGGGAGCAGTGGGTATGTCTTGGTTAGTGGCACAGCAGGCAGCCGTCCGAGGATACGATGGTGTGCTCCGGTTGAGATGGTGGAGCACATCAGCAGAGGTTAAATCCTAACACAGAAGGACCTCGGCATCTTTTGGTCATTTAGTTTTCCTCCTTTGGCATACAGAGGATGTAACAAAACTTTCTGCTGCCTGTATGCACTGAATAGAGGCTGAGACAGAACAAACCACATCAAATAGTTGTGTAAGTTCCTTATAATAAAGATAAAGTATTTACTGAGTACTAGTTGTTAGATATAGATGATGAGGAAGATTAAAATAACTTTTCTCTGCCCCTCCAGTGGATTGTGTCCGGTTCAGAAGACAACCTGGTTTATATTTGGAACCTTCAGACAAAAGAGATTGTACAGAAATTACAAGGGCACACAGGTAAGGAAGAGGATTTTGTTTTTATTGATAGAATATTCTTCATGTCACGTTGTAAAGAGGGCTTAGCTTCAGCATTTTCTCACTGATGTTTAGTTTTGGCTGTCAGACCCATAGATTCTTGACTAGCTGAAGCTTAATTGAACCATAGGTGTCCACAACTTCTCATGAAGGCTTTTTAATGGTTGTTGCAAATGTGTACTTTTTCACTGCAAAAATTTTGACATCAGCTTGAAAAGATGTCAGAGCTGAGTTCAGAGATGGTCAAGATACTTAGGCAACTCAAAATTGTAATGAGTTTGACTTGCTGTGAACACCTAAAGCTGTAACTCTTGGAAGGATAAGAACTAATACGGTCCTGCCGTTTGTGTGTTTGTACACCTATTTCTTGAAGGTGAGGTTTAGCATGTCTTGAGAAGTCAGCTGATAGGTACTTCAGTCTGAATCCCAAAAGAGACTGTTCCCACTGCACTTACTAGAAGGAATCGTGCTGTGAAATGTAAGCATGCTTATTCCTTTGCAGGACCATCGATTTAGACTGTACCTTGGGGCAGTGGCAGCAAGCTTTTGTTTTTCAGATTAGGGCAAGACTGAAGACTAAGTGGTGTATCTAGCTGGCAATACCGTACCTGCAAGGAAAGGTACTGAGCAGGGTTTTTATTAGCTGTGTCCTGTTGTAATTGCCAAGAGCTTTGCCATGAGATAGGCAAGAACTAGAATCTAGAGATTCTTTCACTTTGTAACCTGACAAAAACTTCCTGACTACTGCTCTCAAGTTGAGCCCACCTATGGGATGCTTTTTTTGCTGGCAAATATTTCTTCTCCCATATATGGAGTGAATGTTGGATAACTGTTCTTAATTACAAGGAAATAGTAACTGGTCTATGCTGTTTTAAGATGTAGCAACAATACATGTTACTTTCCAGAAGTGTGCTATGAGCCTGATTTCATTGCTGTAAATAATGATGTTTGTATTTCTCTTTCTTTTTGCATAGATGTTGTAATCTCAACAGCTTGTCACCCAACAGAAAACATCATTGCATCAGCAGCACTAGAAAACGACAAAACAATTAAACTGTGGAAGAGTGACTGTTAAACGTTCCAGTAACACTTTAGAGACTGTCAGGAAAAATTGTTTTTAAAAAAATATTAAAAAACCACATGAGAATAATAAATCCAGTTTGGCAGGAAACCTGAAGAATATTTGATAAAGTGGTTTCTGTTAGTCTTGGCCCAAAGAAAACGTCTTAGCTCTTTGCTAGAACCGGGCAACGTGGTGGAAAAAAAAAAAGATGCAGTGTCTCCTTTTCTTGTCTAATCTTTGGCAGACAAATGGATCATTCTGACATCGTTAGAAGTGTCAGCTTGTATTGGACACCCCAAAGATGCTTTACTTTCTGGTGGCATTACTTCTAGGCACTGTTGCTGCTTAAGGAAGAGCTGCCAGTCTGCTTTCTAACAGTAAGTTAAGTCACGAGCCTAGAGATGCGTGGATTTTTTTTTTTAAATGTCTAACTTTTTTATTTTTTCAGAATGTAGATTCTAGTCTTGAAAGTTTCTGTATTGTTTTAACTAGGAGTACTGCATCTTTAAAGGTGCTTCATTTTAAACACTCAGCTCAAACTTTGTGACCAAATGAAACCATGCAGTTCCAGATTTCCCCCTCCCCTTCCTGCCCCACTGACTTTGACTGCTGTGGTGACGATCTCCTCTTACCTTCTGTATAGTTGCTTACCTCTTGTTAAGTGTGTTTCATAGATGCTGTTCTAGAGCAGTTACAAATCTTCTGTTAATCATTAAAATTAATTCTGCTTGTAGTTACTCTGAGCATATTTTTTTCTTCTTCTGGATAAAAGCGAGCTCACGGAACACTGTAAAGTTATTTCAATGTAAAAAGAAACCCAGACTTTTGTATTTTGAAAATCCATCGTATGAAGCTGTATTGATGATGGCATGACTCTGTATCTCTTTCAGCATTGGTATTTCTTTCCCCTTTTGTCATACCCATGTGGTATTTACACATCCAAACAAATTCCATATGCCATAATAAAAAGGTGGGATTTTATGTGTATGCTTGTGGTAAGAGTGTACTAATGTGAAGTGTCTGTATCCAAAGCAGCCTCCCTTAAAAACTGGTTTTAGAGGAAGTATTTCTGTAGAAGCCCCGCTGAGTGAGTAGGGGAGAAGGAGAAAGGAGAAGAAACAGCCATGCTTACATCTGCCCTGATGAAAGAGGAGCATTTGTTGAAAGAAAGCAAGAGGATTGAACTGAAGGTGTCCTCCCCTGAGGCAACATTCGTACAAACCCTCAGAGGGCCCTTTAGCTAAGGGGAAAGGAATTCTGCGGCCCTCTTGGTGCGGAGTGGGCAGGGCAGGCTGCACGATGATACAGCTTTTGCCGGTTAACTGTGCTTATGCACAAGGTTTACTTTGCCTCGAGGATTCTGCTGTAAGGGGTTTTCATGTATTTATTTTGCTATCAGCTGTGTGCTTCATAATAACTGAAAACTGTAGTACAAACCTCTCCTGTAGTGGCTCTGGGATGTTTTGCCTCTCCCCTTAGAGAAGACAGCTGCAAGCCATGAGGTATAGTTTTGTTTTTAACATAGGGTTCATGCCGAGTTTGAGCACCACCAGCTATTAATAATCCCATCCTTTGAGGCTTTTCATTACCCACAGGGAGGGCTGCTGTGGCTCTGGACTTAGAGAGCTTCACTGCTGAAATAGTCCCATTTCTTTAAATAACTTTATGGAGCTTTTCAGCCTTTTTTACAGTCCAGAAGAACTTTACAAGTGTGAGATGTGGCCGTACTTCTTCACCAGCGTGGAGCAGTTGCTGTATTACACCTGGAGGCATTTCCCTGTGGATTCAGCACTGCGTGGCATAGCAGATTGAGTATAGCTGTGTTTGGGGGGGCTTCGCTTGCCCTCCTGTCCTGCAGCACTCCCTGCATCTTGCTGCTGCTGCTCTCTTTACCCTGGCTGAGGTTGTGTTTCTGTACCCCACGGGGAGCATCGGTGCTGGCATCAGCTCTGCCTCAACATTGCTGGCACGCTGGTGGTCTGGGGGTCCAGGTTATAGCAAAATTCCTTGCACTTGGTGTTAAAGCAAAGCTCCTGGAGGCTGCAGTGCATCAACCCCTGCAGCAGGAAGGCACAGCACTGCCCTGTGCTCTGTGGGGTTGGGGGAAAAGATGATGGGGGGAGAAGGAGAGTGCAGGGGAAGCTCTGCCCGTGCTCCTCGAGAAAAAAAAATAAGTCGAAAAACATGGTTAGATGCCACGAAGTAGGTGGCAGTGCCTTAACCGTATGCGTGTTGTACAGGCCACTGGGGCCTCTTCCATCCTTATCAAGGGGAGTGCTAACCTTCTCTCCTTTCATACAACACGGCCTTCGGCTCCACGTCGCGGCTATTTAAACCTCCATCGTGTAATCCACCTCAACCACAAGGCGAGGAAAACTTTTTTGTTTCTTTCTTCACCTTTCGGACTTCCCTATTTAATCCTCATGAGAAAAACTTAATTCTGGCCCGTCTGTGTTTTTAGAGCCCCGAAAACCCCGAAAAAACGCCGCATACCGCCTCTTTTCCCAGCCTACTTAATATATTCATCGCCTCCAACCAATCAGAGAGCAGACACGGAGCCTCTCCGCCTGCCCCCTGCCGGCAGCCCGGCTTCCGCGGCGCTAATGGCGGCGGGGCGGCTCCGGGGACTGCAGGTTCGAATCCCGCCTGGGGCTGTGCACCAGGCGACCCCAACCCAGCTTTTGGGAAGGGCCAAAGGGGGCGAGGGTTGGGGTGCAGGGCCCGGGGCTGTGCCCAGCGCTGCTGCTCGGCCCCGCCGCTGCCCTAACAGCCCTACAGCAGGACGTGCCAGCAAACCCCCTTAATCTGCGTGGGGTTGAGCCGTCCTGTTGGGCATCACAACGGTTTAAGCGAGAACATGAATGTTCCGGGGGATTTACCCATCAAATCTTTCTCAGGCAGGGGAGGATGGCCGCTTCCTAACCCATTCCCGGTGCCTGACAAATCTCTGAATTGCAGCAGAGCCAAGGGCACGCGGAAAGAACCGTATGCTGCTTCCAGATGCAGAAGAAGGCTATAAGAGGAGGCTTTTGTTTTATGTTTTCTGTTTTTTTTTTTTTTTTTTTGTTTTATGTTTTTTGCTTTATTCCCGTAGAAGTCTTTGCCTCCTGCATCCCAAAGGAACAGAAAACCAAACGAGCGAATCTGGCTAACCCAGCCTCAGCACCACCACCACCAGCTGAGGTTACCAGCCTGGCTTCTTCCTCCGAGCCCTCCAACGACCCCATTCCCTGCCTGGGGACCAGCCGTGGATCCCCATCGTCCTATTTCCCCCACCACAACGCAGGGCACGTCTCCCCACCCCTTGCAACGCCACGTGCTGGCCCTCAGCCCCTCTGGCTCTGGCTCGGTGCCCTGCAAGGACTGCGTCGGAGCCGCCAGCTTTGCTGGATGAGGCCGCAGAGCCAGGTGCTGTGCCTGGGGCTGTGCACGGCCCCAAACCCACCAGCTGCACGGGGCTGCTGCATCGCTTCAGCATCACTTCGGCATCGCTTCATCAGAGCCCGGGCTGCTCCTTGCACGCGAGCAGCCTCCCCTGCCAGACACCGATGAGTTTATTAAGGGATTAAAAGTTAGCCTCCCCTCCTTATTGAATGCTCTGATTTATGCGAGCGGTTAAATCAATCCCATTTCCTGCGTTTTATCCCTTCTCCCCTAGGCTTTCAGGCTTGTGCTGTGTGAGACATTTGCTATAATCACATTGTTTTGAGGCAAGCGAGACACTGTGGGTGGTTTAAGTGATTTGAATAAATGAGCCGCGTTACTCAGGCACTTCTCCCAGGTGCTAATTGCCCCTCCTGAGCTGTGGGTGCCCATACCTGAACAAGTCAGTGCTGCCTCCCTGTGAAATATTAATGAGCGTGCTGGCTAACAAAGATGCTGTAGAGATGGGGTCCGAGCACCTGGCTGGCTGGGGGCTTTTTTTGGCAGCAGAGGTGCTCCCATGGGGCTGGGGTCCTGCCACCAGCCTGGGCTGGGCTGCCCCAGGCAGGGATTTCCAGGTGCTAGCAGAAGGTTGCTGGATGCACTGCATAAGCAGCTTATTTTGTCATTTTAATTTTTTAATCTCATGCATTCGGTTGTGCTCTCTTATTAGTAAGCATTAGCTCTCTAAGTCCCATTAGCTCCGCTCAGAGCTGGGGTTTTGCTCGTGGGGGAGCCAGCGGAGGTCTGGGGGCCTGATCCTGCATCCAGTGACGTCCGTGAGGCCCCACGTGGCTGTGAGGCTGATCCTGGCCCTGTAGGGCCATCAGGGCTCTGTGTGATCCGCTGCTGCACCCACAGGCCCTACCCCAACCCTGAGCAGCCCTGGTGATGCTCCCCCCCCCAGAGCTGATGCAAGCCCAGCCTTGGCCCCATTTGTCTCCTTGCTGCCCTAATGAGGAAACGATTTTCTTGTGTGCAAATGCGTAGGGTACATCCAGACCCACCTCTGCCTCCATCAGGTTTTCCCTTTAACCCCAACAGCCACCCCCAGGGCTGTACTTTATTACAGAATCCCGAGCGTTGGGTTTAAAATT
Organism: Aythya ferina; assembly: GCF_964211825.1. Classification (NCBI taxonomy): domain Eukaryota; kingdom Metazoa; phylum Chordata; class Aves; order Anseriformes; family Anatidae; genus Aythya; species Aythya ferina. The sequence continues at coordinate 5,730,951 of NC_140318.1, forward strand.
AGTTGACGGCTTCTCTTTAATAAAAATATTCCTTCCCTCTTTAAATAGCACAATATGTCACACAAAGCCAGTGGGTCTGCTTGTGAAGATGAGGCAGCTCAGAAAGGAGAAAGAGAGAGAGAAAAAAAAAAGTAAAAACACATCTCCCCAAACCCCTTCTGCCTAATCCAACTGAATTAGAGGATTTTGAAGTGGATTTAAAACTAAATCTTGATTAGGGAGAATTTCTCTCCAAGAGCTGCTGCACGGCAGTATTAATGGGAAGCGATCGTGGACAGAGGAAATAGGACAGAAATAACCGAGGGTAGCACATATGCACTCACGTCTGTGCATGAACTGAAAGAATCTGAGAATTTCTCGGGAGGAAAAGGGAGAAATTAAGCATTGACAGAACAAGACTCAGCGCCACGGGGCCAGCTCTGCTACGCCAACCGCATCTCCCTGCCTTCATTCGGCGGAGGGCTTTGTAGGAGAAAATCCAGGAGAAAAGTGAGGCCGGGGAAAGCAGGGAGGAGAGGCAGTCTGTGCCCGCTCCCCACCAGCTGGGGTTCATCCTCTGAGCCCCGGGGGGGCTGTGGGGCCGACCCCCCCATGCTCTCGAGACACATGCCTGGAGGTGCCCAGGGGATCCTCTCGCTGCTGACCGTGGTGTTCGTCCTCCCGGAGGGTAAGTGCTGATGTCCCCAGGGTGTGGGGTGTCCCCTGTGCGCTGTGGTCCTTCACATCCTCCCCAGCCCCGGGTTGCTAAAGTGTGATTTGTTCTCAGGATGAATCTGGGGGTATTCCTGCCCCAAGCGGTGTAGCTGCATGTTGCCTTGTTGGCAGTTTTAGGAAAAATGGTCACATTTTGTATTAAGTGAGGGCATGTGGGTAAGAAGCGTGGGCCAGGAGCCAGGATCTTTGGGGGCTCCCCTTCCTCAGTGACCTCCTTGCTGGGCCCAGGGGTGCGGGGATGCTCGCACAGCGCCCCAAAAGGGTTTGGGAGCAAATGAACAAGGGACAGGGAAGGGCTCCAGGACATAATTAAGAGGCAGGGGGAAGGCAACAGCCAGAGGAAGCCTGCAGCGTGATTTCTGTTGCTGCGGTTAATAAATGTGTCTCAGGTACTGTGTTTGCCTTAAGCCCTGTGAATGATGTAGCTGAATATCCTCTGAATGCCTTTTATTTTGCTTTAAAGAACTTGAAAAATGACTTAATTCCCACTCTGCTTTGGGGAGAGCCGTTCTCAGACACAGCCACTGACCCTGCAGGGAAGGACCGAGCCGTCGCCAGCACAAGCAGGGCTCTGGGGGGGACAAAGCACTGCCAGTGCTGCGGGCTCACGGACATTTGCTCTCAGCCACTCTGACTCTTTCTCTTCTGATTCTGGGTTATTTTACCTCCCTTGTAGATCCTGTGTTAAAAGCAGGGAGAAAACCAAACCAAAAATTAAATGATTCCTCCAGTGTGAGCGACTGGCACTGGCACGGTTGAAACTGGAGGATTTTGGAGAAACAGGCAAAAGCTGTTTCTGAGAGCGGCTGAGCCCAGGCTCGGTGGTGTCTGTGGTTTGGAGGTTTCACTTACTCTTTACAAACCTTGTTTCAAAGCTGCCTTGTTCCTGTGATTTGATCCCAGCTCAAATCTCCGGCTAATCTTTGATTTCGCACTGACCTCTAGCGGGAGCTGGTTCTGCGTTTTGGGGCCCAGTGGGTGAACAAGCGGCGGGCAGATTTGGTTTCTGACTCAGTGCTGAACGCAACCTGGCGAGGCAGCGAGTGCTGCAAATCCTTCCGTGGAGAACAGCTAGGAAGGAGTTGAAGCATTTTCCCCTGGAAAAAAAATAAATAAATAACAACCAGCTGTGTTTTCATATGCTCTCCTTTAGCATCCGGGCTCCAGTGTTACGGCTGCAACATCATCGTTGGCACCAAGTACGTGGACATGGGGTGCTCGAACCCCGAGGTGATCACCTGCTCCCACTCCCACCAGGGCTTCAAACACCGGTTCTGCATTAAGACAGAGAGCGGTGAGTTCTGCCCGCCTGCCTGCCCAAAGCGAACCCCGAAGCCTCGCAGCCTCTGTCCCTGATGCCCCGCGCTCTGCTTGCTTTGCAGTGGTCCTGGGCAGCCTGCTGACCAGCGGCTGTGCCACCTCTCGTCACTGCCAGCAGCAGGAGCTGCCGGGGGTCCGCATCCACTGCTGCGACACCGATCTCTGCAATGGCTCCCCCCGGCTCGCTGGTGGCCGCCTGCTGCTTCCCTGCCTCCTGGCAGCCCTGCTCGTCTCTTGAACCCCCCCCCAAAGGGTCTGGGATGGGGGTCTCTGAGCTTCAGAGGGGGGAAGTGCGCCCATCTCTGCTCCTGCGCAGCGCCCTCCTCGCCCCTCTCCTCAATAAAAGCCGATGAATGTTTTGCCCTGCAGAGAATGTTTGCCCTGGAGATGGGGCTGCTTCTTGGGAGGGAGGTGGGCAGGGGGTATTGGGGTTGGGACCCCCCCTGCAGCCCCAGCACAAGGACATGGAGCTGTTGGAGGGGGTCCTGAGGAGGCCGGGGGGGTGCTGAGGGGCTGGAGGGAGGCTGGGGGTGTGAAGAAGATGATGCTCTGGGGGGGGAGGGCTTATAGCAGCCTGGCTGTCCCTAAAAGGGGCTGCAGGACAGCTGGGGAGGGTCTCTGTGTCAGTGATAGGACAAAGGGGAATGGCTTTAAGCTAAAAGAAGGGAGATTTAGGTCAGATATGAGGAAGAAATTCACTACGAGGGAGGTCAGGCCCAGGCTGCTCCGAGGAGCCATCCTGGCTCCATCCCTGCTGCCCCAACCCTGGACCGGGCTGGGGGGACTTTGAGCAGCCTGGGCTGAGGGCAGGGGTCGTGCCCAAGATAGGGGGGGCTCTGAGGGCCCCCCCAGGCCGAAGCAGGCCTCGGCTCTGCGGCTCCATCACACCCCACCAGGGGGCACCCGGGGGCCGCCAGCCGGGGTTTTTTTGGGGTAGGGGGGTCGAGGAGCTGGGGCAGCCCCCCCATAAAACCAGGCTGCCCCCGGGGCTGCCCGGCAGAGCTCAACCCCCCCCCCCTCGACCCCAAGGAAAGGCTGCAGGGAGCTAAAGCAGCCCCAAAGCAATGGGGGATGAGGGGATGGAGCCCTAGGATAGCCCCTCGGGGGGACATGGGGGTGGTGATGGGGGGGAGCGGGGTGTCCCAAAGAGGCACAAGCCCATCAGATGTTGTCTTGACCAAAAAAGCCCCAAAAGCGGGGACAAAAATCTGCCCCCCCCCCTCGTGGAGCTGGACCGAAGGGGCTCCGTCAAGGTCATGGTGCTGGGAATTAAGCGCTGGTGCCTCGGGATCCAGCCTTGTGCTTTTATCACCAGGGAAACAGCAGAAAGCTCGCCCGTGAGGCCTGGAAGAAATGTTTTTATTCTAAACTTTTTTTTTTTTTTCTTCCGATAGAGAAAAAAAAAATATTTCAAAAGGCATTTTCCATGCAGAACATCAGCTTTTGATGACATTTTTTTTCCGATGCGTGTCAGAAAACAAGTCTAAACTCTACTAAAAATATTATCTGAGGCATCTTCCCAGCAGAATCACCTTGGGGCTGATACAAGACATTTTCAGATTCTGAAGATTAACAAAAAAAAGAGGGAATTGGAAAACAAATCCTGCCACAATGACACGAACGGCAGCGATAACCAATTCCTCTCCTTTCCCTTTACAATATTCCTTACGGATTTGGGGGGAGCAAGGAACCTTTCCTTGGCAGCTGGAGGTATTCTCGCTCCTGGGTATTTATCAGCCCGGATCAGTGCTGAGCTCCTGCAATCAAACCTTGGTGCCTTCAGCCAGCTCCGATAGAAATTCCCATTTCTTGGCTGGGACTGGGGATGAGCTGCTGGTGGAGGGGACAGAGTTGGTGGCCGGGGGTCCCGGTGTGGCGCAGGCCACCTTGCTGGCTAGCAGTGGCTCGAGGCAAGGAGCCACCTCCGTCCCCTCTGCCGTGGTCCCCTGCCGCCTGCCCGCCTCCAGATGGTGATGCTGCTGGCCCCGCTCTGCCCCCCTTGCCCGGCTTGAGTCATCCATCTTGCACTGTGTAAGAGGCCTGTTGCAATTAAGTAGGCTGAAGTGCTCCTGAACTCTTTAACCTTTGCCCTGGGATTGCTCCTTTTGCCCCAGGGCTGTGGATCAGCTCCATTGCACTCTCCAAACAGCGCCTGCTACTTAGCTGACATTTCTTTCTCCTGCTGGATCCTATTAGCACCCTGAGGTTGAAAATGCTACTTTGGAGTGTTGTAAGGAATGTGATTTATACTGGAAAGTAGCGGCAATCTATCTTTCCCTATACACACACTACACGTGAGGCTGGAGAGCTAAATCCACATCGCCTGAACAAACAGCAACTCGGGTAATTGTTGAGGAGGCTTCGGACACCTCGCAGGAAGGGCAGGCATGGAGCCGGGCTCAGGGCAGGCAGCTGACAGCGGGGCTGGCTGGAAAAATGCCTCTCATGCGGTCCTGTGCCTGTACCCCTGCAAAAAGCTGGTGCCAAAAGTGCTGCAGGCAGGGCCAGGAGCGGGGCTGTGGGCAAAGGTGCTGGGTCCTGCAGTGCATTTCTCTGCCCTGTGCCCTGCCCGTTGGCCTCGTGTCCAGGGGAGAGCAGAGTTGGGCAGAATTTGCACTGGTTTGCCTGCGTGCGAGTACGTATCACCGAGAACGCAAAGCGCACAGGAGGCAGATGAAAATAAGAATTGAATGGTGCCTGAAGGAGGGCTGATTAGCCTTTATCAGATATGACACACTAACCACCGAGGCTCCTGGCTGGAATACCGGGCTAAAATCTCCGCAGTGTCAAATTTCATCCTCCTAAGCAAAGAGACACTTTCCATAGTGTTTGTGTGAATCTTCTGGATAAGCCCCGGAGACTGAAACCATCTCGGCTTCATGTGGGCATTAAAAGTCCCACCCACGTGTTTAAAAAAAGCCCCAAACCCAGAAACGCAAAAGCTGACATTTACTCGAAAATGTCTTCTTCCTGCATCGCTGCATGGCATCCCGTGCGATCGGCGTCTCCTCCCTCCTCGCTGGAGCTGGCTGCCCCCGAGCAGCGCCGCGGGCATCCCCGAGGGCTTGCACACCAAAAGCGCAGCTGGGAGCCAAGAGGGGGCTTTGCACACGCAGAAGTGTGCGCACAAACAGACGCACGGACACGGGCACCGTGCTTTCCGGGAGAAAAACCGACAACGAAAAAACCCCTAAGCAGCCTCTGTGTCAAAAGCCCTTTTATAAAAGCCTCAGTAGCTAAAGAATTGCCATTGTTTCAGTCTCCAGTGAGTGCTAGTCTTAAAATATTTCCAGCTCAGAGCAGGCTTTGACATTCTGCCCAGACCCAGGAGAGGGAACAAACATGAGTTCAAAAATGTTTCTGCAAGGCACGGAGCCTTCTTTTTGGAGAACCCTGCTCAGCATCTCGCTTCTTGTGGCTGCGTGTCCCCCTCCCACAACCCCTGGCAGGGGGAACACCCCCAAAAGCACCCCAAAAATGGGGAGGTGATGGCTGCTTGGGGCCCTCAGCAGTGCAGGAAGAGCTGGCCTGGATTTCATGCTGGGGTTTGTTTTCATGCTCATCGCTTTGTCCTTGTGAACAGCAAAACCATATTTTTCCCCAGCAATGCAGAACTCTGGGCTGTGCCTCTTGTTTTGTTGCTGATGGGTTTCACCAGTGGTGCACCGGGCAGCTCCGTGGTGCTTGCCCAGCTCCACGGTACTGGGGCAGACAGGCGAGAGCTGCTGCAGAGAGGGGGGAGCCCGAGCATTCAGCACTAATCCCCTCAGCCTTTTTCTGTGTTCACCAACGATCCTGGGCATGCTGCAGAGCCAATTTGGGGGCTGGAAGCTCTCCATGCTGCCTGCAGGAAGGGGACGTGAGGGACAGACCATGGCACACGTGTCCAGCGTGCCGGCTCCTCAGGGTGCTGGGGGTGGGAGCTGGGGCGGGAGGACCTCGGGACAAGGCAGCCCCCAGGGCTTGGCACGCTGGGGAGCTGCAGCAAGCTCCTTGGCCAGCGGTCCCAGTTTCTCACCCTTTCCCTTTCCATGCTCTGAAAAGAGGAGGAGAGGAGCCCAGATGTACATTGCTGGCTTGGCTACCCTTCTGCAAACTGAGGTCTTCCCCACCTTCTCACAAAGCGATTTTTTTGGCAGAAAGGTGCAGAAAAACCTCTGGATGTCTGTAGGAAAGACGAAACGAGCTGGCTGCCCCAGCGACAGAAACCACAGCCGGGCAGCAGCCTTCCCCAGCACCCAAAGAAAAGCCTCCAGCAGCCCTCCGAGCCCCAGCAGGGGCAGCACGGGGCCGTGCGTGGTGCCGGTGGCTCAGGACCGTGGTGCTGGGATCCTGCACACTGGGGGCTCTGGTGAGCTTGTTGGGGCTGCGAACACTCGGCACGCTGGGTGAAGGGCAGTGTTTACCCAGGAACAATGTGGGGTTAAAATTTAATAAGCCCTTGTGCAACTCTTTGTAGAGCAGCAGCGAGGACAAATAAACATCTCTTAAAATACAGTCAGTACTCCGGCTCGCTGTTTAATTCATCCTCGGGAAATGCGTGTTGTTTATAGCCACTCACTTCAGGAGCTAGGAACAGCAGGGGGTTGATCCACTCCAAATTTCAGGCAAAATAATGCGATCCTCACTCTTCTCTTGTTTGTTCCTAGGAGAGAACACAAGGTCAAGTCTGCTCTAAACTACCGAGTCTCTTTTATTTGAGAAAGTTTCTTCTCTGCTTTCTCCCTCTCCCCCTTTTGCCCTGCTTGCAAGCCCTGGGGGAGTCCAAGTTTCCCGAGGATTTCGGTTTCCTCCTTGAGTCATGAAAACTTCTGGAGGGAAGCAGAGATGCGTGGCCAAACCCTGAGGCTCCCAAGGTCGAGGGTTAGGAAGTCGCTCTCTTATCTGCTCCCCTCCCATGCAGAGATGAGCAGGGGAACAGCCCAGTGTGGGAAATCTCCCTCCCCCAGGGCTGCTGGGGGATGCTGAAGTGCTGAGAAATCCCCCTTCTCCGGGAGCTGGTTCAGCCCTTTCCAGATCACGAAGCCGAGAGGGAGCGATGCCAGCCGTACCGACGGAGAGCCGCGAATTGGGTCACGCTGCCCATTCCCCTCCCAGCACGGAGCTCTTCTCATGCAAAGCCAAACAGGGGGAGCATTGCTAAAGGGCGATGCGCAGGGCAAAATGTCTGCGCTGGCCCAGGAGCTGCAAATGTGCTGGCTGGGCTCGAACGAGCCCAAAGCCTCAAAGAAATGTCTGGATCCTCTAGGAAGAGAGCCAAGGCTGCCCTCTGCCAAGGGCAGGGCATCAGGGGGGTCAGACGGGGGGAGAAAGGGGGACCCTTGTTCATTTTAACAACGTCGTGGCAGCCGTGGGGCCAGCTCTGTCTGCCTGACCTACATAGGCGAAGCAGAGCTCCCTGCACACAATCGATCCATTGGCAGCACACAAAGACAGAGCGAGTGTTGGTGGCCGGGCACCCCGCAGCCCCAGCACCCTGCCCCTGCCCTCCGTAACCAGCAGCACACAGCACCCACGGCCGCGTGTTTGGGGATATTCTCCAATGGCAGGCTTTGGTTTCCTTGCAGCTGGCTTCTGGTAGCATTTGTCCATGCCCCTGGGACGCCTCGAAGTAATGCACACGAGGTTTTGGGCTGCTATTAATTTGGAAGGTGTGCTCTCTGGCTCAGAAGTGAGATCCCCATTTCCTTGCAGGGCCTGCTAATAGATCACCAGTGGATTTGAGTGTCCTTCCTGCCCAGTTATCTGATTATCCAGCCTGCCAACACACCCTCAATGCTTTTCCTTTGGCTCTGTTGTTTTAGCATCTTACACCCTGGGGCCAGTCCTGCTGACCTCACGGGTTCTGCTGCAGAGGATGGAGATTTCTGTCCTGGTCTGCTCTTTTCTGCCCCTCAGTGAAGGGCAGCGGTGCCTTTGGGACAAAAGCCTGGTCTTCAGGGTGTCGGAGTCATGTCCCTCCTCTTCAATAATATCCTCTCTATTAGACCCATATCCGTGCGACCTCCACGGAGCAGCAGACCTCACCCCCGCCAGCAATTACCGAACTCATTAAACCCAGCAAACCAAACCGCGGTGCAGAAGAAGGAATAAAATAAGGCAAGTCAAAAGGTGGGCAGAGTCTGGCGTTGCCTCTTCCCGGTGGCTACGGGCAATGCATCTGCGTTGCTTTGTTCCCAGGCGAGCGCCGTGCCAAGTATCAGCTTTCCACGGCAGAAATGAATCACAGCAAATTGCTCACCGAGCCTCCGCAGCCGGCAAACACCAACTGCTTAGGTACAAAGGGAAAGCGCTGCTGGCCCCCGCTCCTGCCGTCTGAGTACAAGGCTGCTAATTAGTAAATAAGGGATAATCCGATCAATTAAATGCTCAGCCTGGGGGCTGGAGCGGAGGGCACAGCCCTGCCGGTGAGGCGGAGGGGAAGGGGCGGCCGTGCAGCGCTGGGGTGCGCAGAGCAGGTCGGGGTGCATGGGGCAGATTTGGAGCATGGGGCAGATTTGGAGCACGGGGCAGGTTGGGGTGCACGAGGGCTGGTGGAGGCTGCTGTGGGTCCCTGCAATGGGCTCTTCATGGAGGTGCAGCTGGTGCAGGCTTGCACCAATGCCCGGCATGGCTGGGAGCATGCTGCAGAAACCCACACGGTTTTGGCAGCTTTTAGCATCTGGCACAGCACGGGACAACATGCAGGAAGTCTGGTGACACTCAGCAGGCGGGCAGTGGTCAGGGTAAGCCCTGGGAGCTGGGAGTATTTTGGTACCAGGGCACGAGGGAATGCCCTGTGGGAAGGAGAAGTGCTGGTACCAGGGTACTGACCGGGTGACAGGGCAAGGAGCAGCAGAAAGCAAAGCACGTGGGTGCAGAGGGATGCCGGGCAAGCACCTGCAGGCTGTGCTGACGGAGCCTCAAAACCAAACAAGTGCTGCCCCTGGCTGAGCAGTTTTCCCTGTCTGGCGAGCGTGCAGTTCATTAGGATGCAGTGAATTTGGCAGCTCCTGTGGCCCATGCCCCGGAGATGCTGCAGGGTCTCCTCCCCATCAGGCAGGAGCGGTGCTGGGCTTGTTCATGTGAGACAGCGAGCTTTGGCTGCCCTGAGTGCAGGGCAAGCTCCGTCCCTCCTCTGTCTTTCCCTCTGGGGATGTGAGGGCTGGAGTTTGTCCTCAGCCAGGCCACCCCGTACCCCATCCAGCGTCACCGCAGTGGGGAGGCCGTCACCAAGGGGTCTGGCACCGAGAGCTCCCCTTTGCTTCTTGGTCAGCGAGCAAAGGGTGAGCTGCAGGGATAGCTGCCTACCTCCAGGCTTGAAACTTCAGCCTCAGGAGAGCAGCAAAAGGAAATTGAGCTCTCCACGACAGCAAACTGGGCTCGCCCTGAGACCTGGACCCTCTCCGGTGCTGTCCCTGTGTCCCCCACCCTGGGCAGCCCCCTGTGCCCCAGCAGAGCCCCACATCCCTCGCTGCTGCTCCGCCGCCAGCCTCGGCGCTCCTGAAGCATTCCCCACGAGCACCGCTTTCAATTACGTGTTTTGCAAAAGTCATTAAAGAGAATTCCCCGTGAAATTATTTTTATTTCCCTCCTCTCCTCCCCGCCTCCCCACCCCTCCACCTCCTTCCGAACTAATGAGATTAATTGAAAACTGCAAACATTTTCCGAGGGCCCAAGGCAAATGCAATGGCAAATCCCTGTACCTCTCCTCCTGTCTCCCCACCTCCTGCTCCCCGTTCCGAGCAGCCCCCCCCCGAGGAGGCGCTGCGCTTTGCAGCCTCAGAAGGTGCTCACATTTTGAAACCTTTGATTTTTTTTTTATTTTTTTTTATTTATTTATTTTTAATCCTTCTCTGAGGAAGGGAAGAGAAAGCGCCTGAGGAATGAGAGCTGTCAGATGCAATAATGTGAAATCTCACTTCGGGCTGGCACGCAGAGGGGGGGGTCTCTGCGGCGCGGTGCCTTTCCCGGGGAAGTTGAAAAGGGGAAGCGGGGAGGAATATTAGCAAAGTTATTCGGCTCGCTCTCGGCCCCGCAGGTAGGAAAAGAAAAATAAAATCCCCCAAACCCAATAACCTGCAAACCAAACCCGACAATAGCCCTATTCACCTAGCAGGCTTTTATCCACTCGGAGTGTTTGATGCCTCCCATCTCGGCGCTCGGTTAATCAATAGAACAAATCTCCAGCGCCGCACCTCTGCCGGCCCCCACGGGCTCCTCCGAGATTGATTAAAGCAAACATCCATTTTCAGGGCTGCATGCCTCTGAAAACAACGCACTTTTTCAGGCTGCCTTGCTACAGTGCGCTCAGGATAAATAAAGGAGAGGGAACAATACGGGAGATTTGTTACTTGCTGGAGCAACTGCTCGGCATCACATTTCCTCCGGTACTGCTTTAAGTGGGGAGAAGAAAAAAACGTGAGTAAAACCCCCCAGACCTGCTGAATTATGTGGGGTGGTGCTTTCGTGCATGGGTATATCCATGAATTCTGGTGAGGTGGATGAAAAACATGGCTTTGGAGTTGGAGAAAAAAATTATTTTCATGGAAAACACCCCAAAACCCAGTTTGTGCAAACGCAGAGGCATACACTAACGATGGGAGAGATAATTAAGGCTGCAAAATGGACTCCCTCATTTGTCATGCTGACTTTAACCGCACTTAAAGCTCTAAAGAAAGCAGCAGAGGGGGTGGTGTGCTGCCAGCCCCTCGGCTTGCAGGGACACGGGTGGGTTTGGGCAGGACTGCGGGGAAGAGATGCTGTGAGATGCCCAAGGAGGTGCTGAAATCCTGGGCTGGCCAGCAGCAAACCGCTCACACAGGGACCCCCTTGCTGTCTCCTGAGGTTGTCTGTAGGGTGGGGGGCCCTCTGTGCTGCTCAGCCTGGGGTTGGGGTTCAAAGGAAAAGCCTTTGTAGGGTTTGGAGAGAGCTCGAGTCCAACAAGCAGGCTTGACCTGGCAGCTGCATGGCCACGGCGTCGTGGCAGGACTTCCTGACCCGTTCTTTCCATTTTTTTCCCCAAACCCCCAGCGAGGGATTTCTCCGGGCAGTGGCACACACCCGTGCTGCTGGGCTGCTGCTCCCTGCAGATGCTCCCAGCCACATCGGGGACCACGAGGCCGCCCAAACCCTGCCTGGGGCTGCCTTTGGCCGCAGCCTGCCAAGTGCTGTGCCTCTCCTGCTGCTGTCAGGCTGCCACCGCGTCCCCAAAACTTGTCTCTGCGGAGGGTGAGCCCTGCCTGTAGCAGCACAAAGTCCTCCCCTAGCTTGCAGCCACGGGCAGGGGTGCGCTGCCCTGCTGCAGACCCCACAGCCAGGCCAAAAGGGACCTCCAGCCCCTCCGCCGAGCCGAAGAGCTCCAGTTTATTAAAGATACATTCCTAGGCTAATAAAAGACGTGTTGTCTGGTGGCGGGCGGGCTGCAGGATGTTATGGTTGGAATGTTCCTTGGCCCGGGTGTAATTAAAAAACCCACCAGCTGTGGGTCTGCGAGGAGCTATTTTTTTTCTCCCCCAGACAGCCAGACTTGATGTTTTCTGTGATCTCCGTGATGTCACCAGCTCCCCTTTGATGTGTGCAGCCGAGGAACCGCCGGCTCACGACTCCAGGGGGATATTTGTCTGCGCATTGCTCACGAGATGACCTAGAAGGATGGAGAGAAGATTAATTACGGAAAGGAAGAGACCAAGCCCCGCATCCATATTTATTAGTGCATTAGGGTGTAGTGGCCGCTGTGGCAAGCCCAATGCGAAAATAATAGTAGGACAAAGTCACTTCCCCAAAGATTTCAGTGGTGGAACAAAAAGATAGACTGTTTCCCCCATTTTTTTGTGGGGAGGATGGAGACACAGAGCAATAATGGCCTGCCTTAAAATAATAAAGCAGGCTGTCCCACAAGGGGCATGCAATGGAGCCAGGCTTGGAGCAGATCCCTCCTGTGCCCCCTTGGTGGCCTCACGCTTGTACAACACGATGAAACCACAAAGTTTCTGGTGGTTTTCTTTTGCAAGTCCCTCTCTTGGACGGGCTGGTGGCAAGCAGCACCACGGGGATGCTCGGGAGGGCATCCTGGGGGCTGGTGGGGCACAAACCCAACGGGGGCTGAGCCAGCGGCCTCAGGACTTCAGCCCTATCAGTGCAGCAGGATGGGGAGGCCTTCAGGCTGCACGGTGTGAACACAAACCTCCTGAAACCACCTGAAAATGATCCCTGCCTCTTCCCGACACCCTCGCTCCAGCACGCTGAGGACAAAAGCCTCTCCATGGCACAGCTCAGACGCTCCCCTGGGACCCCAGCCTCCTCTCTAGTGACAAAGATTTTCCGGAGACAATAAATTGGGAGCAAAATGGAGTTGCCCATTACAATCACATAAAGGAATGTGTTTTCTGAAGCCCTCACATGTGTCCCCCTTGGGCTTTGGGGTCTGGGCAAGATATCTGGAGCCCACCCCTCTGCCCAGGCCTGGTAGCCCATTGCCTGGGCAGCTTCTGAGCTGTGATTCTGGGTTAGGTGGGAGCCAGCCCCATTAGAGCAGGGTGGGCACGGCGCAGACAGCAGGAACAGTCTGTCCTGTCCCCTGCCTCGCTGGGGCAAATACCGGTCCCTGGCCTGCCGTGAACATTTATGCAGGTATTTACCCTGCAAGCAGCCCAGAACTGGATTAAGATAAGGTGAGCGCTGGGACGATGTGGAAATGCCTGTCAGGCCTACAAAGCTGCAGGGCAAATTAAGCAATCATGTTCCCAGGACATACATAAAAATAAGTAAAAAAACAATATTAATCCATAGCAACAAAAGGCGATAGCATGGCAACAGCAGCAACTGCTGCAAAACAAAACGGTAACAAGAAGAGAGGGGGAAAGGGAAAATAAAGCCCTGCTCTGGCCTGCAGGGTTCCTTAAGGTAAAGTGGGGTGTTTTGTGCCAGGGAGCTGGGCATTACAGCACCTCCTTGGTGCTGGTGCGAGGGGCTGGCAGCCTGCTCCTGCGCACGGGGTGCACGTGGGGCGCACGACGCTTTTGGCTCCCCTGAGCGAAAACACCCCGAGAGCCAAAACCGGGAGAAAGTCGGCATGAAAACAAGGCTCAAACCCTGTTTTGAACTCAGGTGCTGCTCTGCTGCGGGCGCGTAGGAGGAGCGTTATGGAAATAAGCCCTGATGGGCGTTAATTCGGAGCGGTGAGTCAGGCGGGTGCTCGGTGCAGCGCCGATAAGCGCTGCTGCTGCCGCTGCTGCTGCATGCCTGCGGGGGTTACGTAGGCTTTGGCACGGCCGGGCAGGCGCTGGAACAATGTTAGGTGGGTTTGGGATTTGGACGGAGAGAGGGAGCTGTATGGGGAACGCAGATGGAGTTGCATAAAACTGAGTTGCAGGCAATTTGGCTTTATCGGAACCCACACTAAATGGATAGCTGTTAAAAGGAGTGGATTTTCCGTGCTGCGAGAGCCAAAGCAAATACAGTGAGACATAATTAAATGCTCGCCTGCTAAAATAATAATTTTCTTATGAATTGAGAAAGGTAAAGTACAACGAAAGATGGGCCTGATAAAGGAACAATGATTCTCCATTGTGCCTGCTGGAAGTGCGCAGATAAAGAGCACAAATAAAGGCTGATGGGCAGGTAAAGCAGGGCTTTGGTGGGGAAGGGTTTCCACTCTTTCTGTTGTGCAGGCCCCTGTGCCTGCTCATCACAGAGGTGTTAATAAGGCAGATGAAGCCCTCACATGCTGCCCATCGCCACACAAACCTTGAACGCACACTCCAGGCAGCGCTGAGTCCCCAGCGGCACGTGCAAACATTAATGCTTGTCTGGAGGAAAGAGAAGGAAGGGGAGAGATCTGTGAATGACTGCAGTTTTAATTCTGCTCTCACTTGTGGGGACGGGAGGCACCTCGTCTGGTGGGGCTGGGGCCGCTTCCTCTGCTCCGAGAAGCTGTTCAACGGGCCCCTGGGCAGAAAAAACACTGCAGAGGCAAGGAAGCCCTTCCAAATAAGAAGTGAATGGTAAGATCATCATCATACTAAGAACCCCGGGGAGTCGTTTCAGGAGGTAGAGCTGGAAAATAAAGAAGAGAGGTCCCGAGCTGTGCACCTGCAGGAGCTGCTGCTGGGGAGCGCACGCAGCACACCCCGTGCTCCTGGGCACAGCCGAGCGCTCGTGCCCGCCCTGCCAAAAGTGCAGCCCTAGAGGTCAGGCAGACATCGCCTTTGAAAGCCTCTCTATAAATGTTATATTCATTTAGAAAGTAAAGATTAGGGTGGATAGATGGCTTTCACCTTTAAAGGGCATGGGCAGGGAGCAGAGAGGGCTCCTCTCCGGCAGCGCCCCGATGGCAGGACAGTTCCTGCCTCGTGCAGGGGGATCAGGAGCTGGGGATTTTCTGTGTCTCTGGCAGCAGCACATCCTGCAGCCGAGCAAGGGGGATGAGACCTGCCAGGGCCCAACAAGTGAGCACAGTGCTGGTTTTGCCAGGCTGGCATCACGGCCGTGCCGCTGGCGGAGAGCTCCGGGATGCTCTGTTCCTGTCCGGGCTGGGTGCTCCTGCTGCTGCTCCTGCTTCTGCTCTCCCTGGGCTCGTGCAGGCAGCAGAGCCCCAGTGCCGTGTTGTGAAATGTGGGGATTGAGAAACGGCCAGGGGCTTTGCTCCTTTTTCAGCAGTTGGCTTCATCCTGGCACTGCCAGCTCCAGCCAGGGCACTTGACTTCTGGCTCTGGGCACACGTGTTCGGTGCTTTTCCAGTCAATCCTCAGACTATGGGAAAGGGTTAGGTCAAAACCCCTTTTTCCATTATTTTAATCAATGTGATTATTTTTAAAAAGTTTACTTTTCTAGCCTCCTCCAAACAGAGATACTTTTTTTTTCTGTCTCTCAAAAAAAGAGCAGAAAACAAAAGACTGAATTTGGGCCCTAAGTTTTTTTGGCATTGACTCTTTTAGATACATTGAACATTACTTCATGGCTGAAATTACAGAAATAAAGCTGCTAGTAAAATAGAAACTAACAACTTTTGCCCTCTTTGTCTTTCTATGGAAGTCAGGAACGGCTTAGTCTGTACAATAATTACACTGTATGCACAGCAAAAAAAGTTCTTGACTCCTGCCATCTGCAGCCCTTCCCCACCAAAGAAAAAAAAAAAAGTTGGCAATAAATTTAAAACAGTTTTATTTACCTTGAACTACTCAGCCAAGAATGCACATTATTTAGGGACTGGAATAAAAAGCCATTCACTCTAGTTCAATTGGCCATTTAGTTCAATTTGTGTGTGTTACTGCAGGTAATTACTATGGTAATAATGTACTGTAATCTGCGCTGATTTGGAGCTTGTCCTGTTTCTGTATTAATAATAAGTGCCATATATGTACTAATTACCAGTTTGTTACCATGGTTATTTGCGTAGATGCCATGTTAATGATACCCTGGAAACATAAAGCAATCACATTTTTGAATTAAATCTTTGTGGTCTCTTTAGTGCTAAAAGCCCAATTCACATAAAATAATGATGAAGAAAATGAGATCATCGTCGCTGACTTGCCAGCAAGCTGATTAGCCGCACTGCATAAATATACGATTTTACCATACTGAAAAATTAGAGCCTCCAAAACATTTTCCGTGGTTGCTAAGTAACTTCCCGAGGATTACATCACTTACAGGAATACGCGGTGCCAAATCTGTCATGCACACGTATTTATAGAGCACGCGGCGCGGGGAGCGCACGCTCGGCGGAGAGCTCGCCGCTGCTGCCGTAGGTGTAAACTGCTGGCTCGCCGCCGGAGGATGGGGGTAAATGAGCAGGCATTCATCCCTCCCCCTGCTGACAAACTCGCACTCGTCGGAAGGAGCCAGGAGGCAATCCGGAGACGTCTATTTTTTAGGATTATTTAAAGCCAGGAGGGACCTCTGCTATCCCTCCCCTGCAATAATTTCACGCTGCAGGTCCTGCGCTGGGCTGCATCTCTTCTCCCTGTTAAATCGAACCGAGCAGCGTGTTTGGGGGGATGATTTGTTGGAAATGCATCCTGGAAGGGACGGGGCTGCTGGCTACTGCTGCCTCTGGGACCGAGCGAGCGCTGGGGTGCGGAAAATGGTGCACAGCTCATCGGGGTCTCTGCTGCCCCCCTGCTCCCTGGTGCCTGCCCAGCTCTGCCCCTACACTCCAGGGCTGTGCCCAGCCCTGCTGCCACCTCCGTGCAGCACTTCCAGGCTGTGCTGGTGCCAAAATCCTCCCTGGTTTGGCACTGGCTGCTGTCCCAGCCGCGGTGTCGCCGATGTCCCCGCGCTGCAGCCTGGGCTGCAAACAGCCTGCTGTTCCCACACTGCGGCCACCTCGCTGGCCATACTGGATCTGCATTATGAGTAAAAATAGTCTATTGGCAGCAAAAACCTTCCCTTTTCCCTGATCGCGTAGTAAACAATGGGTCCTTCCTACCCTAAAATTAATGGCAATTCTTTAACCAGATGACAGTGGTGCAGAGGCTGGGGAGATCTGGAAGAGCGAAACTACGTGCTGTCCCTGTGCAGGCTGTAATAAAGAACACAGGGAAACCAATAGGTCCCCAACCCTACATTAAAATCTGACCCCTACAGTCAAATCTGAAGCCCCACAGGTGTGGAGCCCTTGTAGGTCCATGGGAGCATTGGGATTGGGATGCTGCAGGGCTTGGGCCAGCCCCAGGCCAGCTGAAGGATGGAGCAGGGCTCAGGGAGGGCAGAGCATTGTGGAGACGCTGCTTTGATCACCTCCCTGGGAGGATTGGCAGCTACTGCATCCCTGCAGAAAGTCCTCAGCAAACCTCTCCATGGATTTGCCAAGCCAAATGCTGACTCAGCCCATGGAGGAGCTGTTCAAGGTGCCCAGCTTTGCCTGGAGAGGTGATGCTGGAGTGTGGGCGCTGGGCGAGTGGAGCTGCTCTGCTTCATCCTCCTCTGCTCGGGCCCAGGGCCAGCACCACGTCCCTCGCCAAGGCTCCTGCACAGCCCCGGCCCGAGCAGCGAGTGCCATGTCATTTGAAAAGCTCCTCAGTGCTCTTTTTTATCTGGTCATTATTTTTTCCACTGAAGCCTGAGATAAGCAAAGCATAAATCAAAGCAGCTCAGGAGCCACTTGGAGCAGGTAAAGGATGGAGAAGATCTTAATCAGCGGATCTGGGCATGAAAAGCCAAAAGAGGGAGAGAGGGGAGGGAGGAAAGGGGGGCGAGGAACAAAGGAAGGGAGCGAAACACCACTTGTTGTTTGTGGGACCAAGACAAATGTTTCCAAAGCCACATTTTCCACATGACTCCCAGCAAAAGCTCCTGGTTTGATTATTAATCGCAGGCCGGCCTCCATCCATCACTCCATCCGCCCGTGCTCCCGAGCTGTTTGATGTGCTGCTACCCTCTGCTCTCACCCTCGTCCAGCAGCTCTGGCAGGGCAAAGCCCAGCAAGTTATTTAAATAAAGAAAAAGCAATCAAATAAATCGGGGAGGAAATAAAATAAAACTATCTGGGGAGCTTCTTTTGTGCTGCTTGGGTACCTGCCTCTGGAGGCTCCTGGAGTGCTGCTGACACCAGGAGCGTCTCCCAAAATGGATGGACTTTGTCTCTTGCCTCATACATCTGTTTAATGACCTCTCCTTGCAGGCACTTGACATGTGATTTATGGGATATAAATTTTACCTCTTCTCTCTGCAGCGTTGCAAGCGCTATGTGCTGAAAGGTGAGAGCACCTCGCCCCGCCGGGCCGCTGTGCCGCGCCGGCTCCCGCGCTCGTCCGCCCGCTCAACTTTCTTCCCCCGGCCCTTCCTTTCAAAAACAAAACAACAAGCCCTTAAAAATGTGTTTTTTCCTCCCTGAAAGCAAACTGCTGCTGACGCAGCCTTTGCAGTTTCAAGGCTGATGGCGCTTTTCAGAAAAAAAAAAAAAAAAAGAAAGAAAACAGCAGCATCCCAGCTGATTTCCTGCAAATAATAAAAAAAATAAATAAATAAGTCCTTAATTCTTTTACTGGCATCTGTAGCCTCTAATTCATAAATTCATCAGGACTTTCCCAGGATGTCAGTTTTGGCAAATGAGCCCTGAGTTGCTTCATGCTAATGGAGCGGTGGGCTGCCTGACCTCAGGAAATAGAGAGGCCAAACATGAAAAAACAGAGCCGGGTTCAAGGCTGGGGCTGTGAACCCCAGATTTGAGGGTGAGGTCAGGAGAGGGTCAGGAAAGCATTGTGTGCGTGTGAGGGAGAGGCGCTGGTTTCTATTTAAAACCTTCCACGGCGCTCGGAGAGACCTCTGGCCATTGTGTGCGGGAGCAGCCCGGCTATTGAGCGGCGTGCCTCGAGGATCCTGGCTGCAGGAACGGGGAGAGATTAGAAACAGCCACACGTACACGCTGCGAGCCAAGCCCTCCCCTACCTTGGAGAGAAGGGGAGCGCGAGCTCTGCCTGGCTCTTTTCAGCGGCTAACGCAGATGGATTTGCTTTGGCATTTAACGGTGATGAATGTGCCAGGTGCTATTCATTAGAAATGATTTGTTGGGGCGAGCGCAGCTCGCCTGCCCATTAGGACGCATTTACTTCACAGGTTAGTAATGATGGGTGCACTTAATAGTTTCTAAGTATCAGAGGGCATTAAAAAGCCCTGGAAGAAAAGGCTATCAATATTTACAGTTTCAATTTGCTGGGGGAGGAAACCCCCGTGTGCGGCTGCAGGGGTGGGTGTCCGCCTGCGAGGCAGCACCAGCTCCTTGCTCGCGGGTGGCTGCTGGCACGGGCAAGGGTTTTTGGTGGCCTTAAAGCACCCCAGTGCTGTGGAAGCAGCCGCTTGGCCACCTCCAGGGTCCGTCACTGACTGGAGATGCCCACCCTGCCTCCAGTTCCCTGGTTCTGGCTCCCTGTGAGCACCAGGGACGCACTGGGAGGAGGCGGAAGGTCACTGGCCGGGGGCTGATTATGGCCATTACATCCCAATTCCCTTCCCCTGCCCTCCCCCTCAGCCCAAGCTCGGGAGTGAGATCCTGTTAGCAGCCCTCTGCCGATAGGCGGCCATTTACTTAAGTCCCAATTTTTCATTAAAATAGCACATATGGCTATCAAGCACTGCAAGGTCACAGGGCTGCATTGTCTCAGCTTAATATGATGCTATTAAGGCTGGGCTATAATATCCCAGATACAGCAAGTTCAGCAGCGTAAGATCAAGCATTGGGCAAGACTGCAATTTCCTCCTGTCCTCCTGCTATGATCTTATCAAAGCCTGACTGATCTCTATAGACGAAATCGCGCTGGAGAGCATTAAACACCAGGAGCAGCGAGGCCGGGCTCAGAGCGTGGTTCCCTTTGTGCCGTGCACGGCTCGGGGCTGCCTCCTCCACCTCTTCTTCCTCCTCCTCCTGCTCTAGGTGGCATTGCCTGGGATTTCCAGGATGGGCTGAGCTGCTTTTCCTGAAGCCTGGCCTCCATTCAAGCCAGGCTCCGCTTGAGTCAGGTCCTAAACTCCGAGAGAGCATTGCTGAATTTTGGATTTTTCCCCCAATTCGGCTCCTGGCTGCCCCGTGGCCAATGCGCTGGCAAGGGGCGCTCAGAGCGGTGGCCATCCCGTGCAACCTTCAGCTAGCCACTGGCACCCTCTTGTAAACCAGGACAATCATTCTTTTCTCCTAGTTGTTATCTTCCTTTCCGAGCTACAAGTGCCCACATGCGGGCCCTTTATCTCATCACGTATTTGTACAGTTCCTAGCACAGCAGGGCCCCGCTCTCAGTGCGCGATGAAATATGGAAAGGCTAACAATTACAGAACAGAGGTGGAGGGAGGAGAAGGTGGACTGGGAACTGGCTGGCGGCTTTAATAAGCCATGCAAAGATATGCCTGTTACTGACTCACTGGCGCTGAGATAAAGTGCTTTAAGTGTGCCCAGATGGGACGTTTTCATAGGAAGAAGCAAGCACGTAAATAACGGCGAGTTTGTGCACACAGCAGCCCTGCCAAGAAGGAAGCCTTTCCTGCAATATCTCCATGAGGATGCCTGGAAGAGCCAACAAATGTGTTACTCCATCCCAGCGGCGGGGAGAGGGAGGGGAACGGCACGGGAGAAGCAAGAGGCTGCTCCTGCTGTGTGTGCACACCGTGCCGTGGTGCAGCCGTGCCGTGGTGTGGTTGTGCCATGGTGTAGCTGCTCCATGGTGTAGCTGCTCCAGGGTGTAGTTGTTCCCTGGTGTAGTTGTGCCGTGGTGCAGCCCAGCACCCCCACATTCTCCTGCACACCAGGCGAGTCAGCGGCCGTGGGAGGGGGTTCGCTTGGCCAACAGACCGAGCCACTTGCCAAAAAGGACAGAGATGCAAGAGCCACGCTCCTCCGCCATCATTTCCCATTTGAGTCAGAACGGCTTAAAAGATAATTAGTTAATTGAGCAATGGAAGCCATCTCCCTATAGCTATGTGTCAGCTCCTATTAGCCGCTCCGTAGCGCTATCTGAGGATACACAGATCCTCTCCGGAGATATCGATCATTTATTTAGCAGGCCCTGCTCTCCCCCTTCCCCTTCGGAGGGCGGCGGCGGCTGCGGCGGGCGGCAGCTCCATCACGGCACCCGCGCCCCGCGGACAGCCGTCAGCTGCGATTGTTTTCCTGTGAAAATAGATGTTCCGTATCGATCTCTTTCCTCCAGCGGAGTCCAGGGGCCTTCTCCTCAGTTACTCCGATAAAACACAACTAATTAAATTTGTGCCTTGCTTTTTTTTTTTCTTTTTTTTTTCCTTTTCAATATCGCATTATCCTAATTACTAATTAAGGGGACCACGTGTAAGGGAGAGGCATTATTCCCCGCAGAAGATCCCTTAATGGCCTAAATGACATCTAGTGGAAGGAGGGAGGCTTTCAGCAAAGGCCAGGACTGAAGCTTGGGATAGGATCCCTGGGGACAACTTAACCAGAGGTGCTTTATCTCCTCGGGTGCTGTTCGCTGCATCACCGCGGACCGGCACCAGCGTGGAGCTGCCCTGCGCACGCGGAGCAGCTGGAAGGCACCGAAGCTGTGCTTCTGTGAGCGAGGAGAAATGCAGGGAGGCATTAAAAGTAATGGGGACAGCTGTGCGTGCCACCATCTGCCTGGGAAACCAGGCCAGGGGAAGCGGAGGAACCGACTCTTCAGGACGAGTGGCTCGCCCAGCCCTCTCCTCCCACGCCACGGAGCGCAGCGTCCGGCCCGTGGTTGGAGCTTGCCAGGTTTGAGATGAGCCCTCTCAAGCCTCTACGCGCTGCTCTGCTCCTGTCAGAAATGTTTCATTATGTTCCAAGTGGCAATTAAACGCACAAAATTGCAGCGAGGAATCGTAATAGGCAGGACCCCCGGTAATAAAGCACGGGGTGATGCTGAGGGAAGGGCACCGAACTAGAGCCAGGCTTAAAGCAGACCTCTGGGCTCTCAGCCACACTGCCAGGGACTCAAACCAAGCTAAACCAGCTCCTCCTCCCCTGAATAACCCCAGGGTTGTTCCTTGTGCCCTGGGGACCAGAGGCAGCCGGTGGGAGCCCCTGTGTTGTATTTGCTGACGTGGGCATTTCGTGTCCGCGCGCATCGCCGCTCACGCTCTGCCTGATCCAGCATCGTAAGTCACTGCTTCAGTTTCTCCTGCGGCTCTTTTAGAGACATATTTTTCCCCCTAAATATGTGGCCAGAATATACAAGCTGAGATTTATGCTGGGGAGAATATAGAAGGAATAGCAAATAGGGACTTGCTGGGGGAAAACAAGACGTTACTCTGGGCATCAGAGAGCCCCATGACACCGGCACTCAGGAAGAAGTTCTGCTGAAGAGCTAGGTGCTCACGAAGCCTGGCGTTACTGCCCTGTGCTATAATGATGCTTGACTTCCAGGATGAGCCCTTCGGCTGCAGGTCTGTGCTTGGCAAGAGAGGATCAAGTAAATTCATCAGCATTGGACACGTGGGGAAACGGAGGCACTGCTGCACCTCATACTGAGACAGGGACTGTTGGCAGCCAGACAGATCCAGAGCCTCTCCATTGCGTTTTCCGTGATGATTTGCATGTTGCTTTATGCAGCACAGTTGCAAACAAAATTTGGCCAAGGAACCATATCAGTAAATTGAAATTTGAAAGGGCTCCAGACAATATTGATGTCTACAATTTAGTATCCTCTTGGTTTCTGTTCCGCTCACAGGTTAAATTGAACATGGGTCTGTTTTGGATTATTTTATCTCTCCCTTCCTTTAAGTGATTGAAGTCTTAATAATCAAGGATAATACCGACGCCAAAGTTTTAAGCAATAAACATATAAACAGAACGAAGAGAAGCAGAATGCTCATGTCTCTCAACAGCGAAAATTGTTCCGTTTTATTTTGCTGTAGCAGATGTTAAGTTTCCAATAATAAAATAAAATAAAAAATCTAAGGGAGACATTTAGCAAAGTATAGCTTTACACTCCAGAGTTATCACTCCAATTTCAACTGGGACCATAAAGTTTTATGAGCTATTAAATTGTCCTAAACCTCCTTTAACACACTAGCTCTAATGTCGGAGATTAACCATTTAGAAAAAGGAGGTTACCTTAGCAGAGATCAGGCCATTTTCCTGCACTCTTATGCAGTCGATAACGCTTTTCCAAGGCAGAGCCATTTGCTGAGTGTGGGGCTGGTAATTAGCCTGCATGCCCTGCAGGTAATGCAGCCGCAGCGCTGATGCAATCTCCCACAGCGCGAGGAGCATCAGCAGCTGCAGGACGGATGCTCTGGAGAGGTAAAATCCCTGCCTCTTGTCTGGCTTCAGCTTGTTCCCTTTCCCTGTTCCCCCACCCATTCTGGAAGGATGCTCATGATTTCTGCTTTTACTGTTTCTTTCTTTTTTTTTCTTCTTTCTTTCTTTCTTTTTTTTTTTGGGGGGGGTGACAAATCTCTCTGAGCATGGCCTTTGCCTAAATTTTATTACCTTGCAGAAGGAACCCTTGATCTCAGCTTGAATCTGCCGGATGCTGAAGCAAAGCCGGTCTTTGCACAACCCAGGAAAAGGTTAAAAGCAATTTCAATTTGCCCTCGCAGAGTTCTTTCCAGAGGAGGAACTCAAAAACACTCCAGCCGCATCCTCGGAGTGTCACAACACCCTCCATAAGCCCGGTATTATTTTATTGATTTTTAAACAGACACAAACACAGGCCTGGATCTGCAAAAAGACCTTCGGTGCGTTAAAGGGGACTCGTGGGACTTTGCCACTTGTGAGCTGCCAGATCGCCACCCTTCAGCTCCCTGCTGAAATGGCACGTAACCCTGCAGGCACCAAAACCCTGAAAGCATCAGCGTTTGGACTCCAGGGTAGCCCCGTTGCCTGAAAGTTGGGCCTGGCCCCACCTGGAGACATTTGCATGGAGAAATCTGAGCAGCACGGGGTTGCCTCGTGCTGATGACTTGCACGGATCCAGTGTTTTTCCTAAAATGTCTGCTCTAGCCCCTCTTCCACCTTGTACCATCTCCCGTGTGAGATCTTTCCCTCTCGTATCACCCTGAATTTCTGGGGCCACGTGGGGACCTCCAGCAGGAGAGGTGGGACCTGGGAGCTGTGTTACTGCACGGTCTGCACCCCAGGTTTGGCTCTTTGGTTTTTGCTGCCTTTTAAACCATCAGAAGTGGTTAAAATCCTGCCCGGGACTTCAAATTATGTACAGTCAGTGCAACAAGCCAGCGTGGCTGCCTGATCGGGGGAGCAAGGAGGAGGGTTATCTGACTTTGATCCCTTCACCAGACCTCGAGGACATGGCTCCCAAGGCTCGTGTATGCTGCAGCCTTTTTCCTTCTGATCAAAAAGATGCATTCTGCACTCTGAGATGCCTCAGACATCAGCAGAAACTGCGCTAGGAGCAGCCATTCAGTACAGCACGCCTCGGGCTGCAGAAATGCTCTGACTCAGGCAATCTGCAGCCCTACAGATGTCTCCCATGTCCTGCATCACAGAGGAACGAGGTTCAGCTGATGCACGCTTGGGGACTAATAGGGCAGAGCATCTATAATTAGCTGGAGCTTTAAGCTTCTGGAGCCGTTTCCCCTTGGGATGGGGCTCTGAGGAAGAAACCCCTCCAATGCAGCACGTTACACGCCGCAGACATTTGGATTGAGCAAGTTTTAAGAATGAGTCAGAGAGATTTCCTAACACCTCTTTGTCCCCATGATCCCCGGATAACAAACATCAGCTCTGAAGGACAGAAAAGCCTCGTTCCTGCTTCACCCCATCCAGAGCCAGCCTGGGGTCGACGGGGATTCGGTGCCCCCTGCCCGAAAGCTGGGAGTTTCCCTCTGCAAGCTTCGATTACCTTCAACTACTGCTGAGATTAGGGCTCCCTAAAAATACTACATAACTTAACAGAGCCTGATTTTGCTGTTTCATTCTTCCCAATCCCTCTTTCTGGAGTGACAACAGCTCCACTGGAGCAATCCTACTGTTTGTTCTTGGCCCCTACAAGACCCCACAGCATCTCCCTGGGGAACCAGCCCCAGCTGGAGCAGGGCAAGGTCTCCCACAGCATCCTCCACCTCCCAGCTGCTCTGCTGGGGGCTCGAGGCCCCACGGGGCTGTGCTGTCCTTGCCCACGGGGCGCTTGGTCAGAGGGAAAAAGCCCCAGCACCCCGGGAGGTGTTTTGTTGCTCGGCCTTAATAGTTAAAGGGAGGAAAAAAAAATGCAAGGGGCTATTGAAACCAGAGACCCGTCAGCATTTCCAGGCCATTCATCTGCCTCTTTCAGTTCCTTTGCTTTCCTTTTAATGTATGTAGATGGAGAATGCAAATACCAACGTGAGAAAACTGACCTTTTGGCTGAATGTCACCAAGTTCTGCAGCAGTGGGAGTGTTTGCATTCGGTCGTTAGCTTTAGCCTGTACAATTATTTATATATATCACTGTAAGGCTCGGCGGGATGACTCAAAAAATGCTTTTGACCTTGGTTGTTCTGGTGGTTTGATGGGCTGCAGCCCTGAAATGTTGGGTTGCTCACAGCAGTGCTAGCTTTAGAAATGAGCCACCTCGAGCACCGACCAGGGTCCAGCGCTGCCCTAAGAGTGCCACCGCTCAGCAGCCAGGAGGGCCAGCAGCCTGAGCCCACAGCTGTGGGAATGGAGTCATCTCAATTCCTGTTTAAATTAATCTCATGCTTCATTTTGGAAACCTAAATTATGAAGTACTGAGCTTGAAATTCTTGAGGGACCGGATACCCAGGGTTTCCAACTTGTGAAGCCAGCTTCCAAGATAACAACCCAACGCATCCCACCTTGGCCACGATGACCATGACCACTTAGCTTGCCTCCAGGCACACCTCTGGAGTGATGATATTTTGTCATTTGATTGTAGACATTGAGCCCCAAACAGAGGCACTCCTGAAAGCAGTGCCCACCGAGCCTCCTCAGCCCTCACCTCCTTGAGAGAGCTCTCGAAGGCCGAGCTGGCGAGCTCTCCAACTTCTCTCCTGCCTGGATTTCATGCTCTTCAAGGAAAAAACGCTCCCCATGCTGCATTACAGGCAAGCAGCCTGCCTGGCTGCTGGGCTCCCTCGCTCTGCATACTAACGCCTTGCTTTTGTGCTCGCATGCCTCTCTCCGAGGCTCTGTTGAATTTCATTCCAGCAGACAGCATTACCTCGTCCGCTTCCTTTAAACTACACTAAAATCCATCTCTGCTGTTCCTGAGGTGCCCAGCTGGGACGTGCAGGTGGCCAGAGGCCAGCTCCGGGAGCCTGCAGCACAACTGGAGAAGCCCCAGGAGGGAGCTTGGGGTGAGCACTGGGGGAGCAGAAACGGAGCTCGGTGGCTCTGGCTCTGTCCCGCCATCCTGCCGCTGTCATTTTGACATCTGAACCCTTTCCTCATACTTTTCCGCCCTGATTTTACATGCCACAGCCATCCCGTGTCTCCGTGATGGTACTTGGAAAAATTAGGGCAACTGCTGTGCCGGGTTTTCATTAGTATTGCCAAACTCTTTCAGCATTTTTAGAAAGGGCTTGAAAGGAGGCCAAGTCGTTTCTCCCTCTTCTATTTCTTTTCCTCCACCTCCTCCCTCTCCACCCCCCCCCCCCACCCTTCGCTGTCTGCGGATGCTTTGGGATGAATTAATTTAGACGTGTGGTTTTGAATGTTTTTGGCTCCTGGTTATCGAGCCATTCAGCGGCTCGCGGAGCCTCCCCCATCGGCTGTTATTGAACCAGACAGAGAGGGGCGGAGGAGATGGCAGCGGCCTGATTTGTTGGCTTGTTAGTTCTGCTCCTGCGAGCCGTCCATCGTCTCATATTTCTGAATGCTGACAGGCAGAGACGTCAGCCAAAACGCTCCTCACGGGCTTGCGGCGGAGCGATGCCTCCTTCGTGCCGCTGCCGGGAGCGGTGCTGGGAGGAGGCAAAGCTGAGCAATTTCTCTCTGTTCCCCCTTTTCCACCCCTAGCCCCACATTCACAGGTCAGGCTGTAGCCCCTGCCCTGCTCTGGGATGCCTGGCGAGGTTTTTTTTAGCACCAAAGCAGGTGGAGATGGTGGTGTCAGCAGTATGCCTGTGGAGAGGACCTCTCCAGTCCTTGCATGCGCCCTGGGCTGGGTTTGAGCCTTCTCCTCAGAGAGGCTCCAGCTGTGCCCCAAAGCCCTGCAGCTTCAGCCAGCTTTGAGCTGCAGGAACATTGGTATCAGCATCTCTGCTGGATAATCCTGCCTGCTGTGTCCCATGAAGACCCCACGAGTGGCCTTGGTTGCAGCTGGAGGAGCTGAGAGCTCAGGGCACCACGGCTCGCTCTCCTGGAGCTTCCCTCAGCGTCGGCAGCAGCAGAGATCACAGCAAAACCCTCCTGAAATGCGCTGCCTGCCGGTGCTGAGGCCCTTTAATCATCGGGAGAATTCATCATTTTCTCAGCTTTCTAGTTAAATTTTAAAAGCCCACCTGAAACCCTCATTAGTACCCGTCAAGACTTTCTTTGAGTATACTTCTGCTCTGATTTCGTAGCGGGCTAATATCTAAAGAAAATATTATCTCTCCGCGTTGGCTCCCTGCCATCCCGGCCATGTTGGTGTTTCAGCAGGGGATGGAGCCGCTCCGGTTCCTTCGTGTAGCTGGCTAAACTCGGGGCTGGGGGAAATCCCAGGGCTTTGAAGCATCCCCACGCGCAGGCGGTGGTGGTGATGGCACTTTAATTTGCAAGGAGGAAGGTTTTGAAGTTTGTGATTCCCCTCAGTGTTGTGGAAATCCTCCTGAGATTTGTCACCAGAGCCCCATGGGAAGAGAGCTGGTGCTGGGGCTGGGATGGGCGCTCACCGCACTGATATCCCCTGCAAGAGGTTTTTCACCTGATCTCTTTGGGAGAGGGTTGACACACTCCAAAAAGGGGGACTTTTGGCCCCAGCCCTCACCAAAGCTCTGCCTGTGTGGGTGAGAGTGCACTGGCACAGGCCCTTCTCCCATCACTGCCATCTGAAGCTCTTGGGGAGCGCACAGCAACCTTTCTGCGAGCTCAGATCAATGCAGGCAATGCCTCCAGGCTGCAAATGAAAGCACGACATTGCTCTGACTTTTATTTTCATTTTTCTCCAGCATTAACACCAGGGCTTTCAGCTACCTTGGGCTGAGCCTGGCGAGCTCTGCCGTGGCCGACAGGGAGGTTTCTCACAGGGGGCTGGCCGTGGTCCCGGCAGGACATGAGGAAATTAAAACGAGGTAAAGCAAGGCGTGAATTTGAGGCACAGCAGCTGCTCCCTGGCAATTGCTGAAGTTCACATTCTCCCTGTGGAGAATGCCGAGCTCCAGGATGCGCTGCAGACCCGCACCCTGGTGGTGCGCACATGTGGGGGGCTTGCACAAGGAATTACCCCGAAACCTTTCCATCCGAAAAATGCCATGCTGAGAGCTCTGCGGGTAAATTCTCTCCGCTCGCACGGCTGCAGAGGCTGGGGCTGAAGGAGGTTTTAATGCACTTATCTTGCACAGAGCACTTGAAGCATCTCCTCCATGCGAGAGGGGGAAGAATAGAGAGGAATGCATGAGGGCAGAGGAGCGCGGCGTGGAGCCCGCTGAGTGTTGGAGGTGGACGGCAGCGAGGCTCTCTGCGAGCAGCCTTTCTCCAGCTGGGTTCCTCTTTTGCAATTCCAGCGTCTTGTTTCTCGGTAATTTATATTGACAGAGTCTTTCAAAACACTTTAGGGCTGTTTACAACATTGAGCAAGAACATTGTGTCTCATGTCCTCTCCATTCTTAAAGACGATCCTCCTCTCCTGCGGCCGGCCCCGGGTCCTGCCGCTCCCTCGCCCTGCACCCGGCCACGATACCCGCAGCACACCGCATGGCTGCAGCAAGGACAAACCAAGGAAGGACCTGCAAATCTCTGTTGCTCGTTAGCTTTACAAACCTGTGAAAAAATCACCTTTCCAATGGCAGACACTTCCTGAGCCAGGTGAGCTCGCTTGTGTGCGTGCGTCTGTGCATGGGGAGCATGGTTGTAAGTGCTGGGACGCAACATGATGTGCAAACCGTGGCACGAGATGGGGTCTGGGTGCTGCTCCTGCACCCCTGTCTGGCCATCTGCATCACGTCACTGGATCCCAGTGGATCCCAGCTGGATCCCAGCCTGCAGTGAGCCCCTTCCTCCCCACTCCTCTTGGTTTCTGCAGCCCCTCGCTCTGGTCTGGCCCATCTGGAGGTCACGGTTGTCCCTGGTCCCCTGCCATGTCAGCCACCTTTGTCCTGAGAGCCTCAGGAAGACAATCCTCTTGTGAAGCCTATGTCCATTCCTGTCCCCTTCCCACCAGCGCTGACCAATTTAAAACCTCTTAAAAGCCTTCCTCAGCCTCGCAGGCTGACGCCGTACAAAACCCTTTAACACGGGGAAATGAAGCAAAGGACTCAGCCTCCCCGGGCGCACAAATCCCCTACATAAAAGCAGCCACTCCTGGAGGCTCGCAAGCAAAGTGCTGGCCAAGCCTGGCGGCTCTGCCCACGGCAGCTTTAATCCAGCCAGAGGGGAAGGAGCAGAGAGCAGCACGATCCCGGGGCAGGCGGGAGTCTGAGTCCGCTTGGATTAAAGCTTAGGCATGTTTGACTACCCATGCCACAATAATCCTCCTATTTGCACTTGCCTCAGAAGGCTGGAGTGCCCAATTATTTTAGAGTCTGCTGTTTTACATGCTCTTGGCTTTGATTAAGACTTTTCATCTTTCAGGCAGACATCAAAGTGAAATCTTGAGTTTCCCAGCGCTGGCTTGGGGTGCTCTCGCTGCTTCCTTGCGACGAGCGGCTGAGCTGCTTGGATGGCAGAGCAACAGGGAGGGAGCACTGAGCCCTGGCGGGCAGAGCAGGAGGAAAATTCACCCAAGGCTTCCTCCTTCCTCACTCCTTCCTGCCTTTCCCACCCCTTTTCTTCCTACTCTTCTCGTGGGGTAAATCTGGGCATGGCCCGGCACTAAACCTGCTGCTGCTGAGCACCGTCCCAAAGAGGGAACGGGTTTACTGAGCTCAGGAGAAAAGCACCAAACTGTGCTTTGGCTTTCTAATCCCTCCTTTTGGCACAGCTTTCAGCCACTTGCTGCAGTCAGTAGCAAAATCAGCAAATTAATGAAGGTCTAGGTGAGAAGCCCAGTGGCTTTCCCCTGCCCAGGAAGGCACGATCCAGCGCTTCTCCTTAGCCTCCTTCTTCATCAGAACAGCCACTGCTGCATCATTTGCCCAGATGAATCCCCTCCTAACCCCCGTACCTATTTCCTTGCAGAGACATCCCATCCGGGGGCCAGGTAAGAAGCACCCCCATGTCTATTTGTGATCGTAAAGAGATCTGCAGGGCTAATCAACCGTGACACTGCCGGGGAAACTCGTCTGAATACGCCAAGAGGGAGAATGGGGGCGTGCGCCTCAAGGAGGCTCCCCGACACATGGCATCTGGCTGATGAGAGAGCCTGTCAGGAGCAGGCTGCGTGGTGGATGCTCCCCGCGATGATAACTGTTCAAAGTGGATGAGCTTTCTGTCAACAGCTTAATAATCTGCGTCTGCCACCATCCAGTGTCAGCCAACACTCCTGTAACGAATGGCTGATAAGGAGGAGGTTAGACTGGGGAAAATGGGCTGTTTTGTCAGCACAATGTTCTTGTCAACACAAAGGCTCGGGAAAAGCTTGCTGGCTGCTTCAGAGCTCGCCCGGGATGATTCACCAGCCCCACAGCCCAGTTTGTCCCAAAGCCTCTCTTCCCCCGGCAGCAACTGCAAGCAAGCGGAGCGGCAAAAAGCCCTGCTGTAAGCAGATGTGGTTGAGCCTCCTCCTAACCCCAAGCAATTAGCCTGGTTTTAGTCCCGAACCTCCTCTATCTCTTCCCCACGTTTTTATGTTTTGAACTCTTTGCTCTTGTCCGCGTGGGATTTTGTATTCCCCCCACCCCGAATTCAGTCTGTGATGAAACTGCTGCAGCTTCGCCCTGCAGCTGAGCTCTGCTCTGTGTGGGGAAATGTTCCCTTCTGTTCTCAAAATTGGTGGGAAAAAGGGGAGAGAGGAACCAAGGTGTGACACATCTCAGCTGGGTCTGGCCCTGGTTCTGCCTCCAAATGAGCTGGTGTGGAGCTGGGCACCTGTAGGGTGGTGGGGAGAAGGGGCTGCTGCCCCCATGCTTTTTCCAACCCTATCATGGATGTAGAACCACGATCCCATCATCCAGCCCCACCACGGATGAAGAACCATGACCCCGCCATCCGGTCCCAATGTGGATGGAGCTCCATGACCCCATTACCCAGCCCCACTATGGATGGATCACTGTGACCCCATTATCCAGCCCCACCACAGATGGAGAAGCACGACCCCACCATCCAGCCCCAATGTGGAGATGACCGGGGCAGGCTGCAGAACCCGGTGCACGGGTCAGGAGCACTGGCAGGACACCAGCCCGTCCCCATTGCACAACAGGAGCTGTCCCATGGACTTCTTCTGGAAGAAGAAAGAATTAGTGCTTGGGGAGCAAATTCCTCCGGCTGCTTGAGGCCAGGGCTCAGCGCTCAGGAATGCCAGAAAGATAACACTGCCCTGGACACGAGAGCAGGCCTTTAAAGGGGCTGCAGATGCAAACAGCAAGCCTGCAACACATCCCCAGAGCAGACAGGCTGCAGGAAGGGGCTGGGAACAGATCTCTGGCCGGAGATGTTCCTTGGGCACCAGTGCAGTGGCTGAAGCCCAAACCTCACAGCTTTAAGCTGCTTTTGCAACTGAGAGCAGCTGGCTGGAAGGACGGGCACCAAGGCTCAGCGTCTCTGCTGGTGCAAGCTTCGGTTGCTTCACATTTAATGGAGCTTCCTCGGATTTAATGTGAGCTGAGGATCCGGCCCACTGTGTGCAAAATTAGCCGTTCATTAGCGTTGCCTGCAATCCCTCGGTGCGGGGATGAAATGAAAGCAGATGCCAAACTGCCACCTGGAGCAAATTTTTTACAATTGAATTACAATTGGCTTGAGACAGTGGGAGTTTCTCATTCATATCAACCGTGTGCCAAAGCACTCGCTGTGTTGCTGCGCTGCATTTCTTACCCAGGTCCGGCACAACTCCCAGCTGTTTTTGCACGTTGGCACGTAGGGTGGGAACTTGGGGTTGTCTGGGACAAAAGCTGAAACTTCAGCTTACAGCAGACCCCTGCAGCTCCTTTCTGTGTGAGCAACACCAAAGTATGGCGTGGCTGCAGCAGTGCTGCTGGTTTCAGCTGTGTGTGCTCGCAGCATCTCCACTGCACGTTGCACATCGGCACTTTTTGGTGAGCAGATCTGGAATTTCACCCTCAGGTATTTGCCATCACTGCATTTGCACACATTTTGTCAAAGGCAAGCTGTTTGGCTGCAGTACAGGCAGGGTTCTTTGTGATCTGAAAAATAAGGTAGGTGGCTTTAGCAGTGCCACGAGTATTAAACTTCTTCCTATTCTATCCCAGATTGACACGTCCCATTATGTTATGACATGTTTGTTAGAAATGACACTTCTATTATGCACTACAATTTCTGATATGTCATCAAGTAATGAAGAAAAATATTAAATTGACACATCCCTTAGAATAAAACTAACTTAAAGCTCTTTAATATTATTTATTTATTTATTTAGGAAGACACTCCAGACTTCATTTTTAAATTTTTTTTTTTTTTTTTTTCTTTCACTTTTGAAAAGAAGTTTGGAATATTTTCCCAGCTGACTTTCTTCAAATCAAAGATTTTAATGCTTGGGAACTGGAATAATTTCCCCTGCAGTATGTGGAAAGGTTGAAGGTGGCATCAGCCAGCCCTTCCAGGGCACTGCAGCCTGGATCTCTCACAGCTTTGCTCAGGCAATGCTGCTACTGTTATTGGAGTTAATGAGCTTAGCCTGGATATGCCTACATAGGATGCAATCCCGTTTCTGACTGCAGAGAGGTACACTCAGTCACTTTTTGCAATAAAGTTTTCAGTGTGTTTACAAAACATGTTTGTGTGCAGATTTTCCCATGTGGGAAACTAGCGCCCACAAAAAAAAAAACAACTCCCATCAGACCTTCTCTTTGCAGGAAACACACAGATGTTAACATTTTTCATGTACAAATCCTCGTTTTTATAAAGAACAGTCATCAGACATTCATTTAAAACAGGCATTTGATCTGCATATGTACAGCGTGCTCCATAGTTCCTAACTCGTTAGGTAGATTTGCCATTAGCCATGCCCGCTCGTGCAGTCGGTCACAAAAGTCTGCTGGAACAGCACGGAAAATCAAAGTCATTTTTGCCTGGCTCGGGAAAGAAAAATCTTGCTGGCTGCCAACATCTGCCTTCATCCTGCTGCTTCTGGAAGTGCGGAGGGGAGCGGGGAAAAGGCAGAGCGAGGACGAGTTTGTGATGTGGGAGCAATCACGCTGATGGACCCCAGGAAAAAAATAGTCATCTTTCAAAGCAATTCAACCTGAGTTCATCCTCGGTGCCTAGGTGAGATTGAGCCATCTTTCCAGTGCAATATCCAGAGCAGAGCGTGGTGTGTGTGGTCAGGCCATGGATCAGCCTGCCCCGGGCTGTCAGGGGGGGAGGAGGGTCAGGCAATCACCAGCGGTAGCGGTAGCACCTTTTGAGACGCTTCTGCCTCTTTCTGAGGATGAGTAAGAGATGAAGGATGGCAGCAATATGAACTGCACGGTCCCAATCGCTTGATATCACCCAGCCTCACCTCGGGTTTGTCCCAGCTCTGTGCTGCAGCTGGGTTTCTCAGCGTGGTGCTTTCGGTGCCGAGTGTTTGCCCCCTTTTATCCCACTCTGCCTCCTCATCACAGTGTCTTGCCTGGCTGATTTCATGCTCAGAAGCAACACCGCTGGTTTAAATCCTGGCAGCTGGCAGCTTTTTCCCTTGGAGTCGAACAGCAAAGCATTTGGGCTCCCAGTCCAGCCTAGGAAGTTTGGCTTTGCTGGTCCAAGCACAACTATTTCTGGCAGGGCATGCTCTCTGCAAGAGCTTGGAGCTGATCTCACTCATTTCCTCCACGCTCAGGAAACGCACAGGGATTTTCATTGGATTCTCCATAACCTCTTTTTTTTTTTTTTTTTTTAAGATGAGGATTGCTTAAACAGAACAGAGCTTGGGTTCTCAAATGCTCTGCAAACTTCCCCAGCCCAGATCACGAGGGGCTTCTGGTCTCATTGTGGGATCAGGACCCGTTCCACCATTGTCGGGGATGCGCCGTGCACACCGAAATCCTGGCACCGTGGGGCACCCGGCCCTGTTTACACGGCTTCCACATCGGTGCAGGCTCCGAGTCACTCGTTTCCTGAATGGCTCCCTTTGATGGAAAACATGACATTTTTGGGAGGACACCGAGCCAAGCTGGGCATCAGCCCGTCTCGGAGCAAGTCACCCAGCCAGGTGAAGCGGTGTTATCTGCACATCCTGTTTTCGGAAGGGATCCAGGCAGGTGCCCACATCCTGCTGCAGCAGGAGTTGAATGTTTAACTCAGCCTCCTTTGAGAGGCCTGGTTTAACCCCACGCTTCGCTTTGGATGTGTCCTTTGGCCTCGTGGATGCCCACGGGACTCCTGTACATCGCTTACAGTTTAACAGGCACGAGCGCCTGGATCAAAACCCAGATGCGCAGCGGCCCTTCTGGGGCCAAAAGCAGCCCCAATTTTAAGCGTACTCTTTGCGCTGACACCTGTGAACTTGTAGGACCAAAAGCACCTTGCAAAGACCTCAGTGTCGATGCTGACCTTGCAGATGGGAAAAACAAGGGGGTCAAAGTGCTGAGACAGGCCACCCTGTGCCCCAGCCCAGGGCTCAGCCTCCCAAGGGCTCTTTACCTCCCTCCCAGTCAATTTTGGGGGGATGTGGTGAGGCTGCCAGCAGACCTGCATGGCCTGACTGCTTCCTATTTCAGGCAGCATCGCATAGGATCAGCAAAGGAAGATCTCAGCCACCCATGCATTAGCATTCCAGGGCAGCTCTCCTCCTGCGCCGCCTCGAGTTCCCAACTGGGAGCCCTTCTGCTGATTCTGGGGGAGGGAGGAGGACCGAGCCTGAAATATGCAGTTAACCTGATCTCAGCACAGCTCTTTCCTTTCAGACTTGTTTAAAAATAATATTTTTTCTCCCTTTTTATCCTTTTCTTTGCACCGGGAATGCTGCCAGAGGAGGACTGAGCTGTTTCTGTCTGCATGGATCCAGCTCATTTCCAGGCAGGAGCCAGGCCGCGAGCAGGGAATAAGCCCAGGGTACAAGACACGCGTGTATGTCAGAACCAGATCCCAGATCCATGTTTGCATTTTGTCTCTGGAAAGAGAGGAGTTGGTTCCCTTTGGAGGACCTGCTCTGCCCGGGTATCTGAGAGAGCTTCTCCAGCTTCCCTCCCAAGATCAAGGGCAGCTCTGAAACGGCGTGAGTCAGGAGAGACTCCACTGAAGGAGGAGCAGAAGGGACGGGAAAAAGGTTTAAAATAAAACCCAAATCTGACTCATCTTTTCTTCTCTTGAGAATGGAAGCTGCTCACACAGAAGGCCTGGTTGCCCTTACAGGGGATCACTTACAGTTCCTCAGTTTCTAAAGAAGCAACCTTAAGTCTTTCCCCACTGTGGCACCTGGGTCATTTTGGAGGGCCTCATGGGCAAATTTCACCTGCACTGACCAATGTGCTCATAATGGCACAAATATATATATATTATTATTATTATTATTTTTCTGAATACATTCATTTTGAAATCTGCCTCTTTAACACCAAATCTTGCAGCTCTAGAGGACAACAGGGCTGCAGCTTCCCTGGGCTGGGCTGGCAGATGGGATTCGCTGGCTGCTCCCCTGGCAGGAGCCAGGCAGAAGGAGGTTTTGCAGATGTGGGAGTGACGATAGCTCTTGGCACTGCCGGGACACCTCTTGCAGCCAGATGTCTCCAAGCCAGTCACGACCACTGAGTGCCTCCCTTGGATGTGAGGCTGCAGACCTGCATCGCTGAGCTTACAGAGGAGAACCTCGCAGAGCCCTTGGCCAGCAGCAGGTGGGAGATGTTTGTCCATTAACCATGGTTTTGGTGATGTTCCCCTATGGCCTCCCCGTGGGAGCTGTGGTTTCATGTGATGGTCACAAGCATGATGCAGAAGAGCACCAACAGGGGCCCCAATGTTTTCTCCAAGGCTGTCCGGACACGTGAGCAGATCTCCTTCCTTCCTCGGGGTCCTGCGATGTCTGGTGCTCATCTTCAGCCTTTATTTTCTGGAGTCCTGGTTCTCTGGACGTTTGACGTTTCAGTTATAATTATAGTAATAGTAAAAAGACCTTCTGGCATCCCTTGTTACGAATAAACCTACCTCTGTGGGAAGACCAAATCCAGAGCTTCAGAAGTGAGATCTGGAGGACAAAAGCTTGGAAAAGAGAAGAAAATGGCCCTGTATCCAGGGAAAGGCTGAGGCAGGGCAGTCTTCATCTCTCCCAAGCCAGGACAAAGATCACAGCCCTGGGAATTCTGTTTCTGAAGGGAAAATTCAACATTTTTATCACTTCAACCTTATCAAAGCATCTCGCTTTGACATAGCACGACAGCCTAGAACCATGACAGTCAAATCAATATGCTTCCAAGCTGTCTAAAGGCGTGATCTTTTCCAGTTCCAAATTAAGCAGATGTTAGTCCTTCACCACAAAAATGTGTTTGTTTGTTTGTTTGCTTGCTTTTGTATATTTTTTTTAGTGGTGCCGTAGGAAGACGAAAAGCTGTGGCCTCAGGATGGTCCCCATGGCACCCACGGTCCCCAGGAGCAGTTCTCACTCTCTTACCCATCACGGGTAAGATTACAGGGGCCATGGGGAGCAGGGGGGGGTTCTTGGGTTCATATCCCTGGTAATTGCTCCTGGGAGGGTTTTGATCTTTGCTCAGCCATTGTACACCAGTGAGAGCACCCACCGTCGGAGGAGGCACCTCTTGCCCACTTAGCTGGGAGATAAGGGCTGGTTCGTCTCGAGTGGGAGGAAGGCAGGGGCCGTGCTGCTGCCAGGTTTCGTGGCATGCAGACCTGCTTGCACAGCCAGGAGGGCACAGGGCTGTGTCTCGGGGGCGAAGGCAGCCCCCCAGGGCTCCGGCTGCTGTTGGTGGCACTCCAAAGCATTCCTGCTCCCCACCTCGCCCCACCTGGGGATGCAAGATGAGGATGCCCCCTCCCTCCCTCCGAGCTCTGTTTCTGTTTTGGTTTCCCTGCCTCCCCCAGCCCTCTCCATCTCCCCCCCCAGCCCTCCTCAGCTGTTTTTCCCTCTGCACGGGGCCGTGAGTGGGTTCAGAAGCAGCCCCTCCAGCAAGGCAAGCCCCGGCAGCACGGCGTGGGGAAGAGGTGCACCCAAATTCCTGGGGTTTGTGGGCTCCGGCTGTGGGATGGGCACGGACATCACAGAGCCAAAAAAAATGCAGCGGGGGCTGCTCCGAGTGGGTCCTTTCCTATCAAGTCCTGGGCTCAGCAGGGAGCAAAACCTCAGCCTGAATTCAGCAGGGAAAAAAACAGGTCAGGGCTGGCGCATGGCTGCAAATAGCCTTTGGCATCCTCTGTGGGGTGGGGTATGGCTGCCCATACCCAACGTCAGCCTCCTGGGCCTGGTGGGGACCTTCTGCTTTCTGCCTCGGTGACTGAGCCCTCGTGCCCTTCTCCTCGCACCGGAGGAGGATGCTCCTGTGTGGCTGGTAGTCTGTGCTCAGCGATAGCTGCAGCCCACAGGTATATGCTTCCAGGGTGATACGGCAGATGTTGCATTCCTGACAGATTATTGCGTGCCTCGAGAGCTGCTGTAATGCTGGAGGCTGGGAGGCTAAGTGGCTGCAACCGTCTGAGCAGACTAATAGCCCCGCAGAAACACACTGCCTGTGGTGCTGTTTCCCTGCCTCGCCAATCCAAAATTCAGCAGTGGGGCACGAGGACCGTCCCCTGCACCTCCATCGGGCCTGATGTTGTGGCTGCTGCTGGAGGGCTGGCTCGGCTGCTGAGCAGAGGAGGAAAAAACTTCAGCAAGAGCTGAAATTGCAGCCAGGTGAGAAAGGATCCATGAGGATGTGGAGGCTGAGAGCAGTGTGATGGGGTCCGGCCAGCTGCAGGACAGGCACAGCGCTCAGCACCACGTGTGGATGCTCAGCAGGCTGGGTTCCTTAGCAGCTCAGCACCCTGGCACAGGACCCAGCACAGAGCCTGGGCTGGATTTCACCCCGAGGATGGTGCTGCCAGCGAGGCGATGCACACTTGGCTTTGTACAGGCAGCACAAACCTCGGCGTGTGCCCACGAAGCTGTCCCTGGGACGGGGACGTGGAGGTGGTCACCTCCAGCCTGCCCAGCACCGCACGCAACATCTTCACCTCCTGGCAAGGGGTGCAGGGAGGCTTGGTCAGGCTGCAGCTAATAACTGGGTTGTAGCTAATGCGGAACAGCCTCTTGAATAGTTTCCTGATGTTGTGTTGCTCCTGGCAGGGTTCAGAGGGAGAGAAAGCTCCAGGCCTGGTGGGGATCTGGAGCTCGTTTGAAAAGGGCACTGCTGAGCCCTTTTGGTCAAGAACTGCTGGTAGAATCCACGCCTTCGGTCCTTGGGGGAGATGCTCCATGTTGTAGGGGGACACGGGGCTGGAGCAAGTGTTTGACTCTGGATGGGTTTAAACAGAAAAAAAAAAAAAAGAAGACAACGTGGGTCCTCCAAATAAACTGCGCACATGTGCTGCCATAGCAGAGGCTGCATGTGTCTCTGATTTCCATGCAGTCTGGGAAGTGCCACATCCGCCTTGTGTTTGGAATATTTCAGCTCTCCGAGGCCCGAATTTAACCCCTGCCCTCTCCTCCCTCCTGCCTCTCCCAGCAGAGCCAGCGCCACGCTTGTCCTTGGCACAAACCCACCAGAAGGGCTGGAGCCGGGGGAAGCACAGGGGGCTGGTGGCCCAAGGGACTCCTAGGTTGTGCAGATGGGGGGCTGATGACCCGGAGAGACTCTGAGGTTGTGCTGCTGTGTGTCAGTGCTCATCCTGGCCATGCTGGCTGTGATAAGGACTCGGGAGAAACCACGGCAGCCAGGCAAGGCTCTGACACCTTGTTCTGCGCTACCCAGGTTGGCTGCACCCGTGCTCCAGGAGATGTTGAATAAACGTGGAGATTGGAGATGTGTAGGTACAATTTAGGAGCCATTTCTTCTTTTGGTGTGGTGTCTGGCACACGTTACCCCCAGATGGTCGGATGCTGCACGACACGGCTTGGGAGGGTGGAGGAAAGGCAGACTGCTCGGTGCTTTTCCTCCGTGTGCTTCCAGAAAGGACTTCAGCCTGAAAAAGGATGTCAGGACAGGAAGGATATTGAGTTGGCTTTGGCTCTGTCATACAAATAGCTTAAATGACCTTTCTCGAGCAAAACACCAACTATCTCTGTATGGATTTATTCTAGGGGGTTGTCAGCCGGGGAAGGGTGCCGCCATTTCGCAAAGAGGAGACGCAAAGGTGGATGGAGAGATGGGGGGATAAACAGACAGACAGACAGACGGATGGTCTGGGGGGCACACAGAAACAGAGACAGGCAGGTGCAGCCTCCGTGAAACCTCGTTTTAACTGCCCTCGTTTGCCACGTGGGCTCTGTGGGCGCTGATGTCTTTGGAAGGGCACTTTGTGTATCTTCGCACCGCTCCTGAGTGTGGCAGTATTTGCACAGTGTTAATCTCTCTGGCCTCATCCTGTACACCCTCCCCTCGTGCACAGCTCCCATCTGGATGGGGAAACTGAGGCACGTGGTGCAAAGTAACTTCTAAAGGTCCCAGAATGTGCAGGAAGCCGAGCTGGGCATGGCAGACCAGGGGCCCCATTCTCCATCCTCTCTCCTAGCCATCGCCCCTCGCTGTGTTGCCCAAGTCTTGGTCCCTGTGACACCCCAAGATGTCTCCTCCTTCAGAGGGTGGCAAATGCCCACCTTTGGGAGTCTGTGGGCATGCGTGAGCCCTGCAGGAAGAGCACAGGGCTGGGAGGTGGGAGCTGGGCTCCTTCCAGAAGAAGTTGGGCTGAAACCACACAAGCCGTTTCCTTGCAGACCCAAGCCATTCTGCTCCCACCAGCAATGACTGCATTGCACATGGCATGCCCTCGGGAGGTGTGGACATTTGCTCCCTCATGGCCTCACCTCCGAGCCTGGCTCTGCTCCCAGGAGGACGTCCTGGCAGGAGGATGACCGTGGGACCATCACTGCCCCATTGCTCTTCCCACTCCTTCTGGAGCATCCTTGGAGAAACCACCCCATCTTCTTGTTAGCTGCAGAGCTCAGGGGCAGTCCCTTCCCTGCGTGGCTGCCCTAGGCTCTGTGGCCAGTTTTAACCAAAACCAGACACAATTGAAGAAAAATCCCTGCACCCCATTTGGAGGGATGTAGACCTCTCTTGTGGGCTGCAGCCCATCCAGTTTCAAGGGAAAATATTCATGGCTCTGGGCTCTTCCCACTGCAGAAGAGGCACCCCTGGCTTGGAGTGCAAATTTCAGGATGTTATTTTCTGCTCTGGACAGAATTAGAG
Organism: Aythya ferina; assembly: GCF_964211825.1. Classification (NCBI taxonomy): domain Eukaryota; kingdom Metazoa; phylum Chordata; class Aves; order Anseriformes; family Anatidae; genus Aythya; species Aythya ferina. Next base: position 5,770,913 of record NC_140318.1, read on the forward strand.
CCCAGAACATTGCAAGATTAATGGAAAAAATGGTTTGGGAAGAAGATGGCTTGTGTCGCTATTAAGAGAAGTTGTAGCTTCCCTGTGGCTGAGGCTGTAGGAGTCTGAATGTTCCCTTGGGAAATTTACCCACTCCTCATTTCCAGGAGATGCGAAAGAAGGCAAAACCCAACACCCCAGCTTGTGGGACACCGATCCTTCACATTGCTTTCCTAGGTGGGATTGCATCTACAGGCTCAGCCAGGCAGCAGGGGAACTCAGCCCAAAAAACAGCTACCGACTGGTAAAAAAATTGCCAGAAACATTCTGAAAATGCTCAAGCTCCAGGAATATTTCTTAGCTGCATCTCCCTGCTCTGCATGTGAGATCGTCTTTGTTTGCAGGTCGGCCAACAGCAATCATGTGCGCTCTATAAACATCTAATGGAAGAGACACTTTTAATGTAATTATAATTTAAGCATAAAATATGTCACTTCTGTAGGATTTTGTTGTCTGGTGCATAATTACTTTATGGCACTATAAAAATATATTACACTATGATGCCTTGCTGTGCTTTCCTCAAATAATTTATAGCACAGTAATAGCATGGAACAATATTCAAGACCATCGTATCCAATCTAGCATATAAATAAAAATGGTGGAAAATGATGATCTTGGTTAAATGCTCATTTAATTATTTTGCAGTCTGGGCTAAGGGTTTTTATCCTGTTTTCATTCCCATTTCCTCACCGAATTATAGTCAAAGTGTTCAGAGGGAGGCTTTTTAAAGCTCAAAGACAAGAGAACTGACTACTTATGGATTTTTTTTTTATGTGCTGTCATCTGCAAACAACTGGCAAGAGGAGTAGGGTTTGTTGCAGGTTGACAGGAATTGATAAAATTTCCAGAATTTCTTCCTGAAGCAACACGTTGAAGACCTTTTCATTTCAAGCCCGCTGAAACATTTTGCTGTATTAAAAAACCAAACCCTTTCTTCCTGCTTTTGAGGTTCTTAACTTTTATCCCCTTGAAACAAAACCTTGGTGACTTCTGAAGCAAGGCACTGATTCAAAACCAACCACCCACTTGGCGCCTTCGAAATGGGGAAGTGAAATATTTCTCTCTCTTCCTCTCAGCACCCCCGCGGCTGTCTTCCAGCCACGACCAGCAATGTGGTTCGCACCTTGGCACCCCGTTGGCACACGCTGGCCGTTTTGGGGAGCTTACACACATTTCAGCGACCTCCGTTTTGGCCCCCCCAGACACTCTCCTTTCACAACACAATGCTCCTAGGAGCACAAGGGATGAGCTTCCCCTGGCATGAGGGGGTTGCTTGTGCCATAGCCATTTTTTGTTATTTTTTTTTGTATTGTAGAGGGGCTGCAAAGCCCTCCTGCGAGGGCTCTGGGTGGAGTGAGGAGCAGAGAGACTCCAGGCAAAGCCATCCTCATTAGCAGAGTTTAAAGCTGAATTTACAGCTCAGGAAGGATTTGGAAGACTCGCTGGTATTGTAGGGATGGAAAGCAGTAGTGCTTTCCTTTTTAATCCCCGTGTTTTACTCTGTGTGCTCATGCTGAGGTGGATTTCAAGAGGAGGGCTCGTGCCTGTGCCGCAGGAAGGTCGGTGTCATGCACCCTGCCCCGAGGAGCTCGCCCACTGATTTTCTCCTCCGAGCAGAGGCATTTCAGGTTTCTTTGGGTTAGTCAGAAAGAAGAGAGGTGAATCTTGTTCCTCCACGAGGGCATCAAGTCACAGCATCGTGCTGGGGTGAGATGGAGTGAAAGTAGTGGCTGGATGGGCTGCGGGTCAGCGGTGTGACTGCTGTGGGGTGCACTCACTGCAACAAGGAGCCCTGCTGCACCCCAGGGGCTGGGAAACAGCCCCCGGTGGGACAAACCTCCCACCCTGTGGGACAAACCTCCCACCTCGGGGCTGCATCCGAGCCAGCAAGCCTGGCCTGCGAGGCCGGTTTGTGGGATCTCACCCTGCATCCCCGGCCACGTGCCTGGAGGCTGCTGAGCGTGATTTTGGCAGAGCTGCACCAGCCCCTGGGCAAGGCGAGCATCCCTGGGGCTGGGGAGAGGGACAAAGCCCTGGGGACGTCCCCACAGCAGCAGGGTGGCAGGGCTGTCCCCAGGGCTGCCCCATCGCCCTCTGCATCATCCTCCCTCGCTCCCATCGTGGCCGCGGCCGGGAGCTGGGGCAAGGATCTAAAAATAGTGGTGGGCCCTGTATATGCATCTTCAGCAAAGAGACTCATAAATGCGTCCGGGACTGAAAATCAATTCTTTAAAGCTGAAATCAATAACAATAACTAATATTAATAGTGATTATCCTTTCTTTATTGCACTTTGCAGTTGGAAATGAATTGTTTTTAAGGATTAGCGGCAGCTGAACTCTGTAATGCAATGTAAGACTGAAGATTTACTATGAAAACACAGCTTATGAGGAAAGACCCATTACCGCTGATGGAAGACACTTCTGGAATAGCTCCGGCCACGGCCGCTGCTGCCGCGGAGCAAATGGAGCCTCGGAACCTGCAGTTGGCAGAGGGTTAGGATGTCTGGCAGGAGACAGGGATTTGGGTCTCTAACCCCGTCTGGTTTTCTTGCAGTCTGACTTTTCAGTTCCCAGACATCCCAAATGCATTTTCATTTTTGGTATCTTTTATCTGAAACAGCTTCAGACATGCAAAACTCCGAGGGGGAGGGGAGGGGAGGGGAGGAGAGGAAGAAAGGGAAGTATGTTAAGCCAGTCATATATATATCTGAGTCAGCCATACGTGTATGAGACAGCAACGTCTAGAGCTATGGGCCGCGTGTGTCAGAGTTTCCAAAAAGCAGAGCGTATGAGGTGTGCGCTGAGCGCTTTAGGAAAATCTGGTCTCAAGCATCCCCATGGGGGTCCTTGAGCTCTGAGGAACTTCTGCAAAGGGCTCTCCGACAGCCCTGGGTTGAGGTCTGTGTGAAACTCCTGCCGGGGAGGAGGTGCAGCACACCTGGGGGGCACGGGGCCCCCAGGGGCCAGCCCCAGCCCTGCTGCTTGCCCCTGGTTCCTGTTGCCAGCAAGTGGCAGTGCTTCGGGTGCTGAGAGCAGATTTTGATTTGTTTGGGTTTCTTTGGTGTTATTCGTGGTGCCTGGGGAAATCCTCTTCCAGGAGCTTAGCCACAGACCGGGGCGCGCTCAGGGCTGGTGGGGTGGGCCACGAGGAAACACCCAGCAGAGCAGAGGGGATCACAAACCAGGGGTATGGAGGCTCGTTGCTCTGCCAAAAGCTTGTTGACTGTCCCTAGAGGGTAGTTATTTGTGAGAAAGCAGTCCCCATCTCTTCCCACGCTGCTCCTCTTTTAGGGGCTCTTGGCATCTTGAACCTGAAGGCCACGCACCCTTTTCACGTGTAGCATCCATCTGGTAGGCACAGGGCCGGTTATGCATTTAGACTGCATTTAACCTCATTTTTTTCTAGAAAGTGATGTTTGTGGTGAGATCTGGCTGCGGCACAGCCAGGGGTGGGTGAGTGGGTGGGAGCCGGGGCTTTGGCTGGGTTCGTTAAGCCCCGGGGATGCAATGCAGCACCCTGCCTGTGCGGCGTTTCCCAAATATCTGAGAGAGCCCGGGCAAGGTGACCCATCAGTGGCACGCTTTCTGCTCATCCCAGGGAAGCTCTTGAAGGCGGAGGAACCACGTGTCGCAGGGGCGACTGCATTTTTCAGAAGTGATACTTGTGCTTATTGAAGGTAAACCCTCAACATTTCCTAGAACGACCTTGCTGCTGTGCGTGGCGTTTCCTCAGCTACAAAATTCAGCAGGACGGGGCTGAGGATGACACAAAAACTTGGAAAAAACACAGCGGGTGGGATTCTGCCTCTGTTGGAGGCATGGATCATGTTGCAAATCTCTCTTTGAGCCCTGGTAAGATGGGGTTTTACCATCCTGGCTGACATCCCCTCCTCCAGCGTGAGCATCCCGAGGCCGTTCAGGTGCAGGGCTCCTCCACCTTTGACTCCCGGGTCGTTTACCCACTTCTCTTTCTAACGCTCTGAAGTTTTTTACTATTAGCTGAATTGTAAAGACAAGCAGAATGAAAGCCTTTTGCAAACAGCAATAGATCAGCGGCAGCCGGCATGAGCAGACCGATCGTATCACGTTATTGATCTCTGTTAAAGGGGAGTGACATTTTTCACCTGGGAAGGTTCTTTTATTTTTATTGAAAAAATGGCCTTTTCTCCAGAAATAAAATTGGCCTCTCGCCTCCATTTTTCTCTGCCATTTTAATTCATAGTTGCCTTCCAATTGTATAAAGATTTTTATCATATTTGTTCTAACATCCCCGTGTTTGCTGAAAATCTGTGTTTGAATCAGAAAACGCCCTTTTCAATGGCCGCAACATTCTGGTAAGTAGAGCAATAATCATTTACAAAATGAATGGCTCAACGTTTTCCCCGGTGTTGTTTTTCTTCCCTCTCTCGTGCCTTCGACTGCCTCTCCTTTCCACGGGGAAGCCTCGGCCGTCTCGGAAGCAGGAGCCCTGGGAGCTCTCCCGGTGGGGCTGGGCGGTTCGCGAGCTCCCTTCCACTGGTGCCAGTCTGGAAGGATTTACGAGCGTTTGGCTGAGCCTGGCATGTGGTGTGCAGATGTCTCTGGACTGGCTCAGCTTTGAACTTGCTCTAACAATTCAATTTTTTCAGTTGTGCATCATCGCTAATTTCCTCCAATTCGTCTTCTGAGGGCGGGGGACTGGAAAGCAGCTTCTTTTTTTCCCAGCTCGGAGGCAGCAGGCCCCCACAAAAGGGGGCTGCATGTATTGATTTTCTTGGAAAAGACCCAAAAAGACCCTGGCCTGGGCTGTGAGATGGCAGCAGCGATGATGCTGGGGATGCCTCAGTCTTGAGGGACCTGGGGGTCTGTCTGGGACAGAAGACTTGTGCCTTGGGTGGGTGCACATGGCATGAGGATGCGCTGAGGCGTGCAGATTCACCTGCTGCCTCCTTGCAGCGTGGCATCTGCTGGGTGGCATCTTGCTGAGATGCTCCTGGCCACATCGTACTTTCCCGATGAGTACATTTTCATAGCAGCAAATGAGTCACGGAGAGGGGCAGGAAGAGGCGACCAACACCCTGCTAGCACACACAGGACCAGGCATCCTGCAGACCTCAACTCCCAGGCACCTGGGGGTTTTTATTCCCAGATGGCAGAGAGGGAGAGCAGGCAGAGGCAGGCGGGGACCGTGGCCAGAGCTGGGTCTGGAGCTCAAAACCCTCCACAAGGGCTGAGCATCCTTTAGTGACTGTGGGAATCAAAGACCTTTTGCAGATTACTCCTTTGGGCCCTTTTTAACCCCAGATGGCAAACACTTGCTCTCTGAGTGCTGCCTGTCCTCCTGGAGGGAGGCTTGGGGCGCGCAGCAGGCAGCGAAGCCCATTGCTTCACACACACACACATACAAACTCAATTTTCAGAAAGGAAGTGGTTAGTGATTTTTTTACAGAGCCGGGTCTTCCGCTGTGGTTCCAGCTCCCTGCCTCCCGTCTGCCTGCCTGCCCCACTGCCAATCTGCCCGCCGCTAGCAAACAGCGTGAGGGAGGATCAGGAGAAGGAGGGGACAAGACGTGGGGGATGGAGAGGGACCAGGGAGAAATGAGATAACATGTGGATTGATCTGTCCAAAGGTTAAGAAGCTGAACTTATTTAACTCCTGTTAGCTTATTTATTGTCCCTGAGTTATATTTGTGACTGCGACTGAGCAGATTAGTGCGGGATTGCTGGGTAGGTTTAGAAAGCCTCCGTGTTTTGCTAGCTCCATACGCGTGCGTGCATGTGGCCGTGTGCTTGTGTGCGCTATCCATGCTTAGCATTCCCCTTCCCCGCTCCCATTAGGGACGAATGTAAGCACTCATCTATACATTTAGGAGCAGAGAAGGGGGAAAAAAAAATCCTTGCTCATCAGATCAGAAGCTAAATTTATGCAGGGTACAACATATGCTCTTTATTATACCATGAAAGCGGTGGGTAATCATTCCTCTGTCCTCAGGAACAGGGACACTTTACTGCAGTAAAAAAAATACATATATAAAAAAACCCTCCCACTGGTGGTAAACATATGCGTCATGCACGACTGCGAGAAGCTGGAGCTGGTGAGCACTGGCTGTGGATGAGTAATGTTTGTTACAGCCCCGCTGCCTACCGGGCACTCGGGAGCAGGAGCAGCCCTGCAGGAGGGACCTGGTGGTGTCAGGGGGCACAGCACAGACCAAAGGTCCCATCCGAAGCCACCTGCAGGTTCCTGGGGTGGCCTCGCCAGGCTCCCCGTCTTCCCCAAAGCCCCCATGTCCATACAGGGTGGTTTGGGGTTGTCTCAGGGCCGATCTCAGAGCCTTTCTCACAGACCTTTTGGTTGCAGTGAAAGCAGAGCCTGGGCTGGGTCTCTCTGCAGGAATGGAGTGAGCAGGCTGGGTGTCACGGATCAGGAGCAAGGTGCATTGCTCAGATGGTGTGGTGAAGATCTTCTATTGCATCAGTTTCTTTTCTTTCTCTGTCTTTGTAAATCAGCCACAAAAAAAATAATTAAAAAAAAAAATAAAAAAACAATGAGTAATTTCTCTGCGGAATATTCATCTTGAAAAAGCCAGGCCCAGGGATTTGGTGCTCGTGGAGTCTCCCAGCATGTAATTTTTTCTCCCTTTGAGTTTGAGAGTGCTTCTGGCTTGCAAACCCCACTGGGAAAGGATCTAAATGGGGAGAGACCTGGGCAGGAGAGGCTGTCAGTGGTGGGTCTGCACATGGTGGGTCTGGTTTTGGAGCTCAACAACCATCCGTGTGTACAGGGAGAATTGAAATCTCCTCCTGGCAGTGCCAGTCAGCATAAAGGGAGCGGTGTGAGGGGATGCCACGCAGCTGAATTTCATTCAGCTTGATGCAAAGTCCTAACTGCAGCCATGGAGCCCATCGCTTTCCCTCCTCCTAACGCGGTGCCACCAGCCTTACTGCAAACACGGAGGGACAGCTACGTTTTGTGTATAAAAAAAAAGTCACTGGGCATTTATTTTATTTATGGAGGAGACAGATAATTGACAGGTGGCTGTCTCGAAGAGATGAAGCCCTCCAGCTAAACACTGCAGCTCCAGCAAGGATGCGAACGACAGAGAAATGGCTCCAGAGGTGATAGACTTGTTACTTTTAACACTGCCAGATATATAAGAGAACAGGGTTGAATCGCAGTTCAGAACAATCATACCTAACCGCTGAACTAAATAAAACCGATGATTTCATACCCGTGTCTACAGCAGCCTTAGTCTGAGCTTGAATTAATGAGCGTGTTGTTGCCTCCTGGAGGGTTCTGCACGCCCGAGGACTTCAAGTTCCAATTTTAGGGCTTGAATGCATCGCCCAGGAGGAAGACAAGGATCAGGAATGGGTGTAGGGGGGTCAAAAGTGTGCTGCCCCTTGAGCCTGGGCAGCTTAGGGTGATATTTCCCCCCCGGCAAAACAAATTTTGCCAGGGGGCAAGCAGGGAACAGGGGATCTTTACTGGGACTGCTGGGCTGGGCTGGCTGGGTACCTTGGTACCCCACAGGTTGCAAATATCCATCTTTCCTTGCTTTCCTACTTTGTTTTTGGTAATTTCTCTTTTTCTTTCTTTCTTTCTTTCTTTTTTTTTTTTTTAATTTATTATTATTTTTTTTTGTTTTGTTTTGTACTGGCCTGCCTGGGACTTTGAAGCCTACAAATCTCTTCATGGCCTGGACCTCGTGCCTCTCAATGGATCCGTGCCTATTTTGAGGATATACAGCATTATCTGCTGCTGACTACTCTAAACAAAAACAGAAGCTTAAACATTAACCCCTGCACATCACACCACCCCAGCACATTGCTGCCTGAGAACTGACTTCTCATAGGACAGATTTCGCTGGGTTTCTTAATCAACAGAGAACTTTTTATTTTTATTTTTTTTATATATTTTTTTTACTGTTTACTAGAGTTTTCTCCCCCGCAGGGCAGAGCAACGTTTATGATGTAGGATCTCAGGGGCTCTCTCCCCGCCGTGCTGCACGCGGCGGTGATTCAGGGCTGTGCCGGGACCGAGCGGAGCCTGCCAGCCGGATCCCAGCACTCTCCCACCTCCACCCGGCTCCGCAGCAAATCAAAGTGCAACAAATGGCCCTGCATCATCCCTTCGAGGAGCCCTGGGCCTTGTACGTTATCTCGAGGGCAGGGTATATGCTACAATAAAAGGAGGCTTTATTGCCAACTGCGGCGGAGCGAAGGATTCAACCACGTATCGCCTTGTGGGTTCGTCGTAAACTCCCTTTTATGGCCCTTCCAGTTTATGGCTAATGGAGATTTACAGTGGGCAGAAGGAGCCGTGTGTGCTAATTAATGCAGTTATTAGCCTGGGAGGGTTCGGCACAGTGAGCAGTGCTGCTGCCAGCCTTGCTGCTCGCCCTTTGCCACCCAGCCCTTCCAGGGAGAGGGTGGCGGGCGCTTGGCTGACCCATGCCTGGCCAGGTGCCATCGGGCCAAAGTCCTGTCCTGCTCGCTGGGACCCACAGTGGGACAAGGCACCTCGCTGCAGGACAGCTTCAGCCACCGAGGGAGGTCGTGTCTGCTCCAGCTGGCTGCGTCCCCAAAGCCAGCAATGTTTTCTTCAAGTGGGAGGGAGGTGGAAGGGGAGGGGAAGGAGGTGGGTGAGTTTTAGCTGTGATTTTCCAAGCAGAAGTCAGCGCCCTTCCCCGTGCTCCCCACCTAGAGGAGCCCATTTCGGCGTGCTCAGCCTGCAGTGACAAGGCCAGGGAGGGCAGACACACACAGAGCAGTAGGTATGGCAGTTGGGCTGTGCCAAAAATGCCCCATCCCTGCTGCTCGGGTGCTTTCTGCTGAGCTGAGGCCGTTCATTAAAAGTCATCGCTACTCCTCATCCATCTCCAGACCCTGGAGGACTCCTGAGCCCAGCTCCAGCCCTCGCAGCCCTGCAGATGCTGGATGTGGCCCTGTTAATATCAACCTGGTTCCCATCACACGCCGCTCTGCTGGAGCACAGCCTCAAATGAGGCAGATTTTGTGTGGCTGTAGCTTTTTGCTACAAACGTTTCATGCCACTCTGCTTGGCAATTAAAAAGCGAGGAGCCGGGGTGAGAACAGTCCCACTAATGATTTGCAGTCAGCTCCTTTGAGCCAAGTTGTCTTTGCAAAGCCAAAATTACATCGCATCGCTCTCCAGAAGCTACCACAGAAGTTAAATATTAAGTGGCTTAGGTTGCTGGAAACTTCCGTGGCTCTGGCTGATCACAGGTCAAGGATATCGGCACCGGGAGCGTCCTTGATCGCAGGCAACAGCCATGAACATGGCCAAGCCCAGAGAGAGACTAACAGCAAAGCAGGACCATAAATCCAGCCCATAATCTCCAGGCTGGCCCAGTCCAGGCTTCAGAGAAGCAGTGGAGAAGCTGCCAGAGGTGCCCATAAATCCGGGGGGGACTTTTGGGGATGATGCTGGAGAGCCACCCCTCGGTTTTCAGCGCCTCACCCAGCCGTGCGGGCCCAAGCACAGGCAGGATATTTTGTGCTTGTTTGCCCTGATTTCATCCCAGGAATTTCCTGCAGAAGGAAAAAGGGCCACGGGCTAGGAGCTACAAGGGGGGGGGAAGCCACCGGGAGCTGGGTACCGACCTGCCTTTGAGGGGCTGAGCAAGGGCAGGGAGCGGTTCAACAGCAGGGTTTGTGGCGGAGCAGAGGGCAGGCTGGGCTCGTCGGGATGGAGCGAAAAGCTACAGGCTCCTTCTCACCACGATTATTAATATTCGAGTTAATTAACTTCACTGAGGGCTGGAGGAAATTGAATCTCAAGAACAACCTAAGCCCTGCTTTAGATTTTAAGCCATTTGGAGCTTTGATTCGAAGCTTGTGCTTTTATTATTATTATTTTTAAATCTCTTGATTTTATTTTTTTTTTTTATGCAAACACCTGGCCCACTTTAGAGGCGATATAACAGTAATAAATGATGCTTATTAATTGGCCGTCAGCTGACGGGGAGCAGCAGGCTCCCAGCTCAGCACAGCACACTGGGGGGGATTTGGTATGGGGGGCTGGAGGTGCTGGGGGGGGCCCCACCAGCATCCCAGCGTGGGGGCTCCTGGCAGGTCAGCACAGGGTGGCTGAGCAGGGCAGGGGAGCTTTTGTGAGGTTAAATAAAAAATAATAATAAAAAAGGAAGCTTTTACAAGCCAGGGCTTCAGGACGTGCACTCCCTTTTTGCTCGTTTATTAAGTAATAATGAAACACTTTTGTCAAAGCTTAGGCACCAAATTTCTGACACCAGATGAGCTCTAAAGCTAATCAGGGCCTGGAAAAATGGGAATATAATTAAGGCTGCTGACAGCCCTGTGTCATTAACCTCGCAGCTCTCAGGTGCCACGCTGAACCACAGCTGCAAGAGATACTGTATTACGGGTAGTTGGTTTCAGCTGTGGAAATGAATTTGGCTTTAATGGCTCTGTAATGTCCTCAGAGCTGAGGCACTGATGGTCTGTGCTGGTGCAGCTTGGCTGGACTCTGTGTGCCTCCATGGTAAGCAAGGGAGGCTCTCTGCATCCAGAAAAAATGAGGTTTTTGTGGGTGAGGGTTCAGGCTGGGGCAGTTCTGCAGTGTCCCCTCCTCCCCTATGATTAATTATTATCATCATTAGGAGCGTGGGTGTCTGCTTTGCCCCGGCACCTGGGATTCCTGCCTGTACCCTGCCGTGTCTCTAATCCTCTGATGTAAGCCCTGTGAGCTGTGGGGCTGGTATCCAAGCCACCTACCTGCTCTGTGACTCAGTGTCCCATCCCAGAGCAGAGGCAGGAGCGGTGGGGGCTTGGGGAGGGTGCTCTGAGGCTCACCCATATGTCGAGCCCATCCCTTTTCTTTGGGTTACCTTGCTGTTTGCATGGCTCTGTCCCACTACAAGGTGTCAAAGCTGTGCTGTCACCACCATGAGGACCCATCAGTCAATTTGTTTTCAGCCCTAAAGGCAGCTCCTGTATGGGGGCACCCCAAGACTCCAGAGAGCCCCCAGTGTTGTGGCGCTGCACCCTGCTGGCTTGCAGGCTCAGCCCCAGTGCTGTGGGATTCCTACTGGTGGGAACTGGGGGAGCACCAGTCCTGGTGGTGGTGCAACTCTTTTATTTATTTTTTTAATGATTATATATATTTTTTTCCTTCTGGGGATTTTACTGCTTAATAAGTGGGAAAGTGGCTGTTCCCACCCCTTCCCAGCACAGGCCCCTCCGCATTCTGATTAAAGCCTGCGAGGCGAGTTGGTGGGACATCAGCAGCATCTATTGCAGCTTGGGAGCACCTGGGCTGCTGCCAAGATAAAGACAGCAGCAGCCCTCGGCTGGATCTTCTTATCTGGGGAATCTCAGGGCATGTTTCAGCCGTTTCGCAAGGCGGGTTTCGCAGACAGGTACCCTGGGACACGGAAAGGGGAAAGGACCCGCCTGCGAAGGGAGGCAACCGTGTCACGGCCAGGAATAGCACCCTGGCATCCCGTGACCCAGGCACCTCCTAAAAAAAAATAAAAAATAATAAATAATAAATAAAAAAGAACATTTCCAGGCACTGAGCAGCCTCGGGAAAGCACGGTGAGGACCACTGTCAGTGTCGCCTCTTCAGATGATCGATGCGCTCCGCGTGGTGCTCACCAGCACGTTGTGCTGTTCTCCGAGCACGGGCTTTCAGATCTCCCTTGATGTGAAAAGCACCCACTAAGAGCTAACAAGCAGCCAAACGCCCGACCCGATCCAGCCCCGATGTTATTTGTCGCTCACCTTCGGCTGTCACTGCGGTGGCATCTGCTGCCCCCGACTTCCTCGCCGCGTCTCACGCTTTCCCTGCAGCCTTCTCGGTTTCTCGGGTGCAAAGCTTGAGCCTTGGACAAGAGCAGAAGCAGTCGGTTGTGTTCTCGCCCTGTCTGCTCCGAAAGCCCCGGAGCGTGCCTGGTGTGACCAGGGCTGTAGGACCGGGGGAGTTCATGAGAAATTAAAAACAAAAGCGCCTTTATCCATATGGGACCTCGTGAGTGCTCGCATACCCTAGTGATCCCGAGCGCTCCGTGTATGGTTCTTACTTGGTTTTAACTCAATTTCTTTGAGATGCAAATCAGAGGGATTATATTCAGAGGCTGCATCAGAAAGTCTTTAATCCAAATGGGCTATAAGATTTATTTAGAAGAGCCAAATGTCTTGTCTGGGACAGAAGCAACTAAGCTGAACTGAAACAGATGGACGTAAAGGAAATTAAGCAACTCTAATGGTCTTATCCAGAGTTTCAAAGTATTTGGGCTTCCGAGAGCTCTAGCTCCTGGAAGCACGTGATTAGATGGGAAGCTCAGGTTTCATTTAAAAACAGGCTTTGCAGTTCACTGAGAAAAACAATAATAATGTTTTTATTCCTCCTGTGTACAGAGAGGAGGCTGCCTTCCAAGTTCTGACTCCTCAGCTAGGCTTACAACGTCAAATGGAAATATATTGCGGAGGGTTTATGAATCCCTCACTTTTATAACAGTGTCATTATTTCAGCAGGCTGGATTCGGGATTTTGGGAAACCTGATGCTAGCAGTACGGCTCACGGACAGTTGGGTTACTAACACGGGAGAGAACTTCCCTCGGTTTGTTGAGGTTTTTGTTCCCTGCAAAGTGCTGTTCCTAAAGGGGATACCTTGGGGCTCCTCCGAGCCTGGATTTTAAGGGGGATGCCAGCACTGCAGGGCCAAGGCTACCTCTGGTTGTGCTGGCAGAAAAGCTTTTCCTGAGATGTTTTGATGCGTTTGGTCTGAGGTTGGCTCCGCAGAGAGCAGGGTAAAAAAAAGTGTGAGGACAAAATCCCTACTGCTTGCACTTCTGAATCACAGTGAGGGTAAAGTAGCGTGGGTATGGCCCGGGGAGAGAAGCTTAGGTTTGAGTTGGTTCCGCACTCTTCAGCTTTTAAGCTCTAAATAATGACAAGGTGTCTTTGACACGAGTTATTAAGGAGTACAAACTGTTACTGGATGCGTTTCTTAATGCTTCCTGAGGCTCTCCAAGCAGTGCTGGGTTAGAGCCATGGGGACCACCAGAGGATGAGCAAATCCCCGGGGTTTTTGCCAGGTTAGAGGCTGAGCAGGGAGAATGCCCTCCTCTGTGGCCAGGAGGCAACAGGGCCCGTAGGTGCTCAGGGTGCTGGCATTGAGCTGATGCCACCTCTGCAAGGGGAAAACCATCTGCAGCCTTAGCTGGCAGCAGAGCTTCTCGTTGCATCTAAAAGCAGAAACCTCATGTGCCTGTGCGTTTGCCATCCTTCACCCCAGTGCGTTGGGATTTGGATTAAATAAAAGGTGAGAGAAGCGGGGAGAAGGGGAGGGAGAGTGAGTGAGAACGAGAAGGAGCTCATCCATTACTATGCTGTGCACAAGGCAGGAGGTCCCGGCCTTCTGGTTTGAGTGCTTATTCCCCATAAAATACATCTGAGAGAAATCAATACAAGAAGCATGCGAGAACTTAAATCAAAGCACAAGGAAGCGGCTCTCAGCGAATGGAGCGACCTTGCAGAGAGCTGTCAAAATTGGGGGACAAGCCCTGGACACGCAAAACCTGCTGGAAAAAATCCACCAGGGCTGGTGTGCAGGCTCCTCGGGCTGGTGTGTGCTTCCTTGGCATGGGCTTGGATGCTCTGATGTCTGCAGGGAAGAGGACATGGACAGGGGTGGCTGCTCATGGGCTGGGTAACCAACACGAGGACAAGCTGCTGGTTTTCCCCCAGAGCAGCAAGGAGAGCTGATGTACTCGGGGAGCCTAAATAAGTGACCCAGAGTACACGGGGGATAAGGAGACCAGAGCTGCACACAGCCTGGAGATGCACCACGTCCTCCAGACTCCAGCCATGGCCATACAAGACCTCAGCCCCTTGGACCACGCATGCAGCCCAGAGCAGAGATCCTCCTTGACCAGCCCGTGTCCTGCCAACCCTCCCAGCTCGCCCATGACGATGACGTGGGCAGAAAGCTGTTTCCAGCAGCCCACGTCCCCCCCCCGTGTCCCCGCAGGCAGGGCCACCTTAGCGCGCAGGTGCCTGCCGCTGACCTCGGTGCCGGGTCGCAGCGCCGTGCTGCAGACACCATAAATCTGCAAAGGTTTTCTGCAGCCAAACTCCACCTCTGCAGACCGCGGGGCACATGTTCCCATGCTGGGAAATCTGACCCCTCGGTAGCCTGAGAGACAGGAGAAGCCTGGGTTTGGTGTTTTGAATAAGTGGCTTTTTATCTGAAATCCCTTTGGGAGCATGAGCTCAGTAACCAATGAAATTATATCTGTTGTTTCAAGCAGTGAAGAAAACTTGGCCTGATGTTTATTGAGATTTATGGCTTCCCTTGAGCTTAATTGTCTTTGGGAGCCCTGGATCTTTTTAACGGTTCAGCTAAGTGGTACTAAGAAGGATGGTAATGGTTTGAGCAGTCTGCCCCCTTAGCATATCTCTTTCTCTCACACAATTTGCTGATATTTGGGAAATATAGCTGATGCACTCCCCTCCTGAGGTCACAGTTATTCACTGGTGTGAAACTTCAAGAGACAAAACCAGGTGTGAAAAGCTCCCAGTGAGTGTTTCCTTGGTGAGGCGATGACATCCGCCCGTCAGGGCCATGCACTGGGGACAGGGGGAGGAGGACACCTTGGGGCTCTCACTGGAGAGGGTCCACAGGACCCCTGCAAAGGTGCTGCAGGCCACTCTGTGCTTCGTGGTGCTCTCCTGGAGCCTGTGCTTTGTCCTCCTGCCTGGTGGGGTCTCATTTTTGCTCTGCTGCAGGCTCCTGGTTCTGCGCAGCTCCAGCCACCCAGCACAGCCCAGCATCGCTCACTGGGGTGGGCACTGGGATCAACTTAGGAACTTTGGGATCAACTTCGGGGCTTAATAAGGAGGACACCATGTCCTTCAGCTCCTTCCACTGGTCTGAACTGGGAAGGGACCAGCTCCTCACCCGGAACTCACCCTGACAAGCAGCTCGGTGTCCCTGGTGGTCCTCGGACACGGCGCTTGGGAGGTAAGCATCGCCCTTCGCACGTAATTATTCCCTGACCCTGGAGCCTTTCCCTTTCTTATCGGTGGTGACCCTTGGGGTCTCTTATCTCCCCCCAGCCTCCTAAGGAAGCCGTCGACCTGTCATCATGGGCAATGACCTTAACCTCCCCCCTCACCTCCGGGAGCTGCCCTGCTCGCTCGGCTGGGTGCGCAGCGGGGCCGTGGCAGAGGTGCCCGCTGCCCGGAGCTGGGTAATTACCGCACCCGTTATGGTTCAGCGGGCACCTTCATTAACGAACCTCAGGTTTCAGAGGTGCCTAACTCGGCCCCTGGAAACCACAGCTGGCTGTAACTCTGCGGCTTGTCTAGGCTTTCAGCTCATCTCCGGCCGCCTAAGCGGTTTACAGGACGGACAGTAAACAAGGTCTGTTTTGTTGGGGTTTTGCGTGCTTTGAGGAAAAGAAAGCAAACACGCGCTCAGCGGGCTAATCTCCTGGATGCAGAGCTGGAGGCTGACGGCTCCTTCTTGTGTTATGCTGCCGGGGTTTTTATCTCTAACATGGCCCAAATAATGAAAGGGAGGAGTCCTCCCGTGCACGCGCAGCCCTGGCTCATGGCACCGGGCAGGGAGCCCTCGCGCTGGGGTGGCTTCTCCAAGCAGCATGGAGCTGGGTGCACGGACGTCGCAGGCTGTGCTCCCCCTGCTAATAACTTTTGGAGCTACTGGCCAGTTCCAGCCTCGTGGGGATAAAGCCTTTAAAGACGTTATTTTGTGACATTTTCCATGCACGTGTGTTTTTTTCAAGTGTCCCAGCAACAGGATCCATCCCGGGACCAGCTCAGCATAGATGCTGCTGCTTGGTAGCTCCCACCTTGCATCTAGGTGAATAAATCAACCCACAGCCCCATTACCTCTGAGGACTTGAACATTTTACCTAGCCCAAGCCTGGCTTGCAGGAGGAGCAGCCACCGGAGGGAAGGATGGAGTTAAATTCCACAGAGGTGTAAGGAGAGGAGATGGGGTAAGGCGATGAGCTGGGGCATCAAAGGGAGTGGGCAGACAGCCTCCAACTATAACCAGCCCCACCCGTCAATAAAGCATCCCCTCTAACAACCCACGGCCCTCCAGAGCAAGTGAACGCAAGCCTTTGTGGGGGAGCTGTGGGGCACGCAGCCTGAAGGGAGGCTGGGCTGTAGAGGGATTTGGGGGGGCAGGCTGCCAGGCTGTGGTGTGCCCCCCCAGACCCTTCTTGGATCCCTCTCTTGGTGCTGGGGCAGGGGCTTGTGGTTTTTTGGGGAAACTGGATCCTTGTGCTGGGGTCTTGAGGTCAGTGGGGATTGTGCTGCTAAAGGGAAAGATGCCCCAGCCTCGGAACCAGAGTGCCCTTTTCCCACATCCACCTCCCAGCGAGGTGCTGGGAATGGGATGGGCTCAGCCATCCGAGGGAACAGCTTTGGGGCTGGCACTCACCGTGGCATCAGGCCCTGGGAGCCAGCCCCGCTGGGCATCCCTCCTGCTGCATCCCCAGCGCGGAGCCGAAGGCCACCTATGCATCTCCCAGGTGTTTTCCCACCCTGGGGAACTGCAGAGGAGGTGGCAGCTTTGGCTGCAGGTTATTGCCGAACCCGCTCATGGATTGCTAATGATGTTTGTGAAAACCCTGAATGAAGACCACACACGGGAGGCTCAGGCGAGCGAGGTATCTTAGACCTTGAGGGTACGAGGCAAAAAATGCTTTTGCGCCTGACTCACCCGCTCCGTGCTAACTCTGACTCATAATTACTGATTTCGATGCAGACAAAAGATTTATCTGCATTCAAACACATGGAAAAGGCTAATGTAACCTGCTAACCAAGAGGGGAGGTGCTGCTGCTGAGGCACGCGGCGCGCACGACAGGCTGGCACCGGCTTCGTGGTCCTTGTTTGTGGGGCTGGGATGAGCCCTGAGGATGGGGAGGTTCTGGTCACCCCCATCCCTGCACAGAACTGGCCATGCTGGAGGGAAATGTCCTTGCACAGGGTGACTTTTGCAACAATAGCCTCTTTTTTTGCAGCTTGCTGGCTGGGTCCCAGCTCTTCTTATTCCCCTCAGCTCTGGGAACACGCCGCTGTCCCCAGGGACGCCTCCGTCCCCTTCTTTCCCGGACCCTGACACCAGAAGGCAGCTCCGGAGATGAAGATGTCTTGTGAGCGGGACCTGAAAGCGTGTTTGCACAGTTCCTCCCCTGCCAGCACAATAGGTGCTACGCAGCGGGCCAGCCATGCAAAGCCAACAAGAAAAGCCTGCTGAAGAAAGGCTCTGCAGCTACAATACCCATTAGCAGGGTGGATTAAGCCCGTAGCACTGCCTGGGCTTTGTACCGGGGCAGCCCAGGGCTACAAGCACGCAGTGTGGTGGCAGGAGCCTACAAAAGCCCGGCTTGTGCACAAGATCCCCCTGCCAGCAGTGCTCACCGTGCCTGTGCAGCCTTTAATCCTCATCCATCCCGGGACCGTGCCGCCTCCTGCCCTGCCCGCGCCCTCTCCGGGTGCCCTGCCCGTGCCACCTTGCCCCCCTGCTGCTCGGCCCTGCTGGATGCTAAGTGGAAATTTCCCCCCCGTGCCAAGTGTTAAATACTTATCAAGCTAATAGAGCGTCTTCGCGGAGGTGCGTACATGAGACAACATGTTACCATAATTAACAAGCAGCTGGAGTTGGCACCGCTCTCCGCCGCAGCTGCTCTCGGCAGCTTCCAGCTCCTTTCCCAGGGCTGTGGCTCTGCCTCCCCCCGTGATAGCGGGGGCATGCCGGGGGTCCCATCTCCTCAGAGGGGATGGTGGTGGTGGTGGTTTCCTGCGACTCCTGGGGGCCTGGGGACTGTTTCTGAACTCTAAAAGGAGTCTTGGATGTGTGGGTCTGTTTTGAGCAGGCAAACCATTATCTGGGGGTGAGGAGCCACTCTGGGAAGTTTTGGGGTGCATCGGGTTGAGAGGTTTAGGGAAACCCAGTGCTGGAGGGCGGTGAGATACCAGGAGCAGAGCCTTGTCTGTGTCCCACCAATGTGGCCACGGCAGCTCCCTTGGGTACCTGCTGCTGTCACATTAGTGCAGGGGCTTCGGGGCTGGTCCTGCGGCAGAGGTGTCCCAGTGCCACCAGGATCTGCGCGATGGGCACCAGGGACTGTCACTTCTGGTGGCACCAATGCTGGAAAGAGCTTGGGAGAAAGAGAGAGGGGAGGTGCTGGGTTTGCAAGCCCAGCTTCAGGGAGGAAGGTTTCAGGGTGGGCTTGGGATGGGGGAAAAATCTGCAGAGTTTGTCTGGTCAGCTGTACCTGCACAGCGCCCACCCCCTCTTATCTGGACGACGAAGCTTAGTTCGCTCATCCATCTCAGCCCTAAGCAGAGCTGCTGCACAAAACCTTCCCATCCTTTCTAATTGCCTTGAGCTCCCTAACTTCCCAGCCCCAGAGAAGACGTCTTAGCAGTCAATGTTTGTATCATGACCTACATTGCTATTGGGTTTTAAATATAATTTTTTATTTTTTTTTTACTGTGCTATACACTAGCTTTCCACATGCAAATTGCTCTGAGTGAACCATTTATCTGGAAAATAAAGGTTATGTTCTCAAAAGGCATTTAGTTCCCTTTCTGAATGATTGAGCGAGTTCTCCACTGAGAAAACAAAGGTCTTTAACACCGTCCAAACCAATGACAGGGAAAAAGGTTCAGGTAAAACCCCTCCATTTATTTAATAGCTCCCCCTTCCTCATTCATATTTACAAGATAAAAGGGGCTCCATCAACCCATTAGAGTTGAAATACGTGTCCTGTCTTCAAGGAAAGCAAATCCCATCTGGCATCCCTGGAGGAATATAACCTTAACTTCAGCTTAATGCCACATTAGGGTATCTCACAGATTCCGCCTGAGATTTACCTGCCTCAGAGGGAGATTTATTTTGGAAGCAAACAGGCTGATGGGACAAACCACCTTCCACGAGCACCTTTTGGCGAGGCGCACGGTTCCCACGCCGGGTCCCTCCTCTGCCTCTCGGGGCTGGGGGGTGTCCTGGGTGCCCCCCGCCACCAAACTGGGGACACGGGGCCGTGCTTCGAGGGGCTGCTGTTGCCCCGGCTGCTGGTGCAGGCAGCCTCAGGCTGGGGTGGGGAGGTGGGAACCTGCACGGGGCTTGCTTTGCCGACCTCGCAGCCGGCTCCCAAGGCGAGGGTGTTCCCGGCCGCCCCCGCGGCCACAGACCCCGTCTGAGCTCCACGCTCGCAGCGATCAGGGGAGAGGTTTTTAAGGAAAGGCAGGGCCGGCGTCTGCCGAAAGCACCAAGGTGCTTCCATTTGCCTGGGAAATCAGAGGGTTTTCCGTGGTGAAGATGATCGCTGCCGACACATCTCTGTATCCCCATCCCAGCACCGCCCGTTTCCCTCATCACCCTCCGGTGCCTTAGCGCTGGTGGTAGCGGAGAGCAGGGAGAGGCTCTTTCTCCCTCTCACGTGTGCCATAACCGTGGGGACTCGGTGCTGCAGCAAAGATGGGCCTAAAAAAAACCCAGCAGGGGCTGGGGACCTGCCCGACTGGTGGTGGGACGGGTGGGTGTGGGTGTTCCCCCCGTGGCTGCAGGCAGCTCGAGGAATGCGGGGACGGGGTTACGGCACACACCGCACCTAGCATCCGTCATACCTGGGCGACTCCCTCCTGAAAAATACTGCTCATACATGGTTCTCTGGGGCAGCAAAAAGAGCGATGGCTCAGGGTGGAAATCACAGCCTCGCTGGGGCTGCTGGAGGGCTCTGGAGGCTGCAGGTTTCATGGGGAGTGAGACGGCGCAGTGCTCATCTGTGCTAGCCAAACAAAGTGTGCTTCTGCACAGAGCTACCCGAAGGTGCTGTCTGGTAGCGCTTGGTTTATTGTTATTGCTGGTTTTACTGATATTGATAGTAATAGATGAAGGTTTCGTAATTATCGAATCGATCTCGGATCCTTTTAAAGGTGCAGGATTGCTTTAAAAGTCATGGGGCTAAAAGATGGGAAGGCCGGGGTCTTTCCTTCAGAGCTCACTTCTACAGCAAAGGTAAAACCCGGGAGGTGGGTGAGACGGAGACACAAGCTGTGCCATGCGAGCCCCTGGGCACCAGCTGCTCCCCAGCTCCTGGCTCCCTCTTGCCAAGCCCCTGGGCTGCAGAAACCTCGGTGTGCGCTGGCAGAGCCTCCCCAGCAGCACCGCGGGGAGAGGCAGCAGATGCCGGCAATACCCACGAGCTCCTCGCCTCCCGCAGCACCGTGCCAAGTGTGGGTGGCTGGACAGGGGGATGCAGCCCCTCTCCTGGGGGAATCCACCTCCTCTGGGGTGCAAATCCCTGCTGCAAAACCCAGCGGTGGGTTTTGGGTCAGGGCTGCTGGTTCTCAGGGATGGAGGGCCCGGGGAAGGGCACGGCCGGCACGCTGCCGTGTGTTACCAAACTGCATATCATCAGGCTGTTGATGTACACGCTGTTCAGCCTGAGAACGAGAGGGCAAGTCAGCTGCAGGTGGGTGAAACCTATCTCCTCTCCACTGAACTGGCCTGCCTGACTGGTTTTTTATGATTATTTTTTATTCTGTCTCCAGTTAGGCAATACACTTGCCTGTTAGAAATATCGCCCTGGGCTGCCAGCTCAGCGAAGGAGAAAAGCGGGTGTGTGTTACCGAGGGAGGATGGGGGTCACCTCCCTCCTTGGGGGGGCTCCTTTCTCCTTCCCCTGCCCTCCCTGGGCTGCTGCATCCACCTCCCCCTCCTCGCTTGGGCAGCTCTCTGCTGCTTGGGGAGGTCCTCGGAGCTGAGCATCCTCATGGAGGGGGGGATGTCCTTGGGGGTAGCCCTCAAATGCCCCCTCCCCAGCTCTGGGGAGACGGCTGGAGCAGGTCACTGGACTAGGGTGGGTGAATTTCAGCCCAGCCAGCAGTTTGGGATCATTAACCATCAAGGTGCCCCTGGGAAGAAGCAAAAGGTATTTGGGAAAATTTGCTAACAGACTCTAATGACTTAATAATCCCTGCCGGAGAGAGCGCGGCAGGTTATGTGAATGTCAAGTTTGTTTGCTTTGCCGAGAGCCGGCTGCTGTTAGGTAATCGGAGGGTGTGACCTCCTTCACGGGGAGAAGGCAAGGAAAAAAAGGAAAGCACGCGCCCGCCGCTGCGCCGGGATGAGAACGAACACCGGCACGGTGATAGGGATGTCTGGGAGCCCCGGCAGCCCCAGCTGGGGAGCGCAAAGCCCGGAGGTTTTGCCCAATTTTGGTCCATTCAGAGGGCATGAACAGCATGGGCAGGGATGGGTGAGGGGCTGGGGATGCTCCCAGGGCTCGGGATTGCCACGAGCAGCACGAGGACTGATGTTGGGAGGGGATTTCTGCTGCGCTGATGTGTGCTGCCCGGGCAGTGAATGCACATCCCTGATCAAGCTGTGGCAGCCAAGCCTCCCTCTTGGCCTGCCCAGGTGGGGAAATCTGTCCCTTTTTGGGGATGCCATTGGGAAGGTCTCAGCTTCAGCTGGCTGGGTGCTGAGGGCTGGGATTTGCTGACTGTTGGGGGCTTTCCTTGCTGGTGAAGCAGATTCAGGCCTGCTAAGTTGTGGCACGACTTCACGTACTTATTATTTGACGTGTCCCACGGCATCCTAATGGCCCAAACCGCTCCTGTTGGTGTCGGACATCTCTCTCGGGAAGCCAAAAGAAGGCAGGTGGCTGCCGGCCCCCTCCCCATGGCTCAGCCCAGCATCGGGGTGAGCGCAGACCCCCAACCCCAGGAGCTCAGGGGCTGGTGCTCCGGGGAGGGGGGCCAGGCTGCATCTTTGCATCCCCAGCGCTGCTCCTCAAGCCCCGGCTCGCCCCGCCACCGCCGCTGTTTGCACAGGCAAGACCTTGGCAGACGTAGCTCTAGGCCAAGTCGCGGGGCGGCCGGGGAGGCGCAGCCGCAGCCTGGCTCCAGACCCCGCTGCGGGAGGTCCGGGTGGCGGGCGCGTGGGCGCCGAAGGCATCGCGTGCCAGCCGCGGCTCTGCCCCGGGGGCCTTCCTCGGCACCTGTGGCCACTTTGAACCCCAGCCGCAGCCCGGCGCTGCCAGCGGTGCGGGCAGAAAACGTGGGAGAGCTGGGGCACGGTGGGCTTACGCCCTGTTTTTATGACCGTTCCTCTGAATTTGGGGGGGGGGGCAGGCAGCATCTCGCAGCAGATGCACGTCCTGGTGAATAGGGGCGTGCCAGGATCTTCCTAGGAAACACGGCTGCATTGCAAATCTCTTCTACCATCTTCTACTGTTTTCCACACTCCTGCATTCTTTCTGCTTTCCCAGGGCTGCGTGGAGCTCGCTACCTTGCTTTGGGAGGTTTGGGGAGGATGGCACCGGGCAGGGGGCTCCCCAGGGAGCAGGGTACCCCGCAAAGCACCCAGCTTTCCTGCTGGGAAGCCATGGATGCACCGCGACTGCGGGAGAGTGCGGGCAGCTCCAGGAGAGAATGAAACTTGCTTCTGCAAAAAAAAAAAGAAAAAAAAAGAGAGAAACAGACAGGCACAAAAAGGGAAAAAGGAAAAGGCTTCTGAGGCTTAGAGCTGGATATTTATACACTTGACATAAAGGATATTTCTGCATTGAAGTAATAAGCGTGACTCAGTAAACCAATGGGGAAAGGGTGTTCCCTTTGCAGCAAAACCTCAAAAGATCAAAGAACTTCTTGAGCGGTTTAACATTTTGAATGTTAAATGAATTGGTTTCCCCTCCCTCTCCCCCTCACTCCCCTGCCTGAAAGTTTTGAAAAATAAATGGTTTGATTTCGGCTGGGAAGGGAGCATTTTGGGAGCTCGGGGGAAGCACGGTGCTGGCTGGTTTGAAATGCCACGGTCACGAGTGCTCGGGGGACATCAGCCTGCTGGGGACAGGGGCACAAGCTCTGGCTGGTTTATGGAAACGGGCTTTTTTCTCACTTTCCAGACCTGCTCCTGCTCCGGTGTCTGTCCCACCCACCTGGGCTGGAGACCTTCCTGAGCAGCTGCCAAGGTAACGCTGAACAGGACGGTCCCGATGTGGCCCTGCTGCTTGCAGGTAACACAGACTTGCAAATGGTACTGCCAGGTAACTTAAGCTCAGCTTCAAGCAGATTTAGGAGGGCTCATGGTGTGGAGACCAGCTTGTGGCCATTTCCATTTAATGCACACGGCACAGGTCAGCTTTGGGAGCAGAAAAGTAGAGGAGCTTTCAAGAGAAGCCTCCAAGGCTTTGCAATATGCTGGAGTTTCCACAAGGGCAAGGCATAAAACCCTTGTCCCAGCACACCAAGCTCTCGTGCCACGCTCACTGCTGGTGCTGGGCTTCAGGCAAAGCTGAGCATCACCAGGTTTCTTCCTTGGGGAGAAGCAAATCCTGATATTTCTGTGCGTACACACGCAATGAGATGCTGTGGGCCGGTCCCTGTCCCCTGCCTGCAGCAAGCAGCCGGGGCTGGCGAGCCGGGCATGTATTCGCCAGGGAGGGATTGGAGCCTTGTCAGAGGCCCTCGGACACATGTGCATTTCTGGGATCGATAGGCTGGAGTAATATATTGCACCAAGATAACAAATCACTTAGCTTATTGGGTCTTAATTAAGCCTCTTTTATCTCCGTGACAGCCACACACCTGGGCTATCGCCCGGGTGAGCTGCGGCCAAGCGGCGGGGATGCCGCGCCGGAGCCCAGCGATTGATGAGCCTCCGCTGGGTGGAATTGCTTCATTGTGCTCGCAGCACTCGGAGCCATCCATCTCCTGCCACCCTGCGCCAGTCCCATGCCAGGACCACCGGCTGCTGCCCCTTCCTCCTGGCGCCACGCAGGCAGGGGCAGGGGACAGGGGCAGGGGACCCCCGGTGACATTCCCCTGGGCTCAGGTCGCCGAGCTCGGGGAAAGCTGCCCCGTTAGCCCCCCCCGGGTAATAGATACAGTTGTTCTAGTCCCTGACAGCGCGAAATGAAGACCTACATCACCATAATATATTGTCAGGCTGCGAGCATGCTGCGGCCCCTGAGATGAATGAATGCAATATCTCCGCGTGCGAGGGGGAAGGACGGGGGCTTCGCCGTGCCGCTGGCCTCTGGGTGAAGAGGGAGAGCTGTGTGCATTTTTTATTGGTGATGCCGAGGTTGAGGGTGTCCCATCCCCACGGAGCCGGTGACAGAGCCAGCCCGTGGAGGGGAGCATTTAACAAAGGGCCGAAATGCCCCAGCGGTGAGTTCATCCAGCAGTGAAGTAATCTTGCCCCTGCCTCGCTGGCAATTTATGGCTCTGGGGCAAGTGCCTGGTGCAGCTCCTCTAAGCCTGGAGAGGAGGGAAATCTTCCAGACCGGGGGAGGTCTATCTGACTGGAAGCACACGTACATGACAATAGGGATCTGAAGCACGTCTTGCATTTCGTTTTTTTGAAAGTAGGACAGTTTTCGCTCTGAAGCACGACTGCTGGTGTACTGGCTGGGAGTGAAATAATGAGAGCTGGGAGTTGCGGGTGACTTACAGCCGAGCAGACGAGTCCTGCAGGACTCCTCTGTTTCTCCAGCAGTCACCCTGCTTTAGGTTGATGCTTAAATCCCGTTCCATCACGGGCTGTTGCTGGGGCTTTGCCTTCCACGGCAGGCACAGTGGAACAAGAGGCAGCCCTTCCTCTCTGCTTAACCCGGGGTGGGCTGGCAGCGGCCCTGCCTGCACCAGAAATGATTGGAAACTGGGCTTGTTTTGTGACCACAGGCAAAGATTGCTTGGATTTCCTCCCTTTGCCTGCCTATGGCACGGCAATGGCCATATCCAGCCTCTCCTAATGGCTTTGGATTCCTGCAAGAGCAGTTCCGAGGTGCTGGGCTGGGGTGCCGTGCAGCAGGGCAGACATCGCACGAATGCAAATATTCATTCCAAACAATGAGATAAGGTTCTGGGCTGGAAGACAAGCAGCCGGCAGTTCGTTGTGGCATTAAACAAAGTCCAAAGTACTCACATCACACAAAATCCAACCAAAGGGCAACACCCTTCTGCTGCTCTTGAATTGTCAGGGCTATTTACGGGATTTTCGGATGCACGTGAGACAGATGATGCAGGAACTGCCAATCCCCATGAGCTGTTGATAAAACCTTCCTCTCCAGACTAGCTCAGCAGGGGCAGATGGCATTTTTAGAGTCATTCCCAAGACGGCTGCCACGAGACGGACCTGTTCTCGATTGCTCGTGACCCTTCTCCTCAGGTAGGCTAGGATTCATGGCAGGTTTTGGGGTTAGATGTGTTCAGCCTTTGCCTTCCCCTTGCCAAACCCTTCAGCCAGAGCCTGCCTATGGAGCTGCTCGGTGCTTTGGGGTGTTGGGGTGGCAGCATGTGATGGGCATGGCAAAAACCAACAGGGTTCACCTTTTGGGGCCAAAACACTCACTTTCTGACCAGGGAGTGCCAACCCAAGCAACCATCATGTCACGGCACGGATGCCTGCTAGCTCCTCGTTAAACACTTCCCATCCTTTTGCCATTAAAAGCCTGGGATCAGTGAGTGTTACCACACCGCACAAGTGGCCACGCGTGATTTTTGCATCTCCCTCTCTTTGCTCCCTAGCCCTCCAAGCACACACGCTGCCGAGGGACGTGGCTCTGCTCTTTTCCTTGCCCGTTGTTGTTGCTCGGAGGTTTTTCCCCGAAAGGTTAGGCCTTTCCTCGCGCTGGTGCTCGCAGCCCGTCTCCGTCGGTGATATACGATGCCCTTGTAATCTCCGGTGACATAAATTCTGCTCCTGTTTGTCTCCCCGTGTCATATCCTTCTTGTGCCGTGCCTGTTATTGTGTCTAGCTTGGCGGCCGCGTTTCAGCATTTTCCATTGTTTGTCTCCTTCACCTGAGGATGTCCATTATGGGATGTAACAGCTTTAATGGCTTATAAATGGGAGGCCAGAGTTTTTATGCTTCGGGGAGTACCGCTCATGGCAGCCACCATTCAAGAGTGGCAATTGCCACTGCTTAGTACCTCAACCGGCTTCTTCCCTCCTCATTTTAAGCCCAGGGACAAATAGCTCATGGAAAGCTTCCACCCCTTGTCTGAGGTCCAGTTTGTACCTGCAGGCATCCTCAGCTGGTGGCTGGGGATTGTCCCTGTCCCCTCCAGGGCTGGCCCAGAGCTGGGGATGCTCAGCCTCCCGGTCCTCCCAGGCTGTCCCCAAATGGTGCCCAGCACATCAGGGTGCCCAGGCAGCCAGAGCCAGGGCTCAGCACCTGGGAGCAGTTTTTCGCCCTCCCCTCATCAGCACCTCTTCGCGAGCAAAGCGCCGTGCAACCAGGATCTAATTAGGCAGGCTAATCTGAAGGAGGTACTACATCTCCATGGAAAACGGCTTCAGTTTGGCTTCCCTGAATAATAAACAAAGCACTTGGGCAGATGATAGGGCATTTAAGTGTTTACTCTTCAGAGCATTAAGTGCTAAATTTGTTTTTAGCTCTCTTATGAAAAGCCCTTGCAGAGTAGAGCGCACAAGGGTCTGTCGTACCTCCAGCTTTCCTGCGAGCCTCCTGCGCCCCGCGGGGAGCCGGCAGGGACAGCAGGAACCACACCATCAGCATCACAAGGGAGCACCGAGGTTTAATCTGCCCGTGAGGGGCAGGGGATAACCCAAAGCCATCCCACGGGGATGCTGTGCGGGCAGAGTGGTGCTGGGGAAGGAGCAGCTGCTTCCCAAACCCAGATCCCAGTGGCCGTGCCACTGCTGCCTTCGGTTAGTCCAGCCTGTGACAGGCATTAACTTATTTTTTCTTCTCAATTCTGTCAATATGGTGGTGCAACAAACTCCCTAAATGGAAAATGCAGGGGAAAAAACCTCCAGGTGAGCCGGAGCACGGTGCTCATCACTCCTGTGCCCTCCACCCCGCTGTGCTGCGGCGGTTTCTGTGGCTGGTGCTCAGGTCTGTGCCGCAGGACCTGAGCTGGATTTGGCTCCCAAGGTATAGGAAAAAGGGAGAAAAAAAAAAGAAGAAAAAAAATCTGCCCAATTAAGAGAAGGGGGAGCAATTAAGAGAGGGTCTTGGCACCCCGTGTGAGCCCAAGGACAGGCCGTGCTGCTCCCATCTGGCCTCCGCTGCCTGCTTGGCCCGAGGACCAGGGAGGGCTGCAGCGAGAGCGGGGCTGAGCTTGCTGCCACCGCCATGGAAATGGAGCACGAAACCAAGAGAGCAACTTTCCATTTCTAAAGCCCTAAGCGGCTTGCACCCCACCACGCCAGGACAAAGGGAGAATTAGCAGCCAGCAAAGAGGAAAAACAACACAAAGCCACATCGCCGTGTCAAGAAGCCAAAAAGCCTTTTGCCTCCCGAGGGTGAGGGTGCAGCTGAGAGGAGAGCCGGGCACCGCGTGGAGCCTGGCGTGCTGCAGCTTTGCAGCTCTTTGCATTCGTCTGCGTGTGCCTGAGCTGAGCTCTCCTTGCTGCTGCTTCGGCTGGGATTTTTAAAGCGATTTTGACACATCAAAACCGATGCAGAATGACTCAGAAGTTTTCAGGCCGAGCTTTCTCCCTCAGAAAGGGGAAGGAGGGGGGTGCACGCGCATCTAGCAGCAGCAGCCTCCCTGAAATCGGCCTTTTTCAAGGAGAATATTACGGTTCGGGCAAATTTGGGATGTGTCTGAACACACTTCCCGTCCGCATCATGGATTCAATTAGAACGCAACACTTTGCAGATTTCTGTTAAATTCTAACTCGTTTCACATGGGCTGCATGAACTTTGCCTGACATTTGAAAGCAGGCAACTTGTGTCATCAGGTTACACTCACACTTATCTCTGCAAACATATCCTTGTACCCGAACCGGCACCCGCACACCCGCCTTTGCTGTGGATGGCATTAATCGAACCTGAAATGTGCTTTCCTCGGGCGCTAGGCTCCCTCCTGCTCTCGGAGCAGTGTGTGTGACCCTTTCCCCGGCTCGACAAACGCAGGCACAGCAGAGGTGGTGGCCAGGAGCGTCGGCATGCACAGGGCAGCCGGAGTCAAAGAGCAGAGGGGACGGGGACAAGGGCAGTGGGTGATGCTGAGCAAGTCTCGGTGTGGATTTTTGGCGAAGGAAATGCTGGTGCCATGAGGATGGAAAGGTTTTGAGGTGGTCCTATCCATCCCTGGCCTCTAAGTTGCAGGGATGGATCTGCAGAGAAGACTTGGGGATGCTGCTGGTGGCCGTCTGGGCCTATCTTTAGGAGGAATATACCCATCTCCTGGGAGATTTTACGTGTCCACAATACCTGGGGTGGACAGGACCCCTCTCCTGTCCCCAAACCTGTTGCAGGGACAGCGTGGCCGGGTGACTTGCAGGACCAGCTGTGTGCTGGCTGGCTGGGGCAGCCGTGCCCTGCTCTCCTCCATCGCGTCGAGCCGTGGAAAACCAGCTCTGAACGTCTGCTTTAAGCCACAGGTCCTTGCAATGGCTAAAAAATCAGGTGTGATCAAAGCCCAGCTTCTCTCCTGCTGTCGGGGTTCAGCAGGGGAAGGGGGAAATATTAAAATCCCGAGATCAGTCAGTGGCTGGTTCTGACTTCAGATGCAAGAATTGACTGGCTCTGCTGATCAAAGGCCTCACCGCTGTTGTTTTAAAGGTGACATTAACATTTAAGGAGCTTTTGAAAGTCCTGGCTTGCAATAAAAAGCCAGACACCCAGTCACAGAGCAGCTCAAACGCAAGTTTAATGATAATGAAACAGCCTTTTGTTCTCAAACTCAAAGAAGAACCACAAACCTATTTATAGTGTTTATAATAAAGACCGTGAAACCTTTTGCACATAATCCAGCAAACCGATACCTGCGAGCCTCGGTGTTACCCAATGATCCCCAGAGTGTGCAGAACAGGCTTTTTGTGCGTGCTTCTCCTCGTGGCTTGCAGGCACAGCTGCTGCTTGGCTTCCCAGTGAAGAACTCGACGGCGCCGTGAGCACCAGGTGGATGCTTCCCCATGGTTGCAAACCCATGCTGAGCCCTGGACTTGCCGAGAGTGTCCCTAGTCAGGGTGACACGGTGTGGCATGGCACGGCACAGCTGGGCATGGCACAGGATCCATCCCAAAAGCTCTCCCAGCAGCAGCCAGGGGAAGCCATGCATGTGGTGCTGGGGCTCGGCGCACACCACGAGCCTGGAGCTTCATTTATAAATAGCCTGGAAACGAGAGCTGGGTAGATCGGAGTCACCGCTGGGTAAGAAAATCCCCTGCTCCCTGCCCTGCTTCTGGCTGTATTGTCTCTTGCTGTGAAGTGGGGAGAGCCCAGGAGCCTGGAGTGCACAGCCAGGGAGCTCGGAGAAGGGTTTGCACTGAGCAGACCCAGTGGGCCCGGTAGGAGGTAGGGAGTACGGGTGTCCTGCTTCATCTCCTCCAGCTCCTGCTGCCCACGGTGTCACCAAAACGTGAATTCCCTCCCCTGCCAGCACAGCCACAAGCTGGGATGAACATCTCCCCTCGCAGAGATGCTCACAGCCCCTGCATCTTGCTCCTGCCCAGCAAACAGCACGGTGGCTGCGGTGTGGGATCCCGAGCAGGGGGTGCATTGCTCCCCTTTGCTTGCTGAGGGCACGGGTGGCCAAAGGAGCTAGTGATGGGAATGCACGCAGAGGGGGGAGGCAGGCAACGGGAGAGCTGGCGGGCTGGAAGTGACCCAGACCCGAGGAACAGATGCAACTCATAACGTTAATGAGGTTCTTTTTTTTTTTTCTTCCCTCCCCAAAGGCACTGCACTCCTGAGAATGGGGGGCTTTCTATCCCATGGCAACACCGAGCGGGGGAAAAATGGGCCTGGCTTTTATTTCAATTTTTTTTGTCCTTTACAGGAATCACAGGCAAACAAAAGCCCTGAACAGATTTATCATTTTTCTTTCTCCCCCACCCCCTCCTTTTCTTTCCTTTTATATTTTTTTAAAATAGGGTTAGAGCAAGATGGATGGTTCCCCAGGCCCAGGGAATGAGCAGATAGAGGCAACCCTGTCGTCTCTGGCATCCCATTAAGCCGAGCTCTGGGAGGAGGCCGCTGTAGGACTTATTAAATTTGCCCCCACCCGGACCCCAAACACCATCCCTGGCTCAGGGTGTCCCTGGCTCGGCCACCTGAGCCCCACCTCACCGTCCTGCCCGGTGCCACCACCGCACCCCTCAGCCCCCCGGGGCCCGATTCGGCCCTACAGCAGCACGGGAAGAGCCTCCTCCATCCCTCGGTGTCAGCCTGGGCCGATTCGTCACTGGCGGGTGACAAGGGCTTGTATGGCTCTGTCAGCCCGGGGGGCTCTGTCCTGGGGAGGGGGCAGCAGGGGGGGGCATGGCTGGCCCCCGACCTGCTCCTGACCCGGGGCTCCCTTGCCTGGCAAAATGGCAGAGGAGGAAGGGGAATAGAAAGGAAAAAAAAAAAAAAAAAAAAAAAGGAAAAAATAAAGAAAAAAGGATGGGATGAAAAAATAAAAGGAATCCCAGCGGGTCCTGTGCTGCGGGGGCACTGGGCAGGCTCGGTGGTGGGTGGGCAGGGGGCACCCGGCTGCCCCCTCCCCGCTGCCCACCTGCCGTGTTCGCACGGGTATTTCCACTTTAATACTTAACAAGGATTTAAAACCCTTCCGTAGTCGGAGTTTGTTGGCAGCGATAAATTTTGAATAGCTTATAAATTATGGAGGCAACGCCGTGTCTCTGTCTGGGAGAAGGGGCCGGACCCCTCTTGCTGCCACGGTGGTGTAAAGCTGGCGCAGCTGGCATCCCTGGGAGCTGGATCCAGCCTGGGTACCCCATTGCTGTGACGATGGTGCCATATCACATAGCACAGCACGGCCACGACGGCTTCACCCCTCCCGATAATAATCCCCCGGGATGCCAAAATCACAGGGCAGAATTACGGGTGGACAGGGAAGCGCACGTGATCCCTCTCCGTGTCTGTCTGGATATGTGTGTACGTACATACGGAGACAAATACAGAGAGATCCATTGTGTGTGTGCATACAGAGACAAATGTAGAAAGATATATTGTATATGTACATATAGAGACAAATATAGAGGGATATATTGCATACGTGCATATAGAGACAAATATAGAGGGCTATATATAGCCACGAGCACATGCACTCGTGTGCATGGGGAATACGCTCACCCTCGGGCAGAGATGGGTTGAATTGCCCGTCTCCCGTTGACAATCCCCCCTGTCCTGCTCCTTAACAAAGCCCAAACGCCACGCGGGGAGCTGAAAATGGAGCCAAAATTCCCTTAACAAGGATTCCCGGCTCCATCCGAAGCACCTCGCACGCTGCAGCCGCTTGCTCCGCTCTCCACTTTGGGGCCGGGAAGGGATCTTTGAGAACAAGCCTGGCTGAAAGAGGTGATTTCACCCGGTGAGAGAAACAGCGAGTGTTTCTGAATGCCACAGGGGTGTGTGCAATGTGTGCTCCCGACTTTTTCCCTGGCACCTCGTAGCAAGTCGGTAATTAGGTTACAGCACTGCTCGGGCTTTATTTCAGTGCACCGATGTCCAATAAATGGGTATGAAGTTCGTATGTGTGCCTGTAGTATATAAAGGGTATAGGAAAATGGCCAGATTTCACTACATTAATTCATAAAGCAGGTCATTCTTGTCTGGCCCTTTACCTCACTTGTTATTTCTATTTATTAGTAATATTGATGTTTCAGCCGGGGATCAGGACCCTATTGAGCCGGCTTTAATAACAGAAAAGATTTAGCAGGAGAGAGCCCTGTAATGAAGCAATAATCACAATGCTGAGCTCTCGTGTAGTGCGGCTCCCAAGCAGCATTATTATTTGTAATAATGTTTTATTTTGTATTTTGCTTCCGCAGCAAGCCCAGCATCTCCCACTGCCCCGGATCGGCTGCACACAGGGCTCCGCTTGTTGGTAAGTCAGTAAAAAGCCTTGTCAGTGCTGTAAACCGAGCATGTACACCCAAAGGAACAAATATTGGCTTTGGGGAGCAGTGGGAGTAGTGGGCCCATGGGTGCAACTGGGTGCTGCCGAGCTCTGCCAGCTGCCCTGTGCCTGGGGCTTGCTCCGCACATGGGTGCATTTGCCACTCTGGTCCCATCGCTTCTTTTTTCCCCCCTGGCTTTCAAAGTGCTTTTATTTAATGCCATCTCCTACTGAAGCTGGAACACTTGATGGAGAAACTGGAGCATCAGCGAAATGTTGGATAAATTTCGCTGATGGTGCAGGATGCTGGGCTCCCGTGGAGCCCCGAGGGCTGGCACCGCACCAGGGTACTGCCCATGCCGCAGAGGTGTTTGGGCTGTGCTGGGGAACGATCACCTACTGTCAGTGCCAAAAGCAGCCTTTCAATCAGAGCCACCTGGAGCTGTACAAAGCCTAGAACCACGTCTAAACCAGCTTCAGACTCACTGCCTGCCGAGGCACTGAGCACGAGCCAGTCTTCAGCTTGGGGAGATCCGATTTGAAGCCAAGGTATACTTCATGGGGGCTCGTCTGGCAAAAACCTCTGCAGCTATTGATCCTTGAGAAAAAGTGGTCAAGGGAAATAAAACTGTCCTGGTTATTGCCTTCCCATGTCCTCCACAGCGACGTGAGAAGAGCTGCACGGCATCTTTCCCAGTTGTAAAATCTGCTTTGTTTCTAAAAGCCCAGGACAAGTCTGGAGCAACTCCAACACCAAGGATAGTGCCAGGTGGGGAAAATCCGGAATCAAATATAACCTTAAAAAGGAACAGAAATATTACAAAAGAAGCAGGGAGTGCTGGTGAATCTCAGCGAGTGCTCCTGCCAGCCCCTCACGCAGGACCTTGTATGGATGCCGTTACCTCTGGATTTGTACTTTTGTAATTTCCTCAATTTCTTAAATTTTACTTAAGATGATAATATTTCCTAGAACACGGTGGCTGGATTAACTGCATTTCTGCGGTGCGCACGAAGGTGGTATCCAAAGCTGCTTGGAGCTGCATTAAGAACAGATGTTCCCAGACAGCCAAGAGAGGACGTTACCTGCGCTGCTCGGCACCCGCGGCGGTGGCATTGAAGCACCCAGGGCTCCTCAGCACCGCTGGGGACTGATCCTGCACCTGATCCTGCAGGATTTTGGGAGAGGAATGGCAACACATCTCTCTCGTTGAGCTGTGCAGTGTCAGCAGCCAGGGATCTGAAATCCCAGCCTCATCCTGGAGCCCCTGGTGCTGAGGAGGGGGGTGAAAATGGTCTGGGTGGGCATCGCCCTGCAAAAGCAAACCACAGCCCCCCAGGGACCGACACAGGGTGACAGTGGGATGTGACAGCAGGCACCACCCGAGCCAAGTGGGAATTTTCTGCTGGAGTTTTTTTTTTTTTCTGCAGGGAAATTCCAGCTAGCTGAAACCGGAGCTGGATCAGAGGAACCCCTGGGCTGCAGAGGAGGAGGAGGAGGAGAATTGTGTGGCTCATGCAGCGGGACAGAGCCACATTTCATTCCTTGCAGCGGACCCGGCAGGATGGGACCTCCTGCCTTGGGGCTACCCTGCTCTGAGCGTGACTGTGGGGTTTCCCACCTCTTCACAAACAATTCAGAGAGGCCTCTGGTCTTTACCAACACAGATGAGGAAAAGCAGCAGCAGTGCCCGCAGCCAGTCCCCTCGGCTTGGTGCTGCAGCGCTATCCCCAAGCTAAGACAAGCAGGGCACCTCGCCATTGCCAAAGGGCAAATTGTTTGTGCCCTTTAGGTAGAGATGTTGATTTCCCTGGGATAATGCAAGGAAGACTTGGCAAAGTCATCTTGTTTGTGGGAACACCCCAGTGTGCCCTGACAGGCTCAGCAGGAGGAAAGCAGGGATAGACCAGAGCAGCTCTCCAAGTGTCCCTCAGCACGCTCAGCCTGATGGGGAGCCCATCGGTATCGTGGCAGGAGTCTGGGCCATCCCTGCCCATATTTCTACAACCATTTGTGCCACCAGATCCCCTCCGCAGTGCCTGCCAGGGGGGGTGCAGCATCTGTCCCCCTCCTCGTGCTGCTGGCTGCTTGCTCTGCATCCTCGCCGCAGGGCACGGAAACCGCAGGGCCATGCGAGAGCGTGGCCAGGAGCATCCGGGCTGACCTACTTACAGCACGGGCCCTGGGACTTTCTGGGATTCATCCTTCTGGAAACACGAGGAAGAATTTTAGGGCAGCAGAACCCGCACGGGGTTGGGATGCTGTCCCAGCCTCTGCCAGGTCAGTGATGCCGGAATCGCTGCGACTGCTCTGAGCGCGCTCGCCGCCTCATATCGATGCACAGGCTCCATTAACAAACCAAATTGCCACTGATATGCTCCTCGTTATACCCCGGGCCTTACGCGTCGTTATTTCATCTCAAAGACAGCATTTGTTTTCCCTTCCCTGAATTCACGTCCCCAAAATCTCATTAGGACCTTGTCACTCGTTGCGATTTGGAGCAAATTGCAGCTTAATCCAAGCTGCCGGGGAAGCCGGCTGTCCTGCAGAAATCCCCTTAAAGTCTCCATGCAGGAGGGGTGAGGATAATAAAAAGACATCAAATTAAGAGGTGCCAAGGCTCATTTCAGAGGAGAGGATGGGCTTGTGGATACCGACAGGGCCATAATGCAAATCCCCCTTGGAGCACCCAAAGAATCAGCCTAAATGGATTAATGTGAGGACAGAGAAGAAATGACTTCAGTTGTTTCCCTAATTCAATTCCATTTATTTTTATACGGCATCTTCATACCAAGCGTCTCACAGCTGCTACACCCAGCAGAGGAATAATAAAGGAGCACCATTCTGGCAGAGCTGCTCACCAGTACAGGCATCTCAGCAGGAGGAAGGAACCCGAGTGCTGGCCTTGAGGATTTGATTTCCCAAATCATCGGGAAATCACATGCCTTTTTTTTTAATTCTTTTTTCCAATTCCAATATTACTAATTTCCCTAGGCTTTCCTCAAACCATCCCTGTAATATACTGAGGCTGATTCTAATCTCATGCTGCTTTTATGACACTGTAATTCTGATCTCACACTGGTTTTATACTGGTGCAGTTCCACTTATTTCAACTGAGTAAATTCCTGATTTATGTCAGTGTAAACGACAGCAGAAACAGGCCCACGGTTTTCCCTGGAGCAACGCCTGGCTCCCACCAGGGTGAGGAAGAGGAAGATCAGGCCCTTTGCAATGCAAACGGTGCAGAAAACTGCTGTTAAATCACCCCCAGACCCTCGATTTCCAATACACTTTTGCTCTCTGCTAGAAAACGCACTTTATTGTCCAAATTGGAAATCTACAGAGGAGCGAGGAGGAGCAGAGGCCAGGGTGAGTTGCAGCCCTCCTCCTGCTCCATCCGGAGCAACATCTCCCTTCCTCAGGCCCACTTCTTTCTAGCAAGAGTCTGTTGCTTTGGGTTAAATTGAAACGTGCACATCCTGTTTGCTTTAAAATATTCACAGATACGCCCGGGGAATGAAAACCCCAAAAATGGGGGTGTGATGGGGCTGCCTGCAGCATGGCCTTTCCCACCCACTAGGGAGCAAAGAGAGCCTGTCTCGGGGATGGATCACAAGAGGCTTCCTCCACAATAACAGCAACATAACTCTAATTAATTTATTTTTTAAGGCTACAGACCAGGGAGCTGATCACTGCTTTGCCTGCAGTTTGGCTTTTTCAGAGGACGTGGCATTTCCTTGATTTATTCTCTGGGATGTGATGGGATGTGACTGGCACC
The DNA here is from genome assembly GCF_964211825.1 of Aythya ferina. Lineage (NCBI taxonomy): Eukaryota > Metazoa > Chordata > Aves > Anseriformes > Anatidae > Aythya > Aythya ferina. The sequence goes on from NC_140318.1 coordinate 5,806,568, forward strand.
TCACTGGTGCGAGCAGGTGTGGTGCCTGGAGTTAACTCCTGAGCTCCTCCTGCAGCACCTGATCCCCATTAGACATTAGAAAACCTTGAAAAGCAGCTTGCCTGCAGGCTGGAGGACCCCCAGGGCTGTGAGTGTTGAGGGGTGGGAGCTGTGCTCTCCAAGCCCCCTGCAGACCCCACCAGGCAGGACCACGAGTGCTGCAGCCACCTGGAGCTGGGCTCCCCACTCAGGTAAGCCTCATCCTTCCTTAATTCTGCTAATGGTTGTGATGGTCACTGACTGGTGTGAGTGGATTTTCCCCTTTTGTTTGCCCTCAGAAGAGATTGGGGTGGAGATAAAGGCAGGCTGGTGGCCAGCAGGGCTGGAGCACTTTGCCTTGGGGTAGTAGTGGCAGGATGTCTTTGCTTGGGTGCTGAGGTCTCTCAGCCTGGCACTGGCTTCAGGGGAAGCACCAGCACCATGGGCATCCTGCAGCAGCCTCATGGGGCCCCTGTGCCCTCCCCTGCCCCCCTGGATGGACTCAGGAGGAGGAGATTTCCCCCACCCAACATCAGCAGAATGAAATATGGCCTGGGCAGTAATCTGATAGAGCTCAATGGCAATTTTGGGTGGAGGGGGAGGAGAGAATGAGGCATTGAAAAAAGAGGCATTGAAAGTACACTTCCTTTCAGTACATTGCTGGGAAGACCATTAGGAAAACCACTAGATTATTTTTCACATTCTTCAGTGCAAAACTACTGCATTTTATGACCACTATCAATAACAGCTATCATATTACTAATGCTACAGTTGCCACATATATAATATTTAAATCACATTTGTGGCTGACAGAGACCTATGGATATTCTCGATCCCAACAGGCTATTACAGTTCATATCATGTCTGTCATATAAATATTATGAATCATTTCCCACTATCTTTATGGGGGCTATACTGACATCGTCAAAAAGACTCTGGGTACTGCCAGATAGTGGCTGCATATTTATACACACCTTATGTATATGTATGTGAATGGAGGGAGATTTATACAACAATCAGTAATAAATGCCTATGATAAAGCATATTATCTTCACACTTCGTTTGCAAAGTGCTCTGTATGCAGGGATGGGGGAAAAGGCTAGAGAAGGCTGGAGTGAGTGTCTGGGTCACATCTCCAAGCTCTGGTGCGGGTTGTTGGGATTATCTGTGATGAGGGTGGTGATCAGGAGCTGAGGGATGGTCCTGGAGCAGCTCCTGCCTGGGCTAGCAGGGCAGGATGAGCCTCAGCTGGTGCCCAGCACCTGGTTGATGTACTGCTGGTCTGCATCAGGTTGGGATTTGGTGTATGTCGCGCTTGTTGGATGGGTGATGCTCGATGTGCTCTCCCTGAGGAGCTGTAAGTCTCAGTGTTCATGTACTGTGTTTCATCTTCCATCAGTTAATGCATTCTCGGGCTTCCTTGGCAGTCGGGACCTGGTTGGGGTGAGGAGATGAAATGGCGATCTCCAGGTGTTGTAAGAGGCAGAACCAGGCTTTCAATCTTGAGTCTTCTTGCAAAGCAGTGAAACCACTGTCCTTGCAAACCAGGTGAGACACATTAAACTCAATCCCCCAGCAAAGTACAGAGAGCAAGCAACCTCCCCTAGGGTTGTTCAAGCCAGATCCAGCCCAGGTGCCCTCAGTCCTCTTCCCCAGACCTGTTTTAACTGCTGGAGCACTTTATTAAGGCTTGCTCTGTATGCAGGGATGGACAAGACCAAATGCAGTGTTATGGCTCGGAAGTTAACAGGTCTCTAATAAGCATTTAATGTCCTGCTCTGAAGCACGGAAAGCACAGCGCGGTGTGTCTGACTGTGCAAAGCTTTATTTTATCTGAGCAGCCTCCTAAAGGGGGGACAAACGCGGTGTCTGCCTGTCCTTGGCGTGGGAATGCGGCTCTCCAGCTCCAGCAAATCAAATAAATCATGTGCGTTTCACTTCATAAACAAACATCATCAGCCTGTTAAATGCTGCTGGGAGGGAAAGGAAAAAAAAACAACAACACACACACAAAACACAAAGCAGTGGATTTGAATCTGCAGCACTTAAAGAAATGCCTTGTCATTTTGAGATTTTGCTGGTTTGCATGTGCAGGGCCTGCCCTGGGTGTGGGGGCTCACCTTCTGGAGCCATTGGGGTTCTCAAAGATGGGTCTGAGAAATGGAGGAGCCTGCTGGCTGGGCTAGGGATGGGCATTCATATACTCAGACTTCATATTTTATCTTTAATCTGAAATAAAAGACAGCCAGGGAGGGAAATACTGTTATTTTATTTTACTGTCTTTCCCCCAAAGTGCAGGAGGGCATGAAGCAGTTGAGGATTACGGCAGGTTTTGCTGTTCTCCATCAGATAATTTTGGGTTATGGACAAGGCAAACTGAAACTGCTCAAAAATAAAGCTGTGATTTCCAAATCCTGGGCCTGGGCCTGATGCCAAGTTCCCACCTGAATGTAGTCTGAGGTCTCATCCCCTACAGGCCAACTCCACATGTGCCTCCTACTGATGCCCACAAGTACCGATGTCCCTTGGCCCCAAATATCTCATGCAAGTGTGGAAGGAACAGTGTGGGGCTGGGGGGAGAAGCTGATCCACTCCCTGATTTGTGATGCAGGAATGCTTTGTCCCTCTTGGTCAAAGCCAGCTGGGTGGTGGGATTGCAGGTGGTGTGGATGAGGGCAGGCAAACCCCAAATCACCCCCTCATACACCTGAGGGAAGGGAGAACAGGATCCCCCAAGCAGTTTGCTGAGAGAGTGTGGGACCTTCAAGCATCCCTTTGCTGAGCAGAAGCCGGAGACCTACAAAATTTATCCTAACCCCCTCACCTTGATGATCTGAGTCCTTTGCTAGGAAATGCAAAGCTGAGGTCAAGCACAGCATCAGGCAGCCTGGCGGAGCTTATTAAATTAATAGGGCATTAAAGAATCGAGGGGAGGTGGGGTAGGGGGGAAAAGGGAAAGAAAAGGTTCATAACATCACAGAAATATCTTTGCTACCTTCTGGCATCTTCAAGAGACTGGAAACGTGGGACTGCATCCAGCTGTCTTCTCTGGGGCAAAATTCCTTTGGCTTCTGTGGGAGGTTTTACCCAAATAAGGGCTGCAGGATCAGACCTGTTGTCACTGCAATTAACATTTCGATCCACATCTAACGCGGACTGTTACAGGCTGGTTAGGGAGAAATTTAATTTGCTCTAAACAGCTCGATGGGAGAGGAGCATGAAATGTCCCAGTTACGGCAATTTCTTGTGTCAGAGCCTACAAAAAGTGGATTTCCAGCCCTGGGTCTGACGATCCTGATACCTGCTGTGGGTCTCCACCGAAGTGTTTTGGGGGATCCTGGCCTCTGGGGCTGGGTCCCCCCTTGTGCTACGTGGCAGCAGGAGCTGTTTCCATCAGCTGGCAGCCCGGCTGCTTGCTGTAGGCTTGATCAAAGCCGTAAAGGCCCACACTTACCTTAGGCTGTTACGGCACCGATGACTCAAATGGCATTTGTGTGACAGAGGCAGGCGGCAGCTTGAAGCTGCCCTGGCGAGGCCTGGGAGGAGCACTGCCCCCAGATGTGCTTTCCCTTATCAGACACAGCCACCAGCCTCAGCGTGTATCAGGGGAATGATTTCTGTGGGTTGACTGTCGGCATTTCATGTGCAGGTAGCCACGAGGTCTGTGATTTTTTGCCATGCCAGCCCTCTCTTAGGTTTTGTCCCCGCTTCTGTGACCAGCCCCAGCTCTCACCGGCGTCCTCACCTGCCTCCTTTTGGGCCTTTTCTCCCGGGAGTTAAAGCAACTCCGCCATAAAAACTGACTTGGAGATGAAACTTGGCATTTAAGGTCCCAGCCCGGGAGCAAACGAAGTTACCAGTTATAAACACACTCCGAAATCTGTTTGGACATGCTGAAATTACAGGAGCAGAGGATAAAAAGGATCCAAGATGTTTTATTTTGTTTTAACTTCTGCAGCTCCGCGTGTGGGTTCGCAGCCACTCGCCTCTGATGCAAGAGGGGTCGTTTTGGCATTTTCCTTGTCCTTGTATTAATTAACGCTGACGAATTGTGGCACTCTCACTTGGGGGGCCTGCTGGGCACCCCTCATCGAGCGGCCTACCCAGGAGGAAAGGCAGGGCAGATGTGTGTAGAATGGGCTGGATTTGGGAAAAATTGGGTGTTTGGGCCTTCCTTGGGCCTCCCTACGTGGATTTAGGTGTTACAGTAGTAGGTATGAGGGAAACTGATAAGGGCTTGAGGGTGACAGACTGGGACATGGCACTGAGCGTGAGATAAGAGGCTGTTGTTATAGGAGGAGGTGCTAGAGTGCTAATATTTACGGCCTGGGAAGCTTTGCCAATTAAAGGATAAATCGGGGTGGGTAGGAGGCTCAGAAGCGCTCCACGGCTGCAGATAATGCTTGGTGGCAGCAGTGTTGAGCGTGTGTCACGGTGATTTCTGCATGTGCCACACCAGCCTGAGGGGAGCCTGGCCCTGTGGGATGGTGGGGGCACCCTGAGCCCCCGACCCTGGTGTCACCGAGGTGTCCTGTGCAACTGTGCCACTCTCGCTATGGGTGCTGTGGCCATCAAGAGCCCTATGGTGTTTGTGATGCTTCATGTCAGAAGGGTGCTTGGGTCCATGGAGTCACCAATGTGCCACCTTGAAAGGCCCAGGACCATTGAGGGAGGCTGGAGGCAGGGGGTGGCCATGGCCCCCCACCCGGTGGCTGTGCAGGGCCCCCCTGCAAGGACCCCTGAGATCACCCAGCAGCACCTGGAGGCACTGCCCTCCTTTTTTTAATTTATTCCTTTTACCACATCACTTTATTTTTTCATTTCCTCCACATCACTTTTTAAATTTATTTCCTTTTTTCCTACATCACCTGTTTTTAATATTTCCCACATCACTTTTTTTAATTTCCATGTCACTTCTTAAACTTTTTCCCCTCTTTCTCACTTCTAAGTTTTGCTTTTCCCCACATCCCTTTTAATTTTTCCCTTTTCTGAGCATCACTTTTCCCCCTTTTATTTTAATTTTTTCCCATCACTTTTTTCTTCCACATCCTTTTCATTTTTTCATTGCTTTTCTCCTTTTCCTCCCACATTTCTTTTATCCTCTTTTTATCTCATCACTTTTTTCCATTCCCCCACATTTTTTTTTCCTCTTCACTTTTTTTCTCCCCCAAATCCCCTTTTCTCCTTTTCCCAACACTTTTCATTATTTCCTTTTCCCCCACATCCATTTCTCTTTCCCCCCCTGCTTTTTTTCCCCTTCCCCACACCCCTTTTCCTTCCCCCATCTTTTCCTTTTAACTTTTTCCTCCCTTCCCTTCTCATTTTTTTTCCTTTCCTCCCCACATCCCTTTTCCCCTATCACTCCTCCTTATTTCCTTCCCCCCCACACTTCCATTTTCCTTCCACTTCATCTTCCCCCACCACTTTTTTTTCCCCCTTTCCCCCATCCCTCCTCGTCCCCTCCCAAACCCCTTTCTCCTTTAATTTCCCTTCTCCCCCAATTTCCCCGGCACCCCCCCTCCCTTTTTTTTTTTTTTTTCTCCCCTCCCACCACTTTATTTTCCCGTCCCTCGCCCCCGACCCCCCCGGCGCGGGGCGGCGCTGCGCTGCGCGGGGCGGGCGCTGCGGGGCGGTCGCGGCGCTCGCTCCCCCCTGCGCGGGCCCCGGCTCGGAGCCGAGCTGTGCTGAGCCGATCCGAGCCGTTCCGTGCCGAGCCGAGCCGTGCCGAGCCGTGCCGCGGAGTTACATTGTTGGGACTTTGCACCAAACTCGCTTCGCCGCCGCCTCGTCTGCGCGCCCTGCCGCCGGCGCGGGGCTGGAGCCTTCCTCCTCCTCTTCCCCCTCCTCCTCCTCCTCCTCCCTTGGGTGTTTTTTTTCTTTTTTTTTTTCCTCTTTTTTTTTTTTTCCTCCCTCCTCTCCCCTCCCTCCCTTCCCCCTTTCGCTTTGATTTCGCTCCCCGCCCCTGCGCTGTGTGTTTTCCACCAAGCCCCTTGGCATGAGTTAGGCACCAGCGATGGACACCAAACACTTCCTGCCGCTGGGTGAGTTTGGGGCCGAAAAGCTCCTCCATTCCTACCGCGGGGCGAAGGGGAGGGGGGGGGGGAGGGAACTTAAAAAATAAAAAATAAAATAAATAAAAACATTAAAGAAAAAGAGAGACCGAGCTGCCCCCTCCTCCGCTTCCCCTCCGGTGTCAGCTGCGGGGCTGCGCGCTTGCCTGCGCGGCGTGCTTGCTGCTCGTTTGTTTTGTTCTCATCCTTATTTAATTATTTTTTTTTTTAAATGCATTTTTTTTGTTGTTGTTTTTGGTGAGGCGCAGCCGGGGGGCGGCGGGCCCGGAGCCGAGGGGCGCCGGGCGCAAGCGGGATTTTCAAACGGGGCAGCGCGCACCGCGAGCGGGGCAGCCCCCTCCCCACCGCCCCGGGCTGCTGCTGGGGGTGGGGGCTGGCAGCTCACTGCCTTGGCTTTTTTTTTTTTTTTTTTTTAACTCCTTTCTCCCAGATTTTCTCTCTATTATCCCCTCCCGAGCCCCGCTTTTCTCCCTGGGGTGCGCAGCCGGGCTGGGGGCAGCACCCGTGGGGTCCCGGGGCTGTGCCCGCATCGCCCCTTGCTGCTGGCGCATTTGGGACCCTGCGCATTTTTCTTTATTTTTTCCTCTTTTTTTTTTTTTCCCTGCTTTTTTTTTTTTTTTTTTTTTTAGTTTAACATTTTGAACCCCGTTTCCAGCCGGAGTTTTGCCATCGTTTGGGTGACTTGAGTCAAGTCGTGGCTTGCAGGGGCGAATGCCTCCCCGCGCCTGGCTTTTTGGGAGAAGTGAGATTGCAGAGCTCGCTGCTCGGGGAGGGGGAAGAAGAAAGTTTTCGCGAAGTCGCCTGGCGCCAAGCCCTTGGCGAGGAGGAAGAGGAGCAGATCCTGCCCCTTCTGCCACCGCTCAGCCCGAGACCCCCAGCCACTGTCCTGACACCCCCCTGGCCTGCACTGGGGCTCCTCTGGGCTTTAAATCTGTGCTCAAGCTTTGTTAGCGTGTGGTTGGTTGTTGTTTTGGGTTGTTGTTTTTTTTTTTTCCTTCCCTCTGAAGAATTGCAATTTTAGTTGTTCCTTTCCAAGCGCAGCATAAACACATGGAACCAGGGGCTGGCCCCTGCCCTCCTGGCACGTTGGAGGCTTCGGCAGGGAGAGCCTGGCCCTGCAGGCTGGTGGGGAGCCGTGTCCCCCCCCCCCCCCAAATTGTGGCTGTAGGGAGCCCCTCATCAGTCTGGCAGTGAGGCAGGGAAACGGTGCTGCGTTGACTTATCCAAAGTTGCTGTTGGGGCTCAAAGCATCTCACCTGCAGTCCTGCTGTTAGGGTCAGGCGGGTTTGGGGTGGGTCAAACGCAGGTGCCTGGAATGATCCCAAACACACCCCCTGAGCAGAAATGGCCTGTCCGTGGCCACACAGGAGTGCTCGGGGGGGGTGGCTGCCTTAACTATTTCCATGCTCTGGTGGAATAGAGAGCCTGAGCCTGTGCTGGTGGGGGCAGGATGAGGCCCTGCCTATCTCTTTGCCTTTTCTTCCGCACCTGAGCGCTGGTGCGCCGCGGCTGCTGGCTCTTGCTCTGTGCTCTTAGTCATGCTGGCTTTGCCGGGGGAGGCGAGGGGGGGAGCGTGTGTCACCTTGCTGCTGTCTCGGGGAGGGCTCCTCGTGCTGGTGCAGATGAAAACCCAGCGATTTGTCTGCTCGCCTAGCGGCGTGTGTGCTCCTAGTGGGGAGAGGGGAGGCAGCCGAGCGCACCGAGTAGCTGGGGGGGGGGGGGGAGCACCCAGGCAGCTGCCCCAGGACAGCTGGGGGTGCTTAGCTTTGCACTGCTGGGAGAGAATTCAACAGCTCGTGGGAGCTGATTGAAGTTTGTGCAATGGGGGCCTGCGTCTGCTGCGTGTTTGTGCTGCTGCAGGAGCCACGCTCAAACTTTATCCGCTGGCCTTTGGTCATGCGTTGCTCATAAAATAAATAAATAAATAAAAATCCGGCTTTGGTTGGGAGAATGGGGGATCCTGCAGGGTTTGGGAGAGGGGGATGTTGGTGCTGCTTTGAGCACGGGAGGCAGGCAGGGCCTGGCAGCAGGCAGGCAGCTCGTGAGGGTGCCAGGAGCTGGCAGGGCCCCGCTGCCTGCAGGAGGGTGGCTCGGACCCGCTCCTGGCTCTGCAGGGCACCGGAGGTTTTCCCAACTTTGCTGGGAGATGGGGTGTGCAAGATGGGACAGAGGGGGATCTCCGGGCTCATGCTGGTGGTGTGTTCCTGCACGCTGGCACAGGCCTGAGATGGGGAACTGGAGCAAAACGGTGCTGCCCCGTCAAAATCTCAGCTCAGTTTGGCCTAAAAAGGATAACCGCGTGGAGGATCCTGGCCAAGCCCTGCCCTTGGTTAGACTCAGATAACCCCGCTGATGTCATGGGTGGAAACGTGGCCAGCGCCGGGCACTTTTAATAGTAGTATCTCATTTTCCTGCGGGTCTCAGGAGCGGGTGGCAGATGCCAGGCAGAGGCTGCGTTGGGGACGGCGCGTCCCCGGGCACCTCCCGCGCTGGGAGCCGTCGCCCTGTGGCTCTGCACAATCCCACTATTGCTTCCTTCTCCTCTGCCCCTGTTCCCAAGAAAGAAAGGGATCCTGTGATGGGCAGGGGAAGCCCTCCCTGGCTCAGCTTCCTTCCTTCACCCTGGTGTGGCTGGGGGAACCTGGGTGCTGCGTAAAATCGGGGGTTTCTGGGCCGAGACCTCGGTGCCATCCCCGATCCTGCTCCTTTTAGCTGCGGGAACTTATGGCAGGTGAGCAAATCCGCAGGGAGAAAAGAATAGGAAGGATGCAGAAAGCACCGTGGCTTGCATGAGCATCCCGTATGGGTGGGAGGAATCCCCTGCCCCATGTCTGCAGGGTGCTGAGCGGGGCTGCGAGGGTCCCCGAGGGCGCAGGAGGGCGAGGACGGCCGCTTTCTGGTCTCTCCCTGAAGCACGGAGCAGGGCTCGACCTCTCCCAGCTGACACATGCAAAACAAGCTGGGAAGGAATTTTCGTCTTTATCAGGATCTCGGCTGTGACAGTTAAATAAATCCTCAGAGGGTCCGTGAGTTTACTCCGCCTCGTCCTGCTGTGTTTGAGGGCGCGTTTGTACTCCTCATGTTTGGGGCATTTTATTTATTTAAAAGAGAGCGGGGGAGAAAGCCGCAGAATTTTAGTTATTCATTACAAATATTATTATTGGCATTTTTGCTCCTGTTGGGGGGGAAAAAAAAATTCAAGGGGGGGGGGGGGAAATCAAAACATTTCACTGGAAAATACACCCTGCCTTCGTCCCACCCACATCTCGAAGGCGAAAATAAATATTTATTAAGAAACGGGTTAAAAACCTTTTTGTTGCAGTATTGTTTTCTGGGAGCAGGGGTGGATTCCCATATGCTGGAGTCCTGCTGCACAGCTGAATATCTTTTTATCCTTTTTTTCCCCTTTTTTTTTTTTTTTTTTTTTAAATCTTGATGGTTAAGAAAAACAAACAGCGGAGCTGTCGGCACCATGGGGCAGGGGCTTGGGTTTTGGGCCATGCCCTGTGTCGCAGCGTGCTTGGTGCTCCGAGCATCCTGGCCCCTCAGGGGGTACGGGGGGTTCCCCCGAGGCTCTTGATAGCCTGAAATCATGGAATGATTCCTGCTCTCAATGTCCTAAACGTCCTGAGCTCCTGCTGCCGGAGGTGGTAGCGATGCCAAGCGCGTCCCTGCCACCAGCCTGGTGTAACCAAAGCCGCCTCGAATCGCTGCCGGCGAAGCGCCGGCTCTTGCAGGGCTGTTCCCTGGGAGCTGGGTAACCTAATTGGGCTCTAATTAATCCTGATGGCTGGCTCCCAGCCCCAGCGCCTCTCCCTGTGTCACAGCCGTCGTCGCTTCCCTTGGAGCTGGGTCTTTCCCCGCGGTGCCGCTGGGCAGAGGGGTGCTCGACAGAGCAGGATCCGACCCGGCAGCCCCGTAATTGCTTCCTAAAAGGCCCAGGTGGGCTCTCCCAAGTCAGCCCAACTACAAAGCATTAGGGAGGCAGCCTGGGTGGTTTTATTTTAATTGATTTTGTCAGGAGTAGCTGTATTTTATTACGTTTAAAGCCTAGACTCCGGGATAACTTTGAACGTTTGACACGCACACAAAAAGCAGCTTTCTGACGGTTTCCCCCCTCTTTGCTTGTCTCTTATTTTCTTTCTCTCTTCTCCTCCTCCTCAAAGCAAAGCGTGTGCCTGGAGGGAGGACAGGGGAGGAGGGAGGAGTGGTTGTGTCTCTCCAAAGGCTGCTCGCAACATCAAGGCAGCGCGAAGCAGACAAAATAATATTGCAAATAAGGATCTAAAAAGCCCTACAGAAGGATCTCCCCACACATGCCAGCCGGCTCAAACTGCTTGAAGATTTTCAGACAGATGCAATTTAGCCTCGGAAAATGCCCTCTCGTTGTAATGGAAACTGGCTGTGGGAACTTGCCTTTTCTGAGAGTGTTTTTGCTCAGAAGAAAGCAGAGAAAGTCAGTGCAACAACCTGAGTTTTTATTTTGGGAAGGCAGCGATTCAAAATGGAGGGTGTTTTCTGAAATAAACAGGGAACGACAGCTCCCGTAGGAGAAAGGGAGGGAAGAGTTCAAATTGAGCCCAAACGCTGCTCTCCTCCTTTGAAATCTTGTTTAACGTGGAGTTAAAAAATAATCCTGTTCAAACAGACCACTCGTAAGCACAAAATGTGTGTTGCTTTCTTTCTTTTTTTTTTTTTTTTTTTTTTATTGGGATCAACAATAAAAGTTTCAAGGTTGCACCTCGGGGCCGTGCTTCTGCCCCTGGCCCTGCTCATGTCTCGGGAGCGGGCTGGGAAACTGAGGCAGGCCCCGGGGAGAAGGGATTGGGATTGTAGGGTTTTTTTTAGGGGTTTTGGCACTTGTGGGGATGCCATCGAGGGGTGCTTGTGTGGTCACTTGAAGGTCCCAGCTCTCGGTAGCCAAACCGAGCAGATTTTTAGGAGCAAAGAAAAGCCTCTGCTTGTGATGTGTGTGCGGGCCGGGTGCTCCAAAGCAGCGCGTAAAGAAGAAACGCCCCAAATCTTGGTTTTACGAAGCATCTAGAGCATGCCTTACATCCTTCTTCCTCCCTCCTTCTCTCACCCAGTGCCCCCCAATCTCCCCCTGGTGCCCCCACTGCCCGCCTCCTGCGCATGACTTCCCTGTGCCAAATTTTGCGCTGTCGGTGGTGGCAGAAGTAGCTTTGGTGACCATCGTGACAAGATGCTCTGGGGGCTGCCAGGGGCTCTCCAAGCCCTGGTGGTGCTGGGTCCATCGGGTGGGCTTCCCATCGTGTTGTCTGAGTGTTTGAGTTGGGGGTCCTGGCTGAGCCGTGACCCCTTCCTGGCGCTGAATCGGGTGCGAGATCGCTGCGGAGCCAGGAGGCAAAAGGTGCAGCAGCGCTGGGATTTGTCACTGCTAAAACGGTAACGGGATGCCCATCTGGTCGCTGCTTCTCGTGGCCTCCTCTTTTGTGGAGTTTTGGCTTTTACAGACTTCAAAAATAATAATAAATAATAAAAAAAAGAGGGGAGCAGGACGGGAGGGAGGCGAGTGGCAGCCCTGGAGCCCCACCACCCCCTTGCCTGGAGGTTTACAGCCCCGCTGAGCTCCGGAGCAAATCCTTTGTGCTGGGGCTGCCAGGAACGCATTAGGGACGGATGCCCTGTCTAGTTTCAGCTGGCTGCGTGGCTCTGAGCGCCGAGGCAGACCCATTTGATTATTGTTTTTTCCATTTTTGGCCGACTCGTAAGCGCTGGAAAGTTTTCGCTGTGAACTCTGTGGGCTGCCGCGATACAATTTCGCTGTGGGCAGCGCGTCTCCTACGTACCCATTACCGAGACGCGGTGAGGCAACGGCAAGCGGGTGAGGCAAGAGCGGAAGGAGCGGGGCAGACGGGGCTGGCACGGGCGAGCCGAGATGTGCTGAGGAGATGCGGAGGTGACGGCGGCAGGCGGGCAGGCCGTGCCCGTGCGGCGGCGGAGACTCACTCTTGAGAGCGACGGTGCTGGTGGTGGAGGAAGGAAGGAAGGAGCAGGGCGATGGAGCGGCAGGAGAGGCCCCGGGGAAAGCTCACGCAGCTGGGGAAGCTGCTATGGATCCAGGGGGACCGGGGCAGGCGGCTTGTGGGCGCTGTGGCTTCACCACCCTGCGCCGTGGGGACCCGCGTTTGGGTGGGGGTCCTGCGAAATGGCACTGGGAGAGGCCCCTTTTCCTCACCAGGCTGCTGGAACACCCCCTCCTCTCCCCCTTTCTCCTTTTGGAGCCCCGTTTCTGGCAGAGGAGAGGCTTTATCGGGCAGGGGAAGCTGCAGGCTCAGCCCCCCAGCGGAGGAGCCGTGGCCCCTAACGCGGTGCTGCAGGGCCCGGCTGGCGGCAGATAACGTTGTATCAGCACCAGGTCGTGCTTGCTCACACCACGGTGGGGTCGTGCACGGTGGTGGGGCTGCTTTTGGAGCCCCCATCCCCTCCTGGCAACCCCGTGGGGCTGGCGGCTCAGAGCTGGGACCCTTGGGGAACACCCAGCCCCTTGCAAAGGCACGGGGAGCTGGGGCGAGTTGGAGAGCGCTGTCTCGGAGCGCTGCACCTGCAGAGCCAGCCCTCCCTTTTGACCTGCACTTGTTCGAGTGTGACTTCCAATCGATCCTAAAACCCCAGCGTGAGGCTCAGTGCTTCTGCCCTGCAGCCCGCCGGGCTCTGTCTCTCCCGTTCATCCTCCTAATTCCTGATGGGGAGCCGCTTCTACCAGGGTCTGCTCCCCCCCCGACACACTCCTTGCTTTGTAACACTTTAGAGACAGTCGCTTAGCATTTTAATTTAATTTTCTCTCTCCTTTTTGATTTCTTTCTTTTTTTTTTTTTTTTTTTATTGAAACGTTTCAACCCCAGCCGCCAGGGTGGGGAGGGAAGGAGGGAGGTGCAGCTCCCTGCTCCATCCCCGCGCAGCCCCCGTGTGCGTGCGTGTGGCTCACAGACAGTGAAATTGCACCCTAGAGTTATAAAGCAATTGTCTAGCTCAGCAGCAGAATGAGCATGAAATGGTGCAGAAAGCAACTAAATAAAATTGGGTAAGGCAGATGCATGAAAATAATGACATCTCTATACTGTAGTCAGGCGTGCTCTCTCTCTTGCACACGCAGATAAACTTTTATAACAGACTTAGCCTTTATTTTCCTAGAAACTCCTCCGAAATGGAAACATTTTGGTTTGGCCTCAGCCCCCGTGCCCTCTCCCTCGCCTTGGGCAAGGTGTCGCTGGGGCCGCCGGGCCGTGCAGGCCCCTCTCCTCCCCGCCGCCTTGCCAGTCCCCTCCTGCTTTTTTCCCTTTTCTGTTTTCCGAGCAGGATTTTTATGCTCAGTCGAACAGGGAAACGATAACCTTTGCAACTTCATTGCCCTTCTGCGGCAGCGCGGGGCTCGGGGAGCGCTGCGAGCGGGTGGCTCCCGGCGGTCACCTGCCCAGCGCGGTGGAAAAGAGCCCGAGAGCAGCTCTCCGGGCTCATTTTGGGGCTGTCTCTTCTATTTTCCTCCCTGGGCTGGGTGGTGGCAGCCTGAGGGGTGGCTCTGTGTGGGTGTCCCTTGGGGCTGGGGGCCCTCTGTCTCCCTGCAGAGGTTTTCCCCGCAGTAATGTTGTGCTGGGTACGGCTGCGTGGGTGCAGAGCTGGGTTAAAAACACCCCAAACTGGAGGTCTGGATGCATGGGATCCGTCCCTAACCATCAACCCCCGTCCTTCCCCTTCCCCTGAGCTCGGCTCTGCCTTCTGTGCTCCCGGGGTCTGTCTGGCTCAGTGCTCAGACGCTGCCCCGGAGCCTTTAACCTCGGCACAGGCACGTTCCCCCCCATTAGCTCCTGGGAAGCTGATACGTTTCCTGACATTGTCTGACATCTCGCTCCTCCTGCGCCCGCCGAGATTCCTCCCAGGGTGGAAACAAGCTGCTAATCTTCCCACCCAAGAGGCCCTTTAGGTGAGATTAAGGCTGCGGCCCCGTTCCCTCTCGGCCGGGGCGGGGGGAATTCAGTCCGGGTCCTTCAGACCTCGGTGCAGCCTCCGACTGTGAGCGTCCTGCTCCGATGTGATGTCCCCAGGGTCCAAACGTGGCACCGAGGGATGCGTGTGCCCCTGCAAACCCTGCTGTGCAGGAGGAGGCTTCCCTGCAAGCGCTGCTGCGGTTGGGCACCGAGGCTGCGCCGCAGGAAAGTGCCCGCTTGCAAAAATCCATCTGCAGGCATCCATCAGGCCCGGTGTGAAAGGTTAAAGAAATCCAGAGGAAACAGAACGATGAGCATGGGAGAAAGGGGTTTCCTGTACCTCCCCGGGCCACCCAAGCTCCCTTCCTGTTAGGGTAAACCTGTCGGAAGGCGAAACTTTCTGCACACCTAAGCAAATCGTGGGCTGTTGGCTGGGCACGCTGCGGCGTTAATGCTTTGTGCCTCTCCCCGAGCGGTTATGGGGTGCCTGGCAGCTGTGGGGGGGCATTAGGGTGCTGGGGGATGACGGGGAGCAGAGTTTGGGATGTGATGCTGGTGCTGAAAGCCATCCTGCCACCCGTCAGCCCTAAATCCCTTGTCCTGGCGAAGTGTCCTGTGCGCCCAGAGCTGCCTTAGGACCGGAGGTCGTCACAGCCGGGGGGAAGAGGTCAGGCCGCAGGGACAATTACCTGCAGGCCCCCGTTTAAGCACTTAGGAAGGCTTAGCCGTGATCCCTGCCCGAGATAGCCTGGCCCCAGGCCAGCTGATACCTATTGTTTGCAAAGTCGGAGACTTTATCCAAACACGCGCCCAAAGCCGGCTCAGAGCATCTGACAGTGGGGGGGAGGCAGCGGGGTCTTGCTGCGAGAGGCACGGCAACACAGCGCCCTGCTGACGGCTTTGCCTGCTGCTTGTAGGGTCAGGAGATGCGGATTTAATCCGGGAGGGGTTTTTGGCCTTTGCTTTTCTCATTGCTGCCGTTTGCGGGGCTGGGTGCCGGTTTCTGCGGCGAGGTTTCAAGGCCTCCAGGTGCGCGCAGGAGGTGTCGCAGGGCAGGGATTTCTCACTGGGTGGGGAGGCTGCTCCTCGCCTCCCCAAACCTCCCCAAATCCCCTCCAGCTCCCCTTCTTGGCACCAGGGCATTTATCCCACGTCCCTTGCTGTCACCGACTTCCCCTGGGTGACCTGGTGCAAGACCCCGGCTGGCATCGTCCCCGCTGCTCTGCTGTAAGGTTTTGGGAGCAGAGAGACTTCGGTGTGGTGCAGAGCACCCAGAGGGCAGGATCTGGCCCTGGGTGGGAATTCCTGGGCTCAGGAATTTATTTTTTTTTTAAAATTCCCTGGCTGGGAATAAAAGCCCTGCACGGGGAGGGAAGCTTCAGCTGGCGAGAGGGAAGCCAGCCAGCTCCCTGCTCGAACGCAGGTCGCAAATTAATAATAGAAGTGACTCTACCAAAAAAATAACACGTTGGCCTGTCTTGTAGTTATCAGCGGGGAAATCATGGGCACACGAGGGCTTGCAAACAAACGGTTTAATCCCCAGCCCTATTTCAGAACCAGGGGATGGAGCCCCCCTCCGTGGGGTTGGGGGCCGCGGGGTCAGTGCTCGGCATCGAGGGCGCTGGGGGTCCCGTCGCCGTGCCTGAGGTCTGGGATTTTTGCAATTTGCTGACTTTGTCATCAAGACAATGACGTGGCCGGGCTGGGGGAGCAGGAGCTTGTCGTTAACATCTCAGAATGGGATCGAAACGCTCGGTGTGACAGCTCGGCACGGGGACGAAATGTTTTCCAGAATTCCAGCGTCTGTTTGGCTGTGGAAAGGTGAAATCCGGAGAGCACCTTGAGGGAGTGCTGGGAGAAAGATTTTTCCATCCGAGCTCTTGGCCCTGTCAGTAGCTGCAGAAGAGGAATGTTATAAGGGGCTATTCATCACTGCAATTATTTTATTAAGAGTACACAGTGTGCTTGGGAGCTGGAAGAGATGGAGCTTTGGGATGTTTTCAGCATTATAAATACTGCTTGATTACATCACCCAGCTTTTAAAAAATGGTATGTGTAGCCCTGGTGAAAGAGGACTCGCAGACAACCTTGGAGAGCGGAGCTGCCTGCCTGCATCCCTGCAGGAGCAGCGGGACTTTGGGGCTCCCAGCCCACGTGTGCAGTGGGGATCCCCCAAAATTGGGCTCTGGGCACGTGGAGAGGCTGCAGCCGGGTCCCCAGGCTGCTCTCCACCGGCCACACCGCGGATGGGCCGAGAGCTGCCCTCCTCCCTTTGCTCTCCTGCAGCGTGCCCTGAAAAGCTGAACCCTGCGAGCCGGGCAGGGGGTGGGCACCGAGCTGCAGCATCCATATCAATGGGAATCCTGCCTCTAAAGCTTAAAAGGAGGCTTGGCTGCTGCTTTTTTTTTTTTTCCCTCTCCCATACGCTGCTTTTGCCTCCTGTCTCGGCCACCTGCGTGTTGGAGGGGGGTTTGCCCCAGCATCTTCATCCTTCCTCTTTGTGCCCTTCCCCTTGCTTTTGTTGTGCGCGTTTTCTTCTGCAAGTCGCGGCTCTCGTTTGCTGGGCGAGGGCCTCTTGAAGCCCGGAGCTGTTGTGGGGGTGCCAAAAATGGGTTTCCAGCAATTCCAGCAAACCCAAGCGGCCACCCTCACTCCGGTGCCACGTATCCTGGGGGAACCCAGCCTGCAGCAGGGCCGGGGCACGCTCCCCAGCAGGACCAGGGGCTTGTAGGGTGTTGGGGCCAGCTCCAAGCCCCCTTTTTTCCCTCTCCCATCTCCGGGTAAGGCAGGCTTTTCTTCCAGCCCCAGTTCTCTTTGCAGAAAGGCTCCATTCAGCTCCGAGGGCACGGGGCCAGCACGGTTGGGACAGTGATGCAGGGGGGCACGGGGCTGATCCCGCACCCCGCTGTGCCCTTTCAGAGCAGCTGGGCACGGGGCAGGCATCGTGGGCAGGGTTTTTGGGGCTCACCTTCGCCTGTGAGCCGAGCGGCTTC
The DNA here is from genome assembly GCF_964211825.1 of Aythya ferina. Lineage (NCBI taxonomy): Eukaryota > Metazoa > Chordata > Aves > Anseriformes > Anatidae > Aythya > Aythya ferina. The sequence continues at coordinate 5,823,596 of NC_140318.1, forward strand.
CCCGTGCTGCCCATCTCAGGAGTTGGGCCGTCAGTGGAAGCGCTTGGAGGGTGAGAAGTTCCAAATGTGCAAGCCTTTATTGCTGGGTAGAGCTAGGTTTGTTTTGTTTATCATCATCCATTTACTTGCCTTTGGAGGCATGCCCAGATTTCTCCAAGTTTGTGCGTGTGGATGTGTGATTTATTAGGATTCAGGGTTTTTTTTCCCTTTTTTTTTTTTTTTTTCTGGTTTAATTTCACTTCCTCAAACTGACAGGCCGCTCGAACAAACTTCTTTTGGATGATTTCCTCTATCGTTCGAAAGGGATGCCTAAAAATACGGAGAAAACGCTGCGGCACGGGCGGCGATCAAAAAACCACACACTTTGCTGCTGTGAACAAGCGCCGACGCCGGTAACAGCAAGAACTCGGGGGCTAAAAAATCCCCAAAGGTTTCACTTTCGGGTACTTTCGGGGCTTTTGACAGCCCGTCAGGGATCGCTGGCTCGCCGAGGATCCCGTGCGCTCTCGGGCACGTTCGTGGCTTTCCGCATGCGAGCGGCCCATTAAAACAGCCGTGCGTGTCTCCAGCTCTGCCAGCTCGCAGCCTTGGTTTCCTCTCCTGGGTTTGATCTGCTCCGCAGCACTCAGGAAGAAGTGGAGAGGGGAAAAAAAAAAAAAAAAAAAGATCCACTTAGGAAACCCTGGGAAACGTAATTGCAGCCTCTGGAAAGCGGGGAGCAGGTAGGCGAGGGGCAGAGCACCTGCGGCGGCTCCGAGCTCTGTTTGCTGCTTTTGTTCTGCCCGGGATTTTTTTTTTTTTTTTTACGAGCTGGATTTCGCAACGGAGCCCTTGCTTTCGAAATAAAGAGCTGGGTTTTGCCTGGGCGTTCTCCGGGCCAGGCCCTGGGTGTGCTGGCGGCTGGGGGGAAGGTCCCCACAGCAGGGTTTAGGGGTGCAGGAGTAAGGGGGGGACCCGGAGAGGTGCCCCGTCCCTCTGTCACCTCGGTGCCTGGCAGTGAAGAGGCTGCGATGAAGGAAAACTTCCTCTCCCCCTGTCCGGGCTGTAAAAGTGTGAGAGAGGGAGAGAGAAGGAGATTTCCCCCAGGGATCGGATTTGGGATGGGATGGATGGGGTTGTGGGGCACAGCTCTGCTGCCTCCCCCCCTTGCTCAGCCGTGGCAGGAGAGCTCTCGGCCAGACCCACACAAATTTTCTGTCCCCTTTTACCCTTGGCCCTGGGGTGGGAGGTGACTGGGACGGGGAGGTGTGGCGAGGACGGGTGTTTGTCCCCGGGATGGGCACCCAAGGGACCAACGCAGCTCTTGGTGGCTTTTTTCCCAGGGACACAGGGAGGCTCCCAACGTAAGGCTGGGAATGGGGTTTTAGTGGGCTGGCTTGGCCCTAAAGGATATGGGATGGAAGGAGCTGCTGGTAGCGTGGCCTGCTGTGGTGCTGCGGCTTTTCCCAGGCTGGCTTTTTTTTTGCAGTCCCTCCTGTTCCCACTGGGACACGTTTGGAGCTCCCATTGCTGCACAGGAGCACCGAGGTGGGGGCTTTGGGGCTGCCCCCAGGGTGCCAGCGACACCCTGGGCTCATTGCAGGGGCTGGGAGGACACAGGGCACACCGAGCATCCCTGGGGACCAGGCTGGGCGAGGAGCACAACCTCCCGACCGCCAGGCTGAAGGCTGGGGGGCTCGGAGAGGGGGCTGCCCGTGTTTCCAGAGCCCTTTTTTTTTTTTCCCCTGAAATGGTGATTTTCTTGGTGCCGACCAGGCGTGGCGCCGAGCCGCTCCGTCACCCGGTCACCGATGGGCGGTGGAGGCTGCGCTGCCGATCCCGCGCCCGCTCGGCCTCCCGCTCGTCTTTATTGTCGCTGTGGTTGATGATTTATTTCGGGCGGCATCCGCCCCGCCTCGTGACTTGGTTGGGAAGGGAAAAAAAAAAATAGAGAGAGAGAGAGAGAGAGAGAGCAAACACAAGGGCAGCGCTGCGAGCTGGGGGTTCCCTTCCCCGTGCCCCCAGCCCCGTGGGGGCTGCCCCGGGGGATTTGAAGAGGACTGGGGGTGAAGGCAGGGTCCAGCCCTGCAGCAAGCAGCCCTGTTTGGGCTGGGAGGGTGGCTCAGCGGGGTTGGGTGGGCGTTGGGGTGGCAGCAGCCATACGTTGTGCCGGGGAGCGTGACCGCTGCTGTCAGCAGCGGGTTTTTGGAGGTGGTGGAGGTCGGTCTGCTGGAAGTGAGGAGCGACAGCCCACGGTTGGTGAAATCCTCATTATACTGGAATTAGGGAGTTTCTGCTTAAAAAAAGAAAAAAAAAAAAAAGCACTAAACCCCAAGAAAAGTAGAACGTGACCCCAGGAAGGAAGGCTGCGATGGGTGGTGGTGCAGCCCGAGCTGACGCCCGGCCCTGGCGTGCGGGGGCACGGGGCAGGCTCAGCACCTGCAGGGTGTCGGAAAATGGGTCCTTGCTGAGAGTTTGGGAGTGGAGCGAGGCTGCTGCTCCGGTGCGACCTTCTTTGTGAGCTGGGCTTTGAATCAGCAGCCCGGGCAAGCCCTGGCAGCGTGCGCACGGTGCCGCGCTCCCGCACCTGCACCGGGGCTGCGCTCGCTTTGCTTCTGGACGGGGATTTTGGGAGAGCTTCAGCAGCCTCCTGCTGTCGGAGAACCCCGCGGGGCCGAGCGGCGGGCGAGGACAGAGCGTCCTTGTGCCGGGAGCCTTTGAGGAACTCGGGTGTTAGACAGCGCCTATCGCGTCCCGGCGGCACCTCCTGCCAGCCCGCCCTGCCCAGCTGCTCCTCGCGCCGGCGGTGGCGAAGCAGGGCTGAGGTTTCGCGGGTCAGCCTGGGTGGGGGCAGCCCGCAGCCCTCCGTGCCCCGTCCTTTTGGCAAAGCCCCCCCCTCTCCCTTTGTTTGTACACAGAGGGAGCGGGTGACTCACGAAGCCGCGGATGGAAAGGGGATCGGGAAATGAGCTCAGGGCTCTTGTGAAAGAGCGAAGCCGGCTCGATACCTATAATTAAAGCGGGTGTCAAGGAATGAAGCGCAAATTCCTCCCTGGGCATATCACCGGGAGGGAAAGCAGCGCCTGCCAGCTGCCCTGGCAGTGGTGGCTCCCTCCGGGAGGACGCGGGGCTGTGAGGGGACAGGGCTGGGCGTCCCCTCCGGCACCAACGAGCCGATGTGGGTGGCAGCAGGCACCAGCCTGGTCCTGTCCCCGGCCGTGCTTTGGCCTGCGTGAAGCTTTGGGGCTGCTCGGTGCCCTGCGGGGTGGCCCTGCCCCGGGCAGAAAAGCAATGGGTTGAGCAGAGTGCCCCTTGTCTGCCTGCCACCAGCAACCTTCAGCCGTGGGGACCTGCGGTGCCATCGCCGGTGTGCTCCATCCTCGCCCTCACCGTTCGGGTTGCACTAAATGACCTTCGAGCTCTTTTCCAACCTGAATGATGCTACAATGCTGTGATTGCCCTCGTTACATTTATGGTTTGCTCCTATTTCCACTTCTTTTTCTCTGTTCTGGGACATGACCAAGGCTGGGGCATCCTGAAGACGTCGGTGCTGTGCCAGGAGCTGTGGCAGGGGGGCTGGGGACAGCCAGGATCCTGCTGCGGCCCCGAAGGTGCCGGGCAGCCCTACAGGGCCGTGCGACGGAGCCGTCCTGAGCAGCAGCTGGGCTTGGCTTTCCCCCTCTCCAGCCCAAACATGCCTCTGAGGGGAAGAGCTCCTGCTTCAGGCAGGGAAACTGAGGCACGGGGCAGCGTCACATATTCGGATTGACTGCAGAGCACACGCGGTGGTTCCAGCTCTTGCACCAGCCCCGTCTTTTCCAGCCGCTCCTGCCTGCAGCCCCTTGGCGTCGTGACAAGGACACGGAGCACGGCGGGGTCCCGAGGGTGCTGCTGCGGCTCTCACCCGGCGCAGTGCCCCTGCTCCGTCCCCGCGGCCACCAAATGGCAAATCTGCTGAGCAGACGGAAAAAGAACAACAAAAAAAAAAAACACCCAACCCAGTCGTACAAGGAAGAAATGCTGGTGTGTCCTGGGTGGATTAGTCGAGACTCCTCGCCGGATTCCTCCGAAGGGAGGTGCTCGCGCTGGAAGCCGGCCACCAGCCGGGCCTGCCGCATTTTTCCTGGATTCCCTTACCATTTGGGGGCTGAACTTTTGTCTGAAAAAAGATGTATTTTTAACTTGGTTGTGTCTGAAAGCGCGGCGGCGTGGCTTTGGGCCGCTCCGCTCGGCTTTGTCCCGGCCCGGTGTGCGCCCAGAGGGATGCGGTGGGAGGTGGGGGCCGGATCCTGGTGCTCAGCACAAGGTCAGGAAGCGAGAGAAGGAAAGGTTTGCTCTGACCCAAAAACAGGAGTGGGAGAGGTTGCCTCCTGCTCAGTCCCATCGACCAAAATATGCAGCAGGAGTGCTGGGCATGTCAGAGGGCAAGAGCAGCAGCGGTGGAGACGTGAGCAAGAAAAAGCGGTGTGAAGACATGGAAAAAAAAAAAGGAAGAGAGGGGATAAATATTTCAGAAAGTCTTGCAGCCCCCGACACGCAGGACTGATGGACGCAGATACGCGATTGCCTTGGAAACAGCCGCCGGAGCGCGAGCTATTTCCATCTCCAGGTGCCTGTTTCCATCCCAGCTGCTGCAGGGCACCTGCAGCCGCCCTCAGCGCGCTCCCTCCCGGGGCTGGGCTCCGGCTGCATCCCAAAGCGGAGCCAGCTGCTCCCACATCAGGCCCTGCTCAGCCTTTAGGGCGATAATTTGGTGTTTGGGGCAGGCTTCGAGCTCTGCAGGGCAGCGCCGAGCTGCGTTATAGGGTTGCCGTGCTCAGCGGGGCCTCCAGCTCGCTTCCCCCGCGCGGGGCCGGAGCCTGCCCAAGCCAGCGGGACAATCCGGGCTGTGTTTTCCTAATTCAAACAAATAAAACAACCCCATCGGCGGCATTATTTACAGTACGCGCTGGGGAAGAGTCGAGATGAATATTGTTTCCTCGCCGAGTTTTTCCCTTTGTGGCTCACACACGAGTTTGTTGTTGTTGGCCGGCTCCGGCGGCCCCGCTCTCGCGTGCCGGGCTGCTGCCGGCCACCCCGGGGAGCCGGCACGGGGTGCTCGGCGCTGGGCTCCGGTGGCACGTGCGGGTCTGTTCCTTTGCAAGGTGCTCGGGGAGCACCCTGGGTGCTGTGCGGAGGGGCAACGGGTGGTTTCCCACCGGTGTCACCCGCAGCATCCCTCCTGCGGGGCCGTGCCGTGCTCCGGCGGCATCACTCCTGTGCGCGGTCTGAGACCTCGCGGCGCCTGGTGGTGTGGGTGGTTCACTGGGGGCTGTGGTTTTGGGGAGGGGAGCAGCGTGGGTTGAGCATCGTGAGGGGAGATGTGGACCCAGGGTGGTGGGAGGAAGGCTGCTCGCCCCCTGCCCACTGGGGTTTGCTCTCCCAGAGCACGGGGAGCTTTGGGCAGCGCTCGGCACGCACCTGCGGTGGCCAAGCAGGCCATGGCTTCCAGCTGGGCTTAGAGGCTAAAGTCTAGCTAATGAGTTAATGGCAATTAATTAACTCCAGGGCACTTTACAAATACTAACTAATTGTTTTGCTGGGAGCAAGGTCTGGACAATTACCCCACCTCACAGGCTGTGAGGGGTGGAGGAGCCGTGTGCCCGCAGAACCGAGGTGCATTAACAGCAGGGCTGCGACGCAAACCAGGGGCTAATCTGACCCCTGCTGATGTTTGGGTTTGGGAACAGCCGGTTCAGGTCCAAACACAGGCTCGTAGATGCTTTTCAAGGGAAGCAAAGTACACCCCGTGGTCTTTGGAGCCCTGCTTGCTCCGTCCCTATGAAGGTTTTTTTGGGGAGGCAGCTGGAGCTGTGATGCTCGTGGTGACAGCCGGGCGTGTGCCTGCTGGCTGCTGAATTTGGTCTCCAGAGGCACCCGAGCGATGGCTGCGGTGCGCTCTGAGCGTCGGAGAGGAGCCCTCATGCTCTCCGCTGGGTCGTAGTAGGTGGCAGCAGTGGCTGTGTGGGTACATTTATTTTTAAATCCCCCTGGATGGAACAGTTTGGCCCTGGGGTGGTGCCGGTTTGTTTGTTTATTTACTTCTTTTGGTGGCCGGAGAAGTTTGCAGAAAGGTTGCAAACGGCAACTCGTTGCCCTGCCTGCTTGGGGAGGGAAGGGATTCAAGCTCAGAGGCCCGTTGTGCGAGCGGAGCTAATTTTAGGTCTCTGATCTTAAAATAGATGAAAGGAAAAAAAAAAAAAAAAACACAAAACACACAAAAAAATCAGGCTTTTCCCCCAGGCCGAGGGAAAACAGGCTGCTGAGGTCGGCTGACCACCTGCGAGGTGGCCCCAAGGAAGGGACGCAGCCGGTGCCAGCCAAAGTCAACACGGGTGAGGTGAGGGCTGCTCGTGGCTGGCGGCTGCGCCGCGAGGGACGCACGGCGGGGAGCAGCGTGGGAACAGGGCAGGAATTAACCCCGAGGCCGTAATGCCTGGGGAGGCTGCAGTGCTGGGCCCTGCTGAGGACCACGGGGTGTTAGGGAGCGTCCCGGAGCTGCCGTCCCCTGCCTGGCGACAGGCTCCTGCGGGGCTGACCCCAGGCTGTGTTTCGGTGTCCTTGTCCCCAGCTGAGGAGCAGCATCCTCTCGACGGGCCGGCTCCGCAGAGGCTGGAAACCATTTCGTGGCGGGCTAGTCCTCCTGTGAGCAAATATTCTGGCTCTATTAAAATGCTTGGGATTTTCGAGCGAGTTTGAAGCTCTCCGAGCAGTGCCAAGAAAAATTCAGCAGCCTCCAAAAACATCTTTCCCGGAGGATTATTTGTTCCTTTTGCCAGAAGGACGGAGGAGAAGCTGGTGGATTCAGGTGACTCAGCCCAGCGTGACCGGCTGCTCCCATCCCGTCCTGTCCCATCCCATCCCATCTCACCCCATCCCATCTCACCCCATCCCATCCCATCCCATCCTGGCCACTCGCTACCCCGCCGTGCAGGTGACTTCGCCAGGGTCCCCTCTCCGTGGGCATCCCCGGAGGAGGCTCAGCAGAGGCTGACAGCAAGCAGGGCATCTTGAAAACATCCCGCGAGCTTGTCAGCACTTCGTAATCTCCTTTCTCCCTTCTCCCCAGGAAACCTCTTGCAAAGGTGTTGACAAATTCGGAGGATATTGCAGCCCAGCCAGTGCACGAGCTTCTGATGAGCTGCGGCGTGGGGCCGTGTGCTCGGTCCCCCCGCGCAGCTCACCTGTGCGAGCTCCTAGGGCTGGAAACCAGCTCCTAGGGCTGGAAACCTGCTCCTAGGGACAGAGCTGGAACAGTTCTGGCCGTTCTCCTAACAACAAAACCGGGGAACGTTGCGAGCTGCTTTGCAAACCGACAGGGGTAGCAAAAATGCGAGGCATGCGTTCAGGCGGCACGTCGGTCCCTGGGTGTTTCTGCAGGGAGGAAATCTGCCCGATCCCATTTTCTTCTGGTTCAAACCTCTTTGGTGACCCTCCCCATCCCCCCCCTTTTCGATAGAAGTGTAACTTTCAGCAGCTCACACGCTGTAGGTGGATGTTTGGACTCGGAGGTGTTTTTCCATATGCTTCCCATAGCTTCCCTCACAGATTTTGCGCAGGGGATGGGAGCGAGAGGTAGGCTGCCTTAATATCATATGATAAAGCAAAATTAGCTCCACTTTACATAAATTGAAGGCACCAGAGCATGTTAGGCTTGGGGAAGGCTTGCTGAGGGTTTCTTACCCTCCTCCCCTCTGCTGAAGGGTGGGGAAGCAGAACTGGGGGTGCTGGGGGAGCCGAAGCCCTGGCCGGGACGCTCCTTGCAGGCTGCCCCGTGCCTGCAGCGGGGGAATTCCAACCTGCGGCGGGGAATTTGGGTCAGAGGTGCTCTGGGTACAGAGGAATATGATCTAATTGGGGCCTTTTGTGTTGTTTGGTTGGATTTTTTTTTAAAGGCAGGGCTGGGAGAAGAGCCTGGTGGGATGGTGGTCACATCCTGCCCGTCCTTAAGTGGTCAGGGCTGGTAGGGAACAGGTCTCCAGCTGGGGATGTGTTTGTGCCCTGCCTGGAAGGGTGCGGTGGGCAGAGCCCCAAGCCCACGGCATCCCCTGCGAGCCTGCAGGCTGCTGTGGGTCCGGGACGCCTCCGGGCTGGGAGCTGGAGGTATTAAAATGCCAACCCGTGGGAAAAGAGTCAGCATCCCGATGCCTGCGAGCCGGGAGTGCGGGTTTCTGCCGGCGGCGCTGGGATTTCATCGCTGCTCCCGCATTGCCCCTGCCCCGCTGGGAGGAGGTGGCAGCCCCAGGGTGCCAGGGCAGGAGGCAGGGATGGACGTGCTGCTGATAAAAGCACCGTGGGGGCAGGTGGGGGGCTCAGGGGACTCCCCACACCTTGTCCGTACAAGTAGCAGCTGGTCTGGGGCTGTGCCACCGGGTGTCCCGTTCCCCTGGTCCCATAAATGCAGGGCTCGCTCGTGAGCAGAGCAGGGGAAGGGGTGGGTACACGGCAGATTTTCCCTGTAAATAGCCCAGAAAAAAGGAGCTTTTATGCAGAAACGTGGTAGTTGTTGTCTGCTGTCTTAGCCAACCTACCGCAGCCTCTTAAAAACTGTTTGTTTTCATCCCTGACATTAATGCGTGGTCGAAAATAAGAGCTGCAATTTCCAGACACTTTTGCTATTAGTGATAGGCAGGAGTTAACCATTCAAGCTTAAATTAATTGTGCTGCTTTTTTTTTTTTTTTTTCCTCCTTATTGATGCATAATGTATGATGAGAAAAAGTGAAAAAATAATTAAAGTCTGAAGAGCGCTGCATGGATTCATTCATTATGAAATCTGGGTCAGCAGCCGGGGAAGGGAAACAAGGAGGGAGGGGGGGCCGCCCGAGTGGAAAAACAGGACTTCAGAAAAGGCTGCAGGCATCGCAGGAATTCGCGACAGGCCTTTTGGAGGCAGCCTGGGAAACCCCAAGTCGCTTGGTGCCTGCCCCCCAGGAGCGGGCTTGCGAGGGGATTCCCTCGTTGGGGGCTTCTCCTTGGGGCCGGGGTGGGCGCAGGCGCCGTGCGGAGCCCGCAGAGGCGCACGGAGGTGCCCGAGGGGCTGGGTCTGAGTGGCAGCAGGTTTCCAAAAGTGACACTTTGGTGAGAGCTGGTGCGCCTGGGCACTCCTCTGCCGCTGCAGGGAGCATCTCGCAGAGGGGCTTGCTGGTGGGCAACGCTAAGGCTTCCCTTAATTCCTCCAGGGAGAGTGCCAGGTGACCCTGGGGCACAGGGGAGCTGCTCGAGAAGAACCAAACCAGCAAAAAACCCTGTATTGGTCACCTTTTGCTCAATATCGGCTTTTTTCTTTTTTTCTTTTTCTTTTTTTTTTCTCAAATAATACTCAGAAAATCCCATTTTTATGCAGCAGCGTGCAAGTCTTCGAGCGGTAGTGCTTGGAGGGCTGCGGCGGTGGGTTTGCAAGCAGGAACGGGATTTTGGGTGCCTGGAGGTGGTGAGGGGGCTCCGCAGCCCTGGGCATCTCACAAGGTTTTGGTCCCGGTCTAGGACATAGCTAATTGGTTTGCAGAGAGCGTGGCTGAAACTTGGAAGCGTCCCCTTTGGCAGGAAGCGCAGATGCTTGAAGCCGTGCTTTTGTCCTGATTTAGGAGAATAATGTAGTACTTTCAGATTTTAATCACAAAATGGAAATTCTCCTCCTTCCTCTCGCTCCGTCCACAGGAAATACAGTTGAAATTGATTGGACTTTGCAAACAATCAGCATTCATCCTTGAGAAATACTTTCATCAGAAGAGCATTCATCCTTGAGAAATAATTTTCTGACCAAGTCAGATTAAGTGCTCTCCAGCGCGAGGGCTCTCCATCCCCGTATCCAGTAAGACGGAGCTGGGATCCCGGCGGGAGACTTTGGGCTTTCTGTTCCAGCAAATATTACGTGGGGCACTTAGAGGAGCCCCTTCCTCTTGTTTCACCGCACTGAACGTCCGTGTAAGCGTGGAGGTGTGCGCCACAAAACCCAGTAGGGGTGTCGCTGTTCCCGGAGAACCCCCCAACCTTGCCCGTATGCAGGCACAGGCCCATTTATTTTTTTATTATTTTTTTTTTTATCTTCCTGGGAAGATGCGTTTCTGCTCTCTCGCAGGTCTGCTTGTATCACGCGGCGCCCATAAATAAATTGCTGTTGGATTTAGATGCTCGCCTTGTAGCAGCAGATGATACGATCTCGCGCGCAGCAGACGTGGCAGGATGGGGCGGCTTCGGGGACGGATACAAATGCGCATTGATCGCCCTGCTGCTGCGGCGCATGCAGATCTGCCGCTCCCTCGCTGCACTTCCCGGGGCAGATCTGCTTTTGTGGGATGGATCCGGGCAGGGCACAGCCTGGGTCGGTCCCACAGGGACCTCCGTGTGTCCCCGTGCAAGGTGTGGGTGCTGCTGAGGCTCCCCGGTGTGGCCGTCCTTTCCCCGGGCAGCGCCGTCCCTGGCTCTTGCTCTCTCTCCCCAGGTCTCTGTTTTTCCTCCTGCTTCCCGTGCTCAAAGGCCGATCTGATTTATTTCCAGGCTGCACGGAGGGATGCTTTGGGGTCAGGAATGCTGGGAAGAAATGGTTAAAGCGGAGGGCCGGGATGTTTTCCCACACGGTGAATGGTGGGGGAATACAGAACACGTATTGAATCGGAGGGAAGTAATAACGCTTCTAATTTTCCTGTGTGATTTAATAAAAATGTAAATTGACTTCGGGTGGATGACTCACTATGGAGGGTGGTGTCGATCAAGATTAATTGGTGGCTGCGTGAAACCAGTTGGGCTTTGTTCCTTCCCCTCAAAGGCAACTGGAATTCCTCCGTGATAATAGCGAAGCGATGCCCTGGGCCGGGGGCCTGCCGCCGTGCGGGGCTGCTCCGGCCCCATCCACCCTTCCCAAACCAAAGCCACCAGGCGAGAGGGGTCCTGGTGCTGGCAGCAAAGTGTCCCCACGGGGTCAGGTCCCGGCAGGATGTGGCCCTGGAGCAGGGGGACTTCGTCCACCCGCTGCCGGCTCCTGCCAGGGCGAGCGCAAGTGCGGCAGGACACTGCACTCTGACCCGAGTTCAGCTCTGGACACTAATGGATTACAAATAACAATAATAAATGACAGGAGATGGGATAATCTACCTACCGTAATGTCGTATTGCCGTGGCTGTTGGTTATATATTAATGTATAATTGCATTACGTTAGCTACATATGCATAAACCCGGTGCGCTGGGGCCCCAGCCAGCCGTTAACTCTCTGTGGTTCTCGCGCCGCCGGCATCGCTCACCCTGTGCCACGCACACGGGGCTTGCTGGTGCCAAAATCCTACACCCAGCTCCCCGAAAGGTGGAGAAGGTGGGGAGGGATCCGTGCGTTTTGCTGGTCAAGGAATTTTGGGGAGAGTGGGAATCCAAGCCCCCGTTACCTCCGGCCCCGTTTTGGCTTCCCACCTGAGCGGCGCGGGGGCGGTCTGCGGCGAGCGGTGCCGGGATTGCTCCCCGGCACATACTTGGCGTGACCAAGACCCAGTTCTGTCGAAAGTAATGAAGTGAGAGCCCTTCCCTTCAGTTATTTTTAATGCGCTGAACCCTGCGATGGTTCTGCTCCGGCTCTCACCAAGAGGAGCGAGCTGCCTTTTGTTCGCGGAGCCTCCTGCGTCGCCCTGCTCCCCGCCAGGGCTCGGAGGGCAGAGGGGCTGTGAGCCACAGGAGCCATCCCATGAGGATGATTCCCCCCTCACCCCATAGCTTCTGGTCCTGTGTGTCAAACCGAAGTCATTTAGGCTGGGAAAGACCTCTGAGATCACCAGGCCCAGCTGTAGGACGGTGTCAGAGCACGCAGTGAGGAGCTCCTCTGCTGCACCCCGATGCAGCGCTGCTCCAGGTGGCTGTGGCCACCTGAATTTTGGTCCTACGACGGAGTGGGATGCGTGTGCTCCATGGATGTGGTGGGAGGAGTGTTGTGCTGCACCACTGCAGGCTGCTGCTCGTGTTGGAGAGCTCAAGTTCTTATCTTTGTATGAAATGAGGACAAGAAAACTCCCTTCTCAGCTCAAGCCCCGCTCACTGGGGATTTCTCCTGCAGATGTCCACGTGCTGTCGCTGGTCCCATCCCCAACAGTTCCTGGTCACCTGTGGGATGCCAGCCTGCAGGATGGGCATGGGGAGGAAGAGGAGATGGGGATTGCTCCCCTGTCCCCATCCCGGCACATCCCTCCTGCCCCCCTGCCTCTGATTTGCGACCCCCGCTCCCCTCTCCTCCCACGAGCGCGAGAAGCAGAGGCAGGAAACGCAGCCTGCTGCCAGATGGCTAGAAATGTAGCATCTGTAATACTTTATCAGAAGAAATTACAGCCGAATCGCTCTCCCTGATTAAACAGCCCGGCCAGATCCTCTGTGAGCCAGCTGGATGGCCTCACCCTCTCGCCACAGGCGGGGAAGCGACGGAGCTGGGGGGCGCAGGGTGGCAGCGGGATGGGGACGGGCTCAGACCAGGGGTGTGCGACCCTCCGTGTGCTGGGCGTCCCCTCCGGGAGCTGGCATTTCCCCTCTCTTCTTCCTGCTGCTGTTTTTTCCAATATTTTTTCCCCTTTACAAACCAACCCTGAAGCCGCCCTGCAGGCCGATGGCTTTGCGTTTGGAAGCTGCTTGGTGAAGGCAGAGCGCGAGGAGCACCACGGGTGGGTGCAGCATCACCCTGCGGGCACCCCCGGCCTCCCGGCTCCCCTCACCCTCTCCCTGAGGCTTGAGTGCCCTGAAAACACCCGCAGAAGCTCAGCCGGCAGCAAGTTTGGCAAGAAGGGAAACTGAGGCCGGGCGCCGGGCTGTTTCTAAGCTCGGGAAGGTCACCGAGAAGCTAGCGGGAGGCAGCCTCAGAGCTGAAGCCTCGGAGCAACCTGTCCTCTGGCTCACCCTGCCCTCGTGCTTGTACTGAGCTCGGTGGCCAAAGCGCCGCGCTACCGCTTTCAATGGACTTGGCGTACGGACGACTTCCATATGAGTTCACTCTGTCTGGCTCCAGCTACGCTGGTGAAATGCAGGCGTGGACTAATGCCACTAATTTCCACTAATGCCGGCGGAAAATCTCTGGCTGGCAGCAGCGTGGCCGCCTTCCCGGGACGGCTGCATGCACGGCATGGGCAGCGGTGCAGGCGGGGAGCAAAGGCTGCGGCGTCCTGGCACCTCTCCCGCCTGGTTTGCTGCACTGGCATTGGATGGGCTGACCGGATATTTTTTTTCTAAATGGAAACCGGGAGGTATTCGTGCTCCGAAATGTGTGGATTTAACCGTAGGCTGTAGGAGGTGTGTGTATGAAACACCTTGGGTAGTGTGAGAGAAGAGGGGAGAGCTGGTGTCCGAGGCTGGCTTTGCAGGGGATGCTTTGGGAGCACCGGAGCAGTGCCGTGTCCCTGTACCTCCGTGCTGAGCCCTATGGGATGCAGCCAGCAGTGCCTGCCACCAGCCATCCCTCTGCCCTTGGTGGGGAGAAGGTGCCTGTCCCAAGAAAGCACCAAAGAAGCGTTTTTTTCTGCTTAAAATTAGCTGAGAGGAGTTGTGCCTGTTGGGTGCTGGTGCAGGAGCAGTGATTTGAGCTGCTTGGTGCAGGATGGGTTGGGAAGGGGTCTGGCATGGGGAGCGTCAGAGAAGCCGTTTTCTTTGGTGGAGAAAGTGAAGTGCAAGGCATTTTTCTGTGGGATGCAAAGTGGCTGCCGTGGGATGAGCCTGGACACCCCAGCATCATCTCCGAGGGGCTGAAGTCATTTCTGTGCACGGGTCAAGCATCCTCCTTCCTCCCGCAGTAACCTGGGAGCCTCTGGCACAGGGACCCAGTCGGAGGAAGGGAACCGTACACCTTGAGAAACCTTATCTCCTTCCTCGCCCATTAATGTTTCACGAGCAGATTAAAAATTTAAACCCAAATGAGCCCTGCCATCAGAGGAAACCGGCTCGGTTTCAAGTTCTGTTTAAGTATTTTTCTTTATAATGTAGCTGTGTCAATTAGAAAATGACATTGCTATTTAAAATGCTGTTCCGTAGCCCTCTTTAATTAAGGCAGCGATATAATACCAATCTGCTCTCATTAATGAATTTTTAACAATCAAAACGAGAGGTGAATGGCGCGCCGTTGGCTTTGCGGCGCGGGCGTTTTCTCCTGGTGCTGGAGGTGCCGGGGGGGCTGCTCCTGCTCGGCCCCACAGCCCAGGGATCCGTCTCTTGGTTGTTTGGGGTGGAAATCGAGGGGTTTTGACCCTCTGGAGGCTTTGCAGGGCTGACCCACGAGGGGAAAAAGCCTTTCCCAAGCTGGTGGGTGCCTTCGTGTGACCTGCGCGTGATCTCCGTGGCAAAGCGAACACGAGCCGAAGCCTCGTAGGAGCTCGAGCTCGGTCACGGTTTATTCCCCGACTTTCTCCTTCCTTTGCCGGGCAATAATATGGCCAAAATGAGAGACACAACTGTGGCTGGGAGCCTGGTGGCCACCTCGGAGGGGGTTTAATCCTGCCCGGTGCATCCCTGCCCCTCTTTCCCCCGCCGAGCTCACCGTTCTGCAGCGGCAGCACAGCGCGGGTTGCCGACCCAAAATAAATCAGTGAGCGCAGCACTCTTTTCCCCTGAAGTGTTGGTTTGTTGTTTTTTTTTTTTTTTCTGTTTTGACAAGGCAGGGCAGATTAAAAGATGCTCCCTGGTCGCGGCTCGTGCTAATTGTCTGCCATTGTTTGAGCAGGAAGCGTTTTTTTTTCCGCGGCGGTTATTATCTGTGACTGCTGGAGGAGCGCTCTCCCCTCCGCTTCTTCCTTCGAGGAGGCAAAACAAAAACAGGAATTTCTTTGAATAATAATAAAAAACAAAAAAAAAAAGAAATTAGCCAGGCGTGAAAAGCTTAAGTGCAATCATTTCCGTGGCCTGTTTTGATCGGAGACGATACCATTTGCTTGCTCTCTTATCCTTCCCCCCCCCTTTTTTCCTCCTCGGGATCCACTCCTTGCTCTGCCCTTGCCCCGAGGAGCTGTGCAAGGGGCGCACCGGGCAGCGTCCCCGGCACTGCTGCTGGCGAGCAGAATCCGTCCCAGGCTGCAGCCTGGGGACAAGCCACACGTGGCCCTGTTGGGGCCAGATCCTGCGCCCTACGTGAGCGTGGCAAAAGCTTGCCTTAACAGCTCGGCGTCCAGCTGGAGGGGGCTCCCCCCCTACCTCCTGGGCGAGCGGGTTGAGGTTTGCCGGCCGGCTTTTTGTTGCCATAGGGAAGGGAATCGAAGCCTGGAAACCATCTTGCGGGTGAAGGGAGGAAGTGTTAACGGCTAGGAAAACAACAGCGGAGAAAATAGCGGCAGCAGCACGCTGCCGTCCGAGTGCTTCACGTCCTCCTTGTGGACCTGAAAGGCCAGCGGGGTCGGGGTCCCCCCCCCGGCACACGCAGCCCCCGGGACATCGCCGTCGCACCGGGCTGGGGGTCACAGCGGGCACCCCCCAGCCCCCTGCTCTGGTCCCTCCTTGCAGGGCCGGGATGGGGAAGAAGGTATTTATAGCGAAGAAAGCCCCCCCCCCAAAAAAATAATACATCCTCTGATGATTTCAAGAGGCGGGGAGAGAAGTAAAGGCGGCCGTGAGCTTCTGCCCAGGAAGAGCCAGAGGTCTGCCTGGAGGCTGCCATCCTCCTGCAGATAATTTGGGAGCTGAATCATCCGCATTTTTGCTGCTCCTGAGATAGGGTCAGGAATAAGTGTCCCCAGCGTGTCAGATGCGCATTTTTTGCCTGTTGACAACGGGCCGGATTAAGAAAAACATCCCAAATGACCTCTCGCACAGACATCCTTGAAGTCTGGGCCCTTGTTGCTCATCTCAATTTAGACACCTCGCGGGGATGCGCCCGGCTGCGGTTGTTTTTGCAGACAGACGGACGGACGAGTCAGATCAGTGCGTTCCTCCTGCCTCACCCCTCTGCCCTGCACTGCAAACCTGCTGCCACCTCCGTGCCCGGGCAGGGATGTGCAAGGGTGAACCCTGCTGGGCTGGGGGGTCCCCCTCTTGCGGGGTCCTTCCCTGGCTCCCCGTGCAGGCAACCCTTGAAGGAGCCGCCTGCTCTGGAGCCCAGGGGCTGCTTTGTCCTTTTCGGCAGGCATCGCCTCGAGCAGGAGGATGTTGGGTTTGCCCCGAGCAGGAGGATGTTTGGTTTGCACGCTGCGTCTCGCTCCTCCTGCCGTGGGGTCCCCGGGGAGGCAGCAGCAGAGGGGTGGGAGCGCTCGGAGCTGGTGCTGGGGTGGGATAATGAACTCGGGTGTGCAAATTGCAGAGGGATCGGGGGATGGAGCAGGCAGCTGCGTTTTTGGGGGCTGTGTGTGTGTGTGTAAGTGGGGTGGCCCCGTTTGCAGCTGGGGCTGCTGGGGTGGGGGGACAGGACACGGGGAGGGCACGGCAAGCAGGGAGCAGGTGGAGCGTGCCGCCCTGCGTGTCCCCATCCCCTCTGGCCACCGTCAGCCCTGCTCAGGTGCCTGGGTCTTCTGGGCCCCAGGGCAGCACGGGGAGGTCACCCAAACCGCGGTGTCACAGCCGGGTGCCCCGTGGCTCCCCCGGGCCACATCCACCGCGACGAGGGGCAGCTGCGCCCGGCCGGGGCTCTCCCTGCGGCCACGGATGGGAAGCAGCCATCAGAGCAGGTTAACGTGAGCTGCTGGACAAGGAACTGGGGGTGCCGGGCTCCGACCTGCCCCGTGGTGCTCGTCCCTGTCCATCTGAGCACCTGCGTGGAGCCGAGGCAGCGCGGGGCCAGCTTAACCCATCCTCTGCCGGGCAGCGACACCGGGTGCTTTGTGGCTCAGTGCTCGCATAAAGCACGCAGCAGGAGCCTGGTTGCTGCTCCCGATCCGCAGCGAGAGGCTGGGTGCTGCAGCAGGGCTGGGTGCCTGGGAGCTGCTCGCCCTGGTGCTGCAGCCTCGTGTGGTCCTGACGGTGGGGCAGCGAGCGGCTGAGTCGGGCTGGGTGCCATCCACCAGCAGCAGGAAGCCGTGCTGAGGGACCTGGGATGGGGAAGGGAGCGAAAACCGAATCAGGGCACCCCTGCAGGGTGAAAGTTGTTTGTTTTTTTGCTCCCATTTTGGAAAATACGCCTGCTCGTCGCTCAGGTTGTCGCTGGGTTTGTGCTGGGTTGTGGGAATTTCCGAGGTGCAGGGATTTTGGGGGGCTCCAGCGTTGCTGCAGGATGGAGGCAGCGCGCCCGACTGAGCCGGGGCAGAGCCTGTCCTGCAGCCCAGCTGAGTGGGATGTCGGGAGGAGTCTTTTCTCCTTCTCTCCACTTGTGCAGTGGGAAGACAACTTCCTAGCTGGAAAGTCCCGTCCTTCCCTTGCCCGTGTGTTTATTGTCACCAGAGCTCCTGGCATGTGGGGGAGAGAGCAAGCAGAGCCACCCCAGAGCAGGCAGAGCCACTGGCATCTGCTGGCCCGTGCACATCCAGGACCCTGGCAGCGCACACCAGGCCATGCCCAGGGCTCTGCAAAAAGCCACAACATCTGCGGGTCGCTGGCCAAATGCAGCTTTGTGCTTCCTCCTCCTCCTCCTCCTCCTCCTCCTCCTCCTCCTCCTCCTCCTTTTTGTGGGCACAGACGGAGCTGGGGTGTCCCTTGGTGCCATCGCCCCGCGGTGCCCAGCGCTCCAGCTCCCCCCCCCATCCCACATCTGCTCTCTCCCGGCAAACGAGTTTCATTAACGTACTAATTAGGATGTCCGTGCCACGTCCTCGGGGAGGGGCAGGGGGGCGGCGTGCCCCCCCCCCCGTGCTAACGAAGCCGCTGTCACAACAAACACGGGCGCGCACGCGCTGCCCGCCCGCGGCACCGGCCGTGCTCCCACCCCGCTCCCCGTGGCAGTGATGGATTGGGGGAGGAAGGCCTTCAGGCACGGTATTTTGAAGAGTTCGCTTTTGTTTAGGAAGGTTAAAATTTGTTTGCTCTGGCTTCTCCATCCCCTGAATTTCCTCCCCAGGCTGGAAGCCGCCGTTGCGCTCCCCGTACCCGGAGCATCGCTCTCTGGCTGCGGTTGGCTGCCCTGCTCTGGCTGCAAACGGTTTGATCCCCCAAAAGAGAAGTGTTTCAGATTTAAGACTTCTTTTTCCGATCAACCTCCCGCTTCAAAATCCCGTTTCCTTTTACAAATAGACCCAGGCTGGCTAAGCACCCCCGGACGAGTGCTGCATTTCAGCGCGAGAGCAGGCGCGCAGCCTGACAGCGGAGCGATTTTCCTGCTGCTCCGTTCCAGGGAAAAAACCCGGAGATTTGGGGCTTTGCTTTAACCCCGTTCTTTCCTCGCGCTTCCCTTTCCTGGCAGCCCTTTGCGAGGAAGGAGCAGGCGGAGCCGCGGAAGCCGGGGAAGCCGGCGGGCAGGGAAGGAGCTCCGGGAAACGCCGGGATCCATCTCCCGGCGGCGGCGGGGCTGCGGTTGCCGTAAATGACGCTGTTTGTCTGCACGGCGGCTTGCTGTGCCCGAGCAGCGTGTTCCTGCCTTGTCACGAAACAGAAGACGGGATAATTAAATTGCCCTTTTCCCAGAAAAATGTTGCTGTCTCCCGCGCGCCGGCTCCGGCAGGGAGCTGGCCGTGGCCCGCTGCCAGCCGCACGTGCCTGGCCGCGGGTGGGAGGCGTGAAAAAGTGCTGGGGAGGGGACCCGGGTGGCAATTCGGGGGTGACACAGACCTGGCTGCCTCCAAAGGGTGGGTGCAGGGTGAGCTGGCAGCTCCAGCGGTGTCTCGGGGGGGCACCTGTGCGTAATTCCCCTCCCGTAAGCAGCTCGAGGGCTGCGGGTGAGGATAATCGAGATATTCCTGCCCTTAAGCTCCTCGGGTGCTGCAGGGCTTAAAAAGAGCCCTGGCTGTCAGTGCTGGGTGCTGGAGCAGGGCTGGCTGAGCTGTGGCTTCCCCAGAAATGAGGAGAGGCTTGGGGGGGACACGGATGGGGCTGTGGGAGGGGTGTTACGGCTTTGGCAGCGCCCAGGGTCACCAAGAGATGCTCGGGAGGCAGCACAGCACAGCGGCCTCCTTCTCCCGGCTTTTCCTGCGTGCTCCCTCCCCATGGCTGCAGGGCAAACTGCTGAAACCTCTGCAACACGCTCGTGGAGACCTCGTGCAAAGCTGGAATGCGTTTGTGCTGCTTGTCAGCCGTCCTCGCCCGCTATCTTCTGCTTTCCTTTCCTCCTCCTCCAGCCTCTGCAGCGCCGAGGCCTCAGATCCATCAGCGTTATTGCTTTGCCTTCAGCTATAACCCTGCTCGTTGACTTCCCAGCGATGGCTGTCCCCAGCCTTTGTCACCCTTCCGCTCCCCTCCCGGCCTCCCCCCCTGAAATATTAACAGCACAAATCACCGGTGACAGCGGCGCGGCCGGAGCCCCTTCGCTCACACCCGGCCTCCGGAGGGAGGTGATGGAGGAGGGCTGGGATTTGCCTGGTTTTGTGCTTCTCCTCCGGGGCTGGATTTCGCTCCTGGGTCAGAGTGGAGAGGCTTAACCCCTGTTTAAAGATGGGGAGATGGAGAGGAAGATGAGCGAGGCTGGGGCTTGCTGTGCCCACTCCTCCCTGGGCGCAGGCTCCTTCCCTTTCCTCCCCGTGTCCCCCCCTGTGCCATATTTTCCCATACGGGTGGTTTTCCTCTCCCCCTTGGCCTCTCCTCCCCATGCACACCCGTGCAAAGCCACCGAGCCCCGGGCTGCGGGGACAGCAGGCGGCCCCACCGGGGTGTGCACTTTGTTGGGATTTCTCCTCTGTAGCTGCCAGGTTCACTGGCGTGAGAATGAGCTGGGGGCAGCAGATGTAAAGGAGATTCTGGGCAGCTTTCTGGGCACGCACACGTGTGCACGAACGTGGAGCTACACCGGGTCGTGGGGAGCAGAGTGCGCCCGAGCATCGCGCCCTGTGTTCAGCGGCTGCGATGGGGGCACCGTGGGTTTTGCCCCCGGTCCCTGCAGCACTGCTCGTGCTTCGTTTCTGCATGCTGAGAGCTCTGCTCGACCCACCTGCAAGGATTTGGGCAGGGACACCCCCACAGGGCTGGGGAGCCAGCACGAGGGGGCTCGGCTGGAGCTGCCCCTCGCTCTGCGCCGCCCCTCGCACCCATCAGCTCTTCGGCTCTGGGGCTGGCATCGCTCCGTGCGGGGCTGGGGGCTTCGGGTATGTGGGGCTGGGAAGGGAGCAGGGGGGGGTTTATGGCTGCGGGAGGTGGGGTGGGTGCACTCAGCTGTGTAATTCAAGGACTTCGGCTCACTAGCAGAGGTTAAAAGGGGAGCGGCGCGAGCTGGCGGGCAAATCATTACTGCTAACCTCTGCCGGGCGTGCTGCTCATTAGGCTCCCACCTGCCCACCCAGCCACCAGCCTCCTGCAGACAAACGGAGGCCGAAAACTGCTGGTGTCACAGTCAGGAGGGGAGCAGAGGAGGGAGTGTGACCGCATGGAGGGGCACTGGTGCCAAAACTGCCCAGCGAGGGGGCCGGGGGTGTCTTGGCCAGGGGATGGCTGGCTCTGGGTGAGGGTACGTGGAGTGCGTGGATGGAGAGGGCAGGGGTGGCCGCGGGGGCTTGTCGCTGCTGTCAGCAAGAGGTTTGCACCTCAGCACCTCCAATTCCTCCTCTGGAAGCTCCCCAAAGCATCCCTTGGAGCTGAAGATTGCCACAGCCTCCACGTGGTCGCTGGAGCTGTCCCGTTCCTGCAGATGCCTGGGGAACGTTAGCAGTGCCCTAAGGACACGGGCGGCAGAACAGCAGCGCTGCACCGAGGCAGCGAGCGCCCCGATGGCATCCTTTGCTTGGAAACTTTTACACCCCACCCGCTGCAGCAGCGTGCACCTCAACATCCATCCATCCCCTGGATTATAACGGGGAGCAGCCCTGGGCCAGCTGGTGACATCCCACATCCCGCAGGCACCCGGGTGGCAGTCGGTTTGTGGGGTTCCTGCATGAACTCCACCAGCCCCGTTTCTGCCCCCCGTGCCAGCCACGCTGAGACCCTGCGAGATGCTCCACGAAACCCTCCGAGGTCCCTTGGGTTGTTCTGCTCTTGGACGGGCTCCAGAGCCCGTTGAAGTCCCTGGAAGCCGCTCTCGGATGGCTCCATCGGAGTAAAGAAAGTGTTGAAATACGACGGGAAATGTTTTTCCGAGATACCTTCCCTGGCCAGAAACGGGAGGAAAACACCGATCCCAGATGAAAGGCCAGCCTTTCTCAGCTGCTTCAGCTCCCTGAGGTTCGTTTCTCCCCGAGAAGCAGCCAAAGTTTGGGCACAAAGCAGGTACCAAGAGAGCAGAGCAGCGTGGCCACGGGTGCCACCGTGTTGGGGACACCGTGCTGCGGGGGGAAAATGGGGCAGGTTTTGTTCTGCTTGCTGAACGCTCACCTTGGCGGTGTGCATGGCAGCTCATGTGCAGCCTCAGCGTTTCCCCAGGTGTAATGGGGGAAGAAGGAGGCAGATTTGGGCTGTTGGAGACCCAGCACGTCCTGGTGGGGACCACTGGGAGGGTCCCAGTGCTGGGGTGCTCTCGCTGCTCAGCCCAAGCTTCCTTTTCCAAACCCAGCTCTGATTCTGGTCTGCGCGTGTGTGAGCCCTGGTATGCCGGGGCACGGCTCAACGTGGAGGCCAATTTCCTGGCTTTGGCTTCGGGTCCTTTTTTTTTGCTCACTGCAAACATCCGTTCTGATCCCTCGGCAAGTCCATTATCGCCAGCTTAACGGGACACCCGGCGGGGCCGGCTGTGCAAACACCCCCGTGGTGGGGGAAACGCATCCAAACCAGCAGCAGCGGCCGCTCCTCGCTCCTGCCCGGCTGTGCCGCAGCCTCACCGCCGATATATGGCAGGGGCCGAGGGGTTGGAGGCACGGGGAGCATCGGGATCCCTGCTCGGGGCACCCTAGGTGGCTCCCCACATTGTTAGGGCAAGGAGGGATGGATGTGGTGTTAGGCACCACACATTTCTATCTGGTGCCTGATAGACGTGCCGTGGTAGACTTTACGCCGCAGTGCCAGTTAGGAGGGGTTGTGGGGCAGCCTTCAGCCGGGCAAGCAGGGTGGTTTAGGTGATTTAGGGCCACAAAGCCACCGACTCGTGTGGCTCCGTGGGCTGTGGCTCAGTGTGGTGCCCGGCGAGGTTTCCGATGGTGAATGTGAGGTTGGCACGGTGGGACGGGGTGCAGGATGGGTGCCCCTCTGTGCTGGCACGGGGCAGGCATCACTCCCTGCTGCTTTTGGCCTCGGCTCTTCTGTTATCCACCATCAGCTGGGGTTTGCTGGTCCCAGGAGGGTCCCCGCTGGATTCAGCGCTGCTGGGGAAGGACGAGGCGGGCAGGCAAAGCCAGCAGGGCCAGCGGCAGCGACCGCCCCGCTCACGCCCTCGGTGCTGTGCAGAGTACCTGGCGAGGGGGCCGAGCCTCCCCCTCCGAGGAGGAGGAAAAAATAATAACGTCCAAGCCAAGAAAGTCGGAGCTGCTGGGAGCGCATTTATCAGCGCGAAGAAAAAGGCTCTGTTCCCTGCCTCTCCGCAGCGGCTGTTTATCACACACACAAGGGTATGGAGAAAATGTTCCATTTGTTGGGTACAGCCATCGGCCCACACAGCGTATAAATTAAGGGCTTTTACATGCAGAGTTCCCGAAATAAAACACACACACACACACACACACACAAAAGAGAGAGGAGTTTTGTAGCGGCCCCGGCGCTCTGCCTCTCCCTCGCTGTCTCTTGCGCCCCGGCCCCGGCAAGCGCTGGCTCTCGTTCAGGAATTCCACATTATCTCAGAGCGTTTCCAGCTTCCTCAGCAGGGAACAGCTCTGCTTCTGTCTTCCTGCAGCCACATCTGGAACGTGTTACGCCAGGGTGTCAGCCGGCAGGGCCCGGCGGCTGGCATGCGCTCCCCCCGCCGCCGCTCTCGCCCTGCCCTCCCCGGAGAGCTGCGGGGCTGGCTCGTCCCTGCCTCCTCTTTAAGGGAGGTTTTGGGGGGGCTTTTGTAGCTGCAGCAGGGCTGGGGAGGAGGAGAAGTGGCTCTGGGGATCCCCGTGGTGCCCCAAAGGATGATCCGGGGGTGTTGGAGCTGCCACGAGCGGGGATGCTCTGCTGTGGTCCTCAGCTCGGCCGCCTGCGGGGAGGCAGCGGGGAGAGGAGCGAGGGCTCTCCGGTGGCTCCACGTTTTGCTTCCTGGCCTTCTTTCTGTGCTGGCAAAATCCACATCCCTGGGCTGCCACGCCGCAGGGATGCGGTGCTGTGAAAACCCAGGGGTTGAAGGAAGGAGCTCGGGGGGCTGTTTGCTGGGGTGGGGAAACCGGTGCGGTGCCACAGAGGTGCAGGCGGGTGTTGGAGAGGTGTCCCTGCGCTTGTAACGCCTGGATTTATCTCAGCAGGATTTTCTCATGTGTAATGGGGGTACCAGGGGAATAAAGGTGTTTGGACTTTAAATAAATTGAAGGAGCTTCAAGTGGCAACCCGGTGTTTTCGGGTTCCCTTGGCTCCCCAGGTGCAGGTGCGGTGCTGAGCATGGTGGGGGGCGGCGCTGGGGGCTCGGGGGCTGCTGAGCCCCTCGAAACAAAGGGCAGGGAGAAAGCTGGCGGCTTGTTTTCAGAACGGGGGTAATGACAGTGACCTGGAAGCAGGCTTGCGTGCCCTAATGAGCGGCGTGTGCGATGCACATGAGGGTCTTTAGCAGGGAGGGTTGGTGGAAGTGGTTCACCGTGCCCGCACTCGCCGCCAGCGGGAAGCGGAGGGGGTTCCCTGGAGCTGACTTTTGGCTTTTGCCGTCTTTTTTTTTTTTTTTGTGTGTGTATGTCTCTTGCTTTTAAACTGGCGGGCCTACTATTCTGGTATTTAAAATTAAAAGGGGGAAAAAAAAAAAAAAGAAAAAGAAAAAGAAAACAGGCCTTGGTTTTATAGACCCTACAGATGCATCCGGCACCAAACTGATCCCAGATGCAGCTCCACTGTCAATAGTGTTACACGAGGGATCAATCCCGTTCATTGTTTTATGTGGCCTCTACAGCATCATCAGCTAATTAAAGCTAATGGTTCCCAGAGCAGCACTGACAGCATCTGATCCTATCGGTGCGCGCAGCCGCTGCAGCTCCGCGGGGCACCCCGGGGCCGGATCCTGCTCTCCTCCAGCCCCTGCCGAAAGCCTGGCTTGGTTTTGGGGATGGGGCTGCGGGTCGATGGGGGCTGCTGTTAACAAATAGTGCTGTCTGCATGTCAGCTCTGCAGGGGCAGGAGGTCGATGGCTGCTGGTGTGATGGGGACACGGGAGGGGGACGGGGACGCGGTGGCTCCCCGTGTCTGTGGCTGCTCGATCCCGCAAGGATTTGTTGTCTGGTGGCGTGGGAGGCTGGGAGGTGGCGGAGGGGAGCACTGCAGCATCCCCAAGGGTTTGCAAGGTGCCAAAATCCCGTTGTGTGTGCCTCAGGGGAGGTGAGGTGGCCTGCTGGGCGAGCCAAGGGGCAGATACAGCGGGGTCGGTTTAACCAGGGACCGTGGACTCTGCCCTCCTGGAGACTCGGTGAAAATCAAGTGCATTCAAATGAGTATTTCTCCACCTGGATCTGCCCCATCCCTGCGGGGAAGCATCGCCCTGCCCTGCCGGCGTGCTGTGATGCTGTTACAAGGCTTCTCACTGCCCCAAAAGCATCTGGGGAAGAGGCAAGGTCCAGGCCGGGCAAAGGGCAGGGGAAGAGGGGCAGGCTCACGGCACCCTGCCCGGGGAAGCAAGTTGATAATTAAATCCTGCAGCTTTTATATGAATTCCAGGGCGCTCTCCTCGGGCTGGAGCCATCTGCGCCGCACACCCCCTGCTCTCCCCTGCCCCTTTTCCTCCCTGCAGCTGGGGATTTCTCCCTTGGCGTTGGGTGAAGGTGGTGCTGCGGGGAGCCAGGGGGAGCCGCTTGCTGCATCACCAGCGGTTTTGGGGCTCGGAAGTGCATCTGGGACCCGTTTCCACGGGTTTTGTGGGTGCAGGCAGGCGTGCGGGCGGGGAGGAACGCCTCCCCTTGCGACACGGCTGATAAATGGGGCACCGGCACCGTCTTGGCTCCCCCGTTTTGCTTGGAGCAGTTGACCTGCTAAACCCTTCCCCGTGGTGAGCAGCGTGGTTGTGAACTCGGCTATCGCTCGGCAGAAGTGCCGGGGCTCTCTGACCCGAGCCTCCGAGAGGAGGAGTGGAGTGGTTGCGAGATTATTGGTGGCAGGGACGTGAAGGGAAAGCCTTGCTCAACTGAGAGGCAGGACTGATGCTGCTTTGCTCTTTTCAAGAGTCTCTGGGTCTTTCCTGGGATTTAACATGGATAAAAGGGGAAAAAAAGGCATTGTAGGTGCCCACGGGAGTGCCCCACAGCCCAGAGCTGCGGTGGGGTGCTCCGGTACCGGGGGTCTTTTGCCCCAGAGGAGCTTTACCCGGGGGGCACCACAAATCTCTGGGTGAGATGATGTTGCCCAGAAAGTCTTTATTCCGTGCCTACAGTAGGTGAGCTGCTGAGGGTCTGTCCTTTGGGACTAGCCCCTGGTTTTGGAGCGTGAATTCCCCTCCATCTCCCCAAGACGTACGGTGAGGACAAGCCGGAGAAGGCTCCTTCCTACCACCCCTTTTTGATCCCTCACCTCCTGCATCCGCTTGCTCCGAGCTGCCTCCTAACCAGGCCGTTGCCTGAAAGCAGCGTGGGGCTTTGGGGATGTTTTGAACCCCAGGCTCGAAGGAAGCAGCAGCAAAGCTCCCCGGAGCTGCTGCCAGCTGCCAGCTGGGCGCTCAGCCCAGCTCCGGTGTCAGCGCGAGGTGCCGTTGAAAGAAGAGGAGGTGGGAAGCCCGAGACACCTGCAATTTGGTTAATAAATATTTATTCCGAGGTGACAAACGCTCTTCTGGATGAGACGGAGCTAGCAGAAGAAGGATTGCGAGGGAGTGATGACGGGGTGTGCTTTTGGAGACGGGTTTGCGGCGGGGATGTTGAAACGAGCAGCTGATGAGCCGAAGGATGTCGAAACCCGACGTCGTTTCCCGGGGTGCTGGGCTGTGACGTGGGGCGCCCAGCACGGGATGGAGAAGCTCATCCCGTGGGTAAAACCCCAGTCCTTCACTACCCGCTCCTAGGGGTACGAGGTAAAGGGGCAGGCTGGGAGCCCGGGTGGGTGCTGTGGGTGATAAAAGGGGCGAAGTCGAAGTGGTTTTTTGGGAAAGAGAAGGGGAGGAAAGGGAAGGAGGAGGAGCAGTGCCGACGGGCTGCGTGAGCTGCCCCGGGGTCTGGGGGGTGATTTATGGGGCCTGGAATGGGGACGGGGAGGGTGCCCCCGGCACCACCCAGCCCTTGCCCGCTCCTCCCAGGGAGATGGGAGATGCTGCGCTGGGTTCTCCCTGCTCCTGCGGGATGTGGGATGAGGTGGGGGTTCTGCACAAGATGGTTTCCCCACTGTGAGGCCTTCCTGGCACCGAAATCCCCCAAACCACAGCCTGCAGGCACTGCACTTCCTAAGCCAGCCTTCGGGGATACCTCGCTCAGCACCCCGAGCACCGGGGGCCACCCCTGCCCTGCTGCCACCTGCTCGCCTCTGCTGCAAAAGGGGCTCAGCGACAGCAAGGCTCAGGAAACACCCGGCCCCGGCTCCGCTCTGAGCTGCTTGGGGGATGTTTTACCCCCCCAGGAGCTCACGGAGGAGCAGGCGAGGAGCCGTGGTGCTGCTCGCCTGGGGACGGGGGTGGCAGCAGAGCCGGGGTCCCCCCCCCCACGAGGTGGTGGCGGTGGGGAGCTCGTGACCCGGGAGGTTAATCATAGAAAAGGCTGGCATCCGTTTGAGATTAGCGAGGGAAAGCTCGGTGCCCGTCTCGTCCCGGCATGTAACTTTAATGCCGAGATAATGAGCAACGATATTTATTTGTAAAAGATCCGCAGATAGCGCTGCCCGGAGCGCAGCCAGGAGCTGTCAGAGTCCCTCCCGTCCCCGCTGCTGCTCGGAGCTGTAACCCAAGAGCTCTCCTCCGATCGCTTTTCACGCTCCAGCTCCGTTAGCCGAGCGGGGCACGTGGTCCCCCGGGGACGAGGCTGAGATTTGCTGAAGCTGCCGGCGCTGGGGGCCGTGGCAGCGAGGGACGAGGCTGTGCGGGACGCCCAGAATCGTGTGGGGTTGTGAATTCGCTCTGGGGCAAAGCTCCCCGATGGGCTGAGTTCGTCTGAGTGAAAGCCTGGAGGGTGTTGGGGCCGGCTCGGAGAGTTGGGTGGCACACAGCTTTTCCCTGTGGCTGGGTCCTGTGGGGTTTGGGGATGGAGTCGGGGTCCCTTGGGCATCTGGGCTCCTTCAGACCCCCAAAGACCCCCAAAAAGGCTGCTCCTGGTTCCCCTCCTGTGCCTGTGCCGGGCTGGGTCAGTGCAGGAGGGCTGAGGGCTGCTCCCACAGACGTGCCCTCGCCTCGTGTAGCTGGCAGCGAGGCAGGCTGGGGTTGTACTTGCAGGTGGGTGTCCCTTCCTCATTAAGCCATCCCCCGGGGTAATTACTGGGTTAAGGCCTGACGAGATAACGCTTCGTTATTTGCGTGCTGTTGGGGGATTAGGAGCAGCGGGATTTCTCGGGGGGTTTAGCTCTAAGGCTGTCGGGCTGCCTGGCACGTTTGAAGGCCTTGGTGGAGGCCTGGGAGCTCTGGGGCACGGGGATGGTGCAGGTCACACCTGAGCCCGTCCCGGAGATGCTCTTAGGAAGGATTTGGGAAGCAGGAACCGAGTGAAATGCTCTTAGCCGGGCTGCCCTGGCCTGGTGAGGTCTCCTCCTCCCCGGCGCAGGCAGCGCGCGGCCGCCGAGCCGCGGGGCTGGAGCTGGCACCGGCGCGGGGAAGCAGGCGGGCTGGCCGCGGGCCAGGCCGTGCACTTGATCCAAACACAGCTGGAGCTGATCTGATGAAGTGAGAGGTTAAGAAGAGAGCATCTGTTATCTAAAGGGGACACGCAGTGGGAAACTGTAAGCTCTTTATTCTCCCCCCCCCCCCCCCCCGCCCCGCCCCGCCCTACCCCCTCGGTGCGGTGCATCATCCCGGACTTTTATTTCGTTGATTTATGAAGGAAGCCCGTGCTTCCGGGGCTGTAATGAAGTGCCACTGTGTGAGCTCGTGATAGCGGGCGAGGGATACAATGCCTCGCACATTGGCCGCCTGCTCGAGTGCTTTAGGATCTAGATAAGGCGAGGAGGGATTTTCTCCTGCCCGCCAGGGCTGGTGGCGGGGTGGGGACGTGGGGGAGCCGAGGGCCCGGGGAGGGATGCGGGAGCTGCTTGGCTCTGCAGGGACACACGAGGTCCCCAGGTCCCGTGCTGGAGTCCTACTAAGAAGGGAACTCTGTTTCCCCTTGCAGAAGGGCATTATTTTGGTGTTGCCTCTCTCCCAGATGCCCTCGTTGCCTCCCAGCCTCGTGCGGGGCGTCTGCGTGGTCCTGGAGGTGCAGAGGGGACCCCAACCCCTCGGCCGGGCTCCCTGGCTGTCACACGGTGTTGTCCCTGCACCGGGGTGTTTGTAGGGTCGATGAGGCTTGAGCATCCTTACCCTTGAAGCCACAGAGCAGTGTGCTTGGCCGTGTGCTGGTGCAGAGCCCGGGGCTGCTGGCTAGGGGGGGTCTTGTGGTGCCAAAATGCTCACAGCTCCCACACAAGGCCGTCATTTCCCAGGTTGTCATTTCCAGGCAGATGTGCAGAGAGCTTCTGGTGGCCTCCCCCTGGCGTGGTGACAACGCCAAGGGATCTGCTGACTTTCAAACGGGGAGCCTTGGGTGGGTGGAGTGGTTTGCATTGCCACCGGGCATCTCCGTGTGCCACGCGCCGTGAAGAGAGTCATCGGGGGCTCTGGTGCTCCTGGCAGCCCTGTCCCTGTCCCTGTCCCTGTCCCTGTCCCCGTCCCTGTCCTGCTGATATCTCCCGACCCCACTCATTCCTCTGCCTTCCCCCAGGGCCCAACTCTGCCCTCGGTTCTGGAGACAGCCGCTGAGCCTCCCTGCGCCCCAGCTGTGACACCCAAGCAAGCTTTTTAGGAAGAAATAATCTTCTTGTCACTCTAAGGACCGTTTTGAATACATAAACAGGATTATTCTAAGGTCTCAGTCCGTGGCTGTGGAGGAGCGAGCCCGAGATACGGAGCAGCCCAGCCTTTTGGGATGCAGCCCCGGTGCAGCCGGTGCCGCGCTGCGAGTGAGAGGAGGAGGAGGAAAGGGGCTAAAAAAAAAAACCCACCAACACCCAACCCTACGTGTAAATAAACTTAAAAATAAGAAGTGACAGAGATTATTTGCCGCTTAATGAACTAAAATGTCCAACCTCCCACTGAGCGGCAACGTTGTTTATAAACTACAGAGAGGGCTTTATTTTAATGGGCAGTAAATCTCATTCATCCCCAGCCCTGGCAGTCACAAGCGCGTGGGATTAATAGGCTCACCGAGCGAGGAGGGAGGCTCGCTGCCTCCTGGCGCTCCGGGCAGCATCTCAGCTCGGGGTTTTTAACTCCCTCGCCGGCGTTTGCTGTTCTCCTCCCTTCCTCCTCTCCTTCGTAATCCCCTTGGGTGCCGATAAAGCCGGGTTATCTGCCCAGGAAGAAAGGAGGATTCCGTCCCTGCGCCTCGGCATGTCGCATCCGCTCCCCGCTTGGTTTTGTTGATTCGCTTGGAAAATGCCCCCCCCCTCAGCCCCCTTTCGGTCCCTGGGTTGCAGCTGGAGGCCTGCCCGAGATAACCACACGCCTTCGTGCTGCTTTTTCCTAAAATAAAGCCTCCTCTCTGTAGCCTGCAGTCAGGTTTTGCTGGGGTGCCCCCATCCCGTTCCCACCCTGCTGTAAGTGGGACAGAACCGGGGTGGGTCCCTGTGCCAGGGGCAGATCCCACCGAAGACGCCCCCCCGGGGACAGTCTCCTGCCCCAGTGTCCCCCCTTCCCTTCTGATATTGTGTCCTGGGGAGGGACAATAACTTTTTGGGAGCTAAAACCACCCTGGATTGAGCCCTGGGCTCAGCTCTCTGTGTGCCATCCCTGCTGCTTTGGGGCCACTTTTGGGGCAGGTGGGAATTTTGGATATCCCTGAATTTCCCCCGGATGAATCAGGCGCCTCGAACACTCCTGCCCATAACTCACAGGGTGACGTGCTCCTAAGGCAAGAAAGAAAACAGTGAGTTATCTCTTCCAGTTTGAGCTTAATATCCATAATCTGCCATTAATCAAAGGAGGACTGTAAGATCCTTACTTAGGCCTAATCAGTGCATAATGGATTATCTACAGGAACTAATAAAAGGTAATTATCTATGCTTTGCAAGTTCCAATTACTGTACTTAGATGATCAATTAATTCTTGTAACAGTTTCACAGGTGCATTCGGTGTGACAGCCTCGTGCAGGCTCCAGGCTGAGCGCTGCGGGCGGCGAGGGCAGCGGCCACTGGGGTCGGGGCCATTTTCCAGCAGGAAAAGCGGTGCCGGCGATGCCGGGGGTGCCCAGGCCACCTCCACAAGGGACCGGGGCTGCTCCAGGTCTCAGCTTGTAGTTTTTCCTTCTCGTCTTGTGGCTGGCTACCTTCTGGACCTCACTAATCCGGCTGTGTGTTGGTGTCCCCAAAACTGCGCCGTGCTGGGGCGTGTTAGGGTGAGGCACCTGAGGTCCTCGAGCCATCTGCTGCGGGGACCTGGTGGGGACGCGGGGAATGGGTGACATCCCCCAGCCCCATGGGGCTGGGGCACAGGACTGGTCTCATGGCATGAGTGCAAGCCCTGGAGAGCCCAGAAATCCCAAGAGGCTGCAGCCCCTGGGTGCAAAAGGGGGAAAGAAAGCAAAGGGCAGGGGGGAGCAGGGCTGGGTTGGGGGAAAGGCTTCTCCCGGGAGAACCTGGGGCTGTGCAAACATCTCCGAGTCGGGGGGATCGTGCTCCCACACAGACCCAAAAGGGACCCCTGGGAACATTTCAGGTTGATTTCAACCTTTGCCAAGAGTCTCATGGCATGCAAAGGAACAGCTTGGAGCAAGAGCTCGTTTCAATACAAAGCTTCTTTCTAGAAGCAAAAAAGGTCGACATGGGATCTTCTGACAATTCCCATTGTTATTTCGCCTCTTCCCCCTAAACATGACTTTAATTCATCTGTGCGAGTCCTTTTTCTGGGAACAGCCTTGGTTTCGCTGACATTTTTGGTTAACGAGGGGAAAAGCAAACCCGCAGCAAAACAAAAACAAAACCCCAGCCCCCCCCCAGCCCTTCTCCTTACAAAGAGCAACTCCCCTCGCAGCTCTTGCGGTGACGATGTTGCGGGGCCTTTGCTTGGGGGGGGGGAAACTGAGGCACGTGGGGCGCTGAAATGTCAGACCTGAGGGCACAAAATGGTGCCAAGGAACGGGACCAGCCCCGAGTGCAGCCCAGGCAGCCCAGCGCAGCACCACCCGCGGCCCCATGCAGTCACTCCCAGCCTCTCCTCGCCCATCCTTCAGCCCTGCAGTGCGTGCTTCCCCGTGCCCAGCAGCCTCCTGGCCTCCTCCTCCACCTCTTGTGCTGTTGCTTTCCAAGTCCTGGTCCTGCAGCAGGGATCGGTTCCCTCCGTGCTGCTGCACGGTGCTGCCACACACCGCACCAAGCCGCTGCCAGGGCTGCCGCCGCCTCCTTCGCTGCCTTTTGTTCCTCTTTCTCTCTTTTTTTTCATCTTCCCAAGCAAGCCGCCACAGGCTCCTTCAAGCATTCCCCCGCAGATTATTCCCCTGTAACGCGACGACAATGCTGAAACTCCCGTTGCCCCATCCCAGCCTCCCTTTCTCCTTTTGGCTCCGCTTCTGGATTGTAAGGCCCAGGTCTGGGCACGTCGATCCCCGCCAAAAAGGTGTTTTCATGCCTTTGATTCCACCCGCGGCCGGATCCTGGGGGCTGTGCAGATGGGAGGCACTGCCCGCGGGCACGGCGCACGCTGCGGGACCTGGGCGCAGGAGGGCAGGCACACTGAGGGGGCTGCAGGACCCCAAATCCAGCCCCTTGTATGCTTGCAGTGAGCAGAGTTGCTGCAGGACCCCAAATCCAGCCCTGTGTGATGGTTGCAGTGAGCAGAGTTGCTGCAGGACCCCGAATCCATCCCCATGTCTGGCTGCAGTGAGCAGCCCTGGGGACACTCATGCCATCAGGCAGCGGTTAGCGTTAATGAACCTAATCCTTCAGATTGCCCTAATCGTAGGAGCTGGTTGGTAAAATAACGACTAAAAAAAAAAAAAAAAACAACGAAAAGAGGCTGATCCACCCTATTTGACGGGATTTGCCACATTTGCAAAATTGCCCAAGTCTCATGGGGTCAACAGGTGTGGAAGGAGACCGATGCAGAGCACGTTCACAAATTGGGAGCACATTTACGAATTGTGAGCACATTTACAAATTACAGAGCACGTTTTACAAGTGCCACACTCGGTAACGCAGAATCGCTGCTCGATGGGTGCCCGGCAGTGGGCAAAGCCCCAGACCTGTGTGTCCGGGTTGGGAATTGTGTGGTTTGGCAAAGCCTGGCTCGGCAAGGGTCGCATGCAGACAGACACACCTTACGGACGGCCTTTGTGGTTGTTTGCTTGCTTTGTTTGAAAAGTGAAACCCAAGCCTCTTCCCTGTGGTTAGATCCTCCCAGCTAAGCGACTTGGAGCTTACAGAAGTTGCTGGAGGAAGAGAAAGGACGCTGGACGCAGCGTAAAGCGAGAGCAACCGCCCTCACCGCAGCGCTTTCCGACCTTTGTTAACAAAACCCTCGGCGCTCTCCGGTTGCTTCGGACTCGTTTTCCACCACAGTTCTTTTCCAAGCCAACATCGCCGGGTGTATTCCTGCTGCTTGTTATTTAAACAGTGCCGGAGGTGCGCCCAGCGCCGTGCAAACACAGGGGAAGGAGAGGGCCTTCCCCGGAGGAGATCTCATTATAATTCGGAGGGTTTCAGGAGGAGGAATTAAGGCTGAGGTGCAAGAGGGGAGCTGCAGAGGTCGGTGTGAGAGCAGCAAGGCAAAAGGACCGGCTTTGAACGAGCCTTTGGAGAGGTCCCCACACGGTCCTTTGGCTGGCACGGGGGGGTGTCGGTCTTCAGCGAGGTGGGTGACAGGAGGAGCGTTGGCCCTGCCACAGCAGATTAAGGCAGCGCTCCTTCAAACGCCGCCGTCTGCCTCTGACACCGGCGAGGACCAAAGGCTTCGATATGAAAAGGGAAAAACAATCAAGGACTTGTGCCACCCGGTAATGCACTGACCCAATTGTGCACTGCTGTGTAAGGGGAGAGAAATTCCTTCCTGACCCTTGTGCTCATCAGTCTATGCCCTGAAGCATGAGATTTGATTTTCTTTATCTGGCTTTCCGTAATTGCAGATGTCGTGTTTGGTACTCCCTGTATCCCACCCCTCGGAAATGGCATCTGCTACATTTAACTCAATGGACCTTTCCCTCGGGGAGCTGGATCCTGCCTCCTTTTCTGGGCAGCGCCTGGGAGGAGGGCAGGGGACCTGCTCCCACCGGGCTTTTCCCCCTGCTACGTTTCCCTGGTGGCTGCTGGCTGCTCAGCTGGGGAGGACAAGTGTCCCCCCATCACCAGTGGGCTCTCCCCATTGCCACCAGCCTTGGGAAGGCTTTGTTCCCACCCACAGAAAGGATTTGGAGGGCTTTAATGGATGTACAGCTATTTCTGAGAGTCACGTGGAGTTGTTGTTGGTGCTCCCTTGGAGAGAGAATTGGGCAGAGAATCTGTTTTTTTTGGTTCATTTTTCCCCAGCTCTCCAACGCCAGCAGTGAGGGTCATCCAGCCTCATCTCACCTGCCTTTCTGCCGGAGTGGTTTGGGATTGAGAAGGGGACGGGGAGGGGGTGCAGAGCCCCGTGCAGCCCCCACCGACCCGCGTCGATCGCGCGCCTCTCGGTCCTGCCCGCGCCGGGGCGCGCGGCTCGCCGGCCTCGCCGAAAGAGTTAACGGCGCTCACCCCTCGGAGCTCGGGGAAGTGGAATTAGTCACGGCCTTCAGGAAAAGTGCTAGGCAGGTTATAAAAATGACTGATGAGCGCGAATCAATAATGGAGGTAGTGTTTTCTGGGAACACCAGGCGCGAACGGAAAAGCACATCAGCCCGGGTGGCGCGCGCCGTGGCGTGCCGGGCTGAGCACACCTGGAAGGCGTCCCTGTCCCTGTCCCTGTCCCCATCCCTGTCCCTGTCCCTGTCCTCCTGCACCTGGCTTCACATGCCTGTGACTCTCCAGGGGATAACAGAGGGTGGTAGTGATGGCAAAGCAGGGCCCTGGGGAAGCGGGGTGTTTGGTTCACGTTCAGGGTGGCGTTTCCGCAGCACTGCAGCAGCTTTGGAGGCCACGTTTCCTTTTCCAAAGTGGCATTTCTGGGAAGGAAATGGCCTTCTAATTAGATGGCTTGAAAATCTTTGCCGTTGCTTGTTACAAATGCATTAATCAGCCCATACTGAAAGAACGGCAGAGCAAAACAGACACTGTTATTATTATTTATTATTTAGATGTGGATGATTAATCCCTTCCTAGTCTGGACCATGTTCAGAAGGCAACTTACGTCCCAGCGCTGGTTCTCTGAGCAAACCGACTTTTTCTTTCAGTGACGGTCATTCGTTGAACCCAATTAAAAGTTGCAAAAAAGCCTTCTCTGCAGCTTTCCTACAGGTGGGAGCAACAGCCCACTCGGCACGAGTTTGTAGGCAGCGCAGGCTGCAGCCTTGCATTGGCCCCATGCAGCTGGGTGGGCTTGTGCAGCCCCTTTGCTCTGGCAGCTGGAGCTCCCGTGGGTGTTTCTCCTTGCTGTGCACTGACAGAAATCCCTGGGGGCGCAGAGAACAAGCACCCATCAGGTACAACGCTGGCAGCATTCACCTGGCAGAGCGTGGTGCTGGCAGTGGCTTGGGAGGAGCAGTGCTGTGTCTGCTTGGCATCCCGGGGCTGGTGGCTTTCCCAGCGTGGGAGCACATTTCTGTTAATGCGAGCTTCCCAAATTGGCCTTCCAAATGTCCTGGATGCCAGGTGATCTCCAGGCACCGTGGCCAGGCGTCCTGCTCCCTCGTTTTGGATGTGGTTTTGTTCTGAGACGATGCCTGGTGCGGGTACTCCGTGGCTGGCATCGCAGCTGCGTGGCTTGGCCCTGCTGGACGTGGTGCCAGCACCGTGCACGGCTGTGAAAACACAGGCACAGATCCCTCCGGGGTCTTTACATCTTATTTTTGCAATACCAGCAGGTTGTGGGAGCGTGCGAGGACCCATTCCTGTGCCGTGGGAGCAGGCTGCAGGCTCTGCTTTCGCTGCTGTGTTTGCCTAGCCATTTTGCCACCTCTACATGGACGCAGGCTTCAGGTGCCCCTCACGTCTCCAGATCCCTCTTCGGGTGTGCCAGGCGCTGTCCGTCACGGCAGGCAGCCCTCCAGGCCCTCGGGAGAGCCAGCTCTTGGAGAGCGGGTGCAAGAGGTTAATGGAGGACGAGGGTGATGGATACGTGGCGAGAGCTCATCGGGGAGAATCGCATTCCTTTGAGGAAATCGATAATCTGGGCTGCTTATGTTGCTAATTTTCAGCAGGTCATCTTCATCACGCCTGCTGGCTCGGGTTGTGCGAGCGGGGCCCTGCCGGGCAGCTGGAGGTGGAGGTTTGAGCTGCGTATTGCCCGTGTTACCCAAATACAGCCGGAATTAGCAGGGCTGGTCTGAGACATTTGCTCTTCTTCCTCCCTCGTCGGGTGGCCTTATGGCATGGGTAGGAATCTTCCTGAGCCCTCCGTGGTATAAAATGCAGCAAAATGGCAAATCCTACAGCACAATCCCAAAAGCACCCGAATTAGAAGCTCCAACTCCAAATGCTCTGAGAATTTGGTAAAACACTTCAAAAAAAAAAAAAAAAAGAGAGGCCAAACCAACACCAGCCCCACACCCCAACCCCTCATTGCTGTCAGCTGAGGTTGCACCAAGTGACAAGCGTGGTGCTGTGGCTGGTGGCAGGCACAGGGACCCATCCCTTGGGCTGTCCCATTTGGTTTAAAACCTGGAAGAATTTAAATTGTTGTGGAAGGGATGCTCCAGCTGCAGGCACCTCTGGCAGCCTTTTATTCAGCATCCCTGGCTTCGCTTTCACCGCACTGAAGAAGTTTGCATTTTTTTTTTGCGGTTTTTCTCCATGTTTTCCCTTCGTTGCGAGTGGAAAAAGCAGGGCACACGCCACGTGGGTTGGAAGTGCCACCGGTGCAGCCTCCCCGTTTCCCACCCCTCGCTACGAGGACTCTGTGTGGGGAACATTCTGGGGTGCCGCGGCTCCGGCCCCCAGCGCAGCCCCTCCGCCGCCACCTTCTTGGGTCCCTGCTGGCGCCACGTCCCCGAGCAGGCGGTGGCACGGCTCCAGCCTCGGCGCTAACGAGAGGGCTCCCAGTGGAAGTTAATCATTTGCCATCCCGAACGGTGCCGGGGTTTGTGTGAATCCCTCGCTCCCGCAGATGCGTTGTTCTGTGCTCGCCCGGCGCGCTCTCGCCGAAAGCTGCTACACAAAATGTTTTGCAACAAAAACCCCAAACCACATGAAAGTGCTTGAGTTTCACATTTCATTATAACCCCGAATTCAGGTTTGCCAAGAGTTTCAGTGCTTTTACGAACCTTTCCCATGAACCTCCAGCAAAGGCTGCCGCTTAACCTGGTTTTGATGAAGAACCAGGTGCGACCCCGCCGCTTTTCAACAAGTTTCGAGGTTGGTGCAATCCCAGAGCTCGGACCCAAAATCCAATAGGGTTTGCGCGGAGGCCTGCGTGCCCCCTGGGAAAGCCAAGCAGCGCACACCTGGGCGCAAGCTGCAGTTCCCCATGGGCATGGGGCCACCGGTGCTCGCTGGGCAGTGCGCCCCGAGCCGTGGCACCCAGTGGGTGCTGCTGGGGACCCTGCAGGCATCGCGTGCGCTGGGCTGTGGGTTGGACACGTGTCACAGCGTGGCCACCAAAGCAGCTGCCATCCCTCGGTGAGTGCTGGTGCTTTGCACGTGGATGGGGCTGGAGCACGGTCCCACATTTGCGGTGCCTTGGTCACCGCCGCGGCTGCTTCGCTTTGGAGGAGCTGGGGATGGGCCCAGGCTTTATTTTGGGAACAATTCTGCAAAAATCAGGGGTGTGCAAGAAGTTTGAGAGCCAAAAAGCCGTGCCGGTGCCGGGCAGGGTGGGAATTGGGCTCTTTCTGAGGGCCTGGCGCGCGGCGAGCCCAGCCTGGGGATCGTGCGTATTATTGCATCCACACGCGCGTTGCTTTTTCGGCAGCGCCGGCTTTTCCTTTCTCCAGCAATTTCCTGAAATAACGTTAGGGAAATGTGAAAATCTTGAACTTTTGAACCTCCCCGGAGGACGGCGCGCAGGGGGTGGGTGGTGGCGGCAGGAGGAGGGGACGCCGGCCTGCTGGCTGCCGTTTATTTTGGCTACGGGGCCTGGGGGTGTGCAAGAGGGGGGGTGGCTCGCCGACCCCCAGCCCCACGGAGGAGCCGGCTCAGCGCTGCCCCTTATTAATGGTCTCTCTTCGGTGGGTCGCGGAGGCGAGGAAGCCAGAGGAAGTTTTCTTTTGCTCGCAGATGCCGGGGAGCAGAGGGGGGGTGCCCGGGCTGGGTGGCGAGGGCAGGGGGTGACACGCGGGGTGATGGATGGGACCTGGCTTTTCGGGCAGGCTCTGGGCGCGGGGAGCTCTTGCCACTGAGGGAGAGCGAGAGGGGAAAAAGGGGCGGGTGGGGGGGTGGGAGGGGGGGGATACGGTGCGCCTGGAAAGTACTTTTCCCTCTGATGAACTTCAGAGGCGCATAAATCACTGCCAGGCTGCAGCTGCGAAGCATGTGACGCTGGCAAATTAATGGGGCTTCGGAAAACCGCCGCGCCGCCGCGCTCCCCTCCGCGCCTCTTAAAGGAGCAGCCGGCAGCCAGGCGTGGGAATGGGGCCGGCTGCTGGGTGCTGGGGGCTGGGGCTGGGTGCTGGGGGTTTGGGGTTGGGAGCTGGGGATGGAGGATAGAGGATGGAGGTGGGCGTTGGGTGCTGGGGCTGGGTGACCCTTGGGCTTTTTTGCGCAGCGGGGACCCACGGAGGATGGAGACGCGTGGTGGGGGATCCCCAGGGCGTGCCAAAATCTTACAGTGGCTGGGGTGTGTGGGGTTTGCAGTTGAGGTGGGCATCGTGCTGGGGCTCAACGCTGGGTTGCTGGGTGCTGTAGCAGAGGATCCAGAAGCATCTTCCCCATGGTGGCATCGAGAGGCCACCACCACCTACCAGGGCCGGGCACCTGCGCCCCCAAGGCGCAGCCATCCCATGCAGGCCTTGCAGGCAAACTGCTGTGGGGCAGGAGGGCAGCCAGAGGCTCCCAAGAGCTACAGGGCCAGTACCCGAGCCCCAGCGTGCTGCCTGCCCCCCTCACCAGCTCCCTCCTCTTCCTCGCTCCCCCTCTGCACAGCAGCGGAGGAAGAGGAGAGGAACCCAGCGCTGCAACTTCTGCCCAGAGCCGCTGGCACGCAAGAGGGGGAGGGAGCCCAGCCACCAGCAGAACAGCTAAAAATTACTGAATACTTCCCTAATATAATTAGGTTTCCATGCAAGCAATTGCCTTAATTGCCAGAGGGCCGTGGCACGGGGTGGGGGAGCCAGCCCGGGCTCACGCTTCCTCACCCAGCACCCTGGTGCTGCGCTCGGGCCGGACCCAGCACCTCCTGGGGGTTTCCCAGGAAGGCTGGGGTGAGGATTTGGCCCACACCGAGTCTCTTTTTGTCGGGGGTCTCTTTTTGTTCTGCCTCTGCAGCTCGGAGGCTGCCTGGGCACGCTGCGGTTTCAGTCAGTGTTTGTTTTCCAACTGCTGTTGGAGCAAGGAGAGTTAGGCAGGCAGGAAGGGAAGGAAAAAAAAAAACACACCCTGAGCCCTCTGTGTGATT
Source organism: Aythya ferina (assembly GCF_964211825.1). NCBI lineage: Eukaryota > Metazoa > Chordata > Aves > Anseriformes > Anatidae > Aythya > Aythya ferina. Next base: position 5,862,424 of record NC_140318.1, read on the forward strand.
TACGTGGTAAAGGAGATAAGTGGGGATTTAAAGAGAAGGGGATCTATAATGGAGATGGGCGTGTAACGTGAGCGCGGATCCAAACAGAGATCGTAATCAGACGTGCTAGGAGAAGCTGAGGTTATTAATGAAACGTCTCGGCTCTTGGTCAGCTCAAGGGGAACAGCCTCGCCGGGCTGCTGCCTCCCTGCCCGGGCTCAGGGTGCTCGGGATGGGAACCAAGAGCGGGGTTAGAGACGGAGAGGAAGCGTGTGAAGGAAGCGCCTGTTTTTATGGCGGCGGTGCGATTGTCTCCTCCGTAACCGGCCCCAGAAGCTGGGCGCTGGCAGAGCGGCTGATGACCCTGGAGGAAGGGCCCTCCCCAGCCTTCCTCACGTCCCCCCTCCTCCTCTCCTGCCCCTTGGGTGCGGCCGCTGCTCCTCGGCTCTGGGCAGTTTACACCGCGCGCGGCACTGGGTGGAAACGCGGAGCAGCCTCAGCCACCTCCAGCCCTGTGTCCGTCCGTCTGTCCATCAGGGCAGGGAGTGCAGCTCGCTGTATTTTTGGTGGGGCTGTCCCACGGTGATGTATGGCACGCTGCGTGGCCTGCAAAGTGCCCAATTCCCCAAGTGGCACCACGAGGGATGCACACCAGCACGGGGCATTCCCCGTGCGCTCTTCCACTCGTCCCCTTTTAGCTGCCTCCATTGGGGTATCTTCATCCATCGGGGTTCCTGGGCCACGAGGACGATGCTGGCAGTGCCCAAGGGGTTAACGTGGGGCTGCTCTGCAGCTCCGGCATGGAAAGGCTCTGGCTTGACACGAAGAGAGAAATTTTTGAAGGGTTATTCCCCTTCCCAGGCCCTGGCTGTTATCTGCGGGCTGACAAAACGCCTGGAACGCAGAGACCCGCTGGACATTGACCTGGCTGCGCTGAGCTCAATTAGCCAGGGCTATCTGATTGGCCTGGACGCAGCCTAATTAGTTTTGGATTGGAACCAGGAATTCAAACCCAAACGCCGCTCGCAGGCAGAGCATCCTACGCTGCGACCCGCCTCGGGGAAAAGGCTTCCCGGGGCCTCTTCCCTGCCCTGGGAAGGGGGAGCCACCCCCAGATGTCCATCTATCCATCCATCCCTCCTGCCAGCCTCAGGGCTGGCACTTGGAGAGGAAAACCTCGGGGTGGGGACGAGGCTCCCCTCCTGCCCAGCACTTGCTGCTGAGCCCCGGGGGGGGCCACGTAAGCCCGGCAGCAGCTTTTTGCTCCGGAGGCGCAGCGCGCGCTGCCTGGCGGCCGGCAGGAACTCGGAGGCGAGCTGGCTCTGGCAGCTGCCGTCCCTATCTCCTCTGGCGCCTTCCTGCAGCACGTAGGCACCCAGTTCTCAGGCTCCTTCCCCCAGACCTCCAGCAGCAGGGGATGAAGCGGGTGGCACGGCCCCGAGGCGTTGGGCTGGCTGCGCACAGCGCTCTGCGTGCCGCTGGAGCTGGCACGGTGGGACAGGGCAGCAGCTCGAGCACCCCAGGACCCGTGGCTCGCCTCGGGTTTCCAGCTTTGCGCACTCAATGGTGGTGGGGAAGGACCCCCAGGGCTCTCTTCTCCAGCCTGGCAGGACGGGAGGGGGACACTTCTGCAAGGAGAGCTGGAGAACGGTGTCCCCAGGGGCTGCCCGCGTGGTTCCCGGCCTCGCCATCACCTGCTGCAATCCAATCCAGTTCCCCCACCGCGGAAAACCAGTTAGAGCCTCCTGGAAAACCAGTTAGCAGCGTCGCCTCTCCTTGCCCACGGCACAGCCGGCGGCAGGGCCGTGTTGGGGCGTTAGGCTCCCAGCTGCACGCCGGCAGCAAGGTGCCAGCCAGGCTGGATCAATTAGAGCCCGTTATGCCAACAAAGGACTGTAATTATCTCCGATCGGGATTAATGCACGGGGCTGTGTAACACAAGCCGGCTGGACACCGCTCTGCGGGCCGTATTTGCTGGGAGCTGGCCACAGGCTTGGGGTTTTTAGGTTTTTTAGGGTTTGGCTCATGCCAGATGTCCCGCAGGGAGGATCCCCAGAGGTGCCCGGCCGCACTGCTAAAGGGTTAAGGCTGTGCGGGGCGCGGGTGCTCGGGTTGCCCCTGGAGCAGCCTCACCCCTGTAAGTGATCTGTTTGCAGGAGGGGAGGGTGCGTGCCGAGCCCAGGGCTGGGCATGGGGAGCTGGGGAGAGCTGGGCTAGCTTTGCCTTCGGTTTGTAGGATCAGGCCAGGGGCGCAAACCCGCCTTGGGCTCCGTGGGAGCCGGGCAGCACCAGCAGCATCCTCCCCTTCAGCTGACGTCCAAAAGCAGGGTGCTCTCCATCCAAGAGCCCCCTCAACCAGAGCTCTCAGCCTGGCTGCGTCATGCTCTTTTTCCTCCTTTTCTCCCTTCACTTTGGAGAGGAGGATTTGGGGTTTGGAGCAGGGGCTCCCCCCCAGAGAACGGAGGCAGGCCAAGGGCTGCTTGCTCTGTCACCCATCTCCTCTCCATGCACCAGGGGAGCTGGGGGGACAGAGGGGACAGAGGTGATGCCCAGCACATGCCAGGCACACAGCTTGTTGTTGTGGGCCCCGGGAGGTTCAGCAGGGGACAAAACTTCTCCTTTTCTCTGCCGGAATGAGCCTAATGCTTTCAAGCTCCCCTTGCATCTCTCTCTGGATCCTGCTTGGTTTTTCATAGCTCAGAGCGTAGCACCCCCTCAAGGACAATTAGATCACTTCCAATTTGCCCGTAAGCCCATAAAACTGCAATTGAATGTAATTAAAAGGCCATAATGAGCTCCAGCAACCTGCGGGACCACTGCGCGTTCGCTCTCACCGTGCTCCTTTCGGAGAACGGGACAAAGTCGGGGGGGACGCGAAGGTCAGCGTGTGCCGGGGAGGGTGAGGATGAGGATGAGGATGAGGATGAGGATGAGGATGAGGATGAGGATGAGGATGAGGATAAGGATGAGGATGAGGATGGCTCCTTGGCCAGCAGGGCCCTGGTTGGGACGGGCAGAAGGGGAGCACCCCTGTGCCACCGCGTGCCCGTGCTGGTGATACCCATCGGGGAGGGCAGGGGGCTGCAGGGTCCCCGGGTGCAGCTCTCCATCCTCACCAGAGTTTCTTCCCCCCTTTGGCAGCTTTTGCTGCCATTCTGGCTGCACCGATGGGGCAGGGGATGGTAACAGCCATGGGGGCTCAGCCCTTGCGCTTCGGTGCTGACGTCTGGGTCCCCAAAGCTCCTTTTCGGGGGTGCCAGAGCCTTCCTGTGGCATTTTTGGGCAGCGAGCTGGGTCCTGGCCGGCTCCTGCGCCCCAGAGCTCGTAGGGCTGCCTCTCCCTGCGAGGGCACGAGCTCCAAGGAGCCGCCACGCCGAGTCCTCCAGCAAAGCCCCGGCAGCCCCGCTGCCTTCCCGGTGCCCTGGGCAGTCGGCACTTCGCTGCCCCTTCTCACCGCCTGGCCCTGCAGCGGGTTCCCAGGCAGTAAATTAGGGGCGCTGACAGCGGCACAGAGCGCATTGTGAGCGCGGGGACGGCGGCGCTGGCCCTCCGGGGCTGAAACAGGAGCCTGCAATTTCTCAGGGCTGTTGTGACATCTTTGCACAAGCGTGTGATTGAGTCACATTTGCTTTCTCAGCAGAATCCCTTGTTTGCCTGGGTGCACCCCTCCTTCCCTCCCCCTCCGCCCCCTTCCCAGGCTCGGGCAGAGCCCGCAGCCCGCTGCACCCACCCCGTCCCCCCCCCACAGTTCCCCCCTTTTCCCTTTCCAGCCGGGGACCCCTCACACTTTCCATCTGGCACGTTCTCCTGCTTGCTCACGCTTCCTGCTTTCGCCTCCTCCACCCACGGCACCCGCGGAGGAGGGCGCAGAGGCTGCCCCGTGTGTGTCAGGGAGCTGGGGGGGGGATGCGAACCGAAATAAATTTGAGGGGCTGCCACGGGTCCCCGCGAGTGGCGGGGGCCGGGGGCGCAGCGGGCAGGAAGCCGGGGAGGGCTCGTGCCGGAGGAAGAGGCGTTGGTAAGCGTTTCCTCCGGTGACACGGCGGCTCGCGGGGAGAGCTGCTTCTGGAAAATTCCTCTCCGAGTCCTCCCCCCCCTCGGAGATGGGGACGGCCCCCGCGGGGCTCGTGGCTGGGCCGGTGGCTGCGGGAGCCAGGCTGCGCTCTGGCGGGGGCTCTCCGTGGGTTTTTAAGGCAAAAAAAAAAAAAAAAAAAGAAGGCAAAAAAAAAAAAAAGGTGTAAAATGAGCCCTGCTGAGGACGAGGTGAGGATGCTTGGGCAGTCCAGGGGGGGCTCCAGCAGAAAACGGGGTGCGAGCGGGGTGAGCATCTCCCAGCACGGCCCCCGTGGGGCTGCAGGGTGGGCTACCAAAAGCTGTGAGCGTTGGCGAGCCCTCGCTCACCCCCAGGGAGGTGGGAGGGGAAGGGCTGATGTGTCCGCAGGGCAGAGGAGAGGATTAATGGGATGGAGATGGAGTGGTTCTGCCTCGGAGAGCCCCAGCCCCCTGCTCGCTGCGGCCCACGGTGGGATCCTTCCTTGTGGCTTTCGGTGGGAGGTCGGGGCTGGAGTGTGGCTTTGAGGTTGTAGTTTGGTCAAAGTGAAAGCCTGCAGCGAGGAGGAACCCACCCGGAGCAGAGAGAGGCCGAAACCGAGCTGCTCACCCCCGGGGGAAAGCACCGAGGGCGGCTGCGGAACCGCGCCGGGACCCCAGGGCGCAGAGGCCAGCCGTGATTTCCTTACACCCGCCAGAAAAAAAAAACACATCTCCGTGTGCTCTCCTGCGTGGAGACGTAGAGAAGGCCTAGAAAGAAATAGATTCAAGTGACTTTTTGGTGAAGCCACACAGTTCCAGTAGCCAGAGCCTTACAGAAACGCTCCGCACTGGTAGTGGGATGCACGTGGCAGCAAAGTTTGGGAAGGAGTTGGGGAAACCAGGCAGCTGCGTCTTCTGGTGCCTTGGGATATCCTTCTGCCGTGTGCCTGGGGGGTGGTGGAAGGGGTTGGTTTCCTCTCCTGGCTGGGCGAAGTGCCTGGGGCTGGCCCCAGGGCATCTCCAGAGCGTTCCCACGTCCAGCCCTGTTGGGATTTGTAGGGGCTGCGCTCTTGCTCCGTCCCTCTGCACGGCTGAGTGAGCTGCTGAGAGTTTCCCTAGGTGCAAAACCACGGGGTGTTTCGTGCTGTGGGCGTCTCTTGTCCTTCCTGGCTGGCTTCTCCTTCTTGCAAGCTCCGAGCCGAGGTCGCAGAGCTGCAGGGCAGGTGGCCCAAAGGTGCCCTGGCCTTGGTGCCTGGGGAACATCGCGGGATGGGGCTGATCCTGGGGAGCAGCAGGCTCAGGGCGGGCAGGGACGTGGCCATTCCCAGCCACACTGGTGTAAATTCAGAACAAACTTCAGAGCGTGGGCCAGGGGCTGTTTGAAATCTTGTGCCGTAAACACTGCTCCTTCCCTCTTCGGGAGCACCGTCCCTTTTGGGGACAAAAGCGAGGATCTGACCTCTTGTGGTCGCTGCTTTCCCATGGCAGTTTTCAGGTGAAAACTGGGGTCAATCGGCTGCTGCCCAAACACCTCCACGGCCGAGGTTCCTGGGGTGGGAGGCACAAGGAAATCTCTGCACGGCTTTTCAGGAATGAGGGCAGACGGGGCAGGGATTTCACTGCCGAGTGCGTTCAGGGAAACTCGCCACCCGCAGAGGCACCAGAAGAAGGAACAGCACTCGGCACGGTGCATTTCCTCGCGGGTTCCCGTGCCTTTCTTTGGCTGTCGGGGCTTTGCACCTGGCCGGCCCCAGCACCAGGGAGGAGGTTTCCAAAAACCTGGTCCCTGCTGCTGGTCCCTCGCCCCTCTCCGAGCGCGGCCCCGCAGCGCCCAGGGCTGCGCTGCGGAAGGGAGCGGCCGCCCAAATTTAGAATTTCCTGCTGTGCAATACCCAGAATTGATCTTCTTGCTGATTAAGGAGGAAGAGGTGCTGAGAAAAAAAAAAATAAAAATAAAAAAAATAAAAATAGCGGAAGCCCGGGGGGTGTGGGCGCCTTTCTGAATCTCAGCCGGCCTCAGCTGGGGCTCTCCCCCAGCCACAGCCACGGGGCCCCGCTCGGGCACATGCCTGGCTCTGGCGCCTCGGCCACAGAGAAATGTGGCTTCTTCTCCTCTGGGTAACTCAAAGACACAGCTTTGAGCTTCCCCTCTGCCAGGGGCAGAGCGCCCAGCTTCTGCCTCAGCACCGGGGATAGGCTAGAAAAGGTTTTCCAGCAGAGCTGGGTCACTGTAGTTTTACTGGCAAAGCCTCTTAGGCAGAAACGGAGATTATAGGGGCGAAAGCTGCTGCTGGTACAGTTCATTCTGGTCCAAAGGAGCTATCCTGGGAAAAAAAAAATCCCCCCTGTGCTGTTGTAATTGTTTCTGCTGCGGGACGTTTTGTGGGCTGGGGGGGTTCAAATCGCCTCTCTCCTGGAGGCTGCAAAGCTCCCGGGCTGTTTAAGACGGCGGAGCAGCGGCGCTGCGATGAGACACATGGCGCCGGGGGGGGAAATGCAAGAGGAAAGCTCTGCAGGGAGCAGCAAACACGGTCCCGGGGGCTGAAACCTGCCCGTGGGGGCTGCATGGGGAACAAGGAAATTTGGGCTTTGTGCTCGTGGCCCCAGGCACGCCAGGGGGATGGAAGATAGCGGAGAAGCTGCGGAGGGATGCGCCGTGCTCCAGGCTGCTCCGAGCGGCCGGGGCCGCGGGATGGGAACGGGGACAAATGTTTTTGGGAGATTTTTCCTTGCCGTATTGGAAATTAATAATAGCGAAGGAGCGCTGCCTGGCGCCGAGCCAGGAAGATGGAAAAAAAAAATAAAATAATAAATTACAGGGGAGGTTGATTGAGCAGCCGAGATGCTAGTCTGGGTCTTGCCGTCCCCGGGATCTATTCCGGGCTTTGGCTCCGGTTTCCCTCGTGACCTTGGGGAAGGTCGCGGACGCCGTGCCCCGCTGGTGCCGGCCGGGTGCCTCCTCGGCCTCAGCCTCCTGCTGCTCCTGCAGAAATGGGTGTCAAGGAGCGGGCCGGAGGCTTTCTTGTGCCTCGGTTTCCCCACCCGAGAAGCAGGGGTGGTGGCACCCAGAAGCGGTGTTGTGGAGGGCTGCGGCGAGCACCCTGCTGGCCAAAACCAGGGTCAGGCTCCTGGTCTCGAGGCCGGATCGCTCCCTGCAGAGGCTGGAGCTGAAATAATTCCTCGGCCAGAGCTGAAGGAAGTTCCTCGGCCGTGGAGGAGAGCTGAGAGCGCACACACGGCTCCGTGACCCCACTGCTGTCAGTGGAGCGCGTGGGCTGCCCCGAAGGTCTTCTTCTTTGGGAAAATTCCCCTCCGAATTCTGTGGCTCGCGGGTTCGTCGTTCGGAGAAGGAAAAGAGCTTCCCTGCAAATTCCTCAGCTGCTGAGCAGCGCTCGGTTCTGATCTCCCAACTGCCATGGGGCATCTTGTAAGATATATAGAGGTCGTTGTGTTTAAACAAAGGCCGCACAGAGAAAATAGCTGCAATTTATGGGTGCGGCAGGAGGGGAAATGCTTAGGGAACTTTTTTTTTTTTTTTTTTTTTGTATTTAGAAACAGGCACGGAGTTTATTTTGGTCAAGAGATAGTCACACACAGCAGCTTCAAACAGCAAAACTCCGCAAGGAAAGTGGAAAGCCTCGCGCTGCTCAAGCCAAAATGGCACCGGGGAAAAAAACCTTCCCCGGTTTGCTCCAGAGACCTTCAACCTAGGTGGATTTTTACTTGAGTTTGTTGAGATGAAGGATAGTTCCTCAGCCTGGTTGCCGGGATTTTAGCATCCTAGGAAGGAGTCCTGCGTGGAAGTGCAGCTGCTAGCTGCGGGGTGCTCGGAGCCGTGTCTCTCTCTGGTTTTCCTCCAGCCGGGTGCACACACGAGGGCTTCTCCGTGGCGTGTGAGGTTCCTCCTCCCCGCCTCTCCTCGTGGTTTTTTTTTTTTTGCTGCCTGGCCGTGTTTCTCCACGCCAGCCATCAGCAGCACACCCAGTTCCTCAGTGGGTGCCGGGGAATGCGCCTGCTTGCCTGGGGAAGCGCGTAAACAGGATGGGTGCAGGGGGCCGGGCAGGGGGCGCGGGCTGGGGAGCTGCTCCCCGCTCCTGCTCCGGGGGACCTGATTTCGGGAGAGGTGCCGGGACAGCGGCTGAGGCCCCGCACGTGCTTTGCTTTCTGATGTGCTCGAGTAGGCACGGGCTGGTCGCCAGTAACCCGCCCCTGACCTCGCCTGCTTCACTGCCTGAGATATTGAGGAGATGGGAAAGGCACGGCCGTGGGGCGCTTCCTTTCCCCTGCTGCCAGGTCAAGTGCCTGCTTCCTCCGTGCACCTTTGGGGCCGGGGACCCGGCGCATCCATCCTCAGATTCATCCCAGGGCATCTCCAGCCCTGTCCATCGCCTCGCTCCACAGCTTCTGGTGTTGGTGTGGCTCCTCCGGAGCAAGGCTGGCGGGGTCCCCATGCCCAGATGCACAAATAAATTTCACCCATTCCCCTCTGCCCCCTGGGAGCGAAGCACAGGAGCGCAGCCCGCATCCCGGGTCCCCGGAGTACTTGGTGGTGCCAAGCCCTGCTCCGAGCCCTATAAAAAAAAAACAAAAGGCAGAGAAGTGGGGAGCATGGTCCCGGTGTGCTAAACCTCGGGACCAGACCCCGAAACCTGGAGGAATTTCCCGGGGTTCCTGGTGCGCCGCACGCACGTCATCCTGCCGCGGGTGACGCGAGGGCCGGCGGTTATCTTCTATCAACATCCTGCCAGAGCCCACGTGAGGCCAGGCCCCTGGGGACCGCGGGCCCTGTCCGTGGGGACGTGTGCCAGGGCGGTGGCACCGGGCTGGGTGCTGAGTCTGGCCACGTGGCCCCTCTGCCTGGCCGAGATGGGACGGGACACGCGTGCAGAGCTGGATGCGTCGCCGCTTTGGGGCTAATCCCCATTTTTTTGCATCCCCATCACCTTGGGGAGCCCGTTTCTGGCGTTTATCTGGGAGTTTTAGGAATTACCCACGCAGGGAGCAAGCCTCTCTCCTGGCACGTGGCGTCTGTGATGCTTACAAGGGAGGAAGGCAAACGGGGTCCTGCTGGGGGGGGCTGTGCCATGCGGGGGGCCGTGCGCCTTGGGGGGCTCGGTGCCGGGGCAGCACGGCTCCAAGTGGCAGTGCCCCGAGCAGGGGCAGCCCTCGGGGGTCTCTCATGCCCGAATCCCCAGCAGCAGCTCCCTGTGAGCAAACCAACCCCTCACCCAGCTGCCTGCCCCTCTCTGGCTGCATGTTTGCAGGGCAGCCTGGGAGGTCCTGGGGGGTCCCACGGCCCCACCGCTCACTGCCCGTCCACCCCCCTGCGCCCTCCCCGGGGGGCCACGAGCCTGCCCCCTTCCTCGCCCAGGATTGTTTTGCAGGCAGCGTGACAGGATGAGGAGGAAATGTGCCAGGAACGGCTCCGTGTCTCCTCTCCAGAGAGAATCGGGTGGCTATTTTTAAATGCCCCCCCCCCCCTTCCTGCCCCCCCGTCCTCCTGCTCCCCTGGGACGGCCGAGCCGGTCGGACGCAGAAACCCAACCAGCCTCTGCCGTGCAAACCCCCCCGGCACCACCACCCCTGGTTTTTGGGGTGCTGCTGGGGTCCCTGCTGTCCCGTGCCTCGAGCAGCCCCGTTAGATCCGATTTGGGGTGTATTGTGGGGTGGGAGGGGGGCGCCCCATTCCTGGGGGCCATGCTGCCTCCAGGCAGAGGCTAGGGCTGGGTACAGAGGGTGAAGGGAGAGGAAGGCAGTGACGACCGTGTCTGGAGGCTCTCTGTGTTGAATTTGGGGTCGTGCAGCAGCAGGGGGGTTGGGAAGCAGGGCAGAAGGAGTTTGGGGGTGTCGGGAAGCAGCTGGGGCTCGCTGAGGGCAGAGCCTGCGCCGGGCTGGAGACTGAAACCCCGCTGTCTTCCTCTCTTGCAGATTTCTCAAACCAAGTCAATTCCACGTCCCTGAACTCCCCCACCAGCCGGGGCCCCATGGCCACCCCCTCCCTCCACCCGTCCATCGGGCCGGGCATCGGCTCCTCGCTGGGCTCCCCGGGTCAGCTCCACTCGCCCATCAGCACCCTGAGCTCGCCCATCAACGGCATGGGGCCCCCCTTCTCCGTCATCAGCTCCCCCATGGGCCCGCACTCGATGTCCGTCCCCTCCACGCCCAGCCTGGGATTCGGTACCAGCAGCCCGCAGGTAAAGGGGAAGGGGATGGGGACGTGGCCGCTGCTCCGTTATAGGGGCAAGGACACAGCCGGGGAGGGGTGGGGGGGATGATCCTGGCCCCGTTGTGCTGCCCAAGCGAGCACGGGGAGCAAAACCCCCTCGCAGACATCCTCGGAGAGGCGGGCAGGCGCCGAAGGGTGGCGAAAAGCAGAAGCCCAAGGGGGAAATGAAGCCGGGGCACCCTGCTGCTCCGGCAGGGTTTGGGGACCGCGGGGGCGCAGGGCTGGAGAGCATCCACCCATCCGTCAGCTGCCATCGCCTGGCCCCCCCCGCTCCTAGATGGGAGTGAAACGGGAGCAGGGACTGCCCCTGGGTCTCCTGGGGATGGGCTGAGCTCAGGCAGAGGGGCTGGAGCCCCCCTTGGCACTGCCCTGTCCCCTCCCCGGGACCCCGCACGTCCCCTCTTGGTCCCCGGTCCCGGAGGCACGCACCGGGGGGCTCCCCTGCTTGCTGCCCCTCCTGCCCCTCACAGAGGGAGGAACCGGTGTTGGTTGGCTGAAGATTATGTAAAAAAAACAAAAAAAAAACAACCTCCAACGGGGGAGAGATAAGCTCTTTTTAAAAATAGCAGGATCGGGGCGAGCTGGCCAGCCCCCGCCACCTGTTGCTGGCTGCTCGCACGTTATATGTTTAGTAAAAGGGCAGATTAAGGAATTGGCTGCCACCTGCCACTCACTGCTGGGTTATTTATTCCGAGCCCTCGCCGGGAGTCGAGCACCTGCCGGCACCTTTATTTTTAAATCTGGGCCTGATTGCTTTCCAGCAAGAAGGGGTTTTTTCTGCCCGGGGCCGGGGAGGGACGCGCTGTGCCGGCGGTGTCAGCCAGCCCCGGGACCACCCCACACCGCAGGGAGGTGGCTGTAGGGTTCCCCCATGCCGGATCCAGCCCCTGACCCCATAAATTTGTGGGGAGCTGCCCCTGCCCGGAGCAGAGCCAAGGGGCAGGGTGGCAGTGCCGCCTCCCATCCCGTGACCGAGGGAAGGGGGAACTGAAACGGCTCCTGGGAAGGGGCAGCGAGAGCCAAAGGGGCCGGGAGAGCATCAAAAGGGTGGGGAAGGAGCGGGGAAGGGGGGGAGGAAGGGGGTGACGCGGCCCCGGCTTCGATTGAAGGGCACGGGGTGGTTTAGGGGTGGAGGGGCCGGAGGAACCGAAATAAAACCCAGCGGCGGGGTGACAAAAGGGGAAGCGAGAGCGCGGTCGGGTGGTGCCGGGGAGCATCCCCGAGCCCAGCCGCGGACGTGTCTGAGGTGGTTTTTCCTCGAGGAGGTTTCCAACCCGCTGGCTCCTGCCGGCTGTCCCCTGTCTGGGCGCCTCAGGGCCCTGGCAGCGGGCTGGGGCCTACCTGGGCCCGTGGAGGAGGAAGAGGAGGAGGAGGAGGAGGAGGAGGAAGGGGGTAATGAGGCGTGCGGCCCCAGCCGCCGGGTGGGGCCGGCCCTGATGGAAGGAGCTCGGTGTCAGCTGGTGGGTGCCACTTGCCATCAGGCCATGCCTCGTTGCCTCGCGGGAGGCAGCGGAGCAGAAGGGCAACGGGGACGCTGAGGCCTCTTCAGCCTCTTCCCCAGCTCCTGCCGGCATCGGGGTGGGAGGGGAGCCCTCAGCTCCCCAAAATTTGGGCTGGAAGGAGCCGTCAGCTCCCCAGATTCGGGCCACTGTCCCTCTCTGTTTCATCCCACGCCATGGGGCTCCTCCGGCCCCGCACAAGACGTCAGCCTTGACCCCGAGCATCCCCTCCCCGCCTGGGAGCTCGCAGAGCCTCCAAACGCAGCCCAGCAGCCAGGATGCCCTACAAGGGGGTCCCCAGCACCCAGGGACCCCTCGCTGCTCCCCAGGGGGGAAATTTGGGGAGCTGGGTGCTTGCACGGAGCCGGGCACGTGCCGGCAGAAAGCCCCGGGGCGCTTTGCAGCGGGGAGCAAAGCCCCAGCCCGACCAGGAGGCTGTTTACTGGGATTTAACACATCTTTAAGACCTCTTAAAGTTTCTGGGAAAACAATAATAATAATTAAAAAAAAAAAAAAAAGTATTTTCAGTAAGAGATGACAGGGAGGGGCTTCCCACGCTGGATGTTTCTTCCTCTCCCTCCTGCTCTGCTGCTCGCAGCCAGCAGCAGCCCGGGGACGAGCAGGGAGAGGCCAGGAGCAGGATCAGGCTTCTGCAGGGCTGCTCCCTGCCTTGGCACAGGGCTCTTTGTAAATCCAGGGGGGCTGCAGAAAGAGTAGGGTGTTGTTTTTTTTGTTTTTTTTGGAAGAGGAAGCCTCCGAAAAGGAGGTTGCCAGTGGAACAGAGGGGACAGGATTCGGTCCCCGGCGCAATGAACTAAAAAGGGAAAGGAGAGGAGCCGAGGAGTCCCAGCGCACGGGGCTGCCACGTCATTCGGGAAGCGGAGCAGCAGTTCCCCTGGGTCCCCGGCTGCCTCGCAGGGCTGGAGCCATCCTGCCCGGGGAAGGGGGAGCAGAAACTCGGGGCCGGGGCCGTGCGGGCTCCCCGCGGCACGTGCTGCCGGCTCCGCGCCAGCCGCGAGGGGAAGGAGCGGGGCCGGCGCCGGGGCGGCGTGGGAACCCCACAGAACACGTGGGAACCCCGCAGCACACGTGGGGCTTCTGGCGAAACCCAGGCGGGTGCTGCAAGAGGAACCCAGGACTTCTCCTCCCAGCCCGGGGCTGACTCAGCCCCGGCGGGCGTCGTGCTGATGCCCAGGGGGGCGGTGGCACCCCCGAGGGCTGGGGTAGGGGCAAGGTGATGCTCTCTCCACGTCTCGTTTTGCTGGACACCCCCCCAGAGGGATGCTCGGATGGGCTCGGTGGGCTGCTGGGGCTGGGGGATGTGGTGGAGGATGGTTTATCTTCAGCTGAAATCCTCTGCCCCGGCTGCGGCGGCGGGTGACAGCGCAGCACCTGGCAAATGGCTCTGTTCCCCAAAAAGTGCTCCAGGGAGCGTTGCTCGAGCCAGTGACCCCAAAACCGTGGAGGGACGTGCCGCTGCAGTGCCTCTGCAGGTAGCTCGTGCCTTTCTCCTTGGTGTTGTCAGGCCCCAAAGGGCGATGCTCCCGGCCCCCTCCCTGCCCCATCGTGGTGGAACCGAATGGCCCCGAGCAGCTGAGAGCCAGGAGCGCGGCTCCGGGTCCCGCTGCCTTTGGTTTCCTCATCTGTCATGGGCAGGGCAGGAGAGGAAAACCCTTCACATTTCTCCAGGGGGGGTTTGCCTCGCTCCGCTCTGCGGTTATTAGTCAGCTGCCTGCCAAATATTCCCCACCAGCCTGGAGACTTGAAAGGCAGAGGAGCGGCTGCGCTCGTCTCGTTGACGGATCGCGAGCCCTGGGACTTCCCTGAATTAATTTGTGACAAGTGCAATTGCCGAGCGTCTCTATTAAGGGAGGAGAGAGACAACAAGGCGAAGCACAAATCCTGCGGATCCCACCTGGATTTAGTACTTGGCAGGGCTGGGGGCTCTGCTGCAGTCCTTGGCACCGCTCCTCACTGCTGTCTGGAGCTGAACAAGCCTGGCTCTGTGCACCCCAGGGACACGTTTAACCCCCCCCAGGGCCGGGCAGGGGACCCTGCTGTGTCCCTGGCCCCTCTCGATGGGGCTGAGCAGGGAGGGCCTCGTGGCAGCGGCACGGAGCAGCGTGCAGCAAGGTCTTTCTGGTGACATGGTGCATAAAATCCGCTCGACCTCCTGACGCAAAGAAAACCCCCGAGGCTGTGAAGGCGCGGACGGCTGCTGCGATGAGGCCGCCAGCTTGTAACTCGGAGGCTGGGGCTGTAATTCCGTCCTCTCACACTTTCCCTTCATGCCTCAGCGGGCTGTGAGGGGCGTGCAGCCGTGGGCAGAGGCACGGATGGCAGAGCTGGTGTGGATCAGCCCCAGCTGCACAGGTTGCTGTGATACCGCCACGGGTCCCCCTTCCATCTCCGTGCCTCAGTTTCCCCCTGTGTTTGGGGGGATCACGGGGCCCTGCCTGTGATATAAAGCAGGAATCCTCGCCAGCACCCATGTCCCGGCTGCTGCTTTTAATTCTCCTCCTCCTTCCCTGCCTGTTGGGCTCGGCAAGGTCGGGATGGGAGCCCGGAGGGCTGCAGAGTGCCGAGCGGTGTCCCACGCCTGCCAGCTCTGCAAAGCCAGGCCCCGCTGCAGCTGGGATCTATTTATTTGCTGCGGAGCTTTCCTTGGGAGAGAGAATGCTAAAAGGAGATCTATAAATTGCCGAGCGAAAGCGCTCGTGTCCTGGCCTTTGTCATCCCTGCAAGCGCTCGCTCCCACGAGCCGTCGCTGCCAAGCATCCTCCCTGCCCTTTACACCAGGGGGTGGGCTGGGGAGCACGAGGAGATGCGGGCTGTCCCGTGGTGCTGGGCAGCACAGAAGGAGCCCAGCCTCACGTTAATCCATGCCGGAGCATCTCCCATGGGGCTGGTGCTGGGAGCAGGACCCGGTGTCCCCCTGCCACCAGCTCCGAGCCAGGGCAGCAGACGAGCCCCTGGGCTTTGGTCTCTGGTCTCAGGTGCCCAAATCCTCTTGGCTCAGCGCTGCGGATGTGGGTTTTAAACTGTGGTGCTCCCCGTTTGAGGGTTGTCCCCTACTCCAAACGTAGCCCCCACATCCCGCCTGCTCCCTGCTGAGTGCCCTGCTTTTGTCTCGACAGCTCAACTCGCCCATGAACCCCGTCAGCAGCTCCGAAGACATCAAGCCCCCCCTGGGGCTCAACGGGGTCCTCAAAGTGCCAGCACATCCCTCAGGAACGATGGCCTCCTTCACCAAGCACATATGTGCCATCTGCGGGGACAGGTCTTCAGGTACGGCTGGTCCCTGTGCTGGGTGCTGCTGCCCTGCACGAGCACAGCGAGGCTTTGCATCGTGGCCAGGGACAAAAAAAAAAACTATACAAAAGCCTCCCCAGGCTGTCTGCTCTCAGGCGGGCGCTGTCACGAGCCAGGTGAGATGTGCTCGCCGCGGCTCTTTGACCTCTCCCATTCTTCATCATGCCCTGACGGTAAGGAGAGAAGTAAACAATTTGTCCGGCTCCTCGGAGGAGTGAATCCCCCAGGTCACAGCTTAGCCAGCGGTGTTTTATCCTCGGCCCTAAGCAGTGCTGCCCCTCTGAAGGCCGGGCATTAGCTGAGCGTCCCTCTCTCTGCATCCTTTGATCCGTAGCTGGTCTCATCACATAGCACCAGATAAAAAGATGTGCTTCGCATGGAGCCTCTCCACTCATGGGAGATAAAGATGTGCTAATTCCCTTTATTCTCATGCTATTTTAAAAGCTTTCTGCTCTGTAAGTGCCTTGGCGTCTGGGTTTGGAGGTCCTTGGGGACCCCTCCTTGCTGTGTCGGGCTCGGCGGCTGGAGGGGGGCGCGTGGCGGAGCGGCCTGAGCCTCGTGTGCGGCGTGGGGTGCCCAGGGAGAGCGGGGGGACAGGGACGTGCCCCCATTTTTTGCTGTGCTGCATCTCCCTTGGTTTCATTCCGAAATGGTGGGGGCTTTTTCTGGCTTTCTTGGATGCTCTGGAAGTCAAGTGAAGGCAAAGCCGCTGCCCTTCAGCTCATGGTCACCGTGCCAAGAAGCCTCGGCTTCCTCCGGGCACTGCCCTGGGCAGAGCTGCGGGTTCCTGGGGCATCTTTATGCCCCTGGGACCCTCGGTGCATCCCCTAACCCAAGCCCTGTCCCCATTGCAGGTAAACATTACGGGGTGTACAGCTGCGAGGGCTGCAAAGGCTTCTTCAAGCGCACGGTGCGGAAGGACCTGACCTACACGTGCCGCGACAACAAGGACTGCTTGATCGACAAGCGCCAGCGCAACCGCTGCCAGTACTGCCGCTACCAGAAGTGTCTTGCCATGGGGATGAAGCGAGAAGGTAAGGCAGGGAGAGCCTGGCCTGGGCACCCAAGGGTGCCGTGTGTCCTGCAGGCACCTGTCCTTCCTCGGGAGGCTCCGGCACGCTGCCGGGGAGCTCGCTCTCCTCATTTTGGGGTTATTTTATGGTAGAAAATGCACCAAAAGCTTTCCTTTCCCACCTTTCCTTTCCCTGTAGAGAGGTGAGAAAGCTGCTGGGGCACGTTTTGGGGGACAAACCTGGCTTTGCCTTTCCATCCCATGCAGCCCGGGATGCTGAGCCCTGCAAACCCCGAGCTGGGCAGGGGACATTGCGCAAAGACTGTGCTGCTGCCTCGGAGAGGCTCCCGCAGCTGGTGCGTCCCAGCGGCTCGCTGTTTATCTTTCACACCTCTCACGGGGTGGCTGTTGGGGTGAGGGGAGTTATCGCCCTGCTCGGCTGCCTGCGGACACGGCCTCGGCTCAGGGCTCCGCTGCCCTAACCCAGAAAAATTCCCTAGCAGTAGCGATACTGTTTTTTTTTTTTTTCTTTTTCTTTTTCTTCCTGAGAGGATAAAGGAAATTCAGTCTTGTAAAAAGATCTCCCCTACCCTTACTGGAATGTAAATGTAGGATCTGAAACTCCCTGGCAGGGCTTCTTTTCAATGCTCTTTTTAAATGCTGACTGCACCTCTTTCAAACTGCTGGCAGAATAGGCTTTTAGCAGAGGCGATGTGAAAATGACCCCTCGGTGCTGCTCAGGTCTCCGGTGCCTTCTCCCCTTACATCTCCCGAGCACCCTGGCCTGGGGCAGGCGGGCAGAGCCCTTCCTCTGCAGGCTGCAGCGAGTGGTGCTCCTGATGTGTCCTTTTGGAGAGCTCTTGGTCTTGTCCCGGGCACGAAATGCACCCCTGCTCTCCCTGGCCCCATGGAGTTTCATCCTTCAGAGCTCAAAATTGTGGCTTTCTGCCCCAAACAGCGATGGGTTGTGCACGGGGAGGTGGCTCTGCCAGGTGTGGCTGTGGGCAGACACCTCATTTGGTGGAGCAGCGTGGTTTGAGGGGGTGGACACGTTGCTTTTGTTAGGAACACGATGCACAGCGGGTACCTCCGAGAGACACCCCTGGGTGGAGTTTGAGGTGCTCCCGGCTCCCTCCCCGCCGTCACCCCCAGCAAATATTCATTGGAGAGGGGATTTCTCCGTGGCAAACTTCTCCTTGGAGAAGAAAACTGGTGCACACAAGGTGCAGCCCACTCAGACCCCCAGGACACACATCCAGGAGAAGCGCACGGAGACGAGCGGCTGCACGGCAGGGCTGCGGGCAGGCTGTGGGGCAGGGGAAAGGCAAAACCCTACAGACAGATCCACCCGGGCAGAGCCCGTGGCCGTTTGTGATCCTGCTCATCTCCTTCCCCTCGGCTCGCCTGCACTGATCTCCTGCCATCGGGCACCTGCCTCGTGCCTACCGTTAGCGGGGATTGCATGGGCAGCACCATTAAAATTATAGCCCTATTAATTAATTTCTAAGTGGCGGTGGAATTCCCCGGGGAGCGCGTACAGTAGGAGGACTCTATTAATTCATCTTGATTAACATTATCACAATGAATACCGAATGAATTCGTAACGATCAGCCAATTATTTAAAAAGTGTGACAGATGGGAGCTTCGGAACTCCACGAGGGCGCTCAGGCGGCGCGGGCTGGTCTGCTGCCGGTGCTGCACGAGGAGAGCTCTGGAGAAGGGGAAAATCCCGCTGTGTTGGCAGCCAGCAGGTGTTTGGGGTAAAAACCCCGTGTAGGGAAAGCTGGGATAGCTGCCCCGGTCCCCAGATAAAGATCTCTCCTGTTACAAGCCTGGCAGCTCAGCGCCTCCTGCCAGGTTTGGAGATGTCCCAGGGCTGGTTTCAGACCTGAAAGAGAGAAGTTGGAGCTTGCTGAGCTTTGGTTTCGAGAAGCTCCCGGATTTCACGTGGGATTACCCACCTGATGTGCCAGCAGAGTATCTCCTTCCCCTTGCATCCATCCCAGCTCACTGCTGTCCTGCAGGGCCATCCAGGAGCCTTGTCCTCACGGCAGCCCTGCCGTCTCCACGCCGCCTCTCTTTTGGGGAGCAGCTTTGGGCTAAATCCCGCACGGTAATTCCTTTTGCCCAAATGCTCGCTTAACAACAAAGCTGGCTTTTTATCCTCTCGTGTAAACTGTTCCATCTTTTAAGTAACAGCCGGGGTAATGGGCCTCATTTCCTTAAAAAATATCTCGCTCTGGAGACCTAATTTATAGCTACATAAACGCATACCAGACTCCTGCTGGGAAAGTCTCTCTCCTGTAGCCCAAAGGTATTTGGATGTCGTGGAAGTGCAGTAAAACCCTCCAAACTAAGGGCTAAGCGCTCCGGTGAAGAACTAAAACACATCCTGTGTGGCAGCGGGCGCTGCTGTGAGCTGCAGAGCCACACTGGGAAGATGAAGGCTGCAGGGCTTGCCCAAAAACCCGGTGCAAGGAGGGTTAAAAGGCTCCTCACGTAGCTGATGGGTTGGCTTTGAGCTCCCAGCACCCGGGGGGCTCCAGGTGCTTGTGCCAAGGGCAGGCAGACCCTAACCTTGTGCTCCAGGGGGGGATCCCTGCAATTCCAGGGGGAATCCCAGGGCAGGGGAAGCAACGTGGCTGCAGTGGAGGGAGCTCGGGATGTGCTCCTGGAAGGACAGGGCGCTGCTTCTGTGCCGGGAGGCTTTGCTTTTCCAGCCAGGTCTGGGGGATATTGGCTTCGAGGGGTGCAAGCCTGCAGAAGTGGAGGATTCCTCCTAGAGTGTGCACCTCCGGCTGCTCCCCGTTAAGGGAAGGGTGGGATGGATGCTGGTAGATGCTGATGCTGCCCGAGCCTCGTGGGTTCCGAGGTACTGAGGCGGTGATAAATAAGTGACTGGGAGAATTTTTCCCCTGTGAATTACTGCCAGCTGTGCGAGCCTTTGGTTTTTGCACTCTGTCTCCCACCGAATACCGGATAGTCAACAGAAGTGAGATTACCATCAGGGATCTTGACTAATGCAGGGATTATTGCTGTGGGGGTGGCTGTTTGCATCCAGAAGGCCAACTCGCTGCTTGATCTGTTCCTGATTAGGGTCTGAGGTGGGTCTCGGTTAGCAGAACAGCTTTGGAGGCTCTGCGCATCAGCAGCCGTCTATTTTAAGGGAAAAAAACGGAAAGTGCCGTTGAGCTGGGGAGGAGGAGGTCTTGCGAAGAGACGGGAGTAAACACCCAGGGTCTTGGGATAATGGCAACTTGCGTGCAGGGCTGTTAGCTGGGGTTAGCTTCGGAGCTGAGCGGGGTCACCCGAGCCTGCAAACCCCCTGGCCCCGTGTTAACAGCGTTAGCAGTGCTGTTTTCTCCTGCAGTGGGGTCCCAGCCCCGTATCACCAGCACCAGGAGCAGGAAGCAGCAGCGAGGAGCCCTTTCCCATGCTCCCGCAGCAGCTCGCAGCGAGCCCCCGTTGGGAACGGCACAGCCCGGCCCCCTCCGCCCCCGCCGCTCCTTCCCTTTCCCGGGCAGCCCGCGGCTCTCCGCTCGCCCTGCTGAGACCGAGGCCGACCAGGGTGGCTGGCTAGTGGTGAATCTCCGCCAAGAAGCCGTGTGAGTGACCCCCAAAGCCACGACGTGGCGGTGGTGGCCTCCAGCAGCCTCCAAGGCGCGATGCCGCAGCGCTCGGACGTCCCTCGCTGGCTCCAGGACCCCGTTACCCCGAGCTCCTGCAGGGCCGAGGGTCTTAACCCGGGGTGGGCTCCCTGCTCAGCCCTGCAGGAAGTTTTGTGCCTGCAGAACCTCAGCACCTCTCCTGGGAGCTGCCCCCATCACCCACTCAGTCCTGAGGGACCCAAGTGTCCTCCCGTGTTGGCCAAGAGTCACTCAGAGCTCACTGATGTGTGCCCAAACCCCCCCCCCCCGCTGCATCTCTGCAGCCCCCGCACCTCCAGCCCCAGCTCCCGGAGCATCCTCGGGGCAAAAAGGAGCGAGAGGAGTCTGGGGAAAAAGAGCAGGAATTCGGGTCTCCTGCCTGCCCTTCCAAGCGAACGCAAAAGCAGGCAAGTGGCCATACCCCAGCGAAGGGGCAGAGTTCAAGAGCGCAGTTATTTTTAGTAGTAATTTTGGAATGGAAAATGCTTTTCGGCTTAATGAGCTTGTTTCTTATATCCTTTTAAAGAGCTGCTCTTTAAAGCAGCTGGTTAAAGGATGCTGTTGTGTTTCTTTTTTTTTTTTTTTTTTCGTTGTTGTTGTTTTGAAGGATACTTGGAAGGTTGAGAAAAAGGGTTTGGTTTCTGATTTTCTCTCCCTGCTTTGGCAGTGTTATACTTTGCCGTGCCCAGGTTGTGAGAGTGAAGTGACCTGCTCCTTTTAGCTTTTGTTTTCCAAAGCCCTTCCCTGTGCAGGCTGACTGCGTGCGAATATCTCAATCCACTCTTTAACACTCCATTTCCCTGACATCACATTTCTTAGCATCACGGCAGCATTTTGCCTCTCTTAGCAATACCAAACACCATATCCGAGTGAAAGCGCCGCCGTTTATTTCCCGTACCGCAGCTTTTGAGCTTGTTCACCATAAAAAGCTGCGTCTGGGAGACAAGGGAGGCACAGCCACACGAAGGTGAGGCAGAAGGAACACGGTCAGAATTGGTTTCCCCAGCCGTGGCGGCGCTTTCCATATAAACAGGTACCTCAGGCGTAAGCGCTTCAAGATGCCTCTGATGCACGGCTGAGATGCAGCTTCATAAAAAGGCAGCAGAGCCCAATAAATTCCACCGCCGGTGAAACGGAAATCCCCAATAACCCTCCCCCCAGCACTTCATAAATAAAGCAGCCACCCACTTGTAGGCTCGGGGAAAACAGAGCAGGTTTGGGTCTTGGAGGCCACCGGAGCCTCCGGGCTCTCCAAGAGGAGAGCGGCGAGTCGGGGCACCCCGCTGGCAGGATGGCACCTGAGGCAGCGGGATCAGGTCTTCTGAAAGGCAGAGGGTTGTGTGGGGAGGCCACCCTCATCCCCCAGTGCTCCAGTGAGGCTGGTCTGGGCACAAGAGGCCTCAGCTGCCCGTCTGTGAAATGGGCGCAGCCGCGTGCCCCGAGAACCTTGAGCCTCCTGGGGATGGGGCCGGGGCTGAAAATCTGCCTGGGTCCCTGAAATCTGCCTGGGCTGGAGTGGTCTGGAAAGGGGCATCAGCCCCGTGTGCCTCTTCTGCTGTCATCTGCCGTGGTTTTTGCACTGCCCAGGGATGAGGTCGAGTGCTGGTGCCTGCCCTCCGTGTGCCACTCGCCGGATCCGTCCCCCAGAGAAAGACCCATTCAGTCACGTCCTGGTGGGAGTGAATTATTCTTCCCCCTCGTCCCCTGAGAAAAGGAACAAAGCCCAGCCAGTCGCCCATGTTATTGTTCCTGGAAGGAGGGGTGTTTGTCTCAGACACAAGCTCTCCTCTCTCTCGAGGCAGGCTGATTACAAGCTGATGGAGCCTGCAGCTCTCTGCGAGCAGACAAGCACGCCGCTGACCCCACGGCTGATGGGGGCACCTCGGCACTGCCTTGGTGCAAAGCCCCATTCCCTCTGTGCCTCTGGCTTCCTGCATTAAAATCCCTCGAGTGCAGAAGCTTGGGGGTCCCGAGCACGGGGACAGCAGGTCGGGGTACCCGTGGCTTTGGTCCAGAGCCCACGGGTCTGAGCACTTCAGCAAAACGCTGCTGAATCAGCGTCGGAGACACCAAGTTGGTTTTCTGCTTGCATCTCTCACCAGGCTTTAGAAGCAGAGCTTGCATTTGAAATCTTTCTCTTTCTTCAAGCTAATTAGGCTGCAGATCACAGCATCGGGTTTCTCTCCGCCAGCCAGAAGCTTGAAAAGGAAAGAAACCTTCTGCCCGAGGATTGGGGTCCCGGGGTGTTCGCACGGCTCTGAGAGCAGGGGTTTGGTGACAGGGGCATGAGGCTTGGGGAGCAGTGACAGCAGCTGGGGTGCAGTTTTCCTCGTCGCTGCAGCGGGTGGAATTTGCATTATTTTCATGTCAGCTCTTGGTCCTGGGCAGCTGAGGTTCTTCTGCAAGCCACGGGATGAGGCATTTTGGTTCTTTCAGAGGGAGAAGCCACCGAGAGGTGGTCTTAGCGCA
This sequence comes from Aythya ferina, assembly GCF_964211825.1. Taxonomy (NCBI): domain Eukaryota; kingdom Metazoa; phylum Chordata; class Aves; order Anseriformes; family Anatidae; genus Aythya; species Aythya ferina. Next base: position 5,884,600 of record NC_140318.1, read on the forward strand.
CGTATATTGCTGTACCGCGGCCTGGGGAAGTGCAGGCGGGCTTGGGATCTCGAGATGAGAAGTGACAGCAAGCAGCCTCGGGCAAGAAGAAGCCAAATGAAGCGGAATAACATGAGCGCCTCTTCATCAGGTGCCATGGCAAACACAGGCTTCTGTCCTTGGCTCGGCTCAGACATAGCTGGAGGAGGCGCGGCCGCCTCCGAGAGCACCCCGACTGCAGCATCTTTTTTCTCCTCAAGTGCATTGCAGGTTTTAAATGCTTCCCTTCTGTTAGGAAAATCAGACTAAAAAAAAACAAAAAACCAAACCTCTCAACCATGCGAGTCTCCTTGAAGACAAATAAAAGCATCGGCACGGCCGTCAGCACAGAAGAGACTGCAGAAGCTGGTCTCTGAAAACACAGCACGTTGGACGGGGTGGTGCAACAACAGCTTGGCCCTGCTCTGGGGACAAACATGCCCTGCTGTGCCACCCTAAATACAGAAATTGGCGTTGGTGGGACCTGCATGGTGCTAAAAGCGTGCAGCCAAGGTGGTGAGGGCAGCAGGGGATGAGGACACGGCTGCATCCATTGCAGACAAGCCCTGCGGTCTGTCCTGAGCACTCTGTCCATGCCAAGAGGGGCTCGGTGCTCCCTGTCGAGGCTGTAATAATGTGGTGGGAGACGGGAGAGCCTGGCCAGCGGGGAGGTGTTGCCAGCCCCTTACCTCGTTGCCAGCAGAAAAGAGCAAAAGAGCCCGGCCGCGGTTTGGAAAGGTCCTTGTGGGTCACGCAGTCAAGTGCCTGGTTAATGCAGGGTTCTTTAGCCCTCTTCTCAAGGTGCTCCTGAGCAGCAGCTGGATTCTCCTTACCCCCAGCTAAGCACAAAGTTGCAGCCTGGAGGGGGAAATGGATGCTGAAGGAGAGGAGGGAGCCAGCAGCGCCAGGTGCCCTGAATCACCGCGCTGCGCAGCCTGTCCTTGCTGCTCCTGTCTCCCTACCACGTGGGAGACAGGAGGGAGAAGCATCTTGGGGCCTCTCCACGGTTGAGAATACTTCTTTTTTCTTAAATATATGTTGATTGTGTCACCAGGGAGAATTCGGGTTGGAGGAGCCGGTCACAGACCCCCTCTAGTTTTTTGGTTTTAACCTCATAAAACCCCGTGAGCTTACAATGCCCATGAGAGGAAGGGACAGAAATCCAGCAGAAGTACCGAGAACCCGACGATATAATGACCTTTCTAAATTTTACTGTGTTACAGGGATGGAGCACCATCCATCCCGGCCCCCAAGACTTCTGGCAAGCCGAGCAGAACAAGGTATTGCAGTACTGCCAGACAAGCTGCCATGCAGCGACCACGTTTATATTTCCTCTCTTTTTATTTTTTTATTATTTTTTATTTTTCATTTTTTATTTTTTAAGATAAACAGAACCAAATAACAGAGCCACAAAGAAACCCAGCTCCAAATCAAGCCCATTTGATTTTTTTTTTATTATTATTTTTTGTTATCAGCTCCACCGTGGGGCTTTTTTTGATTAATCCCTGGTGGGAGTGGGGAGTGGACTCCAGAGATCCGGTCCCAGGTCTTTATGGAATGTGACAGTTGGTGTTGGTGGGGCTGAGATCTGCAGATTTAAAGCTTGAAGTAGCTGCTGTCCATGCAGACCTCTGCAGGTCTTTCCTACAAATGCCGGCATCCAGCCCAGCCACTGGCAGCCAAGCTGGGGGATGCGTCTCGGACTGGTCCCACTGGTGGAAACTGGCCCCAGCAGCCTCTTGCAGAGCCAGGAACCACACTTTGTACTTTCATCTGTGTGTCCTGTGCACCTGGGCATCAGGTCTTTGGCGTTTGAGTCATTTTATAAAATCCCGTTTTCCAAGTTTGCCTTTCTCCAGGCTTTTCTGTTGTTCAGGAGCTGTTTTATCTCACCAAATGTGCCCAGAGGAGCTCCGGGGCGTCTGTGCTGTTGAGGAAGGGCTGGCATTAAGCAAAAATTTCTGGTCTTTTTATGACTGAGAAAACAGGAGCGTGGGTGGGTGTGGGGAGAAAGTTCGTCAGGATTTGATGTTGGCCTGAAAAAGTAAAGCGAAGCATCTGACCCAGACAAGGTCCAGATGGACCAGAGCCACGTCGCGGATCTGAGCTTTACCAGTCTACCTGGCCCTGCTCAGCCAAGCTGAAAACGCTGTGTGGGCCTGGGGAGCCTCGTCAGCCTGTGAACTTAGAGCAGCTTGCAAAAATAACCTCTTACTTCGTGCCTGAGAGCTTTCTGCCAGCAAACAAAACGTCCCGTTGGCGTGCAGCAAACCGCAGGCTGCAGCGCCGCGGCAGGAGGGCAGCCCTCACCGAGCGGGCTGGCGAGGAGATAATGCGACCAGTGTCTGTACAGGGCTCCTTTAGCACGTGTTTTAATTTCCTGGCTTTTAAGAAATCAGTTTTGTGTTGTAGATTTTATCCTTGTGCTTGGCATGGAGCTGCTTTCACCGATTCCCTAAGGGTCTCCTGGTGCAGCTCCGATGTCGCTGGAACAATGCCTGTGCCCCTGCTGCTCACGGAACCAGGTTTAAATTCAGCAAAGAGGTAAAGCGTTAGGATAACTGATAATAAATAGCAGGCTTTTTACGTGACTAAGTGCCTCGTTCAGTCTTGGACAAAGAGCTGGGGAAGTTGTCTCTGGGGACAAGGGATGGAAACTCCTCTTGCTGCAGCCGTTCCCACCCCGCCGTGCTGGGCAGCAGGGATTTTGGGCAGGTAACGTTAGGGTTGAGAAAGAGCTGGTTACCTGTGTAACTGTCTGCGTGGAGCTGCTTTCCAGGTTTAGTGAAAGCTCGGTGCCGGTTTCAAAAGGAGCTGGTTAATAGGAACGTTATTAGCATCTAACGAGCCTTTTTCATCTGGGTGCTCGCAGACATGAACTCATCGGCACGTGACATGCTTCTGGCTGGGTTACTCCTTGCACAGGCTTTGGGACAGGTCTCTCCTGTCGGTGTGGGAACTGCCCTGAGACAAAGGCTGGATCAGGGTTTGCATGGGGCGCGTGAGGGCAGATCCCTGCTGCCGGCGGCTGCTCCCACGGTGGCAGCGTCCCGCGGAGCCCCAGGGCGCTAGGGGCAAGGTGTGACCTCCGTGGAAACGCACCACCGACAGGCTCAGGAGATGGACAAATCCTCTTTTCTTGAGGGTTCCCTTATGCTATCAGTTCACCTCCTCCTTTTCTTCCCCCGCAGCAGTGCCCACCCGTTTCTCGCACCCAAGCCCGACCCGCACCGAGCACGGTGGTGGCGAGGTCAGGTTGGAGAAGGAGGCAGCTGACGTGTGTGTGCTCCTGCAGGTCGCAAGGACTGAGGATGCTCTGGGTTTTCAAGGCTCCCTGGAGCTTCAGGGTCCCAGCTCGACCGCAACACCGTGGCCAGGAGCCCCGGGCTGACGCTGTCCTTTTTCTGTCCGTTTCCAGCTGTCCAGGAGGAGAGGCAGCGGGGGAAAGACCGCAACGAGAACGAGGTGGAGTCCACAAGTAGCGCCAACGAGGACATGCCCGTGGAAAAGATCTTGGAAGCTGAACTCGCCGTGGAGCCCAAGACAGAGACGTACATTGAAGCGAACATGGGCTTGACGCCGAGCTCGGTGAGACCCCTCTGTCCCCTGGGTCCCATCCTGGCACATGGGGCTGGGCGAGCACGGGGGGGTGCTCAGTGTTGGTGTAACACCAGCACAGCAGCGAGCCTGGGTCAGGGCAGGGTTAATTTGGGGGAGAAGAGCTGTGCAGGGCTCCGAAATGCAGATGAGCTCAGGTGAAAGGCCAAGGAAAGCAAAGCCCTGCTTGCTGCTGGCACTTCTCCGTCTCAGACACAGCAAGGGGTGCTCTGTCCGGAGCTGCAGGGAGGAACTTGTGCTGTAAGGCATAATTAAAAGGACTCAAAGGAAAGGTTTTGCTTTACTTAACAGCCAGCAGTGCTAAAAAGCAGGAAGACAGCCCCAGCTCTGATGAGCTCATAGTCCAATCAGGCCCGTAACCAGACCTTGGTGGCTGAAGTGCAAAGAGATAAGGGCTGTAAAACGGGGTGTGACTTTCCAGATGCCGAATTGTACAGCTGCTGGCCTGTAAGAAGAGAAAACCTGCAGAAGTTTGCTCTCAAGTTCCCTTCACGTTTGGAAGTTTGTGTTAGAACTGGGCCTGCTGGAAGCAGCAGGGCTCTAACGGGAGCTTGTGCAGGGAGGAGAGAGCTGATGGAATAGGAACGAGTGGGAGGCTGTGAGGTGGGAAACTGCCTTGCTGTGCTTTCTTAGATTCCCTTCTCATCAGGTTACAGCCTTGCTTTGAGAAGGCCTCCCTGCAAAGCAGCTGCCTCCAACCTGTCTGAAATCTGGCTCCTAGGGCAGACCATGCACAAAGCCCTCGTTAAAGAGCCTTATTGCAGAGAAAGTACACTTAGGCTAATTACCCCCACCCCTGCCATACCGAGGGACTGGAAGTCTGAAAGAAAAGGGAAGGAAGGGGGAGAGAAAGAAAATAAATTGTCACCACCCTGTAAGTGCTTTTGGGGCTGGGGTCAGCTGTGCTTGGTTTCCCATTTGCCCAAGGCGATGCCTTCTGGCAGGCACGGGGGAAGCAGCAAGGGGCACTGCTGCTGCAGGGCATCAGCTGGGGCTGCAGAGGGCTTAAATCACCCCAAAACTCAGGGCAGGGAGAGGCTGGAGCACGGGGCATCCCCTGGGTCCTGTGGGATGGAGCTGGGCTGGGCGGGCAGGCAGCTGAGAGCAGGAACACGTGGGGAAATATCCCTCTGATTTCCTTATTGCTCCATGCTGGGCATCTGTGGGGCTGAGATGATGAAATTTCTGGGAGACGGAAGGCCTCTGCAGTATTTATTTTCTGCTGCAATGCTGCTTTATCTCTTTCTTCACGGGAGGCTGGAGGACTGAGCCGAAATACCGCATCTTGCAGGGCGTAACAGGTCTTGGAGCCAGGCTGCTCCGTGCAGGGATCTGAGCCTTGGCTGCTTCTCTGAGATGCTCTTTTTGGCCTTTACCTGCCAGGGGACTTCATGGCTGGGTCGTGAAGTGAAGTTTTTGCTGTGTAAGGCTTCCTGCTAAGGACAGGGAGGGCTCGTGTGAAGCTCTCCAGCAGCAGGTTGAGGGGAAGCTCACCTGCCTCTGTGGCTCCCCATTGCCAGGGAGACCCGAGGGGCTTTTTTTTTGGAGGAAAGCAGCCCCGCTGCGGTTAGTGGAGGGCTGGGAAAGGCTCTGACTGCTATCAGGATTACAAATACTTCAGGGGAGTTGTAGGCAGCGTTGTGCTGACTTGAAAACAAACCCCAGAGAGCGAGGTGAAATAAATGGCTTCGTCTGGCACTGCGTCTCCTCAGCCTCTTGTAGCAAATTGAAAGCTGGTTCCTGCATAATTCAACACGCATTACTGTGAACAAGGATGTGTGTTGCATCTAAATAGAAGCAGGAGGCTTGTTGAAATGCCCTATTATTGTCGAGCGGCTTCTGTCGATGAGGTGACATTTGTAGCAGGTTTAGCAGATGTATGAGACCAGCAGCACCGGGGACGAGGCCACCGGATGAGGCGAGGCAAGACGGAGGAGCTGCCCTCCTCCCAGCCCTCCCCAGAGGGCTGACGTGATGGAGAGGCAGGCAAATTCAGTCCCTAATAGACACGGGGTAAAATACAAGCTGTTTCCCACCAGCCTGATGCGTTGGGTCCTTTGATTTGTGCCCCCACACCTTTGCACGTCTGCTTTGAGCGCAGCTGGGGAGCAAGGACCAAGCAAGAGCAGGCTTGCAAGGACGTTTCCACCGTGCTGTGCCTGGCTAGGATGGAGGTGGCAGCACACAGATGGAGCTAACACCTTCCCCTCCCAGCTGGTCTCATGTCTGTGACTGTCACCTTCCTGCCATTGTCCCCCCTTGGCTTTGCAGGCTGGCACCGGCGCTGGTTTTGGCCACCTAGCCGAGCGTGGCACCAGCCGTGGGGCTTTGGCACAGTTATTGGAGCTGATAAAAGGGGAGGGCAGGGGTGGGGCCGCGGTTCTAGGGCAGTGCCAAGCCTCGGCATTTCGATAAGCATCACTGAGACACTCCTAATTGCAGCGGGGAGCCCCCAGCAACAGCTCTGCAGCCGCCGCAAATAGCTGCTAATTGGCAGAGCTGGCAGGCTGCTGAGCATGGCAAAAGGGATAAAACCCCTGGGAGATTCCCACAAGCTTTCGGTCACTGTTGCTGCAGGATTCATCCACGTTGTGTCCCCGAAATCCCCGTGTCACCCCCTGCCCCTCGGGACGATCTGGGCTCCTGCTGCCTAATCACCACCTTGGATGGGCTCCTGGCCACCGAAAAGCAGAGCCTGTAACTGAGAGGTGTTATTCCCGTTAGCTCTTAAATCGGCCTTTAGCAGCTGGTTTCAAGTCACCGTTTTCTGGAAGATGTCTCCAAGCTCCAGTTTTCCAGCAGGATCAGGTGCCCGCGTGTCCTTTCCTTCTGTCACACTCCGGCACCGTGCCCTTGCTATTTACTGCAGGAGGGGATTTGCTTTCTGTGCGCGGGGATGGTTTCTAGCAGCACGCCGTAGATCCCGTCCTGGATTGAAGAGGGGCCCTCCAGCCCGCGGGGATGACACTTTTAGCTGCCTCTCAAGCTACAGCAGTTAAAATTCTGCCAGGAAGCGCCGCCGTGGTTCCAGGAACTGCGATCTGAGGTGTAATTAAAGGCTGGGCCCCTCGCTGTGGCTTCGGATGGTGCTGAGAGCCAAGCACAGCTCGTGCCACTTGCGGAGCGCCGGGGCTGCAGCCGGGGCTGTGGGAGCAGAGCTTGGCTTGCTGCATCAAGGCTGGTGCTGGAGGCGACCTGCCCAGAAGCAATCCTTTGGGAATAACATCCAACTTTCCTAAAATACCACTTCGCAGCCACCTGTTGCCCCGCGGGTCAGGTTCGGCAGGGGCACGCGGTCTCCCCAAAGTCGTGTCCTGCTCCAGGGCACGCAGGGCTCCATCCCTCTCCTGCCCCACGGGATCCAGGATCTCCAGCTGGCCGCTGATCGAGCCTGGGGGCTCCTTGCAGCCCCTCTCCCAGGCCAGTTCTGGTCCCCAGTGCTCACGGTATGGTTACGCTGGGCTGAGCCGCAGCCAGTGCAGGGTGTCCCCTCCCAGCCCTCCTGCAGACACCTCTGGGTGCTGCCATTCCCCTGCTTCCAGTGAAAAGCTCCTGCAGAGCTCCTCCTTGCACCTAGCTTGGGGTTTTCCTGTTGTCCAGAGGAAATCTGCCCTTCTTCCCTCCCTCTCCTGGCGAAGAACCCAGTCCTGGCTCACTCCTTCCCCAGGGATGAGCCCCATCTCCCCTAGAGCAAGACCCCCCCCGTGGCTGCACCCTTTGGGGAGCTGCTGGAGTGAGGAGGGGAAAATCCCCTAAACGATCTCCCTGCTCTGCAGCTGCAGTGCTGAACCCCAGCCCAGCCCATCCATCTCTGCAAGCAACAGGTGAAAATACTTCGAAGGCGGGTGCCCCCCTGCTTGCCAGATGCTGGTTATTTTAAGCCTGGAGAAGGGGAGACGCTGGCCACTGAGGCACAGAGGTGGTGTTTGCTGCCAGGGGATGGCAGAGTGCCCCAGGCAGGGGTCCCTGGGAAGGGCTCCGTGGCGCAGAGGGAGGCATTGTGTGCCTTGGGCTTTTTCCCTTTCTCAGAGCAGCCTTTCTCACCTCCATTTGGTTTGTGAGTGCTCGGTCAGCTCTCCCCTAACACAGCCAGCAAGGAAAGCAAGAAGAAGAAGCGATAACCTCCAAGATGATTTATTCTCCAACCTCCTTCCTTTATTCCTTTTACAGTCCCATAGGGACCAGCTCATTGCTGGTGGCATGTGCACTGTGGTGGCATCCTCACCTCCTGCTCCCTCCGTGCCACCCGGTGAGCAGCAAGCATCCCTGCCCTGCTGGGAGAGGTGCTTGGGTACGGGGCCAGCAGGAGGGGAATGGCCTCATCCTGCTGCAGCTGGGCTGGTTGCAGGGGGAGCTGCTGTAGGGTCAGCTCCTGCCTCGGCTGTGCACATTCCGTGCTCCGTCCCCGTGCGATCCAGAGGTGCAGTAAATGCTCCTCCTCCGGCTTTGAAACTGCTCTTTTAAGGCCATGGAAGAAAAATAATTGCACGATCAAAGCTGCTAGGTATCAGCAGGGATTACGGCGGGATGTGTGGAGGGGCTCATACATCCCTGTCCGGAGAGGTAAACCATATATACACACTTGGACTAGCGAGGTCTGTCTTCACCGGGGTTAGACGGTCTCTTCCAGTTCCTAATCACGAGCCCACTTGAGCTGTTAGCAGTTCCTTTAAACAGGGATTTGGTGTGTTTAGGCTGACTGTCCTCCTTGAGAGCAGATGGTTTTTGTTACTGGATAATATTTCAAAGGGAAGGGTTTTTTCGCTTTTTCTGTAATGCCCCCTCCGTTGCTGTTTGGTGGGGCTGGGAGGTGCTGGCAATGGGAACGTGGACGCTGCACGGCCACGGGGTCCTGTCCTGCCCGAGGAGTGAGCTGGTTGCTTGGTTTGTGTGAAGGGTGCTGGGTCTCAGCACACCTGGATCCTGTTCTGGAGCTCGCTAAAACCAGCAAGAGGCATGTGGAGGTGAAGCCAAGCCACCTCCTCTCCCTATAACTGCGAGCATCCGCTTGTGGGGTCTCCCGAATTTGGCGAGCCCCTTCGCTGCTCCTCCAGCCTCTCCTCTCCTTCCTTTTCCTGAGCCTTTCAATCTCCTTCTCTTCGCAGCCCAACGACCCGGTGACGAACATATGCCAGGCAGCCGACAAGCAGCTCTTCACCCTGGTGGAGTGGGCCAAGAGGATCCCTCACTTCTCCGAGCTGCCCCTGGACGACCAGGTCATCCTGCTCCGAGCAGGTGAGTCTCGCCGGCGACGGGCATGGCGCTGAGATTTAGGCAACTCGCAAGCCATTAGCTGGTTCTGAGTAACAGCCTCTGATAATTCAATTGCTAAATGGGATTTCAAAAGCCCCCGGGGGACGCGTTGCTGAACGTGATCCAAAATGTTGCACCAGCTGCCAATCGGCTTAAAAAATGGCCCGGCTCCCTCGCGGGTGAGCGAGGTGCTCGGAGATGTGCGCTGGGTTCCTCCCGAGCTGGGACTTGAAAGGACAAGGGGGCTTGGGACCCCGCAAAATTTCATCGGACTAGGGCGTTTGATCATAATGAAAACCAGAAGGAGGAGAAAAATATATCAGCCTCCCTCTCCCACCCACCAAGATGAAAATAAAAGTCTTCGGGTTTATTTTAAATTTCCTTATGCTGCAGGGGGTCTGCAGGAACGGAGGCGTCGGGAGGTTGCAAGCAGTTAGCTGGGAAAAGGGTCTTCTTTGCAAGCCCCAGCTGCTGGCAGGTTATACACAAAGACTGGGGGGAGCAGGAAAGCAAGAGCAGACTTGAGGAGGGTGCATTTTAGGTGTGAAGCTCTTTGTGTAGCTCCCGTGATGAGATAAGTGATTAAAAGGGCTTTGGCTCGATGCTCCCTGAAACAGAGGGGCAGGCAGGTTGTCAGTGGGACTTGGGAAACCGCTTCCAGCAAATGGCAAACTCCGTGTGAAGGACAAAACAGGGAAAGGAATAAAAAGACCTTGGCGTTTGGCTGTGGTACCCAGTGCTCAGCTCAGCAACGAGAAAACCCAACCTGGGCTTCCAGAGGTCAGGAATTACAGAGAGCCTCAGGGCAGGGTGATCGGGTGAACTGTGCAGCTGAACCCGAGCAGGCCTGGGATGCTGAAATCCCTGGCAGTTTTAAAGTTGCTCTTCTTTCCCCAGAATGCACTTTTTATAGGCAATTTTAGAGGGGAAAGCCCTGCAGGGTGTGTGCACCCTGTCCTCTCTCTGCCCTCCTCTGACCTTGGGTGAGCAGCCCCTGCAGAAGGGGCACTGCTGCTCCACCTGGTGACTTTCTGGCTTCTCTCCTGTTGGGAACGTGCATGCCCCGAATAAATGCCTTTGAAATTGGGCAGCAGAATGCTTGGAGAGCCTGGTGCTCCTCAACTCGAAACGCAGGAACTAGCTCAGCCCAAGGGCTGTGCAGGTTGCTTCAGGAGGAGGTAGAAGAAAGGCTCCGGAGTAGGACGATGACGGGATCGCTGTTTCCTTCTCACCACGCAAACACCAACTGTCACTCTGTTTAATAACACCGACTGTTGCCCAAATGCACGAATCTTAGAATTTCTGCGATTTCTTGCTGCCTCTCAACCAGCATCACTGCGTACATGCAAATACCCCGGCCCTCTTGCAGCCCCTCTGCAGTCCTTGGCAGTGATTTTGGGGCGCTGAAGCCGCGCTGTTTACTGCTGTGGGTTTTCCACCCTTCTAGTTTTACTGAAATACGAGTTTATAGGCATGTTTTGTCTCGTGGTTACAGCAAGAGGCTAGGAAGGGAGCCTTCGGGGGGTTTTGTTCTCCTGTTGGCCTCGCTCCAGGCTTGGGCAAGCCCCATGGCCTCACCGGACGGCTGCCACCAGCCTCCTGGGGGAGGTTTTGGGGACTGGGGGCCCTCTCTGGAGAACACAAAAAACATGGTTTTGAAGAGGGTCTCCAGAGCCTCTTGAGAGCGTGGACGAGCAGAGGGATGTCTCTGCAGTGGGCTTTGAAATTAAGGCTTTCTGCAGGGATGGCAGGGGAAGGACTGGACGCAGACAAAAAGCTGCCTTTTCCTTTTGTGGGGCGGAAACAAAACCCGCGACAATAATTCAAGGTTTCCTTTCCTCTTGAGAAGACGGCTGAGGAAAGCTGAACCGGAGGCTTTCTGACCCCATGTTCTCTCCTCTCTGTTGGTGCTTATCGTGGCCGGCCCCGAGCCACATCCTTATGGGGCCGCTCGTGGGGTGTGAGCAGACCCCGGTCATGTCCTGGGTTTTTACCAGGACCCCGCAGCTCAGCACCGGGAGCAGCCCCCGTGGGCTCCCCGCTCCAAGCACCTCTGCCGGGGCCTCAGATAACCTCCCCCAAGTCTTTTAAGCTGTGGCTCCATCTATTATTGAGTGGCGAGAGCGGCCTGCGGAGAACAGCTGCCCATGAAATATTGAAGGATTAAAAATTTAGCTAAGAGCGTCAGCCGGGCTCGCTCAGGCGTCCTCGGAGGCAGAGCTAAGTGGAGCACGCGGAGCGGTGCTGGGTGGGCCGCCAGCAGCTCTCCTCCGTCATCCTGAATCATTTAAAAACCTTCCCTCTTCCAGCGTTTTGGAGGAGAAGGAAACCCAACTTTGGAAACCCGTTTTCCCTGGATTTTCCTTTTCTGCGTCAAGGCCAGCCCGGCAGGGGCTACGTCTCTGGTTCGTTTTATAGGGCCACGAGGGGAAACGTGGCAATGAGGTGAGCTCACGTGGAGGTTGCTGTGCTGCCAGGTGCCTTTGGGTTCCCTGGGACACCCAAAGCATCCCTGGGGGGGCTGCAGCCACCTCGTTTGAGGGGTAGCCCCAAGCCACCACCTCTCCCCCGTCATCCTTGGGTTTCGCAATGCTGCAATCCCGCTGCCGAGTGCCAGGCCTCGCCCAGTAAATAGGCAAGGAAATGCTCCCTTGATTGGGGTGGAAACATCCTGTGGCCACTCAGGGAACAGTGAACTTTATTCTTTGTCAACATTTCTAATGGCGCAGCCCATCTCTGCCGCAGCAAGTAAATACGGCACACGTGGACCTTGTATTTATGCCAGTCAGGGAGAAAAGGCATGCTTCTGTGGCAGGAGAGATGGAGGATATACCTGCATCACTTTTCCAGCCTGGGAAAAAAAATAAATAAATCGAATATCCTGAGATTTTGGACCCTGCCAAGCAACCCTGGGTCGTGGACGTGAGAGCAGTTTCAGGCTGGGCACATCAGCCCCGCGATGAGCGTGAGCCTTCCCTGGGGCTGCAGAAAACCCATCCTGCCTTGTCAGAGATGCCTCTCCTGGCTGGAAGTCACCCAAACGTCCACCCTTCAACCTTTGCAGCATTTCTTCTTGTTAGGGTTTGTTTCAGGCGTTTCTGAGCTCAGCTTTATGTGTGAAAAAGGGATGAAAGGAGAGCTGGAGGGCGGGGAGGGAAGTCGCGTCCTCCTTCCCTTCCCATCCAAGCTGCTTCAGACCGCTCCTGCGGGGTCCAGGCTCAGAGGACACGTTGTCCTGTCACCCAAAGTGCTATACCCAGCAGTAAGGCACAAGCTGATGTCCAAGTGGCTGTCACTGGCCAGGTCATGGTCGTGGGATATCCATATCGTGGCGTGGCGAGGGGAGCGCTGCCCCCTCCAGATGCCAATGACAGAGCCTCGCCTCTCCGCGAGGGTTTTCAGGGCCCTGTTTCAGCAGAGAATGAACCTCTGTGCCCCATTAGGGCTTGAAAATGAGCCCAATTAGCTGATAGGAAGCGTTAATAGCTCTTTAACTGCTCAGAGGCAGGGAATATGAGGTCAGACCAGGGGCTCGGCACCCACTTGGGGGTTCGCAGAGAGAGAAGCAGGTAGAGGGCTGTTTGCACCCCTGCCTGCAACGTTTAGAGAGGAAACTGCTTCTCTTGTTAGCGTTATATTTTTAGTGCATTTGTTCCTTAGCAAGCTTTTCCTTCCCTTACATGCACAAAAGGGTCGGCTCCCCCCTGCCATCCCGCAGCCAGCCTAGGGACCCCAGCAAAGGCGGCTCCCGGGTGCCTTCCTCCTCTCTTAGCCATTAGTGCCAGGGATCCCTGAACCCATTGAGGACCCCATGGCTCTAACCTGCGGCCTTGGTTGTTTTCTCCTCCCCAGGGTGGAATGAGCTCCTAATCGCCTCCTTCTCCCACCGCTCCATAGCCGTGAAAGACGGGATCCTCTTAGCCACCGGGCTCCACGTGCACCGGAACAGCGCGCACAGTGCTGGCGTCGGGGCCATCTTTGACAGGTGGGAAGAAAGGGGTGGATGGTAGGGGAAGGGACCTCAATCCCTCTTGTCTAGATGTCCCTGTGCCAAAGCGGGTGTCCCACGTCCCCATGTGCAGGCAGAGGAGCGGCTCCCGGCCGTCCCAAGACGCTCGGTCCCCGCTCTTGGACATGCAGAAAGCACCAAGCAGTCACTTTGGGACTGCCCGGTGCAACGCAGAGCTTCTTTGCAGATGCCTCCTCGCGTGAACCAGGAGGCTGCTCCTTTCTTTCCTTTCATCTTTAATCGGACCAAGACCTGAATTTGTTTTCGCAGTAAAAAAAAAAAAATAAAAAAAAATAAAAGCCCCACAGACAGCCGGCAGGTTCCGCACGCGTGTCCCAAGGGCTCGTTAATCTCGTGCTTTGGAAAAGTGTTTTCAAGCGAGGCTTCCAGCGTGTGTGACCCGCAGCGTGGCTCCAGACGCTGCGTAAATTGCGGCTGATTTCTCTGCCCCAGACTCATCTCAAGGTGCCTGAGCTGGAACCAAAACGCTTTTGCTTTTTCGCTTTGCAAGGAAATTGCTCTTTGGGTGACATCATTTGTTTCCTGTGAGGTCATAAGTGCAGGATCATGACTTCACTGCAGGACCCAACAGGAAAAACTGGGCAATCAGTGGAAAATATTTCAAGACCGGCACCTGCAGAAAGAGCAAAGGGAGTAATAAAAATTACCGGCAGAGGAAATTGCTTTTAGATACCTGCTTTTTTTATTATTATTTTTTATTTTTAGGCAGCTTTCTCAGGTGCCAAAGCTTCTCAGTGAATGCACGGAGCCAGTTTTTACGGTCCCTGCTGTATCTCACAGGAACTATCGATGTTCCTAATGAGCTATTTTTGATACAGGAGGAAAATGAGGGCATATCCTCAGCTGGTATAAATGAGCCCCGTCCCATGACTTTATTAAACGTGCGCCAGCGGACCTTGCTCTGGGCCTGACACCTGCTTTTTTTGGGGTTTTCTTTTTTTTTTTTCCCTATTTCTTTTTAATGCTGACGCCTGTGATTTCTGTGTCCTTTGCAGAGTACTGACAGAACTCGTGTCAAAAATGCGAGACATGCAGATGGACAAGACAGAGCTAGGCTGCCTGCGAGCCATTGTCCTCTTCAACCCTGGTACATGCGGCTACCTCCTCTCCGTCCCCCACACCTCTCTTGGCTGATGCTGCATCCTTTGGGCTCCTAAAAATGAATGTAGACATCCTTTAAGGCAAAAAAACTCAGGGCAAAGTCAGATCAGGGGTGTTACTGCCCTCTGTTCCCTGATCTCAGTATCCACGGGGGTTTATTAGCTGGCTTTCTGGAAAGGCCTCCACAGAGCCTGGAGAGGGTGAAAGGCACGAAACTTGCTCATAAAACACACAAGAACTTTTTTGTCTGCAACTGGCTTAGATTTACAGAGTCCAGCAGGCTTTCCCGTTGACTGCAGGGGCAGGGATCGTTGCTGGGGGTTATCCTGCCCTTCCTGCGAGCCTTTGGTGCATCGGGAGGTGGCTGCTGTCCTGTAGATGCCCCTCCTGGGGCTTTCCCTGCGTTTTAACATGGCTCAGTGCAGGGCAGAAGCAGACGTGGCCGAGGACAGAGGTGCTGATCTGGGGCCCCCCCTCACCTCCCTGCTCTCCGCAGGAGCAGGGTTTGTGCCCAGGCACTGCTCGGTCCCTGCCCTTTCCCACCGTCCCCACGCCAGGCATTCCAGCAGGGTTCAGTGCCGTGTCTTGTTTTTGTTGTTCTGCTTGACTTTTTTTTTTTTTTTTTCCCCTCGTAATCACCAGTAATTTATTGTCTGTAATTTGGGATTAGCCCTGTATGGTAAAGGAAGGGGGATCCGGAGAGGTTCCCACTGTGCATGTGCCTGGGATATCCATGGCCTGACCGTCCCTTTCCCCCTGCTAAAACCAGCTCCTCGCCACCTCGAGGGACCTGCTGGAGCAGGGACTTTTCTTACAGCCCCACTGCAGTGCTTTGTGTTAGAGGGAGAAATCCCCCAAGCCCGTGCCTCGATGGGGTCTTAAAGCCTTTGAGGTCTGTGACCACTGCAATGAGCACAAATGGTTGGGACTGGGATACGAGGTGGGGTAAAATGGGTCTTCTGTGGTCACAGGGCAAACCTTTAGGGGCTTGAATGCCTCGGGAAGGTATCGGGGTCCTGCTGGAGCACTCAGGGTGCAGACACTGAATCCAGGTCATGCCCTGCACTGGTTTGCACTGGGGGTGCTGGGAGGGGTGGAGGTGGCTGCGCACCCGGGGGGCGTGCACAGGGAAGGGGTGTATGGGGAGAAGGTGTATGGGGAGGGGTGCCTCACCTCCCCGCACACCTCGAGGCTCCTGGCTGATGCTTCTTCCCTTGCCTTTCAGACTCGAAAGGTCTCTCCAACCCTGCCGAAGTCGAGGCGTTACGGGAGAAGGTGTACGCATCGCTAGAGGCGTACTGCAAGCACAAATACCCCGACCAGCCCGGGAGGTGAGTTGCTGCTGGCTGTGCCCCGTCCCACAGCCACAAAACCCTGTGCTGGGGGCACTGCAGCCCTTTGGGGGGGGGGGGGTCCCGGTGCCATCCTCAGGGCTGCATCCCGCAGCGTGAGGTTGCTGGGTCCCGTCTGCGCCAGGCTCTCGCTCTGTTCCCGCATCTTCTGGGAGCGAGCAGCTCTCTGCAGAGGCAGCTGCTCATTTCTGTCCCCCCTCCAGCTGTGAAAATCCCCCAGAAGAGTGGAGAGAGATCCTCAGCCCTGTGCTTGCAATCGCCGAGGATGGGCTTTGGATGTTCCCGAGGAGCCCCAGCTCCTCCTGGGCTGAGCGCACGGGGGCAGGGGTATCGTTTCCCTTTTGGAAACCACGGAGAGCAAACCACAGTGCAAACAAGACACACACGGAGTTAATTTTCAGTGGCAGATGAGCATCATTGCTGGGAAGTGAAAGCCTCAATTGATGCTCTCTTCTCCCCTCCCTGCCTCCCCCAATCCAGCTGGGAATGGGAGGGGGAATTAGGAATGCTTTCCTGGAGCTCTCCGGAGCTGAGTGGGCGCATTTTCCCAGTTACAGCCTGAAGCTGGCGACTGCCAGTTCAGTTACTGACAGTCATTTGAGAAACCAAGTGAAGCACTGGAAACTGCTGCTGGTTTGTATCGCTGCTGAGGCTCGAACGCTGGGAAAAACAGCCCCAGCAACCGGGATTTGCATCTCACCTGCATTCCTGGTCTTGCTGGTCTGGGTGGTTCAGAAAAACAAGGATGCGCTTAAGCAGCGAGTGAAGCGAACAGAGCAGAGCCTCAGGAGTAATAGTGGGCCTCTTTTTTTCTCCCTTTTGGGTATCAAAGTGCTGGCAGATGAAAAAAGACAAGGTTGTTCAGAGTTTTCTAGGATGTTCGTGGCTGACTTGTGGAAGACAAAGGTCCTGTTGGGCTTTCTTGATTTTGGCAGTGGTGAGGGAAATGGGAGAGGAGCACAGGGCAGGGACGATCGCCTCTGGTGCCCTGAGCAGTGTGCGTGGACCCCAGGCTGACTCTGGAGCCGAGTCCTCTTCCTGTAAAACGTGATTGAATTGCACCTCCTCAGCAAATCCCCGGCCCCTGGACTTGGCAGCTGCGGAGTTTCGGGAGAGCTCTGTGCCTCTTCGGGCTCGGAGCGGGCAGCCGGCCCTAAATGGCACGAGGAGAGCTGCGCTGGGGAATGCGGCCAGCAGCTCTCCCGGGTTATTCCCCCGCTGGGAAGCGCTCTCAGCCTCGCACAGGCATCCAGTGTGTGCCGCAGCTCTCGCTGCCTTGCTCCTGGCCGGGGGGCACCGGGCAGGGGGACGCCGTGGGGACAGCCCCCGGGAATGTGCGTGCGGCTGCTTTTCATGGACCAGAAAAGCCCTGTGAAGCTGCTGGGCACCCCTGAGGAAAGTCACTGAGGCACCACCCAAGATGTGTGCCCCCGGGGGCAGCCCCGGTGATGTGGGAGTTTTGTGGATCCCGGAGCCTGCAGCAGGGGCTCTGCTTGTGGGCTTTGAATGACCTCGGGGAGCTCCTCGTGTGGTCTTCACACCCTGGTTCGCCAAAACCTTTAAGGGTAATCCTTGAGGGCTATACCTAGGAGCTACACTGAGCACTTCTTGCCTTGCTGCCTCTCCTTTCCGGCAAAGAACCAGGGTGCAACAAGCCTCAGCGGCTGGGGAGGGTTAACCGGTGGGCTGGGAGGCCAGGGTTGCACAACAGCGAAGGGAAAGGCTCTCAGGAGCTCTCTCCATCTTCCTGGTCTCATGGCACAATGTGATCACCATCTGGGGCTGGAAACAAGTTCTTCCTGTGGTTGAGCAAACGCACGGAGCAGCGTCGTGGGCGCTGCACATCCTCCCCTGCTCCCCGCCGCGGCCAGCGCCGAGCCCCCACGGGTGCCCCGCGGCGCACGCCTTCGGCCTCAAACCAGCCCTCGAGGGCTGCCGGGCACCCTGCAGACACCCAAAAGGAACTTGTCTGGGGCAGCAGGACGAGGGGAGGCGTTCCTAGGAAAAACCGAGCCGTGCTGCCCCCCACGCCACCCCCTGCTCCTTCGCCAGGGGGGCACGGGGTGTACGTGACACGGAGCAGCCGCGGGGAAGCGGGGCCGATTTCTGCCCTGGCACGGTGCTGTGCTGTGCTGCGGGCTGGTTATCTCACGGTTAAACGTATCGGAGGGCTGCAGCCATCATCTGGTTTGGTTTAAAGTGAAACTTCCTGAATGGGATGGTAGGACTGATTTGTTTTTCCTGGCTCCGGTCCCGCTGTTCTCGCCAGCTCAGCAGAAAAAAAAAAAAAAAAAAAAAAGAGAAAAAAAAAGAAAAAAAAGAGAAAAGTGTGCATGCATGTATAATATCGGTATGTTTGTGCTTGTCTTTCTCTCTCTCTGTGTTCTCTGAAGTCCCCTTCTCCCTGGGCTGGCTCGGTTCTGGCCTTTGCTTGTGTCGAAGCCTGAATTGTGCAGCAGTAAAACCAAAAAAAAAAAAAAAGCGCTGCCAGCAATTAAAGGGCCTCTCTCCCATTCTGCACGCCGGGACGCGTGCCCTCCAGCTGGCTGCGTGCCCGCCGTGGGGTGCGGGTGGGCAGGGTGGGGGCACCCCTGGGTGTCCCCGCGGGGGCTGCAGGGTGGGCGCGGGGCTCGGTGGGCGCCGGGAGCCGGCTCGTGCAGCGCGGTCGGCTCTCCCCAGCCCCCCTGGCTCTCCCCTCCTTGCTGTCAGCGCTCTTTGCGAGCCTGGTGGGTGCGACCTGAAAAGCGTCTCCGCCGGGCGGGCCGGGGAGAAAGGGCTTTTGTTCGGCTGGGGCTCGGCTGAGCCCCGTGCGCCGGGTGGGGAGAAGGGTTGCCGGGGGCTGGCACCCCGTGTCCGGGCTGGTTTGCAGCCCTGTCTCCAGCTTCTGCTTCCAGAACTCCCGTCAGCTTGCTTCCATCATCTTCAACCCCGCAGCACCTTCAGCACAGGGCTCAGCCGGGTTTTGGCCGTGCAAGAAGCCCCCCCAGGGCTGCACGGAGCTGCCTGGGAGGTGCCCGCTGCCTGCAGCGAAGCGGCATCATGCAGCAGAAGCTGGCCCCCACTGCACCTCCTGCATCCCCTGGCTGCAAGCAGAGAGCAAGCAGGCCATGAGCGGCCTGCAGCACTCCTTGGGTCCTTGTAGGGACCCTTGTAGGTCCCTTGTAGGGACCCCACGAGCACCTCGGGGTGCTGGCTGAGCGGTGCAGCCCGTGCGCCCCAGCCCAGGGATGGCTGTTCATGTCACATTTTCTCTCTCTGTGTAGCTACCAGCAGATGTTTGTTGTGAATATCCACCGTGAGCGCCTCATCTTCAGGGCTGGGGACGTAATTAATGATTTCCCATAATTTCTCTGCACAGCTCTGGGTGTGCAGCCCAGAGCTTTGGTAGCAGAAGTTGTGTCTGGCTCCGCGGAGGAGCAGCCACAGATGCTCTGCAGGTCAGGGCTGCTGGAAGGACATCTAACCGTGTCGTGTCCCCTTCCCCTAGGTTCGCCAAGCTCCTGCTCCGGCTCCCTGCCCTCCGGTCCATCGGCCTGAAATGCCTGGAGCACCTCTTCTTCTTCAAGCTAATAGGCGACACGCCGATCGACACCTTCTTGATGGAAATGCTGGAAGCGCCCCATCAAATGACTTAGAGAACTGCTGCTGGGTCAGTCCCTCGCCCGGCCGGGGCCTCGCGGGGCTCCGTCCTCTGCTTTCTCCTCCTCCAACCCCAGCCCTTTCCCCCCCTGCCCTCCCCGATGCTGGAGGCACCGTCCGAGCTTCTCCGCGCGCTCCCCGGGGCCACCCCCCCGACGTCCTCGCCGCCTCGCCACGTTGACCCTTGTCCGTTTGCTGTCACTGCTGCGTCTAAAGACCTGATCCGCTGTTGCCCTGCGGTAGATGTAGAGAAGTGGGGGACGGAGAGCTTTGCGCCGGCCGCCGCGGCGCCCCGTGCCACGGGAGCTGGGGACGGTGCCGGCCGGCCGCGGTGGCCCTTTTGGGCAGCGGGGGGTTTTGAATGAGCTGAGGGAGTGGTTCGGCTCACCGGATTGCAGCTGGCTATTTTCAGAGGATGGAGGTTGGTTGGTTTTTTTTTTTTGAAAAAGAAAAAAAAAGAAAAAAAAGAATTCTATTTTTGGTTTCTAACTGTTATTAGTAGTCTCGGTAGTTACTTCGCGCAGGGAGAGGCGGCCCTTACCGTGAGTGAGTCACCCGTGGCTGCGCAGAGCCTTCTCCTTTCACTTAAAAGCAGAGGGTTCGGGATTGAGCTAAATCCCCCCTCCAAACACCCGGTGGCCATGGGGACGTCCTCTCCCCCTCTGCCCACCCCGGGGCCCCAGGCACCGCTGCTCTCAGGCCGGAGCTGCCCACAGACACGAGCACAGGTCCGGAGCGCTTGCTTTAAGGCTGTTTGGGACACGACATTGCCCTTGCTGGGGTCCTGCTGATGAGACCCCTGCCCTCCCAACTGCCCCCAGCATCCCGGCATGGCCCTGCTCACCAGGCACCATCCTGCAGGATCCCTGCTCAATTTAAGGGCTGTTGTGTTGGAGCAGCAGGGGCCGGTGCCCTGGCAGTGCTCCCTGTTTGGTGTTTTGGTCCTGCCCTGCTCCAGGTTGGTTTTGGGTTTCTGGCTGCTGGGGTGAGCTCAACAAAGCACCCACCACCCTGACTGCGCCCTCATGGGGGTTTGGGCTCATCCAAGAGCTTGTCGATTCAGCAGCCGCGGTGCAAAACACTGCAGGGCAACAATTAGTGGGAGCGTTTGGTAATTAGCGGTGAAGCAGGAATGGGGCTCCCCCTCCCCACATCTCCCTATTTGGGCAGCGACGTGGGGCTGGGAGGTCCTGGCTGGAGAGGGATGTCCGGTAGGGACAGGAGATCAGCCCGGAGTGCCCGTCCCCATCACCTCGCCTTTCACTTTAATCAGGTGTCCCCAGAGCCTGCCTGAGCAAACGGGTTAAAAAAACAGAGCAGAACGAGCTGGGAAGGCTCCTGGGGAGGATTTCCCCCCCTGCAGCAGGACAGGACGGTCCTGGGCACATCCCAGGGCGCTGAGAGCCAAGGATGAGGTGCCTGTGGTTGGCTCCAGGCCGCTTTTATGTCTGCTGTGCCCCAAAGCAACAGAGCATTAGGTCCCAAAGAGAGGTGGCTCTCCGTTCCTCCCCGGGGGCTGTAGCTGCCCCCTCAAACAGCCGCTTTGTGCCCGCAGGGGGACGGAGCAGCCCCCCTCCTCTGCTTTGGAGGGGACACAGTTGTCACCCGCCTGGCGGCTCCATCCCCTGCAGTTAATAAGGCCATCTCCTCGCCGGATAAATACTCAGGATTTCAGGTCGTAACTTTGCCTTAGGCTGGCCTGAAGTGGCGAATCCGCAGAGGCGGGGAAGGAGAAGCGTTTTGGCTCTGGTTCTCCAGCAGCCTGCATGCCGCCGAAAATATTATTAAACAGCTTCACCCTGGAAGAATTTGCCAAGAAAACTAGGCGAGAGCAACGAAATCTAGCGAGGGTGCCAGTAAACACGAGCAGGCTGCTCCTTGCCAGCACAGCGCTCGTGCACGCCCGCGCGCGGTGGCCGGGGGCTGGCAGCACCCGGGGGGCTCGGTTGGAGCCGGACGGTCCCCGGGGTGAGGAAGCTTTGTGGAAGAGTCTCTCGACCTTGCACTATGATAAACCCGAGCTGTTGTTCGTCTCTCTTGGGTAGAACCACTTGATGTTTTTGGTTTTGTTTTTTTTTTTTGGCTCGGTGAGTTTTTGGAAGGCGGTCCGTGAGCAGGTGCCCCCAGCCCATCCTGCTTTGAACTCAATATCACTCAAACGCCGAGAGCAGCGGGGTGTCCTCAGCAAAAAGCGTGGTGCAAAGGGGAAGGCTCTGCCAGCAAGGGGCTCTCAGTCAGGACGTGTGTCTCCGTGCCTCAGTTTCCCTGCCGGGGCAGTGCGTTGCCGTGATTTGTGCCCCCCCCAGTGGAGGAGGGTTTTGGGGAAGGGCTGGGCACCGGCCCGGACCTCGTGCTTTCGGCAAGCGTTGAGGGAGCTCCCACATTGCTGTAAATCCGCATGGCTGCTGCTTTGCATAGAGCTCCTCCAATCCACACCAGCAGCTTTTGGGGTGCTCAGCAGGTCCTGAACACGACCACGGGTGCTCAGCCCCCTCCCCGAGCACGACCCCTGCCCACCCGCCCAGGGTCACCGGCGCAGCCGTCCCCAGCAGGAGGAAAAGCTTCTGTGCGTCCACTGACATCTGCCACAGCAGCCTTAAAGCAACGTGCTTTTGCATGAGTTTGAGTCTTTTCATTTGTATTCTTTTTCACTTTTTCGGCTTTTTATTTTATTTTTTTTTTCTTCCTCATCATAATAACTATAAATATATTACACGCTTGTTTGAAGAGGTGATACGTGGGTAAAAGAAAAAAAAAAAAAAAGGCACATTATTCACTAGAGAGGTAGGACTTTCATTTAACCAGATCTTAGTACTCCCGCAAAAATCTGGTTTGATTAGGGTGATCTCTTTTGTTCAATTTTATTTTTTATGTTTTCAAGTTCCTTTTTTTGTTGGTGGGACAATCTTTAATTTTCTAAAGATAGCACAACCATCAGCTTTTCAGCCACCCCGGGCCGTTCCTCGCTGCCTTCTCGTGCGCCTCCGCGGGTCCCACCTGAGCCATGGGCACGTTTCAGCTCCCCCCCCTGCACGACCGTGGCTCAAGAGCTGATGATGTCCCCATCAGTGACTAGACGTGCATGATCTGTTTTAAGTTGATACATATGTGCGTGTGTATACATGTATGTACTGTAGATATATACACTGTATAAATATCCTCACTCACATATACATATATTATAACCGTAGCAATTACAGACTTTTTGTTTGTTTTAAGTCAATCCTTTTTTCCTGTTTTTTGTTTTTTCCTCTCGTATGTTTTTTTTTTTTGCTTCATGTCAGCGAGTACATTGTATCTGAAGCCCTTTCCGAATTGGCGTACGCCAAATCTGGATCTTTATGACTCGAGACAAAGGAAATGCATCTATTTTAAGATGCCCTTTTTTTGTTGTTTGTTCTTTTTTTTTTTTTTTTTTTTTTTTTTTCTTTTGAGCAGCAGGTGGTTTTGAGTAAAAAAAAAAATAGCTTTAGCAATTCCCAATACTTAGTGATGGATGCCTTGGCTATGGGTTGCATAGCTAAAAAAAAAAATAAAAATAAAATACATTTAAAATTTAGAATGACAAAAAAAAAAAAGAGAAAAGATAAGGAAAAAATATCTAAAGCATCAATAAAGTTAAAAATCTATTTTTGTACAAATGTAATTTTATCCCTTGCATATTCTTGGATATTTTTTTTTTCTGGATTGTTTTGTTTCTTCTACAGAGATTGTTATAAACGCTCTCTCTATTTTTCTCTCTTTCTCTCTCTCTCTCCCTCTCTGTAAATGTTCAGCCGCAGGGACAGGGATCTGGAGAAGAGGGAGAAACTTCTGACTGTGTTTTAAAGGCTTTATATGAAATCTCTTTTGAAATAATTTTTTTGAATGAACTTTTTATTTTTTTCCCCCACTTCCAAAATCTTTTTCGGGGAGGGGGGGGAGGGCGGGGGAGGGCAGGGCGGGCTGGTCTGGGGGTGTCTTTTGTCACGTATATCCGGCGTTCCCGCAGGTCTGTTTTACTGTGAAATCACTACCGTATATTATTATTCACTTAAAAAAAAAAGAAAAGAAAAAAAAAAAAAAAAAGAGTTGCTGCTGGAAACGCCAGTATTTTGATGAACAATTGTATTAGAATTGTGGAAAAAAAGAAAAAAAAAGAAAAAGAAAAAAAGAAAAAGAAAAAAGAGAAAAAAAAAATAAGAAAATATATGAGCATTTTAAAATATAACCCAGTCCAAGTCCTCTTTTGTTCTTTATGGGTATTTCCTGAGCTGGTCCTTAGGCTGTGGGGTCCTGTCCCCACCAAGGGGGTCCCGGTCACCCAGGGGTCCCCGTCCTGGGCTCCCTCCTGCTCTTCCTCTCCTCTCACCTTCAGTCCTTCAAAGCCTGGCCCAGCAGGCAGGATTTCAGCCAAGGGCAGTGGGGTTTCTGTGTTGGGTACTTGACTTCGTCCTGCCTCTTTCCTCCCTAGTTTAGTGAGGGGTCAGCAAGTAAAAATAGCCCCTTGGACTTCACGGTGTGTGATGCACCTCCAGCTCCACGACAGCCTCACGTATGTATGTATAATATAGGTACAAAAATAAGTAGTGGTGGTTTGAGTGCGACACCCCAAAACCCATTTATTGGCCTGGGAGCCACCGAGACTTCATTTTGCTGGAGTTGCAGGCTCACAGAAAGGTTTGGGTTTGGGGTGAGAGCAACGGCAGAACCATGGGGGAAATCCCAAAGGCTGGGCTTTTAAAACAGGTTGTTTTTGCCCCCAGGACTTTCTCCTGAAAGAATTTCCGATTCCTTTGACAATTCCAGGTGTACCCTCTAGTGACAGTGGGACGGTGCCACTTACAGAAACTATACGATGAGTGCTATTGTGGGGGCCAGCCCCCTGGAGGGGTGCGCCGGCTGGGCGCACTGGGGTGACCCTGGGCTTTCTGGTGGGTGGGTGACAATGGGGTGACAGGGGCCATCCCACGGACGAGGGCCACCCTTGGCACATCACACACCATGGGCTGGGCTGAGCCAGAGCCATCGTGGCTCTGTGTGGGGACATGGGCATGGGGAGAGCTCCGACCTGGTGACACAAACTGGGACAGGGCACAGCACGGAGCAGCGAGATTCTGGGGTCACGGGCACCTTGCCACGGTGACAAGGGCACAGCGACAAGCTGTCCTCAGGCACACACGTGGGGACAGCATGCTGTTTTCCAGCCCCTTTGTCTCTCAGTGCCAAGTTAGTGCCTTTGGAGTGGGGACATTGCCATGTGGGGAGGTGCCGCGAGCCCCCAGCGCCGCGCGCGTGATGTGGAGCAGTGAGCGGTGGCCTTGGCTTAACCTGGATCTGTTGCCAGGTACAAACAAGATTGAACTTGCTCTTGGGTTTACAGCGGAGATAAATCCTCCCCGACGGCTGCAGAGCCGGTGAAATAGAGACGGAAAATAGGTGTTTCAATTTGGTTAGTGACGATCCGTGCGCTCCTAAGTTTGCCGCAATATTTTTTCATTTGGGAAGCCGGGGACGTGGCTGGAAAAGGCAGAGGAGGGGGGGGCAAAAAGGATGGTGGTGGCTCAGAGGTGCCTACTGCTCCCTGGTGAGGGGACACAGCCTGCCCCCGGCCCTGAGCTGCCACCCCTTTGCTCATTTTTGGAGACCTTGGTGACCGGGGTGCACCCGCAGGCCCTGGCCACCCAGCAGCAGCTTGCCCGGCTGGCTGCACTCGCGCCTGGGATGGCTCCCGTTCCAGAGGCTGGTTATTTGTCTTGTTAACCTCCAGGCAGCAGTTTGTGTTTGGAGAGCAAATATTTACCTCCCTTCCTGAGTTTTTTTTTTTTTTTTTTCTTTTCCCCTTCTCCTGGGGTGGAGCAAACTGGGCTCCGTGGCCAACGCTCGCCCTCGCACCACGGTTTGGCTGGGTCCCCACCACCCGTGGGCTCAACACCCACGCTTTGCTTTGAACATCAGGCTTGCTTCTATATTTAAAGCAGCTAATAACAAAAGGCAAGGCCAAGCCAAGCTGCCCACTGTTCTTTTTCTTTCCTTGCCATGTTTGCTGCCACCCCCTCGGGAAGCTGGGCGCTTTCCCAGGCTCCAACTCCTGCTCTGGGGGAAAAGGGAGCAGGAGGAGGAGGAGGGTGGCACCACGAACTCGTTGCTGTTTCTCCAGCTTCAGCTGGGATCAAAGTGCCTGATTCCTTGATAACAGAAGATGGTTGTAAGGGAATGAAATGCTTCACACATGCAATGGCTTGGGGCTTTTGTAGCGTGGCAGGGCTGGCTGTGTGCAGGATTGGCCCTCACCTCACAGGGAGCATGGAGGGAGATACAAAGAGGTCCAGAGCGCTCTTTTATCAGGAGCCTCCTAATGCCAGATTTCCCTAAACCCCAAGCTCTTGGAGGTGTAGGATTGGGATGGGGGCTTCATCTTCCTCTGCAAAACACCATCCTTGTGCTCCGGGTGCATTAGGGGGTCCAGAGTGGAAGACGCTGTGCCGGGGGGTGCAGAGATGCTCCTGGAGCCACGTCCCGCTTGGTGGCACCAGGCTGGCCACTTAATTTCTGCACATCCCCAGTGCTGACAGAGATGGAGTGAGGTGTCGGCAGACTGTTTTGAAATCCTTAAGAGAAGGGCTGTGATCCCCATCCTCTCCATGCCTCGGCTTTGCAGCGAGGAGGGGCTCTACAAATAAATACAGACAGATGAGCTCTTTCACTGGTAATTTGTCACTTCATAATTGCCAAAGAAAAGCAGGTTAGTTTTCTGCTCCTGACCTCTCTCAAGCAGCCTTTTCACCCCAGCCGGCCCCGGGGCCGGGGTCAGGGTCCCAGGGGGCAGCTTTCCCCTCGCGCTGTTGCCACAAAGGGCACCTTGGCCTTCTGCAGCAGTGACATTTCCACGGGTCCCCCCCCTCCCCAATTTCCCTGCGCTCCCCAGCCCAGTGCTCCCCACTGTGGGCCTGGCACATGGGAACTGGGCTCTGGGCATTTCCCTGGTGGGACTTTGGGGTGTGCTGAGCCGTGCTATGCCATCCTGAGCTGTGCCATGCCATGCCATGCCGAACCGAGCTGTGCCATGCCAAATCAAGCAGCCCAAGAGCAAAGTGCTGCTGCCCCCTCCCGACAGCAGCTCCCCAACCCCCGCAGCCCCCCGGGCAGCCTCGGGTTTGTTCTCCCCCTGACCCCAGAACCCAGCAGCTCCCCGCAGGACCCCCTGCAACCACCTCGCCCTGCCCGTAACAGCCCCTGCTGCAGCAAGGTGTGCAGACCAACAGCCCACAGCAAAAACTCTGCATCTTGAAGGTTTAGACCTCATTTTTCCATCAGAATACAAAAGACTTTTTTTTTTTTTTTTTTTTTTTTTTTCTTGCAGTATGACAAAGGGTTAATAAGAGGCTCGGAGGGAAGCGTTGCCTAAAATGAGTATCTTTCCCTTCCAAAGAGCTCGAGATCCCAAGGCACAGGCGAGAAATACTAGCCACAAAAATTTCGCATCCCTCTGCCTTACAACACTGGCAGTGAAACCTTGTTTGGCTTTATAGGCAAGATTTTCCATACCGTGCTCCAACGCAACTCCATTCCGCTAAGCCCACATCTTGTTTTTCTACTGACAAAGTGAGGTATGATTCTTGGCTCGGCGATTTTCTGCTGTGGAAGACTAAATGAAAAGATGCTTTTAAAGCTCATTCACTCAACACTCAACCCAAAACCCAGGGGGAGGGTCAAATGGAAATTCATTAAAGTTATCAGACGGCCTTTCTGCTTTTGTGGCGGGTACGAGGCTGAAGAAAATTAAATGAAGACACAAGTGTTTGTTAGGATACCGCGAAAGGTAGAACAGCCCGATGAGTAAAACAGCCGAGTCATTTAATTTTTTTTCTTACAAAAAGCTTGTGTTGGAGTCATTGTGAGTCCTGAGGACACAGCCCTTGGTGTTCATTTTGTCTGGATCTTTTAATTTATGGCATGAAAGCATCCTGCCCTGCAAGAAGGGCAGCCTCATGCTTCTCCCTGGCAGGGGCTACCTTGCAGGAGCTTACAGCTGAGCCGGGGAGGCAGGATGGAGACGGAGGAGGGAGGACGAGCGGCCTCGCTCAAGGCTGGCCAGCAGGGAAGGAGTGGAGAGGCTGCTCCCAGCCCCTCTTCTCAGCCTCCTGCTCTGCCCTTGTGAATTTGGCACACCAACACCCGTTCCTGATGCTCCCTGCCCCTTCCTTACCACTCCGGTGGCCGCTTTCTGCTTGCCCTGGTTGGGGCGAGAAAGGAGCAGGCGGAGGGTCCCCAAGGATGTTGCACCACCAGGAGGGGCCGAGGGCTTCGTGGAGCTGCAGGGGGGTCTCCAACATCCCTGAGGTTACACCACACACCCTGGGCAGAGGAAAGCAGCTCCCCAAGCAGGACCAAGCTGGGGGGGCTGCTCTGGTGTGTCCCCAGCCACCAGCAGCTGCCTCCCTTCCCGGCTCGCCGCCCGGGCAGACACACCAGGCCGTGGGTTCCTGGGCGATGCGAAGACATTACCTAATCCTTTGAAACCGGATCCTCCCGTCAGGCTCCAGTTGGAGGAGAAAAGCTTGCTCTGGCCTGTCTGTTCCTGCTCCAAAAAAATGTTTCCCTCCTCATGGCAAGGAACGTGCTGCGGACGATTTCCTGCTATCGGGAGGGTGGAGGTGGGTCCCCAGAGACCCCTCTGATTAACCCCTGTCTGGGAAGCCCTGGTCCTCGTGTGCTGGTGAATCTTCCCGTTGCCATTATGGGGACTGCTGCCTCAAGCAAGAAATGAGCCTCATGAAAAAAAATAAAATAATAATTTAGACCCATTTGCACCATCCAGCCAGCTGTGGATTCACTAGTGTCTAATACGGGATGCTCTCACACAAGGA
Organism: Aythya ferina; assembly: GCF_964211825.1. Lineage (NCBI taxonomy): Eukaryota > Metazoa > Chordata > Aves > Anseriformes > Anatidae > Aythya > Aythya ferina. Next base: position 5,912,460 of record NC_140318.1, read on the forward strand.
AAAATTGGGTGCTTGGTCCCTGCAGGGACTGTGAGAGGCAAGGGGAGCAAAGAGAGTGTCCAGGGGATTTGGGTGGGATTTGGGGAGGTCCCTGAGTGCCTCAGTCCCCTGGGTTGCCTCCACTTGGTGCCTGCAACCCGTTTCAGCATCCTTGCGGGGCGATGCTCTCTCCAAGCATCTCAGCCTGCTGACAAGCAGGAGGAAGGCTGGCAGGAGAGACAATTTGTGGCTAGCTATTTGCTGTTGTCACTCCGACCATTTTACCTTAAGAGGCAATAAAGATGAAAGCCAATAATAAGCAGCCAGCCATCATTTGGGGGGGAAAGGCTATAATTTACTTTGCCAGGGCTGCAGGGAGTCCATCTGAGGCTGGCGTTATTGACAGGAAGTCTATATGGTTTGTTTCTTACAGTACTTACGTGCGCTCAGAGCAGTTGAGGGTGACATTTTTAAAATCTAAAAATATACAGCCAGTAGCTAACTTCCAGCAGCATGGAAGGGAAGAGAAGGATTTATGCCCAGAACGTTTTGAACTTTACAAAAAAAAAAAAAATACAGCTGCAGTAAAGGCTTTAAGGGGTTTGCAGGAGGGGAGCGGTCCCCTGGCTGGCTGGGGGGCCTTGGTGGGGCTGTCAGGTTTTGGCCACTGGTGCTGTGTTGAGGGACCTGGTCCTGGGCTGGATTCTCATTTCTTTAAGGGGATGTAAATGGGGAAGGATGCTGCTGAAGGCGCAGCAGTTACAGGCAGATCAAACGAGAGCAAGCGAAGTAAACGGGTGCTTTTGTGCAGCCCTGGGTTGTGGCCACTAAACCACGCTGTGCCTCTAGGGAGAGCCCCGAGGGGGTTTTCTGTGGCTGTTTAGGAGGGACAGCCCCCAGGCACTGCCCCTGGCACAGCACACAGCTCCTTGCACTGCCCCAGCTGCCCAGACCTCGCCTCTGGCCCAGGGGAGCAGACACATCCTCTTCGACCCCATCCAGAGCACAGGGCGGCCTTACAGTCACCCTGCCATCCCAGCAAGCTCAGTAGAAATGAGGTTTTAACCTCAAAGGAAGATGATGTTGATTCTCATTTTCTCCTGCTCAAAATAAGCAGTAACTCTGCCGATGGCAACACTTCCCCCAGGAGTACGAGGGCTTGATCCTACCAATCTGGGGAACCCAATGATTAAGACCTGTCATAGCCTTTTTCACAAGAATCATCAAATCCTTCCTTTTCTCCAAGACATTGTCTTGTGGGGAGGGAGGAGGTGGTTTCAGGAAGCACAACGAGTGACTAATCTCCCTCCTGCCTCTGCCAAGGGAGAGCAACCAGCCGCACGAACATCCCCGCTGCTTGCGAGAGCTCCGCGATGTCAGCGGGGTTATGATTTATGGCAATCACTCCATCACCCTTATTTATAGCAGCGGCTCTCTGTGAGATTTCACACACGAAGATTGGCTTGTTCCATGGCCTCTCTCCTGCCAAAAATTGTCTCCGGGCCTCCCGACCCTCCCGGGGGCTTCTCCACACCACTTGCGTGCCCACATGGGGAGGTGCCGTCGCTTGGCAGTCCCTACCCCCTTTTTCCCCCTTTGGGGACTGTGTGCACATTCCCACATCGCCTCCTTTTTCCCTTCCTCTTGCCTTCTATCTTTAGAGAGCTTTTTTAGACAGCCAGAGGTTTTCAGGCCAGTGGAAGGAGGCTGAGGGCTGCTGAGATGGGAGCGGAGACCGGCGCCTCTGTCCTGCGGCGGCGGGCAGGGACAGACCTCTGCGTGCGAGAGCGAGCGGCTGATCTGCATGTTTCTTTATTAAAAACACGATCTCTATCTCTGCAAAATGTCCATCATGACTATTCAAAGCCACTTCTGCTGCTTGCCAACGGCTGTTGTTCAGGTTCTTTTCCATCCTGCTGCTATTTTGCTCGTTTGTCCTGCTGCTCCCGGATGTCTGGGTGGCCGCAGGGCCACAGGGGCTGGAGCTGTTTTCCAGCACATCCGGGAAACTTGGAGAGGCAACGGGGGCTTCTACTCTGCTCCATAGGAAAAGGCTGGAAAACCATGACTCTGGTGGTTCAGCAACCACACAGCAAATAAAAGGAATGAGAATAGAGGAATAACCCTGTAACCCCCCTGATTCTGTGAGAGCAGGGGACCAGGGATCTTGGAGTCACCTGGGGATCATAATTAGATTTTATCTCTGATTAGCTGGGAACAGGAAACCTTTTTTTTTTTTTCCTTTTTTTTTTTTTTTTTTTTTCCCTTTTTTTCTTTTTTTTTTTTTTTCTGTGGCAATACGTGGTCACGGCAAGAGAAAGTGTTGCAGCCTCTGTTTAAACCCGAGCCTGCTCCCAGTGCTTCAGTCAGCTCCGTTTCTGCCGCCGTGATGAATGGGGCCTGGGGACGTGATACCTGTAACAGCCAAATCACTTACCTTGAAAATGCAAACCTTATGGAAAGGGAATCAATAATTCCTGCAGCCTGGGCTTTGCTGACACGCGGCCCGAGCCCGCAGGAAATAAACCCTTTGTTAATCTTTCTCAAGAGGCACACAGGCTCCTATAAAAAGCTCCTGAAGTAAGTAACTAATTACAGCCTGCACGAGGCTCCAGTCTGTCACCCCCGACAGCTCCGTGGGAGCAGGGGCTGCAGCACCGCTGGCCAGGATGATGGACGAGTGCGCGCGAGCTCTTGGCTTCGCTCTGAAAGAGGAAGAATTAATGGGCAAATAAATTACAAATCAATTATTAAACCTTAGCAGCGTGCGGGGCCCTGCTCGGGCTGGGTATCAAATATACATTTCTAATTAACTCAACAACTCTTGTCTCGTGTGCGCTGGATGCTGCCTGCCGCTGGAAATGTGAATTTTTGTCGTGTGCTCTAAACGGAGCCTTGCATTTGGCTCTTTCTGCCACTCAGGTCTGTGGTGGAGCACTTTTTGGGCACAGAATATGCCAAGAGACACTCGGCTTTATGCTGAGCACCAGACCAGCCTCGGGCAAGCTGTGGAAGCTGCAACACAGAGGGGGATGAATCCGGCACGGATTAAGTGTTCGGTGTGCTGTGGGGTCTCGGTTGCTTTCCCTGAGCCCCGGATCCCAAATTCAGGCAGAAGCCACCGTGCTTTCCTCCCCTCCCTGCCTGTCTGGGACTGTCTGTCAGCACCCGGCGATATTGCCATGAGAACAACCACCGCCTGCTACCTGCCTGCAGTGTCTAGACAGATCCCAGGCCAGAAGTTCTTCCTGGAGCACTAGGAAAATAAAAGAGGCTTGGCAGATGGGCTGCTGCAGCGGCACACCCACCTCTGCTATCCTCGGATGAATCCTGGCCTCGAGTCACCAGCACCTCTGCTCCCAAGTCACAGGGGTGAGAAGCCCCTCGAGGAGCTGGCGGCTGCAGGGGGCTGTGGATGGGGTGGGATTTCGCGGGGTTTGGGATGGATTTAACACCCACGTCGCTGTAGGGCCAGGTAGTCGTGCTCCGTGCCGAGGCAATATTTCTGCTGCTCACTAATCAATTATAATTCTTAGACAAGCTCCCATATGGTGCCTTTATAAATCACTCTCTCCAGTTATCAAGCCTGTCTTATTTGCCTGACATGAGCTGTAAGGAGGGTGTTTTTTAGGCTAATGTTGACTCAAGTGCACAGAATGTGATTTATTTATAGAGTTTTAGAGAAGTGTTTTAAAAGTCAAAATCCGGGTCCTTACGGAGCTAAACCAAAAGCTGACGACTCATTCTGCAGCCTCTGCCTGAGCATCTCTGTAAGAAGCCCTGGTTTGGGGGATCTGGCCTGTAAAAACAGGTCCCCAGCCACCGCAGGGAGCTCGGTGGGCACAGGGGAGCAGCTCTCCATCCCTCGCAGGGCATGGGGATGCTGGGGATGGGCAGGGCCACTTGGGCAGAGAGCTGAAATTTGGGGGCTTGGTGGAGGGTCTGGACAGAAAGCAGGGATGAAGGAGCTCGGGGGAAACCAGAGCAAAAGAGATGAGCCCTTTGACCCCTGATGAGAGCAGAAAACAGCCCAAGGTGCTTGGGGTACGTGGGGTGCTGCTGATTCTGAGCACAGAGCAGAAAACCGGGGTATGGCACAGCCGGATACCCTTGCCATGGGCTAGAAGGGGTAAATGGCAGCGGGGCTCTGGGTACTGGCGTTTATTTACCGGCCAGAGCCGAGCTTTTAACCGGCTCTGATATCTCACAGTGACTCTCTTGCTCCCCCCAGTGCTGCCTTCACCCATCTCCGCCGAGCACCGAGGTCCCCGAGCATCCCGCGCCCGCTTCCTCCCCACCTCCCCAGCTCCCACTTCTCCCCACGAACACTTCTCCAGGCCGGGGACCCAGATTTTTGCCCCCTCTCCTTTTCAGAAACATAAAGCCCTCGTTTTTTTTCCCAGCCTAAGCAGCCTATGCGCCAAACAAAGCACAGCGTGCAACCAGCCTCCTAATCAGCCGATCTGCCTCTCGTCTATTTTTTAATCACAGGTTTCGGGATTTGTCACTTGCTTCTTATCAAAATTTACAGCCAGCCTGCACCGGTTGCAGCTGATGAGTAACAGGTTTCTGCTGGAGAGCCCCAAAGTTCTGGTTTGCCATCCACCCCCCATGGCACAGACATCCAGATACCTCCCCCCGACACAAATTCGCAGTTTTCTGTTTCACCTACGCCAGCCCTGACCTACACGGATGCTCTCTGCTCAGACGGGGTTGTACCCGGTGCTGCACATTTTAACCCCTCTCCCATGGAGCTCTGGTTCTGGCTCCTGTCATTCCAGAAAAGGGGGGAGCGGGGATATTGGGATATTTCCCCTCCTGACGGTGCTGAATAAACAATGCTTTTCTTTTTTCCCATGGGAAAAAAAAAAAAAAAAAATCAACCTGAAAGGAAAACCCAGAGCATTAGATTGGTGTCAGGAGGGAAGGGAACCTCCCTGGGCACGGCGCGTTTGGGTGATTTGCATGATTTGAAGAGGAATAAGAGGAAGCCTTGGGTAGGAAGGGGAGTGAGGAGGGTTCTGGGCAGGTTTCTCAGGAAGGCAGCAGCGCCCTGACAGCACCCAGCTGCCACTGACCCGCCTGCTCTGATCAAGTTGGAGCCTGCACCTGCCTCAGAGCACTTTTAGGGAGGAGAGGAGGAAGCCTGAGGCTTGTTAACACGACGATGCTAAGGAGCAAAGCCTTGAAAGCGGGGCCCTCGGCTTCCCTCGAGGCTTTCAGGGTCAAAGCTGAGCTCCCTTCGCCCTCACCCTCTGCGGGGCTTTAACCTGCAATCCTCCCGCACAGGATCACCGGGGGCGGCCTCAGCGTGCCTCTGAGCCTCTGGGCTCTGTTTTCCCCCTCCCCTGTTTTCGGGGACCCCCCTGAGGTTCGGGCCCCCCTCCCGGGGCCGTGCCGGTGTCCGCGCTGCGCTGCGCCCGCCAGGTGCCGCCCTCGCCCCGCGCATCCCCGAGCATCCCCCTGCGCCCTCCCATGGGCTGCACCCCCCCGTAGCCATGGCAACGCCTTGGCAACGCCCTAGCAACGGGTCCTGGACCCCCCCCATCCCTCCTGCACCCATCACTTGGGTGTCCCCCATCCTAAAAAAAAAAATCCTTGTCCCCAGCTCTGTCCTCCCCGGTCACCGCCCTGGGGGGGAAAAAAACCAAACAAATCTGGCTGCCCCAAAAATGTCCTGAGTGGGGTGGGGGAGAGAGCAGTGGGGTTTTTTGGGGGGAACTGCTGCTAAAACCTGATGAATGTGTTGCACAGAGGGTTGTGTGGGGCTGAACGCCCTGCTGGTGCTGCCTCTGTGACTGTGCAGCTCCCCGCCCTCAGCACCAGACACGTTCGTCCTTTCCTTCTCTCTCCATTCTTGTCCTTTTCAATGGTCGGAGCTGCTCGGGGAGCTGCAGGGTGTGTGGGCAGAAGTGGTCGCTTCCAAGGTCAGTCGCTGCGTGCTGAACCCTCCCGTGCAAACAGCAGCAGCTCTGCTGGATGGGGAAGGTGATGCGGGCAGGCTTTGGTGCCGAGCTGGGCACTGGCCGGCGACGTTCATATCTGGCTGGCCTCGCTGAGAAGCAGCAGCTCAGGCCATCTAGAAACTCAAGCAAGCCCTTCAGATGGCAGACTTCCCTTCCTCCCTTTGCTTCTCCAGCCAGGTCTCATTCTTGCCCTGGGTGGAGGCAGATTTCCACCCCGCTGGGAATAGTAAGCTGTGCTGGGGGGAGAGCAGGGCCCTCGAGCACCGCCCGCGGGACGAAACGCGAGCCTCGGTGCCGTGCACATCAGCCGTGCTCCCCTGCAAATTAGATTTGGTGTGCCTGTTCCGGGGTAAAATCTTACACACTTAAAAAAAATCCTTCAGCCTATTGCCTGTTCTGGTCAGGGAGATGCTTTGCTCTCGCTGTCGTTTCTAAAACAACTCGAACAAATGTAAAACAAAAAAAAAAATAAAATAAAATAGACCCAGGGGGCTGCAGCTTCAGCTCCTGCCTCCTCTCCAGCAGGGGCAGGACATGGGGGATGGCTTTGGGTGAGCTGCATTTGCACTCCCTGCAGGAGGCTGGGAGCCACCCCCTCATTTTTAGGCGTCCGATGCTCTGAAGACATTGGAGGAGCCTTAACTTTGAGGTCTTTGTGTTGACTCAGAGAGGAGTTTTGACCCAGCCTCTCAACAATCCTTGGCTGGCCGCATCCCTTCCCACCCCTCCCAAGCTATTAGCGGAGGGCTCCCTCGTCCCTCGGAAGTGCTCAATTCATTTGACTTGGGCCATGTCTGGCTTATTCCTTGCCTGGCCCCTGGGTCGAGGGGCGTCACCGTGGGGTCCCCTGAGGCTGGCCCCGGAGCAGGAGGGGTTGTGCAGGGGGCCAGAGGCGTTTTGAGCGGGGTGTGACCCCTTCTCCCCTTTCCCCAAGGACAGGGAGCTCGGCACAGAAGGCAGAGTTGGAGGCACCTCCCCGCCACTCTGCCTTACCCTCCTCCAAGCCAAGGCAGTAAATCACAGCCCTAATTGAAACCATGCCTGGGCTGTGCCGGCCTGAACTCTGGGGTGAGCGTCCCTGCTTGTAGGGAGGCTGCTCGCAGGGACAGGAGGGCTCCTGGGGTCTCTAACAGGCTGCTTGGGGCTCAGGCACCGCCAGAAATATGCAAAGGGCAGGGGGGCTCGGATGGTTTGGGGGTTATTTTGGGTTTCAATAAGTGATGCCAGTGCCTCGTGTGAAGCTGGATAGATGCAAACCGAGCCCCAAAGCCCAAGGGCTCCGGGCAGGTGGAACTGCCTCCAGGCAGGAATTGGTATCCCATGGAAAAGGGGGCTCAGCACCCCCAGAAGGTGCTCAGCTCGCAAGGGGCTGGTGAAGGCTGTAGGGAGTCAGTGCTCTGACACGGGGCAGCAGTGGGTAAGGGTGCTGGTCCGAGCTGTAAGGCTGCAAAAGGTCCTAAGTGGCTGTGGGATTTATTTCCTCAAGCCTCCCAGCACACGGGGCGATGCTCAGCTCAGGACCGCTGTGGGGCTTCCAGCATCCCCACAGGGCATGGAGGGGATGGGCTGGCTCCCAGCGGGATGGGATGGGATGGGAAGGGCTGGGGTGGGATGGGATAGAGAGCATGGTCCCGCAGCCCCAGGGCTGCTCTGAGCAGGGCTGCAGCTTTTTCTGCTCCCCCCCTTTGGCTGGGGAGCTCTCGCTGCCACGTGGCCTTTTCCACTACAGCACCCTCCTCTCCTCTCCGCCCCGCTTTGCTCCTTGCTTCTTTTTCTTTTTTTTTCCTCAGGAAACATCTGGAAGCTGAGCGAGAAACATTAAAAGGAAAAAAAAAATGAAGGAAAAGAAAAGAAAAGGAAAAAAAAAAAAAAAAAGCAAGGGGGAGGGGATCTTGGGAACACCATATGATTTCACTTTCCTAAGACAACTGCAATTATGCCTTTGAGGCTTTACCAGTCACTGTAGATTCAAACCATGTTGGATGATGTAAGTGGGAAAATATGAAGGACCTACTGGCTGTTTGAGGGAAGAAAAAAAAAAAAAAAAGGATCAGTTTCTGGCATTTTATTTAACATTATGAATCAGAAGAAGGGCAACAACCAGATGGACTTTTTCTTTATTGCTTTCCTGGGCTTGCTTGTGCCTTGCTGATCCCTTCGGAGAGGGGGAAATGCCTCCAGCAGCCTGCTCCCAAACCGTCCTGGGCTGGGCTTTGCACCGAGAAGGGACTTGGGTTTCTTTTTTTTTGAAGCCCAGCACTGGTGAGCAGGGTAAGCAGGAGCTGTTGGTCTGAAGGGCCCGTCCTGTGCCTGCCCTGCCAGGGTTTCTGCAGGCTCCTCTGCACGGAGGGAGGCTTCAGCTGGGGATAAAATGGGTCTGAGGGCTACTGAGGGATTTGTGCTCCCCCTGTCCCTCAGACAAGGCAGAAACCCTTGATTCAAGCAGCTCCAGGCACCAAAACCTGTCCTGGGGTGCACAGGGAGCACCCCCCTGTACAGACACAGAGCAATGCTTTACCCAGCCCTGCAGACATCCTCAGGTCCAACTTTGCCCCACTTCCCACCCCAATTTCCTCCCCATCCCCCAGAGGGATTTAGGATCTTTTTTTCTTTTCTTTTTTTTTTTTTTTTTTCCCCCAGATAAAGCCCTCTGCAGTCTGTTCAGCCAGGCTCACGGTCCAACACAAATATTGCTTGTTTTCAGCCACCAGGAGGATTCCTGTTTGCAGGCAACATCCAGCTCCCTGTGCCCGTTTGGTGCTTGGCCACGCTCGGGAGTTTGGGCTGTGGAGCCTGGAGCCCAGCACTGGGACAGAGCCACTTGAAAGGATCAAGATGTTGCTGTCGGATTTCATCGACTTTCCACTGGAAAAAAAAAAAAAAAAAAAAAAAAAAAAAAAAAAAAAGCAGGAGGCTGCAGGAGAGCTGGACTTTCAGCTAAAGCGGGCGAAGCTGTTGTCAAATAGGCTTGGGAATCAAGAAAAAAATGCTCCCACAGCAAGAAATCAGGTGAGCACGTGGAGAGGGGGGAGCCAGTGCCAGAAGAAGTTGTCCAGAGCCACCCCTGCTGAGAAGCCCTGGGGGAAAGAGGTGCTGCTGGGGCCCCTTTTAAAGGGGTTGGTGGGGTTTTGGGGGGCATTTGCTCATTACAGGTGAGAGCAGAGGAGGTTCTCTGGAGTTTTGGCTGGAAAAAAGAAAAGAGGGAATTATTTCCTAATCTTTTTGGCTACTGGAACCCAGAAAGTGTTGGTGCTCGGTTTCTCTGCTCACCATCACTGACGACAGGGACTCTGCGTGTTTCGGTAAAAGCAAGGCTGTTTAAAGGAAAATGTCCAACGTAGAAATTTCGATTCCATAAAATTTTGTCAGGACAAGTAAAAACAACAGCATCCCTGTGTCCAAGTCAGGCCTGGCTGTGCCTGGCTGCGCCTGAGACCTGGGGCGGTCCTCGCCCCTCCTCTGCATCCACCCTGGTGGGAGTCAGAGCCCACATGGGAAGGGTTTGCTGGGGTTTTCCAGGCATTGCACCACCATCCTGTAACCTTTTATTTTACTTTGCTGTTTCTGGCAGTGCAGAGGGAAGTGGTGATAACTGCAGGGAGCTTGTAAAACCCAGGGATGGGAAGGAGCCTGGGGGGGCGCAGCCCAGGCACAGGAAGGCAGCTCTCCTCCCTGGCTCCATCCCCAAATCTGCCCACCCCAGCAGGGATTTTCCTTTCTTTGGGGTTGATAAAGTCCTGAGCACACCGGGTGATGGCCATGGGACCATAATCTGGGGATCCCTGGGGGCTGTGGGTAGGTTTTTCTTGCAGCCAGGGGGGCTCATGGCAGGCACCACCCCTGCCCCTACCACAGCTGCATCACACATCTGGCCCCACACATCACCAGGGAGAGCAAAAAGAGCCTACTTTCTAAATGGCCAGGAAGGAGGAAGTATTATCTTAGCCTTTTTGGAAGTGGAAGAATTAAATGCCCTGCCCAAGGTCAGGGAAAGTGTCTGAGCTCCTGGGAAAGGGGCCGGGCTGTCTGAGCTCCCCAGTTGGTGCTGGAGATGTGCCCAGGGCTTGGGCTCACCCTGCTTGGAGAGGGGAGCCCCTGAGGACCTCGGATACATCCATGCCATGCAATGGGCCGAGGTTTGCTCCCATGGGCAGGTGGCACAGCGTGATGTGCACTGGGGGAATGGAGCCCTGCTCTGCCCCAGGGCATCCCGGCAGCCTCCCTGCAGCAGGAGCATCCCTGCGCCCTCTGTCCCAGCCGTGCAGCTTTCCTGTGGGCAGCCCGACCCTAGCTTTTAATCTGCAGGCATCTCAAATATTCAGCATTTCCTCTCATTTGAGCCCGAACACAGCCTGCTGGATTCTGGCTTTGGGTTCTGCTCGCATCAAGGTGCAGCTCGACAGGCAAAGGGGGCCCCGCTTTGAACAGGTCCCCCAGGCTGCATCGCTGTCTCGCTCCTGGCTGACTTTTCAGTGGAATGGTGATCGCTGTCATGAGCATTATTAGCTTTTTTGTTATTAACCTAAGATAAGGTCAAAGCCCCTTTGGGATGGATGCTGAGTTTCAAGAGACTTTGACTTCAATGAGAGGCCGCAAGTGAAGAGGAGGCTTGGAAAGAAGCAGCGACGTTTCCAGGGATGCCAAAGCCTTGGTTTGACTTTTTCGTTGTCTGGAGCCTGAGGCTAAGCATGGAGCACACCCAGCCATTTAGCCAGTGAGATCTGCAAGGCTTCTGCATAAAGTATGCTTCCTTCTCCAGTGCCATCACTTGAAATTGAGCGTGAACTTGTACAGAGCCCGGCTCCCCTCTGGCACCGCTCTCAGAGCGCCGTTGGCTGCTCTGCAGCAAACCAAGGCAGCCCAGGTCCACCCAGCCCACTTGGATCCACTTTCCCCACATCCTGAAGTGTGCCGTAGCTCTGGGAGATGACCAGAACCCAGTTAAAAACTCACTCAAGCCAATGCAAATCTCTTGCTCTATCCAGCAGGCTCTGGTGAGGCTTGTGCTGAAGGCATGGGGTTTTTGCTGCTTTTGAGGATTATCAAAGCCATAACCCGGTTTCCTTGCACGCTGGAAACAACAAAACACAAATGTTCCTGAAAAACAAATCCATCCGGGCTGTGAACATGGGCACATAACAGCTGCAGCTGGCTTGGAGCACAGGCACACAGCAGGGGACTGCAGGCACGCAGGAGAAGTCAGGTCCACGGGACCCAATTTACGGCCTCCTCCTTGCAGCACCAAATGCCCGCTTCCATGGGCGATCTGTGCAGCCAGGTTACACCTCAGCCGGTCTCTGTATATTATGTTTTTATTAACCTGACCTTTTCAAGCTGTTAACACGGTCTGTGGGATGATGCCCTGGAGCCTTACAGGATTTTTTTGGCGGTGGCAGTGAATAGCTTCTCCTGACACCTTGGGGGAGAGGCAGCTTTGGCCTTTCGGTGATACGCCGTAAACAGCCTGCACGCCTTGCTCTCAGCACCCTGAAAGGCTTTGCTGGCTTTTTGGGAGTCCACAGGGGGAAGCAGGAGTGAAAATGAGAACTGGAGTGTTTCCAGCTTGTGGGGCCTCACGGCCAGCCTCCGCCAGCCCCTTCTTTGCAAGGGGTTCTCCTGCCCAAATGTCCCCTGTGTCAGAGACAGCCCTGGAGAGAGATTTAGGGACCTGAATCACACCCGTTTCCATCAGTCAGGTGTTTAATGTAACCCTTAGGCCCTGGGCTCAAACACCTCATGTTTTGAGATAAATGATTTGGGGCTACAAAAAGATCCCTGGTGGAGCTGCAAATGACCTCGCTGGCAGGGGTGGCACCTCTGCGGAGATAACCAACCCCAACCCCCCAGCCTTGGCTTTCCAAATTGCCATATGAAGGAAATATTATTCCTAACTGCTCTTTACCTTGCGCTATTGTGGATCATGTTACGGTTCTAGCCTCCCTGGCTGAAGCCAAGACTAATCCTAAATCATGAATGGGTATTAGGTGGGGAGGGTGGAAGCGAGGGCACCGCACAAGGCACCCAGACAGAGGAGCCGGAGCCTTTGGTCCCTGCTGGTGCCTCTGCTGCCTCCCTGCTGCTCTTCCTCCTCCTCTTCCTCCCCCACCAGCACCTCCTGCGGGTGCAACCAGCGCCTGCGCCCCTTAGCTTAGGACATTTGGCTCCAAAAGTGCTTAAAGCCTCGAATTCCCCCCTTTTTGCCCAATTAAAAGGGTTTCAGAACTCAGCTTACAGCAGTTGATTCATTCCCCAGGCACATCCTGCTCGCTCTGCGAAGGCAGAATTAGGAGGAGCATTTCAGTCTCTATCTAAACCCACGACTTCAGCCGTCCCTTTGGTGGCTGGGAACCGAGCCTAGACATGAAATAATGAACTCAAATCCTTCGATGCATTGACCAAAGAAAACAAGCTGTCAAATAGAAATATTCCCTCGCTTCTTCTCGAGGCGTACCAAATCTCCTTCCCATCTGTACGTATCGTTACGGCGGGGAGGCAGCATGAGTAACTCAGCGTGAAATTGTCAGCGGCTGCATGTGATGCTGTTTGGAGGGCATAAATCAGGCTGGGAAATGAAAAGGGCTGTCCTCTTCCTTCCAGGTTTGCTCAGCATTTTATACCTCTGTGGGGGTGTTGTGAAGGAGATGTTGGGCGGATTCAGCCCACGCCCAGCGTTCGCTGTGAGGGCCTTAATTAGGTTCAGTTGGTTTTGTCCCATTTGCATGAGGCTGTGGCATCTCCAGCAAAACCCCAGCAGAGTCAACGACTGCACTTAAGCACAGAAATGCTGACGGAGGGGCTGCATCTCCCCAGGTTTGCCTGCTTTCAGCTCCTGGCTCAGCCTGGAGAATGAAAGAGGGCAGGGCAATTTCTTTGTGCCTTCCATGGATGTGCCTGAGAAAACTCTAGCAAACCGTGTGGGGATGTCTGGGTGTTGAAAACCAAGAGCTGGTTTTGAAAGGAGAACTTGGTGTGCTGCAGTGCTTATAGCTAGAGCCTTCACTGCTGTCCCTGGGGCAGAGGGAAAAGCCCTGCAATTACTCTGTCCCCGCTCAAAGATGTCCTGAGCCACGCAGCCCTGCTCTGAGCACTCCTCGGGGGAAAAAGGATCTCTCTGTTCTCCCCTGGGGCACTGCAGGTGTGGGGATGTTTGAGGTTGTCCAGTATCTGCCAGCAAATACGTGATTGCAAATCCCACTGGATCAATTCAGGACACTGTGGTGATGGCACTGATGGCAGATCCAGGGCTGCTCTGTGTCGGAGAGCTGGGTCTGGTCCCTAAAGGCTCCTTCTGCCTCCGTCTGCTTCAGCTTTGCTGGCTTTAGGGTTCAGATCTTTACCCAACTGCAGGCTTCCCTGCACCCCCAGCCTCCCCGCCTCTCTTCCTCTCCTAAAAGTAGACCAGAGCTGATCTCCGTGCTTCTCAGAGCTTGCTCAGCTCCTCTACTGCAGAAGCTCTTCAGACTGTGCTGCCGAGGCCGTGAATCCTCAAGCAAAGCAATGATTAGTGCAAATTTTCCTAGACAGCTGCTTCCATCTGCTCCGTGGGTTATTTGTATTTGCTCAGTGCGGGTAGCAGATTTTTTGATGAACTCACATGGTTTCTTGCAGTTGAGTTTGACAGAGTGAGATGGGCCATTTAATTTAAGCCAGTTCCTCCTCCTTGTCTTTTTTTTTTTTTTATATATATATATATATAAAAAGCCTAGCTGAGGTTTTTGTTTCTGCCTGCATGACAATGTTGTGTAGAACTGAACCTCTGAGGAGACACAAGCATTACGAATATCTCGGATGCTTGGCTGAGGAGCTGGAGAGATTGAACGAGCTCTTCGCACGGCTTCGTGCTCAGCACAATCACTGCGTTTTCACGTGGGTTTGCTGCATGGGGCAGGTTCCTCACACCTGCCCAGGGAACAAACCTCTCCTTTCTTCCCCTCTTTCTCCTGCTCGGGCTGTGGATTGCCAGCGGCCCTGGGGAGCACCACAGTGCGTCACCACCGAGCTGCAGGCGGAGCTGCAAAGCCAGGAGGAAATTCCGATTCGGGGGCGGTTTGGGCTCACTGGGAGGAGGCTGCTTTTGGGAAGAGGGTGGCTGCTGGAGTCCTGGCCTCAGCCAGAGGCTCAGAAGCACTCCTGGGGGACTTCAGAGCAAAACGTGCCCCCCTCCTGGAGCAGAGGCTCCAACAGGTCCTACATCACCTCCTGCCACCCCTGCAGAAGCATTTTGCCCCAGCGTGGGGCCACCCTGGGCTGCAGCACCGAGCGTGCTGGGGAGCCAGAAGGAACTCAGGGACTGATTTATGATTTTTATTCATAAATAAAGCAATTATCTGACCAGGTAGTGCAAGGTTTTCAGCACTTCCTCAGCAAATCCGGGTTACTACGCTGACTTTTACGTGGCATTAACGTTAATGCTCCTTCACCCTGTTCCAATGAGATCGGCCCACTGATTGCCAAATATTTCACTGCTGGGACGCCTGCCTCGCAGCTTTGAAGCCCACTTTTGCTGCTGATTGATCACTGCTTCCAGCGAGCAGATGAAAGGGATGGAGAGCTGCTGTGTGGGGCCAGCAGCGCCTGGAGGGAGGGTCTGGGGGCTTGGTCTTTGGGGGTCTCCCAGACCGCCCTAATTCAGGAGCTGGTTTGGTGCTGTCTCAGCTGACTCTGCCAGGCTGAATTCTGCTCAGCAGCCCCGGCCCTGGTGCGTTGTCAGCTCTGAGCAAACTTCCACCAGCTGGCAGGTGGGGAGAGAAATCCCTGCCCTGTGCTGGCACAGCGGCAGGAGTCCCCAGAGAGCCCTGTGGGCACAAGCACTGCCTTCACTGGCATTTTCTGTTCCATTTGCCAATCCTGAATTTGCAGCCTTGTCCATGACCGGGGCTTCTTGTCATTCTCTTAATCTGTGTGGTATCATCTAGACCCTCTAACTATCCTTTACCCCTTCCAAGGGAGCACGATTAACCAAAGAATTGGTAAAGAGGTCTCCACCAGGCCCCACGGTCAGAAAGCATCTGGCCCGTCAGCAGGAACGTCCTCCAAACTCACACTTTTCTCACCAGCGAAGAGTTATTGTGAGAGGTTGCTCCAGCAGCCTTGCAAAGCCGGATCGTGCTGCACTGCGCTCTGCAACCATCTGGAACGCGTTTGGGATCGCGTGTGGCTCAGCCTTGCATCTTGAGCCCAGCCGGGCTCGTAATTAATTGCACAGAAAGGCTCTGCCACGTCGTGATGCTGCGCAGCCTGGGAGCGTGGATGCGAGGGGTGGGAAGAGGCAGGCAAGGCATTACAGCAAACCTGCGGGCCCCACGGAGGGCGTTTTTATGGGGGCAAGGGGGAGATGAAGCGTGAGATGGAGGTCATAGGCAGATAAGCTTGGGATTTGGGGGTAATATCGACATTCCTTGGGCTGATACTGGATGCAGGAAGAGGAGAGACAATGGCAGTGCTCACTGATGGGGAAAGTGGGTGCCCGAGGGGGCTCAGGGCACCAGCTCTGAACCAAGCTCTTGCCCTGGGCATCACTTCAAGGGCAGTGATGTCCCCCCTGCCCCAATTTGTGCCTGCTTCCAGAGCCTCCTGCCCGCTCTCCTTCCCAGCGTTTCAGGAAGGCAACACCTCTCGAAAGGCTGTTCTCCAGTTGGTTTTGATTCCTATCTCCTGCAAAGCTGCAATTCCTCCTTTGTGACCTGCCGGCTGCTTCTCAGGGGAGACGAGGTGACAAGGGAGCTTTGTCCAGCTGCATTTCTGCAGAGACAGCCAGCGCTCACTGTCCTGCTTAAAGTGGGGCATCAAAAAACCCTGGGTTCAAATGGGCTTGACACGAAATTCCCCTGCTCCAGCCTAAAGGCACTGGAGCACGGGGACGGCTGGCCGGGCTGCGTTCCTCCGCCTGTGTGCTGCAGATGTTTGGCTGCCCCTTTCCCCCAGGTCTGGCCGTTGCTTTCCCAAAGTCCTGGGATGTGCCAGCAGCCCGTGTCCGTGTCCGTGTCCTTGTCCCTAGCCCTGTCTGTGTCCTTGTCCCTGCCCATGCCTTTTCTTTTCTGCCTGAGCTCTCCTTTCCGTTCCTTTGCCATCAGCCACAGACGTGTCCTGGTGCCCACTCGTTTTGTGGAGGAAAGGGTTCTCTGTGGGCTGGGGCGGTGGGGCAGGGGATGGATGAATGGTGCCTCTGTTCGGCACAGAGGGCTTGGGTTTCAGCTCGGGGAGGGAGTGTGTGCCGGAGCAGCCCTGGAGAGGCCCTGGTTTACAAAACAAATAAACCACTGTGCCTTCCAAGCGGGAGTAATCCGTTATTCCAAAGGGTCCCGGGATGATTTACCACCTGACGGCAACCTCCCCTACATTTTGGAAGGGGGGTTAACAAATGGAAGCTGGGACAGAGCGGAGCAAAGGTGGTTTTCCCAAAGCTGCTTTGTTTTTCAGCCCCTTTTGGCCCACGCTGGCCAAGCCCAGGGCGTTCCTCTGCCTCGGGGGCAGGGGATGAAGGTGGCCACAGCCTGCACCTGAGGCAGGGGGCTGGGTGCCACCACCCTGGCACTGCCCAGCCACACCATGGGCTGGGGATGCTGTGGCTCAGCACTGCTCTGGGACACCTTCCCTGGGGCTCACAGGCAGCAGGAACGGGGACGAGGACACAGGGCAGCTCCCAGGCTGCCCACCTGCATCCGCCTTGGGGTCGAAACATAAAATCCCCGGAGGCTGAAATAACCCAGCCCCGATTATTTTCCCCAGCTCCATCTGTACGAGGCCGTGGCCGCCCCTTCCCTGTTTACACGACATCATTCCAGCGCCGCCCGCAGCCGCTAGCCGAGGCCCTTTTGTTTGGACTACTTTAATCTTTCCATTTTCGAAATTGCTGATTTTTTCCAAACATTTTTAAAGCGAGGGGCTGAGCTGAATGCTCTGTTTCCCTCGAGTATGGCACTTGCCCAACAATGCTATGTGAAAATCATATCTGGACAACTCTGTAACCATAAGCAATTTGTGTCTGCAGTTCCCGGGAACCAAGTACAACAGAAAGGGCAAGCAGCCGATACACACAGCGACAATTTCCTAAGCCATCGGAGTGAATTAGGAGCCAGGATTCATCCCCTGGCAGCAGGGGAAAACGCTGGCACTGCCGCTGTGCCTGAGGCTTTCCTAGGAACGCTGCGTGTGGCAGAAACCTCAGATCAGCTCTTACATGGGAGAAGCAGCAAGCTCTGCGTGTTCCTGGGCACAAAACCCTGCCCAGATCCTTTGCAGCTCAGCTCTGTCCCAGGCTGCAGGAGGAGCCCCCCCTGTGCCAGCATGGACAGCTCTGGGGCTCCTCGTGCTGTGGGGCAGAGAGGGGATGGAGAGGTGTCTGTGGCCAGTGGATTTGCCAGCAGATGGCACGGAGCACGGTGGGGAGCTGGGCAGAGCCACCCGAAATGGCGACATGAGCATCACACCGAGGGGCTGGTCACACTCTCAGTGTTGATGAAGGTGAGAATTGTTATGGGGAAAAAAAAAAAAAAAAAAAAAAGTAAAAAAAAGAAGAAAAAAGAAAAAGAAAAGTAGATTTGGGAAGAAAAAAAAAAATAAAAAAGGAAAGGCAGAAACTCCTCTCAGCCTTCAGAAAGCCCTTTTCTGGCCTCCACCCCTGCACTGACCCCGCTGTCTGCTCGCTCTGCCCGCTGGCTATCCAGGGACGAGCGTGTCCGCGTGGGTCCCGCTGCCGAAAGGCTCGCAGGAGCTGCCTTGAGCACTTCCAGATGCTGGGCTGGGGTCAGCCGGGGACTCGGCCGGCCGCCGGGGCTGCCTGGAGCGGGGGCGGCCGTGGGACAGCGCCTGGTGTGCGCTGTGCAGACACCGGGGCAGGGCAGGGCTCATGTCCCGGCATGGGACACCTTGCCCCCAGCCTGGTTTGCTAACCCTGACCCTAAATCGCCATGGGGTGCTGAGCACCATGGGGAGCTGGTGGGGTTGGCAGGATGTCCTCCCTGCCCAGACACGCGGGTGAGATGTTCCTGGGCTGAGCTCCAGGAGGCTGCAACTGTGCGAGACACGTAGCGAGCACCCAGCACCGGCCAGGAGGAGACAGGGGTAAAAAAACTTCCCCAGCAGCTGGCTGAGCACCGGGGAAGGCACAGAGCATCCCTGCTAGGAGCCAGGAGGGGACCGCTGCCCACAGACACCCCCCCAGTGTGCTTATAGGGTGTTGGGACTGCTTTTGGTGATGGGAACTGTGCGGCACCCAGCTGCGTTTGGGTTTTGGGGTGCTTTTGGTGGTGCTGCAGGGGTTTGCAGCTGGATGCGGGAGGGAAACACTAGGGAAACACTAGGTGGCAGGTGGAGGCCATGTCTCAGCGCCTGGCTGCCAGCCCAGGCCCCAGCACGAGGCGGTGGCTGAGCGCTGGAGGCTGGTGGGGCTGCGCTCACCCCGGAGGCGTGCTTGGATGGGTGCAGGAGCCCCCCCGCTTCACCCAGCTGTGCATTTCCATGCGAGTTATCGGGAATTCTTCTCCTCAGGGCTCTGGGGCTCTGCCAAATTTGGCAGAATGTGGCAAGGAGGCTTTAGGGGAGGGTTGGCAGCGATGCCAACATCATGTCCTGAACGCTGCATGTGCAGAAGGCACAAAAAGCAACCCCCCAGCAGCTGTCCTCCTGCGGCCCTCCCGGGCTTTGTGTGCTCTGCAGGACCTGGGTGCAGAGCTCAGCACCCCTGCAAGGCCCCATAAAACCAGCACAATTTGGGGGTCTCTACCAGAACTGCTGCTGTTAAAGGATGATTTTGAGGAGCTATCTTCTCTTTCTCTTTTTATTAAATCCAGGCAAGCTGGAGTCCCAGCTTTATTACTCTCCAGGGATCCGGCAAGCACACGAGGGGCTCATTAGAGACACGCTGGGACTTCCTGAGGACAGCCCAGGGGACCAGAGGCAAAGACATCCTCTAGCCCAACATTTACAATTCCAGCAAGTCCCACTGATACTGTGCAGCTCCTGAGATGCTTTGCAGGATCAAGATGAACGATGTGGCCCGTCCAAAGCCCAAAGCATCGAGCCTCAAATTATCCTCTGCTCTGTGCAACGCCTCTGGTCAATATTGGTGGCAAGAGGGGCTGCCCTGAGCTCACAGAGCTCACCTCACACGAGGCCCTGCAGGCTATGAGATGCAGGAGGAGGACTGCGAGGAGTTTCCAGGCCTTCGTGTGCCTGCAGTGTGGTTTTTCAGCCACTCGGCGTCTCCGAGGGCTGCCTGGAGCTGCAGGCTGGGGGGGCTGTGCAAATTTGGGGGAGCCAGGCTGGGGGGCGAGGCGGGGAGATTTGGGCTCTCGGCGTGCATTTGGCAGCAAACATGCGGAGCGGCCGGTGAGCTGCGGTTCCCCGTAGCAATTTGATCTCTGGAGCAAAACGGTGCTAAAATGTAGGAGATGGGAGCTGCGGGATTTTTATTCCCATGCTGGCTGAACGCAGGGAGAAACTTTGTGAGTTCGGTTCAGTGCGAAGGCTTGTCCGGAGTGTCACAGCTCCTCCCCAGCGCTGTCCCCGTGGGGCTGCCCCCAACCCTGAGCCGTGCGGGTGCTCGGGGGTCCTGAATGGGGCCACGCAGGGCTCCGTTCTGCCCGTGGTGCCGGGGCTGTGCCTCAGCAGAAGGGAATGTTCTTCTCGAGACGCCGCGAAGGCAGCCTGAGCTGCCGGGGCCAGCTCTCATGAGTCACCCAGCAGCACACATGTGGGCCCCGGCGCAGCCAGCATGCCTCTAGGCCAACAGCAACAGCGTGTAGCCTAGCAATCGGGAGCAACCCTGCAATAATAGGCCGGGGGGAAGGCCCTCGTAACCCTATAGAGCTAACCCGTACAGAGCAATTGCATTTGATGAGGATTTTCCAGCAGGGTTTGGGATACGTCAGAGGATCTGGGAAGAGCTCGTTGAGGGAGAATTGGTTCCAGAGCCCGGGTTTCCAGAACAAGATCCTTTGGCTAAAGGGACGGATCCTGAGTGTGCTTACATGGCACCCTGTTTCCTCTGGGTGACTGCAGATGGGAAAGCTCCTGGGTTCTTGCTGGCCCATGTGCCACCCTGCCCAGGGCACGGTGCACACATGGATTTCACCCTGATGCTTAATCCCCCTCAGTTTTGGGGCTGTCTTACAGGGTGCAGCCGCTGCTGTCGTGGGTAAAACATCCCAAAGGTCTTTGGCTTTCCAAGGAGGACGAGAAAAATAGGGCAGCCCTCGGGAATGTCCCTGTAATGAGGGATAGTTTGCTCACTGGCTTCAGGTGCTGCATAGAAAATCACCAACTGTTAGAGCCACCGAGTGCCTGGTTCAGCGATGAAAAGAAGCACCATTAAATGTTCTGAAAAGAGATATAAATTAACTGGCCCAGCTCTGGTCATTTATGATGTCTTTCAGGTTAAAAAACTGTCCTCATTTCTAAGGATTTAGAGTCCCCACCTGCCTTTAATGGAACTGTTCTCCTTACAGCTATTGCCGTAGGTAAAGACTTGAAGTCAAACAATAATTACTCCCAGGAAAGAAACACTGTTTTCTTGTCATGTTCCATTAAATAGTTCACAGCGTGAGCCAAAGAATTAATGGCCTTATTATCTGCCCTTTGAAATACATCATATTAAGGAGGAGAAGGCAACTCGGAGGAATTCAGAGGACACCAGGGATGCCACTGCCCCAGGCAATGGGGCTGGTGGGATATTTCCTAGGATTTAGCTCCAAATGGGCTCAGCCCCCAGGATGGATGGAGGGCGGTGGTGGAAAGGGCAGCCTGAGGGGTAGGGGTGGCTCTGCACGTGGAGAGGCAGCCAGGCAGACCCAGAGACGTGTCTTCCCCCCAGGATTTGCTTCCTGCAGGGACCAGGCTGAGTTTTCCCCCTCACGATGTGCGAGGGATGGTTGCGGTAGGTATTTTTTTGCTGCAGCACGGGGGGCTGGCACCCACCCCTCTTTGCACGACGGCAGGCGCCAGCTCGGGAAGCGAGTGTGCCACAGCCACGTGCTGGCAGCAGGAGCCCGAAATTCATCTGATTAACGTGCGGCGGTGTTGTTTCCCCTCGAGCTGGGGAACCTGGCAGCCTCCGGATCGCTTGGAAGTACATCAAATCCCCCAAGGAAGAGAGGCAGAGATCCCAGCCCTCCCCCACTGACTGCAGGGCTCTCGTGGCGAGGACTCGGAGCCGCTCAGCTCCCCGACACCTGCGGACACACTCGGGCGTGTGCGTGCACATGGGCGTGCGATGCTGGCAGCTGAGCTCCTCGGGGCCAAAGGGCCGAACATCCCACCCCTCTGCACCCCCAGGCCTGGGGATTAAGGGAGTTGCTGAGATTTAATCAGGTTTGAGCAGTCCTAGGGTGGTGCCGAGGATCCCCAGCTGCTCGTGGTTCAGCGGGGTCGTTTGTGGTAGCGGGGGAAGATGTGGCCTTGGAGTGCCCTGAGCTGGTCCCTTTTCTCTGCACAGGGAAGGAGGGAGGGACAAAATGAGGAAAAAAAGAGAAAAAACATGCATTCCTGATGCTTTGGGCCCATTGCAAGGCTCTTTAATGACAGCAAAGACAACCACAGCCTCAAAAAGCTTTATAATATAAATGAACCCAAACCCCAAAACATCAGCCTTTGCTACGCAGACAAGCCCCAAACTCAGATGAGCTGAAAAGCTGATGGGTCAAAGGGCTGCGACCTCAGTGAAATCATACTTTGGTTTCCAAGTTAGCCCTCAAATAAGAGTACTTTTTATTTTTATTTTTATTTTTATTTATTTATGTATTTTTATGTATTTTTATTTTTATATTTTTAAGGGCCTTTCCATGAATATTCAATTGCAGAGTGTAAACGTGGGGAAAATCACAGCTGTCATGGGTCTGTGTCCATGCAGCCTCATTAGTCCATCCTTAATTACCTTAAGTAAGATCGGCCAGCATTTCCACCCCTTCATTTTATGGGGTCAGTGGGAGAGAATGGGAGCCCTCTGACTGTGTCTTTCTGTTTTCCCCCCTCTCAGGAGGTGGTGGGCATCTCTCCCCACAGTGCTGCCAGAAACCTCTGGGGGCTGGCCGGGCTTAAACCTTCCCCTCCATTTCTTGGCTTGTTTCCCCCCTGGGGTGTCACCGGGAAGCCCCCAGGGATGCAGGCAGACACAGGACCACGGGGCTGCACCTGCACCGTCCTGGGAGCCCCCTGTTCACTGCAGGGGGCTGAAGGGGAGCAGGAAGGGGGCTGATGTCCCAGGGGGTGAGCATCGTGCTGGAGCCCAGCGCTGCCGCAGGAGGGTGCAGGGGTGTCTGCTGCTCCCGGCTGTGTCCCAGACGAGACCTCATACGGCCTTAGAGAAGTCTGGGAAGGCAGGAGAGAGACAACCAGCTGGTTTTTTTTTGTTGTTTTTTTTTTGTTTTCCTTCCTCTCTTCTCCCTCTGTCTCATGAGCTGGCAGGGATCGGCGACGTTTTAATCAAACTTGGCACAGGATGATAGGAAAAGGAGGAAGACGGAGATCCGTAGGAGGCCAGGAGTGCCCTGGGAAAGGCAGCAGCGGGGAGGGAGGCAGTGCAGGACCTTAGCAAGTCCTCGCTGGACCCGAGCTGGGGATGACACCCGCAGCAAACCCTTCCTGAGAGCCGGAGCAAGGACAAGCAGCCCCATCCCTCGGGAGCTGGCTGTGCACGTGCTGCTCCCCTCATTACTCCTTTTCTTTCTTTCCTCCTTTAAATACGTGGCATCCTTGGCATGGGGAACCCATCCCCTTCCAACACACATCGTTCTGGACGTGGCAATGCACTTGGTGCCACCGCAGGGGCGCAGAAATGGGTGATAATTTATGGTGTAAGGAGCTGGGAGGAGGAGGAGATGATGGGGATGGGGGAATGAGGGAGAGGCAGGGACCGTCCTCCCCTGCTCCTGGGGGTGTGTGAACCAGGGAGAGGGGGGGATGAAGTGTCCTTGCTGAACAGCCAGCTCCACGCACAGACTGCTCCATGCTCCGGAGTGCATGGCGCCCATCTGCAGTCCCAATTCCTCTCCTAACTTTACCCATCTGCCAAAACACACCCTTTGGCTGTGCTCTGCTGAGGAGGAAGCTTAAAGAGGGACAAAAAAGGATTTGGGCTCCCTTCTGATGCCAGGACTTCATCTTAGCTTGGGAAAACAGATTTGTCCTGCTGAGGGTGACTCGCCCTGGCCAAGGGACAGCCGGGGCAGTGACTGCGGTGCAGGGCAGTGAGAAACAAAGGGGAAATAAATCATCAAATTGCTTCGAGGTTTTCCTCTTTTTTACGTTCAGCTTCACAACTTCTTGCAGGCCAAATGTTGCTTTTCACTGCTGGGTGGACACAGCAGCTGTAACGTTTTTTAACAGCACTTTCCCTTTCTACATACCGGCCTAGCGGTCTCGTTTTCCTGTGCTGTGGTCTGTATTGATTTCTCCACCTGTTTCTGTTTCATTGCTGATATTACTGAAAAACTTAAGCTATTTCAGGGATGAAGGGGCACTCCGCTGCTCGTTTGTTTTCTGCTTCAGCCCGATGACTTTAATCGGGTTTGCATGATCTTTTCATTAAGGGGGGCGGTCTAAACAGCACTTTGGTTAAAAAATATCCCCGCACGCTCACAGGGTACTCACAGCACCCGGCCCTCATCCAGCAAGCCTAATTATACCGGAGGCAATGAACTCAGCTAAGGACAGCGGGATGCCTTGGAGTGACACCAGGCACGCATGAGCACAGATGCTGTCGGGGTAGGAAATATCTCCTTCATCAAGCTCGAGAGGAAGCGCTGGCTGCCAGCAGGCACGGCGAACCTACTTTCGTTACCTAAAAAAATTGTCGGCACACGGGGAGTACAGGGTTTTGCAGCATTCTCAAAAATTTGGTTGTTAATTCTGATTCCCTCTCTTCGGGCTCTGACAGTGTTGTGGCTTGGGTTCCTTTGTTGTTTTTCTTTCTTTCTTTCTTTTTTTTTTTTTTTTAAATTTTCGAAATGTTCTCCTTTTCCCACATAGAGGGAATGCTCCCTGCCTTTCTCTTATTCCGTGGAGGGGACTAAAAAGCCAAATTAGAAGAATGAGAAGAAAGTCAGGCTCGCCATTATTAGCCAACCCATCTTCTTACAGCGTTAGGATTCACAAGATAATATTCCCACAGTTGTACTTGGGCACGGGAAAATGGACCATTAGCCAGAAATTGTCTTGGATTTGTCTGGGTGGGGAAAAATATAAAGCTAATGCCCTCTTGTGGCTCCTTACAGCAAAGTGTGTGGCTGCGGGGTGCTAGCACTCTTCTCACCTTTTGGTTGTTACGGGGTAGGAAAAATAATAGGGACTGGCTCCTGCCCCTTGCCTTTGATGTGATGCTGAGGGCTTCAGATGCAGGTTGGGGAGCCGGGGGCATCTTTTGCCTTGCAGGGGGCTCAGGGCAGAGGCTGGGAGCCCCGGGCAGGGCTGGGGTGAGGCTGTGGCATGGGGATCCCAGGCTGCTGGGGCTGGAACACGGCGGCAAACCTCGTCTGCAGGGCAGCTTCCCAGCGCCGGGCCTTGGCAGATTGTTCCCTTGCAGAAAGCAGCGGTTTTAGAGATATTCAGCTCCGTTCTGTAGATTTGGAGGCAATCCAAAAGGCACTGTGTTTTTCTCCCAAGGCAAAGCAGCCCAAGGGCACCGGGGATGGAGAAGACCGCTGTTGATCCCCCAGCTGTCTGCCCATCCCCGGCGCCCACCCAGTCCGGCAGACTTTGCAGGAGCACGTAGCCTAAACAAATCGAATGAGGCAGGGGGATCCACCAAAGCCCAGTTCTCATCTGGTTTTGAACTGCTCTGAAATGTTTAATCGTGGCCTGTCGTCGGCGCAAGGCACCCCATGACACATCCAGGAACAGGGCTGAAATATTTTTTAAGTCATGGTTGTTAACATCTAGCAACAAGAATAAAATTTTCTCTCCATTTTAAAGCCCCGCACACCAGCCTTCCAGGAAAGACCTCCACCGGCATCTGCTTCCGATTAAACATCTTTGGGTTCCAGCCCAAAATAACTTCAAAGATTTATTGACTTCCATCATTTCTAAATAGCTCCCAAAGAGGAGCAGAGAGCCCGGCTCCGGCACTGCTGGCCCGCTGGGATGAGTCGGGGCTTCGTGCTCCTGGTCCTGCACGGAGCCAGGACCTGGAGCCAACGGTTCCCCTCTTGGATGTCAACCTAAAACGCCTTCCCCTGCGAAACATCAGGAATTTAGGATGAGCACGATCGCTGAGCGGATCAGACACCAAACCGATGGTCCTCATTGCTCAACATCCTACCCCAGCGGTGACCTCCCAGAAGTTCCCATCCCTCAGAGCTTCGTGTCCTGAAACGGGAGGGCTGCGGCTCCTCCTTGCGCTTGTTTCAGCCCTTGTTGTACGTGGGTGCTCTGTCTCTCTCCAGATAAAAGCTGAGCATCTGCTTGAGCCCTGTGAGTCCCTGGTGGCTGCGAGTGCCACAGTGTCCAGGAGCAGCTTCTCTGCTGAAACAGTTCTTCAATTTATATATTTTTATTTTTATTTTGGTCAAAATAATGCTTTAGAATTTTTGTAGAGATATTTGAAAATTGGGATTGTCCTTTACAAACACCCAAATAGTGCAGATTTTAAATTTGAAACGGTTTTTATTATTTTTTTTTTTCACATTTTGCTTTTTGGCAAAAACCCAAGCTGATTTTCTTACCAAAAGTGCGAGCCGAGAGAGGGCAAAGTTCCTTTGGCGATCACGCCACGAGCCATCAGGAAGAAGCTTACAAAAACAACAGCAGAGGAGCGAGCACATCCCAACCAAAGGGCAGATGCTCCACGGGCACGTCCTCACCGCGGGCAGGGGCTCGCTGCCGGGCTGGCAGCCAGGAACATCCAGCAATGAGCTCTAAAAACAGCCCCCGGAGCATCCTCCCTGCTGGGATGAGCCTTGCTTGCACCTTCCCCTCTGCCCGAAATAATCCTTCCCTCCTGGCCATCCCTCTGCAGCCCTAGACATTTGGAGGCTGGTGTGGGAACTGGTCCCATATGGACTCCAGTGGCTGTGATGAGGTTGGATTGGGATGGTGCTGTTGCTCCCAATTCCCAGCCCCGTGGGGAACTGCCCCATTGAGCAGCAGGGAAATCACCAAGCGAGCCCCGTATGGCACGGAGCAGCCCCAGCACCGATCCTCCTTGGCTAAGCCGGGTGAGAAGATCTTTTAAGATGCTGTGTTGACAGCTCAGGATTGCCAGTGTGGGAGCACTAAAGCCAAATGCTTTTCCTAGGGTCTTCAACACCCTTGTAGGGAAAAAGGAGAAAGTGAGACGTGCTCCACCTCGAGGAGCCCCTGGAGGTGTCTGCCAAGAAGGGGACATGGGGGGAAGATGCGAGCCGGGAGTTTGGCAGGGAGATGTCCCGCATCTGGCCCCGTGAGACTGTATGGGCTCTGCTCACTTCCCTTTTTTTCTCTCGAAGTGTCCACTTCAGGCAGAGAAATTGCTGTGAAAAGAGCAATCGGCTCTGCCCTTTGGCCACAGGCCTGGTGAGGATCTGTCTCCTGGGTGGTGATGGTGAGCTGCTGGGCAGAGCCTGGTGGGTTTCTTTTGTACACAGGAGAAGGGCAGAAGTTTGCAGCCTCTTAGGAGTTTTCTGTAGAATCCCCCCCCCCCTTTTTTTTTTCTTTTTTTTTCTTTTTTTTTTTCTGTTCAGGCTCTGTTCAAAGCAGGGTGTTCGTTTCTGCCTTGAAAGCAGAGGCTCCTTAGAGGGGCTTTTCTTTCTCTCAACCAAATATAGATCTATTATAAAGCATGGCTCCGCACTTTGCCAAGAGCTCCATCTCTGTCGGGATTTCAGGGGCTATTTAGTGTCTCCATTTCCTGGGAATCTCCTTCCAAGAGCTTTGTGCTGGTCCTTCTTCCCTTCGCTGTGGGTCCCAGAAGCTCAGGCCCATGTGGAGGGGGGGCTGTGGGGTGACCGCAAGACCCCTGGATGGAGGAGGAGATGGGCTGCGCAGAGACTCTGATGGGTTTGCACCAGAGGGATGTTTTGGGGGAATTACTGCGTTTTTCATGAACAAGAGCTCTGCCGTGTCTCTGCTAGCCAGCAAAACTCTGCGAGAGGGGCAGGAGGATGCTGCTGCTCCCCATCTGCCTGCTGAGAGGGGAAGGGACTGCCAGTGCCGCTGCTCCCAGACAAAAAGGAGATGGAAAAGGCTCGGTCCTCACGCCTCTTTTGTGGCCTGGGTAATGTGAGTCATGCCGAGTGCCTGCGGCACCCGAGGCTGCTTCCTGCTGTGCCCAGCTCCCCCAGCTCTGTGGCCGCCTCTTTGCCCGGCCAACGTGGCAAGGCAATGCTTCTGCCTTGGGTTAAAAGGGGGATGTGGAGGGGCACGTGGAGAAGGGCAAAAGACAGCCTCTGGCAGGGAATGAGGAGCAGAACAAACCCCTGGACCCTGCACGGCTCTGCACGGAGAGAAAGGAGCTGGTGAGTAGCGCAGGGCTCCAGCAGCAGAGTTCCCAAGCCCTCAGATCAGTGGGGGGACAGAGGAGTAAATCCGACACATATTTTCCATCCTCAGCTATCCACATTGCCCCTAACCTGATCCCAATTAGATATGCAGAGGCAGCTGCCAAGGAACTTTTATGACTCACTGGAAAGGGAGCCTGCACAAGAACCGCGCGTTCAGCTCCAGCTGCCTCCTCTCCGGTGCTGTTTAGGCAGGACGTTTGTGCTTGCTTAGCTCACCTAGGAAAGGGCCAGTGGGCCCCTGGACACGGGGGGGGACTGCTTGTCAGCCGAGGGACACGCCGTGGATTCCTTTCCAAAGGGAGAGACAGCGTGGAGCTGGCAGCAAGAGCTCGGGCTTGGTTTTGGAGGCGTGGGCAGCAGCCCTGTGCTCGGGCTCTCGCCTTCATGGGCTGGGCTGTGAGCAGAGCAAATCCCCGCCGAGCACAGCACTGCTGCGGGTCCCAAACTGATGGGGAGTGGGAATCTGTGGGCTGGGCAGCTGTCTTCCTGCTCAGAGGGACAAAATGTTCAGCTCTCACAGAGGCGTCGACACAGGGGAGGTGCAGACAGCGTCGGGTGCAGCCTAAAGCGAGGTGATGCTGTGCGGGTGATATGGTCAGACCTTGTTCGGGGAGGACACGGGAAATCCCAGGTTAAATGGGTCTTGAAACCCACCTGCAGCTCTTACAGCAGCCAAATGCACTGCTCTGGGAGCAGGCAGAGCCATGTGCCTGCTGATATTAAGTCTCGTCCTGGTCTTCAATAACGACAGATCAACCTAAACCCTGAAGAGTGAGGCTGGAAATCCTTTCCCTAATGCTTGCTGCTATTATAATAACTGCATTTATCCATGCTTTTGCCAAAATCCTCAAATTGCCTGGCTGTTCCTAGTTGTGTTTTAGGTACCAGCTCTTTCGGGGACAGAGTGCTTGGGAATTCAGTTGCAATTGGGCAAAACACTGGAATATGATGAATATGTGGTGTTAGGAGTCCAGTGGCTGCCAGGATAAGATTTGTTAGCAAAGTGCATCATTTCTGATCCCAGTCTGGTACCAGAAACCATGAGGTTTATCTTGAAAGCTGTGACTTTAAAATAAAATCAACTTCCCTCCAAAAGTGTGAGAGCAGAGCAGGGTTTTGGTGCCACTTCAGTGCTCAAAGTGCAGTTTTACAAAACCAGCCTGGAGACGCCCCAGTCTCAGAGATGCACATCCTGGGCAGGGATGATTTTCTGGGCAAATCTTGTGACTTTTAACAATTTTGCTTTTAGTATGAAACAGGCCACATTTACCCTTGATATTGTGAGATTTTTCATTAGGTAAAGCTGTCTTTTTACAGCTCATCTCTAAAATTCAGTATCTAGTGCATCCTTCACTTGGCTTTTCACCTTTGAAGTCCTGCCACTCCTTTCACTCATATTTCCCTAACATTTCCAATAAGCGCTTTCAAATGAAAGCTGAGACTAGTAAATTCACATGGTTCTGGGGAATGGGTCCTGGAGAAAATTACCTGCTCCCCTAAGACCCTTGCTAGTAAATGCCACCACGTCCCGGGAGCCCGGGCAGGATCCTGCTGCCATCAGCATCCTCTGCACCTTCAGGGCAGGGTCCCGGTGTCCCAGCCTGAGCTGTGGGGTGCTCAGTGAGCACAGCCCAGAGCATTCCCACCACCCCACACCTACCCCTGGGGTGGGATTACCCCAGTTCCCTGCCTCTGGCACTGTCCCCTCACCCTGTCCTTGGGACGGGACACCCTGAGCACCAAAGCCTGCCTGCCAGCCCCGCAGCCAGCATCACTAGATGGTGCTAACGCTTGCCTTTTCCCCAGCTCCTGGAGCACCTCGCCGGGCAGCGGGCACCCAGCGGCTGGGGCACCCCGGGGAGCGATGCTCTGGGTCCCTCCTGAGCACCCGGGGGTGCTGGGGGTGCTGGGGCACCTCTCTGCCAAGCCGGCTGAATTCCCAGTGGAGTCCCGGCTGGGAATCGGGGCAGTTCCCTGCTCTCTGCTTGGCTGTGGTTTTCCCAGGGAAAGGGCTTGGGCTCAGCGTGTGGCAGGATGAGTCCCTGCGGGGTTAATAATGGGAACCTGCCCTTCGTGCTGCTGCTCTCTTTGAAGGTGCAAAAAGAGGGTGCTCTCTTTGAGGGATCACATTCCCTCGTGGCATCGCATTCCCTCGCTGCACCGACTCAAACCCTACCCAGGCAGGGGTTGGTGGAATCCAAGGGAATTGCCCCAAGGTAGGGGCAAGAGGCTGCAATCCCCGCTCTGTGCTCCTCATGCTGGTAACGAGCCGGGACCACACACCCCTGTGCCCCCCCTGTGCCGGGGTACAGCTTTTCCACATCCTATCACTGGTGGAGCTGGACAGGCAGATGGGGTTTTGTGGGATGGGGACCTGCTGGTGCAAGGGCCGCTGGCTTTTGGGAGCCCTGCTCCAAATGCCTCGCTGGTGAGGCACAGCCTGAGCTACAAGTGGCTGCTTTTACTCCTTCTGACTGCAGGAACGGCCCTGGGGAGGTGCTGGAGCACAAGGAGGAAGAAGAGCTCACCCACACAGCTGACTCAATGCTGATAAGCAGCCCCAGCCAGACACTAAACAAATGTGTCTGGGAATGTCTTGTGCTGCTCACCAGGTGCTCAGCATCTCGTGGGGCTGAACTCCGGGACTGAGCTGCTCTGCAGCCCTTGGGGGAAAGCAGTGCCTGGAAAATGGGGCTGGCTCACCTGGAGGGTGCTGAGCAGGGGGGTGAATTCCCAGCTGGGGAGGACACAATTAGCAGTGTCCTTCCTGCAGCATCATCCAAGGCCGTGGGCATTCCCAGGATCAGCACCAGCCCAAGGGTGCTGCAGCCCCGGGTGCAAAAAGCAGCTGGGATGTTCGGGCAAGGGCAGGAAATCTTCCATGGGGAGAGAGCCCGGGAGCAGCCCGTACCCGGCCTGGCACCCAAAGGGTTTCCAGCTTCTGTAGGGATGGAGAGATTGTAGCAGAAAAACGTATTTAAAAATAATTCTTGTGGAGTTGAGCAAGAGGGGCATCAGTGCTATGGATATTTCAGGTCT
Source organism: Aythya ferina (assembly GCF_964211825.1). Taxonomy (NCBI): domain Eukaryota; kingdom Metazoa; phylum Chordata; class Aves; order Anseriformes; family Anatidae; genus Aythya; species Aythya ferina. Next base: position 5,942,914 of record NC_140318.1, read on the forward strand.
CCAGAGAGCCCTGCTTGGAAGGAAAGAGGCGGCACAGTGCCCGTGGCAGAACCGAAACCCAGCTTCAGTTTGCTGAATTCTCTGCTTTTCCTTCCCACTCGCTCCCACCCTCCCCTGCAAGCAAACCCTCCAGAGCACCGTTGACTCAGTCACAGGAATGACTTCTGAGCCCGAAGGGCTGTGTGAGAGCTCCCAAGGGAGCCCAGAGCTCTGTCGTTTTTGTGAGAAACCCCGGCTTTCCGGGTCACAGCTCCAACGGATCCTCGCACCACGCATGGTGCAAACACTGCCATCACCACCTGGCTTGCCCTTGCTGTGGAGATACCTGTAAAAGGAGCCAGAAACACAAAAGAGAGACCACAGAGAGAGACCAGAGCAAACCCAGGCTCAGACTGGCTGTCTTTTGTGCAGCCATCAGATCCCATTTGGGATGAGAAACACTCCTGCAGTGCTCGCTGTGTGGGGAGCCACGGGCACCACCTGCCTTGCTGCTGAAGGTTACCCCTAGCTAGGTGAGCAGCTCCGGCTGTTTGATCAGGCACAAGGGAGTAATTAACGTCCTGATTTTAGGATCCGATCGTATCAGGTTGAGCAAATAAGCCCCTGACATTTTTAATCAAAAGAGCCTCTCTTCTCAGCGCGTTCAAAGGCAGAGGGGAGGCAGGGAGGAGGAGGAGGACCCAGCGGCTGCTTTCCCCGTGCCAGGGACGATGTGCACCGTCAGGCCACGTGCCAGGGCTCCTCTCCCTGGTCTCCTCTGCCTCCTGTGGGGCTCGCATGGCCGTGAGTCATCGCAGCCATCCCAGCACCACATCCTCCAGACAAAACCCACGCCGAAGCAGGAGAGGCTCGGGACATTCTCTGAAGAAATTGCTTTCTCATGACTAAATGTCAGCATCGAGAATAAATGAACGAAGACCACAAATTTACTTAAAAATTGTCAGTGGCTCCCCAGCCCGGAGGAAAGTCTGGTGTCGATGTCACGTTGTGGTGCAGATGCAGGGAAAGTGGTGGCTTGTGCAGGGTGGGTCTGCGCCAAGGCGCCTCCTCTCCCCGGGTTTCCCGAGGCAAGCAATCAACCTTGGGAGCTCCCACGGGTGGCCTCCGAAAGGACAGCTCCTTGGCTTTATTATCACAAAGAATACTTTATTAATTGCTTTTTTATTACAAATGATTGTTTTAGTAATTGTTAGCAGCCTGGTGGCAACCGGGAGAGGAGTGGCTGGGATGCAGCCCAGCGGTGAAGCTCCAAACGGGCTCTTGCTTTCCATGGGTCCCTTCTCCTTGCCGGGGGCACCGAGGTGCTGAGTCCTTGTAGGCATGGCTGGCTGCCAGCCACCCTTGTCGTTTTGTTAATGGAGGAGCTAACAAAATGATTGCAGGTAATGCTAACGCAGCACAGCCCCGTCACCATCCAAAATATTTCATCTGCATCATTATTTGTATTTATTTCTGCGGCATCTTATTTGCCCTTGGGTGTAACAGGGTCGGGCTGGCGTTGGTTGCCTTTTCAGCTCTTTAGAGAAAATTTTGATTGATTGATTGATTGACTTATAATGGAAAGGCATTAAGTTCAGTTTTTAATGACCTGATGTAAAGTAAAGGAGCGAGAGCACAGTCTGGGTGCCCAAGCTCCAGCACTCCCAAGCTAAGTGTGGCCTTCTGTAGCCACGCGTGGTGCTGGGTTTGGCCCTGGGGTGTCCTGCTCTGAGACAGAGCCAAACCTTACAATGGGCCCAGACCTGTCCTTTTCCTGGTCCTGTGTGGTGTCAAGGAGGGAAACTCTGGGAATCGGGATGCCTGGTTTGGGGAGAAATTCACCATGGAGCTGGCAGGCTGCTCCTGCAGCCGGGGCTGTCCGTGCCCTGTTTTCCTGGCCACTGCTAACTCCAGCCACCTATTCTGGAGAGGTACAGGTATATATTGCTCTTCCTGGTAACTGACATCCTGATAATTCACCTGCTCCCACCAGCAGGGACCCTGAGAGCTGAGAAGCACATCATTTTCTGCCCTGAGGCTGTGAGATGAAAGATGTACCAGTGTTAATTGTAAATGAAAATCCTCCGCTTGAACTTTCCGGCTGTGAAAGGGGAAGGGGAGATGCAAAGAACCTCTCTGAACTTCCCTGTCTTTGGTAATTCTACGAAACACTTTAATGTTGGAAATTAAAAGAAACAAATAGTTTTTACGACCATCTAGCCCCTTTTTTTCCCTCCCTCCGCTCTTGATAACAAGGACCCAAGTGACGGACTGTGCCGTTCCCTCACTGATGCCAATTGCAGCCCTTCCCGGAGAAGAGCCCGGCAGCTGATTTCTGGATAAATGGCAGGAAAAAATAAAAAAAGACAATGCCTTCTGGGGCAAAGCAGGGCTTCCACTGAAGAGCAGAAAATAAAGGAGCAGGAAAGGCAGAGTGCTGACCACAGGGCTGTGCTGGGAGGGGAAGGAGAGGCTCTATGTACGGAGGCAGAAGGGATTACTCCCTGCTGGGGTTAGCCAGGGTGCCGGGATGAGCTAAATACCCAGACTTTCATCCAGGGCAGGGGCGATCCATGGGGCTGGACATATTGCAGGGGGATTTGGGATGGTCCCAAGGAGGCACCCATGGGACACAAGCTGCAGGGTGCCCCGGCACAGGGCCCCACAGGCACCGAGAGCTGCCTGACCTCATGCTCTGCGCTGTGGAGCTGGGGAGAAACGAGAAGGAGCCCGAGCAAGGCGAGCGAATGCAAATGTGTTTCCACTTAGCTGGTCCGCCGAGGCCAAATGATGTAACTCCTGCGAAGCCCTGCAATATGTTGGCAGGAGGAGCCTAGTGACAACTCCAACTGTAAGTTCCTGAGCTAACGAGCAGAAAAGTTGAATAAAAATTAAAAAAAAAAAAAAAAAAAAAGAGGCTTTTTCTTTGGCTTAACATCATGACCCTCCCCGGGACTGTTCTGAGCAGAGGAACAGCACACTGAAGGAAAAAATCCAGCCCCAAAAGATGTTGGCTCCGCTCCTCTGGGTCTAACGGGGCGAAGCCAAGGGGTCAACACCCGCTGGGAAACGCGTTTCAGGCTGGCAGAGCTGGGGGCTTTGCTCCATGCCAAAGCAGGTCCCTGCTCCAGGAGCAGCTCTGCTGCCATCCTGTTCTCCAGCCTTTATAGAGTTAACCACAATTATTATTATTAAGGGTGGGTTTTTCTCTCTCTCTCTCTCTCTGTTACTAGCAAAGAATGTTTTACTACAGCTCTCCACACAGCCACCAGCCTCCAAATGGACCATGTTACAGTAGAGCTAAATATTGTGTCAGGGACCATGTGTTTCTTGTAAGATGGGCTTGAGCCATGACTCCGTAGGAAATTGTTTATCTCTCTTCCCCCTCTTGCTGCCTTCATCCTCCCATGGGCTGCGTGGACGGCCGGGGAGCTGCGATGGGAACATCCCGGGGATGCTGGAGGATTTTTTTCTTTGCATGCAACCCGTGCCTGCGGTGAGGAGCGAGCTCCGGGTGGGATGTGGTGTCTGCCTGCCTGCTGGGTGCCACTGCAGCCCTGCCGTCCCCAAAAGGCTCAGGGGTGCCCCGAGGCACTGCCGCAGAGTAGCCAGCACCACTGCAGGCTGGCTCAGCACCACAGCTGCCTGGGGAGCCCTCTGCTAGGGGGTTTGGGAGGAGGTTAGAGGGTTTTTAGCAGCGTGGAGCTGATGGGCAGGTGTGTGTGTTTCAGAGGGAAACGTGGCCACCCTCAAGGTGAAGGTGCAGGTGAAGCGCCTTTGATTTGCTGGAATTGCTGATGTCTGCGGGGTGGGTTGTAGGGCCAGCTGATTGCAGGAGTGGAGCAAAATCTCTGAAAATTGCTTTTTTGGCTTAGAGCAGAGCAACCCCTCTGGGCGCTGTCGGCTGGGCGCTGCTGGCACCGCGGGCAGGGGGAAGGCTTGGTGCCACACAGGGGGGGCACAGAAAACAGGGGTAACCCCTCCACGGGTCTGGGCCTCGTTCCTCCCCTGCACAGCTCTGCAAGAGGAATGGCAGCGAAATCCGAGCCCCCCTCATGCCTTCCTCTCGCTATCTGTCCATCTCGACGCCATCCCAAGAGGCAGAAAGGCACTTTTCCTTCTTGCTGTCTCTGCTTTCTCCTGGCCGCTGCTCTGCACAATAGCATAATTGTATATAAACATCTGATTTCTTTTACTTTGCCTCAGTAATAGCTTGTAGCAACCCTTTCCAACATCTATTAATACTGTGCTATATATTAGATCCAGACTTCAGATCCGCAAATGTGACTATCTTCGGAAAGTGGGGAAAGGCTGAACACAGATCAAACGTTCACCCTCTGGTCAATTTTAAGCACAGGATAAATTTAGCAAGGGCTCCTGCTTCTAAACCCCTTGGACCTTTCTCGCCATGAGATGCTGTAGCTGAGGCCCTGCTCAATCAGACTAATGATCTCCCAACAGCAGCAGAGCAGAGCCACAGCAGGTCCAGAGCTGCCCTCTTTATGGGGGAAAGACACGAACACCAAGGACAAGCCGAGTGCTGCAGCATCTCCCAGTAGCCAGCTGGGGGGGAGCAGTCACTGGGGTGGGTTTCTGATGGGAGAGCTGTTGAGGTGCCAGCTCCTTGCATTTGCTCCTTGTAACACAGGCAGATTCCCAGAGGTGCAATTTCTGCCCCAGTCTTAAAGGGAATAGAAAGGTTTGGGCTCTTTTAGAAATGATTTTCCACAGTGACTTTTTTTTTTTTTTCCAAATTATTTTGATGTAGACAAACGTGGTGGTGGGGGGGGGGTATTCAGTGCAGGTGGCTTGCCCTATCTCTTCCTTACCCATCTGCAGAGGCAAAACCAAAAAGCAGCTAAAATAAAGCAAAAATATAGCTAAAAATAAACACCGTGTGTAATTCCTGTTCCTTCCCACCATAAAACAGTAGAACTTGGGAGCAATTCTGTAAAACCAGCTCGTGCTCCAGCACAGCTGCCAGGCTTGGCCGTCCTGGCACGCAGAGCTGCACCCAAGGGCTGTGCCCTGCTGGGGCAAAGGCAGAGCTAGGGGAAGGGGCAGCACTTTCCATTAGGAAATTGTCTTTCTGCGCCCCAGAAGAGAAATCCACACGGGCTATAATAACAAAAAGGCATGTTAACCCCGATCGTATTGCCGCGAATGAGAAAAACAGCCGGGGTTAAATCTTCCAGCTGGTTATAATCCCTGGGAAGTGCCCCCTGCCCTTCCTTGTCGGGACATTGTCAGGGTACGGTTGCAAATTTTAAGGTCGTGTTTTTGCCAAGACGATTCATAAACCCGTGCCCTCAGTTATATTCAGATTTTTCTGCCATTTTCCCATGGCATGCAGGCGCTGTTAGCAGGCTGGCTGTTGTGCTAGGGCTGCTACAAGGCAGCGGTGACTGCTTTGGCCATCCCATGGCTCCTGCAGAGTGATCTACCAGAAGACACTTAATGAAAAAAGGACACTGAAGAATTTGGCTAGGAGAGAAAAACTTCATCTGCAGAAGTTGCTGGGGCTTTCTGGTAGGTTTTCGTGCCTCCCAGGGCTGCTAAAAGCAGTCCAATTCTTCCTTCTCCTCACCAGAAATAGCACTTTAGTGATTTCCTTCATTCTGCGTTGCTTGGTGCTGGCCACTGGTCTGAACTGGGCTGGCTGAAGGAGAGTGAACACATTTTTTTCTGCTCCTGAAGGCTGGGATCATTAAAAAGCCCAAACTGTGCCATGGACAGGGCCAGCCCTTCAGATGATCGCCTGCTTTACCAGCAGCCTGTGCCAGAATTTATTGGGCCGCAGCTGGGAATCTTTCTCTTTGATCCATCTCTGCTATTAAACAGCTTCTGATAAAGCCGCCAGGCTCACCTCTAGGAGGGGAAGCCGAACAACCTAAATCTTGGAGCTGAGCAGCAGTGGGGAGCTGATCTTAAAACTGCATCTTCTCACCAGCTTCAAAAGCAAAGGAGCTCCTTTTATTGCACGGCGCTGCACTCCAGGAATGATTAAAGGGCCGTAAACGTGCACCTTTTTCATCCCAAACCTGTCTGCTGACAGGGAGCCAAGTACAACAAATCCAGTCAAAAGCAGCATCCCTATCACGGGGCTAATTGTCGTTGCCTTGTTTCCTGAACAAGAAGAGCTGCAAGGTAAATAGAAGCCTGAAAAGAAAAATAGAGCCTGGAATTACACGCACACCCCCATACAGAAATAACCCCCAAAAGATAACTGAAAAGCCATCGAGGAGACAGCCTCCAAGCTACAGACACAAAGTGCCGAGTGGAGGATAACTGGCTGGTGAGCTCTGGGAAATAATGCCCTAAAATCCTTCTGAGCCCATTCATCACCATGGCTTCAGTGATCATCTCGGCAATAAATTCCCTTATCATCCTATTGGAATTTGAGTTTAATGACCTGCCTGTTATTTCAGAGGGAGATGGACTGTAACCGGTGGGTAATTGGTAGGAAAAATTGCCAGTTAGAGCAAAGATCTGATACCATCGGAGCAGTTACACCACGAGAGAGGGAGATTAGGGAGCTCTGCTTACCACAAGGGGCTTATTCATCCTGAATAAATTCATTAGCTGCCCAGAGCCATCCCCCTACACCCTCATTCCCTCCTCAGTGGCATCTTCCCATCAGCACTACCCCTGATTTTCCCAGTGACCCTGGAATGAACAGCTCAGCAGAAGCTGTTATCAGTGCAGAGATGATCACAGCAATGATTAAACAGCCCTTTCCAAGCTCCTATTAGCTTATGGATGTATTTGGAGGTTTTCCTAGGAAAGACCAGAATTACTGTAATTTCTTAACCATTTAAATGATTCAGGAAGGTTCTGCAAACACCTCTGTCCTGCAACGTTTTTAGCAAGAAACCTCCCAAACCGTGGCTGCCGTAGGATCTGTGTCTGGTTCTCTGCTGGAGAGACACGATGGGTTTATTACCTTTTCTCCTTGCCACCTGCAGGACGGCTTCCAGTGCGCAGTGTGTGAATTCCAGAGCCCACGTTTGCAGGGCAGCCTGCAGCCTCGACCAAAAATAGGACAACTGGCTTCTTGGGAGTCTGTCAGGGGAGAGCTCGAAGCGAGTCCAGAGGTAAAGTCTTGGCTCTGTTGCAAGGAATGATAGCTTTGCTGGGGCTCGATGGGTCTGTGCCTTCCTCAAAAGTTACCTTCCCCTTCCCTGCTGACGGGACCGGCACCAGGGTCATGTTTTGGTGAGCACACCTGCTTTTTAAATTAGCTCCCTGGAGCATTCGCAAAAACAAAGCTGAAAGGCATGGCCACAGGACTGAGTTTGCTACAGAAATACCAGCACGTATTCATAATAAAACATCTGTACTTTTTGCCCAGCTCTGGCTGTAACTTCCCGTCATGTCCTGTACCTTTCTGGGAAGAAAGAATGGGTGATGGTGGTGGGAAAATTGCTCCACCGAGCCAAAGGGGATTTTGCAATCACTTTCAACGGAGCCAGGGCTGCTTTTAACCCTACATATTCCCCATGTCTCTGTAAAACCCTATGGGCTCTCCATCACTGTGGGCAGTGATGGAGGAGATGAAAAGCTCCTTTTTTTATGAATGCACACTCTGGAGGGCACGCAGGTGGTGGAGATGGCCCTGGTTTGGGGGCAGGAAACTGGCTCACTGCAAGGTGCAGGTAAGGAGCTCTTGCGGTGCCTCTCCCTGAACCACAAACCTGGAGGTTGGATTTCTTCCCTGCATAAAGAGCTGTTAACTGCCACGCCAGGAATCAAGCCTGTGAATAATCCCAGCTTGTTGCACTCTTGGTGCATGGGAGTCTTCTCGTGCAAAAACAGCATCAGCAGAACAAATGGAGTGCCGCCGTAGTGGCCGCATTCCCACGTGCTCCTCTTGGAAGCCAAGATATCATGTAGGGGTGGTTTTGAAAACGCTTTAAGTGATTTAATCCATCGCCAGAGCCCTTCCAGCCGCTGGTTGGCCCAGGAAGGTGTTTCTTCTCTGTGCCCAGGGGTGGCTGAAGTGACCTCCAGCCGCTGCCCCCTGGGCTGCGGCGCCGTGCCCAGGCAGTGTGTTTGCTGCTGGCTGTGAAGGCCACGCACAGGAACGAAAGCCTTGGCGATGGCCTGAACCAAGCTTCAGTTTCTTCCTGCCTCATTGAAAGGCATGTTGTTTACCGCAGGCAAATTGGAGATGAACAAGCAGCAAGAGCCCAGAGAGTTCATAAAAACAAAACAAACAAACAAAAAAACCAACAAAATAATTGCAATACAATATTCCTGCAGGAAAGGTTTTCTTATCTTGATTTTTTTTCCCCCCTTTCTCTGTCTCTTTTTCCCCCCATCTTGGACTAATCACTCCCAGACCGGGAACCTTCAAACAGATTTGTTTGGAGACTTGGCATGGGCTCATGGTGGCTGGAAACCTTCTCGCTGTTCCTACGAAAAACAGAGCCTGGTTGGAGGGGAAGGAGAGCTCCAGCGCTGGAGTCAGACCCAAGCAGCATACGTTGCAAATGAGCTGGGAAGTGGAAAACTGCCTGAAACATCTCTGGCCCCTTCCCCGCTCATCTACAGCACAACTGCTTTCCCTTTGCCGTGTCGAGGCTGAGCTGCAAATGTTGCAAGGACGAACCCAGCAGCCTCCTGCGGTTTGTTCTTTGCATGTTCGCAAGGAGGCTTCCAAAATATGTTTGTACACTGTTGGTTTTGTCTCCAACAGCCCTGGGCAGCACCGTGCAGGTCTGCAGGGATGCCTGGGGGCTCCTCCACACCAAAAAAACATTTGCAGTCCCTCTAACTCTGCCCCTGACCCTGCCGCTCTTCCTACTTGTGTTAATGCACCCAGGCATGACGTGGCTGGAAAATGGGGTGTAAAAGGGTGGGCTTCTCAGGATTTACAGCAGAAAGGGGTTGATGGACTCCTGAAAGCTAGTGAGGAACATTCCCCAGGGCTGCTGCAGTCCAGAGCAGCTCAGCAGCCCCAGCCCTGGGGCTCTGTTTCGAGCTGAGGTTTGCGCTGGTGGAAACTGAGGATTTAACAGAGAATCATAGAATTATAGCTCATCTGGTCCAACCATCACCCTACTACCAATGTCACCCACTAAACCACGTCCCTAAGCACCAGCTTGGTTGGAAACCTCAGCCACAAACAGTGGAAATTCCCCCAAAAGTGTTCCATCCAGAGGGGCTGTCCCCCTGAGAGCAGGCAGGGCTGATGCCTTATAGGAAATACGGTGCCCATAGGAGTCTGTGAGTCACCTCGGTGGTGAACACACGCTCATAAATCTGGCTAACGAGTGCATCAGGACGTATACCCAGATCCACCTTTCTTTTGAATCTTTCCCTTTACCTTTTTACCCCTGAAGACATCCAAGCTGCTAACACTCTGAGGAGGATGACACAGCAAAAAAACAAAAACCCAAAAACTTTTAGCAAGAAACAGAGAAATGAGATTTGCATATGTTTTTTCTGGGAAAAATATCAAGTTTTTCTTGTTAGAAACTGTGTTGGAAACCAGCTTGTAAAATGTGGAGCCTGACTCAAACACTGACTTGTCATGGGACCATCACCTGTGCCCACTGTTAACGGGGACTCCTCAGCTCTCTGCCCAGCAGGAAAGATCGCTGTCAATATCTTAGTGACAGGTTGTATTTGGGGAAGAGCAAATCCTGGGCTGGGATGTGGCTGGAGAAGCTTTCTCTGCATTTAGTGGCCAGTGAGGAAATTTTGTGGAACACAGCATTGCTGCAGAGCCGTTCCCAAGGGGTTGTGATCCCGATGATCAATGACCTTCAGAAAGCTCGGGGGTTCAGCTTGGTGAGGGGGAATACTGCCGGTGTCTATCCCAGCTCTGCAAACCCAATTTTCCGCTCGCGTGCCTGATTATAAATCAGCAGTAAATGTGCTTATGCTGACACGCCAGGATTGCCCTGGATGCCGTTCTGTAGGCACACGCTCCTTTGGCCCCAGGTGACTCGATCTGATGAAGAAACCCCGGGGTTTTCTTCGCTTTGGCAGGTGTTGGTGGGCAATCCTCTTCGATTAACGCCGCGCTGCTTTTTGGCCAGAGATGCTCGGACCGACTGCCGAGGCAAAGAGAGATGCCAGCAGAGCCTGCGACCCAGCCGAGACCCAGCCAGTGGGAATCCTGTCTGCAGAGCTCCTCGAGTCTGTGAAACTGGGTTAGGAATCTCTTAAGAGGTTTTTGATTAATGTAAATTCCTTTTTTTTTTTTTTTTTCTTTCTTCAGCAAACTAAAACTTTGGTTTATATTCATGTCCCCTAGAGGCTTAGTCAGTCTGAGGTTTCCTTGCTGAGAAGCATGCACGCAGCTCTTCTTTTTGCTTCCATTTAAGCAGGACAGAGCATCCCAGATCCTATCCTTCTGAGGAGGCTGAGGCCTCATCCCACGAGCCAGAGCCACCAGCACGCAGCGCAAGCCACAAGAGGCGCAAGGCAAGCACTCCAGGCAAACTGCAGGAAAGGAGTCATTTGGAAACTGGGGCAAAAGTTGAAACAGGATTTAATTTTATCTGAATTGATTCATCTGTCCCTAATTAGTAATAGCTTCCTAATGCATGACGTAAGAATATGCAGAGTTTTTTTTTTTTTTAATGAATAACTTGGCTAGGATGAAATATGGCCATTCTCAGATTGTCTCGGGTAGTTCTTTTTATATGCCAATAGAGATTTGTGTAGTCTAAGATGAAAAATACAAGAGATCCCACCAGAGGCTGAAGACTAAAATTCTGGATCCTGTCTTGTTCCCAGCTTACTGTAGGCAAAAAAAAATGAAAAAAAATCTTGCATTTGCCCTGTTTTAATACCTGTGTTTGCTCTTACTGAGCGAGGACCCCCAGGCTCCCAGAACAGTGCATGATGCTGTGCAGAGGGATAGAGCCCAAAACCTGCCCCGTACACCCACGTGCGGGGCTGTGATTGTTCTGAAAGCCCAAAGTCCATCTGGCAACAAACGGTCGTGTCTAATGACATTGCAACAGAATAAATGAAGCAACCGGTTAAATTAAAAATCCACATTGTTCAGTTTCTCACGGGAACAATGTGAAATTCCTGATTTTTCTGTTTTTAGGATGAAAACTCTACCTCCCTCACCTTATTCTCTCTTTCTGTCCCTCATTTCCTCTCCCCTTTGCTCCAGGGACTGGAAGAGCTGGGAAGCTCCCCAGGGGGCAGGGATGCAGGAGGTGGAGCGATGCCTGTGGGCTGTATTTTAGGGCAAAAGCAGGACCACAAGCAGCAGTAGGAGGAGGCTGTCTATCAGCTCTGATGCTGGATAATCTCTGTCTCCCAAGCCCTCCCATGGGGCTGGCCGTGAGCTAATCCCTCTCACCTCATCACACACCGGCTTCCCCTCATCCATATCATTCCTTTGTTCCTAGTCATACCTCTTTGTACCATCCAGCATATTTCATCTCAATCCTTTGTGTCCACACCCTTGAAACCTTTCCAGGCTGCTATCATGTCCACTTCTCTAACTCACCTCTCCAAGCCAAGCTATACATCCAGGCTCTAATCCTACCCCATAAATCAACCCCGCTGGGGCCCTGACCAGTTTTGGAAATTTCCACGAGCTGTGCAACTCCTTCACTTCTCCTCTCCCAACATCAATAAAAGTCCAGAGGTTTACAGCAGGGCGATGGGGAAATGGGTTTCTGGGCTTGTTTTATAAGTGGGGTGGAAGATGGAGCAGGGGGACGCTCTGCACCGTCCCCGCCTGGTAAAGAACCGGGGCAGGACACGTTGAGCAGATGCTGGTTCTGGACTGCAGATGAGGGCTGAGTTACTGCGTTCACAGCACATCTTTGATACACGTCCAGCTTTTATCAGATGGTTCCACTCAAGGTTTGGCACAGCTGATGCGAGGGGAAGGCCAGGAAAGCAATCGAGCGGCGTGAGCAGCTCAAGCAACCCCGTGCAGCAGAAGGGCCCTGGCTTGGGGTGGGGGCTGTCACCATCCCCCCACCTCCTGGGCTGAACCAGGGGCTTCCCCCTCTGCTCCCACTCTTTCAGCACCTACACGGCTTTAACATTTGCTCCTGTGCGGGAGATTGCTGATGTGTTTACGGTGTTTGCAGCTCCTGGCACCCTGCTCTCCCCTGCCACATCACGCCGTGCCACAAGCAGCTCGGTCACGCAGCGCAGCTGAAGGTTGGAGTATCTGGGAGGACAGAGAGCATTTGAGCAAGTTTCTGGAGTTAAAAGACTTGTCCTCAGGTTTTGGCTTCGGATGACCTGTGCTCCTAATGCACTCTTCACTTAATTCTCCCCTGCCAGTGCAAACGCTCTTATTTATGAGGTTGGTAATCACTTTCTATCAACATGCTCTGGAAATCTGCTCCTTCTGCAAAGCATTCCTTCAAGTAAATCCTTCCCCATGAATATTCCCAGCCCAAGCCGAGTCCAAGGCCTGCTCAGGGCATACGAGAGGGCTTTCAAAGGACTCCCACCGAGTGCGGTTGGCTCAGACCCAAGCGCACACATCCACGCCCATTGAGCTCTGTTACAAGTGGCCCCATGCTCACAAGAAGGAAACCAAACCTTCCCCAAAGTCCTTAGAGTTGTTTTGCCATCCTTTTCCTGCACACAAGCCGTGGGGTTTTACCTCTCAGGAGGAACCCCAGGCAGCACACATAGGAAGGTCCGTGCTAATTTAAAATCCTCCCTGGACACCGAGTTTGGTGTCTTTTTTCTTCCTTAAATTAAAAGCCAGAAAAAATATCTAGAAATGTCCGTGCAGAAGAATCAATCACATCACGAAGTAACTTTCTGGGCCACAAAAAGAGCCTGGTGTTTTCAGCCTTGACAGTTTACCCATCCCCATTTTGGGAGGCAACACAGATAGGTTTTCCATTTGAAACATCTCAGGGGTCGTGCAGCTCATACTGAGCCCTCAGAAGTCAACGAGCCACTTTCCACAGCAGTGGTCCCAGCAATGATTAGGGCTTTTATTTAATTTTATTTATTTATTTATTTATTTATGAGCTGCCAGGCTGGCACTTGGTTTAAGCCATAGGAAAGCGGAGGCCCAGGGCACCCATCAGGGCAGCACCAACAAACACAAGGCTGCACGTCTTTAAATCTTTCTATTTCTTTTAGATTTCTGCTCCTTATCTCTCAGCCCCTTCATGGGCCAACTGGAGCTCTTTATCGGTGCCATTTACTCAACTGTCAAGTGGGTTTTTTTATCCTAAAGCTCTGCAGTGGGGAAATAGGAACCTGCAATGAACTTGCTTTAAATTGAAACAGATATTTAACTAGAATAAACCAGTGGCCGGACTGAATAAACACTGCAGGCACTTTAGAAAGAATGTTAAGTTGACATAAGATCTGCTGGGTGAATTCAAGAAACGGGAGATTTTATGCTGAAGTCATAAATCTGCTGGGTGAAAAGGGCGATAGTGCTGAGCTCTGCATCTTGCTGCTTCTCCAGGAGGGACGAGGGCAGGATGTTTGCTGTCGCAGCCTGCGGAGCTGTTGGTACAGGCTGCAGGCTTCCTTCCCAGGGCAGCTGCTGCGAGCTGTGGGCTTCGTCTCCGCTGCTGCCTGCTGGCTCCCTGCAGGACAGGAGAGGGATGTGTCTCCCTGGGGCTTGGCTCTCCGGCCCTTCCAAGCAGCCTTTTTTTTTCCAGCAGCTGGCCAAAGCATGTCCCCTCCAGGCTCCCAGGTGTGAATTGCCCATGGGATGAGCTCTGCACGGGGCAGCTGGTGGTCCCCACAACTCCGAGAGCACGCTCCAAGGCACTGGGCAGCGTTTGGCCCCACGCTGGGCAGAACAAAGTTGTGCACAGCACCAAAATCCGTTTAATATCCTCACGATGGGGTGTGCTCCTACCGCAGGGCTGGTGTCAGTCCGGCCGAGCAGCCTCCTGTGACTCAATTTGTTACAGCAGCAGCTGGTCACCAAAAACAGGTTGGGAAGCATCTTTTTTTTATTTTTTTTTTTTATTTTTTTATTTTTTTTTTTTATTTAAAGAAAGCTGCTTTTATTAAAGACAGGCTTCCAAAACCTGGGTATCAGAGGAGACCACGGCACCAGTCTGCCCACGATGACTTCCCTAAGCTGGCAGCACCTCTGGCTTTGCTTGGCCAGCCCTGACAGCCGAATGCCTCGGGGTGGGATGGAGGTCACTATGGTCTCTGCTCCACCTGCAAAACCCACGTCCAGAGGAAGAAGACTGCGTTTCCTTCCCACGTCTGGCCATGGATGGCTCGGGAAGAGCATCCAAATCCCTGCCAAAGCTCCTGCTTTCGTGATACCAGCGCCGTGTGTCTGGGCGCAGGGCTGATCCCAGCAGAGCTCATGCCACGTCTCTCTGTTTCTGCCGGATGGACTGAGCAGTGGTCCAGGGGGTGAGAGCTTGCCCCAAGTCAGCCTGAGCTAAAGAGTCGCAGATGTTTAATACTTCTGCTCCCCGCTCCAAGGAGAGGAGCTGCAGAGAATACAGCAATATTTTTTCAATACATTCCATATGTTTCCTCCATAAGTCAAGATTAAAAAGCGGTGCTGGTCCAAATCAGAATAAGCCTGCAGGCTGTTCTGCTGCTTTTGGAGGAAGAAGGAGCCTCATCCTGATTTGCCCTGCAGCAGAGAACGGCTCTGACCTGACTTGAGAATATGTTTCCAGAGGGACAAGTGGAGTTGTCATTCATGCTGTCCCTGCTCTCAGCGCTGCTACAGCTGTTGCAAGAAGCACTTGTCAGCCCTGATCCCACACCGAATTTTGGTACCTGACTTCTCACGGGATAAAGGAGCTGACATGAGGGCAGGAAAGCGAGGGCACCCCCAGTCTCCCGGGCAGAGTAGTGCCATGGTCTCTTCTGACATCCACTTTTTGGAAGCCTGTTTTTAATAAATGCAGTTTTCTTTAAAAAAAATAAATAAATAAATCAGTGGCCTCCTCAAGCTTCTGCTGCCTTCAGCTCATATGGCCGAGGTCCTGCAGCAGCTGCAGACCAAACAGGGTGAAGCCCATGATCACCTCCCCCTTGCCCAGCTCTGGCCACACTCAGCCAAACACGAGTGCAAACGTGGCACTGTGAGCCCTTGGCCATCATGCGCCCGTGAGGGGCAGCAAATTACTTGTTTCTGTTTCCTTTTTTTTCCTTTTTCTGATCTTCTGACCCCAGGAGCAGTGTTTCAGCCCTGCTGCCATTGCCACTCTGCTTGCTGAGGTCCAAATCCTGAAAATGCCATCACCGATGATGGCAGGTCCGGAGGGAGGAGGGAAGCCCAGCAGCCACAAGGGAAGGGGTTTGCTCTCTCCTGAAGGGCATGCTCCTCGGTATAATTGTGCCAGCCAAATGTGCACAGAAGTCCTTGGTAATTGCTATGGTAATCATTTCACATGTGTGGGATTTTTTAGGCTAAAGCGTAATTACAGCTAATTGCTGTTTGATTTTGTTCCTGTTTGTATAGCCATTAAAGGAATCATTGAAATGTCTTTGCTAAAAGACTTTCCTCTTTCTTCTCCTCTTTTTCTAAAATCATCCTGGAAAAAAAAGAAAAAAAAAAAAAAAAAGAAAGAAAAAAGAGATCATGTTGCAACACTCAGAGTTCATGAATGGCCATTAGCTGGCCAAAGCTCTCACAACAAAGAGCCACGTTAAGCCCGCAAGAGCCTGATGTTTTCCCAGTGTTGGGAACTGACAGTACTTGAATTTGCAGAACTAATGAGAATTTGCAAAGATCTTGGCTGTTGGTTAATGAAACCCTTCAGGGCAAAAGGCTGAGTCTGAATTTATGTGGGGAGATGGGAGGATCTGAGCTGCTTGCTGCAAGCACAAGCAAAGGTGCTTTCAGCCAGCTGTTTGGTGGCAGGGCAAGTTGCATTTCTGCTGTGTGCTCCCTGTGAGAAGCTGGGAAGGTGAACAGTGCCCATTAAACACCTCTGATGTCCCTTGTTTTCAGAAGCAGACAGCGTTTTGGAGTCTTATTTCCAGATGCCCAACTGGTCCCTGCACAAGTATCCAATTCTATTTTTTTTCCCTTTCTCTCTCCTTACCCTGCCTTGATTTTACATTCTGCCCATCTGCTGCAGCCTGTGGAGGGAGAACTGAGGCTGGTGGGGCTCAGTGCAGGTCCAGGGATTCACTGGGAGCTTCTCCTGGCATAGCTGTTGCCTTTATCATGCCTGATTATTTTTTCCCAGCCCTGTTTTTTAACACAGTTGTCCCATGGCACAACTCAAAGAGAATTAAACATCCCTTCTGCTCCAAATGTTGGAAGTCATCGTGTCCTGATGGCCTGCAGTGAGGCCAGATGACTCCCGTATTGATCCGTTAAACAGATACGCAAGCCTTTGAGCCATCCTTGAGGATGGCTTTTGCAAGTTTGATTTTTTTTTACGGGAAAATTGCCTTTATGCTAGGGTGCAGAGGAGCCTGGAGAGAAGCAGTGGGAAAAGCTAGTTCTCCTGGGAGATTCCCTCACTGGAAATCATATCTTTCCCCAGGCAGCAGCCAGCAGCTCCCGGTGGGTGCCTGCCCTTCCTCAGCCTGGTGGCAGACACAGGGTGGGCCACGTTCGTGCCCTGGGACTGCTGCAGGAGGGGACTTTCATGATGCTTTTGCACGCCTCCTGGATGTGGTGCCAGGGGGACGTCGCACCAGGCGCTCCCACCTCACCAAAAAGCAACGTTCCTCCAGAGGGAGGGGAGGCAGTGGCTCACGGAGGCTGTGGTCTTCTCATTCCTGAGCGTTGTATCCTTCGGAGGGGACCGAGGCCACATGAAAACTCCGTCTTGCCTGTGGTTAGCCACGAGCGACTGCTCCAGCCCCTTGTCAGACACACGCAGGAGTCAGAGCAGGGAACGATCACAGAAAATGCAGGATTATGTTGCTATGGGAGGGGGTGGAAAGAGCAGGCCGGTGCCATCACAGCCCTTTGCCTTGGAAAACGGGGAGCTTGTTTGCTTTATTTTTTTTTTTTCATTTTACGCTCTTTCTGTTTGGCTTCTGCCTCTGCTCCGGGAAGCCAAATTAGCTCATGGTCTGAGGCTCCAGAGCTGAACATAAGCAGAAGCAAGCTGACATTGGCTTGAAATAGAAGCAGAAATAGAGCTGTTTACCATACTGTTTCTCTTTGACACTTTGAAGGAGCAGGAAACTCTTTCAGGGCATGAGCACTCACACGGCAGCCACCAAAAGCACATCCCTTACCCCCACTGCTTTTCACGTGGTGGGTGCTTTATGGCTGCTGCTTGTACCCACTGCAAATGTTTGGGAGTTGCACGTCCCCAGCTGTGAACTGGGGGGAGTTTTAGTGCAAAATAGCCTGGGAAACTTTAAAATTCATCTGATTCTTTGCCCAAACACTTGTGGGTGCTATGTTGCTTCCCTTGACCAGAAACCAGGAGCCCAAGTCTCAATGCCTCCCAGCCCGGACGCCCTCACCGATGTACAATTTGCTCAGGGAATACGAAACAAAGATGGAAAAACAGTTCCCCAGCTGGCTGCCTCTGCCTCGTTACCATCCCTTCCTGCTGGTGGCTCTATCTGGAAGCTGCTGCCCCTCTCGGCACTGCAGCCCGCGTGGGGATGCAGAGTATTTTTAACCAGGACGGTAATGATACGGTGGCAGATCCTCCCTGCAATTCTGTACAGCCTCCGAGTTTGGGGGATGATTTCAGCCATGGTGCTTGCACGCTAAATAGCAGGCAGGAGAAGAATGAGCTCTTGATTAAAATGTGTCTAGACAGCCTTCTGCATTTTTGAGTCCTAATTTAAAGGACGTAGGTAAGAAGGGATTTACATCATTTCCAAAACCCGTTCTGCTGTTTCTGATGGTTGTAGGACAGTTGTCATAACCAGCTCTCTCTCTTTTTTTTTTTTTCTTTCTTTTTTTTTTTTTTTCTGCAGTCTCAGGACATTTGGTGTCCCTAGCCCTGGACATATGTGGCTGTGGAAGAGCAGCGGCTTCCTTTTCTGTAATGAGGGGAAGTTGTCATCCTTAATGACCCAAAGCAAATGAAACCAGTAATGGCTGAAGTGTGGGGTGAAGAGGGAAGTGAGACTAAACAAATACTAAGTGGGATATTCTGGGCCATTTCATGACTTTTGAAGGCTTGGGGTGGCTATGTATATGGAGAAGATTCATGGCTTTGTGTCATTTAAAATTCCCACTCCTGAGTCCGGGATCCAGCATCCAGCAAAGCCTCTGGAAGGAGAGGCTGCATGCAGGAGTGACCGCCCCAGGGGACTGGATGTGGCAACGAAGCCTTTCCATTTGGCGACCAGCTTGTTCCAGTCCCAGCCGTGCTGGCAGTGTCCTGAGGTTACAGCACGTTTGCTGCAGGCTGTGAGCTGCCACCAGCAGGACACGTTTTCCAGCAGCACCAGCAGGCTGAAACCAAGAGCAATTTACTCTGCCTGTAGGAAATCCATCAGGATCCCAATCAGCCCCGTTCCAGGTAGCTGTTAACACACCCGTCACAGCACGAAGCCCCCCGATCAGTGGAGCCACTGGGTGCACATTTACTCCACTGCAATTACCGCTGGCACTCAGCTGGATTTGGAAATCAAGTTCCCCAAGAGCCCTATCAGGAAAACTTGAACAGACCAAAAGTTGAGCCTGCAGCTTCCAGCCACCAACTCAGGTCTGACAACCTGTTTTTAGCACTTGTACCACTCAGCCTCGTGTTTGGTCACAAGGACTCGTGGTGGTGGAAACTCACTGTTAGATGCAGCTTGATTGAAGGACTGCACAGCCCCTGGCCTCTTGAATGCAGACGCAGCCAGCAGCCAGGGTTAATTTTGCTGGGAAAAAGGAATTGAAACTCCTCAGACTCAACTAAGAACAAAAAAGGGACGTTCAGGTGTATTTTGCAGAGATCTAGAGCAAACAGGTTGTGGACTGTTTGGGCACCAAATTGCTTCTGCCAAGATCCATTTGTCCTGCAGAAGGACCTGACCCCACGAGGCGCTGCTGCTGGGCAGGGCAGCATGCTGAGCGCTGCAGAAAGCAGCTTTCCCAGCAACTGGGGCTCTCTGCTCTGGGAACTGAACAAAGTAAGGGAGAAAATTAAGTTTAAATGAACTCCTAATAGGGCCTTAAGGAGAAAATCAGAGGATCTTTTTTGGTCCTGGCAGAGGACCTGATTTGCAGTCGCTGCCATGACCAGCAGTATTAAAAAGATGACAGGATAAGAAAAATGGAGACTTCTGTGCCTTTTCACATTCTCCATCCTGTTACCCTTAATGGCTCTTTCTCCTTAAGAGGGACTTCATCCTATGAGTATGTCACCGGGACCTGGATGAGGATGGCATTGCACATCTGGAATAATGCTTTATGACAGCCCTGTGGAGGTGGGGGGACTTAATGAGAAACACAGGCTTGCAAAAGGTGGGTGGGAAAATGGGATAGAGATACAGCAAAGTGGTTTGCATCCAGATCGCAGGAACATCTACCGAGTCAGTGTGCACTGATTTTTGAGCTAGGGGTGTTGTTGACTCCTTAATGACTTCTCCATCCACGGCCCATTAGGAGGTTGGATGTACTTAAGACGTGAGTCACTATTCTGACCCTTACAAGGCAGAAGAACCCAGGGGAAAGCATGAGCTGGGTCCTTATTACGTCTGCAGATGACTAACACCAGGAGCTTTCCAGCTGTGTCATCACAAGGGTATCATTGAAAACCAGCACCAAAGCCCTCCCAGTCTGTGCCACGGGGCAAGGTTTATTTTTGGATCTGGGTCTCACTTTCGAGGGCCACGATCCCTGCTCCCATCAGTACCCTAAGCCTCTTCCAGCTCGGGACTCCCTTGTTCTAGGATGGGATGGGAGCTCATTTTGCAGGCAGACGAGGCTTTCCACAGCTATTGTCCCGTGGCTGTCTGCATATTTCTGCCCTTCACTGTCCCTGCTCCCAGAGAGCATCTGATCTGAAGCTCTGTCATCCGAAAGCACACAAATTAAACTCTGAACTAAATAAAGAGAGACCCCCTCCCAACCTTTACTGAAATACTCTTTAAAAACAAATCCTTATATATTCTAAACTCAAAACCATCTGGGTTTCCAAGCCTCAGGAAATTACAACTCCCATTCTGGAAATAAAATACATGTTTGTCCATATATCACATTAATTAAAACCCATAATATGGAAAGGGGCCGGTAAAATGCTTTCCTGATGGCTGGCAGATTTGCATAGCAATTTCTCATATTACCCATTGCAAACATTACTATTATTATTATTATTTAAAGGGTCATATTTTCCTTCATGTCAGCCGAGTGTAGAAAGATAATGTGTTCTTTGGTGATCGGGAGGGGAAGGTTCCTGGTCTCAGAGCGCTCTGATTATTATTTCTGTGCATTGTCTTGCACATGAGGCGTGTCCTGAAGCCTTGCAGCCAGGCTGACTTGCTGGTTGTAGCGTGTGATTTTAGCAAGGAAGAGATTTTACACTGAATGATGACACTGGTAATTGAGAAAAACAAGCTCTGGCAGAATGAAGAAGACAGCAGATCTGTTTTCCAGCCTGCTACTGGGAGGCTGTGGCTGTGTCCCCCATTTCTGTCCCAAGGACCATTTCCCACCTGCAGTGGGTGGGGAAAACCCACGAGGGCTGGAGTCTGCTCCATCCCTGCTCCTCCGAGCAAAGCCCTGAGCCCTGCTCCTGGCCCGTGAGCAGGACAGTAGGAAATGCCACATCAGAAGCATTCCAGCTACTGGGGAAAATGATTTGGGGACTGGGAAAACTGCAGACTTCAGTTGTTCTTCGTGGCTTCTGCATTTTTTCCTAGTGAGGTACAGCGCACGGAAAACCGTCGTACACGATGTGGTCAGCGTTTTTACCATAAACAGAGCAGTTGCACATTGTTAAATTATTATTAGCTTAGCTACCAGTGGGAAGGTTGTCTTTGCCCCCTCCAGGACCAAACCAAACATCCACTGGTTGCACAAGCTCCTAGCCAGCCCAACACCCTTACAACGTGCCCGGTCTCACATCTCCCCAGCCACCGACCCTTCTTCCCCCCCAGCTCGAGATGAAGTCTGAGAAGAAATCATTTGCAAAGAGATGAACTTGTGGATTCTGAGCAGAGTCCAAAATCTTTCAGACTTCAACATGAGCCTTCATTCACCACTTGTGTCAGCCCGTCCCAAGCTGAAGAGCTCCCTGCCAAAGGAAATCTGGACCCAAAGTTTGAATTCCAAACTCTGAAGCTGGCAATATTTGCATCAAGAAATCTGACAAAACGAGGGAAGTTTTTCATGGCCATTTTTTTTTTTCTCCCTGGATACAGCTCGTGCCATTCATGCCAACAACAATATCTATTTTGTGAAAGAATTTTATGGTGCTTCACCAGGTCTAAGCTACAGAAAAAAAGGCATTACTTTACCAAGAATGAACTTGATGTTGTGTCTATAGAAGAAAGATGTACAAAATCCAACTCCTCATCCTCATCTTAGGGGAATCCATCAAAATGAAGCTTGGATGGCACACAGCTGGTTAGTCTCAGCCTGATCCCTGAGTGCCCATCGTGGCCCTGGGGTGGAGGATTTCAGCCTGCAGAGCCCTGCCGCAGGCAGACAGCCAGGGAACGTGGCAGAGCTGTGCCGCAGGGACAGCCAGCACCGTGTCCTGGTGTCTGCCACGCTGGGAACACGTCCCACCTCCCAGCACCGGATCGCTGATCCCCAACCCCTCCTTAGCCTGTGTAGGGATTTCAGGGCTTTAATTCCTTCCGCAGCCCTTGCAGGCTTCATGCTCATCAATTAGCAGCTTGGCTATCGTCAGCCAAGTAACTGCACGCTCCATATGTGAAATGCATGAGGTCCTGTGACAGCTACCTCGTCTCACGAGGCAGGGGATGTCGGGAAAGACAAAACATCCCATTCCCTCTCCTCTCTTGTTGAAATAAATGTCATACACTGTGATCAGCCTCCGTGTACATGCACGCAGACAGCAGGAGAAAATCAAACATCAAAAGGGGGAAAAAAAACACAACTAACAGGATATTGACATCAATAGGAGTTCTGTGAATGGAGATGAAATGTAAAATTAAGTGGCAATCTGGCTGATAGAAGTTAAGGATGCCGTTAACCCACGAGCAGATCTGCTGCAGGCAGGGAGGGCAGGAGAGCTGCTCAGGCTCAGGGCTGCTCGTACTTACCTGGGCACCTGGGCTGCTCCTTTCTCTGGAATCTGGGGGGAATTCGACTCCCAAATTCCTTGGAAAGGTAGGCATGCAATGCCATGGGCTCCTTGGAAATTGTCAGTTCTCATTAATCACTGCTGTGGATCTAACAAGTCAGCTGGGGGGAAGCAGTTTACTTTGTCTTCCTCTCACCATAATTTTTCTGTTGTTCTTTTCCTCTCTGTCTGTTCCAGTGACAAGGCAAGAAAAGGATGACAAGGGGGAAAGAGAGGGAAGATGCAGGGCAAAACAATCTGTCAGGACTTTTAGGGGTGAGAAAATTTTAAAAAGTGCTAAAAGAAGTTCCTGATGGAAAATTCCTGGCAGCTTTCATGTCACAGCCTCTGACCCTTGGGCAGCCCCAGCAGACACCCCTGGTGTATTCCCAGCAGTTGGGTCAGGGCGCTGGGCCTGGATGAAGCCACCCTTGCAGAAGCAAAGCTCACATTGGGAAATCAACCCCCAAATCCATTTCTGGGGACTGAGCAGCCAAATGGCTCGGGCACCCCAGCCTCAGCCCCATCCAAGACTGTACCCCAAGGGGACATCACCCTGACTGCCAGCTGCCTGACACCTGGAAGGCAGCACATTCATATATATCCTTAAAAAAAAACCAAAACCCCAACAGGATATTGACATTGATAGGAGTTGTGTGCACAGAGATGAAATATAAAATCAAAAGAAATATTTTCTTAACATCTTTTTGTTTGTTTACTTTAAGCAACAACCAGGCATGGAGTTTGTATTAAGGACTGGCTTTTCTTGCACATTTTTATCTGACAGAACAAAGGGATTTATTTCTGCAGTGAAGAAACAGCGAAATAACTTGTAAAGGCGCACTGTAATTCCATCTATTTGAAGTTGCTTCTAGCTCTGAAGCAGCCGCAGATAACTTAAGACGCTGCAAGTTCAGAAGGGATTTTTATCTCGCTGTTTGGGAAAGCATCGCCTTGACTTTATCGGTGCAATCTCAGCGTGAGGCTGTTGTTTAAATAACAGGAAGGGAGAGCAGCAGCCCTGGGTCCAAGTTTGCCCCAGGATTTGGGATGAAAGGCTGCCTGCCTGGCAGGGGACCCCTCTCCCCAGAGCAGCCCCATCCCACGTGGGAGAACTGGGGGGAGACCCCCAGGACGTGCTGTTTTCAAGGGTCTGCGCTTCCCTACCTCTTCAGGGGACCTCGGCTCAAAGTATAAAGAGAAGCCCTGATGGATGAAAACAAAATGACACCGTGCTGAGGTTCCCTGAAGCACAGCAGGGTGAGCAGGTCCTGTCCCCTCCAGCACCTGGTGCTGGCGCGTGATGCTCCGGCTGCTCAGCCCCTGCCAGTGTTTAACCAGCACCACTTGCCTGGCCTGAGCTGACCCAGCCAGTACCTGGAATTAATGAAGCAGAGAGGCCACGAAGGCAAAAGGTTGATAGTTAACGTGTTTCAACCCCAAAACAAAGCGGCCGTGGGCATTGGGGAGGGGAAGGGCAATTTGGGTGCGCTGCAGCCCTGGGATGGCGCTTGGCAGCTCTGGTCCCCTCTGCTGCTTGCTTGGGTGGCTTCAGGGCATTGCTGCTTCTTAGCTTCAGCTTTTTAGCTTGCATTTCTTCTCTGGCTTTATAGCTTGAATTTATTGTCCTGCATTGTTGTAGCAGGATTAGGGCAAAGTTGGTAGCTGTATGATTTCCTGCTCAGGAGAGCAGGCAGCTCCCAGCCATTCAATGATGAAGATCTCAGCAAGAATTACAGTCGGGTTTGCATTTGGACTTTGCCAAAATCAGACCTTTTGGGACAGAATTTCACCCAGGAGAGGCTTCATGAGGCTGTGGGTGCTCAGCACTGGGCAGGATCAGAGACGGGCACATCACCAGCCCGGCCCTGCCGTTCGGACCTGGGACCCCGGCCACGCGGCGTAGCAGAGGGCCGATGACAAAGGACATATGGAGCTGTGTGCTTCAATGTACATTTTCAAAAAGCTATTTAGTGCATTCCATCGCACCGAGTAATGCGCTGGAAATGATCCAGGCTTGGGGATGCTTCTGTAAACACATCATCTCCTTCTGCTCTCCCACCTCTTTTGCTGCGAGGGGAAGGACGCGGCATTTCCCTCGCTTGCTCTGGAAGCCCGGGATGCTGCTCAGGACCTCGCTGGTCCATAAAAGCACCATCATTCCTTCTCCCTCCACTTTCAAGTCGGTGTTGTCCACGTCAGAAAGCCTCGCAGTCAGCAGCGCTTCATATAGTCTGTGCCTTGAGGAGATGATTTCCTAGAAGCAGCCATCTCCTTCTCCAGCTATGAAAACATTCCCAGTACATCCTGTATGCGCAGCTAATTATATGCAGCACACACGCCCATCAGAGTGTTTATTTCTAGCTTTTTATTTGTTTGAATTGTTACTAGAGATAGGTGACACTTTCTCACAAAGCCTTTTCTACGGGAAAATGCAGGTTCAAAGATGCCAGACTGCTTTGAAAGCGGGTATTGAGCCTACCTTCTTCATCACTTAGGAAAAAGTAAACTTTAAAAGTCGTTTTGAAACAGCAAGTTGGTAGAAACAAGCTCTAGATATATATATCCATAGAAACAGCGAGCAGATGTATAGGATAGGCTGAAAATATCAGATCTCTTAGGTTAGGATATTTTCTTAAAAAGAACAAATAAAGTGAAGCTTGGAATTGAACCTGGATGCTCTGTTCAAAGCCAGGCAGATGTATTCCAGCTGGGGAGGAGGAGGTATTCAAAACAAAGTCTGATTGTTTTCCAACAATGTCTAGATTGCCAAAAAGCCAAATTAGCATGGGTTGTTACAGCCTGATATTCAAATCCACCCTTAATTGAGCCCAAAGATACAACAGTTACTTATTTCCCACAGAATTAAAACTCGGAGTTTAAATTTTACGGTGGGAGGTGTTAAGAGAAAGCCTTGCTGGGTTGTGATGGCCAGGAACTGGCCTCTGTCCCCAGGGTTAGGGGTTGCCCTGAGCAGTCTGCTGAAATTTCAGATTCAGCAGTAAACTCAGTCGAAAATGATTGCTTTTACAAAATAGCCTGCATCTGTAAAATGCAAATTTTTCCAAGAAAATATGTCTGTCTGGGGGAAAAATTCTGCTAAGAGGGCCGTCCAGCTTGGCCCCAAAAGAGACAGAAGGGGCAGAGCAGAGCCCCTGGGCCTGGCAGAGCTGGAAGCTGAGTGCTGAGCCCCAGCTCGCTCCCGTGCTCCCACAGAAAGGCCACCGAGAGCCCAGCCCTTACGGCAGGGCAGATGGAGAGCAAATGTCATGACTGTGCCTTGCTGCCGCCTGCATTTCTTGCTTTCTCACTTCAGCAGTTCTCCTCGTGGTGAAGAGAGATTTCTCACAGCCATTAACTTACATTTTTGGTTGAGTTTTAAGAGCTTGTCCAGTAAATTTGGACTTTCCCTACCTGTTTATGTCTCCGATCCAGCCCATCATATCCAGAAAGAGCCTTTACTTAGCGAGTCTCCACTTTTTGTGTGTGTGCGTTGAGATTCTCAGTCTCTGGGCTATCAATTTCAAAGCAAAGCCAAATATAAGAGTTAATTGGGAGTTCCAGTGCAGAGCCCCCCCCTGCACACATACACGACCATCGCAGCTCTGAACTCTTGATCGAGTCATGCAGGGCGAGCAGTTGGTGCTGGTGCTGTGCCTTTGCTCCCTGCTCCTGCGATGGGCTGTGATCAATCTGCAGCCCTGACAACTTCCATCAGTGATTGCAGAGGTGAGTGTCAAGGGAGAGGGCGATTCCACTGGCCCCAAAAATTTGTAATTAACACAAAGTCTTCAGAAGTAATTTGTCCGCAGTATTTGTCTCTGTGCCAGTTACATGTGGAGCATCCCTGAGGCTCGGGATTTGCTGATGCAATCCTAAAGGAAGGGATAAATGAGGGCATGGACAGAAAGGATTATGGCTTCTTGGAAGAGGAAGTGCAAAAATGAATTCTCAAGGTGTAGATCATGGCCTGACTCTGCCTGGACCTTTGCTTGCATCCAGACTATCTCTCCATCATCTATGCTGCAAAAACATGTCCCACGTTTCCTTGCCTTCCTCCTTCCATCAGCATTTTGGGAGGGCACGGTGCCTTACGGCTCACCAGAAAGTAGCCTTCACCTGGCACCAGAGGTGAGTGATTTTCCAGGTAGTGCAATAAGCAGAGAACTGCACAAGCTCCACTCATTACTCTCTAGGATCCATTTAATTAGAATTGGAGGGAATGGAGAGTAAGTTAAGATCATATTTCTATTTTATTCTAAAATTTTTTGGAAGTCTTTGATTACATCCAAGCAGAGATGAGCATTCTGATGTATTTTACTCTCCTGCTGCAAGCACGAAACATTACTTTTTATAGATCTTCATCTTTTTTTCCCCAGAAATAAAGACGGAACATGTGCAATTAGAGCAAAACTCACGTGCCTGAATTCAGGGAAACATACCAATAAAGGCAGTTTGCATTCTGAGCAGTCTGGAGTTAAATTTAAGGGCTGGATCCATCTACCTCCAATTTTATTCTGAATGCTAATTAGAGTCTGAGGGCTCTTTGATTGAAGCAACAAGGAAAACACAGTGTGCACCACTTCTTCCAATTTCCAGAAAGCAGTAGGCATGAGATGTGGACGCTGTGTTTAATTTATGTTGTGAGAATCCCTCGCTGCATAATGCCTCTGTTTCCAGATATTATTAACAGGGCTGGAGTGTCCTTCCATGTGTGCTGGTGGAAAGTAACCATAAATCAAACACGCTTCTGGGATGATTGCAAAACCTCCGCGAAACTTGACTCACAGTCTAAAAATGTGCTTGTGGAATGGCTGTGGTTGCATCACGTAGGTGCTGCAAAGCAAGCACCACTCGGGGAACCTCCTCTCCCCACCCGTGCCTCCCTGCAGCATGATGCTGTACGTTTCCCCAGGGGGCTGGAGGATGCTGAAAGGGCATCTCGAGGAACAAGCAACGCTCCTTGCTGCCTGTGCTTCCACTGCTGCTCGTCTTAGCAGCAAAAGGGTAACTGGAACTGGGATCAAAGAGGCTTGGTTCAGCTCCCGAGTGCCTTTGCTGCTGTTGAGGAGAATAAAAGAGGAAAGGAGAGGAGCAAACATCTGGAGGTGGCGCATGGCAGCGTGGCCTTCCCCTCCAGCGAGCAGTGTGCAGAGAGGAAATTGCCTTGTGGATAGCTGATACGGGTGTTTGCTCAGGGGGAGCACTGGGCCTGGGCAGGGAAGGGAAATTCCAGGGTGCCAAGTCAAACACAGGGAAAAGAATGCAGATTCTGCAAGAAAAACTGCACGGTGGAGAGAGGCACTGAACTGCTGGCAAGGAGCTGGGGATGGGCACTTGGGTGGTGGTCCATGGTCCTGGCACATCCCAGTATCCCAGTATCCCAATATCCTAACCTCCCAGCATCCCAGTATCCTGAACTTGGCATCCCAGTGCAGCCCTGGGCCCTGTGCACTCTCTGGTGCCGCGCTCAGGACCTCAGGCATAGCTGTTTTGTGTGGCCAGCTCCAATATCTTGTGGTTTTGTCCATTTTTGGAGCCTTTGTGAACCAGCTTCCAGCTTCTATTTGGTGTGAAACCAGTAGTAAAGGAAAAAGAAAGTAAAAAAAAAAAAAAAGTTAAAAAAAAAAAAGCGAACCAATACATAACAACAGAGTTTTCTGTGACCCTCCTCTGGCCTCTGCTTACAAAAAATCCTGGCATCCATAACGATCAGGCCTTTGATTGAATGACATTTTAATTTGGGATATATTGAAGCAGTATGTTTTCCGTGAACGGTCCCAGCACCAAAAGGGAAGAAGAGGCTCACAAGAACCTCTCCGGCTTCAGAGTCACAAGATGTGCCCCAGATGCCATCACGGCATCTTTGATAAGCAGGCCTGTTGATTTAAAATAGGGCAGGGGGGTGAGCTAATTGAAACCATCGTGTTATGATAACCAAATGTCCTATGTCTTTTGCATCTCCCATAGATGGCAACGCATATTGGAAAAAAAAAAAAATAATAATGCTATGTCCGTTTTTGGGGAGAGATCAAAGACTCTCCTGGAAAGAGGAGCCCAGTTGTCCCCTGCATGCATCTGGGCTGCAGACAGCTGCTGGGAAAGCCTGGTTCATTCATCCCCCGGGGCAGAGGAATGCTGTCTGGGTGCTTTGGAAAGTGCAAGGGCTGGCTCAGGGAGGAGAAGGCTCCGTGTCAAGGGGGCTGCAGGACAGCAGCGTGGCTTTATGGCCGGTCATTCCCAGGTTTTGCCCTGCAGTGGGGTCCTCTGGCTGTATTACAGCAGGAGGTGCACCTGGTGGACACGGACTGTGGTTTGCAACAGGAGGTAGCAAACACAAAAAGCAGATTCCATGGCCTGGGGAGACCAGAGCTCCCTCTAATTCCTGGGGTAACCCAGGGTGAACAGCCTTCTCCAGACTAATCACTGCCTTTGGAGAATTATCCCCCCAGGGGCCAAGGTTGAAAGCAGTTTGGCAGAGGTTTGTTTTCACCCAGGCCCTGCTCTCCGAGGCAGCTCTGCCCACTTCCAGCCTTCAGCTTGAATTTGGACTGGAGTCAGAGGATGGAGCGAAGCTGTCCCTGCAGCGAGGGGCATCCTGTCCGGGTGGATCAGGATCACTGCAGCCCTGCACCATGCACATCCCTGGGGGCTGCCCCGACACGCTGCTCTGCAGAACATCTGCTGCTGCCACCACGGCGCCGGGGCCCTGCTCAGGGTCGGTGCTCTCCTGGCCTGGACAGGACCGGGCAGATATCTCATTTATTTACGAGTGAGCATTTCTCTGCAGGAAAGGAAATCACAGGCTGGAGGAGCTCACCTCTGTGCCTGCGAGAGGGAAGCATCGGATTTCCCCCAGCAGCCACAGAATAACTGCAGGCAAAGCTCGGATCACCAGCCATGCGACAAGCCCTTTTGCTCATCCCTGTGTAAATCTTGTCGCAGGAGAAATTAAAAATAACATTTACATAATTGGCATAAACTGGCACCGGAAAGCAGAGGGGAAAGGAGAGCTTCATTACTCCGGTGCAGTTCAGCACCGCTCTGGATGCCCACAAAGATGCCACTGTCCCTTGCTGGTGAAGATATTTCTGAGGAAAAAGGGGTGGATTTGGCTGATTTTGGAAGACACCCTATAGCACCAGATGGTACATATATGTGTTTTTTTTTATTCTCCAAGGAGGATGACCCGTGAGCCACCAAACAGGGCTTCATTGCTTTCTTCTGCATCCCCTGGCACATTTGTGAGCACAAAAACTCTGCTTGTTTGCATTTATAATGAGGCATTTGGAAACACCTGCCAGTAGCTCAGCTTACCAACCAGACACAAAGCCCACTTTCACTTGCAGGCACTTTAAATTGCAATTAAAATTACAGGCCATCTTCTACTCATACTTACATGAGCAGAAACATGGCGTATGGCCTCTAGAAATCCAGAATAACTCAAAGCAGAACTTGTTCCTATGCCTTGTCAAACGGTATGCTGAATACAGAACATAACAATGAAAAAAAAGAAGAAAAAAAAAAAACACTTTATTAAATGCACAACACCGAGTGGATAGTTTTGCTAAACATTTATGAGATATTGGAAAATTCAGCTCCAGCCCTCATGTTTCATCAGCTGCAGCTAAATACTTCAGTGCAGATGGACAGAGCCCAGATGGCAACCTCGCCTGCGGAATTTGCCTCTGCCCTGGACCATATGCTGCTCAGAAGCAAAAAGGATGCAGAGTTTGCTTTGAAGCTTGGTCTTTGGTACTCTCTGGGCTGGCGGGTGCCACATGGGAGCTCAGACCTGCTCATCGACACGCGGCTGCACTGCAAAATGAGCCCTGGTGACCTGGCAGGGACGTGGCACTAGCGGTCCCATGGGTGTGTGGTCGTGGGCCACGTCCTGCTGGCAGGAGGGCTGAGGATGTTCGTTGGGATTTTGTGGTACCATTACTGGACAGGGAATTAGGCAGAGGCGGGTGTCATCAGCAACACAGGCTTTTAGGTATGGAATAAGCAGGTTGGGGAAGGTTTCGTGGGTTGGGCTGAATGCTTTCTGCAGGAGCAGGAGGTTTTTTCTTTCTGGAGAATATGAGAGCTGAGAAAGCATCTTCAGCAAAAGTGTTTGTAAGCCTGCAGCTGAATTGTCTTCTCTCTGCGTGCAGGAATTACCCTCCTTTATGGCTTCCACGTTCCCATGAGATATCCTGCTGTAGGTGCCAAGCTTTGGGTGAGCAATGTTCCCCAGGTGTGCATCAGTTTTATCAGCTCCTGCTTCACCAGCCAGCAACATTAGTGTGAGAGGAAGAGGAATTGGGCTCCTGGACACAACAATAATTACTGAGACCTAGACTGGGGCACTTGGGCAGTGAGGGCAGGGCCGGATCCTTCCCTTCCCACCTCACCCGCCTGCTCCCTGCTTCCTCCATTTCCCATTTCTGCAAAGCTCGAGTGGAGAAGTGGCAGTGTTTGCCCTGCACACACAGCTCTGTGTATCCTCTCTGTAGCATTTGTTTTTCCTAGATATACACACATTTGTCCACAGCCACTTCTACAGCCAGAGATGCTCGTTTGGCATCCTGTGTGGAAAGTTTTAGACATCTGATCAGAATCTGTACGACCTTCTGGGGGTTGCTTGCCAGCTGAAGAAAAAAAGCTAAGGCCAAAATTAAAAAGAAGCCTTTCCTTAATAAACATAAGCACTGCAAATATAAACACTTTAAAAAGCAATTAACGACATTTAGAAAGTTTTGGTGAATCAATAAAGCATGAAGGTGAAAGAGTCAGGCAGAGGCAATGTTTGTGTCAAAACACACTTTGTGACTTTTTCCTCCCAATGCTCTCAGAGAGCTGGATTCAGAGAGCTGCCCCTCGATCTGTGGGTCTGATTTCCTACCCGCAGCTCACCCTCTTTGCCTTGGGCCTGACCCAGGGTCCTCCAAAATCCCTGTGACTGCCCGGGGCTGTGCTTCACCCCACAGGCAGGCAGCGAGCCCCTGCTCCCGGGCTCCTCAGCCTGTTCCCGGCATGGTGCCACGGCAAGGGGAACCCTTCTGCTTTCCCTGGGGTTTCCTAGCAGAGAACAAGTGTGGGGCTTTGGCTCCATGGGCAGGCTCCACGGGACAGCCCCTCTGCTGTAGTACATCCTTCCAGCTGGGGGCTTGGGGCCCAGATGGCAGAAACAGCAGCTATGTGTTTGTTTGTTTGTTTAATTTATTTTATTTTTAAGTTTTATTTTATTTTATTTTATTTTATTTTATTATTTTATTTTATTTTATTTTATTTATTTTGTTATTTTATTTTATCGTATTGTATTTTACAGAATTTATTTGCTCTCACAAACACCTAGAGAACATTTTTCTCAGTCACCGACCAAAGCAGTTTTCCCCTCTCCTGCTCTACCCCCCCCTTTCCCTCTCCTTGCACTGGGAAGAAGGGGTGTGTGGTGGGAGCAGGGCACACTGGCACGATGCTGTCCAGCCAAACCACATCCCAGCCTGTCCTCGGGCCAGGCACACCGATCTTGAACCTGGTCCCAGCAAGGTGCTGGGGAGGCCTGGGCTCTCCTTTGGGTAACCTGCCCCATCCACGGGGGCTTCTCCTTCTTCCAGGTGCTCCCAGGAGAGCTGCTGAGTGTGAGCTTTGTGTTAGTTGGTGTCTGGACAAAAGGGGGACGTGGATTTGGTACACAAGCTGCAGACTGGCGAGAGGGCATTCCCACTGCCTGCCCATGAAGAGTCTGTGGGAGAACAATGTATTTTTTTTTGCAGAATTTCTGCCTTTAGCAGAGGCAAGACAAAAGGCCAAGAAGCCGCCCCAGAGTCTCGCTGTGCTTCTTGTGGGCGTGGGAGTGGAAGGGAGGAGAAGTCGCAGCCTTGAGTCACCGCTGACCTTTGAAGAGAGTCCAGCCCGTGGCGAGGCTTTGGCCAGACATGAAAAAGTCCTTGCACAGTCACAGTCCTCTGCACGTCCAAGTGAGGATCCAGCACAGCTACTGCCCCTGCCTGCAGGTACCACTGGGTGAAAGCTGGGGAAAGCTGAAGGTACAAATCCCTGCCTGGCTTCCCAGTATGTGGGCACCTCTGTGCCTTGCCATTCTCAGGGTGAACCCAGAGGAAGTCCAGGTTTCTTCCCCATGCTGGAAAACAGTGCAGATAAGCTCTTAGTCCCTTATAAAGATGGAAAGAATCCTATAAAGACAGGACTGCTCACAGCACGGACACACCACCGCAGCCTGGCTCTGCCTTGCCCATCGCTTAGCTCTGCGTATGCCTTGCTCCCATTCCTGCTTCCTCCTGCAAGAAGCCCATGGGCAGCCAGGCAAGGACGTTGCAGCGAGTTTTAGGGCCGTGCCTGTTGTTCATGGTGCTGGGATTTGAAGCTCTGCCCACAAAGGGCAGCTGGGCCAGCAGCGCTGGCTGCTGGAGGAGCACAGGAGCCAGGGCAATGGCAGCTTTCTGGGTGGTCTCCACCATGGCAGGACGTTTTGTTACGCTCTGCATTTCCCTATGGGCAGAACCGGGGAGGCCTGACCCAGATACAGCTTCAGCTGAGCACAAGTTGCATTCAGATGACACAGAATTAAGCTTATTTAGAGACCTAATTTAACTGTGCTGGGGCTGATCCTGCAGATGAAGAGGGTGCCTCACTCTCCCCCTAACAGGGCTTGGTGACCTCGTGAGCTCTTTCTATTTCTTTTTCGTTTTTTCCTCTCTCTTTTTTTTTTTTTTTTTCTTTTTCCCCAAGGCACTTGGGGTTTGGCATGTCTGGACGTGCAGGTGCAGAGCGTACAGGAAGATTCGCTGGAAAATGACCGCGATCTGTGCAGAGGGGATTTGAGCGCCCTGCCCGCCGGCAGGAGGACTTTCCGGACCGCAGCAGCTGAACGTGCACAAAGCCCAGTGCTCTCCAAATCCCCTGCAGATGCTCTGGGGACGGCCAGGACCCGCTGCTCTCCCCTGCCAGCTGCTGTGGACTGGAGCAGCTCGAGGTGCCCATCCCTCACCCCACCACGCAGCTCAGGCAGGAGCCAGGTCCCTGCACTCGCACACCCCCGGCACCCGAGCCCTCCCTCCAGGGCATGTGTCAAGAAGCCGCCTTCATTTTCCTGACATGCTTTTCCTGCTCCCAGGGCTGAATTAACACTAAATGAGACTCAGATTCCTCTGTGATTAAGGCTCTCTGTTCCCCATCAGCCTGCTATTGAACCTCCTCCTCCAGCATGAGGGAAGCTGCTGCTCCTCCTGCCCTTCCTCCAGCCCCATCACCCCTCTCTCCCCTCCTCTCTGCCCATCCTCATCCCATTCCCCTTGGATCCCTCTTCCCATTCCCCCTCTGCTGCCAGCACGGGCTGTTAGCGGAGGGCTGGCAGGTTTCTCCCATTGCTTCCAGTGCTCTTTGAACTGAGGACGGAGCACATGTTTTTCATGAATGAGAACGCAATCCGAAGCCATGCAAACAATAAAACAACAATCACACTTAACGAAGCAACCTGGAAAAAGTCGTTTGGGAATGGTCAGAAATATTTTTTCCCTCTTTTTCAGTTTTAGTCCTTTTCATCCTTTCCATCTCCCACGCTCCCCTGCTAACAAAGCTTGAAAAATCGCAAGAAAGGGTTGGCCCGCGGTGGCCCAAACAGAAGTGAAAAACCTCTCCAGGGGTTTTGTAAGTGCGTGCCTCCAGATCCCAGTGTTTTTTTGCAGCCTGTGGAAGGACAAGCATTTGTCTCCTCTGCTCTGACTCTAGTATACGTGTTCCTGGCTCCCATGGAGGCACCACCGGACAGCCCGTGCCAAACAACGTGCCAGAAACCTGACCTCCTCGTGAACTTCGGGCCATATTTTCTAGTCCGTGCCCAGATCTTCACAGGCAGGGCTGTCTGGCCAGTGGATTCTGGCCGTTTTGCATGGAAAATGAGCTGTGTCGGCATCCACGGCCCAGTGGCTTGCCAGCTGAGTCCCTAGGAGCACTTCACAGCCTCCTCCCTCCTTGCCCGATGCATTGCCTTCACCAATGGGGCTGCAACAAGGGGACCTGGGACCTAGACCCCGGGGGCCTGGGGCCAGCTGGCCACCCCCCAGCTTCCCACTGCAGCAACCGGCATGCAGCAGAACTCGGCGTTCTCCTTTTCCTTATTTTCCTTCTTCCTTCTTCCAGAAAAGCTTGAAGTTTTTTTCACATTGTGCCCCATTTCCCCACATTTTCACGTGGTGATCCGTGCATGTCTCTCGCAGCAGCTTCTGCTTGCTTGGCTGGCGAAGGTCTAATTCGGGCTGGAGCTAACCCCAGTACCGCTCCTGACCCAAATCGATGCTTTCTGCCCCAGCCCACGGCAGTGTATGCTGATTTTAATGACCAGGCACCAACGTCCAGCACTAAGGATTTGCATTCAGCTCCCTACTCGGGGCTGTAATTGAATTTTGTAGCCATTTCCACTTTGCCCCCTGGGTCAGCAGCATTTGTGGGGGCTCCCAAAGCTCATTTGGGAAGTCCCACTGCACAGCCCCTTCCCCTGAGGTACCCACAGGGTCAGGGACAACCTAGGTGATCTCAGACCTCTTTCCTGTTCCTTCTGTAGTTAATGCATCAAAGGAAGATCCCTGGTTAAGTGGTTCTCTGGTTACTCTATTAATGAGCCTTTTAATTAGTATCCTTTTTTTGCTAAGTAATTGCTCCAGCATTAGATCCTCTTGGGCAATGCAAATGAACTGGAAACAGGGCGTTGCAAGACAGTGGGGGAGATGAATGTTTTTTAGCAGGATTAGGCTGGAGGCTTGTGCTCACGCAGCCCTTGTGCTCAGAGGGGCTGCCTTGGGGAAGGTGGCTCAGGGGTTAACGAGAGGGGGATGCCAGACATCAGGTCCTTGGTAAAGATGCTCAGTCATGTACGTGGGATGAGGCTTTGGCCAAATGGACATCAGGCTCTTGGCTCGTAGTGCTGCCTCTCTGGAGGCTCAGTAGGGATCCTGGCCTTCCCACTGGCCTGCTGGCCACATCCTATGATAGCCAAAAAACAAAACGCACCTTCGCAAACAGGGACAGCAGGAAAAGGCTGATGGGCTTAATTCTGCCCAGGCTGGCTCCTCTCCAGGTTTTTTTGGGTTTGTCGCGTGCTCCACACTGCAGTTTTGTCACGGTTTCTTTTGAGGACCCTGCCTCCGCCTGTGGGGGTGTTCCCAGACTGGCAGAGGGCTGTGGCACCTTGGCGGACCCGACTGCCAAAACAGCTTGCTAAAACTTGCAAAGAAAAGCAGAAAAAGGGGTCTGAAGCCCCAACAGGGAGCTGTGGCTGGCAGCGCTGCTGCAGGTGAAGATCGCCCCTTGCGTTTGGGAAGCTTCCAGCTCAGCTGAACGCTGCTGAAGCACAATAAATGGGCACTCTGTAGCAGCACTGCTCAAAGCTCTTCCCCCAGCACCGTGGGCCAATGTTTCCTCTGTCAATACAGTGGGGTCCCCACAAATCCCCTCCTCGCCCCTTGCCCGGAGGTGGCATTCACGCGGCTGTTGCTGCCTTTTATCCTCTGCATCTTCAGGCAGAGCTCACAAGTGATGCTTTGTACAGGAGAGAGGAAAAAAAAAAAGAAGTGTGCTGTAGCACAGGAGAGAAAAAAAACCCTCATCTCACCCCTTGTGTTTTTCCTGGAAATGTCACCGCCTTTAATGCATCAAATAATTAGAATCACTTCTCCCCTTTTGTTTGCCTTGGCCCTTGCCGCTCGCGTTGACCAGGCCAACGTAAATCTGTGAGCACCGCAGGAATTTCAGCCCATTCTGCAGCGCTGGGCTCAGGGGGAGAAATGCCTGGAGCAGCCACCGCCCCGGCTCTGCTCGACGTGTCCGAGTTGCCCTGGGCACAGCTGGGCACTGCCCTCCTTCACCAGGAGCCCTCACTGCAAACCGAGCGCTGGCTGCCGGGCACCGGCCTCTAAGAACCCCAAGACCTGGTACTGGGG
This sequence comes from Aythya ferina, assembly GCF_964211825.1. Taxonomy (NCBI): domain Eukaryota; kingdom Metazoa; phylum Chordata; class Aves; order Anseriformes; family Anatidae; genus Aythya; species Aythya ferina. Next base: position 5,978,963 of record NC_140318.1, read on the forward strand.
TGGAGAAAACCAAGAGAGGAGTTTAAATGCAGGGGAGATTTCAGCTGGGAGAAGCCAGGAGCACGTGCTGGAGCTCGGAGCTGGCAGAGGGAGGAAGAGGAGCAGTGGGATTTACCCAGCAGCCAGCCTGCAGCAAGCAGCAGCTCGTGTCCTTTGCCTTGCACAGATGCTGCTTCATTTGTTTTGTCTGTCTTTTCCACCGAGGCAAAACAGCTCTGGGGATATGGAGGGAAAGCTGGTGAGCTGTGGGGTTTGGATCCGGGCCAGGCACTGCCTTGGGGAGGCACCTGGGGGTGCAGGGCCCTCAGGAAGGTCCCTGATGCTGAATTCTGGGGAGGAGAAGGCACAGCTGGTGCCCCTTTTGGTGCCAAAATTCCACATTTGTGTGCACCCTGAGTGGTAGGACTGAGTGTGATGCTGGAGGTTCAGATGGGCACATACCTCCCCAAAATCCCAACAGGAGGCTGAGCAAGTGACTTGGTCTTGGCAGCTGGGAGTGATGAGGAAAATCTCTTCTCCCCTGGGCGCTGGGGAACACTTTGAGGTGATGTGGTGACCTGCGAGAACAGGTCCCCTGCAAACGCTGGAGAACTGCTTGTCCTGGGCAAGGTGTGTATTGCACCTCGTGCAGAGGAACTCAGCACCCCCTTGGCACCTGAAAGCCCTGGAAGGACAGACAGACAGGCAGAGCCAGCGACAGACCCCCGGGGGTGTGGGTGAGATCTGTGTGCTCGGCTCCTGCCTGCCCTGCAGCCACCCAGGCTGGCTGCCGGCCTCCAGCACAGCTCTGGTAGGATCAATGTGTGTCAGTGGGTTATTAAATAAATGTCCGGAGGATTAGCTGTGCTGTAGGTATAGACCCCTTTCAGATTTGCTAGGTTTCAGCAAGTATGTTTCCAATAATTGGCGAGTATTTTTAAGAAATGAATAAAACCTACGCTACTAGAGCTAGTCCTTCCTTTATTATAGGGCACTTATCGCATGCTCAAAAGCAGATGTCTTCAATATCTGAAGCAAAGGAAAGTAATATGGGAGATCTCTTCTTAAATGTGAATGTGTGTAGTCATAATCACAATTATCAACTGTCACGAAATACACACTAATGAAATAAAAAAGCCCTACTGGTAGCAACTTCACAATGGGACCTGGTTAAGAAATAAAGACAAATAAAGGAATTTCCCTCTAAACAATTTGAGGTTTCACAAGACAGGAGAAGGATCAACTGGGTGAGATGTCTGCATCTCCGAGAAGAATTGCAGACAAAGAAAAAATGGATAGGGTGTCTCAGGGAGTGCTCAGACAGTCTGAAAGCCAGTCCTGCTCCTGATTCCCGGTGATTATATTCTTTCATAAAACTGAAATTGGGAAACTACCTGTCACTGCTGCTGCCACCGTTGTCGTTGCAGAGGTATTTATGAGGGTGTATGCGGATGTGCTTGTGCAGAGTTGCGCTCGCCTGCTGATTTATGTGTACGGAGGCACACCACTGCCTTTTCTCCAGTGGGGAAATAATTGTCCACATTCTCGGTGAGGAAGACACGTGGTTTTCCAGAGATTTTTGTCTGAGAACGCAATCAGCTGAAGTCAGTCCTGCTCTCGGGGATCTGAGCAGAGCCCTTCAGCATTACTCAAGGAACTATTTCCATGTAAGAGGGAATAAACGAGCCCTGGCTGTGTGCGTACATCCCTAATGATCTTCAAAACGCTTTGACCGTGTTACCTCTTCCTCCTCACTGCACCACCCTGCAGCATATACAGAAAATAAACATGGAAAATAGGGCATCCACGACTTACAGCGAGTCCAATTAAGCCACAGAACAGATTCCCCAGGGATATAACACATCCCCAGTCGCTTGGAGAATTTACATTAAGACAGAGGCTGAGCTCGGAGCCGGCTGCCTGCTGCGGGCTGGTCTCCTGGGAGCCACCACCAGGATTTGGGGTCTCCAGACCAGCTCTGGCCATGGATTTGGCAGCTCACGGGGCACCACTGGATGCAGCTGCTCTGAGTTCAGCTTTGACTGGGATGATTTGTGGGGCCGAGCAATTGAGATTCCATGGGTAGAGGTCAGCAAACCCTGGGCTCTTTGGGGAGTCTTGTGCTGCTTTGGGGCCGCAGCGCTGCTCACAGCAGCTCCAGCTTTCCTCTGCAGTGGGGCAACACTGAATCACTCGGGGTTTGGTTCAAATAGATAGCCCTGGTCCAGCTGCTGAGACGGGTTTCTCTCTAGCACGTTGCTAGTTTGCAACATCGTTTTGTCTCCAGCTGTTATTGGGCTGTTGCTGTAAGTATATTCACTCCTAATCCCTATTTTATAACAGAGGGAGAAAACACCCAGTGATTTTCCCTGCTGCCAGGTCCCAGGACATTGGCTCGCAGACTTTCCGAGCTGAATGTGCTGCCGGTGGACATCGCACAGCTCCACAGGTTTCAGTACTGCTGTCACCAGCTGAGACTCTGTCCACAGCAATTTTGCTTTATTTTGTTTCTAAGCTGGTGCTTGAGCTTTTTGGCTCACAGACAGGTTTTTCCTTCCAAGATTTCAATGTTGGAGGACTGTTTCCCTAATCCCCAATAGTGTAAGATTATCTCTAGCCAACTATTAATCAAAATCAGAATGTAGTTCTGCTTGCTTGTGCTGTTGCACTTGAGCACATATAAAATCCTCGTTTTTCTCCGAAGAAACACAGTTGCTACTTTTTTAATTTGCCTCTGGTTTCTTTAGCACTAGCCCTCAGACACAGGACAGCCACATTTCTCATCTGCCTTCAGCCTTCACCAGTCTTCCTTAAGTACTCAGCATCATACCTGGATGCCACATGGACCAAGGGATGTGTTAAAAATATGGGTAACAAGCAAACACTGATTGGGGAAAAGCTTAAAACAAGCTAGAAAACAAAGAAACTGGCTGATTTTCTTCTTCCCCAGCGTACTCCTTCGAGTGCAGAAGAATGAATTGCCTTATAAAAACCTGGCATATTGAGAGGCAATTAGCTCTTGCGGTGACATGGGTTATGGAGCAGAAGATGGATTTTTATAGCATATACCATGCCTCCTCGAGCTCTCACAGTGAAGGGAATCAGATGCCTCTGACTTCGCAGGGGCTGTAGCTGGAACGGCGCCGTCTGCTTCAGTGGCGAGGTGTGCGAAGCTGCGCCTTTCAGGCACAGTTGGTGTATTGCAAAATGGGAGTCCCCAGGGACCCGAAAGGCACAGGAATCCACGCATGGGAGAGCTGGGCTCCCCCACTCACCCGGGGGTAAATAACAGCTCAGTCACGCACAGGTTTTGTGCCTGGGCAGCGTCCTCTCCTGCTTCCCATCCCCTAGCTCATCACTATATCAGTTCCTAACCGTGCTTTCATGAAGAGCCTGGCACCAAAGGACTCGGGTTGGTGCTCAGGGGACCTCCTTGTCCTGTCCTGAGCTTTAGGCTGGGCACACTCCTTTCTGCACCCATTCCCATTCTGACTTGGTGCTGTTTAGTGACTCCTGGTTGTTTAGGAAGCATTTTGCTGGGGTGAGGATTGTCTCTTATTACAGGTTGGTGCTGTGGATTTGGTGCTTGGGCAGCTGCCCTAAATAATAACAATTTATTTGTTTTGGTGACTGAAAGGTGCTCTCTGAACACTGTGTGTTTGAGACACCTCCAAAACGCAGCCAAACAAGCACCCTTCCTCCAATGCCAGTATCTCACCAGGGCTGCTTTGCACTGAGCATGCTGGATAAATGGCACCCTGGAAATATGTCGCTTCTGTAGGTCCCAAATCCTCAGTCAGGCACCCCTGATGGGGACAACCCTGCAGGAGGTACAGCAGGACCCAATCCTTTCAGATCCACTGCAGATCCCGTGACTGGTGAGTTCTTTCCAACCACAGTCTTCTGATGGGGCTTACATCAGCACCAGCTGCCTTTCTGTTTTAGCCTCCCTCCAGTCTAAAAAGCAGCCACATTTCCTGCAGCAAAGCGAAGCAGGGGAGCTGGTGTTCCTTTGCCATATCTAATTTCAGGCAGCTCTCTTCCTTAAGCTGGCCATGAACAAGCGAGGCTAACGCAACGAGGATAACTTCCTTCAGAAATGATTCACCCATGCCGAGTCCTGATCTGCTGCTGTCGGAGGCTCTTTGCTCAACAGATTACAGCACGATGCCAGCTCTGGCTGGCAGACGACGCCAGAGTCGCAGCCATGAAACTGGATGTGATTTGCATTCGTCCCGCTCACCCCGCGAGCTGTCGCAGGGCTGGATGCTGCTCGCGCTGGCACTTGCTGCCTGCCGAGGAATCCCGTGTTATCGCTGCTGTCATCTCCCAGGCTGCGTGTTATACAGAGAAGGAAAGCTGCCAGGTTGCTCTGAAAGCCAGTAGGTATTCTTGGAGTCAAAAAAAAAATCAAAAAAAAACCCACACAAAACCAGCCTTTTCCCAAAGCCGTTGTTTGAGCTCTGCTTGCTTTTGATTTCCTTGAGAATTGGATGCTCTGCTCCCTCTGTCCGCTTGCAAAAGTGAAGCCTGGATCGGGCCAGCTGCATCCTCAGCTTCGTATCAGGGGCCTGATCCAGAGCTCAACAAAGCCAAAGGACCAGCTCCCCTTGTCACCAGAGCTTTCTGGATCAGGCCCTGGACAAAATCCTGCGTCCTGGTGCTGAGCAGTGCCTGCTCTCTGCCTTCAGCAGCAGTGCTGGTGCTCGGGGAGCCCGCGGGACGTCCAGCACCAGCCTTGCCTTAAAGGTCTGCAGATCCCACAGGGTGCACTTGGGCCTTCTGTTAGGGAAGTTTTACAAAAAAAATGGCTGAAAGTTGCATGTTGATGTGGAATGGTCCTGTAATAGCCTTGAGTGGGTGTGAGGAACCAGGGTCTGTGTGAGAGGGGACTTGGTTTATAAAGGCCCCGTCTGCCGCAAGCTCTGCTTCCTGGGTTTGCTGGCCAGCAATTATCCTCACTTGAGCTCTCCAGCTGAAATGAGCAGGGATGGCGTTTGCTTGTTGAAGTATGAAATGAAAATCTCCTCTTTGCGAGGAAAGGCCAGACAAGCTCCAGCTCCGTCTGCGTGCTCTGAGCTGCGGCGTAACCTGGGCAAGAGCTTCGGGGAGGATTTCTATGGGGAGAGTGGCTTTTTTTTGTTATCATGGAAGACAGAAAAATCCTGCTTACAAACTCAGATTTTCTAAAGCTGAGTGGCAATTCTGAATGGATAAGGAGTCCGTATAACTCTCCTGTTGTTGTGCATCCCTGTGTAGATCTGGCAAATTTAAACCGTGTGGTTTTTCATGGGAGGGGAACACAGACAGGCTCACCTGAAGCATTTATTAACTTTGTTCACAAGAACCTGCTGTGGTTTGGTAAGTGGAGAAGCTGCAGTTTGACATGGGAACAGTTGGGGAAAGAAAAAAGTCATTACCAAAACTCTGATTAAAATGGACAGTACCTCAAAGTTCCCTTCAAATGCCGAAGCCAGCCTAAAACAGTGTTCTTGAAAATATTACATTAAAGTTAAAAAAGAAAAGACGTTTTTTGACGTAAATGGAAAGTGCAGCTCAGCAGAGAGACGGGGAAGCCGTAGCAAACGTTCTGCTGATTTTAACTGCAAGGGAGCAGGCTGCGAGCTTGCAGAGCACCGCAAGGCCGAGGTCCCGGGGTGGATTTGGAAGATCAGCTGCTGCCTCCATGGTGCCAAGCGATGATGCAGGTCTGGGAACGTTACAGCTCTGGATCAGCAGCTGGAGGCCTCCGAGGCCAGGATCCTGCTACAGGCCCCTTGTGACCCGTCAGCCCCTCTTGAACCTCTCTCGAATGATCCCATGCTGCTGAGTGCACCACCCTGTACAAATATGTATACAAATATATGTCCATGCAGGTTTTTTGGCCAGAACGTATAAACTCTGTGATCTTTGCTGCTAGATCACTGGAGAAGGATCTCAATTAATAAAACTGAAATGTACCCAGTTTGCCCCTACTGCTCCGAAGGTGCCGGCCTTCCCCACCATGCATTCCCACGAGGCATGTGCGTGTCTCCGCTCCCTTCAGCAGGCACCCACAGCACCCCAGCTTAGATTTCGGCACTGACTGCAAGGATTCATTGTAAGTAACGTCAGGGCGAGTCCCTGAGATCATCCCAGTGCTTGTGTTCAGGGCCAGGAGGACAGCATGGAAACTGTGCCAGAAGAGGCCCAACTAGCCACAAAGGCTATCTCTGGTGGCTGATGTTGTAAGCTTTTGTTTGTGTCCCTTCTAAACTCATTTTCTTTTCACTCCAGCATTGACTTGGATCCTGAATAGCTCTTCTCCCCATGTAGGGTTTACCCTGCAACCCCTTCCCGTTCCCCAGCTGTGCCTCCTCTGCTCTGCCTTGCTGGACTAAACAAGCTGAGCTGCTTTAGCAAGGGAAGCTCTTCATCTGCAGGTGAGTTATCTGTTCATCTTCTCCATTAAGGAAAATGGGAGGACTCCTTGTGGACCCTCAGTGCTGCATACACACGGTCAGAGAGAGATGCTGGAGTAAAATTTGTTGTGAATTAGACAAGCAAGATAAGGAGTGGTAGAAAAAAGACATTCACCCATTTTGCAGCCAAACCGCCCAAGCACAGAGCAATTAAACGGCTTGAAAAAGGTCATACGAAGAACATGTGGCAGGGCTGAGATTGAAACCCAGATCTGAGCATTAACCACGGGGCTGCCTCTCCTGTGAGAGCTGCTACAGCACAAGCAACAGCAGCTCCCCAGCTTTGTCCTGTTCCCAAATGAAATTGTAGAGTGGATGGGCGACCTTCATGCTCCAGTCCGGAGAGCACTGAGTGGAGACAGGCTTGGGGCTGGTCTCCCTCTTCCAGGGGATCTCTGGGCTCTGCAGGCAGGAGGGCTGAGCTCCAGCAGGAAGGAGCCCATCTCCATCCCATGGGGGAACGTGGGCAGAATGACCATGGCAGCATTGGTGTGGTTGTGGCAGAGTGGGAGGCACAGCCTGATGTGCCAGGGCGGCGCTGAACCCTTCTCCGAGGACATGCTCCACCTTCACGTCTCACCTACGTCAGAATTACCTCATCTTCATAACGCCAGGAATTTCCAGCTGGCGCAGCCAAGCATTTAGCTGCTAAATTAAAGTTTCTACCTCTCCCCGGAGAGTTATTTTCTCTCAATTTTTTTTTTTTTTTAATAAATTAATAATAAAGTATTGTGCTTGGGAGATGCAGTGGGTTTGGCTCCAAGAGCGGCAGAGTGAAACAAGTACAAACATCGGCTTGTTTGTGTTCACGTCTGTCTCCAGAGCTGGGGTACCAGCAACCAGATCCTTTGCTTGGCACTCGCCAGAGCAGCTGGAAGGTGTGATGGATGTTTTTACAGAAAAGAAGCCTTCTCCTCCTCCCTGCTCATGGCATGGCACAGCCGCTCCTGCCGTTGGGCTGCGGGCGCTCCACGGTGGGGCACCCTCTCCCCGTGCATGCTGGTGAGTGCTCCCAGCATCTCTCAGGGGTGGGATTTCTTCAGTGCAGACCCACAGAATATTTCAAGCCTGGTATGTGCAAGGCAGCAAGGTCCCTGGGTTCCTTGCCAAACACCAGCAAGGTTCTCTTTGTGACAGAGACCCCCTGCAGTATGTCCCGTGCCGTGTCTCCAAAGGTAAATCCGATCCATCCCCTCCGTGAAGCCAAAGCTGGCAAGAAGCAAGGCAAGGCCTGGTGTCAGTGGCCAGCTATTATTCTAAGGGTGTCCCCCTCCAAAAAAAAAAAAAATAACTAAAAAATCTCTTGGAAAACAAGATCTCATCCATTGTCCTGTATGGGAGGTGACACGAAGCATTGCCTGCTCCATCCCGCTCATGGTTGCAGCCCGCCGCAGCATCACCTGTGCAGGAGAGGAGGCTAACGTCGCTGGCTCTATGGGCTGCTTGTGCAACAGAGGGGGGCTCAGGAGGGTTAATAAACCCCCAAATTCATTGGGGTGGTGAGTGAAACATGCTGACACACAGAAAGAGGGGCTGGCCCCCGAGCACGGCAGATCTGTGCAGATGTTATTGTCTTACACCTGGGCAAGGGTCCATCGGGGCAGGACGTAAATAAAGCGGCCTGCTCTAGGCACGGCTCTGGTTTCTGTCCTGGTGTGAGCACTGATGCCAAGGGACATCCCACGGCTGTAAACACACACATGGAAAATCGCAAAGTCTGCAATCTGTGGGTTCGTTAGTCCGTGCAGCGCTTCATCCATTAACTTGGGACCTGGTTTTGTAATCGCCACGCGGATCTCCAGCTGGATGCTCATTTACAGCGGTGCCTTTCCCCCAGCATTTTGCTGCTCCACAAGAGCTACGGGCTGCCTACGTAACGGGATGGCTTGGCACTGCAGCCATCTGTGGGCCGAGGTGCAGCAGGGGTTTAATGGCAAACAGCGAAATGGCTGAAAACAGCAGCGGGAAGGGACAGGGGATGCAATGGACAGACACTGCTGGAGCTGCAAAGCTGTGATGTGGCAGCACCGCAGGGCTGTTAGGCTCTGAAATGGTGCTGTAGGATGATTTATATGTATGATGGAGGAGGTATACGCTCTCTATGTATATGTATTACCAGCATTTGGCTGGAAATAAACCCAATTCCACATTCACTTGCACCGCAGAGGGACTTAATGTGGGAATTAGCCACTGACTGACCCCGCTGCTCTCACTGGCAGGGGATCTTTGTGGGATCAGTCACTTTTATGCCCCACCAGGAGCCCTGCAGCAGAACGCCTGCTTGCCTGCACCAGGGCAGTCGGGGCAGCCCCTGCTCTGTGTTGTCCCGTCATGCTGGCAGAGATTATCTCTACTCTGGCACAGCTCTGAACTCTACCAAAATGGGGCCGGTAGGACAGGAAGGGAAGGTTTGCAGGAAACACCGTGGAAGAACCAAGCTCAGGGGGGGAGAAAGGAGGGAAAAAAAAAATAAAAAAAGAAAAGAAAAAGAAAACAAGCAGCAGGCGGATGAAGTTTCACATTACGAAGGGCTGAGGTACCAGCTGAGCCCAGTTCTGGGTGATTGAGCAAGGCAGGAGCGGGTTTTATTAGGAGCTGAAGGTAGGAACCCTTTTCTTTGTTTTCCTGGGGTGATGCTGGGCCAGGGCTGAGCTGGAGGATGAACACCAAGAGAGGGATTCCTCTGGATCCTGCTTCTGGAGGGCATTGCTTGTCTTCTGTGTGTGCTGACCCAAGAAACACCCTTCAGGAGGCCTCTCCTCAGCAGGCAATGAAGGTGGGAAATGCTCTGAGAGCTCCATATAAAATTTGGCCTGGTTTGGGGGATCCAGGGGACCTGTCCTGGTGTGCAGGAGGCTGTGGGTACAGCTGCCTGGGGAGGACCCCCCAGCTAGGAGTGAAGGCACAGAGAATGTTTTCTTACAGAGATTTCATCTTTTCTTTGTGTGCTCATCTTAAAAAAAAAAAAAAAAAAGAAAGCCTGTATGGTTTTGATGTGGGCTAGGCTGGATATCATGGGTAATGACAGGCTAAAGTCCCTAAATAGCTCTGTAGGAACAGCTGGCTGAATATTATAGCTTGAATAAGACCAAGTCTGCTACTGGGTGATCTAGAAATTACAGACATACCCCTGCACGTCTATGGAGAGACTGAGAGAAGGGAGCTTAAAAAAATAAATGCTATTTATGTGTGTGAGCCTGGTATGATAGAGAGGCATTCATTTCAGTACACCTAGAATGTAGAATATTTGTAGTGCTGTCATGCCTTAGTAGCAGGCTGGTACAATATTTTGTATAGGATGAAAAGCTCTGAACCTAAAAGGCTCTCCCTTGTGACCCATGGGGAGGATGCTCCCTGGGCCCCCCTGCTTTTTGGGAGGTTTCTTTCTCCTTGCTCTGGGAGCACAGGCTGCTGAACTGGAAAACATTAACTTCTGTTGGAGTGGGGCTTGATTTAAAGGACAGCCTTCTCAGGGGTGAGAAGCAGCTTTGCAAATACATTAATGAGCTTTCCAATGGCTGGGCTTTATGTTCTCCTTCCTACTGATAGCAAAGGCGGCATGGTATCTTGGGTTGTGATATTTATTGCTTGCAGCTTAGTTTGATTCACTTGAACCTGAATTTCCAAGCCACATTAAAGTCAAGGGGTGTGAATCCACTTAAATTGAAACCAAATGACAGCTGGCTGGGATCCCTGGGAAGGGAAGCTGTGGAGCTATGCACGCTTCCCACTGAAGCTGATGGGGAAAGTGGTTTTATACCTTTGTCAGTGAGAAAGCTCCCATTAGCTGCTGGTGGCAAAATCAAGTTTCCAGTCAAAGTGTATATTCAGTGTCTGTGCTTGTAAGCTTTGTGTGTGTGTGCACGGGGACCTGAAATGGTGAAAACTCATCTGAAGACTCAGCCTGGAAGCTGATGCAGGTTGCTTAGGTCCAGGCTGAGCTGCTGTGGGCGTGTTCATTGAGGAGAGGAGACTGTTTTCAGCCTAGATAATTAAAAAGTAATTTGACATAACCACAAAATAGCATTCCAGGGACTAGAGGCACCATGTCTTCTTCCTCATTAATTAAAGATAATCCAAAATTACTGTCTTTAATTACTTGCAGAGAAGGGCTTAGGAGCTCTAACATGATGCAGTATTTGAAGCTGAAAAATTCCTCAAGTCCCAGGACAATGTGAACCAGCATCCCCTCGCAGTGCCACTAGGAGTAAATATCTTTATGAACAATTAAGATGTGTAATTCTGAGTTATTGAGGAGATGAGTTGGGGTGCCCATGGTATCAGGATGTTGTTTTGCAGTTCTGCTGGTGCTGAGATGCTCAGAGGGTTGGTTTGCTTTCTTCTCAAGTGTTTTGTGTTCTTAATCCACGTTGAATTAGTTCCAGCTATTAGCAATAATTGCCAGCTTCCACATGAAGATGAGCTGAGTACTGCAGAGCTGGTAGTTATGAGTTTATCCAAAAATACTTTTTAGGTGTTTCCATGTCCTTCTGTTTACGTGCAGGTGAGAAGCTTTCATTATTTCATGCTATTTCTAAGTGCATGTAGAGGAGCACTAATGCAGAAATGTTTGGTCTGATCTAATTTTTTGCAGCTGTGTGCTTAAATTTTGAGCTTACCATGAGCATTTTTCCTCTTCATCCAGATCTCAGCAGGAACTAATCTTTTACCTGCTGGTTCTCAGCCGTCACCCATTTGCAGATTGAGTCAAAGCAGACTTGGAAGAAAGATACGGAAAAAAGATGGGATAACATCTCTGACTTCTGGGCAGTGTCCCCAGACCCAGAGATGGAATGGGGAGGTGGTGGGTGTCTGCTGGAGAGCCAGAGAGCTGGGGGTGTGGGGCTGGCACTGGTGTGTGCTGGGGTAAAAAGGAAGAAGGATGGCACTACTTGCAGTCTATGTGACATCATTTGCCAAACAGGCCCCTGAAAATTGAGCTAAAAGCCTGGGAAATAAACCTGGGAAGTTGGGGGGATAGTCTGAAGCTGGTGGAAAATATGCAGTTAAAAGCACTTTGAAATACTGCTGAAAAGGTGAGAATTGAGCTCTTATGGGGTGCAGCTGCTGCTTGGCAGGCCCTGGGGTGTGTGGTGCTGACCTCTGCTCAGGGGTCCTCATCCAGGAGCAGGGAGGGACAAAGGAAGAGCTGCTTTCCATCCCAAATCCTGTTTGGGGTGTGATCTTATCCTTTTTGTCTCTACCCCTGATTCCCTGTAAAATAGGAATGAGGATTTTTATTTTCTTTTTTAATGGGGCAATCATTTTCTTTCAAACAAAGCATTTGGGTTCAGGCCTGGTCCCGTAAGACATACTTGAGGTTACACCATACAGCCCAGCTGGGCTTGTCTACTCTCCTGTGGCGTTCCCTTCCCTCTTCACTTTATAGATAGCTTATAGCCTCGTGGCTCCTGAGCTCATACTTTCCTATTGAGCTGCTTCACACTAAATCATCATTGACCATTACCACTCTTCCTTAGCTTCTTACTCTGATTTCATGCGGAAATAATTCTTTATTCTGGCATTATCTGAGCTTTCTGTACCTTTCAGTAAGTCTGGCATTGCAATGCCATAATTTAAGAAAGGGATGGGGGAGGCACAGAAGATGGTATAGAAACACGATGCAGTTCATCTCACTGCAGCAAGCTGTCCAAATGCACGCTTGCTGCACAAGAGATCAGACTGATACATTCATTTCAGAGCCAAGATGTGAGGATGTTTTGCTGCATGTTATGCAGGATTCAATGGAGCAGAGAGGGCTTAAAGCTCCCCCAGTCATTCCCTGCCTATGACAAACCGTGCCATCACGCTGCTGTAAGGCAGGAGCCACATACACCGTCTTTTTTATATAAAAAAAGGAAAAAGTACGAGCAAGGCTTTGAAAACCCATTTATAGCTCCCACTGCAGCTTGCATAAGTGTCACCTCGCAGTGTCTAGCCAGGAGACAACTGTCTGTAGCTGTGAGCCCAAAACCTGGGGCAGCTCCGGAGCCGTGCTGGTGGCGAACAGCCCCGTGTGCTCGCAGTCTTGGAGCTGGGCTCTCGCTGCATCAGCTCTTTCCATCGTGTGGGGGGGCCTGGGATGCGAGTCCTCCTCCTCCAGCAAGAGCAGCAACAAAAGTCACTCTTTAGCCCCTGCCAGCTAAATGGAAGAACTAATCAATCTGTCCTGCTCTGCTTGTTTAATGTTCCTCTTCTGCAGAGAAGTGAGACAGTTACTTACACTTTCCAATATGTTGGGACAGTCTTTTGGCCTCAAAATGCTCCAGAATAATGAAAAAGTCTATTTACAGTAGCAAAAGCTCAGTCTGCTCCCTCCTGGGATTAATTTACTACACTGGGATTTCTGAGAAGACTGTTTTCTGTCTCAAAACTAAGAGTGGCTTGGCAGCTGCTTATTAATGCCAGGTATTAAGCTTTCTCAAAGGTACCATGTGATTTATTTCTTAAAGAATTTTGTGAACCTTTCTGAAGGGGAAGGGGAGAATAAAAAACCTTTCCTCCTGTGGTGACAGCAGCGTGGTAATGCTGCTCTTGGACCATGGATGCATTTGAGGGAGGAGAGCCCTGCTGGAGCTGCAGGCAGTGTCTGCACAAGGGGCAGGCTGCAGCTGGGCTGCCCTGATCCCCCTTTACCCAAGGGCTGCTGGTGTTCCCAGCCTGATGGGGAAGGGCTCAACCCCATCACTGTAGTGTCAGACCAGGCAAATAGACCCTGCCGTGGGGCTGGAGCGACTGCATCCACTGTAATCACCTCACTTTGCAGGGCCTGATGGCTGGTCCATGTTTCAGGGAGCCAGGTTTGGACAAGAAACTGCTGGGACAATCTCAGCTTAAGCTGCCATTTCGGTTTCCAGTTTTGCTTTGTTTTCAGCAGTAATTGTGTGATTGCTCCTGCAAAATGTTGTTTGCATTGCCGTGCATTTGGGCATGCAGAAATGCAGCTGCTTCTGTCCTTGTTGTGGAAGCTGGTTCAGGAGCAGTGGGACCCAGCAAGGTGCTCGTGTCCTGGGGGTGCTGTGCTGGAAACCTCCCAGGAGGGCTGGAGCTGCCCTGTGCTGAGGCTGTTGAACCCTGTGCAGCAACAAATGGGTTATAGGCAATGAGTTTTGCACCCTGCTGTCTGATGTTGTGGTGGGTAAGTGAAGAGGACAGCGCTGTGAGCACCAGACACATCCTGTTATCTGGGACTGGCTAAATCTGTACCTTCTGGGGACTGGCTAAATCCACACCTTCTGGAGGCTGCTGTGTTTGTTACAGCTATGGTTTTGCTTTGCTGTTTAGCTGTGGAGGAGTACTCAGGGAGGTTCTGACACTTGATGCTGTATATCTGTCTGCCCATGGTGTAGTGCTGTATCTCTGCCCCGTGAAAAATGAACAAACCCAAGTGCTACACTGAGACGAGTACAAAGGAAGCAGGGTTTGTCTTCCTGCATTCCTCTCACCCCAAATGCAGGCTCTGGCCTTTCCTTCCTTGGCTCCCCAGCCCGTGCCTCCACGCACACGCTATCTTGCCAGTGCATTTACATTCTTTGAGCCGAAATCTGACTCGGAGCTCCCGCCGCAGCTTCGATTCACAAAATTCCAGGCTCACGTCACCGGAGTCAGTTAAGAAAATAAAAGCCCAGAAGAAATGAAAAAGCCAGCTGTGTATTGTAGTAGAAGTGCCGGGAGTCTGCTCTTCCAGGTCACAACTGTGATTTCACTTCTGTCTCGGGATGCCAGTTGGTGTACGGCAGTCCCGGAGCTATATGGAGGGGTTACAGGTTTCTTCGTTGCAGCCTATAGATTCTATAGCAAGACAGCTGACTTTCCATTACTGAGAGCCTCTGGACCCCAGAGGGTCCCTGAAGGCAATTATTCCTAAGGCTGACCAGCTCATAAATTTCACATTTCATTAAATTGGTTGCTCTTGTTTTAAAAACAACATCCCAGCTGTTCCTCGTGTCCACCTCAGGTCTAACAAGGAGGGAAAAAGCCAGATTTGTCCAACAGTCTCCCAGACTGTAGCTTTTTCCATACGATACCTTCCCATGCGTTAAAGCTCTGCTAGACTCGTTATGATGTCTTTGAGCTGCGAGATGTTTGGCAAGAAGAAATCCCTCTTTCTCTTGCGTCAAGAGAAAGCCATGGTATGTATGAGAAATGCAAATAGCTCGGCTAATTCGGGAAGGCAGCGGCGGAGATCATGGCCCGTGTCCCACGGAGTGGGGTTGCGCCTTGGCTGCGGCTCCTCGTGCGGCGTGGGTTGTCAGCTGGAGCTGCACTGCTGTCTAACCTCTGGACAGGATCAGGGATGAACATAGCACTGCCAAAAGCAATTCAGCTCCTAGGAGGCAGCTGATATACTGCGACATTCTTTTTCTTGCGGGAGATTTATTTTCTTACCAGATAGCCTCAAAATTCTCCTGTTGAACTCTTTTCTGGACGTGGAAGAAATACTTCTATTTGCGCACACGTTGAGGTACTCTGCCGGCTCACTAGAACTGCTTGCACTTCCAAATTTGCTTACAGGATCGAAGTAGGCTGTGGAGAACAAGCATTTGTGATGGCACTTTCCTCCTCTTTCTGCCTTTCCCTGAAGCGTAGCAGCAGTCTTGTCTGTCACCTCTAAATACTGAGGTTTTCCATTCTAGTTCCAGTGTGTGCAGGCTGGCTGCGGTGTAACCATGCATAAGCTAGACATGATGGTGGAAACTCTGTGGCTGGGATGTTCAGCGACTTCTCAAAAGCCACAAAGCTGGATTTTTGCTGCATGTTTGCTAACAATGCCCACAGATCATCTCCTGTTCACATTGCTGTGCTTTAAAAGAGACAGGAGTGATGGCTGTAGCTCTCCTCATCCCCAGGGCTATCGATGCCAGCCCAGCATGCAGGGAACAAGGGAGCCCCTGTTTAACCTAATGATGATAACTGCATAGCCAGCGAGGGGATGAATGACCCTGCGGAGCTAAATGCTTTTCAACCTCAGCACAATGCTGAAAATGTGCTGCTTTATCGTGGAGCCTCCAGTGTGCCTGCGAGAGGAGTGGTGATGTTCCCACCTGCTGCTGGGGAGGGTTAAATGGAGCCTTGGGAGGGAAGGCGTCCTTGCTGGGAGGAGGGGATACTACGATGGCCAGAGCACTCTTGTTTGTTCTCCTTGCCTCTCCCAGGACTGCCTGCAAGGAGGTAAATCACTGAGTGACAGCCCTCTGTTCTTCAGGGCTTCGTCTTCAAATGGCAGTGCTCTCATTGCACGCCTTCAGAGTTGCTGGGACAAATTCTGCATCTAATCTCTGCAGGGTTTTTGTGCAAATGGCCCCAACTTTCTCTTGATTTTTTGCTGTGATGCCACTGACGTTAGGAAAACGCTGCCTCTGTTCTGTTGTATGTGTGTGTTTTGTGTGGGAATTGCCATCCGAGAGGATCTGCGTGTGAATTAACTGCTGTTATGCTTTGCTTTTTGACAAGCAAATGTGGATCTCCCTTCTGCTATTAAATGATACCTGGGCTGCCACAAGCTGAATGTCTTCTGTGAGCTGAGATGCTCACCGTCCCCGAAAGCTGAACTGTGAATTGCAAGATCGGATTCCTTCTGTGCTTGTGGGACTCCAGTAAATGAAAAGCCAGAGCAGGAAAAGCAGCATTCACAGCCTACCAAACTCCGTGTGTCAGAGTTGCTGCAACACTACAGACAAAAGCGTTTCCAGCCTGTCTGAAGAACTTGCTCAATGGTCCATGTGTAATCTACAGATTCTGAAAAATAGTCAGGTATTTAGGTGTTCCTCTGGGGATGCAAAAATGCAGGTGCTGAAGAGGCCAGCATATGGCTTGATTAGGAAATGATATAAGTAGCACATCTGGGAGGTTTCTAATATTAGGACACACTTCAGCTACTATAAAGTATGTTAAAATCTAAACTTTCTGTGATGTGACTGAGTAGCTTTCAGTATCATACTGCACAGGCACCCATAATTGACACATGCCTGTTCCCTGGAATTACTATTGAATTAAACCAAAGTATGTCTCACCTGAAAAGAGCCACTTCTGACTTTCTCCCTTGTCCTGCCTCAAAGTAGATGAAGTGAAAAGTCACTTGAAGGATGTTATTCAGAGCTTCCTGAGAATTATGTTTTCTTGTTTTGCTGTTGGCAAGCTTTGAATCTCTAGGACTAAAACTCGTGGATGTTTACTATTTACCTTCTGCAGCTGGGGAAGCCAGGTTTAAATCTGTGCTCCAGAACAGGTAGGCAGCAGGTCTCAAAACAAATATCTAACGTTGGTTTTTGCAGAGGAAGTGAGTGATCCACCAAAGAGCCAGTGCTAGGGCTGGGTAATAATTTAGGCTTCTTTCCCAGGCCAACAATTCAGTTGAGAGGTGCTTTCCTTTAGCTGTCGTGGTGGGCTACCAGCCCACCGGAGCAATGTCTTGCTGCTGGAAGTCCTCAGCCTGGTCCCTGCTGATGTCTCCTAGTACCTGTTAGAGGCTAGACTGCTTCCTGCTGCCTTGGGACAAATTAGCAGAGGGTGTGGGAGAACTGGTGGCTTGATGGGCCTGCTTCTACTGCAGAGGCACTTTATAAGGAGCATGCAACTGGCCTTGGTGGGACAGGTGCTGCTCCTGCTGGCTGCTCTGTTTCCTTTCCTTGTCTCCTGGGAACCTGATTTCCTCCTCTCCCATCTGCTTTCCACATTTGCTGCCTGCTCAGTGTGGGTCAGAGCTGCTGTGCAGGGGCCCAAGCCCATGGGGGCTGCCCAGCAGAGCCCCTCCAGTGCTGGGAACTGGGGGCTGTGATGCTGTGCAGGGAGGCACGGGGGAGCCCGTGTACAGGAGCACAACTCAGGCTTTCTGTGACTGGCTGTCTTTATTCAAATACCAATCTCAGCACCTTATTGTGCAGAAAAAATGGTGAAGCAAAGAAATAAACTCCACAGGGCAATGGGATTTCTTTGTCTGTAAGTAGTTCTGCTGACGTGCCTGGGTGTAACTAGGCAGAGGTCAGGTGCAGGGGCTTTAAGAAATAACTTAATTTTAATTTTTTTGTAAGTTTTAAAGTTGGACTAACTGTGCTTTGTAGCTGTGTTCTTTTGATTGAGTGTCTGTCATATTATAGATGTTCTTGGAGAGTTGAGAGGAAAAGCAGCTTGCAAATTCATTAAGGAACTCTTCCGTGAACCTTGCGATTTCCAGTGGCATATCAAAAAAAAAATCAGCTTAGAAAAGCAGCAAGTGTTTTAGGTGCCTGGCCAAGCAGCAAACATCCTCCAAGTCGTTTATTGCTAGTCAGAGGCAGGAAAAACTGTTGCAATGAAAAGTGAAGTTACTTGGAAGTTGGAATGCCCTTTCATTTGAACACAAATAGTTTGTTTTCATCATTTCTCTCTGTGAATTGGACACATCTGTCTTAATTATAAAGACTTAGTATGTAAAAAATAGAGCATTTGGAGTAAAAGGTATTATCTTTCAGTGATGCAGTGTACACTAATGAATGCAGGAGTTAGTATGACATGCAGTATCTGTAGCCATTTATTCCAGGGGACTGGACTTCTGCAATGCTGCTCCAGAATCAGTGGGATGCAGAAGGGTCGTAAGGACAGGGCAGCAATCTGTGGATTTTCTGACACTGTGGTGTCTGTACTACTGTTAGCTTCTTCTCAGTATCTTTAAATGTCAAAAGAAATCTGAGTATCTATTCCCTTTTGAGGGGAAAATGTGATCCCAGAAGTGTAAGAAATGCGAAGAAAACAAGAGGTGAATGCTTCCATGACATAATGTGAGGGATGTGCCTTGCCAGTCCAAACTTGGCTGGCATATCGATGCAGTAAGCTGTATCCAGTAGGTAAGCAAATGGTGTCACCCTCTTCCCAGATCCCAAACAACCTCCTTAATGTGTAGGCAGCAGCCGCCGATCCTCATGGAACAAACATGTCCCCTTCCAGCAGGAGAGACAACACAGGGTCCTTTGATTCCTCCTAATTGCCTTTCAGTGTTTGTGGTCCAATTGTACAGTTTCTGCAGAAGTTCAGTAATTTTGGTCGCTGGCTTCCTCTCCTTGCTGACCTACAAATACCAGTTTTCAGGGAGAGATTTATGAGTGGCATAAAATTACCATCTTGTAAAAGCACAAATCATGGCTATAAATAGGGGTCTGGAATATGTGCAGGAGCCCCGAGGGAATAGTGGCTCTTGCTTTGTCTGCCCAGGATAGCCCTGCTAACCCAGGGTAAGGAGCCCGGTGCTCTGACTCTTGTAAGCTGGATCAGAGCCAGCCAACCTTCCCCTAATCCCCATCCTTGCAAGGATGGAAATAACATCTGGCCAGGCTGACAGTGGTCAGGCTGTATAGGAGCTGAGAGCTCTGAAAACTGAACCTCCTCAAGCCTCGTATGCATTTATCTTCCCTTGCAGAACATTAGCAGGCAGAGTTTGTTTTCAGTGAGTTATTTAGCAGAGAGGGGGATTAAGCCGAGGGCTAGCATTGATTAACCCCTGCATGTTGAGTTGTTTAACAGCGTAATGGATTAGTCATGTTTGCTGGTGACCTTTGTCAATTGAATCCTCCATCAGAAGTCTCTGCTGTCTTTTTAAACATACAGATGCTTAAAAGCAGAGTCTATGAAAAAATGTCCCTAAAGTGAGTAGCTGGCTTAGAGCATGGGACCGGGGCAAATAGTCCTGGAATTCCTGATTTTTGGTTTGGTGTAGAGGTAAACCATGGCACCCCACTTCTGTAGCTTGGCTACTTTATGTTGCCCATCAAATGAATCAAAGTGCTTGTGGGCTTCTCTATAACAGGCATGAGGCAGAAGTTGTCTGAATGGAAATGCATTGCTGGAGAAGGACTGAATTTTCTGTGGTACTTGGAAGACTGTAGAATGAGAGTCCAGCTTGGGACAGGAGTTAATGTCACCCTGGGAATTAAACCACTGTCAAGCTTAGTGATTAAGTAGTTGACTTTATTTAAAGGAAGGTATGGGGTAGAAATGCTGTGAGTGTAAATGTGTGAAGCTCCATTGCTTTTGAAGGAGCTATGTCAATTTAGATGATCTAGATGGCATTTCTGCTGCTGGGGGGAGGAAAAACTGCTCTGTGGGGCCAAACATGACCCCACGATGAGCATCTGTAGGAGACAGAGGAAAAAAGGGTGATGTCCCAAACCAGGAGAAGATGTCCCAGGCTGGTCCTGTCCTGGCCCCCGCAGCACCACCAGCTGCAAGGGAATGGGGCAAGGGCTCCTTGTGGTACCCAAGGGCTATGGAGAGCCCTGACTTTGGCCAGCCTCAGGCCCAGTGGAATGTCTGGATGAGGGTTTCTCAGATCTTCCATTTCCTCAGCAGTGCCATGAAGCTGTTATACTTGACTTTACAAGCAAAATACCTTCCCGCTGCAGCCAGGAGTTTTCTGGGCTCATTTTGCCGTAGTACAAGTCAGGTCAAGAAGTTTGTTTGGTTTACTAAAGAAGATACTTCAGTTCAAACAAGACTTAATTCAGCGAAGCCCCATGGCCTCTGAAACTTGATCCCCTCTGGCCTCATGATTTATGAATACAAAGCTGGGGGGAAGTCTTGCTGGAAGAAAACAAGCTGTATGGAAAAAATAAAGGCATCGGAGCAGGTAGGTGTTAGAAACCCATCTGTGCAGAGGTGGCACAGCCAGGGGGTGTCATGAGCTGCAAAAGTGCTCTGCCCTCCTGGGGGGATTTAATCCTGTGGAGGGGAGCAGCTGAGGATGGTTTGGAGTAGGTGCCCTTTAGCAGAGGGGTTGGACTGGGGTCTCTACAGCCCTGTGCTTTTTGTTTTCCACAAATGTGGACAGAACTGGAAGGAGAAAAAAATCCCTAGTGGCACTGAGGTGGTTTGGTGGTGTTCGGAGGTGAGGCTGCACCAGGTGAGCAGCGATCAGGGCAGGGCCCAGCATCTTCCAGCCTCCCCTCCTGTTTCTGAAGCATCCTGCCAAATTCCTGTTGTGAGCAGCACTAAAAAAGACAAAACATCTGGTCCTCATCAGGACCACAAATTTCTGTGCTGGCTGAATCTCCTCCCCCAGTGTTAATTATACAGATACCGATGTGCTGATGTGCAGTTGTTGCCCATGTGCGTTGGATGCCTGCGTGTGCTGGGGGCTCCGTGCGTGTCTGCAGAGCCCCCAGCAAGCACAGTGCTGCTTCCCAGGGCTGGCAAAACCACAGGGAGTGACGGAGCTGATTGCATCCTGAAGTATTTGCTGTGTCACCGTTCCCAACTTTTAACTCAGTTACAAACTGTAGGGCAAATATCAGGGTTCCTAGAGATCTCCTGGGTTGTTTAGGGACAGTGCTGCAAGTGAGAGCTGATGGTGTGTATGTGCATGGCTTGCTAGCTTGATTTGTAAAAGTTATGGGTTAGTTATGGGTTAGTTGTAGCTCAGATACAAAGCACAGCAGACCACAGCCTGCTTGCTTCCTGTACCCTGACATGGTTTTGTGAGAATAGTTTTAATGCCTGAGGAAAGAGCAATTAGGGTTGATACTCTGCTGTGGTCTTTTTTTCTGCGTCAGATGCTTGAAGGGAGGTGAAATGCTAATGGAGTATTTTGTACCTCTTGAAAATGAGGCCAAAACACCTTGGACTTGTGCAGAAAGGTGTCTGAGGAAGAGACCAGCCAACCTGAAGTTTCAGATGGCTGCGAGGGTTGGTAACAAATCCAGCAGCTTGTGGATGCTACAGAAAGATAACCAGCCCTGGAAAATCCCATCCCTCAAACCACTGAGGGTCTACAGTAGGGAATAGGGGGACTTGTGGGTGCTGCACCCTGGAGCCCAGCAGAAGTGAGGGGTCTGGCCCAGGTCTGCACCTCAGGCCAGGCTGTCTGGCTTGCCCCAGTGCTGCCCAAACTGGAAAAATCATCAGTGCGAAGAGGGAGTAAAATACAGCAGGGACTTGTGGAAAGGTGCTGATGTGTCTGAAAAGGTGACTTACTGGAAACACTGAACAGACAGAAGTAAAAATTAGTCATGTTAGAGACCACTTGGTAGCTGGATAGGATTCCTTGAGTGATTCATCCACAAAAATGACTGCTTTGCCTGACGTTTTATTTCCCCTCTCTATTTAGAAAGTAGCTTAGACTTACCGAGACTGTGGCCCGTTGTCTGAATTGCTTTTTGATAGCTGGGTGGTGCGCATAGCATCCTCGTATTCTCATAATTTCTAAACCACTGCTTCAGCAAGGGGGGGAAAAGACGACAAAATTGAGGGCTTTGTCACTCCAGAAGCCCTCAGAGGAATGAACCTGTAATCTTGAGAAATCAAAGGGGAATCCAGGGAATGTTGCCTTGTGTCTTTAATGCAATAAAATTACAAATGGAAATGGCTGCCTGTAAATTGTGTCAGAGTTAATTGACCGAAATACTGGGGAAAAAGCTTTGGATGGAAGTCTCCAGGTTTGAAGCTGCTCGATTTCAGTGGAAGGACTAAAGAAAGGACCATCAGCTGGTGCAACCAAAACGTGCTGGGATGCTTATGTCAGTTACTAGATGTGGATAGAGTAATTCATAAATGATACCAGTTTGGGGTGCACTTGGGCACACAAAAATGTTCACTTTTCATATTGCTACTGGTCATAGGGACTAAAACCTACCTGTGATTTTTTTCACCAGCTCATGTGTGGGGAATAAACCTAGCAAATGCCATTGTTTGTCCTAAGGAGAGCATGTTTAACATGAACAGGAGGGCCTGCTGTGCTGCCTGGTGCTTGCCAGCAAAGGTCAGTATCTGAGGCAGGGGAAGGCTGAACCAGCTTGCCCCATGGTGGGAGCAGGAGCACGGATTCTCAGTGCTGTGACCACACGTTCTTGTGAAATTCACGCAAATATTTTCAGGATTACCGGAACACAAACCATCAGAGGAAAAGATCTCTGGTCATCCAACCCACTCATGGCAGAGCAGGGTCGTTCCCAGCCATGTATAGCTTTGTCCAGACTGATTTGGTGTGACTCAGGCGTTCAGATTTTTTGCCACTTCCTTTGGGCAAAAAAGCTACTTCTATGGCTGAGGAGACCTTGATGTAAGGATTATTTTCCTGGTATCTTAGACTGAATTTTATGGTACTTAATTTCCATCCAGTAATCTCATTTAAACCATGAACTGTACCTGGTTGGTGTTGTGCCCTCCCATATGCACAAGGAGTACACTCAGGTGGCGCAGACTGATAACCCTACCAATTTGGGGGATTACAGAGCTCTGGAACTGCTGTAATACAGAAAAAAAGATAGCTTTAGGGATGTCTGCAGAGCTGTGAGCGTGGATTGCCATGCTTACAAAATCTATTCCACATACTGTAGGTTAAAATTTACAACTTCCAATTTCTTAGGCAGTTTGATATCCCCAAATTTCCAGCAATTCATTTCAGGTTCAGGACTTTCCTGGGTAGGATTCCAGCACATCTTTAGGCGAGAGTTCATCTCGAAGAATCTTACTGTTGGTAGATGTGGTGGGGGAAAATGAAATGCAGACTTCTCCTCCATGCAACATGAAAGCTTGCTTGTACTTAGAAACCCCCAGTTCTGGTATTTAGCAATATCAAATAACTGCACGGACAAAAATAGCATGGTTGAACACATGAAGCAGGTAATGAGGGAGGATGTGATGTGATCACAGTTGACATCTGCCCTGATTGGCATCACAGGTAATCTGAGGTAGCAAGGAGGGGAAGCACCTCGCTTCTAGAAAATGGGTTGTACCAGCAAAACTGCTCACCTGCATTCCTGGAATAGCAACGAGAAACCCAACAATTGCTGGGAGAAGTGACCCTGACAGGTGGTGGGTAAGGCAAACTTGTGACCACAGAGTGCAAGAAGTGGAGGCGCATGGAATGTGAGCTGTCACCTGCTTGTTTGATTCCTGTCAATCCCTTTTTATCCCCAGGGAAATTCTAAAGCCTTTCTTATGGACAGGCTTGAAAAGAAACCCCACAGTGGCCTAGATGGGAATATTCCCAGCAGGCACACGAGCCTGGCCCCTGAAGCCAAATGCCATGGGAATTCTGGACCCGCGGGGAAGCCTTGCGGTTAGGGCTCACCTTTAATCTTCAGTCATGATTACGATGGACGATCTAGAGCTCAGAAATTAACTCTGCAGTCCTGTCTTCAACAAAGCCTTCTTTGGGGTCAGCGAGAGTGAGTAATTGAGGAGTATCTTCATTTTTTTGACCCTTGTGAAGATCACAGGGTAACTCATAGGTCCTTGTGCAGCCTCAGGGCTTAACGCAACACTTTCTGTAGCACCAAGGATTATCTGCCTGCAGTCTAGACAGATTATATAGGGTTTAGCCTGGGCTGTTGACCACAGATCATAGGGGCATTTAGAAATAAAACAGATATGGAAAGTGAATAGCAACTCTCCTGCTGGCCTTCCAGCCTGGGCATAGAGAGAGGAACCAGACTGAAAGGTGAAGGTGAACTGAGTTCATCCTTCTCAACAGGCACAGCAGTGTGATTTCTGCCCTTCTGTGTTTAATATCAATGCATTTCAAACATACAAGGCTTGGAGTTAACACCAAACTCAGGAGAAGGCAACAACACTGGAAAAAGAGGAGGAGTGGAAAGTCTGTTCTCCTTATAATGCTATTTCCTCTATTAAACAAACCTCTTTGACTATGAAGCATTGAAACATACAAAAAAACAAGCCCCACCTTGTGCTGGCTGCTCTTTTCACTGATGGGGCTTGTCCTGGTGCCACCTCATGGCAAAAATCAGATTTAATTTCCACCAGAGCAGCTGAAGCTTGGACAAGCCGTCTGTCCAGCTCCGAGTGCTGGAGCTGTTTTGTAAAGGAATTGGCCACCAAAGCCAAAACAGGTGTTTAACCACCAGAGCCATGTTTTTATTTTTGTTCTGAAATGAGATTTAACTGTAGGAAGAATTCACATTAATCTGATTTAATTAATTTTGTAGCTGCTATTGGACCATAAAGCTTTTCTGAATGGTGTTTCACCTGTATGTAGATGGATAGTTTTTTTTCAAATCTCTTAATTCAAAATGTCTCAGCACTAAACTTGTATTTTTTCTCTTAAGTCTTAAATTACATTTAAGGAATCATTTCCATGGCAGCAGGTGTGAGATCATAGTTCAGGATTATGACTTCAGCATAAAGCAATTCATAAAGGTTGGGTTGGGGTAGGGATGTGTTAAAGGCAGGTTATAAGATTAGGAATAGAGGAAAACTTTTTACAGATTGTGCTCTTCATGAATAACATTTGCAGTCATTGCTGATAGCAGTTGTCTTCCCTGATTATTTATGCAACAACTCAAGCAATTCTAAGAAAGCCATTTTTCAATCTGTTCTCATCAGGTGTTCACAGGGTTTAACTGGTTATCAGTAAAATCTAGTGTTTTTCTGACTATCCCAGTATTTACTTTCAAACTACAGAATGCCTTTGAGTTTTTTGGCTGAATGCTCGTGTTTGACTAGTTTCATAGTATATAAATGATTGCCAATTTCTGTTATCCATATACCTTGAGTCTTTTAAAGCTCACCAGCGTCTCCCATCCTATAAATGGTAGCTGAGCTCAAAATGCATTTAGTCTCAAATACTCGTATAAAAATATCTCCTGTTCCTTAAAGATCTCTGGCCACCTGCCCCTGCTGCAATCCATTCTGTTGGCTATAGAGATGTTACCCCAACTGGCTGCTGGAGGGATTTGGAGTTGGCATGAACCACCCCAACTTGTGTAAGCCTACTCAGAGCCCGCAGCAGCAGATAGATGATCCAGCCTGCTCCAGCTCAGAGGCTGGCTCTTGAAACTTGGCATGCAAATGCTGGAATTTTCCAGTTTGCTCTTACAAGCTTAATTCTGTGTTTCTCTGCTATTGTTGAGGAGGGGCAAACAGGTCTGTGCAAGCTTCTAAATCACCTGGAAAGCAACTGGAGACTGACTTGGACTGCTCAGCACAACTCCCTAGGCCAGGCTCTCAGCTGCTGCGTAAAGCAAAGTGGCTTCACATCTGGTGAAGGTCTAGGTTTGGGTGTTCTGGCTTTTGCTTTGGGAGCCCTTGAAGTATGGGTGGTAAATGAGCACTGCGCTGCTCTGACCTGCTTTTATTTCCTCATTTGCTGCGCTTTCAATGCACTAGATATCCCCCTCCTATTGCTGTATGCCTTTGAAAGTGAAGGTGACTTCAACTCTTTGAGATTTTAGGTGGCAATGGGATTTTCACTTGCAGCTGGAAAAAAAAAGGTCTCATCCCAAAACAATGAGCTACTTGTGTGGTCAGAAATGCCAGCAACATCTGGGGTGAGCAGATGAAGGGTCCTGGTGCTTATGTGGCTGAGGCTGAAATCAAACCCCACCTCTGTCACTGAGGCTGCCAGTGCTTTGAGAGGGCTCTCCAGCTTCTGGGCAGGGATGAGACATCCATAGAAATATTGTGGATGAAACTGCATTGTTTTGCTGCCACAACAAGTGTTATTGGGGAGAGGTCTCTGCAATCTTCAGGGTTTGCTGGTCCTTCTAGCTGTCATAGGTCCTTGTCTGTACTCCTGAGGTTCTCTCCACGTGACCGAAGGAGAGAGCGAACATCTTCCCTCTGTGATGTGCTGTTTGAGTTGTGGAGTAGCTGCTCTGCTCCATGCCAGAGGCACCTGTGAGCCTGTGGGAAGGACTGTCTGTGAGTAGTTGGGGATGTTGGAGCAGGAGGTGCAGTGGTGATGGATGCTGCCCTGGTGTTTGCAGGGAAGCACAGGTGTTACTCGTACCGAAAGAACTCGCCTCCAGGCTCCTCCTGGGTACAGAGCCCAACTTAATTTGTCTCGCCAGCCTCCAGTCATCTGGTTCCTAATGAAAGGTGGGTACTGGAAGAGGCTTTCATCTAAGACGTGCCCGGGAGTGCCACTGGCACCGTACTCACCCTGCGCAGGGCTGCAGCCAGCACGTGCGAGCTGCGTGCCTCCTCCAGCTCCTGGCTCGGGCGTGCAGCCAGCGTGTGCCTCCCCTGCCTCCGGTGAGCAGCTCCATCAGCAAACAGCCTCCCGTGTGTAGCTCGGGCTGGGGCCTTTCCAGGTTTGTATGGAGGCTGGTGGGAGGGGAGGACATCCCAAGAGGTCTAGGTGAAGGGAAATGCTTCCTGCATCTCTTTCCGTGGAACTGTTAGATAGCCTCTTTAGGCTCCAAGCTGAGCGCACAGGCAGCACCTGTTTTTCCTTTGCTCCCTTGTACGGATCTGGTGGGATTTGGCCTCCTGTGTTTTTGGGTTTTTGATGTGCCAGCTGAAAGCAATTACCTGCCCAAGGAGCTTCTGGCAGCTCAAAGATCAATGCTGAGCAAATAGCTCAGTGTAACCCCTGTTGTACCAAGCCTTCCAGTGGATGTCCCAAAGCAGGGACAGGATGAGTGACCCCAAATCATGTGTTGTCCCTCTAATTATTGATGATAAGCAGGAACAGCCAGTGGCTATCCTGGCTCTTGCAGTGCTGAGTGCCAAACCCTTGGATGAGGAGGCAGGGTGCTGAGTGCAGGCGCCAGCCATGGTTATTTCCCCTATGGACAATAAAGGGCCTCAAGGTGCTGCTCTGCAGGGGCTGGGATGCTTCGGTGGGGCTTAGGGCAAGAGTCTGTAGGAGAAGTCGCTGCGCCTTGAAATCTGGTGACCCCAGATACTTGAGTCACAGGACTAGGGACTTTTCAGCTGGGTGTGTGCTGGCAGTGGGCATCGTTCAGGTCAGCAGGTATCGGTGCTAGGAAGCACCTTAAGGGGAAGGCTGTGTCTGGTTGTTTTTCCCTGCCTGCTCTGATCTGGGGCTTGCTGGGGGCTGCAGCGCTGTGTGCCCCCGGCCCTACAGTGCAAGGTTCAGCCTCTGCTAGGACCCCAGGGCCTGAGGGGTGGATGCAAAGTCTGCCTGGGTGCTGGGGTGTCACTTAATGGTGTGCGTCCCTTGGTGTTTGCCACTTCATGGTGCACGTCCCTTGCACCATCCCTCAGCGCTTGTCGCTGGTGCGAGGGACACGCACTGTCCTTTGGCGTTGCTGATGGTGCATGTCCCTTGCACCGTCCCTTGGTGTTTATCCCAAGCGAGCAGTGCTCGGTAGCTCCACAAAAAGACCAAGAGGAGCAGAGCAGTGCTGGGACCGGGGGGCGAGCAGCCCCGCTGCCTCTCCACCGCCCTCCTTGCAGCGCCAGCCTCCGTTTCACCAAATCCTTGCATTTTGCCCCTTCCAAACCCCTCTCCCCGAGAAACCCCAGGGCTGGGGGTGCTGCTAGGAGCCACCCAGCCGTGCTGAACCCCCCCCTCCCCTCAATGTCCCGGACTGGGGCCGGGCCGGGCTGGGGGGCGGGCGGGGGGGCCGGGCCGACCCGGGCGGGGGGGCTGCTCCGCCCGGCCCTGATTTGCTGCTCGGCTCCCAGATTGACAAACTCTTGCCTTGGGTTTAAAAGAAGAAAAGGGAAGGAGGGGAGGGGGGGGGAAAGAGAAAAGAAAGTTTTGCGCCGCAGGAGCGAGGCAGGGGCCGGGGGCCAGCGCGGTGGAGCGAGCGCGGCGGAGCCCCCGAGAGCTTTTCGCCCATCCCATGGCTTTATAGGGCGGCTGCTCTCCGGGGGGGGTGGGTTGGCGGGGGGGGGTCCGAGCTGCTTTTTTTTTTTTTTTTTTTCTGGCGTGTTTTCTTTTTTTTTTTTGCATTTTTTTTTCTCCCTGAATTGTCCCGAGCTGGTACCCCGTTTTTTCTGGACCATGGATACGCACACGCGGTGGAAAAGGCGCAGTTGGATACGGAGCTGCCTGCTGCTGCTGCTGGGTGCCGTGTCCCTCGGCCGGGCAGGTAAGAGGCAGGGGGACCCCCCCGGGACCCTCTTCTTTAGGCTTTGGTGGGTGCCAGAAGCGAGCCGGGGCCGCTGCGCCCTGCGAGCGGGGCTTTTGTGCGGGGCGAAGCGCTCCTGGGCTGCATTCCGGGAAAAAAAAAACCCTTCAGCTGCTCGGGTCTGAATGCCATTTGTCAGGGGGCCCGTAAAAGGGGAGGAAGAAAAAAAAAAAAACACCCTTAAAACAATAGTTTATTCGTCTTTCTTAAAGAGTCTGCCTGTTGCTTTTTTGTGTCCTGCAGCAAAAAGCTGGGACGTGTTGGCGGAGGCTGCAGCTCTTTATATGGCCGGGCGTGGGGATGTGTTTAACCGAGCCTCTCTTCTTGCACAGCTCTCCTCCCCGAGGAGCAGAAACTTTTGTCCACAAGTAATCTGCTCTCCCCGCCGTACATCAAAGCCCAGATCTCTCACACACACACAAAAAAGCTGTGCAGAAGTTCCTGCTCGGCTCCTCAAGGCGCGCTCTGCCCTCTCGCCTCGCCAGCCCGAATTTTCCGGGTTTCTCCTTAAAATCGTGGCTCCTGAGCGGGGCAGGAGGAAGTGCAGAGAAGAACCAGATGTGGAGCAGCACTGGGCGTGCAGCGAGAGCCTGGAATGTCACTTGGACAGCCAGGCAGAAGCGGGGCTGAGCGCTCGGTTTCACCAGGCGAGCGCTCTGGTTTTGCAGAGCGCGTTTCCAGAGCTCTGCTTTCCAAATGTCTGCCGTCCCCAGGGTGGATGTGAAATGCCAGAGCAGGCTGGATGGAGACTTGTGGAGCTGCTCTGAGAGTTTTGTGTGCTCTCAGGGCGTTTGCTGAAGCTGCAGCAGGCACTTGGTATTGGTGCACCGAGCTCTCTTTGGACAGTCCTGCGAGGGGACGGCTAGCTTGTTGGCAAGGCTGCTTCTGAAATGTGAAAAGTTGGAGTCGTGCAGGGTAACTTGAGAAATGGAGTAGTGCTCTGAAGAGCAAAGAGCTGAGATGTCTGGGATTCAGCATTCATGCTCGATATTTGCGTGCTTGCTGTCTTCCCTGGGCAGCCCAGGCAGTGGGGATTGCGGGGCTGGTTCTTAGCAGGGTGAACACTTGTGGGACTCTGTGTGTAGCAGCGTGGTTGCAGACTATAGTTTCTGGGTTCCTAAAACTTCCTTAAGAAAGGTGGCATATGAGGAATGCTTTCATTGCTGGTTTGCTTGCAGAGTTTGAGCAAGATGGGGAAAATAAGTGCTGGTCAATGAATAAAAATCACTGCCAGAAAAAGTTAACGGCAGTGGGACCTGCTGCTAGAGTAGTTCTCTCTGAGAGTACTGGGGTGATATTAGCTCTTGATTCCCTTTTTGTGCAGCCAGCTTGTCTGGCCACCCTGACTTTGTGTTAGTTGAAAACTGAACTACCTTCAGTCTCAACTATTTCAAAGGAAACTTTATGAAGTTCTCTTTTTTCTTTTGTCTGTGGCTGTGCTGATGTTTCAGTGGTTTCAGAGCATCCCTAGGCGTATTGCCTGTCAGTGTGTAACCTTCAGACAGCTTCAGCATAGGACCTAGCTCCTTTTCAAGTTAGCAGGTAACTTTTCTGGCAGTCCTGGGTCCAGACCTGGGCGGCAGCTGCAGGAAGCAGAGCTGTGCTCTGGCTGGAGCTAACGAGGTGATGGGTGGCTGGTGAGCTGTTGTAGGGCCAGCCCGTTGCTCCAAGTAATGGCTCTTGTAGTGAAAGCTTTGAGTTTTCTTAATGAGCCTCCTAATAGGGCATCAAATAATTTAAATGAGGGAGGAGTCAGATTTGGACTGGTGATGGCATTGACTAATGCTTTTTATAGCCTTTTAATCTTTCCAAGTTTTCTTGGGTTTTATTTCAGCCAGGATTGTTTCAGTTTCAGTTCAGTTGGTTGCTGTGTGTGGAGAGGTGAAGCACTTCTGTGCTCATCCTCAGCAGCAGATCCATCAGGTGTCCCCAAAGAAAGGGAGAAGAACCCAGGACAGAAGGCTTCCAGGGAAAATAGAGAAATCCCAGTGTCAGGAATGGCACGAACTGAACTGCCTCTGAACACTGCCCTTCCAGC
Organism: Aythya ferina; assembly: GCF_964211825.1. Taxonomy (NCBI): domain Eukaryota; kingdom Metazoa; phylum Chordata; class Aves; order Anseriformes; family Anatidae; genus Aythya; species Aythya ferina. The sequence continues at coordinate 6,009,250 of NC_140318.1, forward strand.
TCACATTTTCCCATATTTTAACAGATGATGTCACACAAATCCAACCCGCAAAGTTGGAGCCTGTCTATACTTTTACAAATGCCTATAAAATTGGATTGTTTTTTTGGGTGAAAACTTCTGGAAGCAGCAGTTTCCTTTAGTGGTAGAGAAGTGTAATAATACATGGCATGCTCTTCAGAAGAAATAAAAATGCTGGAAATTATGAAGTATCCAGTTACCATCTGTTGCTTCTCCCCTTGGCTCTTCCCCAGTCATCCAGAATGAGCTAAAGAATAATCCTTATCCAGCCAGTTAGAAGTCCTTTTGTTTCATATTTTGCCAATTAAAAGCATTGATACTGTTTTACAAGAAGAAATATGACTTTAAGCTTGGAATTGATGGCGACTCTGATTTCCAGTGTAAAACCTGGATTATGCTGTCAGTGCATTGCCAGCTTGGAACCGGACTTTCAGTTAAAAGCAGCCCAGCTGTCAGCCATGCTCCGTCCAGGGGACGGGGTGCAGGCATTTGGCTTAGGTAATTTATTATTCTTCCATGTAAGCTGGGGTCAGGATGAAATCCCTCTGCAGGCCCTTCCCTTAGAGGCAGTTTTTGAAGGCTGCTCTGGCGCTCGCCTCCCTGCAGGGCTGGATGCAGGAGCTGGTTCCCGACCCATGATCGAGGAGCTGGCTCCCAGCAGAGCTAATGGGAGTGTTGGCTCTGTGGTCCAAAGCACAGCTGCATTACTTGGGCCACAATTCATTAGGGATTGGGTCGCTTTTTATCCCTGCTCTTTAGGTTGTAGCTCTCTAAGGCAAAGTCTGTTGGAGATTACCAATCCTTTCTCATGTGCAAAAAGCAATGATAGTGTGGACCTCCTGCCTGCTGGTGTTGCTGTGTCAGAGCTCCACTACTGGATCCTGGCATGTAAAATGTCCTTTAAAAGCAAGAGTAAGCCAATAAAACTGGTGGTGTTCCTAGTGCATGCAGATGTTCTGCCCTAGAACAAATCGGGGGGGCTGCAAAAGGGATGTGCATCCTTTTAAACGGGTACTGACCCCTGCCTCTCACTTTTTGTTGCTGAATGGGGATGGATTTCTCAGGTTCTTACCATGCAGAATAGGATTCCCCAGTGTCTCATGGTTACCTGTAGCTGCATGATGTGTTGTGGGCCGTGGTGATACCTGACCCACCTTTGGGGGTGATGCAGTGCTGTGGTTCCTGCTCTGAACTCCACCTCCTCTGCAGCAGGACAGTGATGTGCGGGTAGAGGTGTGAGCCTGGGAGCGAGCTCAATCTGGTGTAAAAACTCCATGAGACAATTGGAAGGTGATTAAGTTTAGTGTATATTACATGTTCTTAAGTCTGTCTCCAGCTTGATCACCGTGGTCTGCTTAGTGCCTGGGCTGGCTGTTGGCAGCTCCCAAGGGAACCTGTTGAAGTGCTGTTGCTGTCTGTGTGGCAGCAGTGCTGTCTGTGATGCTCAGCACAGCAGCTCTAATTTTAAAGTACCAGTTAGTTCCCTCAGAGCTCCAACACAAAAATATTTGCCGCTGTCAGCCCGGCCTTTTAATGGCAGGATGTCCTATCACCCAGCAGTGTGTGCCAGACTGCCTTTCCTCTGCCAGGGGCGATGGAGTGAGGTCCTGGTGCTGTTTGTGCCTCAAAGCTCCCCATCTGTCCCACAGCCCGGCTTCAGGGCATGGTTTCAGAGTATGTTCTCATAACTGCTTTGAATTAGATCTGTTCTTTAAGCCAAGACAAACTATTGCAGCAGATGCTAAAAAAGCAGAAGGCACTGCCGTGGCACATATCGCTAATGCAGAGGCGTTTGGGGAAGTACCATTTATAGATGCATTTTTAGGTAATGTGAGTTTTGTCTGGACTTCTGAAATAAATCAGGGAATGCTTTCCAGGAAACCACTCCTCAGTCTGAATTTTTCTTTGTCTGTAGCAGTAAAACAAATCAGCAAATGATTTTAAGTTACGTTTTCTACTTTTGTCTTATGCCCTGATCCTTCAGGCTGCTATTTGGGTGCTGGGACTGCAGTGTGGTGTGGGGAACGCATTGCGGGGCTGCTCTTGGAGCAGGTGGGAGCTGCATGGCCAGCTGTACTGTGCAAACGTGCGATTCCCAAACTTCAAAGAAGTGTGTTATAGCAATACTGGGAGTGCTTTCACGGAAGCAGGTTGAAGATCATGTGCTTTTGGGGCTGACAAACCTTATATGGGGGAATCGGGGAAAGGGGAACAGAGGAGCTGGTGTAGGTAGGGTGTGAGGTATCAGCATGGTGCTGCTGTGGATGTAGCTGGAGGACGGAGGGACCTAGGAAGGGCTGGGGGCAAGAAGCTGAGCCCGGGGCTGTTGGACAGCAGCAGACACTGCAGGTGCAGGGGTGGCTCTTGGCCTTGAAGGGCTTTCAAAGGGTTGAGCTTGTTTGCTGGCTTGCTTGTTGGCACCTGTGTTAGAGATGGTTAGCACGGTCTGTGTACACAGGTTTTTGGGTAGAGATGCCTGGTCCAAGTGAATTGGGAAGAACAAGTGCATTTTGAGCTCCTGTTCTGTTGCAGGGTGAATTGACTTTGAGGAGTAGCGGTCCCTATGGCTGTAGAAATCCCTGCTGCATTGCATGTGATGAAGTGCCAGATATATATTTGTATCCATGTGGCAATGTATATGCTCACCCAGTTTGCTTAGCAGGAACCTTATCCTTGGGAAGCAGCTATCCTATAAAACTAAGGAAACATTAAATTTGGGTTTTGGTTGAAAACATGATTACTTCCCCTGTGTGAAAACAGGAGAATGGAAATTCCAGTTTAAAACAAGATCATTATTTGGGAAATATACTACAAATGAACCACAAGTTACACCTCAAACTACATTCATGTGGAGGAAGACTTTCCAGTGTAGACTTCCCCTCATGCCTGTAGGAAAGCCCTTACTCTGCAGGTCTGATGCAGTGATTGAGGACACTCTGGGAATGCTGAGGCCTTTCAGTCATCTGCTGGAACTGGGTCAAGTTAAATATCTTCACTATTTGCCCAACAGTGAGTGTCAGTGTCACCACAAAGGCATGCGCACACAATTGTGCTTCCGCAGCTTGGCCTGATGATCTGCTGGGTTCCCTGAGCTATTGACATTTTGAGCTGCTTTGGAATAGAGTTGCCATATGGAAGGCAACCGTCTGACCTGGATTCATGGCAGGTCTGTCCTGTACGAGCAGCAGGGCCTGGAAGTGGAGCTGTGCTGGGACCCCCTGCCTGCCCCAATGTGGGGGTCCCCCTTGGATCAGTGGTGGCTGGGGGAGCCCCAAGGGAGGACCCGTGCCACAAAAGGCACTGCTCCTGCTGTGCCTGCTGATCCCAAACTTGAATTGTGCTGAGATGTGGACTTAGTTGTGTTCATCTGGGTAAGGGCTGCTTAGTGCCGTTCTTGGTTCTTTTTTGCTTGGATTTCTCTGATTATGACCCCCCACCTTATCATTACAGAGCTGTCAGGAATAGCACTGCTTTTATTCCTTGTTTTTGGGAGGGTGGCTTTCTGGAGAGGTTTTAGGAGACTTCAGGACAGGGAAACCTTCCAGATGAACACTGCTGTGCCTTCTGGAGAAAGCAGCGAGCCCCATGTCCGCAGCAGGATGTGGTGTGGTGCCCTGTGGCAAACCAGGGGGAGCTCAAGTGTGTTTGTGGGGCTTGGTTTGGCCCTGGGGAAAGCTCTGCCCCTTGTGCAGCGTTAGCTTCTGTCAGGAGCCGCTTTGTGCCTGAGGAGCAGAATTGCTGGCGTGATTTACTCAGGGTTTTAAGCCTCCTGATACCCATCCTTTAGCAGAAAATTACCCCGATGACCAAGACATCAAGACTGCAGAGTAGATATTGGAGAATGAGGGAGTGGGGCTACTGCATAAAAGTATTCTGCTGGTGAGAGTTAAAGCCTTCTGCAAACTGCAGGCTCCTTGGACCAGTGGCAATGAACCAAACCTCTGAAAGTGGCTAGACTTTGAGCATCAGCAGGACATGTAGCAGTGTCCTGAGTTAGCCTCACCGGCTGCGGGTGCAAACCTCTGACTAAGGTAAGCAGGGTGCTGTCCTCAGACCCTTAAGATCTTCTACCTTCTGGTGTTACCTGCTTTTTTCCTTCAGCTGTTTAGGCAATGCACCCTTCCTTTGCCCTCCTGGCTTGCTTGAGAGAAGTTGCTGGGACCCTTTTCCAGCTGCAGCCTGGCTTTGGTGTATATCAAAGCTTTTTTTTTTATCCTTGGTAGCTCTGCTGAAGCTCACGCGGATATGTGCTGAGTTTGCAAACTGGCAGTTTTCCTTAAAATTGAGACCTTTGTGTGAAACAAACAAATCAAGAAAAAACCAATATGGGAAGAATGACTAAAACCGGAAAAAAAGTTGAGACATGAAAGAATGGAAAAATTGTAACAATCTCATGTTATGTGGAAAAAACTTAGGTTGGCAATGGGGTGTAATTAGCCATTGGGTTACTGTCGGCAGATTTCAAGGCTCTTGAAATGAAGCCTAGCGCGGAGTGAACCATCCAAATGATGCCGTGGTTTCTCTGCGGACACGTCTGGAAAATCTTTGGAACTAAAATAAATGAACTACACAAAAGGCATTTTTGAGGTTGGTTGCTCTGAGTCTGGACTCTTCTCTCCAGAAGCCAGCAGGATTCTTTGCATCATCTGGAAGCTTTCACAATGTCAAGATGTCACTTCTGAAATTAGGAAAATGATAGTAATGTATTTAAAATGCAGAAGCTTTTCTTCAAGGTTGTATAAGGAGCTGGAAGGAAAAAGGATGGCTTGGGGACTGAATGAGTGGAGTGAGCTACACCAGTGCTCGTTCCCAAGCTCTGCTGCAGCTTTTCAGCCCCTGGGCAAGTCCCTTGCATTTCTGATGCCCTGGGGCCTGATCCTCTCTCCCTGCACAGAACCTGGCCTCCAGTCACTGCTGTAACACAAAAGTAAGGCTGGATGCTGATATGCCAGCAAGACGCATTTGTTTTCAAGCACTGAAATATTCTGAGCTCTTTTTCATCCCCGTGCCTCAGGTTATGTTCTCAGTTGTGGTCTGAGTTGTCTGCTTGAAAAATGCTTTTCCTCTGTGGGCTGGTCTCTTCCTGTCTAGCAACACTACTAGTGCATCACACGCTGCAAATCCAAAAAGGTTTGGGTTTTTGTCTTCAGACTTTGAACAGATTGTTCTTACAGTTTAGATGATGGGGAGTAACACAGAGCACCATGCCCTTACATCTGCTGCTCTCGATGCTCTAAAGAATTGTCTGTAAGTGAAATCTGAAGGCGGTGGAGGGTCTGTTAGGCAGCCACACATGCTTTAGTTTACTGGGAAGAGAAGCTTCTGGAAGCTGGAGGGATGGGAATGGAAGCAGGGTGCTGGATAGTGAGGCTGGGGCACCCTGTGGGTGTTGTGTGCTAACCCTGGGCTGTAAGGTGAGTGGATGTCAGTCTGGCACTGCCTCGGAGCTGGAGATGTTCGGCTCTTGGTGCTATAAGAAAGCAATTCCAGTGTGTTGTTACTGAATATCCCACCCTCATACAGGCCCTGGGCTGAGTGCATTTGTCCCTAATGAGTTTGGTTTGATTTCTTGTGAAGTCCCCCATGCCTGATGCTGTATTCCTTGTGATGCTCAGCTCATGAGGCTCAGGGCCAACTTCCCATCTATCTGAACAGGGTCTGGCTTTCACCTAAGGGACCCATGCACCCTATTTTCCTGGCAAGGGATGGGGTGTGTTTCAGGGGCTGTGCTCCCCTTAGGAAGCTGTGTCTTGCTGAGGATCTGGATGACCTGTGGGGCTTCAGTGCATCTGGGTCTGTTGGCTCAGGCTGACCCTGCGTGCCATCCCTGCCTGCATCATGCTGTGCCTCTGCAGCCAGGGAGATGCTAATTCTTTCAGAGTAAATAAAGTAATAATTTTTTTTTTCCTGGCTCAGCTTTTAAGCAAACTGTTGAAAGCCCTTTTCTTCATGCTCTGCTTTGCTGCAGCTTGCGGAGGGTGGGGGAAGCTGCGGCTCTGTTGGAAACGCTGCACCAAGTCAATGAGGGGAAACTCCTGGAGAGGAGAGGTCACCGAGGGGTCTGCTGCAGCCCCTGCTTGGAGGGACTCTCAGGAAGTTTTAGTGGCTGGATTTAGTTTCATTCACGCGTCAGCTGGGGTTTCTATTTTCTGTGTGGACATGCAGGAAAGCCGTGCTTCGGCTGAGAGCCTCACCGGCCCCTTTTCCTCTTCCCTTCCTCCCTCCACCCCCTTTTCAGTTTCCAGGACAATACCTCGGTAAGAATTCCTTGCAGCTGAATTCCTGGAGGTGACAGTGCCAGTTTCCCAGGATCTCTTGCACTTGTGCACCGTTTTATATGGACTTCTGCCAGTAGGGTACGAGCTCCTTGGGCTGCACCCCTCTGCTGTGAAATAAGCAGTGGGGTTGCATGGTCCTGGAGGGGCTGGTCCTGGAGGGGCTCATCCTGGATGTGCTGGAATGAGATGCGCATGCTGTGTGCCCTTGTCTGCTGCAGGGTAGAGAGCTGGTCCGAGGGCTGCAGTTCACCAGCTGAATAATGAGCGCATTGTTTGTATGCCCTTATTTCCAGCTTGCACCATTAAAAGTGAATAGAAAGGTCAAGGAGATGAGTCACGCTGAACACAAGTGTCATTCTGCTCAGAAGAAATGGAAAAAAAAGGAGCTTCCAAGCCAGGTGCTTCAGCTGGTGCCAGACAGCTCTGTTTCACTGTATTTTGAGAGTTACGAGATGAAATCTCAGCTGAAATCTGAAATGTTCGGGCACCTAAATGTTAGCAAGGGTCTGGAGCAGGGGTTTGGCAATTGTAGTTGCCAGGGGCTCAGAAACCAACTGCTGATGTAGGCTGTACACAGAAAAACCTGGATAATATTCTGGAAGCAGGCTTGTTGCTGCTGTACTGCTTCAGTGGCTTTGCAAAAACAAAGCTGGAGCTTGTTAGTAAGCTCCTCTTCTTCCTTGCCACTTCTAAATTAATGTGGTAACTCCTAATACTCAGGATGCTTTCCTCCAACACTTAGCAAGGCTAGCAGTGTTAAGATGCTGTCCTGGGACAATATCTCTTGAAAAGCTGGCAAGAAAAGGCATGGACTTCAAGCAGTGGGTCCTGGCTTGGTTGCTGCACCATCCTGGAGGGAAGGAGCTGCAGCATTAGAGCGGGGTGGTGGGATGTGTGAGTCCATAGGGTGCCTGGAAATCAGTGTGGGCACACCCTATAGTTTGCCCCCATCCCCCCTTTCCTGGCCTTAGTAAATGCCCTGTTATAAATTAAGCTTTTTTAATTTCCTGCCCAACAGATTGACTCGGTAAGCCCCAGGCAGCCGGTTAACCACACTGGCAGAGCACTGAAAATAGAAATGTGGCTCAGGGTTGCACTTGTGGAGGGGGGAGCGGTGGGCTGTGCATGGGTTAATGCCAAGTGGGTGGGATACGATGGGGAGTTGGCCAGTTTTCCTCTAATTGATACTGCTGGGGCAATTTCAGTAAAGGAGCAGCGGTGCCTAGGAGGCCAGAAAACAGAAGCTGGTTCAGCAGCTGTTAATGCTCATTTTAGGGGGATAGAATTTAAGTCCCGGGCTCTTGTACCTATGGGTTTCGCTTTTCACGTGGCTGAAATGCTCTCCTTGGGGATCATCAGCACTTGGGCTAATTGCTTTTTGCTGTCCTGGAAAGGAAGGACGTGTGGTGTGGGGGCAGTGGTGCTGGGGCACGCACCCTGCGTGTTGTCTGGTGCTCCTCTGGTGTTTTGGCAGAACACGAATCCTGAGAGGCTACATAGAAATGTTTACATTTTTGATTTCTAGCCATTGGATTTTTCTGCTGTGAAATCATTTCTCTGGTGTAAAAACCGATATTCCTTCAGAAAAATAACGAAAGCCCTCGATTTGTCCTCCCCCCTCAAAGCATAGCGTTAGTAGGAAACTAAGCCAACCACTTGCCTGTCTAATGCGAGATGATTTCCACAAGCAACTTCTGAAGGATTTTGTCCAAGCTAGCTGAAAATTCAATATACATTCCATTTGATGTCAAATGACGGGGAACGTGGGCTCTTCCCCTAATGATGTGGTGATTTGACCTACAGGTGTAGTAAGGCAGGGAGGAGTTGATGGCTCACAGCTCTTGCATGGGAGGATGGTGCCTGGTTTGTGCATTGAAGTCTTGGCTCTGATGTGTTGATATCGCGTGGCAGCGGACCTCTGGAGGTGGATGAGGTGGGTGTAGGGGGGTGGTTGGCTGCTGGCAGGTAGGACACAGCTTCTAGGGCTGGCAGAGCTGCTCTGCACTCCCTGCTGTGACCCTGCTGGAGCTGCCATGCGGGAGAAGTATGCTGCAGGGCAGGACCCGTGCTGGACGTGCCCGTCGGATGATTTTCCCTAAAAGATGTGAGGCTGTCCATCCTCCAGTTACAGCATCTGTTCCCTGGCCGTGTGCTGCTCAGTGTCTCGCCTTGGAAAGCTGTCGATTCCTTGAAGGATAAGGAGTGCTTGCCTGGAGCCCTGTGGCTGCAGATGCTTCTCTTAATGAGGCTGGTGTTGTTTTTCTCTTGATCCCTTTGGGTCTTCTGCTTTTTGTAACTGGGAGGGCAGATCACAAAGAATCCCCTTGTCGTTTCTGTGATCCAAAAGCGACGTGAGGGTGGGAGGAGGAAGCAGCTTTCATCCTTGTCACTGCCTTTTGGCACACGTGGGAGAGTGCTCATATAGGAAAACTGCTCGGAATGTTCTCTTGCAAGGGTTTGCAGGGATCAGGAGAGGCATACCATCACGTCGTGTACGCTTGGGGAGAAAGTCCCTCTCTCTGCCTCTCTCAAATGTTTAAATTATAACAATCTGTCTTTCTGCCACTGTTGGATGCTTTCCCTCCTGACCTCAGGAGCTGGGACCAGGAGGAGGAGCGTCCAGCCCCCAGTGCTTCTAACTGGCTCTGGCTTTTCTAAAAACTTCACTTCTGATTCCCTGCAGGACGCAAAACAGAAAACAATAAGGCCCATATCTGCTCTGGAAACACAGATTTTCCCTGTGCTCTTGTAATTACGACAGAGATAACAGGAAGCAGTGAATCCTTCATGCACTGGAGGTTATAGTCCTACAAGAAGTATAGGAAGAAGGCAGCAGGCATGCTCAACCCTTCTGCCAGAGCCCGTCCAGAGGGTTAAGGCTTCTGCAGGGTCTCAACAACTTTTTTTCCTTTTTTCTCCTCAAACCACAGATGCTCGCCCAGCAGGGTCTGACTGGGAGATGCTTGCTGGGAGCAGAGCTGAGAGTTAAGGGCCAGGCAGGATCAGCCCTTTGCTCTTCACATGGGACCCCACAACCAAGGAGCTCCACAGCTGCTGGCAAACAGCGGTGCCTTGCCCTGGGGGGTCGTGGATGTGCTGTGCTGTACCTGGTCTCTGCACGCAGCCTGCAGGGGGTTTACTTTGAGGGTTGAAGTCACCCCCGCGTGCCAGCTAGGATCTCACTCTGACCTTTTGGTGTCCGCACGCTGAGTTTTGCTGGGCAGAAGCAGGATTTTGGTGCTTGGCTGCAAGTCCTGCTCTTGCAGCACGCTGTGCTGCTGCGGGCATCTGCCCATGTGGGACTGGGACCCTTGGGGACCGCTGGGACCCTTAGGGACATAGCTGCTGCTGACCTGGGAAATTAAGGCAGTGACTTAGAGGGCATCATTAGGCCTTGGCCAGATGGTCTAGGGCCCTACTAGCACTGGGGACACATCCAAGTGAGAACAGACTGGCTGCTAAAATGGGCATGATTCTCTAGCAGCCTAGAAATAGCTGAGTCTGCCTGAGCAAAGCTGGCCACTTCAGGGTGTGGGTCTAGTTTTTTTTTTTTTTTCCAAGGATGAAGCAGAAACATCTGCTTTGCAGGGGTGGGGTGGGTGGATTTTGCCACATTATTCCAGGTAGTGGGCTGTAAGGAATGGACCTGGGGTGGGGTTTGGGGCCCGATGTACCTGCCCCTCTTGCTGTGACTTGGGTGGTTAGTGGTTGTTTGCTGATGGTGGTGAAGTGCAAATATAGTAAGTCTCCGTCAATGGTGGAAGGGCTAAAATATGTGGGAGATGAGAGCTTCTAGGAAACTTCAGATTAGGAGAATATCCCTGGACTGATTAAATGAACCAACTTGGGGCTCTTTGCAGTTCACAGGACCCTCTGTATCCTATTGCAGAGGGGCCTCCATGCCCTTAAAGATCCCTGCTTCAGTACTGTGAAGCAGAAATTACTTTAACCTCCTTTGGGACAAAGCTCTTCATCTGCATGTTGCTAATTTAGGATGTGAAGGGATAATCTGGTATGCATGCACGACTTCTCAGAAACAGATTAGTGCCTTCCTCGGTGGGCCATGGCCATATGTCAATGCCCCAAAGCGGAAAGGCAAGGGGAAAGAGGGAAGTGCATTTATTTTTTTTTTCCTTCTCCTGAAGGACCACTGTGCTTCTGTCCCTCTAGGAAAGGCTCTGGTTCATGTTGCAAGCTCCCCTCATTCCCCAGCTACAGGGTTAAGCTTCAGCTTTAGGATTGCAGGTCTGTGGCCTTAGGGTCACTTGGAAATCCCAGCTCCTGAGGATCTGTGAAATGAGTTTTCCTATGCTGAGAACCAAACCTGCAGATGTGCCACAAGCAATATTTGGGGGAGCAGATCTGTCTCAATACCTTTATTTCCATTTCAGTGAGCAATGAAGAGCAGTGGCGGGGTGTCAGAGCAGGCAGGTATGTCATGTCTGCGCAATGTCAATCGACGCAGGATTAAATAAGGCATGTGGAAAATTCTTCTAGGAAGCAAAGCACGGTGAGAAATAATCACTGGAGAGCTTGGGAGGTGAAATAACCTGCTCGAGACAAGCAGCAGTCCTCATCTGTGCCCCTGGAAGCCATCCAAATGATGGATCAGCAGCCTGGGAGGAAGTGGCATACTTGGCACGGGTGAGGCTTGCAGGTCTGAGAACATCCCGCGGTGCTGAGGAAGCAGCTCTCTGACTGCACTCAGATGTTTTGTCGAGCGTGAAGTATCCCTGAGTGAATGGAAGGGAGGATGTGGGCAGGGAGCTGCTCTGTAAGGCAAAATTGTCTGTGCCCCTTGGAGTAAAGGGGTGAGGAGCCAGTGGTCGCTGGAGGGGCTGCTGCTCCGCTGAGGTCTGGCTGATTTTTCTAAATGCTTGTGAAAACAGAGTTTTATGGTTGCTTGGAATGGATATGGGTTAGCTTGACCCATAATATCCTGGGTTTTAGTATGAAATTTTGTTCTACTGTGTGCATGTAGCTGTGCTCTTCACCTGGAACTTACCTGCATTGGTCCTGGTGGCTTTTGGCTGAAATGGGCAGAAGGATAAGAGAAGCCAGGATGGCACTGGCAAAGGGGAGAGTTCCTTCCAAGATCTCATGGGTTTGAGTCTTGTACATAGCTGGTATTTCGTAGAATGGCTGTCTTCATGTCAAAGTGAATGTTTTTTCCCTTGCTTGTTCTGGAAAACATCTTCATGTATTTTTGAAGGGAAGAATGTAGTGCATCTTTGCTCTTCTGTAAGGATGCAATTTGTTTTCCCGTAGTTATGAAAAATCTGCCCTTCCTCTGAGCCATAGATGATGGCACATAAAACGTACACAGATTGCTTTTAAGCTGTTGAATATACCCAATACAAGGTACTTCATTCATAGCTTGTTTTCCTGATGGAGAAAACATCAAGCGTGTTCCACATATAGATCAGTCTTCCCAAAATACGCTGATAACTCTTTCTGGCATTTGTCTTGTCTCTGGTTTCCCAAATACTTCACATCATTTGGCTGCTGCTATTGCTCAACACACTTTTTGCTCATTTGTATGATGAGTGGTGCTGGGCTGCTGTACTTATCTGCATGGGTTGGTGCCTCGATGCATCGCTTGCCGCCTTGCTCTGTATATATGTAAAAATAGCAAACATTCCTTACACACGTTCACGAATGGATGCACAAGTGATTGGAAGTGTCAGCATGCACTTTTCCAGATGGTAGAAGCATGTTCCTTCATTTACTTCAAATGTCAAACTCAATAAAATTAATTACTACCAGACTTGAACTGAAGTGATAGTGATTCGTGTCTCAGTTCCCCCAGTGTGGGGTGAAGTCGCATGCTGTAAAGAAGCAACAGCCTTCAGGAGTTAAAATGCAGTCTCTAGGCTGACTCCAGGCCCTTCTGTTGCTCTTGTCCTGTTTGTGGTTGCAGTGCCAGCATCCTGGAGCTTGCTGTGACATCTCTTGCTGCACTATAGTAAGCTCTAGCTCTACCCTTAATCTTTTGTTTTTCTGCTTGTCTGCCAGAGGATGCCTTTTTTTCCCCACTTCGTGTGCTTTGAAGTTTGCAGGCTTCTCAGGGGTAGCAGTTTTGGAACTACCTAAGCCAGGCAGGGCTGTAGAGAAATTGCTCTGGTCAGATGTTGAAGTTTCAGGGATGGGTGCTGGGTTTGGTGCCCAAGTTAGGGCAGTAAAGGACCGAATTCCAGCTTAGCAGCTCCGAGAGGATGCCAGGAGCTCTCCTGACCTTTGGAAACCAGGCCAGATGAGTCTCGAGGCAGTCCCATAGAAATCAAATCTATGAAAATCTATAGAAATCAGTAACGGTGTGTTAGTTTCTGGTGGCTGTTGTCTCACTCCTGTGGTTGGTGGGCATCTCGTGGCTGGCATCACGGCTGTCCTGCTTTTGGGAGAAGTGGGCAGAGCTCCGGTGTTTGGCATTGCATGCAGGCACGGGCCCAGGTGCAGACCCAGGAGGCTTCATCCTCATCCAGATCCTTGGAAACAACACCATGCATCTGTTTGGAGTGTTTTGTTTCCACCCTGTGCTTTGTCTTATTGTCTTAAAGTCTTGTAAGGGATTTTCGAGATGATTCCCTCTAATAATCCATTGCACCTCTAAAACACCACGGTTTCTTTTAGATCATGCCCTGCAGTATTTCTGGAAGGGAAGCACTGGTCTGCCGTTTACTTTGAGGAAATAGCTGTTATCAGAGAATTTCTAATGGTGGTTAACTTGGAATTCACACCCTTGAGGTCTCCATACCTCTCCAGCATCTTATCCAGGCCTGACACTGCCTTAGTGGCCACTTTTCCCAGTCTCTCCCAACGCTATCTGTGAAGGCTCCCTTACCTCTGGTACCCAGAGAAATAAACAGCCCTGGCTCCTCTTGCCCTCTATTGTCTCTCTCCTTTGTGTTAAGTACAGTAATGCCTCCAAGCTACCCCGGGGCTCCTCGGTTCCCATGCCTCCCCATCCCTCTCACAAAGGACCTCTTTTCTCCCGGAGTTCTGGGTGTTGTGGCTTTGCAAATGTGCCAGCGACCCTTAGCTCGGTATGAAAATAGCCCCTGCCTTTTTGTAGCTGTCACTTATTTTTGCTCCTTTAATTAGACTTGATCCTGCCTGTATTTTTTCCCTTGACCCTTCTCTTTTTACTGCAGTATGTTTCCGAAAAGCCTTTCGGCTCCCTTTCTACCTGTGGGTACCCAGCTGTGCTGGCTCACAGGCTCCTCTTTGGGCTGAGCTGGAAGTTTAATTGCAAGGCTCCAAACTTTCCCAAATATTTCCCGCTTGTGTGTTGTAAGGCTCCCCCGGGATGGGACTGCACACTTGTAGTTCGTTCAGAGTATTCTTCCATCTGTTTTTGCCTAAAGCTGGTGGCTATTTGTGTGACTCCCCCAGATACTTGTCTCTGGGTATTTTAATGCTGGTGTGATTGAATTTCAAATATTCCTGCTCGGTGGCATCTTCACCCACTCTGTCTGGTTGCTTTTCAAGTGTCACATCCAAACAAAGAAGGACCTGGAAACTCTTCTCATGCACAAATTGTCCTGTGTGGAGGCTGTGGTTCCTCTGAGTGTAGGAGAAGGATCCTTCTCTGCAAGAAATAGCATTGACTGCTGAAGTCTGACCAGAAATGTGCTGTTTTACACCATGTGGGGATCTGCCCTGTGGTACCTCCCTGATGCATAGCAAAGCTGTTTTCCCACCTCATCAATATCTCGTTAATCAAAGTCCTGTTCCTGGTGCTGATCGAAGCTTTGGCCTTTGCACAGGCACGGCATTGTCTGGGATAACATTTCCAGCTTGGTTTTCGGTGACCACCCTGGAAGTGTAAGGCTGGAGCAGCATCCCCTGGCCACCTGCCTGCCTTCCTTGTCCCAGCTGTGCTGCTGCTGGCTCTGTCAGCATGCTGATAAATCTCTCTGGGTCCAGCCGCACCCCCTGCCAAGCTTACTGACTTTTTCCCTCTGCCTTTAACTTTTTCAGCAGGCTGTGCTGCTGCTTGGAGGAGTTACCTGTGCTGGCTGCCACTACAAAGGGTGGATGCGATTAAGGCTAGCAATATTTCCGAATTTATCTTTGGGAGCTGGATATCTTTTTGGAGCATCCAAGTCTGTCACTTTGCTAAAGTTTGACTAAATAGCAGTGGTAAAAATAAAAATAAAAAAAAATCCAGTTTAAGGCCTCTAAAGCACATGCTTAATTAACATTTAGTGCCTAATTTAGGTGATAAAGGAGAAGTTTATTGGATGGTCAAGTTGGTAATGTCTGATGTGTGGAGCTGCAGATGGACTGTCTTGATTCATCACTGATTCCTGTGACCTTGCTCCTTGTTCACTTGTGTTATCCTGCTTTTGGTAAAGAAAACAAGTATTGTAAGCCCTTAAAACAAATAAAAGGCGATGTCAAGGTAAATGTATTATACAGCAGAGAAAACCATTTAAAACAAGGCTAACGTGTCAGGGCATTGATTTCTCTGCTGCTTCTTACTTATCTGGTTTTTACCTGCTGCAACATAGCGGTGTGGGCTGTGCTTGTACTGTAGTCGGGTAGGGTGCACATCAGTACCAAGCTGCCTTTAGATGAGCTGTCCTGGATCAGTATTTGGAAGCCCAGTGCTTCCAGTGGCTTCAGAGCTTGGTGCAGAAGCTGGGTCTCATTGCTTGTAGAGCTCAGGGCACTGATGCTGCTGTTAGGTATCTGAGGAGCGTTGCTAGATCTTTCTTGGGGCTCTCAATATGCTGTGATTGCATTTCTGAGCATCATGCAAATGATGCTTGTTGTGCTGTGCTCCTATACAAATTTGCTTTCTGATTACCCCCCTCTTAGGGACAGCCTCCACCAGCCTTATCACCTCGCCTTATTAAGTAAATTGCCACTGAACATATTGGGATTGTTTGAAAGCAATGTAATACACTTTCCTCGGTGGGAATAGGGCCTGGAAGAGTTGTGGGAACATATGGCTCTGCTAGGCTTCTGCATCAAACCTTAGCTCTGCTAAGCCATTTATTTACAAAGCTGCAGTTGTTTCCCTTTGGAGAATTCAGTTGTCTGATAGAAAAATGGTCCTTTAGTGCTACCAAATATCAAACAAGGCAAAGCCTGTGTTTTAATGGCCAGCCCATCAAGTGTTGCTCTTCTGTGGTTTATTGGCTTCAAATGGAGTTTTTCCCATATAGCTGTGGGTTTTTCTTGGTCCTTGGAACTCAGACCAATTCTAGGAGCCTTTTTGGCACCATTTCAGGCTGGGGGGCACAGCAGAAAAGTGGCCTGCAGTGAGCTTAATCTTTTAGCATCTCTTTAACTTGCTATTTTTTGTCTCAAATGTGGGGAAGAGTATGTTTGGAATTAAAATAGCTTTTCACTGCTGCTGGCAATGAGACTCAATTTTCTTCATCTTTGATCTTTTCCTAAGGCAGCACCAAGAGTGCTACGAGTTTGTCATTGTCTGGTTCTTGGTAGACCTCTGGAACAGCTCAGATTTGGATGAATCATCATTTTCTGTGTGTAATCTGTGTATAACTTTATTGTTTGCTTATGCTTTATGCACCACGGTAACTACGACCTGAAAAGCAAGTTATTTGCCAATAACACAGGAGGGAAAACCTGCTTTGAATGGGTCCCTGCCTTGCTGTGCTTTCCTCTGCCAGCCCAAGGACAGTGATTCAAAGGATGCAATGCAGTAAAATTGCTTCTAAATGTGCAAAGGGTGGCCCCAGCTGCTCTGTGGAAGACACCAATCCCTCTGTTGTCCTCTGCCAGGAGCGTGCTTGTGCCTGCCTTTATGTTGCCCTCTCGGTTTGGTGCTTTTCTCCTGCCAAGGAGCTGCCAGATGCCAGAAGCATTTCCTGAAACCACTTGGGGGATACGTGTATTGGGATACGAAAAAGCATTGTTACAGTGTCTGCAAATATTACAGGCCTGACTGATCAAAGTTGTGATTGAGCTCTTAAAACCTCTGAGTATGATTAAGGGATCATGCCATGAACCAATTCCAAGCAAACGAGAATAAGCTCAGCACTAGAACTCTCCCCCAGATGCTGAGGGGGAAAAATGTGTTTTTCTTTACAGATGTAAAAAGGATGTCCTGCAGACAAAGCTACACTGAGGGGCCAAAGCCCTTCACTTACCTATAGAAAGCCTTTATGCAGCACAAGTCACCGTGCTAGCTGAGTACTATGCAAGGAAATCATCAGCTGCTTTCGGTAGCTGGGAAGAAATGAGGAGAAGAATCTTTTCAGCTGCAGAACTTATTTTGTACCCTGTTGCTTGTGATGTGAAAGGAAGTCCTTGTGCTTGCTTTAGCCCCTCAAATGTAGGGGCTTTAGAGCAGCGCTGCATTGGCTGTGTGGAAGCTAGAGGAAGCCCATCACATCTTCAGCAGTCACAAAATAATTCTTCTGTTTTTGAAGAAATCACTTTGGAATCCGAAGCTTCAAGTATCGTCTAATTCACACAGAAGTGTTTGACTCGAGGGTTTTATTGGAGCCTTGGGACTGGTTCACGGGAAGGTTACGTAGTATTTGTCTGCAGTTTTACTAGGAGGGAACACTAATTGCTTTCTTTCTCAAGTTAAATGGGCTCGTGGTGAGCAGAGCTCTCCTTGCAGATACCGAGGGTCTCCTTTCCCTGGGCTCCCCAGGAGCATCTCACGTGGATGTTTGGATGAGCCACCAGCAATGGGTGCTGGTCCCAGCACCACCTCCTTCTGTGGGGGTGGCAGCTTCCAAATAAAACACAGGCTGGCTTTGGGGTCTTTCCTCTCTTCACATCTATCCTAGGGGTGGGAAGATCAACAGGAAGGAGGGGGAAATCTCCTCTGACTGTTCCAGCTTAGCTTTATGGCCCTAGGTAGCTTTGTTTCTGTTCCTTCTTTGCTGTGCTCTGATGGATTGTCTTGCTTTCAGTAACTTGAATCCCAGCTTTAAAGGCCTCAGGAGCACAGTAAACCTGAGAAAAGCAGAGGAAAGATATTCAGGATGTGAATTACATTCATCAGCCATCAGCTTGGTGGCATGATGTAGCAGTAGGGAGCAGGGGCTGAGGGCAAAGCTGTGAGCTCCCTGTACAGAAGCAGGCTGTGCTCCGGGTCTGGCCATGGCTCCCTCCAGCACGCTGCAGGAGAGGCTGTGATGGGGATGTTCTCTTCTCACCTCCTTTCTTAGAAAACGTGGAAAAGCTGGGGAATGATAGCTGGAGGGGTGGCCAGGCTGGGGTCTGGGCTTTAAGGGACTCAGAGTCACCCCCTTTGCAGGGGTTCAAGAGCATGAAGGGGTTTGGGTGCTGAGCTCGACTGTTAGAATTTGGGAGCTGGGTGCCTGAGCCAGGCTACAGGAAAAGGGATGGTGTGGAAAAGTCTTCTAATAACAGGATTGAGAGGAGCCTGCGTGTGCGTGGGTCCTGGGGCATCAGCTGCGTGGCTGGGGGAGCAGGCATGGGAAGGACTCAGTCTTGTGGCACCAAGAAGGGGTGTTCTTATCATCCACTTCATCAGTGTGCTTGGAGCTTTGCCTTAAAACTGGCTTGTGCACATTTTCTTCTTGAAGACCACCACGAGTGCCTTGGCACGCGTTTATCTCAAGCTGCTGTGCTAAGTGGTGCCTTGCTTCTGGCCACATCAAGCCCATGTGCTGGAGCTATGCTGGGCAGTCTGCATGCATCCAGGGGAAGACTAGTCCCAAAAGCTAGGATGTGAGGCAGAGATGTACACGGAAGTGACTCCTCCAGGGTCATAGCATAGTGCTGGTAATAGAGCTGAGAAAACTTGGCATTTGTGGGTATTTCTGCCAGGAGACCTCTTACCCTTTGCCCCTCGGTCTTCTGCTTTCCCAGCACGCAGCCAGCCACGGAAGTTTTAGCTCCTTCATCCCCTGGTGTCTGCAGGAAGATGTTATGACCTAGATATTATTCCCTTTTGACACTTCCCTCCCCTGGGCTCCCCCAGCAAGCAGGAGGTGACTGAAGCAGCACCCCTTGTCGGTGCTGCTGGAGGACTGCAGCGAGTTCTGTAACTGCCATTGGCCTCTAATTAGATGGCTAATGCCAAAGGAGCAATAACAAAAGGCCTTCTTTAAAACAAACCGATGTGAATAATTATGTAAATATTTGTCTGGGCCAGTGTTAGAGTCCTGGGAAAGCTTTTTGGATGGTTTTCTTGGATATTTCTTGTTAGCTTTTATAGTAGCATATTTCAATTTAGCTGCTATCTTTGGGTTTGAGTTCTCCTTCGTGTATAATGGAAGACCCGAAATGACATTTCAGTTGCTAAATGCAGCGCACTTCCAAGAACAGAAAATCATGCAGAAATCATTGCAAGCAATTTAATGGAAAATATCTGAAAGGGGAAAAATGATTGTGCAGCAATGAGTGATCCGGTGACCTGAGCTTTCTAAAAATCAATTCTTGTCCCTCTTTGTCACTGCCACAATATGCCCTGATGGCAGCTGTGGGTTTTAAGCAAAAAGCCGTGATTTTATAGGAATACTGCTCCATGATCAAAACCCCCTCACTTTTGAACTGGCTCCTGAAGTGGGATTTCTGTCTCCTGCTCCAGGTAGGGTGGTGCAGGGAGGGAGGAGGCTTTTGTAGGGTAATTAGCTCCTATTTGGCTCCTGATAGCTGTGTAATGGAGAGGCTGCTCTGAGTTAACGAGGGGGCTGATGGCTTGCCTTTCTCACCTCCTGACCCAGGGTCAGAGATCAGAAAGGTCAGTCAAGGCTGCACACTAATTTCGTGGTGTTGCACTAATGCTGCTTCCCTAGCTCAGCTCCTGGGGGTTAAAAACCCCAAATGCCCCTTCCAGCCTTTAGGGCTGTGGGGTAGGGGCATCCTGCTCATCTCACAGTGCTCTGACTGCAAAGCCTCACTGTGTGCTGCTTCTTAATTCAGGTGGAAGGGAAATATATAGCCTACTTGTGTTTTTTTTTTTTTTTTTTGTGCTGAGATTATAAAGGAATGGGAGCCGGAGTGTTTTATTTGGATGAGCCTCTTTTTGTGCATGGTTGGCCATCAGCAGATTATATATTATTCTAACTAGTCCCTAAAAACTCAGTTGGCTTAACGTAAAATGTTGTTCCTTTCCCCACTGACAGTAACAAATTCATTTAACCACCTAATCAGGAATAAGATCTGCTGAATGAATATGGGTTGGAAGAGAGAAAAATCATCAGGGGCTAGCAATGTAAGTGAATTTCTCCTGCCTGCGTAGTTACTTTGTGGGCATCAAAGATGTTTTGTGGTGTTTGAGAACTGATGAAACTTTTGGCTCTGGGTTCATGGTTTTAAAAAAAAAAAAAAAAAAGCTTTAGAAACCTTTTTCATCAAGTGAAGCAGAGTTTTGAAATTCGTCTTCCAGCTATACATTTCTGAGGAGGAAAATCAGATATAGATATAAAGGAAATGCTAACAGTTTATTGATTTAAACATCTGAAAAGAATAATTGGTTTCACATTTGTTTCAAAAATATCTACGTATTCAGTAGTGCTGGAAATAATTCAGTGGGCTCCTTAAAAATTCAATAAGACATTTGAAAATTAAAATTGCTTATGCTCAGTCCCATAAACTCTGTGGACAGCAAAACACCCACAGTGCATGAAAATGAGCTTTTAGCTCTGAAATGTTTGCTGTGGAAGCATCCCAGCTGGGCTACCTGTGCAGGGCGTGGGACGGTGCCCTGCAGCAAACCCTTGTGTGGTTTTGTTCCCTGTTTAAGTGGTGAGGTGATGCACTGGTGATTTGATGCTGGTTGCCAGCCCCAGCTGTAGCTGCGGTGTTTACCATGGTGGAAATAATTGTAATTATGTGGTTGCTTGTGTCAGTGCTCCTGGATGGGCAGTCTGCTTGCTGTGCTAACGGAATTAAAGGGCTGGGCATGGCTACAAGAAGGCTATATAGAGAACATTCCAGAATGGTGGATGTTCCCCCAAATCTTGTCCATTTTGTCTGCTCTCTCCAAGCTGTGTTGATCCATCTTTGGGGAGCAAGGATCTGGGCTCTGTTCCTGTGGGTCCATCCCAATGTGTGATGTTCTGTGATCTATCAGAATGCTGTCCCTCTGTACCTCTTGTCCCTTGTGTCCTTGTGCAACAGCAGCTCTGCCATGGCTACTGGACAGCCTGCTCCCTGGTACCTCTTTAGCATCTCCTGTTTTCCCCAGGTACCCCAGGAAAGCGCTGGGAGGGAGCAGAATTCTTTGCACTGCACTTGCAAAGAGTGTCAGTGTGGTCCCATTTCTCTTGGTACAGATTCCTGTTTAGAAAGTGTCCAGTGAGCTTTTTCTGACCATGAAGATCCCAGGAGAGATGTGTTTTTTGCCATTCTGTGCAGATGTAGGCTGCTTATGTTCATCCTGGTTTAACTGCTTGCAGCCACTAGTGTGGGAGAGGAGGGGGAGAAGCCCTGCCCATGGCTTGTGCTGTTCCTAAACTGTCCTGGCAGATCTGCAGCCACCAGGGCTGACTGCAACGTGGATTAGCTGACCAACTCTGTATGATCTTATGCATGGAAGGTGAGACATTGCACGAGTTGTGTTTGACTTGGGCTTGCTTTCTAGCTATGTCACGGACCATTGCGTGGAGTAGATCCTTTTCCCTGTGCCTATACACTGAGTCCTTATAATCCTCATAAGCATCCAGAATACAGATGGGTTGAGGGACAGTTAGCCAACATGAAATAATCCAGAGGGCTACCAAGCATTACTTTAGCAGGAAAACTTTGTATTTGGGGAGTTCTGAGTGAGAAGTCACGCAGAGGGAGGTCATGGCCTTGATCCACATCTGCCTGACTTTGAGCAAGGCGATGCCCTTGTTCCTGGTTAACTTCCAGGTAGCTTTGGATGGCAAAGAGAGGAAGCAAGGTGCTCAGTGATGTGCTCTAGCATCCTGGAATGGCTGGGCAGCCCTGGCAGTGTGCTGTGGCAGCTGATGCAGGATCTCACGCCTGCTCTGATGGTGTTACAGCAGCTTTATGTTCTTCTCCCTCCCCATTCTGGGAGGTGAGCATGTCAACTT
The DNA here is from genome assembly GCF_964211825.1 of Aythya ferina. NCBI lineage: Eukaryota > Metazoa > Chordata > Aves > Anseriformes > Anatidae > Aythya > Aythya ferina. Next base: position 6,030,548 of record NC_140318.1, read on the forward strand.
GTGTTCAGTGCAGGAGTGACCTCTCTGCACTGCACTAAAACTGGTTGCAAACTGTCTGACTTGAAAGCAGTGTTGGATCAGGCCCTAATTGCAGGCTGTAAAGAGCATTAATTAGTTGATCATTACAAAGTACTTTGAAAATGCAAATGTTGTCCAAGTGCCAGAGTGTCTGGCAAATTGTTGGGCTCCTTGGAGCGGAGACAAAATGGTGAACTTGCCTTTCCCCTTAAAATACACCTGCCATGGGGCTTTGCTCCAGAGAGCTGCACAGAGCCCTCCCTGCTGAGCCCTGGGCAGTGCAGGGAAGTCAGTGTCTGTCCCCTAAGCCCCAGCCAGAAAATGATCACTGAGAAAAGCAGGAAAGTTTTTTTTTGTTTGTTTTGTTTTTGTTTTTGTTTTTCTTAAAACCTTCTTTTGCCTCAGGTGAGACCTGCAGCCTGGTTGGGTTGTCCTGGGCTGTGCAGAATGGTTATGGTGGAGTGTGACTTTGGGTCCCCAGGGGATGCTGATGTCCCCAGCCCCTGAAGCATCCTATTCTGCACGTGTGGTCCTGTGCTGACACAGAGCTCGTGCTCGTTGGGACAGCTTGGTGTTGGAGACATGCTGCCTGCAGCCCTCCTGCTGTGGAGCTGGGCTGTGTGCTCCCACAATCAGGTGCCTGCTGGTTCTTCCTTGTTTCCTGCAGAAAAGCACGAGGTGCTGGGCAGCTGGGGACATCTCTATCAGTATTTCTGCCCACCCTCAACCCAGAAAAGCTCAGTGCTGTGCTTGTGGAGCTGATTTCCAAAAGGCTGTGATGAGGCTGTGCTCAGGCAGGTGACAGCCGCTTCAAGGTGACTTCTCTCTGGTATGTCTGCATGTGTGGCGGTCTAGAGCCTTGTGAGGATCTAAGTGTTTTCCTTTGTTTCTTTAGTTTCTTTGTTTCTTTTTAAAAAAAAAAAAATGGGGAATTTAAGAAGGGTGCGGGTTCATCTGCACTGAACTTGCATCCATTCATGGTTGGCATTGAGAAACTGCTCCTAAAACCGAGCTCTTGGGCCTCCCCGTTAATCATTCGGAAGATGAAGTCATGCCCCATCACAGTTCCCGTTTGCAGATCTGCTGAGTGCATGCTTGTGGCCCTAATAATGCAGCTCTAACAACTCCGAGAGCTCGAGTCTGCCCGCTGTTACTGTGTGTAAAGGGCAAGGCTCTTGCCAGTAACCAAAATCCTGCTGGAAAGCTTCCCGAGATGTCACCGTGACCCAGAAACACTGGAGAGAAGTGGTGGGGAAGGGGAGAGCTTCCCCTTGCCCTGGGGAGCGGGGCTGGGCCTGGCGGGGCTGTGGGCAGGCCGGAATGCGCGGCATCCACAGCCCAGGCGTGCGAGCAGAGGCCGGGATGGCGAGGCCGGTGATTCACCTCTTTCCCTTGGCCCTGCTGTCAGGACAGACCCGTAAAAAGGCTTGGACACTGAACAGTGGTGCTGGGGGCCCTGACGTGGCCCGGGGGTGGGGGTGGCTGGGCTCATCCTTGTGCTCTGCCTTAAAAGGGTTGGTAATTTTTTTTTTTGGAGTGTTTTGCTTCAGCGGCCTCCTCTTTGGGGACATAAAGTTTAAAAAATAAATAAATAAAAAATAAAAAAATAATAAAATGTAAATCCTAGTGGATTTACCCTAGTGGATGGGTTGGAGCTGGGATTGGGACTGTACACGCTGGCTTGGTGCCCCACGGGCTGTCCTTCTAGGGAGTCCACCACCGCCTTTCTCCTGTGCTCCTCTTTTCCCAGGATTTGTGGGAATTGGGATCAGCAGCTCCTCAGAGGGTGCAGAAATCCCTCCTGTAGGATGTTCCCTTGACGTGCTGTCAGCGTGCAGCAGCAGCTGCCCCCAGCATCCCTATGATGGGTATCACTGGGCTGCACTACTGGTGGTGGTGCTGGGCTCCCAGGAATTGCCCTGGCCAGAGCTTCCCCTGTCAGGAGATGGCTTGTCAGCATCCCAGACCCCTTCAGTACCCTTCGTGCTTCAAATACCTCTGCTCATGGAGCCAACCCTGCAAAGCTGTGTTTTTTCTTCCTCTAGAGCAGAATCTGAAATCCTTCGTTCTTCAGAATGAATGGGATATTTGCTCCTCATCTTGAATGGGGCTGGGAGTTTCCCTGAAGTCTTAAATGCTCGCCTGTTTGCTCTGAATTGTCCTGAAGTTCTCTGCGTGGCATTTGCAGCGGAGATTATTTGCGTGGTTTAATTATATTCTGTGGAGGGAAGGCCTGCTCTCTGCTGCTGGCTGCTAACACCACAGCTTTGTTAGAAACCCAAATGATTGATTTTTTTTAAAAAAATGATTTATGCTGAAAGGAACAAAGATTATTTGATCCTCGGGTTTTAATGTAGTCTTGCAGAGCTGCTCTGATATCGGTTCTGGGTTTCTTTCTATCCCTTTTGGGATTATGTATATGATCTTTTGAATCTGGTTCTGTATAATGGTTTCCTTTGTTCACAGTTGGGACTACTTGGGCCTTTAAAAACCCCCATAAGGGGACGACATGAGTCATTGGTGAAATATTCAGTTATCTAGAGCAATGTGAATTGACAGATTTGTTGCAGCTATTGGATCTGAGCTGATGTGTACCAGATGAGGATCTGACCCTGGACGTAGTCAGCATTTTTTGCTGTAGCGTGCCCCTTCCTAGGGAACGAACTTCCAGAGCTTCAATCCTGCAGTTCAGACTCCCTGATTATCCTTCTTAAAATGCCTTTCCTTTGTCCAAATGTCATTTTGTTTTATTGGGCTGCTAGCATGCTGAAGAATTCAAGGGGCTACTAATTCAATCCAAAGGGTGCTCGAACAATGGCAACTGGAGCTTAAGGTTATTTTTTTTTTGTTGTCTTAGCCTCTGCCATCTTGTTTGGATAGTTAATTATCTGAGGGCTGGAGCCCAAGTCCAACAGTGGTGAAAAGCATATAGATAAGGAGCAAAAATTGTTGAAATTCTGCAGGCACGAAGCGGATGTTGCTAAGTGAAGCAGCTTCGTTCTCATCTGCATTTAGCTGTCTGGTATAGATATCAGTACAGGAGCATTTACCTTTTGGTGCTTGAATCATTCCTGCTATAATCATGGATATTTAAACCTCTGGGCAGGGGCTTGGGAACAAGAGAAACCCTGAACATGGTGGAACAGGCACCCATCCCCCTGAGCAGGTCTGGCTTTGGTGCTGCTGCTCCCTGTGCCTGTAAGGGCAGCCCCTTGGCTCGGGCTAGGAAATAATTAAGTGTTTTAGTGCTAACAAACAATTTTGGAAAAGCACTGGGTGGGGGAAAAGCCAAACTGGTGAAGATGGAAGACAAAGGGTTTGTTTGTGTTTTTCCCCAGCTGGCTTCCACGCTGGGCAGCAAGGTGCCCAGCGTTCTGCTCTGGTGCTGAGGTTCAGCTCTCTCAGAGGGACCTGGACCTTGGCTGGGTTTCCTGGGTCAGGATTAAAGCACACTGCTGCTGGGTCACAGCAGGCTCTTCCTGTCCCTGGTCGCTCCAGTGATGCTGTGCCAGCAGCTCCGTCCTCTCACAGCTCAGGGACTTTTTGGGCTTCTGTTGGAAATCACTTTTTCTTTTTAAAAATAAGCTGTAATCTCTCCTCCATCTCTTCCCAGGAGGGCATTTTTACTGTGTGTTCAGGCAGCCCTGCAGAGCCCTCCTTCCCTGTTTGGGAAGATAAGTGAGACACTGGTGCTCTGCTTGATGCTGTTTGTGCAGGATATATTGACTCTATTAACTGGGGGAAATTTGGTAATAATGTCATGCTTGTCATCTGAGTACCTGTAAATCCTTATAAAATGTCTCGTAATCTCAAAACACAGATGCTGGTGATTTTCTAGCTTAAAGACGACAAAATATGGGAATATGAAGGCATGGGTTCTCTGGCTTCGCTAAAGCCAGGGAGCCGAGTATCCATCCACCCTGTGTCTGTCACGTCACCTGGCACTAATGGCTCAGCCAAGGCTGTACAGGTGAACCAGTGACTTGTCTGGGTCCAGGAGCTGGATCTGTCCATGCTCAGGGCTGTATTCTGCTCTTGGTGTTAGTGGTGAGAAGAACCCAGGGGCAACGTTTACATCTCTGAATACATCTCTGAATTTGTACAAGATAAAGGAGGCAACCTAAGGTAGCTGGTTAATCCTGGACAGTTGTGGGCAGGGGAACTGCAGTGCACCTCTTCCATTTTTCCAGTAAAACTGTTCCTCCTTTTCTTTAGGATTCAAGGTAATCTTCAAGGAGACACTTTTCTGAAATAATCCTTATTCACCTTGTTTGCTGTCACTACTTGCTGAGGGCTGAGATAGCCTGTTCATGTGGGAAGGCTTCCCTTCCTAGGAAGCCTGGTTCTTTAGTGATGACACTCGGGTACAGATGCCCAGACTGGGTTCTGTATTAAATGCTAAAGCTGCAGAGGGCACCTGGAGTGAGTTGGGAACAGAAATGCTTATTCATTCTTCACCTTGTGATCTCAGATCTTTGGCAATAATTGCACGTAAGCTGTAGTATGACTAAGTGCTGTGTCATGAAGTCCTGAAAGTCTTTGGATGCCCTTCAACTGTTATGAAACCAGATATAGAAGAACGGTTCTTCACTGTTACAGGGTGGTGACCTCTTGTCCAGACATTCAAACATTGCAGTTGTTACACGAATGCAAAAATACGTTGCCTGTGCACAAAAAAAAAAGTATGTTTCAGGAGTTTCAGATACAGGTGGGGATATCTTCACTTTGAAGGGTATTACAAGGTAAAGAGTTGGAGAAAGGGGGATTTTTTTGGCTCCTAAACTCTAGGAACATAGTGAAGATGCTGAAGACATGCAAGATGTTAGATATCACTGAAAAAACTCCATAAGTACCCCAAGATGATAATAGTATTAAGTGAAAGGGGAAGGCTTTCTTAAACCTAGTTTTGGGCACAGCTGCGTGTATTTTTGCCATATGTTTGCTGTACACGTACTGCACTGCACAGTACTAAACTGCTGCTAAAGCCCTTTTCAACTTCTCCATTGAGGTCTTTTGGAAAAGCAAATGTATTTTCAGTAATGCCATACTTTTCTATAGCATCCCCTGCAGCTTTACTAGAAAATGTATAGAGATCTGTGAAAAGAAGTGGTTGATTTAGGAGCTAGCTTACAAGGGGTAAACTGGGTGCTGCAGGTACAGCACGGATTGCAATGACATGGAATCTGATTCTTGTGCCAGGTGTGCCCTGTTGTAAACTTGCAGGTGAGATGCAGCATTGCAGCACTGCAACTTGCTGGGATTTGCATGAGGGATATCAATACCTGGTGGAGTTCTCTTGTTTTCTATCTGAAGGTCTCTGCTGCTAGAGTCATGTTTTAGTTTTATTTTAACAAATGATCCTGAATGGTAGCTGGAAAAGCTTGAACATCACACTGGAAAAACTAGAAGGCAACTTACAAGATTTATAAAATTTCCTATACATAATTAAAAGGCCACTTTAAATAAAAAGGACTTATCCTACTTTATATACTTGGAAAAAAAAACATTTAGACTTTATAATTTAGTGGAATCCATTCCATGCTCTTGTCAACCACCTTTTTTTTCCTTCTGCCTAGTGCCTGTTGGTGCCGCTCAGCGTGGCAGGGCAGGAGAAGCTGCAGCTGAGTGCCCCCCATGAAGCAGGGAGGCCGTGGATAATGCCTGTCACCAGTTGTGCCAGGCTGCAATAGCTTCACTCTTCAGCTCAGTGGCAGTTTTAAATACTACAGATTTCCTTGGGGATTTACTTAAATGCCTTGAAAAATGATGGGGGAGAATTGTTTCAAGGCTTGTTATTTGTAATTTGGTAATCCTTCAGACACCGGAATTGCAGATACCCCCCCAGGTAATATTGTAAGCTACTCATGTATCCTGACACTTGGTAAAATGGTTTGGGGCCCATTCAGGAGCATTGCTTCAGGTGTTGTTGTTATTATTACAGGCATAAATATGGCTTAGATTAATGACTTCTGGCGAAGGCTGCATCTGCTCAGATTTTCAGAGTGGTTTCTAGAAGCTGCAAGTTGATCTTGCACTGAGCTTCAGCAGCACCATTTCCATGGGTTGTTTTCTTTGGAGGTAGGATATAATGTCTTATTTTCCTGGTGATCCATCGTGCTTTCAAGAACATTAAGCTGGCGAACTACCAAGTGAGTGGTGAAAGGAGAGGAGCAGGGAACCAGTGCAGTGTGCGCTTCTCTGGGCTGGCACCTCTTTGCTCTTGTAGGAGTGAAGAAATAGTGAGGAATTTAGCTTCTGCAGGTGAGAAAGGAACTAAGTGCCTTGGCCAGAAAATGTTATTTTAGGAGGGTTTGGGTTTGGTATCAAGCCTGGTGGAAAAAGCAGCCCAGTTTCAGAAGAGCTCGCTGCAGTTCACTCAACGTGGTGGAATCAGATCTGACTGCTTGTTCCATTTGGGCTGAATCCCTTTGGAGATCCTGTCCTCAGGGAATTTCCTTCCCTTTCCTTTCCATAGGCCCAATGGGCTCTGGCTGAGCTTGGGTATTGTGCCATGCAGGCAGAAAGTCTATGGGAAAGGCTGTTGTCCCCAAAAATTTCCAGCAAAAGTGTCTGCAGAGAATGTATGGGAAGCTTCCAGCAAGAGTAGGTAGCTCCTTTATTCTGCGATAGAGCAGGCAGTAGCCATGAGGCCTGAACCTGATTGCAATCTTATTCTTACTAGGATTTTTGTTAAACTTGCTAAATTAAACTGTTTAACCTTCGTATAACCTTTATGTGGTGCATGGAAAGTCTTTAACTGGCCTTCAGTGAAGTGTCTAAAAGTCTGGTTCTCCACCTTTCTGCTCTATGCAAGTGTAATGGCATTAAATAATCCTTGTTTATTGTTGCATGTGTCCTGAAGGCTCAGTATGGTTTAAGACCTCTTCCCCTCTTGTAATTTAATTTAAATAACAGGGAAGGGTGAGAATGAACATCCCAGTCGTGTTAGGAATGGGGCTTGCCCATGGTCACAAGTGCTTGGTGCACTGCAGTGTGCACCTTCAGATGTCAGCGATGCTCTGGTGTCCTTGACTTGATTCAAGACTTCTGCCATGCTTCTGTGTCACACAGCTGAGCCTGACCAGTTTGTGTGGCTGCATTTGAGTGTGGCAGGGCCGAGCTGGAGCCTGTGTGCAGCCTGAAGCCAGTGGGCTTATTTCAGTGACTGCTACTTGATTTGCCTCCTTGTGATGTGTGAGAGGAGAAAGGCAACTGGCCACTGCTGCCCGGAGGGTGGAGATAAAGCTAAAACCTGCAGCCTCTAGCCCAGGTTTTAACAGGTAATTAAAAAATTAGGAACCCAATTAACACAGATTGGTTTTGTGGTTAAAGCTCTTGTTAGACATGGAGGAATTAAGGGTTTAATTCCAGCTTTTGCCACTGCCAGCTCAATGCGTCATTCATCTCAGCTCTGTTAAAGGTGGGGAGTGGTGCTCTGTCTCATTCAAGGGCTTCCCACTAGTGGGGGCAGGCTTTTGGGGCAGCCTCTGGCCCAAGATAGCCCTGATTTTGGTTTGATTTTACCTATTTATGGTTTGCTTCTTTGCCTACTGGGTTTATTGCCATCCTCTGGTGCAGCAGGGAAGGAGCTGCTGGTCTCCTCGGGTAGCCCTGTGCATCTCAAGCAAAAGAATGACCCAGTGTGTAATGTTGCATAGTAATGTTATTCATAAAATAGCAAAAAAAAAATAAAAAAAAAATGGAGCTTTCATATAGCAACAACTAATTCAGCTCTTGGATGTGGGCCAAGCCCGGTGCAAGCTTGTAAGAAATACCCTGCAGGGCCTGGCCTTGGTCAGGCTGGTCTCTGTCCTTCTGCGGCTTCCGTCGCAGCTCCTAACAGGAGATTGCTGGGTTTAAATTTGGCTGAAAAAAAAATGAAGGGGAAATAAACTGGTTAACTGGGCATGAATAAGAGCTGCTCCTGTGTGAATTGCATCTTTCTAGAAAGAGCTGGAGGCTTTCATGCTGCTTAAATCCTACTCAAATCCCACTCAGACCAGAGCTCTTAGTGCTGGAGTGCGCAGCAAAGGATCCAAGCTGGCTCCTCAGCTCCTTAGGAGTAAGCAGAGGTGATGTTCGTGCATGTCTCTAACAGCAGCTCTCCTCTCCTGCTGTTCACCTGCGCAGTCTGCAGTCTGTTTCCTACTCTGAGTGGTGCCCACACTGTTGTTTTACTTTAATTTCTTGCGTTGAGCTAATCCATCACAGTTAGAGGTGTAGAGGATCTTCAAAACGAAGATGAATTGCACGTTGTATTAGGAGACGGAGAGCAGCAGAGGCTGGCAGGCAGATGCTTGAACCATCCTGCACAGGGTGCTGGGTGCTGTGGTGCTGGGTGAGGGCGGTCGGAGGGCTGTGAGCAGGGGCTGGAGAGCAGAGCCTGCAACCTGCTGGTGGCTGCTGGAGGAGCTCCAGCTCTGAACTCACTGCCTTGCTGCAACTGCTGCAGGAACTTTTAGCAAGCAGCAGCCTTCTGACTTGAAAGTGGTATAATTCAGTTAATGCATAGAGCTGGCAAAATCTGCCTTTTTTTTTTTTTTGTCTTTGTGCCGCACTTCCCCTCCGTGCACTGCACAGCTGCAGCAAGCAGCACTTACCCCATCCAGCACTGTACACTAATGCAAGATGCCCACAACTGGCTCTAGTGCTCCGGGGCTGCTTTGCTGGGAGTGTTTGCCCAGTTCTGGTCACCCCAGCAGATGGGATTTTAGGAGATGGGATTTTGGGTGGTGGATTCTTCTGCAGCAGTTTCTGTTCCTGCAGCCAGCTCAGCCCCGCTGCGGGACGGCTGCGTGCAGCGCTGCGAGAGAGGCTCCAAATCCCCTGCAGCCTGCGCCTGGGGAGCACGGCTGATGTCAGGAGTCTGGAATTCACATCCCCTCCCCCTGCCTCGCTGCCTTTTTCCCCTCTTCTCTGTAAATAAATTTTGGAGGCAGCTCGGTTCTGGCTGAGCTGAATCTCCCGGAGCAGAGGGAGGGAGCTGGAAACAGACTTACACTATAATCATTTTTGTTGCTTATAGGCAGCTTGGGCTCTGAGTACGTAGGAATTTCTGCATGAAATAAAGCATGGTTAAAGGCAGTGGGAAGATCCAAGCTGCAAAGACTGCTTAGACAAATGTCATCCATATTCTGTCTAACAAGAATGAGAAATGAGGAAATATCACAGCTGTATGCTTCTTGGCCCTGACTCTCTCAGCTGGTTTATTATCTGCTGTGTTGACTTGGATTTGCCATATGTTTGCAATCTCTCATTGAGGACCCAATTTCTCAGGATTGTGGAAACTTTTTAAAGCTGCCTAACAATGTACGTGAGTTTTCCATGCAAATATTAGGCAGATCTTCTTGGTAACCAAAACTTCATTTTTTTAAAAAGATCTGTTCTTATTTCTTTCCAGTGCTGGCCTTTTTGTGTTCAATGCTAACGTATATATCGTAGTCCATCCCTGTGGGTGAAGGCAGTGTTGTCTGGCACAGGCTTTTGGAAGACCCTCTTGCAAACCCTCTATTAGCAGCTGGCAATGAGCTTTGCACCCTTGGCCATCGGCATGGCGAGATGTCCTGGGACACAGATGGAAGCTGGGGCAGCCAGCCCAGGACTTGTCTGGGCTGTTGCAAACATCAGAGCACCTGATGCGTGCTTGTCCTTGAGGATCTGAGGAATATCACTCTTCAGGGAAAATAATGGATCGTGTGGCAAAAGAACACAGCTGTGATGTATTGTCCAGGCGAGGCTAAATGAAGCTGTTGTGCAGGCGCTGGCTTTGGGCACTGCCAGGGGTTTGCTGAGTTGGCTGGTTTGTCTTCCTGACAGCGCTTCGCTGCGAGTATCGGGTCGAAACTCAAAACAATTTATTTTTAAGCGTTTAAAGTCGGATCTGGTTACTCCACTTCTGGTGATGCCATCTCTTCTGACATGAGCAAGACCAGATTAGGAAACTAATGAGATGGCTTGCGCTGTTTAATTGCTGCTGGAGAGACCGAACTGCCTGGAGGTGACAGCCCTGGCTCTGCTGGCACAGGAGTACGGGGTGTGAGCAGCTCCGTTAGCTTTTAACTGGAGGTTTTTGCTGCTGCACACCTCAGTAAGGATGGGAGCCTGATGGGATGTGGTCACGGTGGGCTGCAGTGGCTGTGCTGTGCCCTGGCAAGTTCCTGGCAGAGGTAGCAGACTGCATGAGGCCACAAACCAGGATAAGCTTTTTTCAAGCTGGGGAGTAACTTTTTTTTTTTTCCTGTAAAGCTTGTGTTTTGTTGGCAAGTGCAACTGCACTCGTGTGCATTGCTGGTTGTGGGAATTCATAGGGGAATACCTGCTGAAGGGGGGAATTATTTGATAGCCCTCATCTGGGCTTGGTGCAGTGGCAGGGCAGGCACTCGGCTGCTGGTGGTGGAGTTGTGCTGTGTTCCTGCCCTAAATCTGCTTGCTTTGCCCTGGGCAGGTTAGATGCTGTGCACAAAACCCTCCGAGGGTGTGAATGAGCCTGCAGGCAGCAGGAACCACCTGAGCACTGAAACATCACGCTGGTGTGGCTCTCTGACATAGCTCACTTGTAACCTGAAGCATGGCTGTGGGTTTACCTGATACTCTAGCTGCTGTGCATCACCATGCCCTTGTTTTGCATGGTACAAGCGTGCAATCCGTAAGGATACTTGCTCTCACATTTTCTTGTGTATCAACCAATTTAAGAATGGAAACATTTGCATCAGCAAATTTCTGGCAACTTCCTGATTTAAAGCCTTTCCCTGAGATCATGAATTTCCTCTGTGATACTTAATCTTCGTGGATGTGCTTGTGTGATGGGGATTGGGCAAAGACATCCAGAAAATATATAACTACTCCAGCTAATAAGATAGTATATTCTCCCTTCTCCCCTAGTGCAGACAACTGATCAACTGTTCTCTGCGTTGAATTAGTGTCTTTGACCAACAATACAGCATCCTAGCTTTGAAGCTGATATTAACATTGTATTTGCAGATGTATTGAAAACTTCTGTCATCTGTTATTTAAGGGGTGGAATGATTTGTGATGTAGGCTAATGATTTGGATGTGAAGTGCCAGTCCTGTTGCCTGTTAATTCTTGTTTTCTTTTTTCTTTTTTGCAGCTGAACCTGCAGACCTCTTGAAGGTCCTAGATTTTCATAATTTACCTGATGGTATAACAAAAACAACAGGGTTTTGCACAAGCAGAAGATCTTCAAAAGAAGCAGATGTTGCTTATAGAGTAACAAAAGATGCTCAGCTTAGTGCACCGACAAAGCAGCTGTATCCTGGTGAGTATGCAGCTTTTTTTTTTTTTTTTGTTATGTGGAAATGCCTGATCATTTTCTCAGTGTTTCTCCAGGCACATACAGGGCCTGGTTCCTTCATTTTTTGTGCATGTATGCTCCCTTGGCAGGGAGTGACTCTGCTATTTTGGGAGAATGTAAGCTTTCAACCATCAAATAACACCAGAGTAAGTTCTTTTGTTGATGCATTTGAATATGGGGGCAGGTTTCACCGAGGGAGATGTGGCCACTGCCTACATCTGTTCCTTCCTATATTAGAAACTTTCTACTGTCTCATTATCACACAGTGGCACCCAGCTGGGGAGAGAGACTTGGAAGACACGAAGGAATGCAGACCGTGTTTTGCTCTGTTTGTAGAGTGCCAAGCACAGTAGGGTCTTATTCTGCGGCTGTGGTGTCTCATAACACAAATAATCACCATATAAAAGTAATAGACTGCCCCCACAAGAACAGATGTCCCAAGAAAAGTTGTTTGAAGGAAATTGGAGGTTCATCAGAGCAAGCCACAGAGATGCAGGAGTTTACAACGCCATTGGAGGCCATGTGGGCTAAGGACTGTTCTGCTTGTTGCTTGGGATGTGCTGGAGACTTAATTTTTCAAGCCGAGGGTGATTAATGTGAAATGTGGTTTTAAGACTGGGCATATCAGCAGACATGGAGAATTACTCACTGCATGAGAGCTTCAGTCTCAAACACATGGCCACCATGGAAGCTCTCCTTCCAGGAGTGCTGCTGTATCTCCATGGTATAAAAATAAGGGTGCAGGTGCTGAGAGCAGGTGTTGGAGGGCTTCCTAGGTTCAGTGGGGAACGTACCTTTGAAGGTTTAGCAACAAGGCACAAAGATGTACCTCATTTGTGAAGCAGCAGATGACTGAAGCAGAGCAGACAGACACATGCACACGCTCCTTTGGTGTTTGAGAGAATTAATGGTACAAAATCCATTAGCTAAATCAGAGGTAATGTGGCATGCCACTACTAATGTTTTTTAATTAACGTGCTGCATCTATCAGAGCCAGTCTGTTGGTGGCCTCAATGAGGACTCTAAGGCTGGACTGCAAATGTGTTTGCAGCCTCTAGTTACGTATCTCCCTCACTGCATGCATTATCGCTGAGGTTATTTTCAGACTTCATTATTGGCTTGTTTTGACAGTAAGCAGGTGAATTATATTCTGTGGTGAGCAGGAGTGCACCGTTCACCCTTCCAGCATCTTTTGTTTAAGATCTGAGAGCCTGACACAAAGAGGAGGGTGGCATGGAGCTCGGTGTGGTGTGCCTGGGCTGCGGGCTGACAGCTCGTGGCAGGGTCAGCACTAGTGGAGGAGCTGCTCATTTTTGTATCAAGCCCTGTTTTAGTGTCTGCTACATCTATTACATGTCTGATGGCACCCCTCGGCCAGGTTGTGCCTTTGTCCCAGAGGAACATCCCATGGATATGGATGGGGAGCAGTCATCCCAGGGATGGGCTGCAAGGGCCCTGCAGCAGCCCCTGTGTCAATGATCTTGTCCCAAGGCAGGATCAGCTCAATGTAGCCAGCACGCGTGTGCCTGCTGTCGTGCACTCTGGATCTGGAAGCATTCCCAGGCTTGGCCTGATGTGTTCAAGCTCAGAATTGCTTGAGGAATCTCTTCCAGTTCGGAGTATACAACCAGAGCTGGCTTAAGAGCTTTTCAGTGGTTGTAGCTGTGAAATCTGGTCTAAGGGCCTTTGTGGTGTGGAAAGCAGCAACAATGGTGACACCAGAATAAAAAAAAAAAAAAAGCAAGGCTGGAGTCTCTTGGCTAATAACAGCCAAGACTGTATGCTGCCACCTCAGACAGGTTGACCCAGGAGCACGCAGAACTGAACTGGGGTCAAAGAACCCTGCTGTAGGAGATGTTCTTGCTTTTGACCCACCTTAATACTTGTACATCCTCTTCGAGTTCTTGGCTTGCACCTATGGTCTTTCATGGGTGAGAAGAGCTTGGATGGTGTTTCTGTGGTGTCATCAAGCAACTTTTCAATCAATTCACCTGGATAACTGGAATAGCTGGAGTAGCTCTGTCCCTATTGAGTCTTCCAAAACATTCTGTCCTGCTGCTTGACAGGAGCTAGGAAGGGAAGAGCAGAGGGAAGAAGCACTGGTGCTTTCCATCAAATCCACAGAGGCTTTTTCAGCACATCTCTAACTAGATGTGACTGTAGCTCACCACCAAATGAATGAGAGGGGAGGTAAAGACAAAGTAATTGTAGGGCAGTGTATTGGGGACATGTGGTTTTAGTACCCCATATTAACAGGTGGGATGGCTGTAGGATAACTTGCCCTCTCTGCTATCAAGCACCCTAGGCAAATGTACACTGTACACGGTATTTTGTGCTAATTAGAAATTGGTGTTTTTCTAAGATGGTAATTTTATTGGCTTTGCATTCTGCTTCTGCAGCCGCAGCCAACAAAGCAAGATATATCTATATATATATAAAGCCTGTCTGTTTTTCAAACCCACAAGAGTGAGAAAATCTGCTGAGATGCTCTTTGTCCTTGCTCTCTAAGTTCTGCTTCCCAGCAAAACTGTGCTCTTCCAGCAGAGGCAAGAAAGGCAAAATTTCAGTGGCAGCCAGCAAAATGTCATGTGCATTCCTTTAGCAAATTCTGTATTCTTTGCACTGCCTGTGGGTGTCTGCATATATATTCTGTATGTATTTAAGGGCTCAGAAATCTCTATTATAGCTTGGACAGTTATCTCTGAAGAAAAGGAGCCATTCCAAAATTGGAAGCTTTCTCAGATGAAGAAAAGGGCCAGAACTTGGTGACACTGAAGAGTTGTTTTCCTTTGAGAACTGGCTATGGAAATGACACCGTCTTGCAGAGCAGATCTGTGTTGTGTTTGTATCGGGAGCTGGATCAGCTCACTGTTCTTGCTCACTTTTATTGCACAGCAAAAACTTTCCTGCCCTTCCCTTTACGCACCCTCCTGCAAAGCAGTGTAGTGAATTTAAAAGGACTTGGCCGTGGGGTAAAGAAGCACTGAGCCAAATTCAGCATTGGTGTGGTGCTGTTAAGTAAAGAGGTGGATGCACAGCATCTCAGAACAAGCTTGCTTAAAATGGATTGAAAACGAAGGCTTAATCCCAAACCTATTGTTGGGAGTGACTCCCTTGTCTTTAAGGGGATTTGGGCCAGTTTCCACGTGCTTCATATGGTCATTGTCATGTATACGTCCTTGTGTATGTGGATTTGTTTTCATACGTTGTTCAATAGCCTGGGTCACTCCTGTGACAGTGAAGGCATTGTTATTTTGCCAGGACAGCAGAGCAGTAACAGTAATGTCAGCTATAATTCATCCGTTATGGTTATTTGGGTTGAGAAACTCGCGTCACCATGGAGACATCTTAATAATAATGAAAAAAATTAAAAGCAGCTTTTTAATGAGTTGGCAGCTTGTTCAAGTTGAAAGGTACTGTATTGTGGATTCATAATGAAATTTTGGACATGAACTATTCTACATAAAAGGCCCAAAACTGTAGCCTGTAATTAGAACCAGGAAGGCGTATGGTCTTGATTCAGTGCTACAGGAGGATTTGTATACAGCAGGAGGGAGATAAAGCTCAGCTCATCCTATGGGAGGCACGAAAATCAGATGCCTGCCTTTGCCAAATATCTGGCCCTTTGTCCTAGGGGGGAAATCAGGCTATAATCACAGTACTTAATTATTGACAGAGTCCTCCATTCAGAATATGCTTTATGCTTCTTTCCAAATGCTATTTAACGAGGGTGAGGGATGTTAACTGGGTGTAAATGCAGTGTCTCCATAGGCATCCACAGGTGCCCTGTTCGGGTGCTGGTTGCAGTGCTGTCTGTAGCAGTGCTTGTTAGCTGAGCCTGCTGCTCAGCGGGCTTTCTCCTGCCTCCTCCACTGCCCTGCTCTGTCATCCTGTGCTGGAAAGCTTAATGCATTTAAAGCACCAGTTAATAAAGTTTGAGCAACTCCCAGGCAGAAGAGGGTGATTTGTGAACTTCCTAGACTTCCTAGCTTTGCTGTGGTCAGAGAAACTCATGCCCTGGGTCCTGTACTCATGGTAAAATCCCCTAGGCAGCTCTGGGATGCCACCAAAGAAAAGCCTATGGGGCAGAGGAAACCTATTTGAAGCTTTTGGGCATTGAGCTTGACTTTTTTTTTTTTTTTATAGTTTATATGGCTGCAGATCTGCAGTTTAAAAAATGTGTTGCTCCTTTCCCCGTATGCTGCCAGCTGCCACATGTGTAGATGGTCACAGCACACGCACCACGCTGCCTGTGGTTGGGCCACCCCACTTTGCTCTGCTGTGTCTTGCTGTAAGATTTCCCAAGCAGATACCCAGTGGTACAATGCAATCCTTGTTTTTGAAAGTCTGGACCTTGGAGGAGAAATACTCCACAAGTCTCAAGCTGTTGAAATGCAGCATGTGAACAGGTTATGCCCTGTAGGTACCCTCATTTCCAACAGGTCCTGTCTCCGGTAATAATTTGATCAAGGAAGATCCTTTAGCAATGCTCCTGGTATTATTAAAGACCTGTTTTGGATGTGCATCCAGGCTTTTTGGTTTTTAATGCTTCTGCATGAATGGCAGAAAAAAAAAAAAAGTAAAACCCAAAGAGCTGTATCCTGAACAGAGTGTGACTTAGTGATCTTCATGTCAGTGCAAAACTCTGCAAACCTTGCAAAAATAGAGATGGGTCTGCTTTCCTGAGTGGAGAGAAAGCTAGGAAAGTTGTTAGCTGCTTAATATGCAGACAAAATAGCATCTTCTACTGTTTGCCAGACTTAGCAGATATTTTTTCCTGTACCAACCCTGTAAGCCAAAGCCACAGAGTGCTCTGTTCTGGTCTAGAAGAGATGAAACCCGATGCAATTCCCATACTCCCTTACACACAATATTGAAGGGATTTATTTGCCTGGCATGGAATGCTTCATTTCCTCTGTCCTCTGGACATATTAAGTTAATTTGGAGATTGTGTGATAAATGAAATAGAGAAAGTTTTTGCCTTCTCTCCTAAATGCTCCAGGATACACAAAGGAAAGGTTTGGTGTGAATAGATTCAAACCAACAGCTCTTTTAGAACCTCTGCTTTCTCAGCATCATGTTCCTATCCCAGAACAGTAGATTCCTCACTTGTGATTTGCTTGGAAGTTCAAATGTGGTGTGACTTTTATATCTGTGATATATTGCAATGAGGACTGGAAAAAGGCTTTCTGATCATCTTTCTGATCATTAATGGGAAGATCCCCAGCGATGCCCAGGTCTGTGTCTGGATGCTCAATATGCCTTTTGGGTAGGTAGCCCTTGAGAGGCACTGCCCTGCTTTGGCTTTGCTTGTGCAATATACTTTGGGTTGCAGCATGTCCTAACCTAGTATCAGTAGGCTTTGGAGGAAAAGATGGATCTTCAGCTGGCAACTAAATGCTTCCCAACATACATTTTTAGGGTGCACACATCTGGAGGGGTAAACAGTAATCGGTGTTCTCCCCATAGGTCATTAGACAGCACTGTTTCTGTAGGGAATTGTTTTCAAGGAAACCTGACTAACCTCTCTGCTTTTCCACTCCAGCTTCCCCATTCCCAGAGGACTTCTCCATTCTAACCACTGTAAAAGCGAAGAAAGGAGGTCAGTCCTTCTTGATCTCAATTTACAATGAGCAAGGGATCCAGCAAATTGGTGTGGAGATGGGTAGATCTCCTGTATTCCTGTATGAAGACCATACAGGAAAGCCAGGCCCAGAAGACTATCCTCTCTTTAGAGGCATTAACCTAGCAGATGGCAAGTAAGTGAAATTTTGTGCACAAAGGGGAAAAACAGTACATTGTTTATATCAATACCAGCATGCATTGAACATGATGTAAAATAGGGGTCATATATAATGTATGTAGACAGCTTTGACTGCTGCTAAAAGTCCTCTTCCTGAACTGTACCCTTTGGCAAATAAATACTGCATAAAAAAAATGGGTGAATCACATACTAGTCTGAGCAGACTGTCTGGTGTTTATAGGGACAGGAGCACTGATTGTTACTGTGCACTAAGGTTAGGGCACTAAGAATCAACTTGGTCAAGAAAAAAAAACACATTGAGTCCCTTGCAGGACCTGAGGAGGGTGGAAGAGGGAAGTTAGCAAGTTATTAGGGTGGTTCCTCTGCCTCTAGGTGAAGCAAGAAAAGGTGTTCTGCCTGATTTGGAGGGTGAAAATGAAACATCTGCCAGCACTGTCACTTCTATTTCAAATAAGTCTAGGGTCTGCCCAAGGCTGATTTTCATCAGTTTGCAGGCAATAGCGGTCATGAAGGCTTCCAGGAACATTTTATGAAGGATTCATTGTTACTACAATTGTTGGCTTGTTCTCGGAAGTCCGAGGCTCTGTTTAACATCTGTGAATTGTTTTTGTAGGTGGCACAGAGTAGCTATCAGTGTGCAGAAGAAAAATGTCACTTTGATATTGGACTGTAAAAAGAAAATAACCAAGTTCTTGGACCGAAGTGACCATCCCATCATTGACGTCAATGGCATCATTGTATTTGGAACGAGGATATTAGATGAGGAAGTCTTTGAGGTAAGTCAAGACAACGAGCAGCTCTGGCAGCATTCCACAGAGCTGATGAGGAAGGCTCTGGCTGGGGGACTTACAGCTCATTTTTTGGGACTTGTCTTGGATTTTTGCATAGAAGAACTCTGTAATTTGTTACTTAATCTTTAAAGACTTCATTCTGACTAGGCAAATGCTTTCTGCACTATTTAGTGGGCTGCATAACTGTTGGAGTTAACTCCCCTGGTTCTCTGGTTTCACACCCTTGCTGGGGTTTTAGACCAGTCCCTACACGAACCTTGTAGGTCTGTGCCTCTTGTCTCTCAGCTCGGTTAGCATGGGAAGGGCTCCAACTTCGGGAAGTAACAGGATTTCATTCATCCCTGTGTTACAATTTAAATCATACTTGAAGGGCAGTGAACAGATGAAGGCATCTCCCTTAAAACTCGTGGTACTCTGTGGGGTTCTCAGAACTCGCTCTTTTCCTGTGCCCTGGTCATTGATTCTTGGGTTCTTGCACCACGACATGAGTCTCCTTGACAGATTCTTTGGCAGCCCTGTCACCTCCCACACAGTGCCTGCTTTTTCAAAAGCAAACCAAAATCGTGATGGGCGGAATGTTCCCATGAGCTCTTATGATTTAAGCAAAGAGATAGAGAATTATTTATAGACCAAGTACATATGGTAGAAGAGCTTTTCCTGTAGCTCAACAGATAGCTTAATATATGCATTTCACTAGCAATTTCAACTTCTGTGGTCTGCTGTACTTCTGAGGCTTTTGTGCACAATAATCTTGTCCCTGATCTTGCTTGCAAGCTAGAATTGCTTCCCCGAAATCAGCGCCAGTGCAATGGAGTGTAAATGAAGACCTATTGACTTCTCTATCTCTTTATTTATTGCGTTTGCACAGAGGAAGTGCTGTATCTCATGGGCCTCCTAACCCAGTACAGGGATGGGGAACATCTATCAGTGGTGGATAATTAGGGCTGTAGCGAAGCCAGCCTTTGTCTGCACTTCGCTGTCACTGGGAAAAGGAAAGTTCCAGTCTGTTTAACGTTACCAACATCTGGGAGCTGGCGCACTGTAAACACAGCAAGAATGCATGGACTAAGCACCGCTGCCAAAATCCCAGTTAGAAAGTTCGAACTGGATTTCGAAATTGCATTAATAGACATTCCCTGGGAAGTCTAACAATTAAAATGGAAAGTAAAAGCTGGGTTTAATGGGCACTGGAGCATATCTTGCAAGTATTGGATATTCTGTGGAAAACTGAGCAATTGCATTCGTTGCTGTATTTTAAATGAAGCCATTATGTAAAGTGAAGAGCTTTTCTGAGCAATTTTTCTGAACCATTGGACCTAGGGATCTAGTAGATCTCCTTAAAGAAATCGTTGCATCCAATCTGAGTACGGAAACTAATTTAGGCTACTTCATTCTGCTGCCACTTGGTGAGCAGAGTCTTCTGCTTTATAGAGAACAAAGCCTCCTGGCCTTGTTGGAAATAATTTATCTAGGAGTATAAGCTCAGGGGACTTGTGAAACCTCTTAGATCCTGGGAGGTGGCATAAAATAGAGCAATTGTTCCCCTGCACTGGAGGCTGTTGCCTTGTCGTCAGCTCTGGGTACAAAACACAGCTCCGAGATCATTGCAGGCACTTCCTGAGAAACTCACTGTGGTTATTCTACCAGAACTCGACAATTAACAAGTTTTTTTTCCTACAGCTTTCTCCTGCGTGTTGTAAACTATCAGTACATTTTTTTTTAAAAAGCAACCTCTTCCGTTCTGGTATTTATCCTCTTCTCTTTTGTCGTTCTCATCAAACAAAGAGGTTTTTCAACATACACTCTCATGCACACTAATCAAGATACCAGCAGCTTTAAACCGAATGTAATTAATAGGTTTCATGAAGGCAGTCGACTATATCCTAATTTCCTTCATATCTCGGCAACTTAATTTCCTTTAGCCCCTCCTTTATTTTCTGCAATCTGCAAGCCTAAGCAGAAACTGTGTAGAGCAAATTGTGGCTGAGGATGATGGGGAAGGTGTCAGCAGTGGGATTTCCAGGCACACGCAGCTCTCCCACAGTCAGTCCAGGAGCTATGCCCTGTGAACCTCAGCTAGTTAACGTGGTGATGATGAAGTTTTGAAGTCTTCTGTGGCCATGGAGCTGCCTGGGTGTTGCGTGCCTGTCCCTGCTGCTGAGAGCTCCTCCAGCCCCGTTAACTGTGGGTGAGATGGGAGGCAGCGGCTGCGGGGGCTTAGGTTTTGTCTCAGCTGGGATCAACAAGATCCCTAAGTAGGGGGAATTCCCACCCTCCTTGCTTGGACTCTCATCAGGATTGGAACTAAATACAACCCCAAACACTTTTTGTTTTGAAAGTCAGAATTATTTAAACTCCAGGTCTAGCTGGGATCACAGGGCAGCGGCTCTGCTGCATCTGTAGCTTGGGCGCTCGGATGGTGACTTCTCTGCTCGTGCCCTGCTGCAGAAAAAGCCCAGCAGGAAAAGTTAGAGGAGTTTCAAAATATTTCTCTAGTGCGACATTCTTCCAGTGGAAAAACGACTTCCTCTCATTAAAATTCAATTAGCTGGGAGGCTGTGTGGATCTCTGTGCGGCTCTGGGAATGCCGGGTCGGTTTGAAGAGGGGCCAAGCCGAGAGCCTAGGTTGTACAAGTTGAGTTTTGTGCTGAGCTCTTGTTCGGAACACAAGTTTACAAATGTCAGGACGAGCTCAGGCAGCGGCGGCTGGCTTCAAGCTGTGGCTGAGAGGACGCTGTTGTGAGGCAGCAAAGGGCCTTTTGCAGAGCAAGAGAGAGAAAAGACCAGCCCGTGGTGCAAGACAAACACTTTTCTCTCCGCCTGCAGGCTGTGGTAAGCAGAGTTCCTGCGGCTAAAGCAACATTGGGAGGAAGTCAGAAGGCATGTGAAAGTATCTCATTTTTAGAGGGAATGACCATTTCTTTTGCAACATTTACGTATTAGGAAGCAATTTCTAGCAGTCTATTTGTTACGCAGAGAAATAAAAGGAGAATGAAGGTTGGGAAGGGGACTTGCCCAGAAGGCTGAGCACTAAAGTCAGGGGGAACTTTCCAAAGAAATCAACCCTGAGATGTGCTGGGTGGTGGCTCCATGCTCTTCTTTTAAGAGGTCATCAACCCCAGCTGCAGCTTTTTGGGGTGCTTTGTGGGCTCCCATGGGAGGCACTTGTGACTGCTCCATGCACAACTCATTGCTGAGCCTCGCTCCTTCCTAGCAGGTTGAGCAATGTGGCTTGAATATTGCCCACCTCAATGCAGAGCCTGGCGAGGCTTTGTGTTTAGTGAAAGCAGTGTGCAGCCCCCTTAGCCCCCCCCCCAAGTGCTGTGTGGGACAGTATCTCCCCGGGGGCTGGCTCTTCCAGCCAGCCGTGGTGATGGTGGTCCTGGGGAAAAAGCAGCTCAGACAGCTCTTGCCTGCAGAAATCATTCTGGTTTCGCAGGCGTGGGTTGAAACACAGTTCAGGTCCTGGCTCAGGAAGGTCACTGGTGCTGTGTTTGTCCCAGAAATGGCTGTTAGAGCAGTGAAGAAAGAAATCCCATAACCTGCAGCTGGAGGGTCTTTATGAATGGAAAGTGCTGCATAACGTCTGGGGCGGGTACACATCCCATCTGTGCTGGGTGAGGTGAACTTAACCCCTCTGCGATGCTGTTCTGGAGAATCTTGGTAATCCCCCAGAATAATCCCCCAGAAGCTTGGTTTCTGCAACAGCATGAGGCCCAGCCCTGTTTTACTGCTCAGCCTTCCTCTGTAGACCCTCACTTCACAGCGACGGGCTGATGAACAAAAAAGAAATTTGTCTAGACCGTGCTGAAGTCCCAAATGTGCACTATTGTCCATATTTCTGCTGGAAGCTCCAGATTTATGTTTTTCCAGATCTGCAGGAAGAAAACTGTGTGAGGCTGCTGTGCCTAGGGAGAAAAAAAAAACAAAAAAAAAACTGTACAGCACCTAGCTGGCAGAGCTGGAATTGGCATTGTTTAAAACTGTGCTGCAAATACAGATACTTTTTTTTTTTTTTTTTAAAAAAAAAGTGATGAGGATGCCCTTGTAACAACTGAGGACATTTCATGTTGATTATTCTTGCTTCAGCTGTTTCAAAAATTTATAGGGCTGTTCCACCAGCTAAGTGGCATTTTGACCCTCTAAAAGCAATGTTGGGGTCTCGTCTGATGTTGGTGTAGAAGAAATTAAATTGGTTTTCCCATGAGTGGAAAAGTTCAGTGCATAACATTGCTTTTTACACCTGGCTTCTCTGGAAACAGGAGGAGCTAATTTGTCACTGTGTCATTGGTCTGGTTGGTCCTGTAAAAACCAAGTGGTTTCTTCGGATCCTGCCAAGCGAGGTGCAAAGCGAGAGGGTCTCAGACACCTGTGCGTGCCCTTGTGCCAAGGCAGTGAAACCAAGAGCAGACAGGAGGGTTTGCTGGCGGCGTGAGCCAAACGTTGCCCTGGGATGAGACGTGGTGCGCTGCACGGGGCTGGGCGATGCAAAAAGGATGGCACTCCCTGTTCGCTCTCTTCCTTTGTGGTTTTTTGAAGACCGCTAGCAAAATCAAGATATCGGAAATAGAAGGAAAGCAATTTGTGCCGGGGTGAGCCAGAAAGGCTGGGCGAGGTGCCAGAGGTGCTCTTAGGGCCGGGGAACGTTTCAAGGCGCAACAAGAGAAAGCAGAATTGACGCTCCAGTGCTCTTAGCTGAAACATTGGTGCCGTTCAGGTGCTCTGTTGCTTTTGGGCTGAAATGCTAGCTCCCTTTTCATCTCCTGCCTTGTTTACACTTAAAAACAATTACCACTGGGTCTGATAATCCCAGATTTCATTTTGCTATCATCATGGCTTTCTCCCTCCCTGCCTCCCCGTGCTCTTGGCTTTTAGCATTTCCAGCTCTGGAAAAAGTTCATAGCTTTTACATTTCTGCACATTATTTTTTTCCAGACGGCTCCAAGGTTACAAGATTGGATCAATAAATTTTGTTCTAGCAAAAGGTATACAACTGAAAATAGGCTTCCTATCAATGAAAGTGCACCTTGCTGTAGTTTTTGGTGTTTGAGGACAGATTTAGGGCTCTACTTTTGCAGGCAGATCTGCTGTTAACAAGTCAAATAGCCTTGATCAGCTCTTGCAGGAGGATAACTGCACTACTAATACAATGGGCTTTGGGGAAAGCTGGATTGGTGGTACTGCAAAATTTGCAGGCTTTATCTTGTGGGGGAAAAACCTACTGTGGGAGCCTCAGCTCTGAATCTGATTCATGCCTAGATCCTCTTGTGTGAACGTAAACAGCAGTGGTAAGGCGTTGGAGCACATGGAAACATTTACTTCTTTACAGGAGAAGCAAGAAGCTCCCCAATCTCCTCAAACCAAATACATCTTAGTGGCTATGTGGAGCTCAGGGGGGCTTCTCGTGAGCATCGTGTCGGGCCCATCCTCTGAAAGATCTGGATTTAGTCCGGAGGGGCAGGAAGGAACTGGCCGGAGCTTGTGCTTAGGTTAGTCGACCTTCGAAAAACACTTTGAAAATTAATTAGGGTTTTATACTAACCTGAATTTCTCTGTCGAGATGCGCCGCAGACACATGCTCCTGTGTATTTTCCCCTACCTCGGCAGACTGCTGAAAGAAGCTAATTTACAGTCCTGGCTGCCTGCTTTCCTAGCCCTGCCAAATCTGATTTCACCTCTTTTGCTGTAGAGCCTTTCAGGGAGTGCAAAGAGTCGATGTTTTACACCACCAGCATATACTGTGGTGTGAGATGATGGAAAATAAAATGTCCTGAGCCAGCGTTTGGGTTCTTTATTGAAGATGTCTATAGCTTTCCCCAGTCTCCCAATAATTCTCCATTTAGTTGCTGGTTTTCTCGTCATTTTCTTCTGCTTTTGTTTTTTCAAAGGGATCCTCTTTAGTGAGATGGTGCACTTAAGACATATGGATTAAATCACAGAGCGAGGTTCTTCCAGAACAGCAATGCTGCCTAGAAAATGTCTTCAATTGCTGAAGATTATGCCTCTGGATGGCTTTGCAATTAATGGTGAGATTTTAGTGCCAGAGGCCAAGCAATGCAGTCAGTCTAATCAAAACCCAAATGTGATATTTGGCTCCAGTTGGCAAGGGCTTGCACTTGAGATCGTCTTACACAGGTGCCCAGGGATGTCATCTGGTTTTATCAGCGTGTCTGCAAATGCGTGCTTGAGCGGAGGGAGGGACAGAGCCCTGTCCAGAAGCAGAATTGCAAAACAGCTTGTAAAAGTTAGCCTGTGCTTCAGATAGCTTCATCTTGATCCGAAAGTGACACCGTGTCATACAATCCCTGTCTGACAGGTTCCTGTAAGAAGAGTAAAGATTTGGGTGGAAACATTGGATTAATTGTTTGCATGCACTTTGCTCAAACTTCTTGTTTTTCACTTAGACTTGCTGGGTAATTGGCAGCTCAGACATCTGGAGCGCAGTCAAGCTTTGTGACTGGGTCAGGGTTGCCTGTAATGATGTAGCTTTATTAGTCATAATTACAAAATACAAATATTTAATGTTTTTTTCATCTTTTTGTTGTTTGTTAGTGATGAATTCCATTTCATAAGCTGTAAAAAGAAACTGCTTGGCTTGTGTAGGTAATTACTGGAGCTTGCTGCTATCGAATGCCTTCTGGCCGATGGTCACATCCAGTGCAAGGGGAGAGATGTGTTTCATTGTTCAAACAGGCCATAAAAGTGCTTTTATTGATGCTGAAGTTATGCAGTGCATCATTTATCTTTTAATATGGCCAAGCTACGCACCGGGCCCAGGAAGCTGTATGGCTTCGCTGCTTGCAGTTTGCCAGGAGCCAAGCCCCGGCTCTGCAGACAGAGCAGCAGAGTCCTGATAGCGCAGGTTTGTTCTTGGGACTGTTAATTCTCTGTTAATGCTAGCTTCAAGGTAACACCTTTCTCTTACTGGTTGATTAATGGTTGTGCTGGTTGGACTGGCCCATGCTGAGGTAGCTGCAGTTTGCTGTCGTGTACCTAAATGCAGAAACAGGATGGTCACCTGCAGATGGGGAAAGATATCCACTCAGGAGCAATTTTGTGAGGGCTCCCTCTTTGTTATTTGTCTGGAAAGCGTGGCGAATGAAGAAGATATGGAGTAATTAGCAGTCGTTAAAATCTAGTAATAAATACCCTCTGTAAGTGGTCGGTGAAGGATACAGGACCCTGGGCTGGGGGACTGCTTGGCTTCCTTGCCTGCTCCTGGACGGTGGCTGCAGTAGCAGCAGCATGACACAATTTTATTATTATTATTACAATTCTAACAAGAGGCTTAGAGGCTAGTTTCCTTACTAGTAACTGCTGCAGGCTAATTGTTCTTGAGGTTTTGCTGTTTTGGAAGGTATCAACAAGGATGCCAGGTGGGGAGCAGAGGAGAATGGTCAGTGGGAAGGATGCTGAGCAGTGCCACGAGGGCTCCCCGTCCCTGCTGCTCTCCTGGGCCTTGGCACAACAGCCTGGTTTGGCCTGGAGAGGACAGGCAGGCTGTTGCCCAAGTTTCCCTGGCCTGAAGAACCTCCTGCAGGGAGCAGTGACCAGTTCAAACAGCTGACATGGAAAGCTGAAAGGCCTCTTGAAGGCGAAGCCCATCCTTCAGAGTAGTCCATCCACTGCAGGGATTGCGGGGTTTGGGGAGCAGAACTGTCTGGCTGTTCCTGGCACTCACTTGGCAGTGTTTTGTGCTCAAATACTGGCAGGCAGTACCAGAGGCAGGCCTGTTACACGTGATGGATGCAGCTTGGTGCGCTGTCATTACTCCTCCAGCCCATGGCTTCGGCTGCAGCTCCCTTCCCCTGCTGGATAGCGGGAGGGAGGAGAAAGGGGGCTTGGTTTCTTCCATGGAAACTCTGAGGTGTAGAGGGCTGGTTGCAGAGCCCAGACAGGGTGAGGTAATGCTGGAAACCTGCTCCCCTCCGGTGACGACATGCCAAGGCGTACGGTGGCGTTGTGGACAAGGACGTCCCCTGGGAGCAGGCAGGGGGACGGGGCTCGGGGAGCAGAGGAGGCGCTGCGAAGGGACCCGGTGTGTGCGAGGTGCTGGAGAAGAGAGCAACCGGGATGCGTTGGGGAGTTTGGGAGAGATTACTTTCTGCAGCTTGAGTGAGGGGGAGAAGCCAAATAGTTGTGCTATTGGGGAGAAGTTTCCAGCTGAGCTTTACTGGCAGTGCTGCTGCGCAATATGTAAAAGCGATTACCGAGAGCAGCAAGAGCAGTGGCCGTGCCACCAGCCCGAATCAGGGCATGTTTCCCCTTTCCTGCTAATTTGGAAACCTTGTTCTGTGTGTGGGAGGTCACACCAATTAGTTTTATTTGCATAAAAGCAAATTTCTGGAGCAGAAGCCTGTTGGATGGGAGCGCATTTCCTTCCACATACAAAAAGCCCGATTTGCATGGTTGCAGCAAATTGTTATAGGAAGCATGGGCTTGACTGAGCCAAGCTCGGGGGAGAGCCCCTGCACCGAGGAGCAGGGCCATGGGCACTGAGCTCTGGTGTGCAGGGCAGGCAGGCAGCGGGCTTGTGTCCTGGGTGACCTGGCAGTGCTCAAAATGAGGTTTCTTTCTAATTTAGGACTTGATTGCTGTTGTCCCACCTTGCAGGACCCTGCTTTATATCTGTGACTTCTCTAAGTCAGATTTTTACATAGTAAACCCAGCGTAGATGAGCCCGTCCTAACTAGAAGCTTCTATTAGCTGACTTTGCGTTCAACCCATTCCCTTGTCATTGAGGTACGAACAAATGAAACACGTGTTCCTTACACATGGTGAGGCCTTTTTATTTTATTTTATTTTTTTTTTGAGGCAGTCTGGGCTGCGTGCCAAAGCCCAAAGGAAAATCCTAGCCCACTCCAGACATCCCCAGTGTGCAGGTGTACTACTTACTTCGACAGAGCCAAGCGGGATCGAATGTATATGTTCGCAATAAATACATCACCCCGGGGACGGGAGCTGGAAGAGGGTATTCCTAATGAGTTGTGCAGAATATTGGATGGGGTCTGTGTATTTGTGTGTGTGTGTGTGTGTTTTCTATTCCCTCCAAGAACACGGAAAAAAGTCTCTCACCGTGGGCTCATTGTTCTCCACACGTAGCCGCATGCTGGCCCCGGTTCAGGAGGTCAGGCCTGTTTGAACAAACAGTGCTCTGGCCACTGGAGTGAAATGTGTGGGGAGACGAGAGAATTGGTGGTGAATATTACATTCGTGCACTGTTCTCTGCTCTGGAATGTCTGCAAACACAGGAAGATTTTCCTGGGGCTTTGATGCTTCGCATAAGCAAATTTTATCTGCAAATGATGTTTACCCTTTTCCAGCTTGCTGCTCGGAATACTGAGATGCGAGCTGTGATGCTCAGCTACTGCTGGCCACGCTTGGCATGCCGCGTCCACTCCTGGTCTGTAACAGGGTTTGTTCTGATAACCACATTTCTGGGCTGAGCTTCACATCTGCTCTTCGGGCCATAGGGTGCCCAAACCCAGCTCTTGGGGTGAAAAGCTTGGGTAGTGGCAAAGAGCTGTGTTACAGGAGCTGAGCAAGATTGTTTCAGCACGAGGCTTTTTGGGATGGGAGATGCTGCACAGAGGTTCTCTTGCAGGAGAAAAAACATCTCTTGGGGACAGTCAACACTGTTCAAACATAATTGCTAAAGGTTGGGAATATGGAGAAGAGGTGCATGAACAGCTGAGGAAGGACAAGTAATTGAGTCTTCTGGGGAAAGAGGGAGGGGGAATGGTGTATGGACAAGAGGTATTGCACAGACCTGTGCGTGTTAGCTCCACTACCCATTTTCAGCTCTTTCCTAAGCATTACTTTCCTAGACATTGCTGTAATGCCCAAATGTGCAGAAATGTTGGGAAGCAGCAATAGGAACCTGCACTGCCGTTTCCTTCTGGGGTGGTCCCAGCAGATGCATCCTGCCCTCCCTGCTCCATGGTTTGGTGATCGCTGCTTGCCAAATGCAGAACACTTTCCCAACCAAAATTTGGTGTTAAGTTGAATTCTGAGTGTGTCAGCAGATATCCCCACGGCTAAGTGCGTAATCCCACTTACATCCTGAGATAGCTTTGGCAACCAGGTCTATTTTCCCCCCATTCCCTTTAATCCATAAAACCTGGATTCTGTATTTACCTCCTGGGGCAGAAAACATTCCAAGTCCTGATTAAAAGCCTCTGTGTACACAAAACCCTTGATTCTGAGCCACCTTGGTGCGGAGGGCTCGGCTAAAACCCCAGGGTGGATCTTGGGGTTGTGGCAGTGTGTGAATGGAAAACCCTTTGGCAGAGCTGAGAATGGCAGCTCAGCTTCCAGGTTAATCCAAGTATGAGGGGGGAAAAAAATGGGCTGGAAGCAAGGGGCGTGCAGCTTAGGTACCTCCGTGCTCAGAAGAGCTCCAGCTGGTGTGGGATGGGAGCAGGAAGCCCTGATGTGCTGCTGGAAGCAAAGCCCCCCTTCGGCGATGGAAGTGAGCCCAGGGGAAGCTGGAGCTTTCCAAAGCTTTGGAGCTTGCCTGGGGTTTTGTGCTGGAGCTTGGAAGCGGTCGGAGTGGGGAGGGGAGAGGATGGGAAATCCAGGAAGGAGCGTCAAGGGGCTGCACCTGGTTGTTCTTTCTGCCCCTGTAGCAAAGTTGAGAATTGTGCAGTGGAGCTGCCAAAAGTCCTGTGCGCTTGGACCTTCGTGGATGGCCCTGACTGGGTGCTTGCTGGTGACTATGGCTTGGTCTTTTGACTCTTTTTGTTCTCAACCAAGGTGCAGACTCTTTGCCACCTTCCCTTTGCCTCTCCCACCGTGGGTAGGGATGGAGACAAAGCGGAGGTGATCCTGGGTGCAGATCCTGGGCTCCGCACCTCCCAGGGCAATACTGCCACCCTGCTCAGGTAGGGCTAAGCAGAAATGAAGCAACTACCCCTACTCCAGCTCATTGTGGCTCCAACAGCGACTTCTCAAACACGTAGCTCGGGCCAGCAGCTCTGCTCCTCCACGACACATTTTCCACTGTGCGAGCGCCCCGCGCAACGCTCGCATATCCAGCTTGGTGTGGGCGGCGCAGCGAGCAGGAGCTGATCCCATTCCTCATTTTCCATAGACGAAAGGGAAATAAATCAACGTGAAACCGGAGCCAGGAAACAGCACCGCTCAGCACGGGGAGGGGGAAGAAGACACAAAAGAGCAGCGCCGCGATGTGCCGGGCTGCAGCCTGTAATGAGGGAGAATCTGTTTTTAAACTATCCCTTATGGTTCACACATATGTCATTGAAAAATAACTTCTGTAGGAAAAAGCCAGCCCCTCGCTCGGTTATTAGTGGATTATTTGGGTTGGATGAAGAGGGGAAAGTTGGAACAGCGGGATCAGCACTTGGTAACCCGGTGACATCAGGAGATGGAGTTGGATGGGGGAAATGCAGCATGAAATGGAACGGGAAAGAAAATAGGGAGCTTGAGTATGTGGTCAGGGCTGCGAGACCACAAGAAGAAATTTGAAGGCTGGGCAGCCTTCGGCGGCCTCTTCTCTCTCTAATTTGGGTTTAAGTGGAGTTTTCAGAGGCTGCATGCAGAAATGTAGCTTGGATCAAAGGGCACTGCCCAGTGCTGACCCCTCAGGCTCTGCGGGGGACAGGGACATCAGCTGGGGCATGAGGGTGCCTGCTGTGAGGGAGGGACCCATGCGTGGTGAGAAATGGGGTCTGGAGAATGGAAATGGGACCTGGAGGGTGGGTGAGTTGGCAGGAGAGGGGGGTGAAGTGCTCGAGGAGCCATGCAGGGCAAGGGACATGGGGAGCTTGAGTTTCTTTCAGGGGTCCTGATCCACTTTTTAAGCTTAAAAACTGGCTTTATGGGCATGTGGAGTCATGCTTTTAGATCCCGTAAGCATGGGTTAAGGTAATCCAGCAGCACATGAGAACGGTGTGCATGGGTCTCTCTCACCAAAGGTCATCCTCCAAGCAAAATGCAGTCCCCCTGAGCCTGAACACGTACGCTTCAGAAAGACTTATCTGGAATACACGGGT
Organism: Aythya ferina; assembly: GCF_964211825.1. Classification (NCBI taxonomy): domain Eukaryota; kingdom Metazoa; phylum Chordata; class Aves; order Anseriformes; family Anatidae; genus Aythya; species Aythya ferina. Next base: position 6,060,447 of record NC_140318.1, read on the forward strand.
TTCAAAATGAGGGTGTTATTGCAAAACTGCTGATTGTTTCATCTCTCAGCTTTATTAAGGGCTGGTTAAAGGGCTGGCAGATCATGACAGACAATGGCATCCATTCATTTTGCCCTATTAATTTCTCAGAGGCCTTGCCTGGTCTTTTCCTTTTTTTGTTTTTTTTTTTTTTTTTTTTTTCCTCTTCTCCCCTTAATTTCCATGCTGGACAGTGGAAGGCCAGGCTGGCACTGTCCTCCCGTGATGGAGATGCCTCCCACAATGTGCAGGCTGTCAGCTCTCGCTTCTCCAGCTGGATTGCCAGTTCTGGGGGATGTTGCCTATGGAGTTGCCATCCTGGCAGTGCCAACCTGCACCCAGCCTCGAGCACCACAGAGGCAGCGTTCATGAAAATCTCTCATTTCTTGCAGCAGTCCCTGACATGAAGCCAAATTTCCCTGGTTCCAGTTGCATCCCAGTTTGTCCCAGCAGTTGGCATTGGTGGGCTCTGAGCCCTGCCGATGCACCGTGAAGTTTTGTGACTATTGAGAGAAATGTTCTGAATTGTCCAATTTGCTGCTTGAAAGTGTTCAGGAGCATAATCTGACTTGATGCTCCAATTAGGGAACAAGGCTGCAGCGCGTCTCAGCCAAATCGGCTCCTGTTTGAAAACCGCTGGGAGGAACTGCTTGAGAAACTTATGCTGTGCACTTACTCATGCATTATTTTGCGAGCAGTTCGGAATAGCTACTGACTTCAAAAACAAATGTCTGAATTCTGTATAGATGCGTTAAAATATCCCATCTCTCGAATAATCTACTGCCATGAAGTCACTCTTAGCTGGTGTTGATGTTGCAGAGGAACAGTGGTTGCAGCTATTAAAAAGAATACCTGTGAACTCGGTGCAATTTGTGAGCAGTTTTTAAAGCGTTCCTTTGAAAGTTATCCTATAGATTTGTGCTATTTATAGCTAAACATTTGTAATCTGGAATAAACCCACACCCCATAGTGGCTCTGCCATGAGGGTTGTGTCTGGGCTAGGAGTAAAAACAGTGGCAACGGAGCACATGGTGATTGTGGGACGTCTATTTTTAGGGATCAGTGGTGTAATTTGTCCGCACGGAGCGTGACATGTTGATTTGAAGTTACCAAATGAAGAGTTTGAAAGGAGAAATCACAGAGCGGCCAGCTGCTGTGTGGTCAGATAGAAGGGGAGGGGAAAAAAATAGCTCCGTGGTTTGCTCTTAGTGTGTTTGCTGGTGAGCCAGTGATGATTACAAGCCTGTTGTGCAGATGGATGTCACTGAGCGAAGGCTCAGCTGAGGTCACCTCGGTGGCAGTGCCAGCCTGAACGTGACCAGTGCCTGATGACAGGTCCAACAAACCCTTGGGCTCTGCCCTGTGCCATCCCTCTGAGCTGCCAGGGGACCCAGCTAGCTGAGACCAGGAGATGCTCGGCTTTCTCCTCCACTCCTCTTGGATCTGGAAAATTGAGGAGGAGAGGGTGTCTGCTATGTATAGGCAGAAACACAAGAACTGCTTATTTTGTGGTGCTTCAGCTCATCTTTTTCCAGTTGGTGCTGCAATTGGGACCGTCAGATGCTGTGAGATGAGTCAAGTCTGCAGTCCTTCTAATTTGTCTCGTGGTTGCTTCAAGCTTTTCCTATGGCAGGAACATCAGAGATGTCTTGTTCTGAACGCCCCTATCGCTGATCAGAAGTGGGCTCGTGCTGCACAGCCCCCCTTCAGATAGTGAGCTTGTACGATGCCTTTCTTTTACCTGGCTGCCCGTTTCTGTGACGTTTATAGGAATTTAATTATCTTGAGCCTTTTTCCTCTGTCAGATGTGATTGAAATCAGCCATCAGATTGGAGAGTTATTGAGATAGACAGACACACCTGTAGCTGCGCAGAGATCACACGTGGCTTGCTTTCAGGGGAAAACAGCCAAAAAAAAAATGCTCTGCTGTCCTAACGAATTCATTAGAGGGGAATGCTTCCTCATGTGTTAGAGTTTAAACCTTCAGGTTAAATAACTCAGCGGGGTTTCTGGTGTACACAAGAGGATGAGTAGTTGTTAGCGATGTAATTCCAGAGGTGGCCAGGAGGCTGGGTCATTTCTTTGAAGGTGTTTCTGCGCTGTACATGCAGGAGGTGTGCTCCAAACGCTTCCTCTAGGTAGGAACCCTATTAAAACAGACACTTCTGCTCCTTGTGCTGGCAGAAACGCAAGCACTGGATGCTGGGAGGCAAGGTATAAGATCCCACACAAGGAGTACACACACAGCAAGTCTGCCAAGGACCTCCACCAGGTCTGACCTTAACATCTCACATTCTCTAGGTGATGGCACACGTGTGCCAAGTCCCTCTGCCAAGCTGGCCCTGCACACAGGGAGGCTGAAGCTGCTTCTCCCTCGTTCCAGCTCTTCTCAGAATCAGGTTTCCTACTTTTCAGTCAAAACTAGAGAGGGGGAAAAGAGATTCAGGCTATTTACCACGTTATGGGAGTTTTGGGGCAGCCAAAGAAAACTGAGTCAACTTGGAAGCGCTCTCTGCAGTCAGCTTTTTATCTTCTCTATTTTTTTTTTCTTACCCTGCCCCAGAAATAGAAAGAACACCTTTGCCCAGCCAGCAGCTCAAAAAAGAAGCCAGCAAAGGATTTATTTCTTCCAACCAGGATTGTACCATGGTCTAGAACGGATCACACTGCAAGGTTTCTATCCCAAAACTACGAGAACTTGTTGGGGCTTTGGTGACAGCCCCAGCAAACCAAGGGGCTCTGGCTGCCATCAATTTTCTCTCCTCGGGAAGGCGTTAAACTGCAGGAGACCTGCAAGGGCTTCTTAAAAGAGAGAGGTGTCAGCTGCCCAGGAGAGCTACACCAGGCTGCTTGTGGAGGAGATGGATGCAGTTCTTCATCCCCCAGCCCCAAAGTCTCCGTGGAGCTGTGGCACCAAGGGTGTTGGCTTCCTGCATTGTTGGGGCTGAAATGGGGGCAGTGGAGGGGAACAGGAGCAGGTTGTGGGGCTTGGCTTTGCATCTGCTGCAGGTGGAAGTCTTGTAAAGATTGTTATTGCCTGATTTGGGTGACTGGTGAAGGGGGATAAATGGCACATACTCAACTGGCTTCACTCTGGCCTGGGTCAGTGCTTTAGGGACAGGGTTCAAGGCTGGTGGAGAGGTGCAGGGTGCCCCCTGGTAGGATCCATGCCTTTTCCCTGGATCAGGTCTGTCCCTGGGGGTGTTGTATGCTAGGTGCTGCAGCAAGCAGCGTGTTCTCTGCTCCGGGGAAATGCCCAGGTGCTCCTCAAACACCCCTCAGGAACCCTGCCTGCCAAGTCGCAGCTTTCACAGGAAGAGGCTGGCGATGAGGATTAAGCCCTGGCCCCAGAAAAACCTCTAGGAACGCCTCAGGCTTGGCTTTAGCAGGGTGCGTGCCCCGTGCTTCAAGTGGAAGCTAATTCCCTAGGAAGTCAGCGTCTTCCAAGTATCCAAATCTTTCCTGGAAAACTCCTCTATCAGTGGAGGAGCTCTTTCAAGTCAGCAGGGCTTAACATCTGCATCCGTAGATACCTACTTTAAGTGCATGGGCTTAGGTGCACAGCACAGTTGTGTGATAGTGGCTGCAGATCCAGGCTTAGAGAGGCAAACAGAGGGGCGATGGAAAAAGCTTTCTCATCACTTGTAGGCTGACTGAAGTGGAAATAACCTGGAAAAGTCTCGAAGTCTCATGTTGCAGGGTAATTAGACCATTAGTTAAAATGTCTATACGGAGCGATAGATTTAGGGTTGCATATACAACTTTAAATCTGGTACTTCTAAAGTTTTGGAGTCTTGGCAGCTTTTTTTTTTTTTAAACAAAAAAAAAAAAAGTGCATGTTCACAAGCAGGTTATTTAATTTAAAAAAAAAAAAAAAAGCAAAATCAGCTTTAGCCTTGTGGGCTCACATTGACATCTCAAGATTTTTTTAGCAATGATGAGATGTGCACATAGGGGCACCTGCATTTATGCATACGTATATGAACGGGCATATATGAAATATCTATTATGGATAACTTAACCTGCAGCTGCTACTTCAGGGAGAAAATATTTACTTCGGTGTGATGAAACTTGAACTAGGAGTCATGCAGTTTAATAAAAACGTGTGGTTTGGATTCCTCATTCTTCCCATATGTTTCTAATCTGCTGAGGGGGGGTTGTTCTGACATCTGCTGAGAACATACAATTTACCCCAGAAAAAGCTGAAAAACGCTCACTTTGCAAATATAAAGACTGACCTAACAATAAGAAAATAAAATTTGAGAGTAATATCCTCTTTATTGGGGCAGAGAGAGGTTGGGACTGTCAGGGCTTTTCTTTTTTTCTTTTTCACTATTAAAAACCTGAGCTCTGCTATTATTTTTCCCTTCTTTGTGAAATAGCTACAGACACATCTCATATTATTTCTGCCTGTGTTACCACGGTGCTTGGCCAGGCTTTAGAGAAGGAGTGAGTATAAAGCAGCCTTTTGTAACACCACTCTCCCCGTCCCTCCTTCCTTCCAGGCTGGGGCTGCACAGTTTGAGGAAGCTGTTTGATAGCAATGTGCTTTCCGTGTCCCTAACTGCTTGTTTCACGCCCCAAAATCCTAGCAAATAGATGGCAGTTTGTTTAAAAGACATAAAACGCACAAAAATAGCAAAAGGAGCGGAGTATCTGGGCGCGGTGGCTGTTGATTTAAGGATATCTTTCTTTTTTTTTTTTTTTTCTTTGTTTTTTTGGTGTTCTAGCAGCCTTTGTATTTGCTTTATTTTTTTCAAGTCAGCTTGGCTGCCTTTTCCTTTCCTGCAGTCCCTACTGCTTGGCGGCTGCTTTGCCCTGCCCACGCCACTCCATCCCAGCAGTTCTGAGATGGACCTGGGTTAGCAGGAGGGCAGGGAGCTTGAAAAGGGAGAGAAAAACCAAAGCCTGCAGATATTGCCTCTCTGAGGACTTCAGCACACGATGGTGATGCTACCACGCTCGCAGCAGCTGCTGTAGGGCCGCCTGCGTGGGGCGTGAGAAGAGCCAGCATCCGAGGAGCCGTTTCTCAGCGCGGCTTCCTCTGGGTGGGTCTGGCTCCCTGGTGCAATTAGCCCTAAGAGTTATTAAAAGTCCTCGTCAGCTTTGTGGTGCAGCCGCTGTCTGGCAGCTCGCGGCACCAGACATGAGTCAAGGGAAAGCTGGACGTGTCCCCGCTACGTGCGTGGGGCTGCTGCTGCCTCCCGACCCGGGATGCTCCTGCGGGAGCCTCTCAGCTGCTATGGTCATCTTTATTTTTTTTAACCTCTAGCTTATTTTATTTTTCTGGAAAATTTTCTGGAAAAAAGCCCACTCTTGGGCAGCCTGGCTCTCTGGGTTTGGACGGGGTTTCTCTGCCTCGGAACCAAAACCAGTGAGCACTGCGGTGCTGTAGGAGCCTCGCAGTGAATGCTTTGTGGGTTTGGTGCTGTCTGTGCTGCTGCCGGTGCCCCCTGCTCTCCAAGCTGCCTGTTTCTTGGGGTGGAGAGGAAAACAATCCCGATGTCCATTAAATTCCTGGGTCTTAGTTGAGCGGTAGGTTGCTAATCTGCCTTCTCTGGGATTTTCCACTCGTTTGGTGGATTTTTGGGTAAAAACTATTCTCCAGGGTCTGGGCATTGGCTTTTAGCTGGGGAAGGCACGTTGCACTCTGGAAGCAATGCTCATTTTTGGCTTATAGGGCAAGCCACGGGGTAACAGCACGTGCAGTGCGCACGTAGGGCTCCATCTGACCACCACAGCCCCTTCACAGGCAGCTGGGCTCAAGGTTGAGTAAGGTTACGTACAATTGCTGCTTTTTGGGACCTTTAAGCTGGTGATTAGACATCCCTTCTGAAAGGATGAGGGTTTCAATTAGGCGCCGTGCCGGGGGATGAATTGGTGCTGGCGTGGGAAGGCCGGAGCTCGACTTGGGCTCTTGCCTGTTGTTAAATGGCTCTTTGAGCATCGCCAGGCTTTATCCTTCTTATCCCATTCTCTTTGGGGTGTTGACTGTCCCTACAGGAGATGCTCTATGGGTGGGATTTGAGAGCTATGGAGTCGGGCGGGCGAGGCAAGGGTGACTGGAAGGCTACTGGTAGAGGGATGGGACGGGGAAGGGAAAGGCTCTGGGCTGCCGGAGTTTGGGGAGGATTCCACGGATGTCTCAGGAAGAAATTGGGGATGATTAATGGCCATGACAAACTCAGCCATTTGGAAAGGCAAGAAAATCTTTCGCCCATTACGAGTAGGAAACTCTCCGAAATAGCGGACGGCTCTGTCCGTTGCCTGTAGAGCACTGTTGTGTAAATAATCCATAGTGCTGATTAATGCTGTGTATGTTGTCTTTGGGAATTAGCTCCGCGCTGTCACTTAAGCAAAAATGGACTTTGGCACAAGCTCGGGCTCTGCGTTTGCTTCGGTGACTGCTGCGGGTGCTCGGCGCTGAGCCCGGGGCTGCAGGCGCTGGCTGAGGAGTGCTTACATTAGCTCGGGACGTTATTTACATTGCCTGGCTATTGGAGCTGAGGTCGGGGGGAAAAGAATAGTAGCCACTCAAAAATTAAGCTTCCTGTAGCGTCTCCCCCTCTGTTAATGACTTGGGTCCTTGACTGGTATTTGAGTATTGGCAGAGTGACGGTTTATTTGGGGGAGCTTTCCAGAATTAGGAAAGCCATCTGGCTTTTGAGCTCTTGGAGAATCGCTTGTCCTTGTCTTCTGCTAAGGAGCTGTTGCTAAGCTGCTTGTGATTTGTATTGCTGTGTTAGGCTGAGATCTGTCATAACCAACGCCGTGTCGTGCTGTGGCCTGTGCAAGCACACAAGAAATCACAGAATCGTTATGGTTGGAAAAGCCCTCCGAGATTCTGGTCCCACCATCACCCTACTGCCACTGTCACCCACTAAACTGTGTCCATGATGCATCCTCTTGCTATGAAAAAAAACATTTCTAAGAACCGACCTGGAGAGGGCTGACCTGAGCGTGCAGTGGTGTTCCCCTGCCCACCCTTTTGATGAGAGCAGCGAGTCCCTGCATCCCCCTGCGATGGGAAATCGGGCTCCTCTTGGAACTACAAAATATGAAAAATTGAAATTCCTAAGCAGGTTAACTACCTTAGAGCTAAAGGGCTTATTTTCTTGTTGCTGTGGTCAGGGAGGGAGGCACGCAGGCTGTTAATAATTTCTGTAGCTCTTGTTTGTAGATCGTTTGTTTTCAGAGTTTAACGTGGGGAACGCTAGCAGCTTCTCTTTGAGGTGGGGATGCAGAACTGGGCTGGACGTGGTGAGGGCTGGGTGTCCTGGGGTACCTCCTTTCCAATGCAGAGCTGCAGTGAGAAAGAAGAACAATCATCAGCCCTTGAGAAAGGTATTTACTTGAAGCTGTACTTGGTTTTGGTGAAACTTCTACCCCTTTTCTGCAAAATTAAACTTGTTTTTTTACTAAAAAGGACTCAGAAGAGGCTCTTATCTGAGTGCCAAAAGCCAGGAGGGAGCCATTCTTGTGGTGACTCGAGCCCAGGAGGGGAAATAGCAGAGGTCTCGCAGCAAAACCGTCTGTCCATTCCTGCAGCCCCCTTTGCGCAGGACAGGGAAGGAAACATCCGGGTTGTCTGCATCCAAACCACCAAGTATTCGCAGCTGACTCATGGCTGTGTGCGAACCGAGCCCTTCCCTTTTTTAATTTTATTTATTTTTTACTGAGCCAGATCTCCAACTGCTTGCTTCCAATTTTGTAAACTTTAACAATCCAATTTTGTAGCGCAACATCTTTGGGGGCCTGGAGGATGCCCTTCGGGTGCCAGTCACTCAGGCTCGCCCAGCGAGAGCAGGTCAGGATGCAGGAACAGGGGGGACGAGGCTTTGCTTGACCCCATTGCTGCTGTTTGGGTTCTCCTCTGCAGCAGCTGTGTTTAAAGGACAAATCCTTGAGTGATGCCAATACCACGGAGGATGCACTGACACCGAGCAGTCACCTTGTGTCCAACTGGGTGTCCTGCTGTACCAGCAAGGGGCATGGTGAATTTTGGGTCATTTATTGTTTCTCTTTGTCACCAACCTCTCTACCATCACTTCTCCTCTGCACACATGGAGCCCTGCATGGGGCAGTCGTGGTGTCCTTAGCAGGAAACCTCTGTCCACGGACAAGTGCTAATGACAGCTTTTATCAAGTGGAACATCTGAGGCTGGCAGGCCATCTCCGAGACAGGGATTAGGTTTTTTAGAAACTTGCTGCTGGGATCTCAAAGCTTTCACTTCACCGTAGGGCCCTGCTGATCTTCGGCCACTCTTAAGCCATCTGATGGGGTTTGCATTTATGAAAGCGGCGAGTTTGTTGTAGCAAAACTCAGTAACATCCCAATTGCTTCTGATAATTAAGATTTTTTCAAGATACACATCCTGGGTTTGTGGCTTTCCAGTTTAGAAGTGGGAATTTTAAAAGGCTCATCAAGTAGCCGTTATTCTTCTATAGTGCAGTGTCCCTAAGACTTCTGTGGTAGTACACTAAAACAACAGCCCGGTTAATTATCAGTGCGTTGCAGTGGGAGCCCTGAAGAATCCCAGTATTTATGGAGCTGCTGCCAATGCCAGATGAAGTCACTCCGATTATCCTCGCCAGCTGTTTGTTTTGTTGAACCACAGCAATTTCTCCAAGTTACTGAAGTTGATGTCATTGGAAGTGATGTGACATTTTTGCACACATATAGAATAAGTGTTAAAAAATGCTCCAGAAGAGCTTTTCCAGTCGTGTCTGGGAGCTGGCTGGGGAGTTGAGTTAAACTGGCTTGATGGAACTTAATCCATAAAGCAAATGAGTCATCAGGCATAAATGGCTTTACCATAAATGTCAAACAAATTCGTACTGGCCGTGACAGTTAGCACTTACATCTGTTTGGTGGAGCAAAAAAAAAAGCCTCACAATTCACCATCGTTTTCATAAATGCGCTGTTCTGCCTCTGCCTCTTCCCAGGAAGTTCTAGGAATAAAGGTCAACGTTTGATTTATTTGCCTTTTTTTTAAAGTAGCTCTTCTGGTGGATGAAATATGGGTTATCTTCAGACAAAAGAAGAGATTTTTATAGGAGTAATAAGTGGTCAAGTGATGCAGGTCTTGGATTACAGCGTGCCTGGACGGGCTTTTTTGGGCATCTGTGTCCAGAGGTGCCCCAGGTGTTCTGGGGAGGGGCTGGAGTTTGCGAGGCTCACGATTTTTTACAAAGCAATGCCAATGCATTACTGACTTGCTCCCCAGCTGAGATACCTCTTTGTTTGAAACCTAAATAAGCTGGCAGGTAAAATCTTGGAGCCAGGCAGTGTCACGGGAAGCCCTCTCCTCTGCAAAGGCTTCGTGGAAAATCTGTGGCTGCTGCGGGGTGGCGTGAAGGGGGGGGTGACTTAACGGTATCTTCGGTATCGCGGCTCTGACTGAGAAAAAAAGATGCTGAAATAGGAAGGAGAGGGGCCAGGGTGCTTTGTGAGACCGTAACAGTGAGACAAATAGACCTGTAGTGGAGCGGGGCTGGCCGTGCCTCTTTTGGCCAGCAGTGGGGCTGGGGGCAGCTATCTCTGGGCGAAATTTATTAGCAGCAACACACTTGAAAGGACACAAAAGGCTCGCGAACCTCCCAGCACGGCTTGCTCCATTTAAAGTCGGCTTTTTAAATCAAAGAAATGGGGCTCTTGACAGCGGAGCTTTGTGCATCTTTTGTGCAGCTCAGATAGCGGGGCTTTTTATTACAGGCTAAATTAGCCCGTTTTATTGTTTTGCACTGAGGGATGAGGTCAGTTGATGGGGAATTTTGCTAACAAGGTTTCACTCCTGTCTGCTTTTTACGAGTGTTAACAGGGATGCCCACCAGTGCTGTGCACTTGCTGTTAATGAAACCAAGAGGAAGAATCTGGCAGCCCCCGAGCTCTCCTCCTGCCCTACCGTTGAGCTGCTCGACCCATGGCAGGGCACTGAGCTCGGATGCTTCCTGGGGCTCATTCTTCCAAATTCTGGTGCCCTGGTTTTCCTTCTGGTTTTGCATGCTGGAACAAGAGAAGGATGGGCTTTGCTCTGCGGGGCGATGAGGTTTGAAAAGGAAGTGGGAGAATAGGAATCGTGTTGGGTGATGCTCATGGAGCGTGGTGAGCTCTGAAGGAGCTGTCTGATGCAGCTCACGCCTTCTCCTGGCACCCTTTCCAAGCCAGATTTATTCAGATACACACTGACTTCAAGTTCTCAACCCAGAGCTAGCAGAGGAAGCTTTGTTCTTCCTCCCCTGCTTACTGGGCCGATGCCATCCCTCGGTGTGTTGCTTTGGGTGAGTTTGGGGTGTCTGCTGTGGCTGCAAAGCCTGACCCTGGAGGTGCTGGGACTTGCAGCGATGTCCTGTGTACTCAGAGGAGCTGCCAGAGGATGTGCTGCTCCTGTTCTGCTGCTGGGAAGCAGGGCAGGACTGGGCCAGGATTTCTTCCCATGCATAGCTCAGGAGCTGCCGTCAGCTGAGACTAAAAGTGAACTCAGCTTTAGCAAATTCTCTCCTGCTTAATCTTTTGCGCTGTGTTTATCCAACATGCCTTTCCTTGCTTTATCTGTTCCTCGTGAATACACCAGTTTAGTTCTGGTCACTTATAGGATACAGGCTATCAGCTCTCCTTGAGGTGTAAATCCAGGCTTATCAGGAAGAAAAAGCTTTCAGGCTTCCTTCCTTGCCTCTCAGAGACAAGCACTGAGTCTGCTTCTGCGGCTGTTTTATTTCAGCTTATCCCAACAGCACCAGATACTCCACATATGCAAATGGGGGAGCTTTGCCTAATGGGGAAGGGCATAAACGGCTTAACTTGGTCCTGAGCGAGGGCAGGGATGGTTGGGGTCCTGCGCTCAGAAATAGCAGTTGCAAGGACATTCACATCATGAGCTTCAAGCAAATTGTCTTGCCCAGGTTGGGCATGCTCTGGAGGTACAATCAAAGGGGCAGGCTGCTCTGAGCTGCGTGGGGAGGCTGGGATGATGTTCTGTGGGGTGAGAAACCCCAACACCTCAGCAGGTCACCCTGCAGGTGGTGGCTAGGGCTGGCTGGAAATGGGAGATGTTCCTTGAGACAAAAACATGTTTTCCATTTTCCTGGTCCTGCATCCCCCTTTTTTTGTGGTCACGCTGTGAAAAAAAAGCCAAAGCAACAATGACAACACTGAACTCCATGGAATTACTTAAAAAAAAATTTATATATATATATATATGTATGTATTTAATGGTAATTGAAGACCACTTTGCAGACATCTCTGTTAATTTTCTAAAGGTTATTCGGAGGAAGCAATGGCTAACAAGCTTAAACCACGGCTGAATTTTAGGATAACTCGCATAGCATTTGAGGGGTGTGCAGATACTACAGGGAGCTGTAGTATCCAGAGATGGAGGCTCTGGACTCTTGCAAACCTGCTTTCCTTGCAGATCACTGCCAGAAGTGCAAACAGCACAGTTTTGGTGAGGTCTGAAGGTGGTGTTCGGGTGGCACTGTGCCACTGGGGGGCTGTCCCCCACCATGGACCCAGCTCGTATGCGTGAGGGCAGCCCTGGCCTCGTGCTTCAAAAACATCCTTTGGTTTTCCACAGAGCTCTGAGACGTTCTGGCCAGGCTCCGGTCTGAGCTTCTGGTTCCTATTACGTGCCCGAGTTGTCCTCTCAGTTCTGCTGTCATGCTCCTTTTTTATCCTCAGCGATATTTTTCTATTATTAAACCAGGCTTTTCCCCCTAATTAAAGCATCAGCTCTAAAAATCCAAGTAGTAAGGTCTTGTCTTATGTAACCGTCTACTGAATAAGCTGTGTTTTTGGTGTTATGGATAAACAGTGCTGTGATTTTTTTAGGAAATTTAAGAGCAATTTCTGCTCTGACCTTTGGCTGTGCAGGGTTTGCTGTGCAGGCCTGGTGTCTGGGGAGCTTGCAGTGCACCTGGCTTTCGAGCAGCCTCTGCAAACTCCCTCTATTTTTATTTTATTTTTGTTTCTGATTATCAGGTGTACTTCTAATCTCTCTGCATCTGCCACTGCTGCAGGTGGAAAATTGAGGTGAGGCAGGAGCTGCTGAGGAGCTGATCTCTTTTATGAGACAAGGTGATGGGGTGGGAAAAACAGGAGTGTTGAGGCTAACGAGCAGCTGGGGAAGCAGCCCAGCACTGGGGCTTGTGCTTTTTGTTTCACTGTGGTGTTTCATCCTCTCACCTGCAGGCTCTGTGCACACCCTGATGCTGTGTTTTCTTCCCCACAGGGTGACATCCAGCAGCTCCTGATCGTGGCGGACCCCCGAGCAGCCCACGATTACTGCGAGCACTACAGCCCCGACTGCGACACTGCCATCCCCGACTCGCCCCAGTCCCAGGACCCCAACCAGGACGAATACGTGAGTGGAGGGGCACGAAGCCTGGGGAGACCCCTGGGGAAGATGGGATGGGGATGCTTTGGGGGCAGCGGCATCAAGCTCCATGCCACGCTCAGCTCCTTCATCCCATTTGCCCTACAGCTCCAGCACAAGGCAGCGGCCCAGACAGAGCTTTGTTTTTAGGATCCACCACTCCTGGCCTCTGCCTGCTTGGCTCTTGCCCCCAGGAGTTTCCCTTCCTTTCTGCACTCCTCCCGTTTCCAGCAATGAATAGTTGCTTTGAGCTCAAAGCTCGCAGCAGAGAGAGCCTGAGCTGACTCCGAAGCACCGACCTTCCCAGGCAGGTCGAATCCTGTCCAAAACATGCACCTGTTCCTAAATTCCAATTTTTACTGTTAAACTTGAAAAGAGATTAAGCACTTTTTTTTATTAGCACTTTCTTGAAACAGGTGGCAAGGGCAGGAGAAGTGATTTTATTTTATTTTTTTGCCTGTGCATTTGCCATTTGAATTTCATTTTGGCAGAAATGTTCCCAGCTGATCTGTAATGATTTCTCCTGTACATGCTGCTGTGCTAGCTAGTTTTTTTTCTACAGTCAGATTTATTTCTTCATGGAAAGAAATGGAAAAAACAACAACAAAACAAACAAACAAAAACACTGATAGCATGCCTCTTTATTTCTGCTGCTCAGTTGGAAATGCCTGGACGTGGCTGATTTCCAGACGACCATCACCTGAATTTTACACATTTAGGAGAGGTCTTGAGCCCAGCTCACAGCAATTAAAGTGTCTGGCACCCTCAGCTGCTTCTCAGTACCTTGGCTGCTGCTTCTGCCTGATCTGTAGGTGCTTGTGTGCACGCTCTCTTTCAGCTGGTCTCGGAGCTGCAGGCTCCTGCCACATCCCCACTGAGCTGCGATGCCATCGCCCTGCTCCAGCTTGGGTTTAGGTTAAAAATCTGCTCTGGGGAGCAGCGCAGGGCTTGCAGCAGCGTGAGGCAGAGCACGGCAGCGACGTGCTGTAACTGTGCCACCAGTGCTGCTGGAGAAACAAAAAAGCAAAACAAAATAGACTCTATGGTCAAAATATATGGTAGTAGGAAAAAAATAAAGCTCTGCTTTTGGAGCCAGCGATGCAGCAAGAGCTGGCTTGTCGTAAGGCCCTGTGTAAGAATAACTCCTCCATGTGCCGGCGTCTGCTGCCAGCAAGAGCGATGGACTGGCAAAGAGATTTGCCATGCCTGGCTGTAACCAAACGTTTGGTTTGTATTTCATTTTGAAGAATGACTGACGCCTTGTGGAAAACCCTGAAAATATCTTGGTTTTGAAGCCCTTCCGCCTGCGGGTCACGGCAGATAGGAAATCACACGCACACCGTTAGTGCAATCAGAGGAGTGAAAATTGCTGCCCTGCTTCTCCAAGTGTGCGTTCATCTCCCTTTGTGTGTCTGGGATGTGACCTGAGAGGGCTCAGCAATTGGACATATAATAAAAAATCACTTTTTTGTTTGATTATGCTATCATGGGTGACTATGATTATGCTATCAAGGTGGCTTCGATTCTCTCTGCTAAGGTGGAACATGCCCCACAGCTGAGAGATTGTTGGGAACCTGAGATGGCAGCAATTATCAAAGCAATCAGCCCAAAGGCAGGCTCTTGGTGAAGGTGTTGTAGAAGTTGATGAACAATAGGAAGGGAAAAATGATGCTGCACTGGTCTGCACCACGGCATGGCCTGCTGATGTGAAATAAAACCTAGAAAGGGCTGCCAGGAGTGCGCTGGGTGCCACCAGCTTATTTTCTGCTTTGTGGTTTCTCTTTGCAGTACACTGATGGGGAGGGAGAAGGTGACACCTACTACTACGAGTACCCCTACTACGAAGACGTCGATGAAGCTGTAAAGCCTGAGGCACCCACCACCAAACCTGCACCCCCCGAAGTGGCTGCTGGAGAGCGACCTGAGACTAAGCAGGTACCAACACGGGGTCCTGGCAATGGGGTGGTTGGTAAAAACAGCACCGGTATCAAGAGATGAGCTGGGGGGTGGAGGATGGTGCAGAACACCCCTTCTATTTCTCTGGTTCTGGCATTTTAGCTGTGTTTCTCCCACAGGACTATCCTGCCCCCACACCATCACCTGACACAGGGAACCCCACGGGGCGGACGAAAGGGGACGCTGCGGTGGATGACCCCCTCGTGGACGAGTACAACTACGAGACCATCAACGAGGAGTACTTCACGCCTCTCCCCTATGAAGACGTCAACTACAACGAAGAAGTAGACCCCCAGGGTGGACTCACCGAGAACGCCGTGGAAGCTGAGCTCCCCACGAGTACCGTCGTCACCTACAACGAGACCGATGTAAGTTGAATGAATGCCTTTCCCTTCGCTTTGTTTTTTATTACTTCTGATATTTCATAGCCCTAAGCAAAGGAGATGTGATAATCCATATGGTAAATCTGTAGGTGGCTTGGGCAGCTGTTGGAAGAGGACATTTCGTAAGAGATGCTCTTACTTGAGATATTCCAAGGTGTGGAATACAAGTATTTAGGATTTGACTGGGGACAATTATCCTGGAAGAATCTGCTCTGGATTTTAAACTGTTACAGATGTCCACAGATCGACCTCTATTTTGAATACAGATCTACTAAAAATGGGATCAGTCTGGATCCTAGAGCTGATATTCTCTGGAGTAACTGCATGTTTAGTTATTTAATATGCTTCAACTGAAATATGTCATGCTTGAGACTGTTGTACCCTGAAGTCTTGCCCAGTTTTTGTTTTTATGTAGGAGTTTGGGTAGTCCAACGTTGGTCTCATCCTTAGATGATCCAGGAGCATCAGCAAGGGGAGTTAATAGTGGGATGATGTTTTGGGGTGGGTTTGTTAGGACCTGGCAGAGTTTTGTGGTTCCTCCTTGAGTGGAGAGGAATGGGACTGCAGCACTCAAGGCTTCCTGTGAGATGCTGAAAGGTGGCAAAAGAGGCCAAAACAACTGGAGCTGGACCCAAAAACTTGAATTCAGAGGCATTGGGGGGAAAACGTCTGTAAGAGCCAAGCAGCTGGAGCACGGCAGGAGGTGAGGGCCGGTGGGGCGATGGGATCGAGCCCAGCAGCTGGGGATGGAGCTGCCACGGAGGAGGCAGCTGGGCGGCCCAAAGCGATACGCAGAAACAGAAAACATCTCCAGCACGTCTGAGGGAAGTGAGCACCAACCTGAGGGAAACAAAGGATGGGAAACATTTTTTTTTAGTTTCCTGACAAACAGCCAGAAATCTCTGGCTAAGATTGAACTTTCTAATAAAGAAGAATTGAAGATTGGATAGGGTGACCTTAAAAAAAAATTGAGAGAGGAAATAAGAGGCTCAAGGGCCACGTTAGCACCTTTTCCTTTAGGAAAAGGAAATAAAAGAGGAGGATAGGTCAGGGAAACCCACTGCAAAGCTTTCTTTTGTGAAAACTGAGCCTGCTCTCAGCACAGCAGCTTACAGGTGAGGGCGTGCAAGATGTCTTGTCCCCAGATCTTGTCCCCAGAAACTCCAAAAGAGGTGGCGTGTGAAAGGGGAAGGCTTCAGGACTGCTCCAGGGTGGAAGCCTACTCCAGTTTACCCAGTTGCTCCACTGAATCGCTCAGTGATGAGCAGAGAAAGGGACGCAACTTGCCCAGCTGAGGGAGATTTCCATGCACCAAGGCAAAGGATAATGCAGCGTGACATGGCGCAGGCTCCCCAAAAGTGGCAGCCTGAGGTGCAGGGATCCCAGCACAGGATGTGGGTTTCAGGTTCACACCTCGATGTGGAAGGTCAGGGCCCCACCTGCAGCTGTGAACTCTCGAGGGAACAAAAACAGAACCCTTTAACCCAGTGGCCAAGCAAGCTGCCCACGAGCAGTGTGGAAGGGGGGATGTCTGGCACCAGAGTTCACCTGCAAGAGATTTGGGAAAAGAGCAATTCGTCCATCTGAATTTATAAGGCGACTCAGTCTTACACGAGTGGACCTTTCAGGGGGTGATGTGTGAGGTTTTGGAGGCAGGTGCAGTCTATTAATTCTCCTGGGCTTGAGCTTCATTATGGCTAATAACGCCGTGATAAATGCCAGTGAGCAGTTCTGAGATTGAGTAGGCAATACTCCTGTGAACAAAAGGAGCAGGGGACAGATATATTTTGTTCATTGCCCACAATTCATCAGGCAGTTTACTTTGCTTGTCTAGATGTATATACCAAGGGCTTCCTATCTGCATCACCTTCTTAAAAGGGAAGGCTAAAAGGTGATTTACAAGAAGCTGTTGTCAGCAAAGAATTGGAGTATTGTGCACGATGATTTTTTGACCTCTTGTTTTCTTTTTTTGGGCTGTGTTCTGATTGTTAAAGGAGATTATTTTTATTTTTTCCCAAAAAATCTGCGAAATCTCAGCACAGAGAACTTTCCTTCTGCTCTGCACAGTTATTCAGAATATTACCTCTTTCCATGCAAATTGATTTGGGGATATCAGAGTATCAAAACAGACTTTTTTGATGTTAATGTCAGGAAATGCAATTTGAAAAAAAGCTTGCTGTATTATCTCTAAAAGCTTTATAGAAAGATAAACAGGTTTTGAGGTTTCAAAGTGCAAACCCAGATAAAAGATTTTTAACAGGATAAGAGGTGTGATAGCACTAGATCCATTTGCATGGTACAAAGGAAAAATAATGCTCATTTTTCCAAGTTTTCTAAGCAAGAGTCACTATCAGGTTGTTAAAAAAAAAAAAAAAAGTCCATAAACATAAGGTGCAAATTTTTGCTATGTCAAAAAATTGATCTAGAAGCAACTCAAGTCTATCAGTGATGCTATCAAAAACCATTTTCAAAAGTGTTTAGTGCTTAGGAAATGTGTCAAAAATTTTATAAAAGAACCTGCAGCCAACTTTTGGCCTTGCCCAGACTTTGGATTGAGAACCGTAACCGAAGTTTTCGTGTTAAATGTTGGCAAAGAAATTTGCTTTTAAAGTTTTCTACTCTATACCATGAACGGATAATTCACTAATGTTAGAATCAGGCAAAATCAGTTTCCAAATGGCTCTGAGAAGTTGGCAATGATACAGAAAAAAGATGGGGAGAGGGACAGGGTGTTGAGAGAGCATTATTTTCTAGCAGGGCCAGAACTATGAAATTCTGTGGTGTCCTTTTGGATTTTACCTCTGTTCCCAGTTTTTCAATGCTCTGATCCAAGAAAATATGAGACAGGATGATTTGTCATGAATTTTTCCCTGCTAATTAAATGATAAAGTGGGCAGGGCTAGGAAGTGATACGAAAGAGCCGAAATCTCTGTATGTTTGCCTTAGCACCAGGCTTATTCTTTAAACCCTCTTACATTTAGGTACAGATGCTCATGCTTATGGATTCTGAGCAGTTTGGGCACAGAAACAAGGTCTGGAAGCGGTGGTGGCATTTAAGTAGTTCTGAATTCATAGCAGTGAGGAGATGATTTCTCTGGGAAGCACTGGAAATAATTAAATTTCTGGACCATTTTGATTATTACCTGGATGGGGAAGAAACAAAATGATTATCAACACATGTTCTTCTTTATGGTGCTCTTCAAACTGAAGGGTGCCAGAGACAGTTGCCCGCAAAGCTACAGAAAGGGCAAGGAGATGGACATAAGCAAGGAAATTCTGCTATTTATTTAATATCCTTGTTTATAGACCATAGTATCTGTTGCTGTGAAGATTCAGACAGGATTTAGGGATTAATGAATCAAATTTGTAAAAATTTCTGCTACCGCTCTTTGGAAAAGCACAACTGTCTTGGATCCCAGACAAAACAAACAGGAGGTTTTTGTATAAGCAAGCTTGGATTTTTCCACATTTCCTCCTGTAATTAGATTCTCATAATGACACGTTGCGTTTTTGACATGACTTTTTAGAATGAGACTGGATGTGATTTATTTTTTTTGTGTGTGTGCTTAATAATCCAGCAACTCCAACGTTCAGGCTGAGAGAGATGAGTTGGAAACTTCGCTTCCATGTTTCTTCAATCCTCTGGAGCTTGTGGGGTTGTCCTGGCAGGAGCTCTTGCTCCGTGCTGCTTTGCTGCCCAGGCTGTTACACCCAGGGTTATGTCTGGGATTGATGGAGAAATCCCAGGGAAGGCCAGGGTACACATCGATGTGAATATCCTGCCATCAGAGAAGAGTCTTGCAGATCACTGGAGACCTTAAAACTCCAGATTTCAACTTTCCTGCTTTTTATTTGCAACTATTATTATAAAGCTGCTTCACTTCCCCAAACCTACTGTCTACCCTGAGGTTTTCAGCATGTGCATCCTATAGAAGTTTGCATCCTGACGTGTTCCTCCTCTTGCTTTCAGAACCCTCAAGAAGGAGACGACCTGGATAAAGATTTCACCGAGGAAACAATAAAAGAATATGATGGGAATTACTACAACTACTACGACAGAACCGTGTCTCCTGACATTGGGCCGGGGATGCCTGCGAACCAGGACACCATCTACGAAGGGGTGAGTGCTTCTTCCATTGGACGTAAACGTAGTTCAAAACGTTTTTATTTAATGTTATTGAACGTTCCCACAGTGATATCATAGAGACGAGCACTGCAAAAGGCAGTGGTCCTATCCCATTTGGGTTCGTCCACCTTGATGGACGTGCTTGCTGCACGGGAGATGGCTCCATGTCCTGGTTAGGTGGAGGTGCCCCATTTCTGCCCTACAAAAACCTGCAGTCCTCTGGTGGCAGAAACATCCCCAGGTCCTGCGTGGGGCCGTGTTGGTAGTGTGAGCAATGTTCTCATCAACTCTTTACCCTTCTTCTTCTGTCCCGTGCTGCAGATTGGGGGTCCACGGGGTGAGAAAGGACAGAAGGGGGAGCCTGCGATTATTGAGCCGGTAAGGACGATCTCTGTTCTTTTTTCTTTTTATCTCCCAAGGAAAAAGGCATAAGGGGTGTGCTCTGTGTGATTTGGTGCTCTGTATTCTGCCGTGTAGCTGGGAGGAAATCTTCCCATGAAATAATTACTTGGTTCATTTTAATATAAAATCCTGTAATCTTTTTTCTTTCTTTTTTTTTTTTTTTTTTTAATTTCACAAAGCAGCCTAAATTAGGAAGGAAGTGCAAAATTTCCCATGACATCTCTCATTCGCCGTAACAACCCAGGCCGTGTAAAATGGAAGTGCCTGGCAGAGGCCGTCCCCAGCTCTGTGGGATTTTGAGGACCTCCGCAGCTGGTGGCCAGGTCCCATCCTGACCTGAACCTACAGCTCGGGGCCGCCTTTAATGGTGCAGCTAATGGGGTCGGCTCTGTGGAAATAAAAGGGTTCCCACTGCACACGGGGTGGGAGCTGAGCGGAGAGGCTTGCTCTTCCTCCTGCTCCTGGCTCCTCCCAGCCTTGCACTTCCAGAGGAGCCCTGTGCTGTCCCAGGAGGGAAACTCAACTCTTTTCTTCGTTACGATTCTGCCCTGGCCCACTCCCGAGGTGTTTTTTTCTTTCTGAAGAACAATAAAAACTGCCTGTGCCCTTTGCAGTCTGCAGAAAATGTGGGTTTCCAAGCGAGCATCCCTCTGTAGGTGTGCACAGGGCTGGAGGCTCTGCAGTCCCCAGCCCTGCTCGTGCTGGGACAGCCACTTTTGGCTCAGTTTGGGCAGTTAATGTGTGTCTGCCCCTTGCTGGGCACCACGGTGCCCTTGGACAGCAACCGGGGGCTTTGCATCCCTGCAGTCACCCCATCAACAGCGTCCCTGAAGGGCCAAGCACAGGCTCGCTGCACACCAGCAGCTCAATTAACCTAATTTCCCTTGGCAGAGGGCCCATGCAGTGCCCAGCGTGGCAGCAGCACTTCCCATCACCCCCAGCCCCTCATTTTCATTTGCATTTTTCCTCCCTTTCCCTCTCGAGGAGACTTTGCCGGTGCCAGTGGGGCCATGGAGGAGCCGGGGGGGCAGCAGCAGGGCTCTGCAAGCCTCCCCGCATGCTTGATAAAAGCATCTCCGAGCCTTCCTTCCTCCGTTTCCCTTCTGGGTCCTGCTCTCGGGCTGCAAACAAAGGGCAGGGAGCGAGCGATGCGCTGAACTGCGGCGCGGGGAGGGTGGGGGGCGAGCAGAAAGACGCGGGGAAAGGCAGCCCCAGCAGCCTGCCCTCGGCCAGAACCAATCCGAAACGTTACAGAGCGAGCAAAATAGTTAAGTTTAATCATCCAGAAAGAATTTGGCCGCCTTTGCTATTTCAAAACACTGGAGCCACGTATAGCTTTTTGCCAGAAAGTAAACAAGACCAAATGCTGCCTCGCTCCTCTCTGCTCGGTTCCTCCTCGGCAGAGAGAGAAATTCACATTCGCCGTGCTCTTTATCTCCGTTTTGATCGGGGCTGCAGCAGAACAGGGGAAATAAAAACCAAGCAGGGAAGGCGGGTTCTGCTGAATTTTCTCAGCTATTCATTCACGGCGCCCGGCCCTCAATCCTTGCTCGGTGCTGACGCTCGCTGGAGGCAGCAGGGCAGCACAGGAGTGGGGTGAGGATGGTCCTGCTTGGGGGCACGGGGATGTTGGGACCCCCCTCGTGTCCCAGCTATGGGGTGTCCTGCCCTGCCTGGCTGCTCCCAGAGCCTCCTCGTGTTTCTGCCCCTCGTGTTGCTGAGCCCGTTGTGTAAACAGCTGAGATCCCTTGCCGAGGAGACTCTCCAGATGTCCCTAAAGCTAGGGCTCAACGTAAACCAACAGATAAATACGGGGAGATGCCAAGGATGTTTGCATTGTGAATTGGCTCCTTAGCCCAGACCCCGCCGTGCCGGGGAGCATCCTGCAGCCAGCCATGGAAAGCCCTGGTGCTGTGCGTGCTCAGGCCGTGGTGATGCTGGCACCCAGCAGCCCCAAAAAAAAGCCCTGGGGGGGGGACAGAGGTGGGCTGTGGCTCTCAGCACCAGGCTGGAGACATTTACTAGCCTGGTGAAGGGAAGGGTTGGCATCGGTTTGTGTTTTGGAGCCTGCCACACCAAAATGTGCCATCGTTGGTCTCGGTGTCACCAGGGATGGGTCTGAGGGTGCCC
Source organism: Aythya ferina (assembly GCF_964211825.1). NCBI lineage: Eukaryota > Metazoa > Chordata > Aves > Anseriformes > Anatidae > Aythya > Aythya ferina. Next base: position 6,081,833 of record NC_140318.1, read on the forward strand.
CTGTGGGCTTGCTGGGAGCTTTGGGGTTTTCTGAGCAACGTCCTCGTTGGGGACTGAAAAGGAGCTGGTGCTTAGCAGATGTCATTCCTGTGGAGAGCCTTCTTTATCGGCTTAGCTTGCCACATCTTGCTAGCCCACAGCAGCAAATAGCTCACTTAGTGAGGGTTGGGGCAGTGCTGTGTAAGGTTTCCCCCTAATTTACACCCAAAAGAGAGCTGTGGCTCCGTGGCGGTCAGTGACACTGCTCTCAGAATGGGGATGGAGCAAAGGCCAGGAGCTGTTCTCTTTACCCGCAAAGAACAACACAGGTGCTAGTAGGACATCTCCCAGATGCACCCAAATCTGCGGAAAGCGGATTTAAATGACGTGGTAATGGAGAGTACGGGTGTGGGGAGGGACAGAAAATAACGCTGGCCCTGCATTAATGGTGCCGAAACAGCACTAATGGAAGCAAGGCTGGCTCCTGCCAGCATGTTTGGTCTAATTTTTGCTCCTCTGGGGTTAGGCACTGTGGCTTTGGGGGCAAGCCTGGGTTTTCTTCTCCCCATTTCAGACCCGTTCAGCTCAGCCCTGTCTGCTCCTGTGGCTGCCGTGGGCTCAGCCGATGCTTTTAGCACCAGAGCCCAGCCAAGGGTTGCCCAAGACCAAGCGCTTGTTTCCCCCAGGCTTCTTCCAGGCAAGCCCATGGGGATTTGCAGGCTTTCCTAGGCTGCTTGCATCCCCTGGGAGCAATTTCCCCAGTTCCACAGAGGAGCTGGCAAGGGCTGAAAGCGCTTTGGCTCGAGTGAGGTGCCCACTGGGCGCGTGGTCAGTGGTCCCGAGATAAAAAGGCAGCGCTGGCTGTGGGGCTCTGCCCAGCACAGCATCCTGATGCCTGCTGGAAAACGTTTGCCTGGCTTATTGGGAGGTTTTTTTCCCTGCCTCTTACATACCAATGAGGGGAAAATGAAAAAAAAAAACACCTCTCAATTCTACTGAGTGCATGATAGATCTGATTTAAAGTTATGACAAAATATTTAGATTAAAAGGAATGAAATAACATTATTCTACCATTTTGCCCACACAGTGATTTCCTAGGTACACAGAGTAAATCACGGTGTGCAGCCTGCTAGAAAAGTAATTTCAAAAAAAAAAAAAAAAAAAAAGCACCTTGCAGTTTGATTATTAACTTTTTTTTAAAGCTGCTTGGGCTCAGAGACAGCTTCTTCCTGACAACGAGCCCTTCTCCCCCTGCAGCACAGCCGAGGTTTGTGTGCGCCCTGGGTTTGCCTGTCCTTGAGCTGAGGGAAAAGGTTTTTTTTTATGGAAGATGCCCCTGTGCTGTGGTGAGGCTTGGTGCTGGGGGAAAGGGCTGTTCTGCCAAGCCCTGCATGGTCCAGAAAAATGGCATTTGGCTTTTCAATGCACAGGGGGTGTCACTGGGGGAGAATGGGAACTGCTCAGCTTCTGGGATGCCCCGACCCAGAAGCAAGACATGAAATACTTAAGGACAGACAAAGCACTGGGTTTCCAGCCCTGATGTTGACGTGACTTGGAGGATGTGCTCTGCTAATCACTGTTTTTTTTTCCTCCTTCTTATTTAGGGAATGCTTGTGGAGGGCCCCCCAGGTCCCGAAGGCCCGGCAGTAAGTGGCACTTTGTTTACACCTCACTGGAGGGTGCATGGTGCTGGATGTGTGCATTGCAGGGAGCTGAGCAGAGGGCTCAGCGCCCATCTGTGCCTGGGATGTGTTGCTTCCATGTGCCATGCATGTGTGCAGAGCGCTTTGGAATCTGTTTTCTGGAGCAAAAATAAACAGAAAGCTCTAATTCTTTTCCTGTGCTTTCTATGAACGTTACAAATAATGCACATTTTCATTCAGTGGCTTATTTTTATTTTTTTTTCCCTCCTAGGGTCTTCCAGGACCTCCAGGACCAACTGGACCCGTGGGCCTAATGGGAGACCCTGGGGAGAGAGTGAGTACCCCTGTTTTTCTCCTCTTAGAAGCCTTTTGTCATTTTTTGTCTTCAAAGCGGGACTGTGGTGCCTTACTGGAACCCTAAATTCTGCTGGTTGCACGAGGCGTTTGATGGTGTTCCCTCTCTGAGTCCTTGGTCTTAACACCTCAGAGCTGGGTGAAGAGGATGTCAGCCCTAAAAGATGCTTGCGCCAGGGTAAAGGGCAGACCTTTGCACCCAGGGACAAGTGGCTGGGGACTAGCCACGGTAGTGAGCAGCACTAAGCACTTTTCTCCAGGCTAAAACCAAGACTAAAGCTGACAAACCCTCTCCTCTCTGCCTGCACCCTTTGGCATGTTATTAGTCATTAGGGCACAGGAGCTGGGCACTGGGAGAACAGGGTGAGCCAGCACACAAAACAGCCATGAGCACAGAAAAACGGAGCTCATTGTGATTCTGAATCCTCATTTCAGCTGGTGGTGCGGGTCCTGCAGCAGAGGGGTTGGTTTTGGCTGCATCCAGCACAGCCCCTGGTGTCGCACCACCATCCCACTGTGTTTTTCACCCCTATTTTAGGGGCTGCTGAACTCAAGCCTCAGCTCAGCAAGAGGTGTGCAAGCATTAGGCATGCAGGAAAAGCTTGGCTTGTCCTCTCTGAACAAAACGAGCTGTAATAGGGCCAGGCAGTTGCACCAAGGCAAGTGTCCAGGGCCACGTCAGGCTCGAGGGCTGCTGCTGGGAGCAATTTTAGCGGGCGCTAGAAGTCCACCTAAAAATAAAAGCGGCCCTAAGGACAGGGCACTTTGTGGCCTGAGGCACACAGTCTAAGTGACCAAAAGGGCAGAAAGCATGCCTACAGATGGCTCTTTGAAGGCAGGCTGGCTGGAGGTCTATTTTTCCAGCCTTTCTCTGGGAAAGCGGGGGCAGGAGGAGAGCAGCAGTGATGCTGATGGCAGGAGATGTGCCTGGATGCACCGCGTCCCGCAGCTGTCAGTGCTGTCACCCGGTGAATGCAGAATGCCTCGGCGATGGAGGGAGTGCTTATCAGCAAACACTCCTCAATCTGATGGCCAGGGCCTCAGCAGCTTTTCCTGGCAGATAACGCAGCAGGGTCTGACACAGCACGGTGTCCTCAGCTGTTTTAGCAGCTGCTTTCTGAGTAGGGAATTGTCCTATCTGTCCCTGGGCTGCAGCAGGGATAGGATAGAGAGACCCAGACCCTCTGCATCTGCAGGGTTTCCTGCTCTGCTGGCTGAGTTTCTTGGATTTTGTCTGTACAGGATGGGAGAAGCTGCTCAGGCTCAAATGGGAAGGTCCATGCCGACAAGGGTGTTGTGCTGTTCTGATGCACATCTTAGCACAGCTAATTGCTGCGACTCCTGTTAAGGATTCATGTTGTAGCATTGCTGTTTGTCTTTTTTCCACTTTATTTTCTATTTCAGTTGCATAACCTAAGACCCAGAATGAACACGAGGGAGGATTTGTTCCGTTGCAGAGAATCAGAACGAGATTTCTGTGCTACAAAGGAGCTCAGTGTAGCTTTGTTTGTAATGCTTAAGCGATGCTGGAGGTTTGCATGGCTGCCTCTGCAGTAACTATCAGGTCTGCATCACATCCCCTGGGCTTTATTCCTCCTTACCCTTGCAGGCAGGCAGCACCAGTGGCAGCCCCTCAGGAAAGGGCTGAGCACATTTCCACCCTAGGATGGGATGAAGCACAATGTGAAAACTCCAGCTAGAAGTGCTAAATGTTCTTCCCTAAATCCTCTGTAGCCAGGCTTTCTGCATTAAGTAGGGGCTGAGCTGGTTTTCACCAGTCTCTCCTACCCTCAGCTTTTAAAAGCTGTCGTCCCTTGCAGGAAAGGCCTGGGGTCACTCTGGAACAACACTCCTGGGTCTCTTTTATGCCCCACATCCCCCTGAGCTGTTGTCCTCCCCAGCACTGCCCTTGTACCCTTCCTCTCCCACCCATCAAGGTGGTTCTCCAGCCCACCCATTCACCAGGAAAAAAAAAGCAAGAGATGGGAAACTGCATTTTGGTGCTCACTGAAAGCAACACCTCGTTGTTGTGGGATGTCCCCCGTGGCCTGGCTGCCATGCTTGGGGCATAGCAGGACCAGCTGCACTGCCACCTTTCCTGCCTGCTGGAGGATGAGGCAACCAGCTGGCTCCAAACCTTCCTTGCTCACCTCCCAGCCTGAGGACGTGCGTGTTGCAAAATGCAAGTGTTGGGAGAAATAAAACCATTGCTGGCCTGCACTGGAAGGTGTCTGGTGTGGTTTTCAGGTGTATTTGAGGAGATTGCTTAGGTGTTGGGGTCGTGTGGCAGTCAACCTGGCTCGGGCCCCATATTTTTAATTAAGGCTCTTGGTTGCCTTGCTGGTCCCAAGGGCCTTGGCTGGAGCTCGCTGGCTGCCGTGCTGCCACAACCCCCCGGAGCCCTTCTGTAAAGACCCTCGCTTCATTTACACTCCTGGTGTATTTATTGTTGTTTTTTTTTGACGGAACAGTAATAACATTTCTTGTGGTTGTGACATGATTGAGAACGAGAGGCCCTGCCTGAGCTCCATCGATCGGTGTCTGCGAGCTCAGAAAGTCAATACGCAGCCACGAGCCCGCGGCTGGGTGCCAGGGCCACCGCTCCAAGGCTTGCTTAACCCTCAAGCCACCACAGATCTGGGTCTTCCTGCACTGCCCTGGCAAGGCTCTGCATCCTTCAGTGTTGGAGTTTGTAGAGGACCATCCACAGTTCATTCGGGCAAGGTCCCAGCAATGTTTTTGCAGCACAAATCTTGCAGCAGCCTAGGATTAGTCAACACAGCCCTTGGTAGTCTTCATTTGCCCTCATGTTCAGCCTCCATGGGTCCTACATGTTGTCCAGCTTGCTCTTCTACTCCCCTTGATGCTCTTCCCTGCTTCTAACAATTATTTGTGTGCCAGGATGGGTGCTGACCCTGATGAGGAGGGAGGTAGCGCTTCTGCCGCTTGTCCACGCAGATGTTTGCTGGCCGGGCTCCTCCTGAATGGCCGTGCAAAGCCAACCAGCAGCAGACACACTGTCCCTGATGTTGTCATTACACACCCTGAAATTAAAGGCTTCATTTGCATTCTAGCCCAGACAGCACATCCTGCTTTTACAGAGTGTCCAGAACAGAATGTAATCCAACATATTGTGCATGGAGAAGTGATGAACTTGCAGAGCCAGGAACTGAAACTGTATTAAAACACTCTTTTCAATTAGAGCAGCTCCTCTTTAATTTGTTTATTATTAACCCTGCGCATAGCTCATGAATTTACATGGTACTTATATGTGTACAGTGAGGAACATTTCTTATGCCAGCATCTGATAAGGACTTATTTGCAATCAGGCAGGTGCACTGAATTAATATACCAACAATATTCAGCTATGTTAATATTGGCCAACACTCATTTAGCTCTGTTTTATTCATCATGTCAGTTTGTTCATTTATCCCAGTTACTTTACAAAGCACAGAGGAGCTCGCATCACCAGCAAAGCTGCAGAGCAGCCTGTTTGTGGGAGGTAGCAGAGGGCTGATGGGGAGTTTCTTTCAAGTGGTGGGAAGAAGGAAATATGGCACTTAGGAGGCCAGAGAGCTGTTTTGTGGGTACTCCAGAATGGAATGAAGAAAAGGGGAGATTTTTATTTATATCTTTAATTTTAAACGAGATGGTCTGTAGCAGTATAACAAATCTCACCCTGGTCGCTGACCCCATTGTGTGTTGGGAAATAAATGTGGGTGCCTTGGTGCTGCTGGGCTTCTGCTCAGCTTCCCTCCAGCTCTGAGCAAAAGCTGGTCTCAAAGCCATCATTACATTTCCCAAGCTCATGCAGTCCTAATGTCTCCATGGCCTTATTTCCACTGAGAATAGTTTTTCATCTCCAGAGTTTAATAGGATCCCTAAAATCCTTCCTGTGGTTCTGAAAGGCTCGAAGCTTTCAGGGTACCCTTTCTTCCATCAGACTGCAAGCAGTGCCTTACACAGAAAACCCTAAATGCTGTGAGAAAGATCTTTTCTCATGAAATTCTATGGCCAGGGTAGAAAAATAATCCTTGACTTGAAGCTCAAAACTGCAGGCTGGTGGGTGGGTCTGTGTGCCTGCTGCTGGGCACTGTTCTCAACACCCACCGTGTGTCTGTCCATCACTGTCTGCTATGTGATGATCATGAGAACTAACACAGATGTGAGGTTAAGCGTTCCCTTGAAATACTGCATTAGTGTTTGTGCTCAGCGTGGCATCTTGGAGCACTGCACCAAATGAAAGTTGAAGTTCCCATCCCTGGTTGCTGTATATCAGCAGATCTCTGTTTACATAATGAGAGTGACACAGATTTACACCAACGGAGGGTCTGACGTGCTGCATTTCTTAAAGGCATTCAGAGGTTTCTGCAACCCAGCCTCAATTTAAATTTACAAAGTGCTTTGTGGTTTGGATTTTTCCTCCCTGTCGCTGCCCCCCACTGCTCCACCCCGCAAGGAAAAGACCTCACGCACCCAACCTGAAACATAACGAGGCGTTTTTGTAGAAAAACATCCCACCAACATTTGTCGGGCAGAGTACACAACAAGAGATAAACAAGCTCATTCCTGATCCGTCATACAGGGGACCAGAGCTAAAGGAGAGGGGAGAGAGGGAAGAAAGTTTATTATATAAAGACGAGCCTGGCCTAAATTATTTATCATGCTGCTGGTGCGGCAGATGGGGCTGCCCTCTGCACCTCGCCAGCAGAGCCAGGGACTCCGGTGTCAGCCAGACTAAGTAAACACCAGGAATGTAACATCATGAGCTTGTCTTGAAAAATGGATGGGCTGGCGTGTCGCGCAGCCTTCCTTCGGCGCTGAGGGAGCCGTTGGGTGGTTTTGATGATAAATCAGGGGCTGCAGCGCTGGCTCGCTGCGGCGCTGGGAGCAGCGTTGTTATTCCGGGCCGGTTGCAGTGCGGAGCTGGGCGCCTGGCCCGCGGCACCGCGCCGCCCTGTGATTGTGGTGCAGGGCAGGGGAACAGCCCCGCGGGGTGGGGTGATGGTGGCTGTCGTTCCCCAGGGCTGGGCTCTAATTTAGGGCTCGGAACTTTGGCTCGAATGCTTTATGTTCCTTTTTAAGAGGGAGACGAGGAAGGAGATGGTAGGTTAAGGAAGGCAGGGAGGGTAAGGGAGGGAGGAAAGAGGTGTGAGGTGAAGCTGAGTCCGCTGCTCCTGCAGAAATGGAGAGCTGCACGGCTGAGACGAGATGTGGGGGAAGAAAACGTCAGTTCCAGTATGGCCTGAGACCCTCAGTCCAAACCAAGGCAGATCTGAAGGATGTTTTTAGATTCCCCCTTCGTAGAAATAGACCCAACGAGCACCCAGATCTGAAAGTAAAACAATGGGGCAAGGGAAACACTTCAACTACCGTTTCTAAATCCTCTGCTTTAGGGACTTTGTACCCTTTTGTCTTTCCCTCCTCCCTCTCCCAGCCTCACCCCCCTTCCTTTGCGTTGTGTGGTGAGCACACATCTTCTCAGGACAAGGGCTGGCTCTTCTGTGTCCACAGGTGTCTGGGATTGTGGCAGGATTTTATTTTCCCTTTTGTTTGGTGTCTGGATGGGTTTGAGAGCTTCAGACAAATGGGAGAGAATACAAACTAATGTGGATGTTTATCGCTTGCCCTCCTAAGGGCTTTGGTCCTCCACAGATGACTTTATTGTTGGCATTTACTGACCAGGGGAGTGTCCAAGTCCTCAAGCCTGAGCTTCTGGCCAGGCAGTTCTGTCTGCCTTGCCATGAAGAGAGCACCAGGGCTCCTGGGTCAAGATCAAGCCACTCTCAGCCCTTTAAGCTGGTGTGAAAATTGCAATTCTGCATGCTCACCGAGTGGTTGGATGTCATCCTCGTTTGTATGTAGGCTTGCTGGATGGTTGTGAAAAGTTGGGTTAACTTAAACTTATTGCCGAGTCCACAACTGTGAGCGTGAATAATTTGTGGGCTGTCTTATGGAAATTGGCCATATTCGATTATTTATGGCTTCATCAATACATCTTTTATTATGTACTTGTTTCTTTAGTGTAAGTTAAAGATACTCAGCTGATGTTAATCAGCACAGCTCTGTTGAGATCCTCGGAGTTTGGCTGATTTACAGCTGCTGACAGGATCACTTCGTTGTAGACAGAAGTAGCCTCACAGGACAAAAAAAAAAAAGAAAAAAAAGACTGAAGAGAGAAAAATGGAATGACCCAGATGACTGAACATGCACGGAAATGTATTTATCTTTCCACATTTCTATTTCGCTGACCTGAGTTATGAAGTTTCATATACCTTTTTAATAGATTTTAAGAGACTCTACTAAACATTGATTCCATTGACTTGGAACAACGCAGAGGGTTTTATTGTTCACTCAAATATTGCTTATGGCAGACACTGAAAATATAGGGGCCAGGATGTAAGGAGAGGGAATTACTAAGAAAAACCATGTGCGCTTACAGATGTGCTTCCACAAAATTTGCCAGACCATCAGGATGCCAGCGTGCTCAACATGAGCTGTCAAGATAGGGAGCCTTTTGTGTCATAACACGCCTTTACAACCATAACTAAGATGGTATTACAGAAGTTTATTTTTATTTCTCTTTCTTATAGGGACCACCTGGCCGTCCAGGTCTTCCAGGAGCAGATGGTTTACCAGGACCACCAGGGACAATGCTTATGTTGCCTGTAAGTACAAATATAGCCCCCAAAAAGGCATTTAAATGACTTGGGCTCCTTGGAGTTAAGTGGTGGAGGGTGAAAGTCATGAGGAAGCAACTAAAGACATCTCCAAGGGCCAAATTTTGGGCATTACCCTGCTTCTTAAGGTGAGGAGCCTCTAATGGCTGTTCAAAGCAGTTCATCCAGGTTCTTACGGTTTTAGTATCTGGTCCCTTTTGATGACCAGTGGTTACTTTGCATTGTCTTTTTCCTTTACATGAAGCTAGCAAGTACCAAGTCAGTCTTCTTGATCCCGGGACACTAAGCGAGTGATTATATTTTGTGTCTCCTTTGATGTGAGAAAAAGCCCTCAGGAAACCAGCTGTTGAAAATGAGTGGTTAGGTACCAAAGGGAAAGAGGCTTTAGTGAAAAACCGCAGCACTCTTGTACGGGCTCCAAATCGCAGGGTGATATGTGTGTAGGTTACTGGCAGGGTGCCGAGGAGAGCCTGGGCCAAGTGCTCAACACGGAGCTTAGCTGGCCATTACAATACATTTGTTGGCCCCTACAGAAACCAACCGTAGGCCTATAAATTGTTTCTTTGGATGTGCTTGCCAAGTTCGTGTGGTCGTATACCTAGAGCCAACCAAGCAAGACGCAGAGGTGAAGTCGAGGTGAAAGAGCCTTCCAAGTAGGTTCTGCACTCTGCTGAGTTCCTCTTGCAAAACCCCAAACCACGTGCAATTAAGGAATTGGAGATGGAAGAGACAGAAGAAAACATCAAACAATTCCTTCCCTTTCAAGTTCAGGAAAATTAAAAATAATCATTATTTTTTTAAATCCTTTGCATGTAAGGATCGTGGCTTAAACATTAGGATGAGTTTCCCTGAAGTATGCTGCCATGCTTGGGAAAGGCAGCCTCGGTCCCATGGCCACGAGACAGCTCCAGCCCAATAACCCGATACAACCCCATGTCCACCAGCATCTGCACGGGGGCTCTCAGGCCTGTGAGAACTTCAGCGTTAGTTTTGAGCAGTGGTGCATGAGGTCCTCACAGTTCAAAGCCTGCAAGGCCTCCTATTGTGCATGCTTTGACTTGGCAGCATTTGCTGTGTGGATACGTCCATGGGAAACAGTCCGTGTGCGCCGGCGAGCTGGGCGACCCGAAAGCACGCTGCTTAATGGGGTGGTCTGGAAGGACACTGATGGGCCTGGGGCAGTCATGCTGAACAGAGCTATTTAGGAACCAGGCTAGCGTGAGTATGGAGACACAGCAACCCCGTGACCTGCTTTCTCTGTCTTGTTCCCATCAGTTCCGCTTTAGCGGAGGAGGAGATGCTGGCTCAAAAGGACCACTCGTTTCAGCCCAGGAGGCCCAAGCCCAAGCCATCCTGCAGCAGGCCAGGGTAAGTGAAGGGGAGCGGGGTGTCTCTTGCAGCAGGTCTGTGTTGATGAGGAAGACAAGATTAAACTTCTCAGAGGAGATGTCTCCGTGTTTGCACCATCCCTGCTGGTAACAGTCTCTTGACCTAGGTCTGAGGTGGGATTGCTGCATGGCTTGAGGTGATGACACCTGGATGACTTGGCCTTTTATTGAGCACCAGCAACAGGCCAGGCTCTAAAAACTCAGTTTTAAATTACCTACGGACCTTGGAGATGGCCTTCTGCTGATGGAAGTAGACATAAACCTGCTGCAGCGTTCTGCTGTTTATGCTGACAGTTTTGAGAATCTATATGAAAAGTCGTGGCATATGCTGTAGGGGATTTCTTTCTTTCTTTCATTTTTTCCAGCAAATCTCACTCAATAATTAAATGTATGTCACAGATGTAAGCTGTTCCCAGCTCCATGAATCTCAGCAGGCAGCCTGCAATTTCCTTTAATATATTTATTGAAAATACATGATGAATATCTACACCTTTTTTTTTTTTGTTTTGTTTTGTCAAATGACCTTATTGATTAGTGATCACATAATCCCCAGCCGTGTTTATTATTTAGGCTCACTGGTGAAACAAGATGGGCCATGCACGTTCCCAGTACAATTCCTGTTCCCTAGCTGGATGAGTATGTCAGTGTATAAGGCTCCATCCTCAGCTGTTCAAAATAAGACTTCATTTCCAGGCAGGACAGCTTTGAATTTTCCCTTCCATGAGTGCTTGTCTGAGGTTACATTTGATCATTAGCACGTTGAAAGCAGAAAAGCAGCAGGCACAATTATAGCAGAAGGGAAAACGTGAGGACCCCTTGAGTGCATTTCTGATTTATTTGTCCCAGTCTTGTCCAGGAAGGACCAGATCCTGGCTTGGAGCAGTAAAGGGGAAAATACAAGATGGTTTAGCAAGGCCAAAAATGAAAGGGGATGGCTTTGGGGCGCTTTGGTTCTCTTCCAGCCAAATGCAGCCATCAAAGGACATAGCTTAGCTGTGCTTACCAGCGTCCAAAGCCCACGTCTGCCGGCAGCTGGGTCTCGTAGCTCAGATGCTGTTGATGGGCTAAAAAGCAATTCCTTTCACCCTTGAGTGAAATAAAGTCCTTTAGGTTCTCCACCCAGCTGGGTGACACATGCCCTTTTGGGTTTATAATGAGGGCTTTGGCTCAGCTGGGACTATTTTGCTTTCCATCCAGCTCTCCTTTAACTAAGGAGTTCAATTTTTCTCATGTTCAGGCAGAGCACAGGGCCCTGATGCCACCAGCCACTGCATTTTCCTATCCATTAACCTTACTCTGAGAATGATATTGGTGGATTATGATTCTTGTGTTACCTCGTCAGTCTTAATTTCCAGGCTGCCTACAGTTTTTCCATTAGCATTTATTTTGCTGGGAAATTGCTTTTCTTGACCAGATGAACGTTTCATGAGAAGCATCTGCTTTCTCAGACCTTTTTTGTTGTTGTTGTTTTCTTCTGCCTGTCAAAAATAGTGACTGATTTGAAAAAACAAAGTATCCCCCCCCCCCAAGAAAATTCTCTTTTCTGTTTTGTTTTTGTGTGTGTGTGTTTTGTTTGTTTAATTTTCAGTAAAATGTTGGGAAAAAAATAAAAAAATAATAAATCCTGGGCAACTTTTGGGCTGTGGATGAAAATTTGATAATTTCCATAAACAGAAAGATCCATTTCTTGACAAACATCAACCTATCATCAGGCAATTTCAGCTGAAAACCCTGATACTGAAGTGGACAGGGAAATAATTTTCTTTCTGTGGAGAAGTTATGGGATGTGGCAGGAATGAAAAAAGAGTCCTGCAGAGGGAAGTGCTTCTTTTTCTCTTTTTTTTTTTTTTTTTTTGGGGTGGTGTTGTTAATTGCATTATTAGGTTGACTTATTCCCTTAAAATTTGGCTTTCAGTAGACACTGAAAGTAGACACTGTCCCAGCCAGCAGTGTTCCGGAGCAGCTCCCTTTTAATGGGGAGTTGTAAAAAGATGCCACATAATCCAGCATTTGTGCAATATTTACACAATTCCAAGTTCAGTCACGGATAGATTTTAATTCCAGTTATACACAGATAATTACAACTCTTTTAAAGTGTCGAATTGTCACGAGGGAACAAATTGTCCAAGTGATGTTATGAACTGTGGACGGCCCCATTACCCTCCACGGAAATTACCGACTTGATGCATGGTTACATGACTCCTTAATTACTGAGCTAAACGCCCCCCATTGCAAATTGAATTGTTCTATTTGGAAGATGCTAAGTAGTAATTAAAAAAAAAAAAAAAAGGAAAAAATCCTCCAAAATTAAACTGCTAGTTTCATAAAGAAAAAGCCCTCCTAAACCAGGATGTGAGCAAACCCCTGTAGCATGTTTGGGTAAAGTTTTGTCATTTACCTTCAGTAGATTATTGTTAAAAGTGCCCGTTGTATTCTGTTTGTGTGTATTGTTGGAAAAGGGTTCAAATGCAGGAAAATCTGTGCTCTTTATCTGCCATGGGTCTCAAGCGGGGTGTTTATAGGTATGGGGCTGCAGGCAGCTGGGCTGTAGGTCCGTAAATTCTCTCAGCAGACCGACACCAACCAGGGGTTTGGCCCATTTGTGGAAGCAAGAAGAAGTTGATCAGTTGATCAAATTTATTGAGAATATGGAAATAGCTGCAAGGATTCCTGTTTCTCATAGCATGCAGGGAACACACAGCTCATGGTGCAGTGTGGCCATGTCCCATTGAGGCAGTGACACAGGAACACAATTAAAGCAGCATCTCTCTTTCTGTTTCAGCTGGCACTGCGAGGACCCGCAGGCCCAATGGGTCTGACCGGGCGGCCCGGCCCCATGGTGAGTAAAGAAGCAAGGAGAGAACGAAGCTGGCACTGGTTCAGCACCTGCTCTTGGTTACCTGCATGAATGCCTTCTCCTTAATGCCCTTTGGCTCTTCCCTCTGGTTCTGTTGTGGCAAAATGCAGTGAATCCCATTCTTTGCCCACAGGGACCCCCGGGCAGTGGAGGACTGAAGGGCGAAGCTGGAGAAATGGGGCCTCAGGTGTGTATGGCAAGATCGGGGGGCTGCGGGGGCTTTGGGGAAATGCAGGTGTGGAGCAGCCAGCCTTGCTTCAGGGGCTGCTGTGGGGGAGCAGCTCAGAGCCTACAAATGCAAGCTGAAACCAGAAAGGTGTGGGAACATCTGTTCCACGTATAAATGTCCCTTCAAGTATCCAAGTGCAGATTCAAGGCATAATTCCAAGCCAGCAGCGTAAAATTCTGCAGGTGGTTCTCCTTTCCTGCAAAGGCATCCACAGAGGGGTCCTGAAGGCCCTCAATACCCCCAGGTCCCTCTGTGAGCACCCCAGAGGCATGATGTGAGGGGGAGTCCCGCAGGCTGCTGAGGGGCAGGGGGCTCCTTGGTGCGCCAGCCTCTTGCCTTCCCCATGGCCCCAGCCATTCCCTGGCCACAAACGTTGGAAAAGAGATGTGGTGTGGGTGGCCTTGTAAATATGAGAGATGTTGGAGTGTGGGGAGTTCCTTATTGCTCACAAAATTGTCCTCCGGAGTCGTAAATCCTGCATCAAAGGGAAATTTTCTAATGGGGGGCAGGGATTTGTCTCCACCACCCTGAGCCCGTGACAAGCGCAGGGCTGCTCACAGGGTGAAGGCTTACGTTTGGGTCTACACATGCAATTCCCATCCAGACATGCTCAATCCTGCATCTACCCGGTGTGTTTTGAACCCCGGGCTCTGCTCGAGGGGTTCACCCCCCGTTTTGTCACCCCGTTTTGTCACCCCTCTGACCCTCACCACCCCAATGGGGCCTGGCTGGGGATGCCTGTGGGGCCGCTGCTCCGGCCAGCTGCACGGGGTCCGTCTGTAATGCTGCTGGCTGACGGCGTTTCTTTCTCTCTCCTCATTGCATCACAGGGTCCACGAGGCATCCAGGGCCCTCCCGGCCCAGCAGGGAAGCCAGGCCGCAGGGTGAGTGTCCCGGGAGCGCTTCGTCCCGCGGCCAAAGCAATTCCTGAGCGCTGAGAGCATTGCACAAGCGTGGGCTGGCGGCCAGCCAGGGGCTGGTCCAGGCCTTCTCGGTCCAGCTGGGCAGACACACGCGGGGATAAGAGCTTGGGGTAGGGAGGAGGGAGGATGGGAAGAGCTGCATGTCCATGCTTCCCATGTTTTAGTTCCCAGATTTTTGCTCCACGGTGCTGGGGTGGGAGCTGCAGGAGCACCCTGGGCTGCTTCGGGCAGCCCTAGTCTTTGCAGCGTGTGAGGAACTGGTCCCTGGAGGTATCTGAGCTGGCAGAAGCAGTGCTCACTTGCTCTGTTGACATTCCCGTTGCACAAATGCTGATTTTTATTTTATGGAGTCCTCCAGCTCTTTGTGTAAGCTTACCAGAGGAAGAAATTAAGAAGTTTTTTGTGTGACTCACATCCGGCTTTCATAAACTTTTATCTCATTTCAATTTGTGAACATCGACATAGCATATCTTAAAGTGTAATGGAAGATAATTTTTTCAAATTGATGACTGTATCCCAATGTCCACGCTGTGAACCAGCTTCCCTGCTGTTTGCCATACTCCAGCCCACCAGGCTGACCCAGGATGCTGCTGCAAGAACAGAGCAACATTTTCCCTTTGCCCAGGGAAGTTGCTGCCCAGCTGGCAAGCTCTGGCTTCAATAAAGCTTTGCTCAGCCACAGACCAAAGAGCAGATGTCTCCGCAGTCCTACTTTACCCCTTGTGTCTGACTTTGCTTCTCTCTGCTGCAGGGACGAGCTGGCAGTGACGGTGCCCGGGGAATGCCAGGCCAGACAGGACCAAAGGTAGCGTCACATCTTTGTGTGTTTTTGGAATTTGCATCAGCTGGTTAGCAAGCAGGAACGGGAGGACCCTTGCAGGAGGAGCCCTCTTTGCTTGGAGGAGGTGGCTGAAATGGTCCAGCGACTCCTGTGAAGATGTGGGCTCCACATTTGAGAGCTGAGGGAAATTAAACACACACCTAGAAGGCAGAACAGCAAGAGATTGTATTTTCTTTTCTTTCCTTTTTTTTTTTTTTTTTTGGTGCAACTTTATTAAATTGCTGGATCCCCTTAAGAATGAAACATGCTCCCTTGGCTGCAGTTGTAGAACAAATACTTCAGAATCCTAATTACAAAAAACAAACATGAATGAGCAGTTGGAAATATCCTGAAATATAACTACCAAAAAATACCTATTAAGTGGGTGAGGAAATGTAGAAGGAGTGGTGAGGAATTTTAATGCCTTGTATTTATCTTTGAGACAAAATCCTTTCATTCAGCTGTGATCTGCAGGTATTATCAACCAAGGAAGGAGCTGTTCCACTGAAATTGAATGCAAAGAAAGTTTGCTCAGGGAATCATGTATTAAAGGTTTTAAGTACTTTATTATGTAGATACTTAAAGCTGGAAAAGATGGGGGGTTTTGATACAGAGACAGGAGGCTGCAAATCATTTATCCAGTAAAGTGCTTTAATGAGCATCAACTGCCCTCCAAGGAGTGGATGCCAGGGAAGAAGGGAAAACAGAATAATGAGCAGCTCTGGAAACGAGCTAAATCTGCTGTGAGCAGAGCCAGAGCAACGCCCCATGAGCTGACAGAAACGAAGGAGCCATCAGTTACCCTGGTGCATCTCCGTCAGCCTTGGCCAGGTCGATTTATCCTCCAAAATGCTCTGATGTAACCAGCTTCTTCGTTCGTAGGTAAAAGGTTTGTGGAAGGAAGGAGTGGTGCTCGTTCCACTTACCACTAGTGTGTGCTGTGCCTTTTGACCAGGGGGTTCCCCACTATACAAAGAAAATGGGACTTTCCTTTTTTATCTGTGCCAGGTGTTGTGTGACAACATCACCCGCAGTTTGCAGATGCCTTTGGGACTTCCCTTTTCCAAAGAGCTGAGGCTTTCACAGACAGTCTGTCTCAGTGCATTCCTGCCCCTATTTCCCCCCAGAATACAGGGAATTGGAACAGGGCACAAATTCAGTGAGGAAAAGCAGCTGTGCAGAGGAGAAGCCCTGCTGTGCTTTGCTGGGTTTAAAGCATGGGTTTGCTGGGGGATCCATGCTGGTCTGAGCCCCAGGAAGCTCTCTGAACTACTGGGGTTTTAATTTTTCCTCCTCACACTTCAGCTTCCCAAAGAGTTGCCCGTTTCCTTCGAGAACATCTGCAGAGCCGGGCAGGGGACGTGAGGAGCGAGCAGCTGTGTGCTCAGTGTGTCCGCACGACTTCTGTTTTCCCAGCGTGGTGCCAAGCACAGAGCAACACGCCCGCCCTCCTAGCACAGCTCCTTATATTGGGCTTGGCATCGTGCTCCCCAGCACGGCCAAAGCCCTGTTTGGCCAGGATTAGAGGGGTGTGTATGGGATGGGTTGTGGTGGAGGCCAAGGTAGTGTCTGGGGACCTGTTGGCAGGAATACTGGTGCCCAACTGGCTACCATTGGGTCATCATTTGTAATTCTGTGGAATAAAATGAAATAAATTGCACTAGAATAACCTGTCCAGAATTGAGATGCTTTAGATGATGGGACTCCGGAATTCACATGGAAAAATAATAAGTCTGTAGGTGCTGCAGGAAAAGGGAGGAGGTAAAATGGCTTTATTTGAGCATTTTTCTTTTTTTTTTTTTTAATCTATAACTTTGAAATCATCACTGGTCTGATGGGAGGTGAAGGCTGAATGTCTGAGGGAGAAAATCAATCCCTCCTTGACACAGAAAGGAAACAAATTGGAAACATATTCAACAGCAGGTGGAAACGTGTACTAACCTGGCTTTTCTTTTAGGGTGACCGAGGGTTTGATGGCTTGGCTGGTTTGCCTGGTGAGAAGGGAAATAGAGTAAGTTATATTCCACTTGTTTCCTGGCTGCAGTCTGTAATGAAACCTTGGCAGGAGGACATGGCTGGGAGGAGGGCAGCTATTGCTGGGGATGAGCCAGAACAGTGCAACGAGAACAAGAGTGTCCTGAAGGATAATGTGGGATGTCACAGCATTGCTCCCAGGCACAGCACTCACATCCTGGGAAGCTGCAAAATCCTTCTGGGATTGCTTGAAAGTGGAGGGGGGGGATCACTTTAATAAAATGCAGACTGACAAATTAGAAGCAAAACCTGCTTTTAGTGCAGATCTGGATGGGAACTGCCAAAAACACAATGGGATAGTTCGCTTTGGCTTATAATTAAACAATGGGGAAAAAAGCAAGAAGCTAGTTATTTTGGTAGGCTGCCTCCTCTCCCTAGAGAGAGCCACTGTCTCCCCAGTTAAACCATTAGTTTGTAAAGCTGGGGAGTTCTTGAGACGCAGAGATCGCATTATGATTACAAGCTACAGAGGAAAGGCAAGACAGTGCCTGAGAGAGATGCTTAATTGGCGAGATGTGAGATAGTGGGATGCCTTGGGTGAAGGAATATCTGTGTGCAGAGCCCGAGTCCCCTTTCCTTGAAGGAGCCACAGTATCTGCTTGTTTCGCAGACCCCTAGTGAGATGTCACGAGTAAATCCTGTGCCTCATGCACAGGAAAGTGAGGATACGAGCATCCTCAGCACATGGTGCAGACAGAAAAGGCAAGCCTGTTGCTAGGTTTCTCGCTATTACCCAATGTTTTCCATTGCCAGACTGTGTCCACCTTCTCTGAGGATTTTCTGCCTTTCCTTCACAGGGCGAGCCAGGCCCCCACGGACCCCCAGGGGCTCCCGGAGAGGATGGGGAGAGGGTAAGTTTGTCTGTGTCTGCAGCAGTCCTCTGAATTCATAACTGAGCCCTGTAAACGAGAAGCAGATGTGATGGCAGCACCGGGCGCACGTTGCCTGCTGCCATCCCCTGCAGCAGCAGCAGCAGCAGCTCGTCCCTGCAGCGTGGTGCCACGGGATGAGAGTGACATGGGGCAAACAGAGCAAGATGGGAGGAAGAAAAGTGATGAGAAATGTGCATTTTAAGTATCTGGTCAAAAAACTCTGTTTTTGTTACAAAAAATCATGTCATCGACAATGTGTGCTGCTTGTTTTCTAAGATACAGCAAATTGCAGCACGACTTGGGGAATAGGGAGTCCAGATAGACATGGGAATCAAAGATTAAATTGTTCACTTTAACACTGTGCAGTCGATAATCGCAAGGCCTTTAGCAAAGCTCAAACTAAGTGATACAGGCCTAGAAGGGCCAGTTTAAGAGAAGAGATTGCAAATGCTGAATGTGTAGTTCTGGGAAGTGTGCAGTTCGGTTGGAGGAGTATGGATTTCCCAGGCTCTAATCCCCCTCCACAATGTTCTCTTTCCACCTTTGGCTATCTGTAAAGCACAGATAATAATGCCTTCCGGACCACAAAGTTGTGAGGATTAATTAGTCGTGGATGTAAAGGGCTTTTAAGTCGAAAAGACCTAACTTGCATCTTTGGGGGAAAGAACAAATTTCTGGAGAACTTTAATCCTAAAGAGAAAGAGAAACCATGTAAGGGGAAGAGAGGGCATAGCTGAGGGGAAGAGAATGCATTTTATCAGCAGCAGAGGAGGGTTTGCATGGGCTGGCTGCTAGGATTGATTTCCTGGGTGTGGGCGTGCTGGGTTGTGATACGGTGTCCCTGGGGGAGCCTCATGTGTTAGGTGGTTTAAAAATGACTTGGAGGAAGCACCATCGGTGGGCATCAACAAGAGGTGGGTGTGGAGGGATGAAGAATTACCCCTTTGATGCCTCTGGCTTATCTGAGGAGCCAGTGGGTTAATCTGGCTAAATCAAATTCCCCGGGTAGCGCTCCCATGCTCCCCTTCAGTAGGCACTAAATCTTGTGGTTATTGACTCACATGGCCCGAATTGTTCCTACAGTATCTTGGCTATTAGCAAAATCCATCTTTATAAACACTGACATGAATTATGAAGTATCCATACAGCATTTCTAATCCTCGGTAAATTCTGCACACGCAGTATTAGTCTCGCGGCTTACGAGGTCTTCCTTATGCACGGCTACCCTTTTATTACTCCAGGGAAGCTGCTTTTCGGTGTGATTATTATTTAACAAGAATGAAACACCTGTGATGTGACTGAAATATAACTGCTTTGCTCTGTCTCTTTTGCTGCTTCCCTCTGTGCCTTCGCTGCCGAGCAGGGAGATGATGGAGAAGTTGGACCCCGAGGGCTGCCTGGAGAGCCTGTGAGTACCTCCTGGGGCTCGGCGTGCAGCAGCACCGCTTTGGTCAGGGGCTGGACATGATCAGGGTGCTTTAGGTGTCCCATGGGGCAGCTCCTGTGGTGCTAATCAAGACCCCCGAGTTCTTGCAGGGAACAGCTTCTCCTGCTTGAAGATCCAAGTGAATGGTTGGGAGTCTCTTTGCCTTAACAGCTCTCATCTACTTTTTTCACCAAGATGCCTACTGAGGAGAGAAGATGCTTTCTGATCTTGTATTACTGATGAGCAAACTTCTCGGTGATTCTATTTGCTCAGTGGCTAATATTTGAAATTTAAACCCTGTCATTTTAAAGGTAAAGCTTAGCTTAGGCTGGTCTCTCGTTTTTCCTGCATGCATCCTCCATCTGGACTGTTTAGGAGTCAGGTAAGTGGGCTGGGGTGTGAAGTGTGCATGCTGAGTGTAAGTGAAATGTGAGTTTTGTGAGTGTTAGTAGCAAACGGCAGTGAGGAATGGTTCTGTCTGCTATTGCAGGGGCAATGGCAGCAATCAGCCATGCGGCTCATCACCTGCACCCCTAGTTTAGTGCAGTGTGAGTGATCCCATCTAAATCTTAGGATGCAGTCCTAGCAGGACTGAACACAAGGGGACGTTTGCCATGACCTCAGCGGGGCTGGTGTTCTGTTCACAGAACACAGAACTTTATAAATCTGCAGAGTTTGTCAGTGTCTGGGCCTGCAGCTCCATATCCTGTTGCTAGTGCCGGAGCAGCCAGGCCAGGGCTAGCGAAGGGGACAGTTCCTATCAACAGTAAGGTGAAAAGGAGATGCTCATGATTTGAACAAAAACCTCCTGAACAATCCCAACAAGTGTTTTGGGGGAGCGCCCCACCAAAAAGAAACAGCTAGGTTTTCAAATCAAGACTCTGAAGGCATTTTCTGTCCCCAGCACCAACGATTTCTGATTTTGTTGGCAATGATGAACTCTGTTTCTGGCTCACCGTAGATTTCTGTGTGTAGTACAGTCATTGGCTGCTCATAGTATCCCAAACGCACTTCCTTTGTTATAAAAAGAACATTAACTATCTATCATTGGCCATCAGCTTTGCTTTCAAAATGTCTTATTTTGTTGTTGAGCGGCCCAGCATGGTGGCCCGAGAGTAATTGGTGAGAACTGTTGGACACACTTCACATGAGAAAGGGAAGGCTTGGCATTTACGGACTCGTTGGAACTAAATTATAGACGAGATGTCTGATTAACTTCTGGGAAAGATTAATCAACCCAGCTATCTCCTCAGCACATGTCTAAGCAATAACTTATGGGTTATTAACTTCTTAAAAGCATTTATATGCTCAGGTAACAGAGTAACAAAAGAGGAACTTAAATGATGATCGTGCATGCAGGGAAGCTTATTTTTATAGCAGCCATACAAGAAAAAATATCAGTGGTTGCCAGAGGAAAGGCTTAAATTGCATCACAGGAAACTTCTGGTCATAAATACATGTCCCAAATCTGCATGTTTTTACCTGCCCTGAGCCAAAATAGGGTCTTACCAAATTTAATCGTAACTGATACTAGTGGTGTGACTTAGAAATTCGTTCCTCTTCATCCTGCCTCATATCCTTCCATAGCTGGTTTATACAAGCATCAGCCAAGGAGCTGCTCTCCTGGGGCTCAGGGTACAAAGCCCCAGCCCCTGCAGGACCCCGGTGGCTGGGAAGGGCCCCGTGCCCATGCATCCCGTTGGCCCTGCAAAATGCTTTTCTGCAGGAACAAAATCCCTGTGGCCTCTGAGATCAGACCCTTTCATAATGTCTGCTCTTCTGTCCTCTAACATTTCATTTTAATTCCTCTGCGTCATAAAAAGGGATGTGCAATATTTGGGCAGACAGATAAAACTGCCCATCAGTCAAGAACAGTTTTCCTCCGTGACAGTGAATGAACACCAGCCTTGTAAATGTCCAGGGTCCTTTTACCATTTCTAATTGAAGAAAGGGCCTGAATTTAAAAGATGAGCTTCCAGATCTGCATCTGAGCGCTCAGGTGGGCACACAAGGCCCCCTCTCTTTCCTTTTGCTGCAAACCCACCAGGTAGAGGGGCTGCTGGAGCGGGGTTTGCAAAGTCAGGGAAAGTACATTGAAGCATTAGCTGTCAGACTCACTCTCTCACATGGATACAGTTCTCCTGACACATCAATGCAATACTCAAATCTCCCCGATTTCCCTGAAGATGATGCTAGGTTTCATCTGGTGAGAAAGCTAGGAATGGCAAGGTGTGGTTTAAGAACCAAATGCCTTTGAAAATGCACTGTTATGCTGCAGGCTTAAAACCTTTTCCAGCCTTACTTCATTGTACAGATTGTCAATGACCAGAATTAAGTCTGGAGAGATTTAGAAATGTTAACCTTAATGATCCATTAGTGGAATAAGCTCGTTCTTCATGGCGCTCTCCGGCTGGAATGACTTGGCTGTGACACATTTTGCATCATTGTGTGCATTACAGGGTAATCCAGGAATATGATTAAATTATTTAAAAATTAAAAAAAAAGTGTCTGAAGTGGGCCTTCTTCCAATCCAAGGGATAACTGTATGCATGGATATTACCTCGACAAAAAGCATTTCAAGGGTGCATGCACACAGGATTTCTCTTACTGATTTTTTAACCCAGACAGCTGCTGTTACTGCAAAACCAGTAGGGTTGTGGCCAGCCCCGATGCTGTGCTGGGCAGAGCAGTGCCTGGCACCCATGGCGGAGCACAGGATGCACTAACCCTGCTTGTTTGCTCCAACAGGGACCCCGAGGACTGCTGGGACCAAAGGGGCCACCAGGACCACCAGGGCCACCGGTAAGTTCCCGGGGCTGCTGCCTTCCTGGGTCATCTCAGCCAAACCACCCTGCCCCAATTAGTCACTCAAGCAGATGATGCATCTGCACGATTCTATATGTCTGTGCCATGAGAAGACGTGTTCATAAAAGTTGCTGCTCAAAGTTGCTGCCCTGTTTTCAGTGCTGTCACCTCTGCATGTGGCAGCCCAAAATTTGGCTCACCCGAGTAGAAGTTAATGCCTAGTTCAGCCTGGGAGGGCAGAATGAGAGCTATTAACGTGGTGTCTTTGCTATTAACTTTTTCCTATAGGGTGTTGAACCTTTAAAGCAGTTTGTTCAGGTTTCAGGCAAAAGCCAAGGCAAGAACGTGCAGTTTCTATGCAGGAGGCAGCCACCCTATTTGTCGTGCACTGCTGGCCAGGGAAGTGCTGATGTAAGGGCTCCTTCTGCAAAGCACTGCAGCTCACTGAGGTCCCAGGATTTACAAACAGGACCCTGGACTGCTGCTAGAGCTGAGGGGGTCAGGGTTTTAATGGTGAGCGTGGTGAGGTCCTTAACCCCTCGTGGGATGTGGAGACATCCTCACTTTGAACTCCTAGTCTGCTGAAATTAAATGAGGGTTCAGGATCTGCTCCAAAACTGGTCTCACATGAGCATGCTGTTAAAAATGGATAACCTAATGTGCCCTAGAGCAAATGGGTGAACGCAGAAGCCCCAGCAGGAGGTTTGCATTGACCATCTACCACATTACACCCTCACTGAAGATGATCAGGGCAGACATGACCCTGGCTGCCTTTTTTTGTGGCCTCTGGTACAAGGGGGATTATTTTGTTGGCACAGGCTCCGTTTTGTTATTGAGGAAACCTCAGCCTTGGAGGCTTTGCTTTGTCCATAACACTGTTAAGAACAATCTGGGTCAAATCCTCGTTTTGGCACAGCCTTGTTGGCTTCACCTGAACAATGCATTCCTGTCCCGAGCGAGGTCTGTGTCCAGTTGTTCCTTCTCACGAGCTACTACCAGTCTGCTCGCTGTCGGAAGCAATCCGGCTGCAGTACGTAGCCAGGATTTCTTCATCTGGTGCTGATTCTGCTTTTTCAGGCAGGTTAAACCAGTGGGAAAATACCAAAATGACTCTTTAAAGTGTTAATTTTTGCTGGATTCATAGAATTGGCTGCTTAACAAAACACCTTTAGAAAATTGTTCCATTTCCACACGGTCTAAAGGGCCTCCTGATGTTTTCTTATTTTTATTGCATTTTCCCTGCTTTTGTGGTGCGAAATATGCAGATATTTTCTTAATGCTGTTTTTTCAATCCTTTCCCAGGGTGTGGCTGGTATGGATGGACAAACAGGTCCCAAGGGGAATGTGGTAAGTTTTCACTGCAAGTTTTACAGACGGTTCAGATATTATATAGAGAGAGCATATGTGAAGTGTAAAATGTACTCCATTAAATTAGATTTGCTAATTGCTTTTTAGCCTGGTCTAGATTCCTATCAGGGCCTGTGAAAACCACCGAGAGTATCTTCCTACAGCAAACCAGCAAATGGCTGTTAATTTATTATAATTTCTGATGGAATTGCACATTATTTCCCCGTGAAAGATCAAACATTCTCATCAAGACGTGTGCTGTTCTAATGAACATCGGAGCACTGTAGTTTAACTGAGGGGGAAAAAAATCTTCGTATGCCTCCTCGTTGGCTCTACCAGGCTGAAGAGACTCCTGCAGAACAACCTGATCAGAGCTAGGCAGCACTAAAGCCCCTCACAGCTTGTTTGGGCAGCATGGCCATGCACAGAAGCGTGTGTGCAGTGAAATAACCTCACTCCTCCTGCCCCACCATGGAGTGAAGCTGTGTTCAATGCCCAGGAGCTCCTGGTTGCCAACAGTTAGAGAAGGGTTTGAGATGCAAGAGGGATGATGCTGTTTTCCTGCTCTCAGCTCTGCCTTTGCCTCCTCACAGGGTCCTCAAGGTGAGCCAGGCCCCCCAGGCCAGCAGGGCAACCCAGGTGCTCAGGTAAGAGGGAAAATACTGGAATGAAAAACCAGGAATGCTGATTTGTAAGAAATAGATGGACCAGCAATAAGGAGATTTGCTGGGAATTGGCTCCATGTACGTTGCTGGCCCAAAATCTTCCTGAAAACGCTCCCAGTTTCAGATCCCTCCTGTTCTCACCTGGCTCTCGCTGCCACGGTACAAAGCCAAGCCCAGGTCCAAGCAGTCTCATCAGCCGAGCCACATGTTGTGGCTCCTGTCTGACTTTCAGCATCCCCCATCCAGATGCTGGGAGCCAGAAGGGTAACGCAGATGTCCGAGTCCTGCTGTCAGCCTTCGGCACGGCTCCGCTCCCATCGTGGGGATGAACCTGGCTGCACACCGCGAGGCGGGATGGCTCCCCGGGGGAGAAAATGAAATTACAAAAATGAGGTTTTATCAGCTGGTGCAAGGCGTTTTGAGAATGAATGGAGCCGGGGAAATCCCCAGCCGTCGCAGGCACTAGAATGATGCTTGGCTGAGACATTGCCAAAATGCATTTGGAATGAATAACTCGTTCCTTAATGACCCTAGGTTTTTCTTTTCGCAGGGTCTTCCAGGTCCACAAGGCCCCATCGGTCCCCCAGGAGAGAAAGTAGGTTAAAATGCCACAGCTCTGACTTAAGACAACTGTTGCCATTAATATGCATTTGCTGCTTCAGCTGCTCCTTTGCCCCATATGCAACATCTGTTTGCAGCCGTGTCCATGAAAGTCTAATGTGTCTCATTCCAGACAGAAGAGAGACAAGAAAATGCAGTTTACCTCGAATTCATAATATTTGCATTCATTTCCTATTTTAACAGAAACATTCTGAAGGCAGCCGATGGCAAAACATTAGCAGAGGGCTGAAAATTGTCTCTTTCTGCGGGCTAAGTGCCTGGAAGTCTGATGGGGATGGTAATGGGAAGAGCTGGGGGTTGGATCGCTCTGCCGAGGTCTCCTCGTGCTGCCTCCTCCCCGCTCCCAACCCATGCCAGCTCTCTCTGATTTCCCATCGCTGTCAACGTGGAGTTGCTGCTGTCCTCATTCCCCCAGTAGTGCTGGGACCATCAGAGTTTAAGCAAGGGCATCGTTTTTGCCCACAGAGATGACAAAGCAGCTATTGCTGGGTGCTCGTTCAGCTCCCACAGGCAGGGGATCCATCCAGCACGCGTGCAGGAGAGCTCCCTGCTCGTGTTGGCAGCCCGCAGCGTGCTGAAATTATTGATCAGCAGGGGAAGAGTGAAGGAGCACATTAGCAATTCCAGCAGATAAAGGGCTCTCGGGTTTAGTGCTGAGTCACGCACTTGCAGCAGCAGTGGCGCTCCTCGATAGCGTGAGAAATCAGGGGGCTGCTTAATTACGAAGCGACCACTTCCCCACATTAAAGCAGCAAGGTGCAGTCAATGGGGGCAGCTCCACGCCTGATTTTCTCCCTTTGCCTGTTAATCTTCCTGCACTTGTCACCAAAGGGTAGGTATTTCCTAGCCCAGTGAGCCCCGTGCTTTGATCTGCTCCCACCTGTGCTTACACATGGTGCCTTTCTCAGGGCAGCCACTTGCTCCCAGCCCTGGGCTCTGTTCCCAGCCTCGTGCCCAAACGTCTCCCTCTGAGCTCTGCCAGGCCTGGGTAAGGTGCTGGCACTACTGCCACACCTTCCTGGGATGCTGGAATCCCAGATTCCTTTCAGACTCCTTGCAAGTCATGGCAGCTTTCCCAATAAACCCACCTCCCTGCAGCCTTTCACGACTAAAGCAAGCAAAACTGGTGCTCTGGGGGCTCTGGCTATTGCAGCTGATGATTTTTCTGTTTGTTTTTAGGGGCCTCTGGGCAAACCCGGTCTTCCTGGCATGCCTGGTGCAGACGGTCCTCCGGTAAGTCATCCTCTCCCAGGTCTTTCCTTGGCATAGGGACTGCAGGGGTGATCCTGCACCCACCCATCCTTCCTGGGTGCACCGTGGGCTTGTGAAGTCTGTGAGCCTGCAGCCTGCCCATGTTTCACCTGGGCTGAGGGGTTTGAGTTGGCCCTGCTTTGAGCTTTGCTCAGCCTCACAGTGTAGCACAGGGCAATTCTTGCCGTCTTTTTGGGCTTCTCTTTCCTCTCCTCCTGCTTCTCGTTTATGTTTTATGTAGGCTGGCAGCTCACCGAGGTAAGGATGGTCTCGTGTGTGTGTGTGTGTACTGCAGTGCTAGCACACGGTGGTCCTCATCTCACTCAGGACCACTGGGCACTGCTGCAGAACGCTGATAAGAGGCTGAAATGGCATATCAGCACGATATTCTTGCAGCTTCCTCCTAATCCTTCTTTAAACAGCCTTTGCTCATTCCTCTAGAAGTTGGTGCTAAAATCTCTGGCCTTTAAAATTGATCTCGTTTTTGCACACCTCAGAGACACCTGATTTTACAAGTGACAAATGTAAAATAGTTACGTCCCACTGATGCAAATGCAAAGCATGGCAAAAAAAAAAATCCATTTCCCACCCTGGGATTATCGTTCCTATGAGGGGCATTTCAAACATCCTTACAATTGTTAGCTGAGTCAATAGAGCAGCTAAAGCAAAGCCCAGAACATCTCCAAGGCTGTAGCTTTCGATGTGAAATTCCTGCAGCAGCCTCTAGGGAGCTTCAGCTGGAGAAGGCGCTGGGTCTGTTTCTGTGCAGGCTGAAGGCTGTGTGAGATCAGCAGGCTGAGCGTGCACGGCTGTGCCCAGACGCTGGCCCTTTGCCACTGGTAGCTACGTCGTTTGCGAGCAGGGTGTAGGTTTGGAAGCATAAGGGTTGCTCTTCCCAAGGACAAAACCTGCCTGTGTGCCTTTTATAGAAATTGGTCTTGAAAGGCGTCTGCAAATCCCCGAGGGCCTGAAGCATCTCGCTGCAAGAGCCAACCAAGTTGCTCATCAATTTTTGATCTCAGTAACAGTAATGGAGACGGGCATTTTGCAAACGGTGATGATTTAGTGTGGAGTGGACGGGTGCTTCTGAAGTCTTGTTGCACTTCCATTTTGCTTCCCCCAGGCTGCAGGCAGATGTCAGGAGCCGAAGGCAAGCGCTTATGCGCTCCCCTTTGTGCACTGATGCTGTTGGTGCCGTTTAAAATCACAGGGCCAATTCAGATTGTATTTTCTCTGCATGTTATTGACGCATAGCTGACAGCTGTCATGTTGTTTCTTTATTAAACCAGCTTGTTTTATGAATTCCTGCTTGTCTGACATTGCTGTTATGAAGACTGATTATGGAAAATAGTCTTGTGATTTTACTTGTTACATTGCTCTATTTTGAGTATTAGAGGAGACTTCGTATGTAAAGAAACTACCGAGTGAAGAAGGTCTTAGTGGCCTTAGAGCAGTTGGATGTGCTCTCATCTTCTTTTAAAAAAAAAAAAAAAAATGGGAGAAAAAAGAAAGTCCTGGGGAGTGCAGCGAGTGCCCTCACGGAGGGCTTATTGCTTTTGTTTGCATTGCCAGACAAAAATTCATCTTCTGACCCGGCTCCATCTCGGTTCCTCCAGTAGAAAAATCACCATTCAAAACTTCTCTCAAGGATTTCCCCCGTTTCTCACTAATCCTTCCTGTTATACCTGAGGCAATTCGCACCATCTTTTTTTCTGCTGATTGAAATCCCAGCAAAAGGCTCCTAAAGGCTGTGAATGAGAATGTGGTGGAGGCTCTTGGCTGTTGGGTTATTCAGCATCAAATCCCCAGGGGAATGCTGGCCAGCATCCAGCAGCCAGCGTCTGACAGGGATGCAGGTTAGCTGGGGCTTTGTCATGAGATCTTGTAACCAACTCCAGGAATTAGGAAATTAATGCGAGGGGCTCTGACCAGTCTGGGCATCTTGTGATCTTCACAAGTTTGTTAAATACAGAGGTAATTTTATCTTTTTTTTTTTCTGTCTGCAAAATGTGTGTGCTGCTTGCTGCTGAATGCACTGAGATGTTCAAATATGAGAAAAATATTGCAGAATGGTTTGTGCTTGTCTGCCGAAAGGAGGTAAAGGGTAAGAAGGTTTAAACATCTAAGAACAGCAACACAGACCAAATGCAGTCCTCTTTCTTTTGGGAAATGCTGGCTTCAGAGGGCTTTTTGTATCAGTAAGAGCTTCCTGGAGAGCAACTGTTGTCTTGCAAATAAATCATAGCTGCCTGAGCGAGCTTGTTGGCTTCCAAAGCGTTCAGCATGCACCAAACCCATTTTTCTCTTCTGTTTGTCTCTTGTATTAATAGGGTCATCCTGGCAAGGAAGGTCCTCCTGGAGAGAAGGGGAGTCAGGTAGGTGTCAACAAGATCCTCATTACTGTTAAGTATCACAAAATACAAATTAAGAATTTCATATTAGCCTTAAAAGTGAAGATCCATTGCCAGGGCGGCACGAAAGTGCTGCAGCCAGCTAGCTGCTGGAGCTGCTGCTTGTAGGAGGGCGAGATTTCGCTGTTACGGGTCATGGTTCTTCCCAAAATAAAACAAACTGTTGTCAAGAAGACGTTTGCCAGCACTAGAACTTGTGCTAGCAGAGCTGCGTTGAGCAGTTTCGCATTCTTGGCCAACACAGCAACGCTGCCAAGGCCGGGCAGGAGCGGGGTGCAAGCTGGGGACGAGTCCGTGTGCTGCACGGGGTTGGCTCTGCAGGGATGTGCTGGGGGGACCGAGCTGCCACGGCATGGATCGGGGACAAGCAAACCCCACTGAAACAACACCAGAAGCTGAGCCCAGCTTGTCTGCTTGGGTCTCTCCGTTGTGCTGTTTTTTACTCAGCTTTCTCCACGAGGTCAGGGAAAGGGAGGTGCAGAAATAGCGAAGCGCTCTTTCAGCATCTGTGACAACCCCAAAAATGCCCCAGGTTCAGGGGGGTGTTGTAAGATTTGCAGCTTATTCAGCCCTCAGATCTCCATTAAGGTGTTTGTAGTGGTTTTGTTGAAGCTTTTTCTCTCCGGTGCTTTGGTGGTAGGAGAGGAGAGGGGGCAGTTGCAATTTTTCTGGTGATGCAGCAGTTGTTGCTCCTGAAATCCAGCACAACACCGTCCCTTCTGCCCTCCTTCCTGGCAAGCAGCGCCCAGCTGATGTGAAAGCTGAAACTGTGCAGGGAAGCCTAAGCAGACATAAATAAATACCCTTTGTGGCACAGGGGAATGCAGAAAATAACTCTTTTTGTATTCCTGGCCTTCCATTTTCTTCCCCTCCCCTTGGTTGAAGTCCCTCTCTAACAATATATTTGAGAATATTGCCGCGGGCTAGAGCCCTTGAATTATACGGGTGTCTGTCTGTCTGGGAGATTTACCGCCTGCGTTCCCTCTGCGTCCCATTCGGTTGAAAAACATTGCATTTGTCAAAAGTGTTTTACCGGAGCACAGCCCGGCTGCCTCGAAGTCCCCCAGCCCCATGCAGAGCAGCGGCCGCAGCCCTGGCTGTGCCCCTTGTCCCGCTGCCATCCCTCATGGCCGAGAAATCAAAACCCTCACAGCTGTGCAATATGAGAAGCCAGGCAGTGGTGGTGGGGGGGGACATTTAGCAAATGTCAGGGAGTCAGCAGGTGGAGGTGCAGGGCCGGCACACGGCTTGTTGCTTGAGTTATTTCTCCAGCAGCCGTGATCTTCGGGCAGGGCTTGATGTTTGTGCGGGGTCTGGGCTCCGCTGGGCTGTCAGGCTGGAAAAAGTGCCTGTCTCAGGCTGGAGGAAGTGAGAGAATAGTTGTTTAGCTGGCTGACTGAGGAGAATAAGACCCAACTGGGCTTGATAAAGAGTGTGATTTATTGGCAGGCAGGACAGCGTGGTGGTGGGGTGGTGATGGAGCACCCGCAGGGCACCTGGTGGGTGCTGTGGTGGCGGCACTCACGGCAGCACTGGTGGTCGACAGCTTTTGGTAGCAGGAAGGAGTTTTGTGAGCACCTCCCTGCCATGTCGCCAAGGCCAAAGGACAGCATCCAAGGCGTGTGCCTCGAGCAATAACTCCTCTGATCTGGTGATCATCGCCCTGAGCCGTGTCATGCCCAATCTGGGCTGGAGCGTTACTGCGAAACCAGGATGGTTTGGGAGCGGGGAGGCAGCAGAAGAGCATGTTCTTCTCTCTCAGACTTGTTCTTTTTTTTCAATCCAAAACACAAGTCACTGATCTTATGTATAAATCCCTTTGTACCGAGTTGTTGCTCTGCCTTTCCTTCATCCTTTCCCATTGTGTGGATCTTTGCTGTTGGCTGAGCTGAGTGCACCTGCTCCAAGTGATGTTGCTGTAGCACTCGGTGCTATTTTGAGCTGTTTTCAGATGGTCACTGCCATTTCCGCCCAGTCTGAAGCAGCCAGATGGCTGGGATATTTGTTTTCCACACAATCTCCTTACTGCTGCACCTTCGCATTGACTTGATGTGTTTTTCTTTGCCTTTTTTTCACCCCAGGGTCCACCAGGTCCTCAGGGCCCTGTTGGTTATCCAGGACCACGTGGAGTCAAGGTAAGGAGGATGCCAAAACAGTGTCCCCCCTGTTGCTTGCTTAAAACTCCTTAAGAAGAAGCTTAAGACATCTCTGCCTCATGCTGGAGATGGACAAGGCCCTCTCAGTCACACTAAGCACCCTGAGGAAGGGTCTTCTGCATGCTCTGGTCCTGCAGCCATACGGACGGTGAGGGACGGTAGGAGAGCATGCTTTTGGGGCACAATCTCGAACCCCCATGGGTAGCACATTACTTGCCCTGTAGCAGTGCCTCAGGGAAACCTGCAGAGCTTCCAGCCCACTGTGGAGGAAACAAATCCTTCTGGCAGGTCCAGAAGCTTTTACCTGTAAAGGAAGCATTGCTGGTGGGCACAGGTGCTTAGGGCCACCTTGGTGACACCCTGTTTGCTGCTTGATTCAGCCTCAGTCTTGTGTCTTCCCGCAGGCCACAAGGATTGCAGGTGCCCTGCTCTGCAACAACACCTTCTAGCATCCTTCAGTGCTTTGGAGAGATTTCTCTTTTAATTCTCTGTGAGCATGGCTCAGGCCCATTCCAGTCGTTTCCAGTTTACAGCCAAAGCAAATCTCAGCCAGAATGTGAAGACTTTAACAAGGCTTGTTAATAAAACAAAATAGCCTATTACTAAAACAAAGCAAGCTTTTCATGCTCCTGATCCAAAACCTTGTCAGACGGCGCTTGTAGGTCTCAGTAATGTGCTCTTTCAGTAGATTGAATTCCAGCTCTTCCCTGCTGCCTGCAGCGCTTGCACACCAGTAAGAAGGTGCTGGGTATTTTTCCCAATTCAGCTCCGGCTATTATGCCCCATCAAGATGTATTAGTTCAGGTGCAGTTGCATCTTGCTTCCCAAAGCTCCAATGAATCCGCAGGGATCTGTGCTAGATTGGTGACGAAAGGTGAATTTAAACCCTCTTAAAGCCCCTTGTATATTTTTTCAGTAGCACAAACCCATTTGCCGTTCTGCCTTCAAAATTTAAGCTGAATGTATTTAACCAAAGCAAGCTTTCATCTCGGTTCTTGCAAGGTTGCAGATTGAGACATAGTGGTCCATTAGGGAATGGTTTGCTGTTGTGTTTACCGCTAAAGTGGAACTGTTCCACATTACAGTGATCTACAGAAAGTATGTCATGCACCAAATCCATAGTGCGTACAGAAGGGGTTTTGCTTCCTACAAGCAGCATCCTATTAAATGAATGAATCTCCAGTTCTGAGAAAAATGCGTCTCATTGGGTTTGCAGCTATAAATAATTTTTAGATCTCGCCTCACTTACCAGAGCCCTGTTCTACTGCACAAATTTTGATGTACTTTTAATTATACTTTCTCTTGACATGCCTAAGGGAGACAAAAAAAAAAAAAAAAAAGTTAAAATGCCCTGCACAAAATATTCCTTTAAGAAAAATATCTTCGGCATTTTTATTTCAGGAGTTGCATTGCTCAGCTGGTGTGGATACCTTAGGGTGGCATTTTATCCCGAGAGGCAGGATAGATGAGGAGCCTGGAGGCTGGTGAGGTTAGGGATGGTGGCAGAGCAGGGGCCAGATCCTGACCACACTCAGCACCTCCATGGACTGATCGCCTTAGTGAAGCCCTGGATGGTTTCTGCACCACATCTGCACAATGTCACATATGCCTGCACCAGTCACATTAGTTTTGTTTTGTTTCTTTTCTCCTTTCAGTGCCTAAATGATTTTTCTAAGCAAAAACCACACTGAAAGGTGATTTTTCCCTCTGATGGCCAGGGAGCATGCAGAGCTGGCTGCAGGCTGAGGACACGGTGTGCCAAGCAAGGCTTCTGTGCCAGGCATCGTCTGTGCTGCAGCATCTCTGCTTCTGGTCAGCAATCATGTTTGTGCAAACGCCTCCAGGAGACACTGAATCTCCTTTCAGTCAGCAGTTTGCTTCAGGCATGCTTGTTGTCATCTTTTTTTTTTCTTTTCTTTTTTTTTACCTCTTTTTTTTTTTTTCATTGTTTGGGGTTTTATTCAGCATCACCGTGTCTGATTTATAACCTGGTGAAATTTCTCAGGGCGTGAAAATCCTGTTTGGGCACGTCCTTTGTAAGCAGTGGTAGCTCAAGAGCGAGCTGTGCCCCAAGCAGGTGATCCTGTGAGCTTTTCCCAGCCCTTGCAGAGCTCCATGTCCATCTTCCAGAGAAGAATTCCAGCCAAGGTGGAGCCCTCTCTGGGGCTACCCTTGCAGGCCAAGCAGAAGCCTTGCAGGGCAAGCAGAAGCTGAATGGGTGCTTCAGGAGCAGCCTCAAACGTGTTTACTTGCTCTGCAAAAGGGGCCCCGTCAGGCAGGAGGAATGAAATCCAGGCTTTGCCGTTGATCTGAGGAGCGCCAGGGTTTCAGCTGACAGCAGGATGCTTTAAAAATAAAATAAAACAGTGTGTGCACGGAGGTGAGAACCGTGGTGAAAAAAGAAAGAACCAAGCTAAACCTTTGTGGGTGCTAGACAGGGCGCTGCAGAGCCACAGGGAAATCTCCTCGGTGTGCTCAGACTGAATTCCCAGCCCAGGTGTCCCTGCCCAGCTCCTGCACCACCTTCCTCTGAATGCACAAGTGTACTCAGCACTCAGGAAATGTTTTTTGGGGTAAAATATATGCAGAAAACAAACTTTCCATCATGAGTTTTATCCCTGGGAACATGGTTCCAGGGGTTAGGCTTGGAAGAGGCAGAGACCACCAACCCCACTTGCCCCACTAAGAGGTTTGAGTCTCCAAGCACTCACAGCTGGAAATTAGCAGGTGATGTTCAATTAGCAATGCATTTCAGACTATCACAGTTTGCAAGATGCCATCCTCAATGTTGGAAGCAAAAATCATCATTGTTAATGATTCCTAAGCTTACACATACCTTGTAACATCTCGTTTTGTCTTCTCCAAGGGAGCAGATGGTGTTCGCGGGTTGAAAGGCACCAAAGGTGAAAAGGTGAGTTAACACCCTGTGTTTGGATCAATCTTCTATAGCCTCTTAGTGTTTCTGCAGACCCATCCTGCACAATGTGCTGTCTGTGAAATTCTCTTGCATGAGGTGAATTTTGCTAGAATTTTGTTTTATTTGCACTTGGGAGCAGTGCAGCCCCCAGGACCTGCTTGGAGCCGGGGCTGTCTGCTGCAGGCAGCCGTTACAGATAGCTCAGGTTCAGCTTTGGGATGATTTCCTCCTGACAAAATTAGCAGCTTGAGTTTTCTGGGCACGATTCCACGGAGATGAAGTTTTGTAGCATGTAGCAGCTGGGGAACTGCTGGACCCAGGGAGAACAGCACACGGGATGTGCTACCCAGCCTGGTCATTAGAGCAGCTTGCGAGACCCAAGTCAGTAAGAACGAGGACACAGTCTGTCTGTGTGTATGTCAAAGATGGAATTGGGTTCTCCCAAAGGAAGCAGTGAAAAATCTTGCCTGGTTCCAGCTCTAAACAGCTCTGTATTCCTTCATTCCCGCTCCCCCAAAGAATCAGCAAATCTAGGCATTTTAGCTAGGGAGTCCTGGCAGGGACCTTCCAGACTCGAAAGGTCTTTCTGGGAATGGTGTCCTCATTGCCTATGAAAGATTTGCTGGAGGATGAAATACATTATTGATTTGAGCTCTGCAATTAAACCTTCTTGGCTGAAAGAAATATTGCCACTGTCCTAGAGGTTCCCTTGAAGCATGGTGTAAAACATCCTCCATGAAAATAAAGCCAGTTGTACTTAAGAAATAATTGGTTCCCAGTACTGGCAAGGTGTTGTTACTCATATCGAGCCAGATTTGTGATATCCTGACTGGCAGCCAGTGCGGGATGTGAAGGAATACTTCCTTGGGATGCCTCTGGGACCTTGACAGCTGCAGCCTGCTTGGGCTTCCATGTGTGTGTCCTCGTGCCTGCTTGTGTGCACCCAGGGCTTACAGAAGCCAGGGACCTGACATTGTTCTCCTTGTGCAGGGGGCCCACAGCAAGACTAGGGAAATCTTTTTTTTTTTTTTTTTTTTCATTTATACACTTCGTCTGTTTTTTACCCTCTCTGTTTTTTAGGGTGAAGATGGCTTCCCTGGCTTCAAAGGTGACATGGGCATCAAGGGAGACCGGGTAAGAGCTTGTGACTGACGAGGTCTCGTGGTGCTCCTTCAAGCCCTGCAGACGTGGCACTAGGGCAGCAGGGGCAGGCTCTGGTCAGGGTCTTTCTGGCACATCTGATCTCCAGGCAGGAATTTCATGTTCATATCAAACACGGGGGTTATAAATTCCTAAACTTAGAGTCCCATCTTGACGGTAAACTAAAACTGATTAGTAAAGGAGAGCCCAGTCTTGCTGCTTTGACAGCTAAGAATCCTGCACAATCTAGCTGTGTCACATTTATTTCCATTTTCTCTTTTCTCCCATAGTACTGCATCTCGGGTCTGGTAGGCATCTTTATTTGCTGCACCTGATGTGTCTCCATGCCATCAGCATGGGTTGTAAAGTTACTGGGAACACACTTTAACAGAACCCAGAGCAGTGCGGCGCAAGCTGCCAGGGGTGCAGGTTTACATCAGACTCTTATCTGTAGCAGCAGAGCTCGTTGTCTGGCTTCAGGGCTTTTAAAGACAGAGGAACACACACACACTGCCAGAAACCCCAGATCATGCTTGGGTGTGAGCAGCAGCTGTAGCACAGGGCTTTGCAGTGTGTTTGTCCGTCCTTAGCATCCAGCTGTTGGGGACAAGGGGTTGTTTTTGTCCCATCTCTTCGAGTGGTTGCATTGCTTGGGGCTTGGTGTCCCCCCAGCTGAGGGAGAGCTCTGTGCTCATTTCTCCCCGTGCTTAAAGGAAAAATGAATGCCTTGCATGAGGTAAAAGTACAAATCAAATCTTCTATTTAAATCCCAGCATTTAAACGTGTAATTGGTGGGGTTCCTGGTTCACACTCCATGTGTCACCTCGGCGCTGGTGCTTCCAAAGGCTTCAGCAGACCTCAAGGTGGCCTGCTGGGGAGGGGACGGCTGTCCTCACCTGGAGCCCACAGTTCCAGCTCCCACCATCAAACTCTCTGTTTTATGATGATCTGTGTGATCTACAGCGAGCTCTGAAAGGACAAAGGCACCCAAAAGCCTCACAGAAAGATCTGTGGCTCACCTGGTGAGCAAGAAGGCCACAGCCCATATTCACAGCATGGAGACATCTCCTGCTGCCCACTGACAAAATGACTACTGTTGTTGTGTGTGCTGCAGCCCGCAGTGCTGTAACAATTCATGTTAATGGCTCCGTCTGCCCGTGTTCAGATTTCCTAATGATATTCAGCACAAAAGCTCCAGCCCAATCTCCAGTTGCCCATGGCTCAGGCCTCAATTAAACACTTCCCGGGGCCTGCTTGCACATCAAACCACGATTTGGGAGCCGGGAAGGGTGCGTTGCAATCAGAGCTAATGAAGGCTGTTTCGGTGGAGAAATGCTTCATGTAGATGGGATAATTGGGCCACCAGATAAGACGGCTGTAGTCGGAAATAATAGCCAAGCCATGTGAGCGAGAGCTTGGTGCTCTGATAACGCTCTGCAATTTACTCGAGGATGGTCTCAGCTGAGCCACTTTCTCCAAGAGTTGTCTCAGCAGCTCCAGGGAGTATCTGATGGCGTGTATCACTGTGTCAGTGCCCATCTTGTCATTTACAGGGGGAGATTGGGCCTCCTGGTCCACGGGGTGAGGATGGTCCCGAAGGCCCCAAAGGTCGCTCTGGCCCTAATGGAGATCCCGGTCCTCTTGGTCCTGCTGGAGAGAAGGTGAGTCTTTGGGATGGAGACACCCAAGTGGGTTTTACAGCAAAACATGCTGCTTTGGGGCTTTTTTGTGGTGTGTGGACAGAACGGCGCCCAGCATGGGGCATAAGGGGTGGTTTTGGGGCAGAGGGATGAAGAGGAGGGGCAGGAGCTGTGTGTGAAGGCTGGTGTGTGCAATTCAATGTGAGTACCAGAGGGGTCCCAGAGGAGATGGAGTTACTGCAGTGATGTGAGTTGGGTGCATCGAGGTGTTGGTCTCTTTGGGATTATCTGCTTGGGTGCAAAGTCTTGGTAAAAAAAAAAGAAAAAAAAAAAAGACCAGGGAGGGAAGCCACCTAAGCAACCTTGGCTCTTGACTTCTACATGCTTAACTTCTCCCCTTTTAGCTGGTGCAAACCCGCAGCTGCTCTCAAGGCCTCCGTTGCCCCCACTGACTCACTTTCTTTTTGTGTTTCAGGGAAAACTCGGCGTGCCAGGACTGCCCGGCTACCCGGGCAGGCAGGGCCCAAAGGTAATGGGGGGGTGCTGTAACGTGATGGGAGGAGATGCACAGGGATGGGGGCTGCACAGTGTGCACAGCAGCCCCCTCCAGGGCATGCAGGACCACTAAGGCAGCAGATAAGGGCTCTGTGGGAGCTTTCGTGCTAGCAATAGGCATAAAGGTGCTTCTCCCGGTACTGGGCCTTGTATCTTCAAAGCTTTGAGCTACTTTAATTAATTAAGAAGAATAGCTAATGAATCAGGATCTCCCTGAAATTAAAATAGAACTGCTATTTACAGATTTGCAAACATCCTTTATATCCTACCTGCACGCCCACCTTCATATGGGCCATTTTCAAATGCCCTTTTTAAATTAAAGCTGCAAATTCCACCCCATAGACTGAGGCTACAGCCCAGCTTTTACATGCCCTGGAGGCTTTGGGAACTTATGTTTTTGTTAACTTTTTTCTTTTTTTCTTTTTAGAATCATATTTTATTATTCATGTTCATTGCTTAAAAAAAAAAAGCAGTCTTGTTTAACACTGGAGACATAATTAACTGCAAGAGATTGTTTTCTGGTTGTGGTGTTGATGGTTTGTTTTTTTTTTAATTTGCCTTTTTTTTTCTGGGGTAATTTTTTTCTTTTTTTTTTGCATTTTTTCAGCTAATTCATATTTTAAAAGCAGCAGCAGCTATTCTCCAGGCAATTACATCAGAAAGGAACAAGCCAGGAGTTAAATTTTCATGTGCAACATAGTGACTTAGGAGCTAAACACAAAAGCCTGCTGTTCCCCAGGCACCTGGTGTGAGCGTGGGCTTGGGCCTTTGCAGCGACTTCTAATGAGGCATGGACCTTTTTATTTTGGTTTGTTATTTTTGGAGAAAATTTGGCTTCTGAGGTCATTTCGGGTCTGTCTTCGATTTTGTTTTTGTTAGAGGAAGGTTTAAAAAAAAAAAAAGCACCAGGAGCTGCAGACGTCAGCGAGTTCGGCCAGGGTTATTTCAGGCTAGCGGGCGCCTGGCACAGCCAGACAGAGCCACCCCGTCCAGTGTCCTGAACCCATCCGTCTCTTTTCTCTCCCCCAAAAGGGCTCAATCGGATTCCCAGGATTCCCAGGAGCCAACGGCGAGAAGGGCACACGGGTAAGAGCTGCTTTGGCTGGCTGCTTCGTTGATTTTTCCCTCCAGAGAGCAGCCCTTGGGCAGGACTGATGGTGGTAAAATCCCTTGCTGGCAGCTGTCACCTCCCGGTCCCCAGGGCAGGATGCTGCTGATGCCCATGGTGGGCACAAGTGACAGCACAGTGCACGCCTATTACACAGCAGAAAGCCTTCCCTCAAGATATTTCAAGAGATTTCTCTGAACCTGAATCCTTTCCTTGCTGCCAGACTTTGCTCGGGGCATGAAGAGCTTTTTAATTAATGGTAATTGTTAGAAATGGGTGAATCTATTCAGAAGCAGCCAGAACCATCTTAACCTAACTTGAGATTCAAAATACGTAGGTGAAAACACACTTAACATGTTTCTCCTTTTAATAAGTGGAGCTGTTTTAAATTCCTAAACAGCCTCAAAATGTAGGGGCTCCATCCCCTGAACTCACCTCTACCTCTCACCCCCTGCTCAGCTTTGTGCTTGAATAGCAGGGAATTGTCTAAATACACCAGTGATCTTTTATTTTATTTTGTATTATTTTATTTTGAGGATGACAAGGTTGAGTTAGGGGATGGAAAGTACAAATGCAGTCATTTTCTTCGTGAGCTCTGGTCCCAGGGAAAAAATAGGGGGAGTAAGGAGAGTAAGTGGAATTAGTTTCCATTTTACTCTCATTTAAATACAAATGACTTCTAACAGACGTGTTTGATAGGAGCACAGAAAATACAAATCACTTTGCACTGCATTAATATTGTGCCACCGAAATTTGGTTTATATCCCTCTCTTTTTTTTTTTTTTCCCACTGAGTAATTTTCATCTCATTCTGAACTACAAATCCCCTTCCCTCCACTCCCAGCCAGGCAGGAGAAGGGAGGCAGCTGCCACAGCAGCCTCAAATTTACTGTAGCTGTATAATTACCACCCGCCTTATCCAATATGCAAAAAAAAAAATCCTCGGGGTGCATTTCTGGGTGACATAAACCAGGGCATGGGCACTGCAGTGATAGGGAAACATGCTGCTGTGCACCCCCTGAGCATCCTCACCCCTTCTGCTTCATCTGGCTGCATCTGATGGGATGTGGAGCCAGCCCGCTCGGACAGCAGGCTTCTTCGGGAGCACAGTGGGAGCTGGTTGTCTGTAAGAATGAGAAAAAATAATCAAGGATTAGGCTGGATTAATTCTAATTCTCTCCAGTGTTCGCTTGGACCATTTACACCACTCTGCACCTAGTCCAGCAGCTCGCCCTTGTTTTATTGCTATGTTTGTCTGCGTGGGAGAGAGAAACACTTCCATGGACAAATCTCTCCTTTTAGTAAAAGGAGCTCAGCTTGAAAAATTTATAAGGGTAGCAGAAATACAGATTTTCAATGACTGTTTTGGTATCCTTCTTTTTTTTCCTCCCAAGTATCTGATTTGAAATAAGTGAAAGCGATTATATAGAGAACAATAGACTGAGCTAGGATCATGCTGCACGAACCAAATGGAGACCATCAACTGAATTTAAGCCTCGTTGAGTTAGACTTGATAAATTACACTCTGCTTCTCCCGAGACCAGTAAATTTGCTACTTTATGAGCATGTCCACATGCAGTCAAGAAAGAGAGTTTGTAAGATTTGCTTCTCCAGTGCATTGTGGGGTAACCCAATTTGCAGCTGAAACAACCAAAAATCATTTCTGTTTGTCTTTTCTTTTTACAAGGTATTACTATTATGATACTCCACACGGTTGTTTACGTGTCCAGAATAATAAGAATCACAGGTTTTTCCTACAGTTGTCATCATCTAGGCATTGAAATAAGCTTTCCATCTCATTACTTCAACAACATGGATAGTTATTCTCCCCCTAAAATAGTAATAATACAAAAAAAGGTGAAAATAAGGAAGCCCAAGCAGAATCAGCAGCAAGGCCAGCACCAGCAGCTGAATTTTGGTGCTGGCAGTGCAAAAGCTCCCCAAAGCTGAAACCACAGCTTTTGGCTGCACACAGGGGCTGGCAAAGTTAAGAATTAGGAAGAAAAGGGTGTCTTTGGAAAGGAGTGCCCTGCAAAATATCCTGGTAGTTTTGGCAAGCAGCTCCCCAGTGCCCGGCTTCACCCAGCGGCCTGATGCGAGTTTGGGTGGGCTGGCTCGGGCGCTTTCACAAACTGATCATGAAATCGATAGTTGGAAATGTGAGTAAGTGATCTTTATTTTTAGAGCTAATAATCCCCAGCCATTAGCATGGGATAATAGATCTCCCTGCACGCCCTGGCTGACAGAGCCTGGAGGGTGTGCAGGGGGGGAGCCAAAATCCAGGCCATTTATTTGGGTGCCTAAAAAATAATCTGAATTTAGATGCCTTTCCTTCGATATCCCTGTTTGAAAAATGTAGGCCTGTGTGCATTTACAGTGCTATATAAATTCTTAGCAGCAGTACACAGCGCTGTATGCATGATTAATGACAGCAATAAGCAGGGGAAAAATTTTGCTTAAAAATAGAATTGAGAAAGAAGGAAGGGAGTGTGGGGGGCTACCTGCAGGGAGGCTGCACTCTGCACCACCTGATCCAAATTCAGCCTCTTGT
Organism: Aythya ferina; assembly: GCF_964211825.1. Taxonomy (NCBI): domain Eukaryota; kingdom Metazoa; phylum Chordata; class Aves; order Anseriformes; family Anatidae; genus Aythya; species Aythya ferina. The sequence goes on from NC_140318.1 coordinate 6,122,204, forward strand.
AGGGAAAGGAAAACCAGATGGAGTGCTTCAAAATGATTTTTTTGTAATTAATTAAAAAAGTATGCCAGTAGTGTTTATTAAATGGAACCGCAGAACGAGGAAGATTCAGCAGGGCTAATTTTAGCAGCTGGAAGAAAGTTGATTTAAAACTTTTCCAGCTCTTGTTTTATTTTTGCCCGGTTAATGAGTGCCAAATACGAGAAGGCAAGATTTTTAGATGATGGATTTGGGGCAGAAAATGGCAAATGATATTTTAAGCATCTGTATTCCTTACATAGAAAATCCTTCTCTTCCTTCCTTTAACAGGTGATTGGTAAAAAATAGTAGGCTGCTGGTCCAAAGGAAGAAAGTCAAACCTATTGGCTTTTTTTTTTTTTTTTTTGATAATGACAGTAGCCAAAACAGCGTCCTCAGGTAGCAAGATCTGGGCTTTTACTTTTCTTTTAGGCGCATGGTAATGGAGCTTAGCATAATGCCAGATTTAGAACCCAGCCGTCTTTGTCTTTCTTCTGTCAGAATTAATCACAGTCCCCCATTACGGGGAACTGACTGCATCTGTCAGAGCTCATAAGCCTGCTGTTTTGTCGCTGCTGCAAAGCAATGTCTTAAATTACTTGTTTAGCACAAAGTTCACAAAGATGAGGAAAGATTTGTAAATATGTGGGGCAGCTTAATTGGCTTGTGTAGCGTAAAATAACTGCTCGGGTTAGGGTGCCTGCTCTGCTGCTGTCATTCTGCACATATTTAACGCAGGTCTTGCAGTGTGTGTGTGCATCAGCACATGCTCTGCGTGAGCTGGGAGAAGGGGAGGGCGAAGATCAGCAGGAAAGGGGGTTGTGGATTTTGGGGTGGCAGAGCAGAAGAGCTTTTGGCTGCCCCTGGTGTGTTTGCTGGCTTTTTAGGAGCCTGCGTGGTCCAAGGAGGTGGCCTCATCCTTGGGGTGTTTTTTGGGCACTTTTAGGAGACCGTCCCTCAGGAGTTAGATGCCATCTGGGCACTGGGGTTGCTGTTCAGATGTGTCCAAACATTACAAAAGACAACAAACGCAATAACTGAGAGCTATGAGTAAAACTGCTATTGTCTTTTTGATTGTAAATGAGAACTGAGGAGGTTTTGGGGGCAGTTTGCATGTGATAGGTCTCCGTTGTGCATTCCCCTGCTGCGAGCTCAGCCTGTGGCTGCTGCTGGCCCGTGACTCACCTGTGTTCCTTCTCCTTGCAGGGGACACCTGGCAAACCAGGTCCAAGGGGGCAGCGCGGTCCAACGGTAATCATTTTTTATCTTTTTTTATCACTTCTTGTGCATTTTGAAAGCTTGTTAATACCAGACGAGGTGTGCTCTGATTCATGTCCTACCTGGGCAGGATCTGGCCCTTTTTCTGGCCTTCAGCCTTAAAGCCAAGCAGAGGGGGCACTGATTTGGGGCTGGGGCTCACCAGTGGTTCTGGTTTGGAGCCATAACAAAATGGGATGTTCAGCCAGCACTGCCGAAGGCTCCTGGCATCCTGGTGCTGCTGGTGGGACTGCTCTTTGTCCTCGTGCAGCTCAGGTGCTTGAGCTCTTTGCCTATCACAGTGCAGTTCTTCTTGCTACCCAAAGCACTAAACCGTCATCTTTTGTGTCTTTCCAAGGGTCCACGTGGGGAAAGAGGCCCTAGGGGAAGCACTGGGAAACCTGGCCCAAAGGTAAGGTTTGGGAGAGCCTATGATGGTAATTAGGAAGAGAACTACGTCCTAAAAAGCGGCAGCATTAGAGACCATCTGCTTCATTGCCCTCCATTTCCCTTCTCTCCTTTTTCCATTGTATTTTGGAAGCTGAGCCCTCCTGATCTGCATTACCCAGCCAAATGCCTCGTAACCCAACTGAGAAGTCTGTGCACAGGTCCTAAAAATGCAATGGCTTTGTTTCAGCACGAAGCCTGACCTGAGGCCCCGTTTCACCCAGGGGTCACCCCATACCAGGGACCACCCCAACCCTGAACTCCACTGATGCTTCCCCCGAGCCCTGCACACCCTTGCACCATGCTCAGCCGCTTTGCGTGCAAACTGCCGGCCAGCAATTGGCCATCAGACACAACAGACATTGTTCTGCCAGCCAACCCGGAGGCATTCTCAGCTCTAGCACCTGCTGCAGAAATGGATGAAGTGACCATCAATTGCTGGGCGTGATGGAAGCAAAGCTGCCATAATGAGGCGCTGTCACCGCCGCACTGCCGGCGTTAAAAATAAATGCCTCGGCTTTGTATCGGCATGAATTTTTGATAAATACCTCGGCTTTGCTGCGGCATTTATCTCTCCGAGGGAGGCTGTTAGCTGGTGGAGATGTCCCGAGCCCGCTGATGTTATCTTCCCTGTGTTTTTATTAAGCAGTGTGGGGGGAATGAGCAGCTGCTCGTTTTTTCGCTGGATGCTGTCCCTGATGGAGAATTATTGATAGAGAGGGGCTGGGGGGTGGGCTCTCACCCTGGGGTCGGTGCCATTTGAAATCTTTGTGCGAAGCAGCTGAAGTGGTGATGCATGTATTTTTAATGGTGTTTTGTTGTGTGTTTTTTTTTGTTTATCCTTAAAAGGGCAACTCTGGTGGCGATGGCCCCCCTGGTCCTCCTGGCGAAAGGGTAAGGCAGCGCTGTGGGGCTGGGGCAGGGATCTGCAACCTCTGCTGGTGTAACCCAGCAGAAGTGGGGGGTTCACAGCAAGGGGGTTTTCCTGCAGTAAGCACCCTACAAGTGTCTCATGAAGCAGAGAGGGCTGGGGAGCTCCCTGCAGCCAGGATACGGCCTAAGAAAGTGCTTAGAAAAAAAAACAGGTGAAAATTATTGGTGTGGAGAGAGGTCTCACAAGTCACACACAGCCCTCATAGCGCTTCTGAGCTCTCCAAGTGAGGCTCAAGTGGGCCTTTGGGTGTCCTGTGCCAACAGTGCTCCATGGGAAAAGGGAAAAGCCCCCCACTCTGTCTGTGCTGACGGCCAGAGCCTGGTTTCTGGAGGAGTTGGATCCACCAGGACCTCTTCTGCTTTCTCCAGCCTACAGTGTGCTTGGTGGAAAACAGTGCAGCAATGGGACTTTTGTGACTGTAGTCTCAATATCTGCAATTTTTAAAAATTTTTCTTTTGTCTCTAAATTCTGTATGAAATTTCCCAGGCAGGAAACATGGAATTGGCCTTGTGCTTTGCACATTTTGATGGTTTTGGGTGAAGGGGCAGTTGCTGATGACACTGCAGCATTGCGAAGGGCAGAGGGTGCCTGCAGCACCAGCCCCAAAAGAGCCAGGCTCTGTCCCATCCCTGCATGAGCTGGTAGCTCCTGGAGCCCTCAGCTGAGCTGGGATGGGAGAAGACCTATTTTTCATAGCTTTGGGAGGGAAAGGTGGCACTGAGAGGTGGATGACCCTCTTTGCTCAGCTGGCCAGCATGCTTGGCTACATATGCCCTGTGGTTCTTACTTCTCCAAGTTTTTTTTTTGAGGGATGGCCCCATGCAGTTGTGCCTTGCACTTCAACAGCATTTCTTTGTGGCAGAACGAGCCAGTTTTCCATTTCTTTGTGATCATCTACTGTTCACACAGAGCCGGTATTTCATAGTAAAGCATATACGTTCCTTAACCATGTGCTCTCTGCCTTGTTTTATGTCCAGGGACCACCAGGGCCTCAAGGACCAACTGGATTTCCCGGACCAAAAGGCCCCCCTGTGAGTAACTCTCTTTCCAGAACATACAAAAATGTACATAAAGATTTTTTTTCCAGCCAGCTGTAATTGCCTGTGCCATCTCAGTCTTAGCTGCTTCTCTGACAAGTGGTGACATGCCCAATAAAAGGCATTACTGAGCCATCATGATAATAACCCGGCGGTTTAAGATTTTAAATAGGCAAGTAAATTACAGCTGATTATAAATGTTCATTTCCTAATGACTCAATATCACTAGGATCTTTCACGGTTGCTCTGTTCTTTATTTTTCCTCTGTACACTGGGATGACAGCACAACAGAGTAACACGTCTGTCTCTGCAATTATTGTACACTGGTGGGGAGCCGCAGAAAAGTTTTTGGAGTGATTTCTTTCCCTGTGGTGACAGCTCGCTCAATGTCTGGATCTGTAATATAAACCTGTAAGATTTTGGAGGGGATGTATGGGAAAAGGACATATCTTCTAGGGTTCTGAGCACCCACATTTCACTGTAAAATGGTAGGAATTAATGCAAGGATGCAAGCAGGTTTGATACAGTCCTTTATCTTATTTTTACTACTGAGCACCTGGTTCTGGTCCTTCTCACCCTGGTTTTCTGCCATAGGGTCCTCCTGGGAAGGATGGATTGCCTGGTCACCCCGGACAGAGAGGAGAAACTGTAAGTAGCCAAAACTCTTGGGCAGATCATTAGTCCCGAGCCTTGTCTTGCTGGCTGGTTTCTCTAAACCCCTCCGTGCAGCTGGGGAGATGGGGCCGCCCGTTTGTTTCCCCCAGAGGTCTGCGTGTCCCCAGCTGCGTGGGGTGGTCTACAGGAAGCAACCCTCTTCTGAGCAGGACGGCTCGGGCTAATGATGATTGGGGTGAAGGCCGTGCACCAAGCCCTCTTTCTGGCCCCGTAGTCGATTGTGGGGGGCACGTGGGTCATACACGAAGTGGATTTGAGCAGAGAAGCAGCGAGCAGTGCCGGAGCAGCTGGCTTTCTGCGTGCTGCAGGGGCAGCTCCTGGCTAGGTGGGAGGATGCTGGCTGGGTCAGCACCCCAGGACTCAGCGTGATGCTTACTTTCTGAAGTGGAGAAGGAGCTGGGGGTGATTTCCATGCATGTTGTGCACCCCAAGGACTCACCAGAGCACTGGTCCCTTTGCACTCCGAGAGGGACGAAGGGGAAGGCTGTGCCTCTGCCCCACTCGTAGGACCACTGTGGGTGAATCTGTGCTTTCTTCCCCACTCCTCCCATTGGAAAAGTGCAGGTTTTAGGTCTCACAACTCTAGGTCTGTGATAACAGAGATCTTTTGTGCGAGACAGGCTCGCTCCTCAGCTAGGCAGCGCTCAGTTCTCTGCACGCAGCTGCCTTAGGTCAGGGGCAGTTTTACTGTCTCTGGAGCCCGCCATGGGTAGAAATAAACACTTTTGCCTTCTTCATGCACCATGAGGCCACCACCAAGAACTGTTGCACAGCAGAAAAGAATTACAGCCCCGTTTTGGCAGTGCTTCTTTCAGGAGGAAGGCAACTCCTGGCCAAGATCTGTGGTGCAATGGTTTTGCTCTAGCTTGTCTGTCCACGCCAGTTACTGCAGCACGCTCACCTCTCAGCCCTGCCTTAGCACACCAGTCAGAGCATCTCTGCTGCGCTGCCTTTTAGCCAAAACTAATCACAAGGATCTCGCCAAGTTTTGCTTAAGGCCTCCCCCCAGGCAAATGTCCCTTGCTGCAACCCACGGAGCAGCTTCTGGCCGTTCAGGTACCTTACCGCGTCGTGCGCATACTGCTTTGTCAATTTTAAAAGGTTTTGTTGCACAGATGTAATCAGTGTTTCTCACCAAAGGAGAATGATGAGGCATGTGGAAGGTATGATGGCTGTCTTACGTCTCTGGTGGTCTGTTCTCTGCACCTTTTTGCTCGAAGGATACCCTAAGCAAAAATGACTGTTCTGCCGCGTATTTTTCTGCATGCAGTAATTAGTACCTCTCTGTTTGGCGTTTCTGGGGATGCTGATTCTTTTTCCTCGGCTGTTTACAATCCAGTTCATTTGCTGTTGGTACGTGCCTCTCCCCAGACTGCATGCTGCATGTTAGCAAATAGACTCCTTGTTCTGCGTTTATTTTATGGGAAGGAAACCCAACTTTCTCCACTCAGCTTCACGTTTTTCTTCACCACCTTTCCTAGCAAAACAGCATTGAGAAGGCTTTGCACATTGTGCGTTTTTTCCCCTCAACTTATCACACAACAGTTTAATTAACTTGCCTGGCATTTGCTAAGCAAGGCAATGCAAACACTGCTCAGTGCCACGCCAGTTATTTATGCTCTGTCAGACTTTATGGCGATGGTTGTGGTATTTTGAGCGCACAGACCTCAGGTCAGGATTAACTTAAAGATGGAGAGAAGAGCTTTCACCTGCCAGAGTCTGATTGTGACATTTAGTCTTCCTTCATTGAGTTATCTCTAACATCCAGGACACCTAAGCTGAAATCAGAAAAGGCTGTAGAAATTTTCCTTAAATCTGCTGTTATCAACTTCTGAGACCAGAATAAAAGACCAAATTCTCAAGTCTGCATGAATATGAGTGAAGAATGGGCTTTCAATCATTTCGGGTCTGAAAGCATTCCCTGATAGCTGCCTTCGGGAGTAACTTGCCTTTCTAAAACCTGTTAATCTTCACCACGAACAAGCAAAAATCACTTTCCCCTTGAATCCTCTTGGGATGCATGCAGACACATGCAGAGACCCAGGTAGCAAAAGTCACTGTTTTGTCCTCCTGCCTTGCACAGTGCCAAAAAGAGGAGGTGAACATAAAAACAAATTAGATGTGTTTTCCACATCGGTAAGCTTGTTAGCGCACCCTGTACCTTCATGCAAGAAAACCTAACACCAGAAGACTGAATCAAGTCTGTGTGTCAAATAGCTCCCTTTATTTTGCTTTTCATTTAGGAGCAAACAGTCATGCTGAAGACGCCAACATATTTGGCCGTATTAGATATATTAAGATGGAATCTCTAAAAGACAAGAGAAAAAAAAAAAAAAAAACAACTAAAAGCTCTGTGCCCGTGGTTCAGACAGGATAAAAGGAAACTCCTTTCTTCAGATTAAAAAGAAAAGTCCCGCATGGAGGCACTTGAAGTATTTTTCTAAGATAAGAGCTTAAATTGTACATTCTTTTCCTAATGATGGCTTGCCATTTCCTCATCAATGACACGATATTTTCTGTGATCTGCAGACAGCTAGAGTAGCTTTGAGTAGTTTCTTAGCATGACATGGTACCGTTGGCTTGGGACTTATCTGCTCATCTTTTGTGGCAGTGAGAAATAGCCTGTATGCCCTAACTGACATTTCTCAAGCTTGTCAGCATGCTACAGTCAGAATGATAATTAATGTGCTTTTTAAAGAGTGGCTTAGGAGAACTAAACAATTGCAGTGGTGATAGTTCATTATTGCCACTCTTTAAATGTCATTATAAGTAGCTGTCGTGGAGACTTCATTACTCATCATTTGACCATCCAGAGAGAAACACGTCTGTGATTTATTTCAGCAGACGTTGAGGAAGGAAATGAAACTGCAGGGCTGGGGACTGGCACTGCCTGTGGTTACCCAGCCTCAGGGCTCCCTAGGAGTGAAGCTCAAACTGGGAACCGCTCTGGAACTGGGAGCAGGAGAAGGGAAATGGTGATGAAGAATTGCTCAGCATTAAGAGCAATAGCCATTAATAGCCATTTCCTCTGTAGGTTTTATGAGTGTAGCAATTATTATTATTTTTTTATATGGCCAGTCCTTCAGCCAAACCACAGTAGCTCCACCAAAATAGCAGAGCTGAGCTGAAGATCTGATGGCCATCCACCAAAACACCCACTCATCCCTAGGGCAGCACCCAGAACCCTCCACTGGAGCTGAAAGGCTTTGATAGTTCCTTTTTCTACCATTCTCTTGCTCCCATAAATGTACAGATAGAAATTTTACACCTTCTGTTTGATTTCTCCTTCCTTTTGCCTTCGGGTGCCCATCGCTCATGGTCAGCAGCTCCGCCGGAGAGGAGCAGGCAGCAGCTGGCCGTGAGCCTCACGAGAGCACTCCATGGCAGAATCGTCACCTTTTTGTCTTCTCCCTTTTTCTAACAGGGTTTCCAAGGCAAGACCGGCCCTCCTGGCCCCCCTGGCGTTGTAGGCCCTCAGGTAAGGAACAAATATTGGTGCTTGCATCAGCCCCTTGTGGCTCATTTTCCTGGGTACAGCATGCAGGTAGGGTAGGAGAGAACAGGATGGCGCTTAGACAAGGTGTGTGAGCCCTGCTGGAGATGAGGTGGCTCCTGTGAACTTAACAGAGCTGCTCTGGTGTAAAACGGGTGCAGGATGGGAGACACAGACCAGCTGTGTGCAGCCTGACAGAAGGACCAAAGAGTTCGATGTGATTCAGAAGGGCTGTGCAACCTACCGGGCAATCGGAGCAGTAGGAGCATGATGCAAGAGTGGTGTGACATTTCGTTAGGAAGAAATGCATCCCTGTTTAACATGAAGTGCTGCCAGATTCTGTCGGAATTGTGCCTTTTTTTTTTTTTTTGATTTTATTTCAGTTGCAATGAACTCAGTGCAATCTGGAAATAATAACTACGCGACCAGAATTTGTACCCCTTAAGTACAAGCATGCAGGGCTCGTGCATCGGTTGTGTAGGTGGAGTCCTAGGCTGAGAAGGACTGGGGTTTGGTTGTCTTCTTCCCTGAATTGCCAGGGAGGTTGCTCTTTAATTACAAAGCAATTAATTTGTCCTCTTTAATGATAGTGTAAATTCTCTGATTTGTAAGTTCCATGATTAGGGGCAATTCCCCGACTGTGTCTGTCTTCTCAAGTGCAAATTAGGTTCCGTGGCAATTTCCTTTGGCTCGGCAGCGTGTAGTTAGTCTGATGTGTGGCTGCCGAGCGATCGCGGCGTTCTCCTTCTGCTTAGGCTAAGTGGCACCCTGCAGCGTGACACGAATCACAACCATGGTCCCAGCGGACCCCGACGTGCAGGGTTGTCGTAGCATTGTGCTCACAGCTTGTGTCCTCCTCCAAAACGGGCCGCTGGGGAACCTTCTGCTCCGGGCCTTGTGGCACACTCGTCACCATCAGTGCCCGTGTATGGCACAGCGGCAGGCAGCAACCGCCGTGTAGTACAAGCCTCATCCATTATTTATTCCCCATATTAGGGCAAATCAGCATGATTGTAGAATACTTAGGAATTTTTCAGTTAAAAAGACAACTAAGCGTAATAATTTGAGTGATGATCTCATTTATGTGAACGCTTTCTTTCCAATACCTCCTGTCTGTTCAGTGCAGTTTTGTCCTCTTCCGCACCAGAGATCCTTTAGGTGCCAAAGGAGGCATCTCTGTGGGGATTCCTGGTGACACTGCAAGGGACGGATGAGGGAAGAAGCATCTTCCATCCTGTAGCAGCCTAAAGGAGCAAACTGATGCCCTTCCTCCTCTATTTGCTCTGGTGACACCCACCGCCTTCTCCCTGCTCTCTGTCCTCAGGGTCCGACTGGTGAGACGGGTCCCATGGGTGAGCGGGGACACCCAGGTCCTCCAGGTCCCCCGGGTGAACAAGGTCTCCCTGGCCTCACTGGAAAGGAAGGGACCAAGGTAGGGATGAGCAGCCTGCTGGCTTCCCCTCCTTCCACTCCTGGACAGCTGCCCCTCTTGCAGAGGTGGAGAGGGATGATCCAGTAAAGAAATGATGTTTCACAGGGCTTTGTCAAGGCTCTGGCACAGGGAGAGGAGCCGTGCCCCCATGGCATCTGCAGCTCCTTAGCTCTTTGTCCTTGTTGTTACAGGGGGACCCTGGTCCCGCCGGCCTCCCCGGGAAGGATGGACCCCCAGGCTTGCGAGGCTTCCCTGGAGAGCGAGGTCTCCCCGGCCCCATCGTAAGTCTCCGTCCTTCCAGCAGGAAGGACACCCCAGCAGCGCAGCACACAACTCCCCAAATGACTCCATTTTCCCATCTTCTTCCCTCCAGGGTGCTCCAGGACTGAAAGGCAACGAAGGTCCCCCAGGCCCCCCCGGTCCAGCAGTGAGTATCGTTGCCCTCCCAGGCACCACCTAACACTTTTACAAGCTTGGCAAGCCAAAACAGAGGGTTAGTCACAGCGCAGTGCCTCCTCCGTTACTGTGCTAACTAATGGCTTTCTGGATATTGCTTTATTTTACAAGACACACATGTAATAGCTCAGTTATTTTATGGGGTTAGCTATGAACATACGTGACAAGCTGGGGGAACTGGGATGATCCAGGACATCCAGAATTTTGCTTTTAAGTCACCAGCTTTTCTTCTGAAAGTTGTTCCCACTTGAGATGTGTGCTCCGTGCAGCCCTTCTGGAAGAAAATACTCATCATCGAACCCTCCCGGCTGCGTTAACCATGAAGTGGTCACACGCATGTTCCAAGCTGATAATGTGCCCCCAGGAACTGAGCTCACTGCACCAGCCAGGGGAGAACTCAGCAGTTTCAAGGATTTTAATTAAGATCTGCAGAACCCCTTGGGCTGATGGTGCCAAGCCACCGCATGGAACTCACCCCCTTTAGACGTGCTCATTTACTAAGTTCATGCATTTGCAGCGTCCTACTGCTGCATTTCTTTCTTTCTGCATATAGATAATGCTCGATAACCCAGTAATGCTTGCTCCTTCCTTCTCCAAACAGGGCTCTCCTGGCGAGCGAGGCCCCGCGGGCTCAGCCGGCCCCATCGGCTTGCCAGGGCGACCTGGCCCCCAGGGACCTCCGGGACCTGCAGGTGAAAAGGGAGCCCCAGTAAGTACCAGTACACCAATTAACAGCTGTGGGTCACGTAGAACTAGAGCTGAGCATGGAGACAGTCCCCAGACTGGGTGTAAAAAAGGAAACAAGAAACAAATGCTGTGTGCTCCTGTGATGTGAGCATGCCAGTCGTCTGCTGGAGCCCGCGCAAAGATGCTGAGAGCAGCCGTGCACACTCTCACATCTTTCAGTCCCTCGGCTCACATGTGAGATGTCACCTGCAGGCAGCAGGGAGTGGGCAGGATGCCTCTGCTTGTCCCCGAGGAGCCCAGTGCCATGGCATTCCCAAGGGGGAAGGCTGTGCCATGAATCCGTGCCCCAGGAGTGTTGCTGGAACCATCTCTGACGTCTGGGTTGCTTTGGTTCATGCCCAGGCTCAGCCTCGGATCCAGCAAAATGAGCAAATGCTGGCATCAGGGATTTCAGACTGCACGAGGACACTTGCACTGATTGATTGTTGTTATCAGAAGCGTTTATCAGGCAGTGCATTCCACATTTGCTGGCTTATTTGGAACTCCAACAGCTAGTCCAGAGGCAAGAATTTCTTGGTGAATCAGCTTTATGAACATCTGTCCTGCCAAGTATCTATATGATGTGTTATTGGACAGATGAATAGGCAATTTATGTGGCATCTAATTATTCAGAAGAGAGCATCCAGAATTCAGATGCAATTAAATTATGTACAAGGAAACTGAAAAATATCCACTGTTCAGTTCCTATAAACAAACAAATTTGAGTAAAGGCTCCAGGCTTGAGGAATACAAGAAGATGTTTAAGCAGGAGGCCAGCAGAGATTGCTTTATTTGCTTCATGTATTTTCTTTTGTCCAGAGGCTCAGGAGAGAGCTCAGGGCCATTATTTAGGGATTAGCCAGGGATGGAGCTGGGGCAGTCAGGACCAGCATCAGTAAGAACTGGTCTGTGGGAATAAAAATTAGTTGGAGACTTGTTTGTCATTCAGAGAGAGATGGCAGAGGGTTCAGATTAAATCTAATTGTATTGCTACAGCAGCGAAATTGCAGCTGTGATCTGGGTATTCGCCGTTTAGGTTTGTTTGTTCTTTATCTCTGGAGATAGAATTTTTGTCTTGTTCAGAGAGCGAGCACAGAGAGAGAGAGAGAGAGAGAGAGAGAGGGAGATCCAGGAAATATCATCTGGAAACATGTCTTGCTCTACGTGTCCATGCAGTTGGGGTCGTTTTCAGCTGCATAAAATGTTAATGGACTGCAATGGGTCGGTTGGAGGGTGGAGGTGAGCTCTGCCTGACCTGTTTGCTCTTTTTGCTTCCAGGGCGAGAAGGGTCCTCAAGGCCCAGCGGGTCGGGATGGCATCCAGGGCCCGGTGGGACTGCCGGGCCCAGCAGGTCCTGTCGGGCCCCCTGGCGAGGACGGAGACAAGGTGGGAGAAGTCCTCCTGCTGTATGGGGTCACTGGGGGGGAGTGGGGCCGCCTGTCCCAGTGCCACCGTGCCGTCTGCTAAAACAGGGATGTTTTGTGGTGCTCACAGTCCTGCAATTCGAGCAGAGTCAGGTCTGGGAGAGAATCAGGCCAAATTTGCCAGCCAAACCACTTGCTGAAATCCAGTTAGCCTTCCCCGAGCCTGTAGCAGGTGGTCTGCCCTCAGGCGCTTGGCCTTTCCAAATTAATTACCTTTCCCACTCTCTCATTAAGCCCCTCTAGGACTGGAGGATTCTTCGAAAGCGTTAGCTGGGGTGTATCGCTCATCACCGCTAACGAGGCCTGCAGGATGTTGGGTCCTGCATCGTGCGGTGGCTTGGGAAAGTTTAATGATGCAGAAGGGTTTGGTTACAGCCAAATCACTGGCCCTTTTCAGCATTTTTAGGGGGGTTCTGTGGGAATCAGCATCTTTTGGGTGAGCACATGGAAACTAACTGTGCCCCTTTGCTCCTGGCAGGGCGAGATCGGGGAACCTGGCCAGAAGGGCAGCAAGGGTGACAAAGGGGAGCAGGTGAGTGCACCGGGCATCGCCAGCAGCTGCTCTTTGGAGGAACGTGTGATGATGTTGTGTGGCTTGCTGGAAACAGAAAACGGTATTGTTTTAACTTCTTCCTGTCACTCCTTCCTCTTCTCCTTTGCTTCATCAAATACCCACATGGTGTAAAAAAAAAAAAGAGTGAGTGCTTGAAGTGTTTTTCTCTTCAGCCCTTGCTGTTAGAGCTCGGTGTTTGGCTGCGGTTACTTTTCTGGTTGCTTATAGCACACTGAAGCATCCTTTGTGTGCTCAGAGGCTGAGGGATGGAAAATAAATTGCACGTATGTATCTAGAGAGGACTGAGTGGTGTGATACTGCCTTGCTGGAGCAAAGATGCGTGACTGATGGCTAAGACCAAATTCCCCTGTAAATGTACCGAAGGAAGAAGTTGGATTGCACTGGTTTTGGCTTCTCGGCCATGGAGGCAGGTAGCTGCACCCCCCAGGAGGGGATGCTGGAGGTTAATGGTGATCTGTCAGACATGTTATGCTACACAGAAACACACAGATGGCTTCCTTCTCTCCAGAAAGATTTCCAGCTTCCACCGCCCCCAGAAAGTGTTTTGCAAAATGAGTTTAAGCACGTCCTTGGGCGCAGCGCTGCTGCACCAGCACTGGTGCACCAGGGACCCTGTCCACCCACTGCCCTCTGTCAGAGATTTATGCTGGTTTAATGGATGCTGTGCTTATTTTACAGGTGAGATTTTTCACCTCCTGCTCCTAAATGTGACATTGCACTTCTGTTTCACGACAGGGTCCACCAGGTCCTACTGGCCCCCAGGGTCCAATTGGTCAGCCAGGCCCAGCTGTGAGTATTGTCAGCAGGAATCCTGCTTCTTACCATAAAAAAAATATATATATATTTTGGGAAGCTCTGTAAAGAGTTGCAATTTCTGCCTGGCACTGCTCATACCCGGTGCATAGGGATGAGCATTGCTGGCTGCAGCAGGAGGTGCTGGGGACGGGGCTGTGCACCCACCTCGTGCCCATGCTAAGCCACGTTAGACTTTTTCCTCATAGGGAGCCGATGGAGAGCCAGGTCCCAGAGGACAGCAAGGCCTCTTTGGTCAGAAAGGTGATGAAGGACCTCGAGGTTTCCCTGGTCCCCCTGGCCCTGTGGGCCTGCAGGTAATTTGTAGCATCAAGGGAGTGCTGGGGGTGATGAAAGCTGGGGCCTCCACCAGAGATGTTCATGGCTAAAAATTATCCCTTCCTACATCTCCTCAGGGCCTGCCTGGACCACCCGGTGAGAAGGGAGAAACAGGTGATGTTGGGCAAATGGTAAGATGCTTTTCTCCTATTTTCATCACTGACATAAGTGTTTCTCCAAGAACATGTCTGAGGTTTGTCTCCCCTTTCCCCAGGGCCCGCCAGGCCCACCTGGGCCCAGAGGTCCATCTGGACCACCAGGAGCAGACGGCCCCCAGGGTTCTCCCGGGGGAATTGGAAATCCTGGCGCAGTAGGAGAGAAGGTAAAGCATCCGCCCAAACCCAACTGAAGCCTGCAAGAAGTTTGCTACTTGTTTGGGGGCTTTGCTAATAAGGAGGTCTTCTGTGTTAAGATATCGATGTATCAGGGTGATCATTTAAAATAGAAAAGGGAAATAAAAAAGCCTGTTGAGGAAGATACACCAGGTCTGCTTACTGGTCTAGCTTGGATGCTGAATGCTCCCATTATGTGAGCATCATCCTTGATGTGCTCATGTGAAATGAGACCTCAAGACGGCTCAGGTGCATGAGTGGCTCTGCAGACTGTGCCAATTCCCACAGTTGTGGTGGGCTCATTAGAGAATCTGTTTTGGAGCCTGAGCTGTATTTTCAGGTGATAAGGTGAGGATTAGGCCAGGTGAGTGGGGTGGTGATGGGGTAAATTCCTGGCTGTGGGCATTTTGTTCATCCACCTGGCCTATAAATAGGTGCCATTTAAAAAGAGGCAGCTCCTCCCAACCTGAAGCATGCTTAATGAAGTCCTTGAGGTACTTATTCTAGTGATTTCTCCTCAATTAAGTAAACAGATCTATTGAGAGAGATATATGTTGTGTATTTTTGTTATTATAAGCCAAAAGATGGAAATGTGCCTGAACAGAAAATAGTGAGGTCTCCCTAGCGTGTGGCGTGGCAGCACCCAGCCCGTGCCTTGCTGGGGCTCACAGCTCTCAGCAGGCCCAAGGGGTTCAGCACGTCAGCAGAAAGCTCAGCACCCTGCAGAAATACGACTGTAGGCTTCCTCTTTTCTCCCCTGCAGGGTGAACCTGGTGAATCTGGTGAGCCTGGTCTTCCCGGGGAGGTTGGCCTGCCGGTGAGTATGCTATGGGATGTGGCAGAGAGAGGATTTTTGTCCGTGGTACCCCCAGGGAGCTGGTGAAAGAGGTTTTCGGGAGGGATGGATGTGGATGGGGACTGAACCAGCTGGGTTCTTGGTTTGGGCGTCAGGCAGAGGCATTGCCATGGTACGGGGTATTTATAGGAGAGCGTTTAGTCACGGGATGCATGCTGCCCACAACAACAGGAACACCATCGAATCTTTGTGGGAAGGGACTGCTAAATCACGTCCTTGTGCTTGGAGATACAAATAGAGAGTTCTGTTCAGAATTGATTAAAGGATAATTAGGGATTGGTAAGATGGTTTACTGGATAATAGAAACATCCTTTTTTCTTTTACAGGGTCCTAAAGGTGAAAGAGGTGAAAAGGGTGAAGCAGGTCCCTCTGGTGCTGCTGGTCCACCTGGTCCCAAAGGTCCACCAGGTGATGATGGGCCCAAAGGCAGCCCTGTAAGTACCCCATGCTGTCAAAATAGCGCTTCCTTGTCTTGCCCTGTGGAGATTTCCACATGCAGAGACGTTTTCCAGGGATTACTGTGGAAATTCTAAGTAGTTTACCAGCCAGAGAATTTCCCCTCTAATTAATATGTGCTATTAATCCATTCCTTTAGGGTGCTAATGAGGAAAAGACCCAACTGTACAATATCTTGCAGCGTTACTTGAATCATTAGTCCTTTTTGCAGGCTGTCAGGAAACACACTTATGGAAAGGGCCTGCAATAGGATTACTTTGCATCTGAGTTTGTGCATTGCAAGGGTCCTCTGTACCAGAGCAAAGCTTCCAAGATAGCAGAGAGGAGATTTATGTGAATCTGGGAGCAGTACCTCCGGGGTCAGATCCCTGCTGATGCTAATTGCTGTAGCTCTATGGAAGCCAGCAGAGCTGGACTGATTTATACCAGATGACAATGGTACAGTATTTGTCTTGCCTGCTCCTTTGATGCTTGTTGGCTGAAGAAATTCATCATGCGATAAACAAAGATGGCATGAAACAGCAAAGGAGGCAGGGGAGTTAGTCATCTCTCTTAACAGATGGGGTTTGGGGAGAGTGCATTATTGGTTCAAACTTAGTGTCTGAGCGCTGTTCTCAGAATCATTTGAAGTGCACAATAGGCATTATATGGAGGAGAGTGGTGGAGTTGTTTTAGTCATTAAATGCTTTGAGAGGATCTTCAGGTGAAAAATGTTACACGTCGTGTAGTAAAGAAAAGCAAAACCTTCTAATCTGCGCATTCTCCAAAGCTGAGAGGATTTCACTGTCACTTGTCACTATTTGTGAAAAACTAGATGAAATTCCCTGTGTAGATACTGGAGCTTTGTATAGCCTGGCTGCAGAGCTGCAGAGAACTGTAACAGGATGAAATTACTGAAGACACAAAACTGGGATGTGAACTGGGACTGGGTTTGAGGGTAGGGAATTGGGATTTTGCTCCACAGGGCATCTCCCCATGTTGCCAGTGGGGTGACAGGTACAGTGCTCTGCAGCTCTCCAGGTGCAACCTCTTACCTGGGGATCTCCCTCTTCTCTCTTCACAGGGTCCAGTTGGTTTCCCTGGTGACCCCGGTCCTCCTGGAGAACCTGGTCCAGCCGTAAGTGTTTGTCCCATAGAGGGATAATTAGGTTTTGTGAAATACGACTGTGTGCTGTTCGTTCACCAGCAGCTCCTCTGGTCTTTACCTGGGGAAAGGGTGGGAAGTCCCACCATAAGACTGTTCTTCTGCCCACCCCGCAGCCTTTGGGGTGGTAGCAGTTCCTGTCCACAGTATTTGATGTGGGAGGTTTGCTGATGCTGGCATTCCCAGCGAGAGATGGGAAGGGATGGTTCCTGGTGACATCAGGACATGCTGAACCACACCTGTTGGGTCTAATGTTTTATTTAGCTCCATTTGTACCCTATATATTCCTGCTTGCTTCCTTCTTCCATTTTAGGGTCAAGATGGTCCCCCTGGTGACAAAGGTGATGATGGCGAACCTGGTCAGACTGTGAGTAACTGGATGGAAGGACTCTGTGTTCAGTCCCCAGTGTCTCTGTGCAGGTCCAAGGGCTTTAGCACAGAAAGATGTACAGCAACAAATTCCCAACAGCTTCCCCAGCCGCCTGCCCCGTCCCATCCCTTCCTGTCTGTGTCAGCCTGGCCACTGCCATCCATCCAGGCTGCTCAGCAATACATCCAAAAAGAAAAACTTTAGTTTACAAAAAAAAAAACACAAAATGTAGCCTTTCGTTTTAAGCTCGCCATGCCTTATGGTATTACATGGTGGGAAGGGATAAAACAAGATACCACCTGCACCCCAAGGAAGTGCTGGGAGTTGTACTGGCCGCCCACACCCCGACTTAGCACAAACTCCAAATCTCAGCTGGAGTTTTGCACGCTTGCTTCTTCTTCCCATGTCTCGTGGTGCAGTAATGGCTTCTCCTCCACTCTCCATTTAGGGTTCCCCAGGTCCCACGGGAGAGCCAGGACCCTCCGGACCCCCAGGAAAAAGGGTAAGCTGATTGTTTAAAAATATTTTTCTGAATGTACTCGTGTTGATTTTTTTTTTTTAACCGATTTTATGACTCCGTCTAAAGTAAATGCCAGGCAGTAGCATGTATAAAAAAAAAATTGACATGCCATCCACAGCCATTGGAAATCAATGGGAAGTTGTCAACTAAATCTCATTGTTTTTTCAAAGATTCCAATACCCAAAAGAAAATATAAATTTAAGGTGCTCCTTTACTTTCTCTCTCCTGGTAGAGACGAGAGATTTTTTTTTTTTATCAAGAAGCTAATTTATAAAGCCTTTCAGAGATTTTGTCTCCACGTTGTCTTCTTCTCTGGGGCTGAAGCACTGTTTTGGTAATTCCACTAGGCTGTTACAGATCAGGGTGATCTAACTGTGTTTTGCATCTATTTTGTGCTTTCTTTAGGGCCCTCCTGGTCCAGCTGGTCCCGAAGGAAGGCAAGGAGAGAAAGGAGCCAAGGTGAGAGCTGAATGGGATTTGTCTTCTACCATATCCTTCATGTGCCAAAGCTCTCACCCTCTGACATTGTTATTGAAAGACAGTCATTTGATTTTGCTGCGCTACAACAAAATAGCCTGAATCTGGGGCTGTTGGCCTCAAATTAAAGCGTATGTTTCATCTTTGAACAAACTCCGTGGAGTTGATTAGAGCTTGGTAAGGTCATGGGAATATTTTTGTTGCTTCAAAATGACAAAGTGCCATATTTGGCAATTTAATGTGTTGTGAATAATACGGCCTGCAAAGCCATGCATCATATCCCAGGGCAAACACAGCATTATTGGACCGTGGCAGTTTCATTAGGGGTGGTGGGGAAACGGCAAGTGGGATTGCAAATTACAGATCTAATTGTTGTGGCAGGCACAGGAACGCTGGTGGAGGAGGATGTGCTCTGCTAGCACATCTCTCAGGACCGAACCAAAGGAAGCTTCACGCTCTGGAGGGCTCGCAGCAAAGAACCGTTCCTGCTGTAAATCAGCAGAAATAGGCAAGGCTGAAAAGTGAAGCTGTTTGGAGACTTGTCCCCAGCACATCAGGGATAGGGAAGCAGCAGGAAAATCAGCGAATGGAAAATTTTACATGCTATGCAGGGAATTGTGTTTGTTTGGTGACATCCTGCCAGCCACTTCTGCATCTCTGAGAAGATCACTTGACGGCCCGATGCAAATTAAACCGTGCTGTCTTTGCACACAGGGTGAAGCTGGTTTGGAAGGACCTCCTGGGAAGACAGGCCCAATCGGTCCCCAGGGTGCTCCAGGGAAACCCGGCCCTGATGGTCTTCGAGGAATTCCTGGTCCAGTCGTAAGTATTCCCCAAAGGAGCAGAGTCTGAGAACATTTCTGCTCAGGGCTGTGCTTTAGGGGCATTTGCTGTGGAAGGCACCTTGTTCCCAGTGTAACATGCTGTCTGCAAGTGGGCAGAGAGCTTCTGTGCTGCAGTGCCTGACAGCAGGCAAAACACACTTAGTGGAAATAACGTGATGATGGATACCAGCTCCCAGCACCTTTTATCTGAGTGCTGGGTCTGCTCTGGGGCAACATTTCCTGGAGCTTGAAAGCCCCTTTTCCAGTGGAGATTGGAGCACAAGGGGGGTATAAACACATTTGTCCTTACCACCTTTAAGAAAACAGGGCAAATGTTCCCTGGCACAGTGGCAGGATGAGAATTTATGAATAATCTGAGTAACCCCAGCTGGGAGCACTGCTGTCATGAACGCTGGCTGTGAGGGAATTGTGATGTTTTACAGGGTGAACAAGGTCTCCCCGGATCACCTGGCCCAGACGGTCCTCCAGGCCCAATGGTACGTCCAGACCATCACATCTGATGAGGTTTTGAAACAGGAGAGTGTGTTTTCCATAATCTCATTCTCCCCTTTGTTTTCCCTCCTGTCTCCCAAAGGGCCCACCTGGTTTGCCTGGCCTTAAAGGAGACTCTGGCCCTAAAGGTGAAAAGGTAAGAGTCGGTGCACGACCTCGCTGATGTCTGTGTCTGTTTGCACCAGGCGGTGCAAACACCCGTCTGCTTTAGGGCAGGAGTCTCCTTCCCACAGAAGGGTATGAAGTATATGTCCCATACAAAACGAGCAGGCACTTGGGTGCAGCAGTTCTGTTTCTGCATTTGTAGCATTTCCCGTTGCAAAAAGCTCGTCCTTTCACTGCTCTGCCGCTTCCAGGTGTCAAGGGTAGCTGCAAACTCCTGTCACCTTGCTTAGATATTTGTTTGTGTACCTGGAGATGTCTTTGATGGGTAGCTTTGGCGTTCGGTTACCTCCGGAGAGAGATCGTAATTAACATCTGCTATTTTCCCCTAGGGTCATCCAGGTTTAATTGGTCTTATTGGGCCACCGGGTGAGCAGGGAGAAAAGGGCGACAGAGGTCTCCCAGGCCCCCAGGGCTCAGCAGGACCCAAAGGAGAGCAGGTAAATGTCCCATAAGACCTTCATTAAACACGTTTTTGCTCTGGGGGGGGGTTGCTGCCTTTGAGCAAGTGCGGTATAGGAGAGATGGTCAAGCTCAGCAAGGGAGTCTTGCTAAATTTTGAGGAATATTTGCTGTTTTCTATATTAATGTGGTTTATTCTACATGTGAAATGTAGAGGTGCTCCAGAATGACCCATTTTAGTGGAAAGCAGTTTCTCAGGGCTTGTATGAAAAGAGTTGAATAGGCTTGGAGGGATGGTAACATTAAATATGCATCAGGAGGACTGATTTTTAGAACTGTGTGCCTAAATGAGATTTCCCACTCATAACCTTCTCTGGATGCACACACTTAAAAAATAATAATAATATTAATTGATTTTTCAAATTTGAATGTCCTCCAAAATCAGGTGGTCAACTGTGAGCAGATGTTAATTGCATAGCAATAGGCCAGCATCACTGCATGCAAATCAGTGTTGTTCTGCTTTTATTTTTCAGGGTATCACAGGTCCTTCTGGACCAATTGGACCCCCAGGGCCACCAGGATTACCGGTATGTGACAAGTAATTATCTTTGAATTCCTGGGGAGCTCCACAGCCCTTCTGGGGTCACCTTGGTGCTCCCAGATAACCCAGTTCGGCCCATCTGGCCTGACCTTGTTTGAGGATGCTGTGGGGAATTAGGATTGCCCAGCTGAGCCCATTAACAACACCTGAATGAGTTACTGAAGGAGTACCCAGTGGGTGGAAGTCAGAGGGCATGCATGGACCTGTGGGAGGGATGCAGGCTGGTCCATCACCAATGTTTTTTGTCTGTTTGCAAATAAAAATAGCATCCAGCTCAAATGGATGTGAAAAGTATACACAAAAAGGGAAGTGAATGTTAAAATTGCAGAACCTTGTGTAACAGTACTGTGTCTGTAAGGAGAGGCTGAGTTCTCTGCTGACAAAGAAACTAACTCCCTTCTTCATTCTTCTCTACACAGGGTCCACCTGGTCCCAAAGGTGCTAAAGGATCATCAGTGAGTATAGACTTTGTTAAATGAAGAGGCTGAGGATCTCTTATTAAGTGCATAACCTGCTGCGACATCTCCCCATCAGTAGCATTAAGGCAATTAGCCAAAGATGACTGTAGCAAATGCAGCCTTTTCAGGTTGTCCAAGCCCAGAAGTTATAATTGGGGAAGGTTTCTGTTCCATGCATTGTACTTCATTGAACATCAGTGTAGAAAAGATCATAAGGAGGAATCCAGTGCATAGTCCTTGGGAGAAAGCCCACTATTGTGAAGCAGAGGATATTAAAAATAGAAGCAGGAGGTAGCAAGCTGAAAAGCGAAGGTGAGAAATGCATCACTAAAGCAGGCTTTGTACTACAGATCATCTATTCAGGCAGCTAAAAATTCCTCCTGTGCAACTTCCTAAAGTCTTTTTTTCCATGCAGAATTAAATATTTTATCACTTTTAAGATTTTATTTGATTTATAAACCTGTTGAATTGATTTGGAGACCTCATACTTTGAAATATCCTTCCTTTTCTGCAGAAGCTTGAGCAAAATTTGACTGCTTAATACCAAGCATTTGACAGACATTTTCTCTTACCAAGCATCAGAGAGTAAACAAAATAAACATTTTATTGGGGGGTAAGGGGGTAGGAGACTCTCTTTGTGTCCCTAAAGGGATAGGAAGATAGTTTTTGCTGCTAGAGACTATTAAAAGAAATAATGTAGTGCAGTATCAGTAAGAAGTGTTGTTTGTTTTTTTTTTTTTTTTCTTTTTTCTGAGTGATTTATGTTTTTCCATTGTTTCTCCACCTAGGGTCCAACAGGTCCAAAGGGTGAATCTGGTCTTCCTGGGCCCCCAGGGCCTCCTGTAAGTACAGCCCATCGCATGAAATGTGAAAGGAGGTTCTGATTTAACAGGTGTTGTAATGTATATATCCAGGTAAAGATTTAGGATGTTGTGGGTCCTGCCAGGGAAGAAAGGAGGCGAAGGGAGAAATTAGTAATGGGAGGAGGACAAGAGAAGATGAAACCCATGTTCGTGCCTCGTGGCTGGGGTTTTCATTAGCACCATCATAGGTGTTTTACCTGTCTTGTGGTACTGTTTGTCGGTGCTGGTGGCTGCTTTCGCCATTTCTTCTGTCTCTTCCCCCTTTGCAATGAGAAGTTACTTTCTTTCCCCTCAACTCAGGGTCCTCCTGGAGAAGTCATCCAGCCGCTGCCCATCCAGGCCTCCAAGAGGACCAGGCGAAACATCGATGCCAGCCAGCTGGTGGATGATGGAAATGCTGACAACTACATGGACTATGCAGATGGCATGGAGGAAATTTTTGGCTCACTGAATTCCTTGAAACTGGAAATTGAGCAAATGAAGCATCCGTTGGGCACTCAACATAACCCAGCTCGCACCTGCAAAGACCTGCAGCTCTGTCACCCGGATTTCCCAGACGGTGCGTCCTGGAACTGAGCAGGGACAGGGAATATGCTGTGGGTTTCCCACTAATAGTGAATAGTCAAGGGGAAAGATTTGGGGAACTTCTGGCCCTTGTGTCCCATGAGGATTGTAGCTCACCCACAGAGAAGAATGGGGATGTCTGATGCAAAAAAAAAAAAAAAAAAAAAAGCTATTCCTGAAAGGTGCTACTGTATCACCTGGAATCAGAACAAAAGGTCTCCAAAAAATAGTGGCCTGTGAATGAGATGAAATGTACCTACTAAGATGGTTGTTGAAGTGCCCATTGTCCTCCCTCCACAGTGCTGATTCTTTCTTCCCCTCTCTGCCCTGTCGTGCATCCAGGTGAATACTGGGTTGATCCTAACCAAGGATGTTCCAGGGACTCTTTCAAAGTTTACTGTAATTTCACAGCTGGTGGAGAGACTTGCATCTTCCCGGATAAGAAGTCTGAAGGAGTAAGTCCGTACAACTTTATTTTTCTCCTATATCATGATGGTAAGAGGTTGTTTCCTAATGTGAATATTCACAGAGAATCCATATCAGGTGATTTGAACAGTAGCAAGTAAAAATCCAGAGCAGTTCTTTTGTTGTACAATGCTGGCTTTTAAAGTACTAAGGAATATGTTTACGAAGAGAATTTCTTTGAGTAAGTCAGTTTTAAACTTTGAAGATGTTTTCAGGCATGATAAATGCTAAAACCTTATTTTTTTCCTTTGCAAAGGCAGAACTGTGTTGGTGCAGGAGCTGTGGCTCCCCACATTTAATTCATTCCTTGTCTTCCCTCCTGCAGTGGGGCTGCCACTCTGCCGTTGGTGTGCGCAAGCACCGCTGCCTCCTCCGTCCTGGCTGTGCCTTCAGGCAGAGCAGATAAATGTTCACCTCCTGTAACTTTCCCTGCTGCTTCTCGGGGGTATCTGGTTTCCTAAATGGCTTCAGCCAGTCTCAGCACTGTTCCAGGCACTGAAACACAAGATTGATTAAGTTAACATGTACTGATGTGCTTAGCTCACCCATACTCACGTTTCTTGCCCCATAGCCATGCACCTTATTCTGTGGAGCAGCTCTCCCTGCTCCCTGGGGACCAGCTCTAGCGCTGGCCAAGCTGAAAGTCTTTGCATAGCAGCCTGGGGGAGCGCTCCCAATGTCACAGTTGTGCTGCAGCTGGCACGAGGTGCAGATGAAGCTGTTCACTCCAGTGGAAGCCGTTCGCCTGCTGAATTTTATCCACCAGAAATATGTGCCAGTGCAGGGCAAATAACATAGAGCATAAATATTCCCTGATTTTTTTGTTAGGGCTGTTTAAATAGGAGATAGATTTATTCTCCTTTGCATTACCTTGCCATGGATCTCCTCAAAGTGTTGACAGCAAAAAAAAAAAAAGTGGATTCTGCCCATGATCTTATAGCAGATTCATGCCCTACTGGTTCTGCCAGTGGCTGTTGGGCCCCACTTCATCCCCTGCCAACTGCTCTTCTGGACACAGGCTCTGATGCTCCCCAAATGCAAACTGTGCTACACTATTGCAGTAATGCCGTAATGAGAAAAAGGCTCAGCCTGCTGGTTTTCCGTGGAGAGGGATGAAAACTGCTACCACAGCAGCATGAAGTGTTGGCTGAGTGGTTTTACTGTAAGTCCTTGCAGGGCTTGACATCTCCCCTTTCAGTCCACCCTTAGCACAGTGGCAGCACACTGACCAGCTTTATGGTTCACAGACTGGAAAGGAAGGGATAATCCTGAGACACCTGCATAAAGTTTGCCCATTGTTTTTGGAGAGATTTACGGCAGAAGCGAGGGAGGTTTCAGAAAACCAGGAGAGCACACGGCAGCTGCACTCCTTCCTTGTGCTCTGACTGCGAAAAGTGCTTCAGCTGCTCGGATGGTCAGCCATAAAGGATGCTCTGACAGCACGTTTCTTGTCAAGGTCACCCCCTGCACTGCTCCAGGTGGCTGGAGCTCCATCACGTGCAATGGTCCGGCACCGATGGAGGAGGATGTGCAGCCTGTGCTGCCCCTTGTTGCTGTACAACTGCAGGAGGCAGATGGACGCTTTTCCTTAGGCATGCTCTTTGCCTTTCCTAGCCCCACAGCATCTGGAATTGACATTGGAGTGACAGCAGCCTTGTCTGTTACCAGCACTTCTACTATTCATATTTCCTTTTTTTTTCCCCTATGTCTTTCCTTTCAGCTCTCCTGCCAACAGACTGCACTGCCGGTTTGGCATCCAAAGAATCCGGAGTTAGTGATCATTAGCCCTTAGTGAAGGAGGCTGGTGCCAAGCAGTGGCATCTCCTTCTGCTCGAGAGGCTGCTGGCACCTTAGGGCTCTGCCGGCTGGTCTTGTTACTGATTTATAAGGATTAAGGAAACATTCTCTTTAAAAGAAGTCGGACATTTTCAATAAGACTTGCAGACTCTACTCATGGAACTGAATGTAACTTTTTTTCTTTCTTTTTTTTTTCTTTTCTTTCTCTCTTCCCTCCTTGCCGTCCGCAAACTAGGCTAGAATTACTTCTTGGCCAAAGGAAAACCCAGGCTCCTGGTTCAGTGAATTCAAGCGCGGTAAACTGGTAAGATGCATCTCAGTGCTTTCTGTTTTCTTTAACCCGTGTCATATTTTACAGAGTAAAATGGCTCGTTGGCCCAAAGAACAGCCTTCCACATGGTATAGTCAATACAAGCGGGGGTCTTTGGTAAGTGGCTAACCCTGGCCCTCTCGTCTGAATCAGAGCACGTTACCTGCTTTGGTATGGCCAGACCTGTTGCACTCTGCATGCTGGACTAATCGCCATCACAAGCTGCAGTTAAAACATTTAAGGTGGAATAATTGAAGCAAAAAAGAAGCAAAACCCAATGTGGGTTTTGCCCCGAGCAGGCTGTACCCTGCAGGAGGGTGTTGCTGCCTCCTGAGCCATTCCCACTGTGACAAGGGCAAACTGGATGTCCCCATGCTGCGGTACCCAGGGAGAGTAGCTCTATCTTCAGAGAACCCTTGTGTGGAGCCAGGCTGGGCTGGGGAGTCTGCACATGGCTGGACTGGGTCAGGTTGTCCCCAGGGGAAGAAAGGGGGGCTCCCACAGCACCAGCAGAGCCTGGGAGAGGTGAAGTCATTGAGTCAAACGAAGATTTCAAGCCGTGAGTGTGTGCCAAGCTTGGTAGCTTGGAATTCTACTGATTTTTTTTTTCTCCTTTAAAAAAATCCTTAATTGTGGCTCTTGTGAGGTCAAACAATGCTTGATGTCAGCAAGCAGCCAAGACAGCAACACGTAAAAGGGTTTTGTCCTGTAGCAGGTTTGTGGTGGATGGATTGCTCTCCCACAGAGCCCATCAGCAAGTGATTAGCACGATCCAGCTCTCCTTCGGAAACAGAAATCTCCCGCGTCTGTATCAATTCTTGTAGGATTAGCAGGATGCATGTAATGAGCTCAATCAAATCAGGAGGATTAGGGAAGGAGGAAATACTCAGCAGAAAGAAGCAGGTGGAGGTGCTGATGGCCCTGCTGCCCAGGGCAGAGGTTTCCTGCAGAACGTGCAAACTTCCACCTTAAAGAGCAAACGAAGGAAAACACTGCCTTGTTTTCCTAAGCCCCATTTCATCGCCACTAAACGTGTATGCTCTGATTCTGCCCACAAGAAGGATATGGCTTCTGCAGCTTTTCTGCACCATCCGGCAAGGCCGCAAAGCCAAGGCTTCAGCCTCATCGCTCCTTGGAGGGCAACTGCTCCTAGCTTAGTCACAGAGCACTTCATCAATTAATGTTACAAGTGCCTTCATCTCTCCATTTTCTCTGCTTCTGTTTATTTCTTTCCAGTCTGTTTGTCAGCTACTTTAGAGGCTGAATGGCCAGTCTAGAGCTCAGGGCCCTTTTTCTAAATAGGAATTTCAGTGCCACTTGGAGCCCTTTGTTCCATCTTTCCATGTTGCCATTTTCTTGCTTTTTACCTGTTTCATATTTTCCATTTGGAAAAAAGCCACCAGCACATAGAAGACCTTCCTAAGCAAACCACAGAACTGTTGAACACACCGGCCATAAATATGGAGTTTGTTTAAAACAAAAAAAGTAGCTCCATTTCACACCAATTGGTATTTGGAGCTATGAGATCAGTAAACGGGGAAGATGTTTGCCTGGATCAATTGAAGTCTGTACAGGCTGGCAGGATGGGTGTCAGTGCCCCTTGGAGTGCTCTGCTCACCCCTAGAGCTTTTGTGCCCAGCCCAGCCCCAGCCTTTCTGGGGCTGAGCCCAGGGGATCCCAGAAACATGGGGAGGATTTCCATGGGGCTGTTTATGGGGCACCCCAAAGGAATCTCTGCTCGCACAAGGCGTGCAGTTGTGCCAAGGCCAAGTTGTGCCTTTCTTCTGAGAGCACCTGAAGTAAGATGGACAGAGTAAACATGAAATACAAAGAAACCATCTCGTTTTGATGCTTCCCCACTGTCATTAATCAATGACACAGAGTACCTGGAGTTAATTTCCCAGGATTTCTCATGAGGCAGCCAACCTGCATTTAGAGGGATAAGAGGGTTGCAGATGTTTTCTTTTGGACTCTGCTTTCCTCCCGTGTGCGTTACTCATGCACACCCGTAATTCCCAGTAGCTCTAACGAGACCTGCCATCTATCCCATCCTGTTATCCTTCAATGCCATATGGCACCTGCCACAGGCAAATACTGTCACACAGGAAAAAAAGGAAAAGATTGATTTTTGCAGAACCAGCCAAGCCTTGTGCGTGCAGCCGGTTCCCAGTGGCTCCAGTTGCAAATCTCGTGCAGCCTGCAGAGGCAGAACAGCAACTGAGACCCCTTAGCACGCAAGCAAGCTCCCAGGCCAAGCACTGATTTGAAATAAGAGCGCAAGGAAAAACAGATCTTGCAGGTCGATGGGTAGCTGAGACGTTGAGTGCATGCCAAGTAGCTGGCATTTTGTGTCCCTCTCCTTCCATGTCCTGGTGGTTTTCTGGTCTCTCTCCACCTGGCATGCGTGGCTCTCTCATGGTCAGTCATATTTAACTCTCAGGAGGACAGCGCAACGGTATCCTGACAACCGGTTGGTATACATTTCTTTACTTTTATGATCTTTTTACTCGTGATTTTGTCATGTGGTTACAAATTTGTTCTACTGTTTGCAGCTTGCGCCATAATTTGATGTTTCATGGTACCTTGAAGAACTCTGCGTTGTTTCTGTGCTGTGTTTTTCCCCCAGTTGTTACTAAAGAAGTCAGCTGCCTGTAGACAGTTTCCAGCAGCAGCTCTGGCAGCTTGGCCATGGCTGGAGACACCACCCTGAGTACAGTCGGTCTGTACTTGTGGTCTGGCTGGCCCACTGAGCGTTTGCTTCCTTGGTGGGGCACAAGAGAGAGTCCTGGAAAGGCCCAAATCCTATGGGGCTGGAGGGGATTTCAGTAACTTGTTTTGCAGAAACGTATTTCCAGAAGCCGTTCTCCCTTGGGGGAGAAAAGGAGCCTGATGTGCAGATCGGAGCAAATCCCTGTGCAGGCACAGCTGTGTGGCTCTGCATTTCACGCCGTGCCCCAAGGGCAGCAAGCAGAGCTCCCCGTGGCTGATGCAGCCTCTCCAGCCCCTGTTGGCAGGAAGAGGATTTCTATATAAAGGTTGCAAAGATTGTTTAAAAGCCATTGTACTGGTATCTAGGAAAGATGAATGGGAAATGCCCCTGTGTGTGCGGAGCAAAATACCTATAGAGGTCAAAAATTGTGTCAAATGGGGCAGGAAAATAAAACCATAAGCTCCTCCATAAGTCTTCATTCTTCTCTCTTCAAAAGCTGGAGAAATATGCTCAGTATTGGCTTTAATAACCATTGGACATATATCCCCAAATTTGCTCAGCACTGCACCCTTTTGTAACCAGGGCCAAAATCCCCTTTCCTTTCTCCTCCTGCCCCATGTTAGTCTTGTTAGTTCAGCTCATGAACAGTTCCCAAATGGCAAAAAAAATAACCTGACCCGGCAGCAGAAGGACCAGAGCATCCTTGTGCCGTGCAGCATGGCAGGAGCAGGATCCGTGCCCCGCTGGGGTGGGGAGGTCCAGGAGCAGAGGGCAGGATGCCCGTGAACATGGGGATAAGGATGGGTGAGACTGGTGGTCCTTGGAGCCCCCCAGGCGGGTTGCCTTGCCTCTCACTGCCCAGTGTTTCCCCTTCTCCACTTCCCACAGCTCTCCTACGTGGATTCGGATGGGAACCCCATCGGAGTGGTGCAGATGACTTTCCTCCGGCTCCTGAGCGCCTCGGCCCACCAGAACATCACCTACAACTGCTACCAGTCCGTAGCCTGGCACGACGCCACCACCGACAGCTACGACAAGGCCATCCGCTTCCTGGGCTCCAACGACGAGGAGATGTCCTACGACAACAACCCCTACATCCGAGCCGCCTTCGACGGCTGCGCGGTACGTGGGAAGCCCCCGCAGAAGGGATCTCTGAGCAAATCGCTTCCAAATTTTCCATGCCGTGGGGTGGCCTTGAGGGTTATTCCCAGGGTGGGAGACCTCCAGCTTGCTATTCCCTGTGTCGTGGCTCAGCTCGAGGCCAGGGGAAGCTGCAGCACCTCTAGAAACCGCATTCATTGGGTTTGTTGCTGGCTTTGCGTGAAGAAGGGACCTGTCTAAAATCACTACTTGCTTTTAAACGTTCCCTCTTGCCTTTGCTCTTACTCTGTTGACTCACAAGGGGAGGTGTGAGTGATGACACCCAGGTGCAGGGGAGTTCTGCAAGCTTTGATATAATAATTTTGCAAGTGCTTTCAGGAACTCTTAGAGGCAAAGCATTATGTTGGGGTGGTGCTGCTGCTGCTGGTGGCACGCGGCTGAGTGCAGCCTCAGGAAGGCTCTGGGTTGTGCTGGGTGCAGCTGCTCCTCAGCTCCTGGTGGGTGTCCCTGGGCTGCCAGAGGAGTCCAGCACAGCACTTGGTTTGCTCTGTGCCTGCTCTACATGAAAGCTGCCCGTGCCCTTGGCGAAGGATGAGCCAAAGCAGCCCCCAGTGCTCTTTGCCTTTGCAATGAGCAACGGCCAGATCTTCCATAGGGGCCCAACATCTTGCCTTTGCTTCTTCCTCCTCCTGTTGGGCACCTGATTTGGGACTGAGCTCTGAGCAATCTACCCTCAGGAGCTGAAAATTTGGCAAAGCAGGTGCCGCTTGTATTTATTTTGAGATCCAGTTTGCTGGTGCAAAAGCCTGCATAATTCTCACCCTCTGCAACTGCAGTGCTTGAAGCCCACGGGACTGAAAGATAGAGATGTTTGACAGCAAAAGCCCTCCACATAATTTGAGATGAAAGTGATTCTGTTCTGGCGCACACGCATTTTTTACTGTAGGAGCAATGAGGAAAATCAAATTAGAATCACTTCTTTTAACACTCACGCAGAGAGGGAAAGGGCATTCATCCCTCTGCTGAAAACACTCAGAAGTCACATGGGGAAGTTTATCCTCAAGTACTTCAGGTCTCCTGCTAACACATCTTGTCCTCAGCAAAAAAAAAAAAAAAAAAAAAAAAAAAAAATGCCTTCCCCTCCCTTTTCTTTCTTAAGACTCGGGGAAGCTGCGAGATCACACGTTGCAAATTTTAAGGCAGATGTGTCTGATGAAAATCCTTTCAGCTTAAGCGGTGCCGCTCAGGTGCCCTACATTCCTCTCCCTGTTCTCTAATGAGGGATATTTGCATGGAAACAGGTCTGCCGCTCCTTTTGGATTTATTTGCTCGGTCGCTTCACAATGAAGGCTGTAGCACAGGTTGCTGTCAGCATGACCAGTCTCCAAAAATCAAAGGCTGGGGCAAGAATTGGGCAGGGAGCAGCAAGGACTGTGGTGGGAGGCTGGATGAGCCCTGGAGTTGGTGCCCCCGGGGGCATGGAGCTGTGTCCTGGCTCCTTGGGCATCACTTTGGAGCTGCTGGGTCTCAGCCCCTTCCTTCCTGCCCCCTTCTGCAGGAGAAGTTCCTGCAGACTCTGAAAAGGAGGTAAAAAATGCCAGGGGAGCTCATTGCATCATTAAGGGATCAATTTAGTGCAGAGCCACGTCCCCGTGAGATGCTCAGAGAGCCTTGTAGAAAGATGCTCTGCATCTCCTGCACTCCTCCACCATCTCCGTGACCTCAGCAGGTCATCCTTCGTGAAACACAGGCAAGATTTGATAAGATTGAGCCCTGCCAAGTGAAAAATTAGGCCTGCCTACCCAACACAGCACTGCCAGAGGTCCCGACAGGACCTGCACGCTCACCATGATTGAGGTTGCCGCAGCCCACACTGGAGGAACTCCAGGGCTAATGTCTGGGCCATTATTTGGATGTGTTTTTCCTGATCTTACAGCCCTTTCTCAGTAGCTGTGCTATAGCCTATTCTTTTGAGACACACAAATCAGAGGGTAAGGTAGAGCCAAAAGCTGCTCCATAAATTCACTTGTTTGTGCAGCTTTGTATGCCCCCGGGTGCACTTCTGCTCCTCCAATAATTATTTATATTTCAGAAATAACTGTATGGCTAGCAGGCACGATAAAAAGACAACATCACCTTGTGAATTCCATCAAACTTTAAACGTGGGCTTTTCGGTAGCGCTCGGATAATAGTCAAACTAATATATTCAAATTAAATCGCTCACATTTGCTCAACAACCCATGCGTGTCCTCGGGGAGGCAACACAGCTATAGCACAGCCACAACAGTTTTACCAGGCTCCCGTTCCAGCTCTGAGATGTGCTGAAGGCAGCATTTGTGCTTTCTGTCTGCATGGCAACAGCTGTTCTGCTCCAAAGTCCGTGCTCGGGCCACTCGTCCCCCTCAGGGTTTGCTCAGTGATCCCCAACCATCCTGCTTGAGAGCATATCTAGTGCGTTTGCAGGGTAAATGTTTGTGGGTTTTTTTTGGTGCTGGATGCTTCTGAATTGGCTCAGGAAATACCTGGGTGATACCATCTCCATGTTCCCAGCTGACCAGTGAATGCTCATTCATGATAACTGGCCGGTGTGGGGTTGGAGGCATCACCAGAGCTCCTCTCTCTCCTCCTTTTCCCCTCCAGGCAAAGAAGGGTTATCAGAAGACTGTCCTGGAAATCAACACGCCCAAGGTCGAGCAAGTACCCATAGTCGACATCATGTTCAATGACTTCGGAGAAGCGTCACAGAAATTTGGATTCGAGGTGGGACCGGCTTGCTTCATGGGCTAAGAGCCACCTGAAAACTAGTCTCCAAATGAGCAACCTCGTAACCTCATTGCGCCATTTAATTAATTAAAAAGAAAAAAAGAAAAGAAAAGAAAAGAAAAAAAAAAGAAAAAAAGAATTCCTTGTCACATGCACGTTCTGAAACTGGACAGCGATGGGTTATTTTTTTTTTTCCTTTTGTTTTGTTCCTCGTCTTGCCCGAGTTCCTCTGTGCCGCTGCACCCACACGAACCCAACCGCGAGGACCGTTCCCGCGACAGACCAGAATCGCATGACCTGAGGCCGCACGCGTGGCCCCAAGACCTGTCCCCGTGTCACCTCCCTCCCGCAGCCACCTCTGCACAGCCACCTGGGGGTCCGGAGATGGAAACACATGAAAGACTTCTTCTCGCCATGAGATGATACCAAGAGCTTGGCTGGAGGTTATCGTTTGTTTCTAAGAAAAAAAAATAATAATGGGGAAAAAAAAAAACAAACTTGAAACTCCTGCGTTCGGCTTGACGTTGAAACCGGGGCAGTCCTGGCTCTAATCCAAACCCTGCTGAAGTTCTTCATGGTCATCTCGTTGGCTTCTGTGAGATTTGGATCGGGTCTAGCAAGCAGATGTAATGGCCGTTTCCAGCATTCGTACTATCTCCCTTGAATCGCCTGATTCCACTTTTTACAAAATTTTCACCCACCCAATTCGGTTGCTAAAAGCCACGCCGGGCGTCTTCTTCCCCGTGTCTTAAAGGTGCTTATATTTTTGTATGTTTGTAAGTAAATATGTGTATTGTATATTATTTTAAGTGGTTAAACGTTCCTGGCTTCATAACATGCATGTGACCCTGTCCGTACGATGACAGCCCCGCCACGCGCGCCCTCCCTGGCGCTGCCCCATGCCCAGGGGCTGTGCCCAGGCACGAGGCTCTGTGGGGTGAGGACCCCCCAAGCCTCCCGGCCACTGCTGCCTTTGGAAGGATTCGCTCCAAAATAAGGAAAATAAAGCCACTTTTTGCTAAGATTCCTACAAAATGCTGACCTAAAAGCAGAATCCCATTTGCATCTCTGCCTTTTATACCCCTGCTTACCTTAATGTGCGTGTTTTAAGTTAATTCTTCTCACCTCCTTTTTTCCTTCAGCATTCTTTTAAAATGTTTAAAAAAAAAAAATCTATTCCCAGCGGCAGATTGCACTGGCAGGGGAAATCCATTTGTCCTCTCTGAATACCAAGTGTAAAGCATAACACAAAAAAAAGGAGAAAAAAAAAAAAAAGGTGCTTTTTATTTTAAATGTTTTTCTGTGGTGCTATCTATTCGAGTAACATTTACACAACACTGGTTATACCCTGCCAGTGGCCAGTCTCCCACTGGCCTTTGCTTTAGCCACTTCCAACGCAGACTGCACGCTTTTGCTACAGTCTTTGATTATAAATGCATGCCACCTTCGTATTCGTTATGTAGAAGGTCTGCTCCTCTCTCTAATTGTATTACAGTAGCTTTTACAGCCCATGTAGAAAGTATTAAATGTGCTTACGCCTTTTTTTTTTCCAAAAAAAAAAATATTCATGCATTTTATATGGTGGTAATCACACCAGATTGTACTCAGTTGCTGAATGTTTGTGGTGCTAATTTATGTATTTGTTCGCTGTCCGGATGCGAGGACGAAGCTGCGTGTGCAATTCTCTTTGTCTGCCCATGGTTGCTGCCAGGATGGCTTTTTTTTTTTCTTTTTTCTTTTTTCTTTTTTTTTCCATGCAGCATTTTTGGATCGCAACCAGCTGACACCACCTTCCTTCTCCGTTTGTTTGTTTGTTTTCTCCCTGGCCATTTCCTTGTTTAGATCTCTTGGCTGGCAAATAGATGTTGCAGGGTTTTTATTATTATTATTATTATTATTATTTGGCCTGGAGTATTACAGCGACGGTTGAGCCAAGGGGGGTCTGCCACCGTAAAGGAAAGGACATCACATTTACTGTGAAGAAGAGCCTATATATGATGTCTTTTCCCCCCTCCTTCCCTAGCAGAGGAGGGAGCGATGCCGAACCCGAGCCCATGGTGTTGGCTCGAGGCGGCGGCGGGAGCTGCGACGCTGCGTGGTGCTTTTGGGTCTGCAAGAGCCGTGTCCATCCGTCTCCCTTCTTGTGTTGTGTTCTGTCTATTTTTTTTTTCCCGCTGGGGGGGAAAAAAAAAAAAAAGAAAAAGGTGCTATCCTAAAAACTGCAGACTCCAGCAGCAAAGCAGTGCAGTTGAGCATATGATGGTGTATCGCAGAATTCAGCTGCTCACCTTGGCGAGAGCCTTGTCCGGGAACAGTGGGAAGGTCAGGAAAGGTTGCACGTTCCTCTCTGCAACAGATAAGCCATATATCAATGTATGTACACACGTGTGCGTCTGTCTAGGTCATGTGATTCTGTTACGATGAATTTTCATCAAGGGAGCTTTTTTCTTCTTTTTTTTTTTTTTTTTTTTTTCCTTTTATTTCCTTGCTTTAAGAAAAAAAAAAAATCCTCTGTTGAATTCCACAGTGTTGTAATTGTACTGAGCTCCAAACTGTTCCGATTTCCCCAGACCACTTAGCTACGGTATATTGCAATAAAATTACTACTTGTATTTGCAGACATTCTTTTTGTGTAATTTTATTTCCCTCTTCCCTTAATATATGACTTGAACAAATGTTGATAAGAAAAATAAAACCTATGGAAAAAAAAAATTTAGTACATAAGGCCCTTTTTAAAATATACTGTCAAATGACATATTGTACATTTCTTCAAAGGCCAATAAACATGTCATAAAAATTAAGTGTAATGCCCATAAGAGCTATTTTTAAATATTTTAAACCTGTGTAATAAAGGAATAAATGTAATAGATTTTTTCAATAAATCAAGTTTACTGTTTCCACCTAAACCAACATGATGTGAATGTCTTCTTGGAGTTGGTTGCAGCGGGATTTCCCCACGACCCCTCTGCACGGTGGCACATGAAGAGTTCATCAGAGAAGCAGTGAAAGCACCTAAAGGTTACACACCATAAAACACGAAAGCAAAGGCATCCGAGAGAGACCTTCCAGGAATCCTATTTCCCAGTGACAAACTCGGATCAACCCAGCTGTGCAAAGACATCACCCAGGGACTTCAGCTGCTGGGATCAGGATGAGGGCCCCAGGCCACCACTCTTCAGTTCTCCACCCCAGGAGCAACATCCAAGGAGCCTGACTGTGCATCGAGGTGAATTCAGGAAACAAACCCCACTTCTGCAGCTTTCTGGGGAGCTTCTCAACCCCAAATTCCTGCCTCCACCTCCAGGTGCTGCTGGGGGACATGGGATGGGGCACTCCTTGCCCTGCCTCTCCGCGTTTCGCTCCTGGGATGCAAGATGACGGCTCCTCTGGAAACCATTGTAAGAAATGGCACGTCCGTATGTCAAGACCACGGTACTGGATTTGTGTTACTCTGCTTCTCAAGTGCTTCCTGCAGACACCATTTGCTGGTGCTGCTGGTTCACAGGTTCAGGAGACAGCACCTTAAAAGCTTGGTGTTTGCAGTGCAGCAGGTACGTACAGGAGAAATGTGTCCCACAGGCAAGCTGTGTCCTGTCAGCCCCCCCCCCTTCATCCTTGGCTGTAATTAGTGGTGAATCTCAGATTAAGAGAGCTGCTCAGATAAGCAGCAGTTCTTTATCCTACCTGTAAATTAGCTTGTAGGAGTCTGGGTAACCCTGGGATGTTACGGCCGAATCTCCATCCAAACGGACCCCAGAAATGCAGAGGTACCACAGCTAGGGTAAATATAAAAAATAATAATAATAAAAGTAATAAAAAAAAAAAGCTTGAATTGCTTAGACCTGGCTAGAAAGATTTAACTTAATCCTGATGGTGTTTCAAGGAGACACTCACCTTGTCTGATTGCTAGTTGAGGTTTGCAGCAGGTTGTTGTGGTTGCAGCAAACATTTCTCATGAATGCCTTGGGGTCTCGCTGCCGAGAGGAGCTTTGATCTGCTATTAGGAGAAAACAGAGATCTGAGCGAAGGATTGACTGTTCCTGGAGCTGCCAGTGCTGGAAGGCACAGCAGGTTTTCACCTCTTTTCTTACAACAAAGAGCCCATGATCTGGTGTGAGAGCTACAGGGCAGTAACTCTGCCAAGTGCAATATGGAGGTAATTTTGGGACAATCCGCAACAGAAAGCAGCAGGTTGTTGGAACACCGAGACAGTTCAGTTTTTCTCTGTGCTTAGGCTCTCCTCTCCCTGCTCTGCACATTTGATCCCATCAGTGCAAACAGAAACCAGCACTGCTGGGGGCTGCTTTGTGCCCTCACTGTCCCCAGAGAGCTGGGGCTTAACTCTGTGTGAGACCTGAAGAGCTTTCCCCTTCAGCTACCCAGGCTGACCCAGGAGCGAGGACGTGTGCGTTTGCTCCCAGGCTGCTTCCTAAGGTAAAGCGTGAATGGGATGGGGACAGGGACGGGGGTGGTGGCACGAGGCAGGTGCTGCAGCACACCGGGTGCTCGTGTCGGTCCCGTCTGTAGGGTGCTGGGACACGCCGTGCTCACTCCATGTTCACTCCATACTCACGGCCCATTTGCTCGTTGCAGGACGTGACAGCTTTTGGTTGCAATGTGCCATGCTCTATTACTATCTCTGGAAGCGATGCTCCTCCCAGCTCCCTAAATACCACGTCTGCATGAGACTGGTAAAAATAAAAATGGCTAAAACAGAAGCGTTGGCTAGGGTTAAATTTAGAGAGCAGATCCTGGGGATTTATCCCCTGTGGTCTGAGTGAGTTTGGGCAACCAACCCAGAAGAAAACCTGTGAATGTGTGTTTTATACGAAGTGTTGGGCTTCCTTGGTGCGACTAAAGCTCTCCTGGAAAGAGCGAAACAGCAAGGGAAGTGGGAGGCAGTCACTAGAAGGAGAGAGGAATAAGCTCTAGCACGAAGCGAATGCAAAGTGTTGGCTAGAGTGTGGCTTTAGTGCTGTAAAAGGCAAACTGGGATTATTTTCAGTGCTCAGCTGCTTTTTGTCCAGCATCTTCTCCCCAGCTAGGCCTGGTTTGGCTGCTTTTTTATTAACATCTCAATCAAATGAATTGAACTGATCTGACTCACAGCTCCAGGGGAAAAAATAATAATAATAAATATATATATATATATAAAAGTCTCTCCATGGCTTGCTGTGAGAAGGGGCAAGAGAGCTGGAGAGGCCTCCTGGCAGTTCTCTGCTACCTGTAAATTAAGCTGCAGTCTCCAGCGAAGCCGATTCAGTGCAGGTTGAAGGTCTGCCCTCCCCTTTCACACCTGGCATGGGAACTGTGCTGCTGCAAGCTCACTGCTGGTTTTCCTTCCAGCAAGCACTCCACCAGACGTGCAGCTTCCCAATTATCTTAGTTTTCATGCAGGTGACCTGAGCAGGACAGACCTTTGGGGGTTTCAGATCTCCGGAAAGTCCTCTAGACTTTTTTTTCCAACAGTTTTGTGCCTTGGAATCAGGGAGCAGTTATTGGTTATCCTTAATCTGTGCCTCCACGTTCGTGGCACCAAGTCCTCTGCTCTGCCTGGCACTGTGCTAGTGGCAGGGCAGGATCTGTCCCCGCAGCCCCCTGCTGGTGCTGAGGGCTGGAGCTGAGCCCCTCAGGCACAGCCAGCTCCTCTGCTCTCCTTTCCTGCTCCCACTTTGCTTCCTTTCTGCCCCGCT
The DNA here is from genome assembly GCF_964211825.1 of Aythya ferina. Taxonomy (NCBI): domain Eukaryota; kingdom Metazoa; phylum Chordata; class Aves; order Anseriformes; family Anatidae; genus Aythya; species Aythya ferina. The sequence continues at coordinate 6,159,186 of NC_140318.1, forward strand.
TCGTGGTGCAGGAGCAGCAGGTGGGCAGCAGAGCCTCAACGTGTAACTATCCATAAATCATCACTGCAGTGGGGCCTTCTGCTTCGTTTTCCTTTCTTCTGTCCTTCCCATCTATTTTTCTTACTTTAAGTCATGAGTGACTTCACTGCTTGGCAGCCTTTGAAGCCAGCCTGGGCTGCTGCTCTCAGCATCTGCAGCAGCTGTTCCACCGGTGCTGCTCTCCTGCTGTTACAGTGGCACAAAACAACCGAGCTTTGGAGCCTTTCAAGGATTGATCCAAGGTCTGAATCCAATCAGGAGGCACTCCTGGCATTAGAGACCACAGAGCAGCCTTGGAAGGAATTTATTCTTGACCCATCCCTCCACCAGTGCTTCCAGCTGGGGGGGATTGCAGCCCCCTTGAATACAACCCTTATACGTGTGTAAATGCAAGGAGAGCTCCAGTACCAGTGCCTTTGCTGGGCTTGTAATCAAGCTGCTGGGTTTGGGGCTCTCGCTGGATTTTCCCCATGTCACAACACTGAGAGCTATTTTGCTTTTGATCCCCAAAGTGGGGGGAGTGTTAATGCGCTGTGGTTTTATTTATGGCACCTATCGCTGTTTCATTTATTCCTCGTAACTTCTGGCTGCAGATTTTTTCATCCTGGGGCATTGTGGCAGTGAAGTGATGTTCTCCAGAGGCACAAACTCAATAGTTCAGACAGGCCCTGTGCGCTTCTACCTTCCCAGCAAACAAAACTTAGCAATATATGCTTGTATTTAATGGGTTTTCTCAAATAGCCCGGAGCAAAACTAAACACCCCAAAGAAATCAAACGCATGAAAACCCTAAAGAAGGAGCTGTTTTTTTCTTATTCAGAGAGAAGCCAACACACTTCTTTTTTTTTTAGGAGATGCATAACTAAGAGGGCTCTGAAGCGCTAAAATTACATCTTGTACAGCACAGGCTGTCACGCTCAGAGGCACCCCTGAATCACGGCTCGTCGCAGCCGAACGCAGAGAGCAAATGTGCCATCGTCGGGCCCTGTGCTGGGACACTGCGTTCTGGTGCTGGCTAATTATTAGTATGTTAATTTGACAATGAGACGTTCCTCTTCGCAGGAAATTTTCAGCACTGGGCTGGGCTTTTTCTCCAGCTGCTCCTTGGCTCTGTGGATTTTGTGTTGTCTCCGTTCCTCTGGGGCAAAGCCGGGGGCTGCACCCGAGGGGACCCTTCCCTAACACCCCAGGGTGGGCGATGGTGTAACTGTGCTGGGCAGGCATCATGCTGGTCCTAACAGCCTGTGTGACCATGGGGACATCCCTTAGAGTGACCAAGTCATGGTCTCAGGTGCTGGGCTGCTCCTGAGGCCCCATCTCACCGAGAGCTGGAGAGTCCCTGTCTGCAGGACAGATCCTCGCCATGGAGGTGATGCTGAGTTTCAGGAGAAAGTGGGAGCAGCCACCCAAAAACCAAACGTCCTTTCTTGTGGTTTGCCTTTCAGGCAGGCTGATCAGAGACCCTGTTGAAATAGAAATCAAAAAGCTGCCGGACCTGAAGCATTAATTAAGACACACAACAGGGAGAGATGGGGAGAAGCACAGAGGGGAGCGCCTGTTTGTGAATTATTTGCTCTGAAAGGAAGCGTTTGTGAATTCGACACACATAGATCATTTTGGTGGCAAATGAAAGAAACTGAATCAAACGACCCGGGAAGTTTGTACACCGCCGTGGATTTAATTTTCAAACCTGCACCGTGCAAAGATTAACCTTGCTGAAGGGCATTAGCAGAGCAGGCAGAATGTGTAAAACTTAATCCCCGCTCCAAGTTTCTTCAGGAGGAAACACCAAGGAGAGACAAATGCAAGTTGTATGTAAATCTCTCTTCTTCCCCTCCCTCCCTGCTTCTCTCCAGGTCTACATTTTGGCTGCTTCACCTGCCGAAGCCTGTCTGCCCAGCAAAGCAGCACACCTGGACCACGAGCAGTTTTGCACAACGTAGCTGCTAATCAGTCCGTTATTGCTAATGAGCATTAATGTAGTTTTGAGCAGGAAGGTCTGTCCCTGAGCACAGCCTGCTGCAGCAGCCCTCAGCCCTTGCTCCTGCAGCCCTGGGTGCTTCGGAGCTCTGGGAGCCTTGCGGTCACCCTTTGCTGATGTCCGAGGAGCAAAGAAAATGCACGCTGTAGCCCACAGCCTCAGTGCTCTGGGGATGAAATATGCCTTTGGAAAAGCCATTCAGTCCCAAATAGCCTCTCTCATCTCCGATCCTTATGGGTTTTACGCTGAGCTAATCGCTCTTCTATCAGCAGCGCTACTGCCACGTTTATTATGTGCCGGGAGGGATTTCACCAGGCAGGGCCCCCGCAGGGTCACATCGGCCTGAGATGGCTCTGCTGGTGCTCCCCATCGCCTGCTCACAACAGCGGCCCTACAGAAACCCCTGTGGGTAATGGACGGCATCTCTGAGCCCATGCAGAACAGCCCTGGTGCCGCTACCTCCTGCCCCGAGATGTTGGATTGCTGCAAGGGACACTGGTCTGCTGGGGGAATAAAAATGGGGCTCAAATGTACACCCTGAAACAGGTCAGAAAAGGGTCCAGAAACACTCCCGGCCTTTCTTCCACCTGCCACATAGAAACCCACCAAGGATTAATGAGTGTTTCCCCAGGGCCTGGAGAATTCCAAGAAGTACGACCGAGGGAGGTGTACAACTCACCTCCCCAGATTTTTCTCCCTTTTTCCTCTAATTTTTCCATTTGGTGTATGGCAACACACAGCCATCCTTATTGCTGCGTGGTGTGGTGTCTAATTAAATAAATGTTTCCACAAGGATTTGAGACCCTTGGTTGAAAGCCAGATATTTGCTATTAGATCTTGTTAATAAGGTCAACGACGCTCCGGGAACAAAATATTTGTGTTAAGTGCTGTAGATGAGGTAACGGGGAGCCCACACACACCACCCACTGCAGCATCGCCCTTTCCAGCCGGCACGCCACGTGGCTGTACGAAGCCGTTTGCTGCCCCGGGGTTTGTGCCGTGGAGCATCCCCATCTCCTCGGGGTCACACGTTGCAGAGCACAAGGTTTTCCTGCTCCTCCCGCATGAGGAGAAAGGTCTGAGGAATAATTCATTTGCCACCTTGATTTTTTCCCTCCCTCCCCTCTAAAGATTGATAGCGCTTTGCCGTAAGGGGGAGAAAATCAAGTTGTGCTGATCTATGACCCGACACTATTTATTCTCATGGAGTCTCACCTGCAATTTGTTCAGCATCTCTGGAATTAAAATGCTTTTGCAATCTTCCTGGCTACTTGAAAATATGCCATTATTTCCCTCCCTCAGATGCCTCTTCCCTCCGATCAGGGCACAATCTTATCAATGCTGGGGATCCTGCTTTACATTCAGAGTGTTGTAGAAGTTTTGGACCATAAATAATGTCGCCGTGCAGCTCAGGCAGAATTATTTGGGGCTGTTTCTTTTTTTCTTTTTTCTTTTTTTTTTTTTTTCTCTTTTCCTTCTTTCTCTCTTTCCCTTCCTATCTTTCTTTCTTCAGATCTTGGAATGGGTGATAAATTAATCATTTCTTCCCCCGTAGCAACCGCCAACGTACAATATGGAGCTGATTACTTCACACCTGTGGTTTAGACTTGGAGGTGACCCTGCAAATGGCAAAAAAAAAAAAAAAAAAAAAAAAAAAAAAAGGAGCTCATCATGTGGATCCTGTGCTGCGGGGAGGAGCAGAGCAGCCAGGAGCAGGGCTCAGCACATCAGTCCTGGAGAGCAGCTCACGGCCCCCGTGTCACCTCTCCATCCCCAGCACTCAGAGCGGGCACAGCTTTGCCTGCACCATGCAGGGGGCTTGAGCCTGGGTGCATTTCCTGAGCCAGTGCAGGATGGTTTCCCCTTTTTGCAGGGATTAATGCTGCTTGCAGGGGTTCATTGCACAGCATTTTTCTTCTGATTAGCAGTAGAAAGCAGCTGAGGGCTGGGGGAGAAGAGCAATCAGACAGGGAAATGCCCAGTCCTCCTGGCTAGAAACCCGTCTGTTAGCCAGGGCTTTGTGCATTTTAGCTTAGGAGCAGAGCCCTTGTGGCTCTGACCAAGTGAGGGGCACCAGGAGCCCCCTAACCTGCTGGTAAGAGGCTCAGAGCTGGTGCTGCGGGGCCATGCAGGAGGAGGTGCAGCCCTGGGTGCCTGGGGAAGCGGCTGGAAAGGACGGGCAGAGCCCCTTGGAAAGCATTTTCCTCTTCTTCCCTGCATCCCTCCCTTTAATTACAGAGTAAATTAAAATCTGAGATGAAAAAGAAAACCACCTGAAATGTCTGTCCCATGTCATTACCCACTTGAAAAGACTTTTCAGGGGCCGATCCACCCCCCTTCTCATGGCTGCCTTTCTATTTATTTTCTAAAAGCGAAAGATTTTGTGCTGTTTTGTTTCTAATTTTCTAGAGAGCTAATCGGATTGGCAAGCAGAGAAAGGAGCTTTCAAGAGAAGCAGCTGCTGACTAGCAGATAGCATAGAGAGCTGGGAGTGTAATCCGAGCTTTGCCCACAGCCTTATTAAGATCTAGATGCTTTATTGCAGACATATATCCGGCTGGATTTCACATTAGGTTTTGTGATTTCTCCCTTCCTCCCTCCCCTTCCCGACATTTTTTTTTCCCCATCATATAATTTTCTGCTTTTTGCTGGAGGAGTCTCGTTTAACTGGTACACGTGTTGTGCTGAGCAACGTCCTCAATTTAAATGGAAATTCTATCAATAACAAACTCACTATCTCGCCTCGCCTGGGAAAGGGCTTAGAAATACCATTCCGAGGTAAAAAGCCCCGAGCTTAAGCCCAGCGGTACAAGAACAGACACCACCCTGCTGCAAAGGCCAATTGCAGATAATAAACTGCCCATTTGCTCGCAGCCAAGGCACCGTAAATTCTCTGGATGAAATATGAGTTTGGTAATCAAGTCTGAAAATCGAACAAAGGTGGGAAGCAGCAGCGATCTCGTGATGTGGTGACTGGTACCGTGCATTGCGGCAGCCCTAAAGGTTTGGCTGAGGGCAGGGGCCAGGGCAGGGGCAAGGAACCAAAACCCAAAGCTACAAGAGCGAGAATGAACTGGGGGCAGGTGGGAGCAGCAGCCTTACCTCTGCTCACAGCACCTGCAAAGAGCGTGGGTTAAGTGATGGGGTCAAGGGCACAAGGAGGTTCGGGTGGGTAAAGGGACTCAGCACAGGTTCATGTCCCACTCTTTCACCCTCTCTAAGTCTGCAGCTTTTGCACCCTGTTCCCTTTGTCTCGTTTTCTCCCAATTCATCTATTTTATTTCAGGCCTGGCTGTACTCTCCCCGGGTCAGCGATCTTCCTGTGTCTCATAAAGCTACAGAAGCCCTGTAATGCATCCCCTACATGGTAGAGCCTAAATAGAACCATTAATGTAAATTGACACAGGATTGAAAAATATTCATCCCTTTTCTTGTAGGGAAGGGGGAGCACACCTAAAACAAAATATTCAATTTCCCTTTCATCATCCAAAATTCCAGAAATCTCTAGAAACTGCTCGTTTCTGGATGGGAAACTTTTCAAAGTGAGAAACTTCAGCAGATCTCCGTGTTGTTAAAAAGCCATTTTCTCCTAGAAGGGGTACTTTGGAGGAAATTTTTCAGCCAGCTGTAAAAATAAATCATCGAGTATTGCCGCCTTTGACTGATGAGATTTATAGGTGCTGTATGGATGATTTATAGAGAGGATCGCGTGAAGAAGCTTTCTTGACTGCACTCAATAAAAACGAAGTCTGAGCCCTCTCCCCAGCTGCTGCAGAACCCCGATGCCCTACTGCCTGCTGCGGTGCCGGGTCCCATTGCAGCAGGCAAGGCTCAAATCCTGAGTGCAGGATCAGCCCCATTTCTGGTACTGCCTTTGTACCGGGCTCGTCTCTGGGACACGGGTGATGCACGAGGAGGCGAGCAGCACAGGCTCATGCACGTGCATCCCTCTGTTTTCAGAGGCAGGCTTCAAAAATCAGAGCGTTGGGAGGCGAATCACCTCCTGGTCGATATTCATCAATCAGGAGGATGTTCAGGAGGCCCGGCTGTGATGGGGCTTGTGTGGGATGCCACAGGGGATAAACATCTCTTTCAATTTGTGTCGGCTTTACTTGTGAATGCTTTTGCTGATGTCCAGGACGCCGGGTCCCCGTGGTGCCCAGCATCCCTCGGCTGGGCCAGCAGCGAGCCCAGGCTGTGCCCCTGTGTGTGATGGGCTCTGCTTCATGCACGTTCCTGTGGGTCATGCAGAGGGGAGAGGGCTCCAGGCTCCCCAGAGATGGGGAAGTTTCCTGCCCCTGTCCAGACCTGGGCTTTAGCTGCTTTCCTGAATCTGCTGAGGCTCATTTATGTGATGGAGCCTCTGCCCATATGCTTAAATACCAAAGAAACGCAGCCTTGTGACTGCCTGCTCGTTTGTGATGAATAATTTTGGCTGGCAGGCAGGCAGGCAGGGAAAGAGGAGCACTTTCTTTGCCATCCACAGCTCTCAGCCCCTGGGTGCGAAGTTTCCATGCCCATGCTTTCCGTGGAGCTCTCCGTTTGCTGCAGCCGCTTTCCCCTTTCAGCTTTGCTTTTCTCTTTCCACTCAGTGCAAAGTGCGAAGCTGCCGGCAACCCCCCAGTGCCTTCCTCAGAAATAGCTCGAGCAGCGCCTTTCTCCTCGTGTCATAAATCACAGCAAGAAAAATGAAATTAGGGGAGCTTAGGAGAGGCACCAAGCCAGGGCCACTGCTGCATTCCCCAGTCCCGTAGCATGGCCAGCGCTCAGGTGGCAGCTCGGCCCTTTGCAGCAGATGTCTCTGAACCAGGATTGGTGCAGCAACACCAGGATTGAGAAAATCACATGTAATCATCTGCTCTGTGTGCCTGTACTGACGAGTACTGAGGTGTGTCAGACGAGACTGGAGGAGCCACCTGTGTGACATTAAAGTGAAATAATTTGAGGAGTGGAGGAATCAATTTTATCTAAAGCTATTTTTCCCAGAGATGGAGGGAGAGAGTTTTTTGTCTTAGTGCCCATCCTCGGGCAGTAAGTGGTGGAAGCTCTGTGAAATATTGTACGAGAAAATGAGTTTCATTCACTAAACAGAGTTTGGGAGCGAGGGAAGGCGATGTGCTTCCTGAGCAGCATGGGAGCCAAAGGAAGCTCGGTGGCACCTTCAGTCTGTGCGTAGCATCTGCTGATATTTCCTTTTTGGCACCTACGAGGCATCTCTTATCCCTGCTGAATTTCTAAGCAGCCATGTCTGCTTATGGAAAACTCAAATCCGCCAAACAACAAATAAATGCCAGCCGTAAAATAGCACAAGTAGCAAAGCAGATTCTCCTGCGGAGGGAGCGGTGCCAGGAGCTGCGGGGAGCTCGAGGGGGGTTCAGGCAGGTTTGGTTTTGGAGCCAAATCTCCTTCCTCTGCTGCACGTGTGGCTGCACCAGCTGGAAGCACCGCATCGCCCCAGGGCAGCCCTTTCCACCCACCCAAAGAAGCGGTGTGATTTGCCAGAGTGGAGGGCTGAGGAAAGGTTAACACATTACTAAAAACTTCATTAGTGTGCTAACAGTCCGGAAACTTGTGCTAACAAGTGCTGCACAAGAGCCACAACGGAGGGGAACAGCCACCAGAGGCTCTTCTCCCTCCCTGTCCTTCAGCATCTCACCTGTCTCCATCATCTGAGTCAGCCTTCCTCCCTGCTCCTCTTCATCAGCTCCCCACTGCCTGCCACCACTGAGAACCTTCCCCAGCTCCCATGCCTGGCACACCAAATTATTCTTTCCCTCTGCTGTTTATCTGCTATTTATCCATATCTATATCCCTGCCTCGTGCCCACTGGGGCACCTGGAGAATCCCAGGGCTGGGGCCACGAAGACTTCAACCCCAAGAGGTGAAAGTGCCGAAATAAAGCCTTGGCCTGACGGCCCAGTGCAGCTGGCCACATCAGCAGGATTTGAGCCATGCCTGAAAACCTGCAGGAGCATCCAGATGCTGATGGCCCGGAGCGTGTCCTCGCTGAGTACTGGTGTTAAGGAGGTTTAAACAAGCAAATAAATGGGCACAAAGGTGTTTGTAATGGGTCTGGTGGCTGACCTAGTGCCCAGTGCTGATCGCTTATAGAATTATTGACCTGATAGTTTGCTGCCTGAGAGTTTTGAAAATGCCAGGTGGGTGTTCATAAATCATAGAGTCCCACACATTTTTCTCTCCAGACTCAACCCACTGCTGTGGCTGTGTAAATCACGATGTGCAGAGCCTTCATTGGATGCCATAAATCTCAGAGCTCTCACCTTCTTTATTTTCCTTTTGTCTTTAACAGAGCCCGAAGTAACTCAAAGTTTTGCTGTCAGAAAATTCACATTGGGCACTCTGTAAAGCAAAAAGGGCTTTTTTTTTTTTTCTTTCTGTCTTTCATGGGCCTCTTTCCAAATTAGAGTGAATGAGACGATCATAAGGAGATAAGGAAAGGGTATTGAAAGAATGGTCCAAATTGTTTTAGAAATGGATCTCAGGGGGGAACACAGTTATAAAAATTAAGCCAATTAGATTGAATATGGCTTGTTTTCCCACTTCATGAAGAAGCACGCAGAGGCAGATAATTAAGGCCGGTGCAGATATAAAGATTAGTATTCCTGGCTGCGAAGCCCACAGTTTTAATTAGTCACTGGGTCTTTCTGCAGGGCCACGTTAATAGACAAGGACGTGGTGACCTTTTCCTTTTTTTTGTCAAGTTCATTACATCCCTGCTTATTGCCATGAAGCTTTATAGCTTTGTGCTTGCAGCTGCTTTTAAGGCAAGATGAAAGCCATAAGCGGGGGTCACCCCAAAGGTGCACCCAGCACCTCATCCCAAACCAGGACGTCCTTGGTTTTCTGTCTCCCCTTGTGCATGTCCTTTGTGCATCTCCGGCTGCTCAGAGCAGGGCAGTGAGAACCACAGAGGCTAAAGGCAGATGGGGACAGAGCTGCTGATGCTCTGGGATGCGTGCCTCGTATTTTCAAAGGCATCTTCCTGACTTTGTGCAAAAGTCACCGGGACTCAAGCTTTTAACATGAGTGGATGTCTGCGAAGGAGCCACCCTGCCTGCCTGACCTCCCTGCTGCTCTGCCTACAGGCAAACACAGATTTCTCCTTTCCCTTTTCCACACGTGCTGCCACTTCCCTGTTATCTTCAGCCCCCTGTAAGAAAACGACCGTGAGACTTCTTAAGGAAACCTTAAGAAAGCAAAGGTGTCTTTAAAGTGCTGATAACTTCACCACCACGTCTTCAGCTTCTGGGCTGCACTGCACGAGCAGATTGCCTGCAAGCTCTTTGAAATACAAAAAGCGGCCATGAAATGTTAAATTTCACCCTGATCACACTGCTTTATTCTGGATGCAGAGTGCTATGCCTGGCGGAGGTGCAGGTGCCCCCCCAGTGTTGTCAGCGTAAGGGGTCCTGGGGATAAGACAGGAGCACATCATCCCTGTGCAGGGGCACCACAAGAGGCCGGGGTGGACGGAGATTTAAGGGAAGGAGCTGAAGATGCTTCTCTGAAGGTTTATTTTAAAAGGACCAGCATGAATATAAAAGATAAATTTATAGAAAATGACAGCAGGGTTTAAAATCCAAGGATGCTCTTGGTGTCTGTTAAAACAGAAAGTCAGTCCTGGCCATAAGGGCAGTACACCCCCTGACACAAGCAGGCATTCAGCCACTTTTCATATAAAAGAGAAAAAAAAAATGGTTAGAAACATGGAATCACGACCTGCTTTGGGTTGGCTGGGCCCTCAGAGCCCACCCAGCACCAGGGCAGCCCCCTGCTTTTGTCCCTAGGGCCCGAGGAGACAGAAGGGACATGAAGTCAGGGGGCATCGTTGGCACAGATCCTGCTGGGATGGTCACGGAGAAAGCTTTCCTGTCTCCAGGATAAATTTGTTTTAGGAGTTGCATTTAGATGTGTGTGTGTGTGTGTGAGTGTGTGTAGGGCAACCTGGCTGCTTAGCAGACCATTAATCTCTGGGGTTTATTGATGCTCAAAGATTATTTGCAGGTCTTTGAAATGAAAGTATCTGCCTCATCCCTTTGTAACTGTGTCAATATCTCTACCAGGCTGGAGTAAATCAGCCGGACTGACTTTGAGAAGTCTCTGCTATTACACCAGGGTAAAACCCACGTAAATGAGATCAGAATCAAGTCCAAAACCTGGCAGTAAATGAACTGCAGCAGCAAAAGCAAGTTTAATGGATATGTACTGCAGTTTAATGGATATGTACAGCCCTTGTTTTATTGCTAGGTTTTAGTAGAATAGCATCCATTTAATTGACTTTGATAGAAGGGGGTCTCCTCAGTGCTGCAGACTAGGGCAAAACCGATCATGAATATAATTAAGGCATTTGCTTCCAACATGTGTTTGCTTTTCCTGTAACTCCTGCCCTGCAAGCATCACTGCCTGCAGAGGGACGGTGGCCTCGGTCTGCCCCTGCCCTGCCAAGGAGAAGAGGGGAACGTTCCCACCCCCTCTGCTCTCCCCAGCCAAGCAGCTGGAGAAAAACTTCATGGGAACCACACTCTTATCTCAAGCACAAACACTACGGGTGACAGTAGGGGTGCTCTCAGCGAGTATTGCTCTCCAGGCTTCTTTTGGGGCTGGGATGGGAATGATGAGCATCCCACCAAGCCCAGTGCTGGGATTTAGGAAGCCCCTCTCCCAGATGGCCCCTGCCACTCGCCGGGGGCACCTTGCTTTCCCCCTGAGCAGAGAAACTGTTCTGCTGCAGCTGGTGGCGAGCTCGCTGCTTTTCGCTGCCAAGCGGGGCCGTGCCTTTGGGTTCTTTTCATAAGAAAAATAAACTAAAAATAAAGGCCAAAATGTAGGACAATTATCACCCAATTAATTCCACTCCTGTCACCGTAACATTCTGTTCAACCTTATTCATTGTTACTTGATCTTCAGCTCTTTAATATTTCAGGTGACCTTTGGGGCTGGAGAGATGCTGCTGTTCCTCACCAGCAGCCATGAGCCAACTTGTGTATCAAGTCACAGCAGTACACCAACCCTCATTTATCATTCCATTTAAGGTGTCAGCAGAGCCATTATTCAAATGAATGGCCACACACGCAATCAATCTTTAATGAAACCATAATTGCACCTTCCACTCCACGAGACCTCTGCTTTTCTTAAAGGCATCTTGTGTATTAATTATTGAAAATGATTGTGTTTTACCAGCAGCAAGTTACAATTCACCAGCTGCCATCTTTCAAGAGAGTTTGAGTCGGGAAATTTTTGATTCTCTGTTTCGCTAGGGGATGGATGAACAGCAGATATTGTTCTTCTTTCTCTCACTTTAGCATTTCTCATGATTAAAGGGGATTTTTGCATCTGCCAGAAGCACAGGCCCAAAGGGGTGCTTGGCAATGCAGAGGTAATGTGTGTGCATGCCACTCAAGGTGACACTTTTGAATGTCCCTGTGCACGGGACCTCTGCTCTGTAACCTGTGGTGTTTGTAGCAAAGTTAATGAAAAGCCCCCAGAAAATGTTTTCAGGGTAGGAGACCCTAGAAAGTACTCAGACTTGCCATATTTACCAGGATTTGAGAGGGTAGATCCAGAGACGTGTGGTAGTAAATGAAGGCCTTCACCAGGTGAAGCTCCTGATTGCTTTTGCCCCATAAAATGCCAGCAGCTGCTCCCTCCTTATTCCTTGCAGACTGAGGGGGTGAGAAGTTCTCTGTGGATGCTTTGAAGTAGAGGTAAGCTAAAAGGTTTAGTGCTGGTAGCATTTGGAAACTGATAAATCCTGTTGATATTCAGGTTTTTATCGAACAACAGATATTTTCAGATGAACGCGGAGAACTGTTGTGAATTTATTGACCCTGAGATATTTCTCTTTCTGAAGGAGATTAATCAGAAAAATTCAACTGGCTGCTGTGCTGCTTGGTTTGGAGGTAAATTGCTCAGCAATGGAGCAGTATTGAAAAGGGAAAGCAATGGCTGTGTGCTGAGTGCTGCTGTTGTTCTTGGTGTAGCTCCTGTAGGTTACAGAAATAGCAGCAGGGCACTGCTCCTACTACACCTACAGATAAGCTAATATCAAGGAAGTTCCTATTTTTAGTTACTTTATTTTCTTAGCACTGTATTATTCTTTCTGCGTATTTTCTTTGCTTTAATTGCAACTTTTCAGCAGTTATTACAACTGATTTTTTTTGTCTTCTCCTTTTCTTCCTGCAATTACCAGCAGCCTTGTTGGAAAAGGATATTACATTGGCCTGATACCCTGAGCTATTTGCACTGATATCCCCACGGAGGAGAAGAGCTGGCTGGGAGAAGAAAATGAACAGTTCTATTTATGCAGCAAGTAAATGATCGTGGAGCAAGGTAAATATGCTAACAAAGAGCCTCTGTTTGCATCAGCTGTGACAAGGCTGTGTCTTGGGGAGCAATCTCCAATCTCTCTTGTTAAGTTTCTCTCCAGTTCATATTGACTCTCCCTGCACTGCATTATGGCAGCTCTTGCATTGTATAACAGAACTGCTACAGATAAAGCAACCCATTGTGCAGGTAAAGCTTTGTGCTTGGTGCTATATGTGCTTTTTTCCCCTCTCCAGAACTGTTTTCCTTTGCTTCTCTCTATTCTTCTCTGCTCTCAGCTGTCCTGGGTCAAGGTGTCCCTGTACTGAATTGTATGAGTGCTGTGCTCAGTGCAGGAGACAAACCAGCTCTTAAGAAACAGCCCCAGCAGTCATCAGCACAGAAGCATGGGGAGGGTGCTGTGACCATCCCTTTCCTCCTCTGGGTCCTGCTGTAATTCTCCTCTGCCCACCAGCCCCTTCTTAATGCATCCTCCCATCCCTTAATGCCAATCTACAGCTATAAATGCCTTGGCCCTGATCAGGGGGTCAGAATGGAATCTCTCTTGCCCCACCTTCACATTCCCGCCCAACAGCAGCTCACCTGCCCTGTGTGATGCTGCAAGATGCTGGGCTCAGTCCCACAGGGATGCTTCTCATTTTTTGAAGCCGTGTGCTGCAGAGCTGCAGGCAAGCACCATCTGTATGACCAGGGGTCCCTGCGAGGGCAAGAGGACACCAAGCTGGTTCTGCTGGAGCTGGGCTTGGTGCCACTGCTGGCTGTGACTATCAATGAGGTGTACAGGCACAGTCCCTTGCGGTCAGGGACAAGTGACCCATGTACCTTATCCCATCTTATTGTAGCTCTCCTTGTATTAACTCCTTATGCACAAAGGCAGCTCCCTGTGCTTTCTGTGAGCACCAAGTGGAGAAAATTCTGCCTCTGCTTGCGTCTCCTTGGGGCTGGCTGGCTGAGCACCACATTGCAGATGAAGCACAGGGACAAAATTCCCAAAGGGGCATTGGCAAGCTGAGGGCACTAGCCCTGGAGTCCTTCAGCAAGGAAGGGAAGGAGGGAAAAAAAAAAAAAAAGCCTTAAACTGTTCTGCCAGCGCAGGATTAGTTAGTGCAAGGTTAAATCTCACTTCTTAAAAGGCTGGATTGCAGGGTGATAAATGACATGGCTTCCTGTATTGTTTGATAATTAATTGTTTGAATCCTGTTGTATTAAGGAGGGGGAAAACAGGAAGATAAAAGAAGAGGGATGCCCTGCTCCTTCTGTACACACTGAGCTCCATTCATTGGGAAAGGATTTATAGTTTTCATCATAATTTAATTCTAAAACATATCACTTAATTAAGGGGATTTATTAAAATCCTCTGGCAGTGCATTTTTACGATTAGCCCAGGACTCAGACCTTGAATGTCATGGAGAAAATTCATCAATTGATTTGTTTAACTGCACAGGTCCCCCCTCCCTGCTCTGGCAGACTCTGTGGAAGGAAGAAATCTATAGTCAAAAGCTTTAAAAAAAAAAAAAAAAAAATCTTAGAGATGGATTACTTTGCTGATCTCATCCCTTTTTTTCCCCCCCTGCCTTTCCCTTCCCCCCCCCCATCTCCAGGACTGGTTTTCCAAGCCTTCATTAACGAGCTGATTAATAGTGACAATGGAGCTGTCATTTCGTCCACCAGAGATGAGCAGTGAGGCTGCCCTGGCTGCCAGCAGTGATGGGCACAGCGGTGTCTCCGCGGAGGATGCAGGAGATGAACGGATCTGCCCTTCCTTCTGCAGGGCATCAGATCTTGCTTTTTGTATCAGCCCCAAATCAGTGAGATCCTGGAGGCTCTTTTTCCAAACATCTTCGAGGAGAAAAAAAAAATGGCTTGGGAATGTTTCTAGGCTCCTTGTAGTGCCTATAGGCTTGAAATATTGGAGGCAAACGAACACAACATGGGTTGTAGATGAGCCTCCTGATCCTTTAACCTTTCTGGGAAAGAGGGGTCTTGTTCAGGCCCCCATAGGGGACTGTGGTGGGAGCACACCCAGCTGTGGGATCCAGCTCCTGTCACCAGCCCTGGTGCTGTCGTTTGTCTCCCCTGGAGTTATTCCCTTCCTGTTGGAACTTCTGATAAAACATCTTGAGAAGCACTCTTCTCTAAACCCATAAATCCTCCTGTAACCCAAACGGGGAGCTTGAGAGTCTTATTAAAAAACTCGTGAACGAGTTCAAACCTTCTCTGATGACATTGTGCTCGTAGCCTTTTAAGTCTTCCACTGTGAAAGCAGGGATTTCAGCACTGAGTTTGGCACTGCTCCCTGAGCTAACGTCTTGTGCTGAATACAAATCAGTGCTTAAGGGCTACATCTCCGGATCCTCGTGTCGGGCTTAAATGCAGTAAATCTTTGGATGTAGCTGTCTATTAGCCCTGTTTATTAGATCTGGAAGGACTAGCAGAGAGAGAAAAGAAGAAGAAGCCCACAGAGGGAATGCTTTTTCTGTTCTTTTTTTTTTTTTTTTTTGCACTGTATGATGATGGGGACTGAAGGTGAAATATTGCTTTGTGAGAGGCATTTGCAATCTGACTGCACCAATCATTTAATTGGCCCCTACGTGTTAATAGTAGGCAATGCCAGCACTGGTTGAGAAGCTATTCTCCAAGTTAATCCCAGAAGTACAGGTTTGGTGCTTGGGGTGGAACATAGCAAGGCTCTGAAATTGTTTAAAAAGACACTTCCTAGAATTGTAATGGGTTTTGTCACCCTAAGCCTTTGTGACATCTTTCTGCTCATACTCCTGCCTTTCAGCCAGGTCCGTGATGCTCGGGCAAGTCCCTCCTCTGGCAGCACCTTATGCACTGCAGTGTTTTTTTTTTTTGTTTTGTTTTTTTTTTCCTCCCAGACCATGGGAATGCTTCCTCCCACGGTGATGGAGTTTCCTCTGCCATGGTCTCAGTGGGCTGCTCCAGCAGCTCCTTGGGAATCCCAGGGTGCTTGCAGGACTTTGCCTCTTGAGTCCTGGGGAAACTGCTTACCCCAACATTTTTTTTCCTATTAAAAAAAAAAAGGCTAATTCCACTCTGCCCTGGGAAGTGTTTTCTCCATAGCTTTCAGCTCTCCCATCTTTCCTGTTGGGGGTGAAGGTTGCCAGTGCAGCAGCTCATCTGCATTACTAAATATGAAATGTTGTCCTAAGGCTTATGAAGTGCTGTCAAAGGACTGAATTAAAATACAATGCCCCAAGTTGCTCTCAGTTTGTATTTAATTAAGGCATTTCATTCATCATTTATTTCTGCATTCCATCATCCATGGTAGTTTATCAAGGAAGAGAATAAAGGTTTCCTTCTGACAAAGATGCTGATAAGTGTTTCCAGAAGGCAACAGGCTTCTCTGCTCTCTGTACCCCTGATGATTTCTTTAAGCCATACATCTTTTTTTAATGACATGGGCAATTTTATATTTACTTTATCCTAAAGAGAGTCCTGCTAAGTTTACAAGAAATAAAATATTTTTTTTCCACCCCTCTCACAGTGCTGGTTGCGTGCTGCTCCCAACACTGGTGCCCAGTGCTACAGAGGGATGGAGAGCTGCATCGCCCTCCTGGACAGAATTAGTTGATGGTGAAGAAGAGACCATGATGGAGACTGCCTGGTGCCTCTTGCAGTGGCTGCTGTGAGCCAGGAGCTCCCATCTTCCCTTAGGAAATGTCCCTGTGCTGGATCTGGAGTCTTTCAAGTCTGGATACAAGGGTGATGGTGTGCACTTGGCCCGGTTTCTGTAAAAATTCATTCTGAAAAGAAGGGGTTTATATATATATCCTCCCATCTCCCTTGCAGTTACCCGAATGTACCCTCTCAGCACAGATAATTAAAAATGAACACACATCCCCAAGGAGAGAGCTATTCTGAAGGCACCTCAGGTGTGACCAAGCATGCCTGTTTCTGTGTTTTACCCTTTGAGAGCTTCACAAATCAAAGAGAATCATTTTCAGACAGTGATGAATTGCTTATACTCCCATTTGTTTGCTTGGAGTCTTCCTTTAAGAGAATGTGAACATTTTTTGCTGGCTGTGAACGTGTGGGGGAGATGCTTCAGTCTTCCTGAGGTGTGAAGAGCAAGCACAGCACTGTGATGCTGCAGGGGGGGCGCATCCCTCCTGGGCTGTCTGTGATGGGGACACTTGGTGCTCTCTCAGCCCTGTGGGGTACTCAGCTTCATCTAAACACTTCATCCCAGCTCAGCTACGTCCCCCTTGATTTATACAACCCCCTCTGCTTTGCCCCTGATCTGTATCCGACTTGTCTCCCTGGCTCTGCCTTCCCCAGGGTGATGGCTGGCACTCCAGTCCTTCGCTGGGGACATGCAGGGTAATTCATCGCTGTTGGCAGGAAGGTGGAGGGGTTTTCATAACGGCGTGCACATGATCTGCTTTTTACACGGGTCTAAATCTGGATCGATGATCCGCCCTGTCCTCTGAAGTGCCGTATCACAGCTATGACATCTCGGAGCTGCCTTTGGTGTATCACTACAAACAGATTTGCCAGAGCGCTTCCACAGCTCCCATCCCTCCTAATAATGCATCATTTAGGGAAATTAAATCTGAAGCGCATATGTGACTGTCCTTCTGATTGTCACCAGGGGCTATGCTGGAATAAATAAAGTTCTCTTCTGGTCTGGCTGGCTGGAGAGTTGCCTTTGCTCGGATCTTTCTGGCAGTGCTTACCATTTATCTGGGTCCAGGTTATGAAGCGAAGGATCTGTGCCGTGATGCCATTTGTTGTTGACAGCTGAAATCCTGGCTCCTCTTGATTGTGCCTGCCTTGCTGCTGGTGACAAGTAGGAATTTTCTACTCCCCTTTGCCACGTGTGTGAGCAGGAGAAAGGCTTCCTGATCAAGGCTCACCCAGGGCTTCTCCTCTGGCAGAGCCATCCCAGCTGTGTCTTGTTTTTAGAGGCAGAGTAACAGGAGCAGGAGCAAGATGGGAGGAGAGCTCTGCTCTGGCCCTGCAGCAGATGCTCCTCCTGCTCTGGTCAAGGTCTGCTCTGCCCTGGCTCCTATTGTGTGGGTGAAAAATGACCAGGGAGGATAGAACAAGGGGTAAGAGCAGGAAAGTACCCAGACGCTTGTGCAGTGATAACTTCTTTATTTAAAAATTGGAAATGTGTTGGTTCCTGTCCATGGCAGAGGGGTGAAAGTAGAGGATATTTAAGGTTCCTCCCATCCCAAGCCATTCTATGATTTTATGGTTCTGGGCTGTGACTGAACACACAGGGGGTGAGGAGAGCTAGAGAGGGGAGAAAACTGCTTCTTCTGTTCAATTTTAACTCCTTCCTCACTTCTTGTAGAAACAGTTAAAATGGTAAATGCAATTCCACAGTTTGGTGACTTGGGTGACAGCCTCAAGAGAGAAGCAGTGAAGAGGGCCCTTAATGGTTATTTATTGCTTGCTATATGGACGTGGTGGCACGCCTGCAGGACTCAACTTCCTCCCTGTCTTGGCATATCATCCTCTAGGACAGCAGCGCCTGGGCTGGGCCAAGCAGAGAGGTTTTATTGCTGCTCGCCTGAAAGTACCTGTTTGGAAGATGAATAAAAAGCACTCTTCACGCTGCTGTCAGCTGGGCTCCTTTTAAGAGCAAGTTTTGCCCATTTAGTTCTGACACTTAATAAGAGCTGTAGCAGCAGAAGCCTTGTATTGAACTTGCTGCAATCGGCCCCTGCTCTGTGAACGCCGGTGTTAAGGAAGCACTTAAGCTAAGGCAGATGTTTATGTGAATTTGGGCGCAGAAGCTGCAAAATGCTTAGAGACAATACAGCGAAGCTTCCCTCCACAGCACAGCACTGAAATTCCCCTCTTTGGGGACAGGTCACATTTCATTTGGTAATTCAGTTTCCGAATACACAGAGTGCCTGCAACAATGTCCCAGCACACTATTAATTTGCACCATGACCCAACCACCTGAAAGGCACCTTTTTCAGGAAGAAATAGCCCATTTCCTTCATATTGTTGGATTTTCCTCCCTATTCCCATTGCCTTTTTTCTTGTTCTTAGACTTATCCACTGGTATTGATTGAAGGCAGGTCTTGAGACGCTGGCTATGGGTGAAGGCAGGTGAGGAAGGGCAGCACCAGGCTCAGCACCACGTGCAGCCTCTGTGCATGGTGTTCAGGCTCCAGCAATGATGGAAATGCTCTGTTTTCAGGGACAGGGTGAGGAATGCTGGAAGGGGAGGGCTGCAGAAGCCTTTGCTGCCCCTTGGCATGGGTGAGAGCACCCACCAGAGCTTTCAGTGGCACGACAAGCCCCATCATAGCCCATCGTGCTGCAGGGATGCAGGAGTTCTGGATGGGATGCCCATGATGAAGGAAGCCGTGCAGGCTCAGCTCCAAGCTGCCCCGTGCCAGGAGCATTGGTGCTACCACACCGGCGCAGAGCTGGGCTAGCTGGCTTTAATTGCGCTAAGCCTCTGATTGATTTCTTTTTTTTCCTTGTAGCTCATTACCCGGCAAGTCATTTTAATTAACACCATCTAATATGGGTTGAGATGTATTTTGCAAATGTCAGCACTCTTTTTTTTTCTTTTTTTTTTTTTTTCCCCTGTAGACCAAATGTGGAAAGTTACAAGAGGACAGTGCTAAATGATTTCAGTTGATTTAGCAGTGGTAAAGCAAGTCGTTAGCAAAGTGCTTTATGAAGCCATAAATGTCCTTTCCAAGTCCTTTATGAGATTCCTGGGGAAAATCTGTTTGTCACAGAAGATTATGCACTGCACTGCTCCTCACCTGATGAGCACACGGACGTGAGCAAACACGGGGCTTGTGCACCTCACCCTCACAGTGCTGCTGTTATCAGAAGCTTATGGCAGTGCAGACCCCGTGCAGCTCCGTTCCCCCAAATTCTGCTGTTTGTGGGTACAACTGCAGGGAATTTCTCTGAGCCCCCTCTAGACCCTTCAAGTGTGAGGTGGTGCCTAATGAGGGTTGGTAATTACTAAGAGCAAGGCCACTGATTACCTGGGAGTTGGATAAAGTGCCTGACAAAGTCACTGAAAAAGCTGTGCAGGCAGAGCCTGTACAGGACTAGGCGAGCAGCCCTATAAAATATTCTCTCTCCACTCAAACCTCTGACAGCATTGCATCTTTCTTTCCACTTATGTTCAGAGAAGAAAAATTAAAATTTTGAAAATTTTGAGATTTGAAAATTTTGAAAAATTAAAAGAGAATAAAACCGGGGCATCTCTGTTAGGAAGCTGATACAGTTAAAGTCTGGAGCAGACGTTTCTGTAGCCCCACTGTAATGTAAACCAAGGGAAAAAATATGTTGAGAGTAAAGAATACGATGGAGGCAATGACCATGGACTGCCTTGTTCCCTAGAGTCTTATTTAGCTTAGTTTCAGAGGCAATGTACTAAGTGATTTGCTGTTTCCAACTCACTCTGAGCTGCCAGATCCAGCCCAATAAATAGCAGGCAAGTTTAGCGTACAAACAGCACATTCATAAACTGCAGGTTTGTGTAAATGCTCCTCCTCCTCCTCCTCATTACAGGGGCTCAACGGGCTGTGCAAAACCATTGAAGAATTTCATACAGTGCTGATCATGTCTAACAACACGTCTAGATATATATTTTGCAGCCCATGCCTCTTAGATGCCCGGCGTGCTGGGCCTGACCATGAAACGCGGCAGGTGCAGCGTTGTTGCCTCTCATCACCCACAGGTGCAAACTGACCTGTAATATTTAACAGCCATTCAGCAGGCAAGATTTAATGCAGACTTAAAGCACCAGGCCTGTTTTTTTCCCCCCTCTCCCTTACATTTGTACGATTTCACTGGCTCCAGTTCAAGCTTCATTAGGAACAGACTATTACGCACAACAGCCGCGGATGTACGGCTCGTAATGAGTGCTGGGGTTTGAAGGCTTCCTCCTACTCTGTGCCAGCGAGCCAACCCTGTAAAGCTGGTACTACATCACTATTTTTTTTTTATTCACTCTCTGTGAACAGTCTTTCTGTGGAAAGAGCCGTGGAGTTGTAGGGTGCTGGGCTGTGCCCATGGACGAGCACGATGTGAGCCCCGGGCAGACCCCACGTGGGCTCTGATGGGGCAGGGACACAGCCCTGGGGGCTGCCACCTCGTGTCACAGCCCCCTTACTGTGCAGCCAGCCCCTCCAGGAGGACCACCTGCAATACCCAGAGCTCAGCTTGGAAGCGGGTGATAATAAACGTTAGGGATTAGGATGAAATCCCAGAAATGCGCTACCTCCTGGTAGGCCAAAGGCTGTATGCCCAAGGGTTATAATTGCATTGAACTGGCTATTAGCATTGACAGCATCCCTTCCATAACTCTTTTTTCTCCTCCCCATCCAGCAGCTGGCTTCGTGTCGAGTTTCCTTGCTGGCACATGCAGGCACAAGCAGCTCCTCGCTCTGTGCCTCCAGTGGGCATCTTGGCTGCTCGCTGAGGCTCAGTGGTGAGAATCCCACCCTGGAGATGTACTTGTCCTAAATAGAGGAGGCTCAGCTTTACCTTCCCATTGCTTCCTTAGGTGCACACATTTACACCTCTGGATTTCTACCAGTGGGTAAGGGGAGAGCCACATCGCCCCAAGAGCTTCACCAGTGCCTGTGATGCACATCTCCTCCTGGTCCTCAGCATTTCTCCTCCATCCTGGCTGCCAGCAGGTGTGCTGATTTGGGGAGAGATAAGGAGAATAAAAGTGTCACGTGTACTTCGGAAGACCAAAACTCATACATTTGGGGGAGAGGTGGTAGCTTCCTTCAGGGAAAAATGTTCCCTGAGAGCTATAAAGAGATCTTTTCTCTGTTTTACTCCATGGCAATTACTTCCACGTGGCCAGCAGAAGGAGGATGATCAGTAAATATTTTAGGCTTTCAGTGAGCTCAGTTTATAGCTTGTCTTAGCATCAAGAGGAGAAGTGCAGACCCAGCACTGAAAGGTTTCCTTGCTGGCCTTTGTAATGCAAAACTGATTCCTTTGTGATAAAACGCAGGAGCCCAGAGTCTCTGCACCTGAAATCTCTGCAGAATTTGTTTTAGTAGCTGATGGGGGGGTCAGGTCCCACTGGCGATGTGGTAGGTAGGAAGACACTGAAATATCTGGCAATGGAAGCTCCTTTCTGGTCGGAGGTAGCTGCAGGCTGCAGCACCAGAGTGAAACAATGCCCCGGTGCTAATTTAACCAGGATTGCTGATTCCTGCCAGGTCAGTGCAAGAACACCCACATTTAGCAACCAGGAGCTGTTCTGCTATCACTGAACCCACTTTGCCCACTGGAAATTTGTGAGCTCTTGGCTAGAGTGGGGTGGGAGGGGAGCAGCAAGGGGATGACCCCACAGGGCAGCCCAAGCCAGAACCACGAGCCTTTAATCTCTGGGGATGGCAGCATGGGGGGATGAGCAGAGCAGACGAGCCTGAGCATGCTGTGGGCTTGTAAAACACACTCTGGAAAGTGGTAAAATGTGGGCAGATGCCCACCCTCGTCCAGGGGGTTTGACTCATCTCATCCTCGCAGCATGGCGTTGGCATGTCCAAGACACGAGGGAGGTTGGAGAAATGCGTGTGAGGACAGACAAGGAGAAAAAAGAAAACTGGAGGAACTTTCTCCCAGCATCAGCACTTCGGGAGCTGTGGGTGAGACATGCAAATGAGATTGATTCATCGTTCTGAGGGGAGTTGGATGCATTTAATTTATTCTTAAGCGTCTCTGTAGCACTTACATAAAGCTGTGTGGATGTGTGCAATACATCCCTTCACCCCAAAACCCCAGGACAGGGAGGTCAGTAAGCAGGTTACAGGGTATTTACTGCAAGCCCACAACGTGCCCAGCTCTGCACTCCAGGTCTGGGGGTGCATCTGCTGCTCCCCAGCCCCAGCAGTCCTGCGGATGAACATTTTGCTTTGCAGTCCTTTGATCTGGCTTGTGCTACATGGACTGGGACCTGGATCAGACCCAGCCTTCCCAACACCTGGAAACTGGCTGCTGATGATGTGCAGAGCCCCAAGAGACCGGGGAGCAGCTCGGAGATGCTGGGGAGGGAGGGGGTTAAACCACCTTCCTCTGTGCAAAGCCTCCGCAGCTTTTCTCCTCATAGACAAGCCTGAGTCAGGTGTGATGAATAACTTTAACCACTCTTAATTAAGTACCAAGTCATTACCAAGGAGGCTGCAGAAGTCTGGTGGAAGAGAGGAGGTTTAGGATCTTCCTGCACCTTTAGGTTAGTGCAAGCATTTTGGTCCTTCCCCTCTAAGGCTAGGGTTGTTACCAAAGTATTTTTATTTTTTACTTGGCATTTAGAGAAGGTTGCCTTTTCTCTGGGGTCCTTGTATCCAGACTTTGACTTCTTTGTACACACAATCTCATTTTCTAGGGGTCAAGGTGAGGCAGATGTGCTGGATGTGGCTCTGGTAGGGAAGATGGGCCGGTGCTCACTGGCGGTGCTGAGCGCCGTGGGGGGAAGCAGGGGGCGGCAGCAGCTGCTCTCCTCCTCCGACAGCACAGGGGATGCGAAACCAAAGCACTACTCCTGCTTCTGGCTGTGAAGCCCTTGCTTTCCATAGCTTTTAATTCTGTGTATGTTTTTACCAAACCAGCGTAATTCCAGCTAGAAAAAGCTGGTGCTGTTTCAGGTGTCCCTGCAAGGGCTCATCGCCCGCTCGTGTTCTGCACAATCCTGAAGACTTGTTGACAAGATAACCATTTTTTTTTTTTTTTAATTTTCTTTTGCTGTGGGGAGGAACAGTTTTCCCTTGTGCAAAATCACAGTCTTGACTCACTCTGCCATGCTTCCTCCTGTTTCTTCCATCTGCTCGTGCTTGGGCAGAGCTGGCAGCGCTGCCTGCCTTTTGCTTCCCCCCTTGGCCACCGCTCGCCCCCGTGCCGCAGCGAGCGCCGAGTGTCCTCCTGTGCCCATCTGCAAGGTCAAGCAAAGGTACCCGACGTCCTGGGGGAGTTTTCTCACCTTTGTACACACACAGAGCCCTACATGCTTTCAGCCAAGGGATTTGGGGTTTGTTTAGGGTTTTATTGCTGGGGTAATGGTGTGCTGCCAGCCTGGGTCCCCCTTTGGCTTCAGGCTCTGGGGCAGGCGTGGGGCTCAGCTGCCTTCTCCCCGCTGAGCAGCTGGGTTGTTGAAAGGAGCTAAGCCCCTGAGGGGTTGTGGGGATGGGTGCTGGCCACAGGGGGATCTGCTGGGGGTCAGAAAGCAGCCAGAGGGGCTTGCACCTGAATCTGTCCCTGGGCACCTCCAGCAGCTGCTCCCTGGTGGGGGCAAAACTCAGATTGTGGCAGTGCTGGAGCAGTGCCCTGGCAGCACAGCAATTCCTGGGCTCTGCTGGTCACCCAAAATCCTCTGAACCGGGCCCAGGCAAAGCAATCAAGAAGAAATTAGATTTAACAAATCCATGCTGGGTGTTTTACTCTTTTGTTCCTCTCTTTGTTTCTGAGCCATTAGCTGATTCATGGGTCACGCTTCCCCACCTTTGCTCTGACACCGCCAAGGCTAACATGAGAGCTTTTAAAAAAGTGAAATATGTGAGACCCGAGTACCTACCTCTCCCTGAAGCTGTGGGCTTAACAAAATCTCTGAATATCGTATAACTCACGATTAACAGAGCAACAGTGATCAAAGCAGCTGGGGGCAAATTATTTAACCTCAAAGAAAGGCAGGTTTGGGCTGGGCATTAAGGAGAATTCCGGCTGAAAGAGGCGCAGGTGATGGTAGGGATTGGAGGGGAGGGAAGGATGGGCAGGGCTGGGGTGGCAGCCAAGCTCCCAGCCCTTTCACCTCCCTTATATTAAACCCTAACAACTCTCTATCCCTCTGTGTATGCAAGGTGAGCAGTCAGGGTGTGTTTAATGAGAAACAATTAAAACGGAGTGCTTCCTCCAGAGGAGAATCCAGCTGGGGTACTGGGGTGAAACTCCAGCTCGGTTGCGCCTGGCCATGGTGAGCAGAGGCAGGGGCAGCACCACCAACGGGGCAAAATCCTGCCCCAGCCGAGCTCTAGGTCTCTGCCTTTGTGGCTGTGCTGCCCTTTTCAGGTGCTCAGCCACAGATCCTGGTGGTTTTTGCTGTAAAAACCCATCCAAAAGCAGACGAGGGACCAGTCCCCGAGGCCTGAGCTTGATTTAATACTAATCGCTGCAAACATCCAAACTGTGGCTGGGGCTGGCTTTAATTAAAATGACAAAATAGGGGAGCCGTGGGGATGAATTACTGAAGGAAAATGTTATATTTCCCTACAGCTAGTTTAATTAAAAAAAAAAAAAAAGGCATCAGGCATGACGGGCCACCTTTGCTTTGTCAAAAGTGGCACAGGCAGGGCTGGCACGGATACAACTGGCAGTGACACCCCAGGGGGGGCACATCACCCAAACCAGTCCCTGTGTTATTAAACCCTCATTGACAGCTTGGTTCCCCTCCAGTGCATCCACTTGACCAGCCTTGCTGCATTTTTTCCCTCACTGCCCGTTTATTTGAGCCTGGGGGAGTGTTGGTTTAAGCAAACGACCTCTGAAGATGCTGCGGTTGGCCCCGCTGTCCTTTCCATTTGCATGGGCATGATTTTGATGAGCTGAAGGCTAGTGGCAAGTCTTTAATTTTGGATGGGAGGTGAGGGGGGGGTCCCCTGGGTCTGGCTGTGCTGGTGAGTGAGGTGAGGTGGAGTTTTCAGCCGTACTCCTGCACAGACCCTACAACATCCCAGTAGGAAGCAGTAGATGTCTCATACCCTCTGCACCGCCCAGCAGCCCCCCGCTGCCCTCCCTGTGCAAGCAGGTGCATTTTCCAGACCCAAAGTCACCAGGGGCTGGTAGAGCCTTTGTTCTCCCTACTTGCTGGTAGAGCCCCACCGCCTCTTTCCACGGCTGCTTTTTGTTTCCTTTTCAGAGCAGCCAGTGTCTGTGGATAAACAATTCTTGACCTGCAGTTTGACACGCATCCAGCTGAACTCCAGCGCCTGATCTCTCTAGCTCCAGAGACTCCTGCTCTCCTTCTCCTATTAAAAATAGCACTCTCATAGCAAGCTTTTGCTTCTCACCCACCTATTGAGCTCCCAGGGTCACCCGGGCCCTCATTAAATGAGCCCCCATAGCACAGCTGATCTCCTGCTCTCCCCGGCTTTGGCAACCGGAGCACGCCGCCGCCGCTCGCCTCAGGTCTCTCCCGAAGCCCTAAGGCATTTTGATGTTTATTGATCGCTGATTTTCATCCATGGTGGTGGCCGAGGAGCTTCGTTTGGTGCTTGGATTAAAGAAAACTTTGGCATGAATCTACCAGCACGTCAGATGGCATGGGGCTCCTCGTGGCTCTTGTACCCCACCAAAGAATTAAATCATCCCCCATGTCGGTGCACGTGTGTCCATGCAGATATCCGTGCCTGCAGATCACTCTGCAACCATGGTTACAGTCTTTTGGGGGCGAGGAAGGCTGGGGCAGGCTGTAGGGTTGGCTCTGTGCTTCAAAACACAAAGGGGAACCTGCCAGGGGTGGCCCTGTCCTGCTGGGAAGCTGGTGCTGAGGGCACGGGGCAGCTGCAGGGCTCGTTTTGCACGGAGGGCGAAGCCAACACCACATGGAGCAGCAAGGGCTGGGCCACCGGGTGATTCACCACGGGGACGGTGGTGCTGAGCCAGGTCGATAAGGAAGCCCGGCTTCCAAATGGAATTAAATAATTATTCTCACTTTCTTTGACTTCGGGAGGATCCTATTAAAGAAAAGAGCCTGGATTACCAGCTGGCTGACATTTTCCTCTGAGCCTGTCTCCAGATTGGATTTAGCTCTTTTATCTCCTAATCCCCAGAGCTTTTTAATGTAGAAAGTAATGGCATCCAAAGGCAAATTTAATTTTGACAAGTAATCTGACTTCCTTTCCTTTTCTGGAGTCGGGTTTTAATCCTGTTTGCTGTCTGAAGCTGCATTATGTGGATGTATTTAAAATCCTTACTACTCTAAAATCTTCCATAGAGGGAGAAATATAAAGTGAAACTTTGCCAGCCTGGAAGCAAGGACTAGTTTTTTTATCAAACACTTCAAAACATCTCCTGCTTGCGGCTGCTGGAGTTTTTAAGCCCTGCATTACGCTGAACTTTGCTCTGCGCTTCTGGGAAGAGCACATCAGCAAATACAGTTTTTTTGGTAAAAAACAAATTCAGTGCCTGGCCCTGCTCCCACTGAAATGTGGGGCTGAGCTGCCCGAAGATGGTGGTAGGAGAGGAGCAGGTTGTCAGCGGCTTGGTTGGGGAAAATTTCCTTCCTGTTGCTCCATTGCAGGTGTTGGAATTGCTCATATGGTGAAGATTTTGGATCTCATCCAGACATGTTGTTCATGCCTGGTAGGTTGGGTCCAGAGCAGGGGAGTCCTCAGGGTGATGTCCCTCTGCCACCAGTGTGCTCCAGGGCTGAGGATGCTCCCTGCCGGGCGTCTGGAGCAGCATTTGGCATCAAACGTTGTGAATCCCCCTAAAACTAAATCACAGATTAAGGGTGCGATAATGGAGCTCCAAAGCTACTCATCTCAGCAGAGAAAATAGAAAATCACATTGTTATTATGTTTCTCCAGCTCTTTTGGTCCCACACAGCCACATCTAGGTGAAGATCAATGCCTGATCGTTGGCTATTTCTGACAGCGACATCACACCCCGTGCCACTGCCCTGCTCTGAGTGTACGGTTTCCCTGAAAATATCAACTGCAAATAGGGTCTTCTCCTCCTGAGAAAATCGGTAGTTATTGACTGGGGACTGTTTTCACTAAAGGCCGTAACACACAGAATGTCCCCATCACTCCGCAGCCCCGCAGCTGATGGTTCATTATGCCAGCACGTAAACACCCGGCTCCTGCGGGTGCAAAATGTGCAGCTCGAGGCATTGATGGAATCTCGCTATTAAATAAAAAAATGAGCGTCTGTCTCGTTCTAGCCCTGTTTAAAAAAAAAAAAAAATCAGCAGAAGAAGGGATTATGTATAAATACATCTATTTGCAAATGTCAGCTTTGAAATAGGGAGGAAAACGTGCAGCAGGGCTGTGGGCCAGCGGAGGTGGAAATGGATTGGGTTTCACAGGGGGCTGCCAAGTGAAACAAGTGGGGGCTCTGCTCTGGGTGCAGGCGTGATGGAGGCAATCAGGGGAGCACAACCCACGGCTCTTGTGCTGATGGCTTCTCTGCAGAAATTTGGCATGCGAGCAGTGTTAAGTAATCAAGGGGCAAAGTGGTGAAACCAATTTCTTTTGCAGTTCCTGTGTTTTCTTTCCCCCTCCTTCCCAAGACACTGATTCACCTTGCTCGGGAGCTGTTGGGGGAAAGGGATCCAGGGATGCAGCAGCAGGCTGGTTTGGTCAGGAACTAGGGCAAAACACTTGGGTAGGGTTTTTATTTGCAGCTGCTTTTCCCTGCCTGGCTCTGAGCTGTCTGGAGTAAGCAGCATTTTCCCAACCCCTTTTTTGACTGAGCAGCCACACCTTGGCCATACGTCCACCCACATCCCTGCCTTATCATCAACACGCACCCCATAACCCTGGCACAGCCATAAACTGGAGGGTCATCACTTTGTAGCTGCTTTGAAGCCCTCCCTGCTGCACTACAAGGTTCTGAACCTTCGTGTCAATAATTATGATGTGCTCAGGAAATGCATCTTTCCAGGAAACAAAGATCAGCTCAGCCCAAGCACCACGTAAGCTTCATTTCTTTCACGTGGCAGACTATGTGGGCAGGAAATGTTGTCACTCTTTACCCTGTGGATGACTGATTCTGGACCTGACCAAGTGCAAACAAGCACATCTCCATCTAAATGATCTGGTGAATGATCCAAATGATCTGACACTGAGAAAAAGGAGAGAGGGAAAACTCTCTCCCAGTGTTGCTGGGTGCACTTAATATTTTTCTTCCTGTTTTCAGCAGGGTGTTCCAGGTCAGACTGGGGAATGCTGCAGATCAATGCACAGGTGATGTCTCTCTAGCAGGTGTTTTGTTACCAATAAACCAGGTTTGTACCTTGGGATGATTCACTGCCACACCTGAATCCCTTTTATCAGCAGTGGGCCCGACCCACATCTTTTTGACTCCATTTTTTCCAAAGTTTTTTGAGTATATTTGAGTTCAGCCAACCGAGACCCATAACCAAACAGTCTCCCAGTGTGATGTGTTCATTTACCAGTGTCTTCGTTAGGCTGTGTCCACAGCCTGGAGGGAAGTGAGGATGTCAGGTTCTGCAGGAGGGATGCAGCTGATGGTACGTACCAGCTTTTTTCCAGTAATCTGCATAATACTGAAATACTTAAAGCTCATTATAGAAATAACCCATATTTATATATATTACTGTTGTTGTTTTTGCAATAGATGGTGTTGCCATGAACTATTTTTTTTATCACACCTGATTTGTCACATCAAAACTCAAAGCTCCCAAAACACCATTGCCAACAGTAATCCAATGCGAACTGTATGCAGGAATATTATGATGGATTTGTGAAGGTGACTTAGGAGAGTGGTAACTAAAATAACAATTCTGCCTTATAGCATCCCGGTTTGTATTCTCAGGAAAGGGAGCGGAGAGGATTTAAGCTATATTAAGATTTCAGCACATCTGCAGCAAGTGAAGAAGCGCTTCCACCAGAAATGTGAATGTCAATCTTGCCGAGGGAAAACACAGAGGAAATAAAGTCTCCTTGATAAAATGGATAGGAAATACAAACTATTTACAAGTGTCATGAGCAGCCTCTTAGGCAAAAACGGAGTGCCAGCCCCATGCTCCCCATCCATCCAGCAGCTGTTTACCATGGGGTGTGTGTGTTTGTGGATGTTTCCTGGTCCAGGTTTACACCGTAGGTCTGGCTGCA
Source organism: Aythya ferina (assembly GCF_964211825.1). NCBI lineage: Eukaryota > Metazoa > Chordata > Aves > Anseriformes > Anatidae > Aythya > Aythya ferina. The sequence goes on from NC_140318.1 coordinate 6,188,375, forward strand.
ATACTTTGTGCCACCTGGCTGGCAAACAGCATCCTATTCTTCCAAATATCTTTCCAAAATATCCTATCCAGTGGCAAACCCATCCTGCCCGTCTGCATTGCAGGACTCTGGTGAGGCTCTGAGGTTGGAGAGGATGCTGGCTTTAGGGACAGCCGGAGACGGAAGGGAGGCAGCCAGAAAAGAAATGCGATTGCAGCCAAGCCATATGTCTGTTTTCCCACTTCCCCCCTGTCTTTCGCTTTAATATTAAAGCAATAACAGTGTGTTATGCAGAAGTGAGAGATGCTTCTCGGGACTGGGCTTTTTCCATGTGCAGACCAAAGGGTGATGGGCAAAGCAGAAATGTTGCGGTGTGTCTGGGAGCCAGGGACAGGCATCCAACCTCTGCATCCCAGCCTTGCAGGGAGAGTCTCAAAAGGAAGACAAGCAGCCTGCCTCCCCCTGCCTTGTTATTAATAACCAAAATTTGCATTCATATTAGCCTTCGGTAAAACCCTTCTAAGGACATGCTGAAGTCGGGCTTTACAAATTTCTGCAGGATCCCTTGGGAGCAGCAAAAGCCTCTGAAGAAGCAATATTTGGATGGGAAACTTATGTCCTCCAAGCTGGCAAGTTGTAACACCGACACAGCCCGTTCCTGCAGCTGCAAAGCTCTGCCTGCAAAAGGTGCAGAGCCCCTCCTGCCTTCGCCTCCTCCCCCCCTCGTTATTTAACAACTGGCCGTGATTTACACAGCTCATTAATGCAGCGGTAACACCGGCACAGGCATTCCCAAATAAACCAGAAGGTTTATACTTGACCTGGGCCCTCTGCTCGCTGCAGCTGCCCCAGAGGATTTGAAGAACAGTGATTTGAAGTGATTGCATCGGGTAAGGACGTTACACAATGCAAACACAAGTGGATGCCAGCATTTAATTTTTAAAAACCGCTGCTATGGGAGAGCCTTTGAGCCAGGGACAGCACCAGCCCAGCTCCCTTCACAGCCTCTGCCTCACCCCTGCAGACAGAAAAGCAAAGAGGGACCAGTTTCAAAGCAGAAAGGTTTTTTCAGGTGGCCTGGATGGGTTTGCTCCAAACAGTCCCCTTCCCCTTTACCCCATTGGGCTGTTGCCATCCCAAATGGGGGCAGTGACAATGTGGGGTGTCCCTGTGCTGCTTACCTCCTGGCAGCACAAACAAGCCCTCGGTGTGCTCCCAGCCAGCCTTCCAGCAGCAAACACATAAGGATCAGGGGCAAATGGTAACGGTGATTATTGGTCGCCCTTGGGTGAGGTTTTTATTGCTCTATTTTGGGTATTGCAGAGTGAGGGGAATAAAAGGAGAGGGTTTAAGCTGACGATTACACACTAAATGGCAGTGTTCCTGCTAATGTGCTGAGTGCCTACAAAGAGCTGCTAGTCAAACACCCATAAAGGTTTGCTCTGCTGATGTATATAACCTCCTGCCTTCTGCAAATGGCTTAACTCCATTGGCTCCTTGCTCATTCCCAGGCAGGTGCTGAAATCCCAGGAGCTGGAGTATGGAGGGCACAAGCCCAGGAGGGCCCCCTGGGGACAAGGCAAGTCCCTGAGGTCCCCTCCTGCCACTGGGACCACCAGGCTCAGAGGTGACCCGTGGTGAAAGGAAGCCTGTGAGAACAACTCCGGCAGGAGGCAAGCTTGCTGAACACACCAGGGAACAAGGCAGTGAGACTGCTCCTGAATTCTCAGGTGACAAAAATTCCCTGGGGTACCCTCCAGATGTCTGTGAGAAAACCTTTCCCTTTGCAAAGAGGCTTCCAAAGGCAACAGGATGGGGACAGATCCTCCCAGGACCACAAACAGGTCTGATTCCAGGGATGCAGATTTCATCCTTGCCTTTGCCACCCCAGATGAGAGCTGGACCCCAGCAGGAGTGAACCCCCCAAAAGCCAGCACCCCTTTCTGCCCGTCCGACGGCCGCCCCCACTGACGGATCCTTCCTACACCTGCCAAGGCCTTCTGTGCTCCACGCAGCTCTGCCCATCTGAACGCCTTCCAAGTATTTACATACAAAAGGAATTATTGCAGTTCCTCTTTCTGGCTCCCCGGGCTACAGGAACCATCTCTGGCCGGGTTGGCAGGCGGCAGCGCTTCCTGGGGAAGCAGGCAAAGCAGCCCCGATGCCTCTGTGCCAGCAACGCCCCCAGGATCTCTGGCACCATCCGAGGTGGAGAGGAAGAGAGATTTTAAGGATATTTCATTGGGATTGCAAAAAATAACAAAAATGGGTTAGGTAGAGAAAGACCCAAGTTAAAGCCCTCAGGCTTGCTCCTTTGCTGCCAGTATGAAGGGACTGGTTGGAGCCTGGGATGGTGAAAGGCTTCTCTGACCTGATGTCTGTGCAAGGAGCTGAGACAGAGAGATGTCCCCGCTTCCCCCTGCAACTCTCCAAGCTGTCAGCAGTCCTGGGAGGACACTAACAGGAGGAGAAAAGCAGATCCTGGTGGGTCCCCATGGGGAGCAAGCCTGGGGAGCGCAGGGATTGTCTGCAGCAGCTTTTGGCTCGGGCTGGAAGGAAGCACATAAGGCTTTGTGAAGGTTCAGAGCGAAGTGAGGACATGGAAGCTCTTCTCAAAATGCCCCTGTGGACCTATTAATCGCAATATTGGATCTTTTGTCTTTTCTAGCAGGTTCCTAGCAATAAGCACGCAGCCAGCTTGGCTGAGGGTTTGTTTATTTTCCAGCTAATGGAGCAGCAGGATCAATTCCAGCTAACAAATCTGGGAATATCAGAAAAATGATGTGCAATTCCTGTGGAGAACTTGTAGCGTACACCTTGTAGGTGGTTACTAGCAGCAGCAGGATTAATGCAGTGATATGGCAGAGGGCTAGGAACGTCTCGCAGAAATGGACACAAATCACAAAAAGCCCGTCACCGGCAAAGCAAGAGGAGCATGTTTGCCCTGTTGATTATTACCAGCCACTGACTAGACGGGGAAAATTGTGCTTGGAAACAAGGCAGCGCACATAAAAACCCAGCCACAAACGCTCCCTGCAGTAACTCTTCCCGCAGGACTCTAAGTGGTGCCTGAATTGTGCTCATCTGGCATCGCACTGCAAATGAGTTCAAAACGCGACCATCCAACCCGAGCAACCAGCACTTGTTACCAACCCCATTACGCTCTAAGTGGCACTTTAGCTTTGCTCCTTGCTCATCCACGCTGGGCTTGGGTTATTTAACACATGGGCTGCGTTGCACGTGGTCCAGCTGGAGCACAAACTGCCAGAAACCTGCGCATCCTTCCCGCTGCCTCGGCCAGTTTTCCCTCACCTCCGCCACGATGGACTCACCAGGAGAATTACAGATGTCAAATTTCTGGTGACTCTCTGTTGGTCACATCTTTTTGGCCCCACGTACACGTGAGCCAACAGCCAGTGCTGGTTTGGGGCTGCCCAGCACACCCCACGCTGGGCTCTGGACCCTGTGGGTTTGCAGTTTGGGGTTGTAGGGCAGGACCCCAGGCAGCCCACCGCAGCCTTCTGCTGGGTACCTGCAGCCCCCCATGCCCATCCCTGAGGCAGCACAGCCCCCTCTGCCTGCAGCTTGCTGCCCCAGAGGTGGGCTGCATCTCCCAGGGGAGGAAGGGCACAAAATCAGGAAAAGGAGAGGGAGGGAGCAGGCCGAGAACAAACAAAAAATACTGATATAAAATTCATGGAGTTTTTGTTTTCCAGTACCTTGTCTGGGCTTTCAGCAGCTTTCTGCGTTCCCTGTGAGCAGGTCACTGCCAGCCGTGCGCAAACTCTTCCCTTTTATCTTCTTGCCTTCTCCCTTATTTTTAAATATGCAAATACATCAGAGGAGCATTTCAAACTCCTGACTAGGCACAGATCTGAAGGGCCTTTGAGCTCCTGAAGGCCTGGCTCCAAAAAACACAGGGATGCTGTGCGCTCCCTCGGCTGCATCCCCCCCTCCAAACCCTGCGTGCCTGCAGCTCCTGCCCCCCACTTGGCTCCATCTCAGGCAGGGATTTGCAGGAGGAAGGCACCGGGCTGAGGGTGTAGAGGGAATGCAAGGCTTTAACTTGAAAACACGGAGCGTGAGTCATAATTCTCGAGAAACAGAACAAAAAAAGGAGGAAAAAAAAAAAAAGATGTGCCAGCTGGGAGGCATGGTGGTTTTGAAAATCTCTGATTGGCTCTGATTGAAGTATTTAGCTGCAGCGGGTCTGCTAGAAAAACCTGAATGAAGGCAAAGAGGTCCTCATTCAGCTGAACACACCTGGCTCTGTGTAACCGGGGATTTAGCGCTATAGAGGGACAAATCCAAGAAAGAAAAGGCCAGACGAACTCTGAAATTACAAGCGATTCCTCTGGGAGCAGCCAGTGTTGTGTTTTCTCTCTGCATCCAACACCATGGCCAATATTTTTTGATTTACCCCAACGCTAATTATATTCTCTCTTGGGACAGCTTGGGCTGGCACCAGGTATCCCTGTGCCCTGCTGGGCTTTGTGTGCCCCGTCTCTTCCCCAACAGCAGGCACCTCGTCAGGCTTCAAATAGAGTCATTCTTCATTGCACTCTGCTTGTTTGCCACTGGGAACTTGAAAAATGCTAAGTACCCAGGAGGAGCTTTCAGTTCTGACCCGATCCCTGGGCTGACCCACAGTGTACGGCTTAATAAGGCTGGTTTATGTGTGCCTGACCCTAAATCTAAAGGTCAGGGTTCTGGGGGCTGTAAATATTCAGTCTGCACAGATTGGGTTTTTTAAACCTCCTTTTAAATATTTATGACACTGCTTCCATGGCTGCAGGAGAATGTTGTAATAGTATTGTAAAAAAATAAAATAAAAAAATCCTTCTATATCTAAAAGCTCAGCGTGAGCCATTTTCATATATTATGCATCACTAAGTGCTGTTTATGGCCACATTCAGTGGAGCCTGTGCTGTAACAAGACAGAGTTCACGCATGCAGGGCCATGCAGCACTTCTGCTGCAGCAGGTGCAGCAAACGGGTGTTATTTCAACATGCTAAATGTGATATTTTGCTGAAAAGTGCCAGAGAATTGCAAAACACTGCCTATGTCAGCTCCATTAAAAATATTGCATTTTCACGCTGCAGTTCGTTTCGATCACAGCTGTGCCCTGCTGCCTCTTAAAAGCTCTCAGTAAACCCAAGTGTTAATTGTGAGGAAAACATCTGCAAATAAGAGTTGGATGCAATTAACAGACCAGCCAAAGCTGTGGCCATATAGCACCTGTCTTGGTGTCTGGGACTGCCCTGATGCGATGCGATCGCCACCAGAATGGGAATCCAGTCTCTGCAGCTCAAACTCAGGGCCCGTGGGTCCAGCAGGGAGGTCAGCAAAGCGGAAATCGCTTGGAGACTTAATCTGCTTCTAATGAAGATTGAGATGGGCTTTTGGCTCCGTGCAGAGCTGCACAGTTCAGCCTGACTGATACCTCCTTCTGGATGCTATTGGAGAGTGGCCTTATTACCCTTAGCCCTCTAATTTTCAGAAGTCCTTACAATTCAGGGGAAAGCGCTGTGTCAGCTCCGTTTCCCAGGACTCGTGAACCTGTATCGTGACCTTCATCTCCCACGTGAAGTCATTTTGTGCAGAGCTAGGGGGAGCTCACCAGGTTTTCCCGTCCTGCTTTGAGATTGGCCTGCGAGCTCCAAAGAAGCGGGGGAATGATGGGCAAGTGGATGGATGATGGGCACGCACGAGCATGCATACAGAGCAGGATCTCATAAGCTTCATTTCCTCAGGAAATCAGGTTTAAAATTAAGGCTAATCAGAGTTGAAAAACACTGCAGTTACCCTAAACCAAATGATACTATAATGTACTCAGTATATTACATTCTCAATAGCAAAGCAGCATCTGCTACATAAAATGAAATGTGTGTGTCACCATATGTAGGCAGCATAATGTGGACTCAAATTAAATAAAAACATTTCAGGGTATATGGTCCAATATGCAATCTGGGCCCTGGGAAATGCTGAGATTTACTCTAAAGTTCTTAGCAGTTGGCTAAAACGCTGAACCCAAAACAGTGCAAACTTGTTTTTTTAGCAACATAAGCTGTTGTCTGCACTTCCCTCCCAGCAAGCCAATATCACTTCTGGAAATTCAGGAGTGCATTGTTTTTCTTTTTTTTTTTTTTTTTTTTTTTTTTCCCCATTTGATTCATCTGGGCTTCTTTCATGAGGTTTCTTGCTGCTTTGCAGGAGCTGTGAATTACCTGAGCAAGCAGAGCCCTGAGCAGCAGCATCCGACTGGGGGCTGCACCCAGGGACACCACGGAGCTGCAGGAGGGCATGCACCTGCCAGCCCCATGAAGTCCTCAGCCTGTTATCTGTTATCTGTGTGTCACCAATAAATGGAAAGAGCCAAACTGCAAAACGACTTCACTGCCACCTTTTAGAGGAGCCTCTCAGAGAGCAAGTGGCTCCTCAAGAAAGCACGCACAATTTAGTGCTATTTCAGAAGTGAGCTGGCTGCTAAGCTGCACGAGGCTATCTTCCCGGTATGAATCAAGCTCACTGAGCCTCTGACGCCAGCTATTATCCTCCTTGACCCTGCCTGTTGATACAAAACCAGGGCAGAAAGTGCTGATTCTCTCCAGGTGTCAGAAACCCTGAGAACACCAGAGGTTTGGCCTGGCTGGGATGGCAGACTAGTCTGTTGTCACCAAGTGCTGGTCCTCGTGTGGGTTCGAGGCTGCAGGGAAGCTCACGAGCCCTTCAAAGGCTGCTAATGTGGATTTTGTTTTCTTTCCATGAGATTGTGTCAGGTACAAAAGAAGAAAACACAAAGCCCTTTATGGTGCTGGGAAGGAAGGTGATGCCCAGCAGTTGTGGCCAGCTGGCTCAGAAAATTGTGCCCTTCAGAGCCTGCTTTGCCTGCCATGGGGTTTTATCTTCCTCGCTCAAGTCCTTGAATTATTTCAATAATGAAGAGGCCGGGAGAGGCATTGCTCTACTCTTTAAAAGCAGTGAAACAAAATTTCCAACTGTGAGCTTTGGACCGAATTGTCTGATGAGGAAAAAATACAACTGTAAAGGAAAACAAAGGAAAAGGCAGTGCTTCTAAGGGAACTAGCTGTGCAACCACCTGGAAACTTTGGCTACACCTGTAAAAGCTCCAGGAAACCACCAGGCCACAAAGGCGAAATATCTGCATGCAGTTTGCACCAGGAAAAGGGAATTCAGGACCAATTACAGGACTGCAACCAGCCTGATCCTGCCTGGGGCAATGCAGCCAGCAGCAGGCTTTGCCTCGGGACCATCCGAGACCTGGTGCAGCGAGGGGACAGGAGTCGGCCCCTCACCGAGATGGGAGGAGTAGGGCTGAGGAAGATCATAGTCATTAGTTTAATTAGGAAGCCCCCCAGGCTGAGGCAGATCCCACACAGACACACGAGACCCTCCCTGCTGCTAGGTTGGCTGCTGAAAGTGCCCAGTACAACCAAGCACCGAGCTCTTTTCCACTTCCCTTCGTACTCTTTGTCTCCTGCACCTCCCCGGTTCTTCAGCTGCTGGATTGTTTCTTGTCTCTGATGTAAAAGGCTGGTTCTTACCATTCCTGATGCACACTGCTGCTTTCTGACCTGTTCTCGCCTGGTCTCCCTGAAGCATTAGTGGATGGATTGAAGTCTGGCAGTGTCTGCTCCTCTACCCGTTTCTGAGCAGGAAGGTGAAGAGCTGCACAGAATGAGAGTTGTTTCCTGAAAAAAAAAAAATAAATAAATAAAATAAAATAAATAATAATAATAATAATAATAATAATAATAATAATAATAATAATAATAAAAAGAAAGCCATTTTTTCAGATACGTATGTGTAACTGGCATTTCTTTCCTATCCCCTCTGTCCTTTGGGTGCATTTGGAATCGCCAGTGCTGAGACAACAAGTGAAAAGACATGGGATGTGGCCTTGCCTGACCTCAGATCAGCAGCCCACGAGATCAGGTCCTCAGAGAAGGAGGTAAATCCATGCTATTTGCCTGAAACCAGCTGAAGTTGGCCCAAGGTTGCTTATGGCACTTCAGGGTATGGGCAGATACCAAGGCAGCTTTGCCAGTGTCAGTGTGGACACACACTTTGCAGCTGTGCTGTGAGCAGGCTGCGGCTGTGGGGCATGCAGGAAGGCTTTTGCTGAAGCCTCACATCTCCAGCTGCAACAGGGGGAGGCAGGAGCCCTGTTCCTGTTCGTGGTCCTTCTGACTGAGCCTATGTGGGACCTGGGGTTGTTATCACGGCTCTGAGCTCAACAACTGCTTTTGCCAGGTCTCCTTCATGACCGGTGCACTCTGTGCATCCGCAACAGGTTGTTCTCAGCTGGTGAAGGTGAGGAGGGGACATCCCAGGAGGAGCTGGGTTCTGGCAGGAGGAGCTGGGCCCCCAAAACCAGCCCCCGAGAGCTCAGACCCAGCACAGCCCAGCTGGATCTGCAAGGTGGCGTGCGCCTGGCCCCAGAGCTGTCCTCATCCAAGAGCTGGGAATGGGCACAGCTGCTGCTCATCGGGGTCCCTCAGCTCTGCACCTGGGGTCTGAATACAAAACCTCCCAGGGAGAATCAGGAGGCACTACAGGGCCACTTTTTGAACATGTGTTCAGCCAAGGAGCAAAGCAAAGAGCAAACTCACACCTAGGAGGGGTTTGGAAGACCCAGATGAATTCTCCTCCCATGCATTGACCGAACCGAATGCATAGCATCAGTTTGGTGCCTCTGTTGGCAGCACACAAGGACAGGGGCAGGCAAGATGTTTCTGGACATCAGTAGCACATGGGCACGTGTAGGATCATTTCTCAAGATGGGGAAAAAAAGAATAAACAACCTGTAAATACCTGTAACCCTGGGGCAACGGAACATATATCCTGGCAATGTATGTGGGTTTTACTGTTCCATGACAATTTGCTTTGCTATTCATGAAAAAATATGTTGGTGCTGTTACCTTAGCAACTGCCGCATCACGTTATGGTGATGCTCTGCCCGAGGTACATGGAGCCCTGCCTTAAAGGAGCACATCCGTCTTTCCTGGTGCCTCTCCCCACAGAAAGGGAGCCCGGCTGAGCCAGCACCCTCGCCAGGGAAACCACAGAAGTCGGTGATGGAGCAGGAGGAAATGCATTAATTTAGGTTTACTGCTTGGACCACAGCACTGTCTGGTCATGGCCCGGAGTCACTTTGGACTACCTGCTGTATAAAGTTGCAGCAAAAGGGGGTTATTTTCCCCCAGATGGTTCAACTTTGTAAAAAGAAGGAACAGGGCAGCAGGTGGCCACAGGCAGGCTGGATGCGCAGCGTGGAACAACTTCATCCAGCATCTCCACCTGTACTGTCCTTATTAACATCCCCTACAAGAGAGGGCCAATTTTCCAAGAAACAACAGTTTTTGCTTCTTTTTTATTGATGTCAGTAAAAAACACCACCAGAGAAATTCCCCCCCAGACTCTGTAGCTGGGATCCCAAGGCAATTCCTAAGGGAAGAGGAGGAGAAATCCATCACGCAGGCAGTCACGGTGGCATCCCGGCTGCCAGAAGAAAACATCCCGCGTTCATCATTGAGTTTGTCTGCATGAAATGGGCTGTTCAGGAGGATCACACGTGTATGATTTCCTCTGAGGATAGATTGCCTGCTCCTTGAGTATCAGACACTACGGAGCCCTTGCTGCCTGCTGACTGAGTGCTCCCCGAGGGGTCCTTGCAGCGAGTCCGCCCGTCACACACGCTGAAGCCCCATGACAGTGATGCTCGTGCCAGGCATCTCTCCTCTATCCCCTGGCAGCTTTCTGACAAAGGGATCGATACTTTGGGTCTCTTTTGGAAGTCAATTTTCTCACTGGCAGCCCTTGTAGACCACCAACAAAACGTCAGCCGAGCCAGAGCCTTGGGAAGGGACAAGATAAATCCAGACTCCCCGAGGGTGCGAGTGGTGAGCAGGGGAGGAGACGGGAATGTTTTACAAATGTACCTACCTAAATGTGTCCGTGGAGCAGTCTCCTTGGGTTTTGTGTCGTTTGGAGCTGTTGTCGAGTGTAGTTTGATTGCATGGCTCGGTGGGGGTATTTATCACCGGGTAGCACAGCCTCTCCTGCCTGCTTTATTTGCAGGGAGAAAGGGCAGCTGGCCCTGCCTGGTGCCCATCCAAGTCATGCCATCTGCCTTAGAGCCATTACTACTACATCTGTCCCGTGAACGTGGTGGCCCGCTTCCTCCTCAGGGGGATTTTGGCTGTGCAAATTATTTGTGGCTGCTCCCAGAATCGCTCATTACTCCCCATTCCTCCTTGGTGTCACACACACACGGCGGGGGGGAGATAACAACAAGGGGTGAAAGGCTGCTGGGGTCATCACAGCCAGCCTGGGGCTGCTGAGAGTCTCCAGAGCTTCATCCAAACCATCCCAAATTGAAGATGTCTCCTGTTCCACTGAGTTCACTTTCTTTTGTCCTCTGGCTGTATCAGGGCTACCAGAGCTCTTCCCCTCCCCCTGGTTTTGTGAATCCTCTAAAGTCCCCCAGGCTGGTGACCCTGGGGCAGCCCCCCTCTGCACGGGATGTCCCTTGGTATCCACACAGAGAAATGTGCAGGTGCGGGGCAGGCACCCACAGCGTGGAAAATATTCGTTTCCCTGTGACTTTCTGCAGGAAAGGCCCTTTCAGGGAGCAGCACGCAGCTGGTTTGTCCTTAAGGAGCATTTTGGCAGCCACACCTGCACTAAACGTTCCCCCTGGCACTCCTGACACCAATATTTCAAGGGAAAGGGCCCAAAAAAAAAGATGGGGAGGTGCCTTCAGTGAATATACACAAGGGATGTGACAAATGAGTGTGAAATTAGGTCTTTTGAAAAAAATTGTCTGAAATGTGCCGTTCTGTAGGTAACAAAGCATCGCAGAAGCTATTTTCACCCCACCTGGAATAGCCTTCATCCCAGCGGGGAGGAAAAGCTGGATCCTAGTGTGCGAGAGGCACTTGGCTGCACGAGAGGTTTTAAAGAGAGCCGTAACAGCAGGCGAGAGGAGATGGCAGGACCAGGAAAGCTCACAGCAAGGGACACCGCCGCTCTTTCAGGAGAAAATAGAAAGTTCTGTGCTTTAGATCCAGACCCAGCAAAGGGCAGAGAGAAGTAGGCCACGTGAATGAAGAGCCCTCTGCAGAGAAAGCCACGGACATGGCTCTGCTACGCCTGTGAAGGGACCGAAGCAGCCCAAACCCAGCTCCCAGGGCCAGGCAGGAGCTCAGTGGGACACCGGGGCAGTTTCAGCAGCCTCAAGTCAAGACTGGAAGAGGGAAATGTGTGTTTTTCCCCTCCAGATGTTGCTGCCAGCTCAGCCCTCCTGCAGAGCCCAGGACCACGGCCGCCCCCTGCCCACACCATGCCAGCACCCAGGGCAGGGGGGCAGCAGGCTCCAGGGAGCAGAGCACTGGCCAAAATTGTGACTTATTGATCCAGAAGCATTGTAATCTGCTCTCCTGCATTGCACAGCAGTTTCTTTGACTGCACTGTAATTCTGGAGGGGCCGGGATGCCTCTTTGGGAAGGGCTCCTGGCTCCGAGTTAACTGTGCCGAGCAGCGGAGGCACCGTGCCTCCAGCCGGGTGGTTTCACACTCTGATTATCCTCCCCCGAGGGAAAAACAGGGCCTAATTCTAACCAGAATTTTTCCGACTTCCAGTCCACACTGTGGACTCCAGCTTCACCTTTTTCTTTCTTTTTTTTTTTTTTTTTTTTTATCAGATAAAAGAGCCTTCATGTACAGAAAGCTCCCCCCAGGCCGCCTCCTCGCAGCACTGCCTTTAGCTGGTGGGAGAGCTGGAGCTGCTTTAGTCTGGCGCCACGGGCAGGTTCTCCACACCCCGAAACGTTCACGGCTCTGAACCTTTTCCAACTTTCTGGAGGTATTTTTCAAAGTCTGGTTAAGGCACCGCAGGAATCAAAGGATCTGGGTTGTTCCCAGGCTCCTGGGCTGTGTCACACCGGGCCCGTTTTTTCCTTTCATTTCTCCTGGTTTCTGTGATTTACGTCCTGGGAGGGGAGCTCCGAGGGACACGGCTGGAGGGTGGCTCTGCAGGGCCTCACCCTTGGGAGCCCAGAGCCTACATTCTACAACTAGGTTCTTGACATTGATTATGAAAGAGTGTAAAAGAGGAATAAATTAAGACAAATTACACAGCTGATGCTTTTGTCGTTTACCCAGCTGCAAGCCATGACTATTACCATGAAGGTCAATGAAGCTGGGTGCGTATAAAAGCAAAGGGGGGGGGGAAGAAAAGAGATGCCACTTTGGGAGCATGCTGTGGCTTTCTTGGGAAAAATGCCATTTCATAGTATTTTTGGTACCACTTGTCAGTAATTCTCTAGCCTTCCCCTGCCTTGGGCTGGAGCTGACCTGGGCAGGGCATCCTGATGGGATCCCAATGGGGGCAGGTGATGCCTGAGGTAAGGTGCCAGGGGAAGATGAGTTCAGATCCCATCAGGCAACTGATGCTTTTGGCCTCTGTGCACTCCTCCTGCTAAAGTCAAGGGGAGCTTAATGCTCTTTAAAGGTCCTTCGTTTTTATGGGCTATAAAGCATTGACCTTAAAGGGAGGTGCTGGGGGAAGTATATTAAAGAGAGATCTATGTTGGATAGCCAGACATGCCAGCTTTCCCCTGGCTGTTCTCTGGAGTGCCTTTTTCTGAGCTCTTCCTAAACGAATCTCTTGATTTTCTTGATGCATGGTGCTGGTGAAACCCACAGCAGCCATGCCCACAGCCCAGCTTTCCCCTGGCCATTTGCTGATGGCAATGCATTGAAGCTTTTCTCCATTATTTTCTTGGCTGTTTGTCCCTGCTGGACCTCAGCCCAGGGTCAGAGGGCTGCAAATACCCTGACTTCTGCCCCTGATGATCCCTGGATGTGGGAATGCCCTGTGTCAGCTCATCCCCACGGGGAGCCCATTGACCCCTCCTGCAGTGACTGGTGCCACGTGGCTGCAGAGAGAAAAAAAAAAAAAAAAAAAAACCCTTTGCAATGAGCAATCAAGGAAAGAAAATCCTCTTGTGGGGCCTCTGTTAATTGGGGGCTGGTAGCAAGCGATTTCTATTAATGCATTTGATGATCGTTAAGAGAAGTTCTGCACTGCATTTCTCACCTCTGAGGCAGGGAGGTGATGCTCAGCACCTGCAGTGCCAGGTCCTAAGAGACTTAATAGCATTTCTGAGGTCCTGGGAAAACCGTGGGCTGGAAAGCATTCAGAGGGCACGTGAGAGAGAAATGAGGGGTGCACAGCCCCTAGGGACCTTGGGGAGGGGAAGAGCCCCTAGGGGAGGGGAAGGGCACCACCAGCAGAGCCCTGGCAGGGCGGTGGGCGCAGAGGATGCTGAGCGAGAGCACGGCCACCCCACTGCTGCCGTGAGCTTGGGTCTGAGCCTCCCAGAGGTGTCCAGAGCCCTCCGGGAGGGTTTGATTTGGGCACACAGCTTCGCCTGGGGGTCTGGGACTTCGGGTGCGGGAGCCCCTCTGCCCCGGGGTGCTGGTGGGGAGGGGGTTAACGCCCCCACCCCATCCGTGAGCCTCCCGCTCCCCGGCTGCCCGTTCCCCCTCTCCCTTTGCCGTGTTTAGTTAAATTTCCCCCGCCTTAGTTGATGTCACATCCTGTTCCACAGCCATCCCCTGCCAGTAGCCAGCCCTACCAATTCCTTTCCTTTCTTTTTTTTTTTTTTTTTTAATCCCTGTCCTCTCCCCATCACCCCCCCCCTCCCCCTTTTCACGGCAAACTTTTGGCAATAGCAGGGATAATCGTTTCGTGCTCCGGTGAATTTCTCCTCGCAAATGTCTTTCGAGCAGGGGAGCCATTAAAAAAAAAAAAAAAAATTGCCAGAGAGCAGAGGAGAGAACCTGGGATCCCAATAAATATGCAAAGTGAAGGCTCTGCTAAGCAGATTTCTTGCATTGCTTCCTGGGGGTGCTGAGAGCCGCCTGGAAAAAAATCACCGATTTATTTCATTATTTTTTTTTAATTACATCTTGTCTCTATTATTATTTTTTTATTTTTATTTTTAATTAAAACAACCCGTACAATAAAGGGGAGCGAGGAGGCAGCGAGGCGCTCGGCGATCGGCACAGGGAGGCTCGCCGGGAGGAGCGGAGGCGATCTGCATGCAAGGTGCCTAGAGCGGGGTGCGAGACATGCAACCGGCAAGCAAGCTCCTGACCCTCTTCTTTCTCATCCTGATGGGCACAGAACTCACTCAAGTAGGTTTCGCTCTTGCTTCTTCTCCTCCAACCTCCCCATCCCCACCTTTTTCTCCCCAACGCCATTTTCTGCTAAATCTCGAGAGCTCAAATAAAAAGAATTTATCCCCCTCGAGTAGGGGATTGCACCCTCAGGTCCACCCCCCCTTTTGCTGCAGCCCGTGCCCTGGGTGCACCTGCAGCGGGGCCAGGGGGGGACAGGGTGGGGGTGTTGGCACAGGGGTTTGGGGAGGGGAGGAGAGGGGCTGCACGGGGTGGGGAAGGGGCAGGGGTCTCTCCCGCAGCCCCCCTGGGGGACACGGGGCCCTTCGGTGCCCCCCCGCAGCCCCACTCATGTTTGTGGGTCAGGGGGTGCTCCATGGCCCCTCGCTGCCTGCGGCTTGGTGAAGTTTGGGGCTGCGTGTCCCGTGTCCCCACATGTCCCCGTGGTGTCCCCACGGGGACGTGCTGGGAGTGCCCCGTGGTGATCCCTGCCTGTGCAGCTGCTGGCGTGGGGGCAGCTTTACCGGGTTTTAGGGGACGTTTAAGCACCCCTCAACGCTTCCATCTGTGACAGGCTTGTGGGGGAGAGAGAAGCATCCTATTTATTGCCCCCCTCTCAGCCCTCCCCTCTTTTTCCTCACCGGATTTTAATGCTCGCCTCTACTTTCCTGGCCCCTGCGCTGAGTGAGTAGTGGGGCTGGGGGGGCGAGGAAGGAGCAGGAGGGGAGGCACACGGCCACATCCCTGGCAAGTGGAAATAAAAACTCCATTTGACTTCTTTAGCATCACTGGGGAGAGAGAGGCAGCGAGGTTGTGTTTTGTGGGTTTTTTGTGTTGTGTTTTTTTTTTTTTAATTTCCTACGGACAGTGGGAAATGAAGTAAAGTAATTGCAAGAGGATGCTCTAGATTGTGGGGTTAATTGTGGTGCTGCCTAGAAGCAAAGAAAAAGACGCTATAAATAGGGGAGGAATGGAGGCTTCTTAGTGTAGGAGCAATTAGCAGCTGGGCTCTCATCCTGGATGCTTTATGTAGATTATTTCTTCCTTTCTGCTGCTGACAATGCTCTCTCCTGTCGCTGCCCTAGTGCTGAAGTTTCTGTAGCTGAAGCCTTTGGGCTTTGCACCCTCGGAGTATTTCTGCTGCCCCCAGGATGAAACAGCTCGAGTAAGAGCTGCCTTAATTGCATGGAGCCCTCCAGAGAAGGGGAGGAGGGGGGGAAATAATTCACTGGGGGTGAGGGAAGACATCCAGGCTCTGGATGAAGGAAGGAGAGCTGGAAGTGAGTGCCCGAGAGAAGCCCATTGTGTGCGAGAGGAGGCACGCGGCAGTGCGCATGCGTCGTGCCGGACAAAGCAGCCGCCGATCCCCCAGCATCGCTCAGAAATCAGCAAAAAGGGGGCTCAGCACCCGGCCCAGGGCATGGCCAGCTGTGTGGGGAAGCAAAGTGGTGCTGTGGGGGCCACCCCTCGCCCTGCTGCCCCCCCCAGCATCGCCGCCTGCCCCAGGGAGCGTGGCTGTGGTGTGGGGACCCCGCTGATGCACCCCTCTGGGTGCTGCCACCCCTCTTTTGGCTTTGTCAGTCCCCATTGCTCTGCTCCGGTGGTTCGTGCACGGATGCTGAGTTACCACCTCTCATGCTGAGGATGCCTCTGTGCCTGGTGACTTCCTCCTCCTCCTGCTTCCCTTTCCGTGAGCGCAGCGTGCCAACTTCTCACCCAACTTTAAAGCAGGGTGGGAGCGGAGACTGAACCCCCTGAGAGCAGAGCTGAGCACTGCTGGCTACCTCCCAGCCCTGCCCTGCCACCAGCAGAGGCTTGAAGCTCCTGCTGGAGCCGTGGCTTTGCCCAGCTGGGTTTGGCCAGGGCACTTTCCTGGCTCGCAGGGGTAGCCAGGGCTCAGTGCCTGCAGGTAGCCACCTCCTGCCAGGCCCCATGGAGCAATCTCACCAACCTCGCCTGGCACTGCAGAGCCCTCACCGAGTTCTAGCATCTCATTTCAGTCGCACAGCTGCCAGATGCAATCCCCAAATACGCCTTTCAGCCCAGGCACCGCCCAGCTCCGTGTCTTCCACGTTTAGTTCGGGGCCGGCTTCATATCTCCATCACGTGCGTGGAGTCTCTGCCTGCCCCTACAGGGATCCCGTGCCGGGGGAGGATGGACTGAGGCTTGGGGGGAGAGGTGTTTGATTCAGGCAGTGTTCCCTGATGGTGCAGAAGCCGCTGCTTTCCCTCCTTGCAGCAGCACAGGAAGGCCAGCATGCAAGAAGGGTAGAAATGGGGAGGGGGGGTGGCTGTTTAAAGGGGTTGCAGGGGGCAAGCACGTGGCTGTCCTTCCAGCCAGCACCATGCTGGATGCCCAAAAAGCTCTTCTCGTGGTGGGGAGGGCGTTATCTTCAATGTGTTGGCACTTCAGCATCCTCTGATGATCCACCTGGCTGGGAGGGAGGATGCCTGTGTCCTGAGAGCACAGAGGGGATGCACTCGCTGCAGGCTGCATCCCCAGCTCTGGGACCTGCCTGAGGTGGGTGGTAGGTTTACACGCTCCCCTCCATCCTAACCCATTGCAGGAGCCCCCACGTGCCCCCAGCAGGCAGTGCTGATTGGGGGGGAGGGGGGAGCACAAGTGAGACCTGCAGGATGCTCTGGGATTCTTTCCCGTTGCCCAAAGCAGGGGTTTACTGAGGAAAGCAGGGGGCTTTCTGTCCTGGTCCTCTTCTCCAGGAGAGCCCAGGACAGCTCACTGGGTGGCCGTGAGCGAGCAGAGCCAACCTACACTCTAAGGATTTGCCCCCCCGCATTGCTTGTAACGTGCAGGGCAGAGCTGCCAGAAGGATGGCGGGTGTGGGAAGCTGTAGCAAAAGCAGGGGCGCAGGATGCTCTCTGTCTGTCCACCCCATCATTTTGTCCCTCCTTATTCTGGCTGCCTTTGACTGTACACCTCCAGGGAAAGCTCTTTGTGTTCCTCAAAGTTTCATAGGGCAGCCGGCGCCCTGACGCTCCCATACCCAATAATCCCTGAAACCACAGGGGAAGAAATTGGTTCCTGGAGCGGGGAGGGACTAAACATTTAGGGCTTTGGCAAGACAAAAAGAAAAAGAATTTTGCCATTGATTTTCCTAGAAGCTCGCTGGGTCTCTCAGGGCTGTTTTGGGGGGAAGGAGGAAAGCTGCCAGTCCCACCAGGCTGGGAATGTGCCTGCATGTCCCATCCCTGGAGCTGCTGTGTCCCAGTGCCCCCTGCCCAGCTGTGGGACCCACGGGGACCTTCCAGTGGCCAGACTCTTCCCCCCACTGGCAGGGAGACACACGTGGAAGTGGCAGGATTAAGCTGCAAATCTGCAGCCTGTAGCAGGAGGCAGCTGCCTCATCTCATAAACCAATTTGTGTCTCATTTCGCCAACTTCGGCTTTAACCAATAAAAAAAAAAAAAAAAAAGAAAGGTAATTTTCAGCCCCAGGTTGTATTTATTGCTCAAGTTATCAGTCCTTGTAATCAGTATTAGCATCACTGAGGAAAGTAATACAAAACTAATTACGATCCGAATGAATTAGATGGATGCGGGCTGTAGGCTGCACCGGCTGTGGCAGCAGCGAACTCCTGGGTTATGAGTGATTCGTGGTGGCTCGGCTCTGCCCTGGGGAAGCCACAAACAAACGGGAGCAGGGCAGGGACAGGGACACCGAGGAGCATCCCTGTGGTGTGTGTTGCCCACAGGTGTCTCCGTCAGGCTCTCTGGGAGACCTGGGTTGGAAAGGGGTACCCGAGAGGTTGATTTGGTCCTGCTGTTCCTCCTGAAGCTTGCACTTGGGGAAACTGAGGCACGGAGCCAAAGCTGTGCCTTAGCAGCAGCAGATCCTGACCACAAGGAAAGAGTGCCTCAAAATCCTGATTCTCCCTTTTATGTGGGCCATAGGCACTGCTCGCTGCCACTGTCCCAGAGCTGAGCCCCGGTCCCTGCCTCCTGATGGCTCTGTCTGGGGTTTTGGCCTTGTGCAGCTTCTTCCCCTCTCAGGACCCATGTCCTGGCTTCCAGCCCCTTTTCCCATCCCAGCCAGGAGGCAGCATCCAAAATCAGCCAAAATTGGAAAAAAAAAAAATCTCCTGGACAGATGGGCAGCAGGACGAGAGCATGGCCCAGCCCTCGGTCTAGGACTGTTCTGCCCAGAACAATGCCATGTTTCCGAGCAAGCAGCGCACGGAGCAAGTTTTCGATGCACAGGCACTTTCTGGCTGGAGGCGTGCGGCTGACCCAGGGAGATACGCCAAAAAAAATCATCCTTCCGAACCAAAACATTGGAGTAACAGGAGCCCACTGAAACCTGTGCCGACTTTAATGGGCTCAGCTCTCGCCCAGAGGCTCTGACGTGTGCTGGCACTCTGTTAGAGCACGGGTTTAATGTCAAGAGCAGCTTTAGCTAAACACAGATTTAGCGAAGTGAAGACCTGCAAAGGGGATTATTCGGTTGCAGTGTAACACAAAGAGCGTCTTCTTCCTGCAGAAGAGCGTTTCTACTCGCCGTGGGACAACCAAAGGGAAATATCGCTGAGTGTTTTGTGTGCAGAAGGTGTCCCAGCTCCTGCAGGGACTCTCTGGAGCACATTGGGTTGCCTGACCCCAAATGTGGCTGCTCTAGGGGCAAGGTGCAGCACTGGGAGCTGGCTGCCACCTGGGGCACTGGGGACACTGTTTCCAGAGCACTTCGGGGTCTTTAAGTGCTGTTCTCTTTCTTTGCTTTCCCCGTCTGTCCATCCAAAACCTGCCCATGATGGGAAGAGAACGGTCAGCTCTGTGCTGGTGCAGTGCTGAGATGGCAGCATCCAGCTCCAGGGCTGAGGCAAGCTGGTATGAGTGACAAAAACAGCCAAAAGTGAGAAAAACGGCCAAAAGGGAAAGGAAATGTGGACCTGGAGCTCTTCAGTGCCCATATACCGGTGCAGAGGGATTTTGGATACCCCCTGCCACAAGCAGAGGTGATGGGGAATGCAAGGGAAGAACTTTCACCAAGTTGAGGGAAGGGGAACATCGTCCTTGTCCCCTTAGCCCCTGAGTGCCAGGCAGAGAGCAGGGGGGCACAGCGATGCCTCATGTGATGCTGGGGTGGGCTCAGAGCCCTGACAGCTCCTTAACCTCAGCCCAAAGGCCCTGCGGAGCTGCTCAGCATCCCCAGGGCTTTCTGCCGCTGGTGCCAGGGAGCTCAGCACCTCGCCCTGGCTCGCAGGGTGCTCTCCCCATCCGTGTGTGATGGCAGGCAGAGGGTGGGTCCCCTCCACCCTGCTGCTCTCCCACCTGCACACAGTCCCCGTGGCTTTGCAGGAGCTGCGGCACCCGGAGGTGGGGCAGGAATAGGAACCAGAGGCTGCCGGGAGGGATGCCAGGGGTCAGCAAAGACCACCAGAGGTGGGTTCACAGCCTGTCCAGCATCTACAGAGACGAGTTCTGAAGAAAAGACCCTTAACCCAAGTGCCAAAGCAGAATCCCTGAGGTTACACAGCTCCAGAAAGCTGCTGGACACTGGGAAAGGTGCTGGGCCCTGCCCTGGGTGCTGTGGGCAACCAGCACAATGGGACCAGTCCCTGCTGTGGATGCCGGGTGCCAGCTGAGCTGAGCCAGCTGGGAGCAACAGCAAGAGCTGAGGCTGCTAAAATTTGGTGTATGCATCTGAAGGGAGCCCCCTTCGCTCCCCGTGCCGTCTGCGGAGCGCTCTGCTTGGGGTCTGCGGGCACCAGCTCCACTGAAGCTTGGTGGTGGCGGAGACTTCGGCACCTCTTCTCGGAACCAGCCAGGAGAGGGAGACAATGACCACCGTGTGCACACGCACACACGTGCACACACATGCACACGCGTGGGGTTTCTGCGGACACTGACCCTCGTGGGTCTCCTTGCAGCACCCGCTCCCGTTTTGCGTTGCCCCAGGAAAACAAACCAAGCGGTGGAATTTTCCCCCAAGCAGCTCTTTCGGGAGACTCTCTTATTTGCTTTTCTCTCTCTGTCCCTGCTCAGAAAACATGCGTGTGAGTAGCATCTTTTGTTCCCCAACTCTTCGTCCTCTCCTGCTATTTGCTCGCTGCTGCCAGCAGCCCTCCTCTCCTCGGGGCACCCGCGAGGTGCACAGCAGCGCACGGGTCTTGCAGGGAGGGAGGGCACGGGGAGAACTCAGGAACATCAGGAGCCTTTTTTTCAAGGCGATGCCCTGGGTGAGACAAAGCAAAGCGATCAGGAGAAAGGTGAGCTCAACCAGCTTGGCAAACTGGCACTGAGGAGATTTCAGCAGATGTTACGGTGGGAAGTTGCTCTTTAAGGGCCAGATCCTGGAAGGCCCATCAGTGAATGCTGGGCTCCTACAGCAGATTCGTGCCCTCACTGTTTTTTGTTGCCTTTGCTTTCTTTGGTTTTATTCTCGTGCTAGGCTTTTAAAACTGGGCAAGCCATTGGGGCAGGAAAGCGCTTTCCACATCTGCAGGTCATTTGCTTTGGGCATGGAGGTGACCCAAGTCATTTTCCTGCTGCCCACGAGCTAGCACAGCCCGGGGTGACCAGCAGTATCTCCGAGCGCAGCAGCCAGCACCACCTCTTGCCTCCGAAAACCTTTCATCCCTGAGAAAGGAGAAGGGAGGCACTTCTGGGGACCTCTTGTGGGCCAGGTCCTGCTTTGACCCCAATGTTGTGGGCTAAACTTGTGTGGCCTTGCCATGGAGAAGGGCCCTGGCTCTCTGCAGGCACAGCTGGGTCCTGAGGGCTCAGCACCACCCTGCTCAGCTATCAGTGCATCCAGGCACCGACCTTTCTGCAAAGGTGTGGGAGAACCGTGGGTCTCATGCTGTCCCTCCCTTTACGCCCCTTATGTTAGCAGCAAAGACTCCCAAGACCCTGCTTCTCTTGGCTATTTCACCACTAATGGAAGCAAAAGCAGCAAATTCAGACTGATTTCTCCCACGTTTCCAGAGGGCTCCACGCCAAGTGGCCGGAGCAGCACCGCTGGTTGCTGGGGGTGGGCTGGGGAATTGCACAGGGGTCCTGGTGCTGGGCCCCTCCTTGCATGGCAGGGGCCAGTGGCTCTGAGCCCTGCTGTCCCCACCTGCAGAAGCTTTAATCATTGCATTTGAAGGGCACGTGAATGAAATCAGGTGTGTGTGGTGGAAAGGAATGTTTCTTCAGTTCTGGTGGAAGCCCCAGCAGGGCACAGGGGTGTTTTTTCCTTCAGTGAATACTACTTTAATTAATAATGGGTCCGTAGGTCTAAGTCCTTTGTATGTGTGTGGAGTAGACAAATACGAGGGACAAACTTTACCTACAAACTCAGCTTCAAAATGAACATTGGGAGGATTTAAGCGTAGCACTCCGGTGTTTTACACGGTATGAGATCAGCCACCAGGGTCTGAGCACAGCACGAGCACCTGCTCAGAGCAGCACAGGCCGAACTGAGGCAGAACAGGAGCTGCGATTTTTTTCTAAAATATCGAAGTCATGCAAGGCTTTTGCCTAAAGAACCTGATCCTGCAGAGCCTGAAACACCTCCTTGGTGTTGACTCCCTTCACAGGCACAACTCTGCACAAGCTGACAGCAGTTTTGCCATGGAAGGGATGCCCCAAAACCTGAGGAAAACCTGGGTCTGGGTAAAGCCCATTTCATGGGATCGAAGTAGTTTAGCTAATTCAGGAGCCCTGAGCAGGACAATTTCTGACCCAGAGGGCAGGAGTGGTTTTCTCACTGATTTCAGCACAGCAGATGGACCTGTCGGCTGGCTGCCTTACCGGGGTTAGCGCTGGTCTGTCCTGAACAGTGGGGAAAAGGGCAGGGATGCCAGGGTTGAGGTTGCTGGGCAGCGAGGAAAGGGAATTGTGCCCCAGATGCCGCAGCCGTGACATGCACCAGGCAGTGCCGCCCAGCTAACAGCATCCAATTCTGCTGCTGCGCTGCCAGAGGGGCAGGATCCGACCTGGCATCCGCGCTCACGCTCAAACTCATCTCTTTTTCTCCACCTGGTGGACTTGCTGCATGTACACTCAGTGCTTCCCTGAAACTCCCTCGCTCTCGCTGCAGAAACAGCTCCACTCTGCTGTCATCCATCCCTGGTCTCTCTGCCCAGAGCAGCAGTGCTGGGGGGCACTGGGGCAATCCCAAGCTAAGGGCAAGGTCCCCAGCCAGGGGCAAGGTGCCTTTAGGGACACGCCAGCTCTGCTGCGAATGCATTTTAGGACAGTTTCTTGCTTCCCCATTTGGGATTTGCTGTGCACACCAGTCTGGGCGCTGTATGGCAAGGAAATCCTGGGGGGTCACAGCTTTGGGGTGCCCCTCAGTGCTCTCACAGCTGTGACACCCGCCACCCCCAGGAGCTGTGCCATGGGGGGAACAGTGCCAGAGGGGGCAGATTTGGACCTCGTCAGATCAGACCCCTACGGGTCCCAGCCAGGCTGGGGGTCTTTGTTGCAGGGCCATGGTGGCTGCTTCATTGTGCTGAGGCCGGTGCTGTGCCGGTGGAGCAAGGGGCATCACTTTTATCCTCTGGAGAGGGCCAGGGGATCGACTTCACAATTCACTTTTCCCTGAGTGGTTAAGGTTTGTTTAGGGTGGGTGTGCAGGGTACCTCAGCTCTCTGCTGCCTGGGGACTTTTGGCTCTGAAGCCACTGGGGCAGTTCTGCAAACCCCTTTGGGGGGGTCACAAATGAGTGCTGTCTCAGTGCAGAGGAGCTGCATGGGGCAAAGCCACCACCCTGTTCAGTCTAACAGCCCACGGGGTTTCTCATCGGGGTTTGCCTCCGAGCCACCCCAGGCACAGCAACCAGGTTTCTTCCAACTGCAGGACGTTTGGGGGATGTTTTGGGGGCACCCAGTGCTGTCCCACCTCCCCTGGCCATACAACCCTGCCTGCTGGGAGTGGGGCGAGAGCAGCACGAGGGGTGGCATTGCCAGCTGGAGGGCAGGCTGATTGCCTGGCATATTGGGGTTTAGCTCCTGCGTGGTGTGCCACGGGCTGAGGCTGCAGCATGGCGAGGGGGCGTGCAGGAACGTGGGGGATGCTCCGATACACCACAACCCGGGGAGGGGGAAGGGGGCTGCGGGCCTGGAGACCACCAGGTGCCTCCCCTGGGTCCCACACCTCGTGGTTTGTCGGGGAGCCCCCTACACCTGAGTATTCACAGGGGGGGCACGGCTCCAGAGGGCTGCTCCTGGCTCCCCCCGGTGGCCAGCAGCTCCCTTTTGTCCCCCGGAGAAGCAGCCTCTCGGCCAGGAGGGGTCTTCCATAGGGTCCCCGAGGGGGCTGTTCGCCCTCCAGCCCCCCATTCCCGCACCCTGGCCCCGCAGCTCCCCACGCCCCCCCCCCTCCCCGGCAGCCGGCAGGGGGCACCGCAGCGCCGCGCCGCAGCGGGGAGCCGCCCCCCGGCCCCGGCCCCCGCCCGCGACCCTCCCCGGGCTCTTTTCCTCCCGCCTTCTCCCCCCCCCAGGTCTTTTCCTCTCTCCCCAGCTCCTTTTCCCCACCACCACATCGTACCGGCTCCCCGGCTCTTTCCCCTTCCCCCCCCCAATTTTCCCCTTTCTCCCCAAATCTTTCCTCCTCTCCCCAACTCCTTTTCCCCGCTCCCCAAATCCATCCCCTTCTCCCCTGTTCTTTCCCCCCCTCCCTAAACCTTTTCCTCTCCCCTTCCCAAAAGCAAATCTCTCGCCCTCCCCCAAATCCCCGCTCCCCCTTCCCCTCCCCAAACCCCTTCTCCCCTCCCCAAACCTTTTCTCCCCTCCCCAAATCCCTTCTCCCCTCCCTCTCCCCCTCTCCACTCTGCCTCCCACCCGCCCTCCGCAGCCTCTCCGGCTGCCTGGGCTCTCCCCCTCCCCTCCCCTCCCCTCCACCCACCCTGCCCCTCCCTCCCGGTCCCGTCCCTCCTCCTGCAGCCGCTCCGCTCCGGCTGGGGCGCGCCCGGTGGCGGCGGGCGCAGGGAGGCAGCCCCGCTCCGGGACCGACTCCGGCACCGGCACCGCTTCCAGCACCGCTTCCAGCACCTTCAGCATCCTCGGTAGCCCCGGGCAGGGCCGTGGCGAGGTTGTGGACGATGGGCAGGCGGCGAGAGGCGGTGGCGGTGGTCGGGCGGCTGGCGCAGCCCGTCCCCAGCGGCATGGAGCCCGGCGCCGGTGCAGAATGAAGGGTGCGCGGCGCCCCCCCCCGCAGACATGTCTGTGCCTTTACTCAAGATTGGAGTGGTCCTCAGCACCATGGCCATGATCACCAACTGGATGTCGCAGACGCTGCCCTCCCTCGTGGGGCTCAACACCACCAAACTCACGGCGGCCTCGGGCGGCACCTTGGATCGCAGCACGGGAGTAAGTGCCGGGGGCCGGGAGGGGGCTGCGGGGGGGTCGGGGTCTGCCCGGAGCATCCCTGCCTCCGGGGGTGGCTGCGCCCCGGCTCTCGCCCCGCTCCTCCCTGGCCAACCTGTCCCTCCCCACCCGGGTGCCCCCCGGGTCGCCAAAATCTCTCCTTGGCTAAATCCCGCCCCGGGACCCCCCCTCGGGCTGTCTGGGTTTGTCCTTGCCACCCCCCTCACGGCAGACCCAGCGGGAGCCCCCTCGCTGCAAAGAGCAGCGCCCCCGGGGGGAGGCAGCGCTGCTGCCCCTCGGGTGATGGGGGCATCACCCAGGGGGGTGCTTTGCCAGTGCCCCCCCCCCGTGCCGTGCAGGCACGGTCAGGTCGGTTTGGGGTCGCGGGGGCTGGCAGGAGATGGGGGAGTGGGGTGGCGGTGTGGGAGGCGCCGCCAGTTCTGCTCTGGGGTTCATCCATCCCCAGCCCTGGGCAAACTGGGGGGGGGCTTTGCCCTGCCTCCAGCCAGGGGATTGCAAAGTTTCCCTCGGCGCTGCTCCGCCGTCGCCTGGCGAAGCGGCTCGGGACAGCAGGTGCGAGTCCCGCAGGGTCTCGTTTGCTTCCCTGCCTTTAATCAATAGTCGTTAATGGGATGGAAAATGCAGCAGAGGAGTTGCGGTGTATTTCGGTCGTGCCTGATGCCTCCCATGCTGGAGGGCTGCTATGGTGGCTGGTCTTGCCACTTTGGAAATGGCTGAGGAAAACAACCCCTCTGCCTTGTCTTCCCGGAGCAGGAAAAAATGGGAATCTTTCGCCTCCAGGCTGCATGCTCGTGCCTTAGAAAAGAGCTAACGTATTTCAGCTCTACTGTTCCAGGATGAGTATTTAATGTAGTGGCTCTGCTGGTTGTGAATGAAGCTAGTTTTTTTTTTTTTTTTCCGTGTTACCAGGGATGATGAGACCTTTTTTTTATTATTATTGTTATTATTTCTGGTTGCTTTTGCTAGAGAATCAAATTGTTTGTCTGTCTGCTAGCTGCCTCTCAGTGCGCGTCTGTCCACATGGGTATGTGCAAGGTTATTTGTAATGTATTAAAATTGTAGAAAGAACATTTCCCTTTCGGTTGGCAAAACAGTGGCACCTTCAAAGTGAGCGGAGGCTGAATTGTGATTAAATAATGTATTTTGTAAAGTGCTGCGAGATCAAAGGGAAATTAAGATCAGAGAGCTTTGGAGAGCACAAGGGGCACGAGGGGGGGGCTGGGGCATATGCTGTGTTTGGGGCTGGGCTCCCTTTCTGCGCTGCGTCCTGGAAGCTCTGACGGAGGCTCCGATCCTGCATCCTTTCACTGCAGGTGTGCTTTGTGGGGCACAGCACCAGGGTTTCCCTGCCTGGGACCCACAGATTGTTTGGAGAGAAGTGGCTGTCCTGGTGAACCTGGCAGAGGACGGGGGAAACGTAACTCCCGGTATCTGCTTCCTCAGAAGAGCTGATTTTCCTGTCGCCGGCTCCAGGAGAGCTCTGCAGATGCTCATTGATCACTGCTCAGCGCTCAGCCAGGACACCGTACGCCCCCTGTTAGCTCGGGCACATCCTTCTCCCGGTGTCAAGGAGAAGATGAGTGCTCTGTAATGACAGCCGGGCAGCAGATTTCCCACCGGCTCGGCACCCCGCTGCACTCGGTGCCTTACAGCACGCTGCCCACCCCCTCTGCAGCACGCCTTTCCTCCTGTCCCTGCTTCCCCTTTGCATTGCCCTGTCTGCTTCAGCTCTTGCTCTCCCTTTCAGACCCTTCCTTTATTTGTCCCCAATCCATATTTTTGCATTACAAGTGAATTCTGCTGGCTGGGCCCTCGGAGGAGCTCCCTCCGCTTGCTGCACAACCCCAGTATCCTTCAGTCCGTGCTGCTTCCTCCCTCCTCTTCCTCGTTCATCTCCCCCACCCCTCCCTCCCTTGACTTAACCCATCTTTCCCTGTGTTAATTAGGTGTTGCCTACCAACCCAGAGGAAAGCTGGCAGGTCTACAGCTCTGCCCAGGATAGCGAGGGACGTTGTATATGCACAGTGGTGGCACCTCAACAGACGATGTGCTCGCGTGATGCCAGGACAAAGCAGCTGAGACAACTATTAGAAAAGGTAACGGCTGACCCGTTCTGGGCAAGGTGGTTTGGTTTGACATGGCACAGGGGGTAAAAACACGAGAGAGTTGGGCTGAGCCTTCGTTTCCAGAAAGGACAGCCCCCTTGGGCCAGCCCTCCCGTACTGTCGCTGTCCCCAGGTGTGCAGTGGGGAATAATCAGCCGGGAGGACGAATGTCTAAATATTTCTGAGGCACAGAGGAAAAGGGACCGTGGCCTGAGGTCAGGTTAAAACTGCTGAGATCAAAGCAACGATATTGAATCACATCAGTTGTTTTCTTTTTTTTTTTTTTTTTATAAAAGGGTGTAACTTGCTTTTTTTTTTTTTTCCATTACATTAACACAAGCTGTTTGAAAGGATGAGTCTCAACAAGATGAGAGGAGAGAGAATTAAAAAACCAAAGCCCGTGCACTCTTAGCCAAGCTGATATTAAAAAAAAAAAAAAAAAAGAAAAGGTCGACTAGAACACTACGAGCTGTCAACATCAAATATTACAGAAATGACAGTTAGTGGTTTTCTTTCTAATGCTGACATCCACTTGATTAGTTTTTAATAGTCTGCTGTCCGAAGAGATCAAAGAATCTCATTAGGGAAACGCTCCTGATAACAAGAAATTTTCCAGATAATAGATTTCATTGAAGAAATGCCGCTTCATGCGAAATGGTCCTCTTCTCTTTAAAATATAAGTGGACTCGTGTGCTGGATGTGTAATTATCCTTTGTGCCCTAATGCTACGTTGGCGTGTGTTGTGCATGACAAAATAACTTCCACCCTGATGCTCTCGGGAAGTTGATGTATTAGGAACTCATAACAGCATTAAACCTACACTTAACTGATTCTCCTACGTGATAAGGACAATAAACTCAGACAGAAAACACTTAGCCCTTAAACAGCTCTTCGGTATGTCATAGGCTTCTAAAAATAATCGCACTCAAGCCTTTATTTCTCTAAGCAACACCGGCAATTGGTCCGGCAGCACATTTGTCTGAGAGGCAGCAGGCATTGTGCTAGCAGCTGCTGTGGCAGTCAGAGCCCGCTCGCGTTCCCAGAACTGCTCACATGCAGAAAACAAGTAGGGTTTGACCCAACGCCCTCTGCTAATGGGCAGGCGAGCAGGGCGCAGCAGCCCTGGGATACCAGCAGGTGCACTGCGGAGGGTGGAAACGCTCGGGGATTTTTTCCCTTGGGCAGCTCTCCGGCTGCGAGTGGATAAAGCGAGGGGGGAGCAGTACATGAAGGCGTGCGTTCTGGGGATGTGCTACCTGCCTGCGGATCTGTCTGCATCTCACTCCTACGCTAACCCATATCAAACCCCCAAAATAAAGAGTGGGCTCTTGGTGCCAGACATCTGATCTCGATCAAGGCTGAAACGAAAATCCCTTTAGGGAAACGCAACTGCTGCGGAGAGCTCCCAGCTCCCCAGGAAGGATTTCAGACCTGGATGCTTCTTCCCCCAATCTGACGTTTTACCTCTAGTTTTGTGATGGGAAAACTCTCACCTCCGGATTTCTCTCCGCCAGCAGATGAAGAAGCATAATGTGTCAGCGAGGTAATTCTGTTTGGATTTTCAAAGCAGGAAACCTGGCACTCACCTACAGAAATAATAAGGCATTGCTTTCGTGAGCCAGAAGAAAGCTGCCTGTGTGTGTGTGTGTGTGTGCACAAGGCAGTTACAGCATCCTCAGTGAAAATCTCCGCACAGGGGCATCAGGGGCTGAAGGCAGTTTGAGGTCCCCAGCCGCCGAGACCCCAGCTCCCCTCGGCACACGGGGCGTGCTGCTTGCAGGTGATTCCTGGGCACCCCATCAGTGTGAGGAGCAGCAGGTGCAAGTGAGCTAAGGTGATGAGCGAGGTCTGCTCGCCGCCGCACAGGCTGTTCAGGCCGCCTTCGGACACCGAGGTGCCTGAGCTCATCCTTGGCTGCCGTGCGCGGAGCCCTTCCTGCCTTCCGTGCGTCAGGTGCTGAGGCCAGATCCTGGGCTGCGTCCAAACCCAGCCGTCACCGAAATCCTGTTCACGAACAGATTATGTTTTATCTTCAAATGGATTTTTTTTTTTTTTTGGCCCTGTTATCTGGGAGGACTTCCTCCTCTGACAGTTAAACCACTTCTCGTTTCCTGCCAAGGCTTATTCTTTGCCAGCACTGAGTTCCAGCTTAAACAGTTCTTCTTGTTCCTTTGATACTCGCTCGGAGGTGTATTTAGAGAGGACAATGATCTGCTCAGCCTTCCACAATCCTTATAAAATGGACTTCTCTTGTAGTGATCCCTTGGCTGAGTCCCTCTCTCTGCCAATTTTTCCCATAGATCACAACAATCTCCCTCAAGGTGTCTCAAGCTATCACTCCATCAGTTTGTCCAGCTACCCCAAGCTCAAGCTAAGCATTCATCCTACCTCAGACCCCCAAAATGGGCTCTGAACTGCCCTTCCTGAGCTCATCAGGACTGGTCTATGTTTCGAGATGACAAAGAAGTCATCCTGACTTTATGACAAGAACAGAACTGGAAGCTTTGCCTGTATTTTCTGTTTTATACGCTGAAGTGGGCTCTTTTCCCCAAGACAACCACAGGTATACCTCTCTCATCAGCTTGATGGAAAATGAGGTTTCACGTCGAGAGTGCGTGCTCAGCCAGTGGGGGCAAAAAGCATTTTAGCTGCTATTTGAGGGTAGTAGCTAATGGATAAAGCAGAGGGAATCTGAGACAATATCCTCAGGTCTCAGTTCATTAGAGCACTTATGTACATGCTTAAGTTTAAGCTATGAGCAGTCTCATTGAAATCTAATCATGTGCCAAAGTACTTTGCTGGATCAAGGGCTTAATATGCTAATGAAGGAAAACAAGTAGATCTCCAGATGATGAAGCACGCATTACTGTCAGAGATTAGGAATGACGGAGATGGAGTTTTTACCAGTCTGGCCAGAATCCTGCCTGGTTGAAAACAATACAGGCAACAAATAGTGAGAGCCTGAACTTGTAAAACAGATCCCTAAAATAGCACGGCGGCTAATTTTAGATGTCTGAGTTGAGAGCCCTGCAAGGAGGCTAATTTCCTCTGCAGTCAGGGGAGAGGCAGGCTCCTCCAGAGGTGATTCAGAGCAGGAGCCTGCGCGAGCTGCTCTGATTCATTTCCCAGCACAGTCTGTTCTGCCTCTACACGATCCGGGAGCAGCGCCAGGAGCCCCCTGCTCAGCACCTGCAGGGCTGGGTTATGATCTCTGCTCATCTGATTGCTTGGCCTAAAGTTGGGGCTGGGCATTAGTGGACTAAATGAGATCGATTTTGTATGATCCCAACAAGTCGTTCCTATTCCAACCCGTTGAAACAATTCTGCTACGTAGATACGGCTTGACTCAAAGGAGGATAGACTGGATTAATGGGATAAGGATATCTAACAGGAGGGATTGCAGACCAGTCAGGCTTGTCTGAGGCCTTTCTTCTCTCTCCAAGGGGCACCTCCCAGTCCTGTGGACGGTCTCAGCCTGACAAATACCTTCACCTCTGCTGAGGACGATTATTAGAGCCCCAGGGCAGTTGCGCTGGTCGTACAAAACGTTTCCTTGCCCCTGGCCTTTGAAATACCAGTTGCCCATACATTTTTAATGGTTCCCTGTAATAGTTTTCTTGTCGGCGTGCATGAGCAATGGGCGTTTTGATCACTTTGGAGACGCAGACACAAAAGTTGGCATTTGACCTGCGCTGCTTTCAGCAGGCAGGCTGCTCGATGCACGCGGGTGTCCCAGCCTCTAAGGTAAGTCGCAGCAGCACCGTGTGGGCTGCTGGAGGAAACGCTGCCCTTACACCCTTCTTTCCCCATCTCAGCTTTCTGCGTTTTGCCCCATGAGGGACAGAGTTGGAGGGGAGTTGGAGGGCTCTGGGAAGCATTTCACAGAGATCGTTTTGGCTCATATTTGTGTTTTGCTCAGATCCCCACAGAGGAAGAGGCTTGAACCAGGAGGCCTTTGATGCTAGGCACCATGCAGCACCATGCATGGATGCCTGATTTATTTTAAACATGGGCATTATCCCCATTAATGCTGGCAGGGCTGGGGCATTTCCATGGGTACCTTGGCAGTGGTGGTGGCACCACGCAGAGGCTGAGCCCCAGAATGTACCAAACATGGTACAAACACAACCATTCCCGAAGCAAAGACCTTTAATTTTACCCATTGTTTAATGCTAAATATGTGCTTAGGTACTTGCCTAAGTCAGAGCTTCGTTTGCCCTCTCATAGCCTGAAAAATGAGAAGCAAATCTCTCAATAAGTGAGGGGACAGCCAGCCTTCCAAATCAGGTCATTTAGGCTATCATTTCCCCTGTTCCTTACACCTCTGCCATAAGCAGCTTTTTTCTCACAAGGAGCCTGGCCAAACCTTGCATCATTCCTTCAGCAGGGCCAGATGGGTACACAGGGGGATGCAAGAAAGAGCCTGGCACAGCACCCACCCACAGGGCAGGGATGCACCCGTTATTCCTCAGCTCTGGGGCACCCCCAAATCCACAGCTGGATTCCTTGTGGCAGATGCTGCTTAAACCATAGGGCTGTTTAGGTACCAAGTTTTACTAGCTGGGAGGAAAGTTTGCACTTAGGCAATCAGCGTCACTTATGCACACAAAGAAACGATAACGTGCATCTCAGCAGAGGTGGTTCTCGGAGTCAGATGTGCTCCTGTTAAGCTAATAGGCTCTCCTTGTGCTGCACCAGGCACCGGGTGCTGTTCCAGACCGAAAGAGGCCGTTACCACTAATGCGTCTCGTACTTGGCTACAGCCCTCATTTGCACACGGGATCACTGTGTTATTCTCTGCAGCACAGCAGAATAAACATTTCTGAAACCACTTTGCTCTGGTTTGGAGCGTGGGGTCATAATACGAGGAGATGCTGTTGATTAGCCAGTAAATAATGCATCTGCTGATTGCCCTTTAGCTTTGTTGACTCGGGGAAAATGTCAGCATCTGCATTCGGCCGCGAGCAGTGCTGCCCTGCTGCTGAATATGTGCCTCGTGCGTGACAAGTCCCTTCTCGTCTGACAGGTGCAAAACATGTCCCAGTCGATAGAGGTGTTGGACAGGCGGACTCAGAGAGACCTACAGTATGTGGAGAAGATGGAAAACCAGATGAGGGGACTGGAATCCAAATTCAAGCAAGTGGAAGAAAGCCACAAGCAGCACCTGGCAAGGCAGTTTAAGGTAGGTGTGCTTTCCAATCCGCTTAACCGAGCCGTGGCTGGCGATGCCACGGGGCGCGCGCTGTGTCCCCAGCCCTGCTTTGCTGTGCTCGTGGCCACCCAGCCACCCTCCTGCCCAAAGCAGGGCTAGATCCAGGCTGTAGGATTGCTTCCTCTGCCACGGAGCATTTTTTCTGCAGGGTAAAACCCTGAATCCCCATGTTGCCATACCCACAGGCTGGCGGTGCCCCAACGAGGCTGGGCTCCGTGCTGGGAGAGCCTGGGCAGGATGAGGCCAGGCAGAGCTGGGACTTTGTCCTGTCCCCATCCCCACCCCTGCACAGCTCCAGTTTTCCTTGGGAAGAGCCAAGAGTAGAGGCTTTGTGTATGTTTCTCTACATACCAGACTCTCACCCCTTTGCTGCCCTCCTTGGTGAGGTTGCATCAGTGGGGCAATCAGTCAAGCAAACAACTCCCCCCCAAAAAAAAAATCAATGTTTGGCTATTCATCTGTCATCAGACTGGCAAACTGAGCATCTTCAGGGGTGCAAACGTCCAGTTTTGAATCAGGATGTTGGCAGCAGAGCCTGGGCCTTCTGGTCACTGGTGTGCCTTTTGTCCTGGTGTCACGCAAATTAGGAGGAAAAAATCAGCCTTTTAAATGAAGCTGCCAATGCAGCAACTTTCAAGAACATGACCAAAATGAAATTGCCCAAAGGAGGCTGCCAGTACAATTTGTAATGTTACACTTCAGTAATATTTTGGATTAAAAACTAAGCACAAATTTGGAAGATTTCTAGTGAAATCTGGGGACCCGTCCCATTGATCCCCATCCTGCTGCCCAGCTGACTGGTGTTTTAAACCAGGTATTTCTTAATTGATACGCTAAATGCCGAAATACCAAGATTATGTGATAAAAAGCTGGGAAGAAGGCTCTTAAAACTTTCCACCAACTCTGCCTTCCCCGCTCCCCATCCCCAGGACCCTGTTGAGCTCCACAGCCAGGATGCCAGGCCCATTTCCCTGAGTGGAGCATGAGTTCCTTTTTTTTTTTTTTTGCTCTTCCCCATTCGGATGAGTTTAATCCTCCCCATCACCTGCCAGGGAACTTGCACCAAGGTAGCACGAGCCACTAAGAAAATAAACAAATTCCCCACACGCCAGCCACAGGAGGGAAAGCCTTTCAACTTAAATAGGAGGCAAAGAAACAAGGCTGGGGCCAGTTTCTGATGCTGTCCCACCCCAGAGCTGCTTCACCAGGCAGGCAGAGGTCACAGCCTGCCCCTGCGCTGCTCTGGCTGGTGCAAGCAGCGCCAGGTATACCCTGTACACTGACATGCTTCATTAACGGGTAGGTGCATGCATATTTATGTCTACTCATTAGCTGCTGGAGCAAAGCATCCTTAACAAAATGCTGCATACTGTGCCTTTAAACAAGGCCTTCGTTTAATTAAAAACAAAAACGAAACAACAACAAGCCTTCGTTGCTGCAAAATAAATGTGGTAATGACTTGGATTTTTCTGTTCCTCATAGCAGGCCTGAAAACAGTGAGGAATTTTTGTATAATTTGCTGCCAAAGCATCATTTTAAGTAACAGCCACAGCATTTTGTTTCTGCTAATGCCAGCGTTAAAATATGAGTGGTTTGGAGATCTTGTGTTGTTTTTCGTTTTGTTTTGTTTTGTTTTTTTCTCTTTAGTTCCGTATTTGTCTATGAATGGCTATCTATATAAGGCAGGTTAGTGAGCTAGATCCTCAACAGTATTTCATTTTCTTGCTTACAGGGCTAACTTAAAAGCAAGTTTTTTCAATGCTGCAGTGACTGAAGAAGCAGTTCACTCCCATGTAACCATGAAAAGAGGGCCACAGAGCATTTTGCACCATGCATTTATTTTTTTGATTATTTTCCAAATTAGCACCATATCTCACTAAGGAACCTTGAACCACACAACCGAGATCTTCCTTTGCATGCAATTGTAGATGCATTTCATGAATAGTTTGAAACCCTTGTCAATGCATATATATTATTTTATTTTATTTTTTGGAAAGAAAAAAAAAAAAGAACTCTTTGTGTATGTGATCTGAAGCATGTAACCCTAAGATGTTGCATTCTAAAAATGACAAATAAAGGCCTTTCCCAAATATTTTGGTGTTCTGCAGCCTGTTTAATATGTTCTTTCCAATACATCATTTGGACCAAAATAATAATTTAAATAATTTTAATGATAATAATTTGGGGATATGAACATTGCACTCACGTAGGAAGCAACCAGGTCAAGGCAGAGTGTTGCAGATTTTTGCACGCATAGCACTGAACCAAGCTTATTTTAACCTTGCAGGCAATAAAAGCGAAAATGGAGGAACTTAGGCCTTTGATACCAGTGTTGGAAGAGTACAAAGCCGATGCAAAATTGGTATTGCAGTTTAAAGAGGAGGTCCAGAATCTGACGTCAGTTCTAAACGAACTCCAGGAAGAGATTGGCGCCTATGACTACGAAGAGCTTCAGAACAGAGTGTCAAATCTTGAAGAAAGGCTTCGTGCATGCATGCAAAAATTAGGTAGGCTCAGAACAACATGGTGGCACTGGCTAAACACCATCGATGTTAAAACACACGTCACGCCTGCAGACAGAGATGCTAGACCGGACATCTCCCGGTGCCTCGCCTGGCTGCGAGAGGAGCTCGCCCGGCCAGGCTCGATCCTGCAATTACCTGCGCTATAAGGAGCATCCGTCCTGGGAGTAGTCCTGCTGAGGATTACTTGCACGACTGATGTTGCTCATGGTGCAAGTGCTTCAGGATCAGGCCCGTAAGTAGGCATGTGACTCTTTGCAGCGTTTGCATAAGCGGGCGGTGAAATGCGGCGACACGCGGCCTCCTAAGCAACGCTTATGCACAGCAAACACATGCACCCGTTCTGCTTACGCATCGGTGGCCAACCCGTTTGCTACCCGGACCTGGCACATTAGCAAATGTCTCTGCACCCCGCTTAAGCAGCGAGCGTGCAGGCGGGGACCCAGTTTTTCCTTTTTCCTTTTGCATCTTGCAAACCACTGTCGAGAAGAGCATGATGACGTAGCGGGCTCGCGGTCGGTGCAGACTGTGCAGGATGGGGCCCCTCCTCACCTCTTCCCTCCCCAAAAGAGCCGGGAACCCCTTGGGTCGTAGCAGTGCTAGCACCAGGGAGATGTCCCCGAGCCTTTTGGATGGCTTTGGCTGCTCAAGCCTGCCCCGAAGCCCGAGGGGTCCTGGCTGTAGCCAAAATCCACGTCCTGCCCCCGGGCAGGGGGGAAGGAGGGTGCTGCCTCCTGCCACTGCAGGGCTCCCTGCCGCTCGTTGGCTTGATTTAATTTCTCCTTACGTTATTGACTTTCTCGTTAAGCAATTTAGGTAATCTAAACACATTAACTGCTCTGCAGTCTATTTTGGTAGCACATATGAAATTACACTCTCAGGTAACTTCAAGAAAGAGCTGATCTCTTCTCAGAACTGTGTACCCTTGGCAAGGTAACGTTTCCTTTCTCTCATGCCTCCGCTGTTGGAATTGCTTTTGCTTGTTTCTAGACACCTCCAAGCCCCTGCAAGCTGCCTCCTCCCTGCATTTCCCCTTATCAGCTACCTCTCCAGTGAAATTTTGGAGGGCAGGGCTGGGTTTGGTTGGGGGAGATGGTGCCCGACTATCCATTTGCTACATCCGTAGCCTTCAGCCCATCTCGAGAAGATGCTGATGATGGATAGGGGGAACAGCAGCAGGATCAGGGATTTGAATCTGGGCTGTGCAATTGCCTTCCTAGGGACAGGTCTTTAAATAAATCCCTCCCAGACCTCATAGCCCCTCTCCAGTGGGCTTTGATGGAGCTGCCCAGCCCAAGCTGGCTCCACCAGAGTCAGGGACGTTGTGATGATCCTCCCGCAGACCCTGGGCAGACTTTAAGAAATAAATCCCAGACCATTCAGGGCTTCAAAATAACCAAGTTTTGCTCTTGCACCGTTAGCCCCTTCAGCTCTGGGCTGTGTTGTTCTGGCTCATTGTGTCCCCCAGTGCTCAGGTCTTCCAGCTGGGAAAACCGGCCAGGTCACCAGCCCAGCTAAGTCTGAGGCAGCTGGGGTGCTGAGATCCTGTAGGCAGCCTTTTCCAGAAACTTTGGGGATTTTTTTTTTTTTTTGTATTTATTTCTTTGAGGTTTTATTTAGGCATTCTGGCTTTGCCCCTTCTTTTTTTTTTTTCCCCTTGCCTGTCTGCTCCCTCTGTGTCTGTGCCACCCAGAGCAGCTTTTTTGCCCTGGGGCTTTGCAGCCCCCCCGGCTGCTCACAGAGACCAGCGCTGAGTCTTGCAAGGGCGCACCCGGGAGCATTTGCTTCTCGCCTGGGAGGGTGATTTATTTGGTCATTTAGCAGCAAACAGCACAGACTGAATTTCCAATGTTGTTTATCACTCCGGAGTGTAAACCAGTGAAAATGGTAGTTAATTGAGTTAAATTCAGATAACAACCTCACAGACACTTTGCTGGCACACGATGAGACCCTGTTTGCTGAGGATTGTTGTTTGCTGCAAATTATCTGCTCCGAGGGATGCACTGGAGTCTCAAGCAGCATGTTTTAGCTTAAATTTGTTCCTGCATGGGCTAGCAGCACTGCTCATCTGGTGCGTGTTGGCCTGCTAGTGCTCAGGATACAGCTCGGAGCACCAAAAACAGGACCGGGGAGCACAGGACAAGGGAGGCAGAGGAGATGTGCCATGCTTCTGTCCCATTTGCCTCTCCCCGTCCTCCAGGTAGCACTGATGCTCAACAGTGCAGCAGCATTTCCTTTAGACAAGGTCCTTTTTGTATTTTGGGTTTCTTAAGCATTATTGATGGATCAATAGTGAAAACACTTCCTGACCCTGGCATGTGTGTGAAGGGAAAAAGAAATCAATAATGGCACGTTCAATCTGTTATTCTGTTTACATTCTTAAAGATCACTATTTATATTGGGATCTTAACGTTTCCATTAATGCTCCTGAGAGGAGCCTTCAAACAGGGGAAAGGCTGTCATTCCTCGAGTCAAGGGGGAATTCAATTCGTCTGCACTCCACAGGCTCACGTTTGCTGGTGGCACGAGCCTTCCCCAACTCCTGCAAAGAATCCCAGCCCACAATCCTGGTGCAGAGGTGGGGAAATAGCAAGCGTGTCCTTCCTTTTTGGAGAAGCAGGGTCCTGCCAGCCTGTCCCACATGTGTTTGGGATGGGAGGCTCCTGGCTGGGCAGCGCGAGGCAGTGCTGGTGGTGGTGCGGCGGCTGCGTTGGTGGAGAAATTGCTCCTGAGCTGCTAAACGTCACCGGGGGGGCTGGAGCTTAGGAAAAAAGATGGAGCGGGGGTGTGAGCATCCTGGGAGGATGGCAGCGCTCGATGTAACTGGCTGGAAGTTGTCTGCTGCTGCTGGAAAATTCCTGGTGTGGGTAGAGGAAGGGGCTGTGCGCAGCGGTGGCATCTCCTTGCTGCTCTCTGGGGCTGAAGGAAGGAGTCCTGGAGGGTCGCCCTGGGAGAGGCTGATCCATGCTGATGCCCAGGGATAGGGACATGCAGACCCCTGTGGGCCCCAAATAGTGCTGGGGAAAGTGGAGTGGAAACAGAACCTCTGTGATTGTCCCCAGACCCGTCAGTCCCAGCTTCCCCCACATCGTGCACTCAGGCACGGCCACCAGAATGAGCTCCCCTCCTGCTCATTCATCCCTGAGCGAGCTGAGATGCTTGTAGCATTTCGGCAATCA
This sequence comes from Aythya ferina, assembly GCF_964211825.1. NCBI lineage: Eukaryota > Metazoa > Chordata > Aves > Anseriformes > Anatidae > Aythya > Aythya ferina. Next base: position 6,225,912 of record NC_140318.1, read on the forward strand.
AAAAGGGTCCCAGAAGGAAAATAAGCAGTGAGCAGAGCCTTTGCCTTTCTTGTGTTTCATGAAATATTGGAGACGGTCTGGGAGCCCTGCGAGAACACTGCAGAGCGCGGTGGAAGCAGCAGGGCTGTAAGCAGGACCCTCGCCCCAAGCTCAGGACCACAGGGCTGGTAACCCCATGAGAGCCGTGTGGACCTAGCTCACTGGGGGCCAGGAAGCACTTGGCTCCAGGACCCTTTTCAAACTTTTTCTCTTGTCTAAGTGCCTCTCGTAGATTTACTCCAAGACAGAAAACACCTCATCCTGTATAAGAGCAACCCTCTTGCACTGCTGAAGAGCTGTTGTGAATGTGCCTCCAGCTAAACGTGTATGAGATGTAGCCTCACTACGTTCAAACAACAGTAGTTTACCCTTATCAGCTGCTTCTGCTTTTTTTCCTTTTTTTTTTTTTCTCCTTTTTCTTTTTTTTTTTTGATCAATGAGCTTTTATACAACCTTTCTCTCCAGGGAAATGGAAGGAAAGAGATAAAGTGACAGCAATGTAGGGCGGTGATAATGGAAGGCAGCACTGAGCAGATCTGTGATTAGAGGAAGGCTGGTCCTCTGCGATGGGAATTTACCAGACATTAAGCAGTTATTATTTTAACCCATCGCATCCCTTTGTCAATACCTTGCTTTCCTCCTGAGCTGAGAGGCTTTGAATGCATCAGCCGGGCAGAATTCCCCCTGCCATTCCCCTGTGAGGCCAGGGAAGCTCTCTGCTTTCTGGTGGGAGCTCTCTTTAGCTGCTTGGTGTCTGAAGGCTGTGGCAAGGCTGATGGTCCCTGTGGCCGTGTCGTACTGGTGCAGATCAGGCAAATCTTCATTTGTTTTATGTCCCAGGCCAAGGTGGCCCCTTTGCCCCTCAGCTCGGAGCTGTGGTACGTGGATGTGTCCCGTGGCCATAACCAGGAGCCCAGGGGACTGATGAGACCAGGCTAGGAGAAGGGCAGCCGGTGGGTAGTGCAGAGCTCCTGGGGCATGTTCTTGGTGACCGAGCAGAACCCTGTCCCAATCTGGTCCAGCTCCCCGTGCCTTTCAGCAGCACCCTGCAGGCTCCCACCTACTGGCCCAGCCCCGGACATTCTGACCCAGCACCTGGAGCATCCTCTCCAGCCCAGCACCTCACCATTTCCCCTTCCTCAGCATCCCAGGAGCATCCTCATCCCAGGGGAGAAGCCAGAAACACCTGGTGAACTTCAGGGGCCGGTGTCCCCTTGCACTGCTGACCTTGGCAAGAGATGCTGCCGCCAGTCCGGCTCTGTGGGAATGTGTCCAGATTTTAAATGCCTGCTCCTGTAGCAACAGAGCCTTCAGCACCGGCTGCAGCCCCTCCTGTCGCATCCAGCTTGGTCTCTTTGCCTGTCATTACACCGTGCACATATGCCGAGATGCTGGTGTTTTGGGAGACCAGAATGGCAGCTGGGCTGAAAAATGGGGAGATGAGCGTAAAGAGGACATCGGCGTAGGGCTGCCTGCAATGCTGAGGCTGTAGCTTTGCAGGTATCTAGTAACGGGTGTCCCAAAAGGGACACTGGGTTCAGTGCCAGGGGGCAGATAGGTGGAAGGAAAATGAGCTGCCGTGGGCTGCCAGCATAGCAGGCTCACAGGGGAGAGGTGCTGCTGCCTCACCTGGTATTTATGGCTTTAAAACGCAGCCAGGCGCTTAGCTGGACTTGCAGATGTGCTGACCTTAAGTCTAGGGGCATGAAACCTACGGGGTGAAGTGCTTCACAACCCGGCCCTTCATTCCGAGCCCCAGGGTGCTGTGTGGGTGCACATCCCCATTGGAGCGATGCTGAGGCTGGGTCCCAGAGGCTCCTGCACAGCCTCCATCCTCTGCTGTGCCCAGCGTCCCCTTCTGGGGCTAGCGGGGTGGCCATGGTGGGCTGGTGGTCTCGGGTGTCTCCTGAGCAAGCAGACATGGCAGAGAGCAGAGAAGGTGGCAGCTAGAAGCTGGTAAATGCTCTTCTCTAGGAAGAGATTTATATTGCCTAGAATTTCCCACTTTTATTTTTTTCCTCCCCTGCATAACCCGTAACAAATGCGCGTTTCCAGCAGGGCTGGAATAGACACGTCTGTCTTTTTATCTTGGCTGCACCCACTCTATTACGGCAGAAACGAGCAGAGCTGTTCAGCTAATTTCTCCACCTGGCTGCTCGACCCTGGCTAACTCCTCTCATTTCCCATTCGAGCAGCGTGGCTGCTTCAGGAAAGCTTGTTTTCTTGGGGCAGTGTGATAAGGACACTTGTTATTAAGAGGCATGAAACAAACAAAAGCACCCGGCAGTTGTTCTTAGCCTAATTACCTCTAATTAAATAAAAACCAGCTTCAAATCAGCGGGGCACAGCACCCTGTGCTGGGGCCTGGCAGGCAGAGACCCGCCGTGAGAAGGCTCAGTCCCGGGCCGCAGAGGGTGTTGGAAATGGTGCTCACCAGCCTTGCACTCTTTTTCCAGCTTGTGGCAAGCTGACGGGAATCAGTGACCCCATCACAATTAAAACCTCGGGCTCCCGATTCGGATCATGGATGACGGACCCGCTCGCTCCAGAGGGAGAGAACAAGGTAAGAGCGCGGCGGCGCCGTCCCCGTGATCCCCCCTCCACCAAAGCCATGGAAAACTCCTTAAATCCCAGCACCAAAGCTCTGGTAGTGCCCCTAGGTGCCTAATCCTCCTCGTGGGGCTCTGCCAACCTCGGCTGAGGGTGGGGAAGGGCAGGAGGACGATGGGGGAGCAGCCCCATGCTGTGGTCCCTTCCCAGGGCAGGTGAACCTCAGTGAAGCCACTGTTTGCTTGGTCTTGGATGTGTCACCAGATCTGGGGATGGAAAATCAAATATTGGGTTTCTTGTCTGGAGTTGGAAGCCCAGAGGGAGCTGGGGCAAAGCAGAGGGGCCCATGGTCTTGATCCCTGCTGTTTTTTTGCTGCCTGTGTCCCCAGTACTGTCATCGAACTCCCATTTGTCCTCTGTCCCTCTGTCTTCCACCTGCAATGTTGTGAGGGTTTAACTGACTGCAGCGAGAGATTTGGTTTGGTCTTTTTTTTCCTTTTTTTTTTTTTTTTTTTTTCATTCAGACCATTCAATTTTGATCCCAAAGAGGTAGGAGGCCAATAACTGGCTGAAAATCAATCCAGGCTTCCCATGACTGATGGAATGGAAAATATCTCGAGTGTTTGCTGAGGATTTGCAGGCAGCAAAACAAAACAGAAACCACAGACCTTGGCTGCATGGCAATTCCCTCCTGCGTGAAGCAGCCTTCATCAAAAGATAAAGGCGCTGGCAAGGGCTGTGTCGGGGCAGCTATTTTGGGAGCTTGCCCTGTGATCGGCTTTCTGTAGCTAAGAGCACACGAGGGATGCTCGGCAGAAGCCGTCACTGGGGGTGGCTCCGTGTGCCTGGAGGTGTGCTGCGATGAAGCAGCAGTGACTTGGGATGTCGGGCTAGTTCCTTCCAGCAGCCAGCTTGGCTTCCCAGTACAATACCTCTTTATTTTACAATTATTAAACAAAGCATCACCCCATGAAATCCCAATTTGGAAGCAGAACGGGAAGGTTTTACCCACATCACACACTGTTTTCCTCATCAGAAGGGACGGAGTTGTCCCCTCCAGGCTGTGTCTGCTGCCTCCCTTGGCACTAACAGGGTTAGGCATGATTTATACATCTGTAAAGGGAGAGTTGGGTTGCAGCTGAAGTACATTAATTACGTGCTAAAGATCTTCCCATGTCTTCAGAGAGTCTTATCTCAAAATGGATTTTTTTTTTTTTTTTGCCCATGTCTTTTTCTGCAGTGTGTTTTGTTGTGAGAGTACACAGGCAGTTTTCTCTGGACTGTATCTCAAGCTTCACAAGCGTGTGTGTGTGTATAATACATAAATCTACTGCAGATTTTATTACAAACACAATCACCCAAGTGAACTTCATTGGCTACCTGGCGGAGTGGGAAACCAGTGATGGGGAGACGCTGGCACTTTATCATATCCATCTTCCCTCACCAGGCCCCGGGAGGTGTTTGGTGGTTTTCATGGTCATTTGTTCATGTCATGAAATCATTGAACACAACCAGGCACAATTGCAAGTCTCGCAGGAGCGGCGAGACAGCAGGTGGATGCTGAGCGCCGGGATTGATGTGTATTGGCAGGACAGTGCGGAGAAGGCTGCTCAGAGCCAGTCGGCACGACGAGGCGCTGCTGCCGATCAATCTCTGCTTCTCCAAAGCACAAAACATTGTCGGATCCTGCCACCTTGCAGCACCAGCCTGATAACAGGGGCTGCTCTTGTGGTCTTCTCTTCGTCTCTCCAAAAACTGAGCACAGTGCATTGCCACGTGGAGTTATTTAATGCCAAATAATGAAATGGGATTAGCTGAGGTACAATCAGTTTTCAGGATTTTTTGTAATTTCCCAAGCTACTTTAGTTAAACACAGACTTTACATTAACCAAAGAGTGCTCTCCAGCATCATGTCCAGCAGCAGAAGCTCTCCCAGGTTGCAGGCACTTCTCTGCCGTGGGCTCAGGGATGCGCGTGGTTTTCTCCTGGTGCTCTGGCAGCCATCCTTGATCCCACAGCAGAGATGTGAAGCCCAGAGCAATTTGCCACAGGATTATTCTCCACCTCTGCAGTGTTTCTGGGGCAGTACTGAGGGAGCTCTGAAGTTTCCTACAAAGTTTTTGTAGACCTCACTCGGCCTTTCAAATACAGCAGCCCAAACGTGCATGCACGCACAGGCATGTGTAAATGTTTGTCTGCTGCTCTAATGGACCCTGGAGACGGCTGTATTGAGGCTCTGGTATGATCAGATTTTGCAAGGTGTTTGCAAAAGGAGCATGCACTACAACATTACCCAAATCTATGTCCTTAAAGGCATTCCCCACTGCTATTTCATTTACCTCTTTACCTTCCTAAACGTTTTTTATAGAAAGCAGCTGTCTCAACTTTAGGCAGCAAAGGCATACAGGATGTCTCTCACTGGATGGATATTTCTTCTTTCTTCTTTGCCTCTGAATTGATTTCAAATGATGAAAGCTTTTGTTTTTCTTTCTTTTTTTTTTTTTTTCTTTTTGTTTTTTAAGAAGTCTAGACACTGTCCCCAGTGAACCAGTGTTTAAGTCATGGTCTAAAATCTCTCCCCCATCTCCTGACAGCAAGATTTTGATGTCTTTGTCTTTTGTATTTCAGCAGCCTCGGTGTAAGCTTTTGATGCAGAAGTGTATGATTTTTAAACCAATATGGACTTTGCCTGCATTTCCCTGACAATGAGCGATTACGTTCATTGCTTCTGCGTGCCAAATTAGCGGAGCTCTGCACAGCAGCTGCTATAATTTACTGAGTGCAGTTGTGATGGGGCTTAGAGGCAGCAGAGGCAGCATCAGTGTAATGTGCTGGGTTTAGCCAGAGAAAGATGCTGATTGCCCTCCGGAAGAACAGTGCCAGCCCCCAGGGAGATGCCAGCTTACCTCTGGGAAAGCTTCGCTCTTCACTTGATTTCTTGGCTGATTTGGGGTGGCAGCCTGAGGTTTATTTCTGGGCGCAGGTGGCAGGCTTTGGGCGCGTGGTTTTCCAGTGGGTGGCTCAATGAAGCCAGCCTCCTCGCAGATTTAGCACCCAGAACATTTTCTAGGGAAACATGTAAAGGTGAAGCACCTCTCCCTGGTGGAGGGCTCGGGCAGGTCTCTGCTCTTTCCTAACCCCAGGTTTTTCTGTTTCTCGACCAGGTCTGGTACATGGACAGCTACCACAACAACCGCTTCGTCCGCGAATACAAATCCATGGCAGATTTCATGAATACCGACAACTTTACCTCTCACCGTCTCCCTCACCCATGGTCAGGCACCGGTCAAGTGGTCTACAACGGCTCTATCTATTTCAACAAATACCAAAGCCACATAATTATCAGGTTTGACTTGAAAACAGAGACCATTCTCAAGACTCGCAGCCTGGATTATGCCGGCTACAACAACATGTACCACTACGCCTGGGGCGGCCACTCGGACATTGACCTCATGGTGGACGAGAACGGGCTGTGGGCCGTCTACGCCACCAACCAGAACGCGGGCAACATCGTCATCAGCAAGCTGGACCCCAACACCCTGCAGAGCCTCCAGACCTGGAACACCAGCTACCCGAAACGCAGCGCCGGGGAGGCCTTCATCATCTGCGGCACGCTCTACGTCACCAACGGCTACTCGGGAGGCACCAAGGTGCACTACGCCTACCAGACCAACGCCTCCACCTATGAGTACATCGACATCCCGTTCCAAAACAAGTACTCGCACATTTCCATGTTGGACTACAACCCCAAGGATCGGGCCCTCTATGCCTGGAACAACGGGCACCAAATACTTTACAATGTCACCCTCTTCCACGTCATCAGGTCTGATGAGTTGTAGTCCATCCTTGTTTAGAAACTGATTTAGGAAAAAATAAAATAAAAAGGAAAAAAGGGAGAAACGAATGAAAAAGGAATACTAATATCGAGGAAACACACTTTAAATAAGTAAATAAATAAACAGCTGCCAAAATGAAGACCAACGTCATGGAGGATTATTCAGCATAAACCTGACAGATCAGCATTACCTCTACATTTCTAGAAGTCTGGCCCTGTGTTATAGACTCATGACTAACCATGTACTTGCAGCTGGAACTGCACCTGAAGAACCACTTAAGTTTGGGGTTTTGTTTTGTTTCTGTTCCGATAGCAAACCTATAGTACATACTAAAGCAGTAAGGCAATGACTGTTGGAAGTTTATCCTTGGGAGACTCGCTCTCTTCTGTGTGTGGGTTGCATGGACATTTTCCGACATCGCGGTCAGCTGTGATGGATGTGTGATTTGTATTTCTAAGCAGAAAAGCTGACCCGTGAGGAGCTCTCGCTGTCTGAACAAGACCTATCACAGGTTAGTTTTATTCGCCTTCCATTGCAGCTACTGTCTCTCAACTGTGTTCTTGTCACTTAGATTAACTGTGCTGAGACCCGAAGTAGCTCATGGATCTGTGTCTTAGTAACTATTAAACACGATGGTTTAAGTATGTATTATGAACAAGTTGTTGTACCCATATTGTTTGAACTTATGTATTCAGCAAATATATTGTATAATGTATGTCTGTTATTTACCAGAGGTGGCAAAACTTTGTATGTCCAGTTTATGCAATGAATGTTGTAAATGCAATGATGTAGTTTGGATTAATAAATGATGGTTTTGTTTCTAAAAAGAAAAAAAGATCAGTGTTCACCCTTATACACAGGTAACCAATTTCATGTTGATAATTACAAGAATATTCTCTTACTGTTATAATATCTACATAGCATTATGGTGGTTGGAAATCGCTTCCGTGGAAATTCTGTGGCATCAGATTCCCATGGAAAGCTCTGTTTATGGAAGTGTGAAGGTAATTAATTTTTTTTAAGAGGAAAACTTTGTACTATCCACAGTTATCTAAGGAACAATAAAAATATTAGGAGACTTCCCTGCTTTGGTCATTGCGTGTTCTGTGTACGAGTGGCCAGGTGTATGGGGGCAGGATACAGGAGGTATTGTGGGTTTTGGGGTGATGGTTGAGCAACCATCCTGACTTCCCTAGTGTCTGGAATCAAGTATTACGGGATGCCCATCTGCAACTGGGAAGCAGAGGCTGGAGGCTTTTGCTCTCTCCTCTGCAGGGCTCTCTTCGTGCTGCATGATGCAATTGGGTCGTTTTCCTTCTCAGGCACTTAGAACACTTCTCATCATGGTCTGGCTAGTCTTGCACTAGTAAAAGTCTTCCATCTCATGCAGCCAGCACTGCAATGCTTATTATAACAAGCAACAGTTGCTGCTGGGGCCTGAGCACTCCACGCAATCATTCATCTTGTTTTTGCCAAGGCGGAGACTTCACGGCGTTGCAGACTGCTGCAGCACAGCAGCACACACTTCGAGATGATCCAGGGCATTTTTCCAGCTGAACACTCCTAAAGCATTTAATATTTGGAACTGAGGATGCTGGATGCTAACATGCTCATCGCAACCACCTTTAATAAATCCCACACGTCTCTGCTATCCCCTTGCAAGTTTCTAGCAGGGCTCCTTTTACCAGGAACCCAGCACCAAGTTGGGTCACTGCTGCCACTGCCCGGGGTCCCTGCAGGTGCCTGCAGGCAGAATAGTGCTTAGCATGTTCCCACACTGCATGGGGAAAGGAAAGGCCTCATCCTGCCTTTGCCAAGGAGCCCCAGTGCTACAGCTCATGTGCAACTGGTATGCCAGGGAGCCCTGCAAACGGTGCAAAGGTGCCATTAGACCATTGCCTCTTTTTCTGAGCAGCCTGTTTTCATCAAAGTAGGATGTGAACAGCTATGTTTGCTGCTGAAGTTCAGCCTTCAAGCTCAGCAGACTGGAGTGTTTGGGCCCTTGGAAGGAGAGAGGCTCGCCAATGTCCGGAAATTAAATGTAAGCAACAGGTGATTGCTGCTAATTGTGTGTGCGGATTTCAACCTCTCGGCCTTTGCGGAAGGTCTCTGCTGGACTCTTCAGCAGGAGGAGAGGGGAAAGAAAGAAAAAAAAAGAAAAAAAAAAAGACATTAAGTGGTTCCCAGAGCTGGGTTCAACCATGAGCAATGAATGATCCTCCACGTGCAGATGTCTGAGCCAGTTATGTGGGTTTGAGATACTGCCCTGTGTCAGCACTGCTCCTCTTACTGAGATGTTGGCTGTATCCAGAATGGAACATCTCTGAGGACTCGTTTCTCTACTACGAATTATATTTCTAGTGCACTGGACCACCACATTTGTGGAGATCTTTAATATATAGCAGTGGTTTTCCTTCCAAGAAGTTAGGAAAGGGGGATAGACCCACAGTGTACTTGGCAGAAATATTGATTTTCAGTGTACAAGAGAAATATGTCAAGCCAAAAACCTTTAAGGCACCTGCACTCACTTCTACTTAACAAATGCATTTCTTCAGTGCAAATTAATTTAAAGGGAACACAGCATGCTTATAATTTTTAGAGCTGGATGCAGCAGCTGCAGGACTCAGTGGGGCAGATGCTGATGCCTACAAGAGGGACTGAGCTTTTGCAGCAAGCTGAGCGTGCTCATGGCTCAGCTTCTGTGTGCGTAGGGTTGTTCCTCCTGCACAGTCTTTTTGAAGTGCTGAATCGCAGCCACCGTCAGCTGTAGGACACAAATGACTGCTTTTTGGTGTTGCCTATTGTCCCAGCAACTGGGCTTTGCAGACTCTGCTTCCTGCCCTTTTGCAAGCCATGGAGCTGAGTGCATCACGCTGAGCACCAGATGGGTCTTCTCGAGAACTTCTGTCGGTGCTCACAGAGGTTGTCTGAGCCAATCTGTGCAGTTCCAGGGAAGTGCACGTGGCTGTTTTGGGTATACTGATGCGCATAGCAGGGCACCACCCAGACCTGCTAGCACCAAAGCACTGGCGGGCCTCTTTGTGCACCAAATTACCCAAAGTCAGTTTTGTCATTAAGCAAGATTTGAGGACAAAAGAACAAATTTGCTTGAAAACATTGATCTGCAAAAAATAAATTGAATTACAGAAAGGCAAAATAATGCTGTTTGCTTTAGGGCATAGCTACATTTAGACTCTAATTTTCCTAGTGCAATTCATTTAATACAAGACTCAACAGCACAAAATGTCCTTGAACACAACAAAGGCAGAGCAGCTCTTCTGTAACATGTACCCAAAGTTAATGAGATGAGAAAAGCGCTTTAAGGGGTGTACCTTTGTCCTATTTGCCTGTAGTGCAATATTCTATAAATGGATGCCATATGGTCATATAGTTAATGGTATGTATTACTTTTCAAGTGGATGAGCCATTCAAAGACAAGTACGTCCCAGAGGATTGCTTTCTATAGCCTATGACTTAATTATTTGGTGCACGAGGCTTGCTCGTCCAAATTTAGTCATGGGAGTCAGCAAGTTACTTCAGAAAAACATCTGACCGTACATTTGTATGTCTGTTTATGTGTTGTTAATATTTTACAAGGGATTAATTTAAAAGCAGATTACAAGTTATTTGTGGGTGTTTCAGTTGGACAGAGAGGAGCCTTGTGCTCAGAGGGCTCCATAGCACCCAGGGTCTGCTCCCAGCCCTACGAGTCCTGGCAAGGAATCTGAGCAAACAACAGCAGCTTTAAGTTTGCCTGTCATGTTTCCTCTATTCTTTGTCCTTTGAGTCGGATGAGCACTGCTCTCCAGCTGGGGATGAATGGAGTGTATCTGCTCGTGGAGTCACGAGGCTGGCTTCCATTTCTGCAGTTCCCCCAGCCCTTTCTGTTCCTCACCCTGAGACAAGTCCTCCTCCCTGCAGCCACAGTCCTTGCCCCGGAGGACACTGGCACAGTTTTGGGGCATGGTGTGGCTCCTGCATGGCTACAGCCTCCTGGAAAGTGGCTTGGGGCTGGCCAGCATGGGCACCAGCAACAGGCTCAGCTCCTCCTAGGGAGATTCACCCTGGGAATCCTGTGGTGCTCCCGGCTGCTTCTGGTACAGGCATAACTGGCTTTGTGTGCACAGGGGAAGCTCCTATTCTGACACATGGGATCCCTACATACTTCCCCACCAGCAGCAAAGCCCATCGGGAGCAGCTGTGGGCTATGAAATACAGCTGGGTGCTGCGATAGTGCATGGCCAGGCTGTCCCACTCCATTATGTGCCGCTCACTCCACACCTGGCCTCCAATCCAGGCAGAAATACTGGCAGCTGCTGAGCATTGTCACAACACCGAGAGCTCAAAATTTCCCTTTCTTTCTTTGCTGTTCCTTCTCTGACCTTCATTAGTTCTGCAAGCACCAAATGCAGAGCCCATATGGAGACAGTTATCATAAAAAAATGAATCCTGGCCCCTTAATTAGCTCCTCATTATCTGGGAGTTCCATATTGAAGCATTAAGATGTTGCAAGCAATTTGGTGAGTTTCCAATTAAAACTTTTTGGAATTGTTGAGCCTTTTAATACTTTGTGTTTACAAATTACCTTGGACCTAGACAAATACACACATTTCCTTCATTAGGGATATATAGCTGAGGAGCTGATAGCTATTAATATTAAATCCTTGGGTTTAATAAAGTCATAAACTATGCCAATGACACTTTTTGTACCTAACACAATAGAGATAACTCTCTTTGAATGAGTGCAGAAGAGTAAGAATCATTAAGAGGGCAATTATGGGCTGATGTCCTAATAAGTCCACTTTTACTGCACCGTAACTATAAAAACAAATGTGCGCATCCCTCCTTATATCAATTTACCCTGGATAAGTCCCTGCCAGATGAGGGGAGGTGCTGAGCCCCTCTGTTTGTGCAGGGGCTGGCAGGAGTTAGCGAGGCTCAGCTCCTCCGGCAGCACGTTGCAGGATCGGGCCCGTCATGAATAAATAAAAGCCAGATGGGCATGGATTATATTCGCTGTATTGCGCAAGCTGTTCACCGGAGGAGTGCAGCTCCGAGACGTGAGCACAGAAGAAAAATGGGTCTCTCCTGCAAGGCTCTGAGCTGTACAGACTTTGCTTGGGTTCCTCGGGTGCGTCTGCTGCTGGTGGCCCAGAAAAGAGGGAGGTGGGCGGCCCAGGGCCGAGCTGTTCCCAGTCTCTGCGGAGCTGGTGCAGAGCAGGAGGAGGCAGTGCCGGAGCCACGGTGGCTCCCCTGTCCTGGGGTGAAGGCTGAGGGACTAAGTGATTTGCTTAAAACCTCCTAAAAATGGGTCCCAAGCCATTTAGAAGAGATGACTGTCTCCACTTCTCACCCAGAGAGCATGCAGGAGGGACGTAGCCTGTCTGCAGCAGGCTTTAAACAAAACCTCAGCTGCGCCGAGCTTTAACCGACCGCAAACAGCTCCTTCCTCCTGCAAAGCAGTCCCCAGGCCCGGCAGGCTGAACAAGTTCACGGTCATTAAGAATCTTGTCTAATCACCCCAGGAAGGCTCTCGTCACCGAGGGGAGCCATCGAGGGATGTGGCTTTGGCAGGGGCAGAGCTGCGAGGAGAGTTCAGTGCCATGCAGGACGAGCATCGCCTTGCCGTGCGCCGTGCTCTGGGCTTTTGTTCTCAGCCTGCGCCGAGGACTTCTGATAACGTGGTGCTTATGTTCTTTGGGATGTTGTAAAGCCGAGAGCTGATCTGGATTGAACATGTCATTTGTATTCCCACGCTGTTTTTTAAGCAAATCTGTCAAATAAAACCAAAAAAAGAACGAGAGGAGGAATGCAAAGGAGGGCTTACATAAGGCATTCACCGTGCAGGCATCCACAGCCACCCCGGGCAGTGGCAGCTTCGTGATTTTGCTGTGCCCCACGGGGAGGAATAAGGCAGCTGCACCCCAGCACAGGGAGCAGCATCCCAGAGCACCAGCCAGCACCCAGGCAGGGGATCAGGACCATTTCTCCATTTACCCACGGGCTGTTTCTTCCCTGCTGGCCCCCAGTGTCCTCAGAGCTTTGGGGTGGCTTTGCAGTGAATCAGCTCCCTCTCGACAGGCCAGGGCTGAGCTCTGCTTCTCGCCTTCCTCCTGGCTTTTTTGATCTGGCTTTTAAAGACTTCATTGATTCCAGGAATTTTTTTTATGCTTTTCTATGCATACTTTCCCATTTCTGAGGATCATACTTTCTGAGAATCCAGCTACAAAGAAAAAAAAAAAAAGTGTCCACAGGCCAAGTAGCACCTGCAGCAGCAGTGTGGGTCCTCCCTCAGACAGACATCGAGTCCCAGCAAGGCAGGCAAGGGACCTTGGGGAAAGGAAACATAAATCTGCCATCTGTGGCAATTTAGCATTTACCAGTCATATTGCACTAGGGCACTGTCACTTTGAATGAATGTTAAAGCGCTCCCTCTCTGCGGCCCAAGCAGTCTCCTTTTCCCATCAAATTGGCCATGGCATGCCATAATAAAATAGACATACTGTGGCTGCAAAGGGTCACTCGGAGGGGCTGACATTAGCTCAGGGAGGTCCCCTTGTGCAGGAGGCATTCAATTAAAGTTTTATTGCAATTCTGCAATGTGAAGCCGCAAGGGTGAGTCTCAAGAGCTGTGCTGGGATTTTAAATTAGCAGCTGAGCACTAATTGCCACTGATGCTGGCCATGAGCACAGGGCAGTCAGCCGTGCTCAGCTGCGGGAGCAAGGTTCAGGGAAGCACGGCGGTGGCACCAGGCTCCTGGTGGTGCTTCTTGTGACCAGCAGGATGAGGAGGCAGAAACACGGGGTGATCTCAGTGCAGGGATGGATGGAAGGATGCAGGCGGGGACGGGGCTTTCTGCAGAGCCCTGGTGAGGGAGCACGCATGGATCTGGTGGCCCCAAGAGCCAGGGTTTGGACAGTGCTCGGGGAGCAAAGCGGGAAGTGAAAACTCAGATGAGTCCTGTAATCCAGGAGGGGTTTGCAGGAAGGAAAGGTGTGAGGTTAGGCTCAGCGTCTTTGAGCACAAATATTTGTGCTCTCAAACAAGATTTCCTCTTGCAAACAGTGCTCAAGAGCTGGCAGCCTTCAGCTGCGGACCAACAGACTGCATTGAAGAGCTCGGGCAAGAGCTGAGAAATGTCTCAGAAGTTCCACATTTCTGCTTTCCTGTAATTTCCCCCGACAGAGCAGGCAGAATCAGCACAAATCCACTTTCCTGAACCCACACGCAGGTTTTTTGTTGCAGTGAGGAAAAGTCCAAGTTCAAGTTCAAAACCCCACTCATGTCTGTGAGGGAAAGAAGCCCTGGGGAAGGCAGGGTGCTGAGCAGTTCCCACATTCCTGCAGAGCTTCCCAAAGAGCCCAACAGCTTCAGACACAAGCGCTGCTGAGGTGCAGGTGCCTGTAGCACATCCGTCACTGCTGGGAAGACAGAGGGGAGGGAAAGCTGCTGCAAACAAGCAGGGCCCCGTGCCCAGATTTTAGCCATAACACTTTCTTTCAAAAACTCAATAAACCGGTGTTTTGCACAGGAAAAACTGTCAGACTTTTAATTACCCAACATCGTTACTGCGTTATGGTAATGAGAGCGAGTAGAGGCTGCTCCGTGCCTGCCAGATGCTCACACCCTGTGCAAAGCTCCCCCTCGCCACCTTAGCGAGCAGCAGGCGAGCGCTGCCCATGCCCGGCTGGGAGCCAGGGCGAGCATCCCCAGCACGAGCAAATCGGGGACAGAGAACTGTAAAACGTTCCAGCCTCGGGCATAAAAATAGCCTCTGAAGTCAAAGCAGATGGGATAAAAGCTGCGTAAGGGCAGCCAGCCCTCGTGCACCAGGGCGCACGATGGTTGTCAGCTAAGGGTCAGGCAGAGATTTGTCCTAGGGGTGATGCTACCTAATGGGCTGTGGTAGGAGCTGCGCTGCCTTCTGCTGAAAGCACACAGCGGTCGCTGCTTCTGGAAGCAGGCTACCAGACCTGATAGTCCTCAGCGTTGTTCTAAGATGTTTTGCATTTTAAATATTAGATGCGGTGTTAATATTATAATTCCCATCTGTTAAATCAGTATTGGAAATACGCTGCTAGGCCAAACACCCACACCCCTGCCCTGATCCTCTTGGGAGCCCTCAGGTGCTCCTGAGGCTGCAGCTGTGCCATGGGAGCAGTCCCAGGGGTGTCTCCAGTGCCACCACACAGCCAGCCAGGAACAGGAGCTGCGTGTAAGCAGAGGGGAGAAAAAGTACAAAACTGGGGAACTTGGATCACTTTACCCCATAGCAACAAGCCTGTTCAACAGGAGGAGCATGTTCGCAGCAGATCCCTAAAAAAGGAGCTGTTAAAATAAACATTGGCATATCTCACACCTCCCTCTTCCCTGAAGGATGATCTCTGGAAGCACATGTGGACAAAGCAGGGAAGGGAAGAGAAGGAAAATCGTGATGGAAAGGAAGATTAGAGGTACTCTAATTAAGTGCTGAAATTAATCCTCTGTTGTCTTTCACTATGTAATATGTTTAATCATTACAGCTTCTCTGTTGTTCACTGATGAATCCAGCAGTCTCTTTCAGAGCATCTGGTCATATTATTCCCTTACTTAATGATAGCATAAAAAAAAAAAATAAAATAAAATAAAATAAGTATTTTGTGTGAAATGTTTGCCCTAGATATGGAAACCATCCTGCAGGCAAGTGATGCAGAGGCCCTGCAGGCAGAGCCCGCAGCGCTGCTCACCCCTGTGCCTGCAGCCCTCACAGCACCTGGAGCATCCCCAGCCCAAGGAGGAACTCCACCATCGGGACCAAAATCCCTGTCTGTACATCAGTGTGCTGTTAGCATGCTTATAGAGGTGAGCATTCACCACTGGAGGAGATAAAAGGCCTCTCTGAGAGCACCCTGCTAGCTCCCAGATGGCTGGGTTCAGAGTTTTCCCCCTTTCCATGTGTTGCCTCCTTATATGGAGGGAGAAAAAATCCCATTTTTCTTCTTGATTCAGATTTCTGGAGACTTTACGAGTCTGTGCTGTGCTCTCAGGCCCTCCGGAGGTGGAGGTGTCTGCGCTGAGACACCAATGGGCCCAAGCAGAGTCCTTTAAGTGTGTGTTGGTCTTCCAGGGAAAGCCAGGAAAATGCCAGTTTGGAGTCAGAATCACACTTGCATTAGCTTCCCTTACTCCTTCCCCTCTTTTTTTTTTTTCTTTTTTTTTTTTTTCCTTCATCAGAGCAGCCCCAAACACCAACATGTCACCGTGACTGCAGAGTAACTGAAAATGTGACATGATTAGAGATCAGGACAATAATGAGACAGTTTGTCTTCCTTACACACACAACACTGGATGAGCTACTGGGAAATAAAAAAAGCTTCAATAAATCATATTGCCTCTGCCGTGGAAGTAATAACAGCAGCAGCCCCGGTGTGGTGCGAGGGCTGCTCTGACCCCAGCTCCCACAGCCGGTCCCTGCTCCGTCCCCATGCCTGCGGGCAGCTGGATGCAGGTGCAGGGGATGCTCAGACCCCTTTCTCTTGCCAAATCCCAATTTTTCCCTGAAGATGTGAATCTGAGGACTCTTTGCCCAAGCCTGGCCACATTTGGTGGAGCGTTGCCTGCAGTGAGCTTGGCTGCACGAGGAGCAAACTGCAACCCCCTGCAGCACCGTGCGGCACAGGGCCCGCAGCCGGGTGAGCACGCGGGTGCCTTGTCTCCTCCGTCCCTGGGAGGCCACCACAGCCCAGCAGACATGGGTGGCACGGCCCTTGCAGCCCCGTAAGGGACCTGCCCCCACCAGGCAAAGCTCCAGCCGATGCTGCAGGTGGGACACCCCGTCCTCTCTTGCATAATCAGCAGGCAGAAGAAAAGCGGCTCCTAACAACTTCCCACTCACACGTCCAACCCTCTGCGAATGGCTTCTTGCCCTGGTTGAACAGAATATTGTGAGAGTGCCATAAATAGGTAGCAATCAAATAATGCTGCAGCCCACTCCCATCTGCTAGCTACAAACCCTGCCCAAATGGAAGCGAAAGGGAGCTGGGAAGAATGGCTGCAGCCTGTGCCATACCCTAGGCGCTGGCACCTGCTTTGTGCTCCGTGCCCCCTGCATGCTGTCGGAGCAGGAACCGATGGCCAGCCCCTCTCCAGAGCCAGGAAGAATTGCTGGTAGCTGATAAATGTGCTGGAGCTCAGGCATCTGGCTGACAGAGTCACGCGTTTGCTTTATAATGTGATATTGGCAGCGCTATAGGAAAGCGCTGAAGAAAAATGAAACCAGATAGCGGGGAAAATGTGTAAAACTTAATTCAGGCTTGCATCACTTTGAACATGACCATGTGGGCACAGCTTATAAAAAAAACAGCAATAGAACAGTCCTTCTGCTGGAAGAAGATCAGTTCAGAACACAGCACGGAGAAGCCAGGGCCCCTTTGCTGCACCTGCACATGCTCTGGGTGCTCTGCCTTGCCAGGGACCTGTCTGGAGGAGATGGGTGCCCATCCATGGCCCCGAGGTGATGGGTGCTGCTCAGCACCTCTGTGATGTGAGCGGGGTGCCCGTAGCCCTGCCCTGCACCTGTGGGTGCACACCTGGGGCACCCACAGTGATGAATGGGGAGGGGGCGCTGGATAAATGGCTTTGGTGCTGCAAAGAGGACGTGATGCTGATGCCAGAAGGGGTTTAGAAGTGGAGGCTGTGTGTTCAAGTAGCGGGTGCAGAAGGAGGAATATAATCAGCAAAGGCAGAAGAAAAAAAAAAATAGATTAATCAGAAGGAGCCTTTTCATCTGCTTTCCCTGGTTCTTCTGCCTGACAAGTTTTAGCACCGTAAGCTCCAGCTGATCTGTGGCAAATCCCTGGGGTGCAAGGGGCAGGAGAGGCAGGACGGGCTCCGCTCACACCTCCCACTCCAGTGAGCCCATCGCCCACGGGGCCTTGGACTTCCTCAGCCCAAGATGCAAGCGACAGCGTGGTGGTGTCTTCGCTTGTATCCTCTGGCAGCAGCGCTGCTGCGACTGGAGCAGACGATGCGGTGCTGGGCGGATTTGGGACAGGGTCCTGAGTGGGGTGAGAGCAGCCTCCCCTCCAAAACTCCCCTCCGAGCCTCCATCCAAGCCGGAGCTGCTCTGAGCGGAGACCTTGCAGGGCACGGGAGTGCTGATTCATCTCGCCGCCGCCTGAGACAGGAGAACATCTAATTAAGTCCACGGCACATAAATAAATGTAGGAGGTATAACCTCAGGAGCAAAGAACAGCCCTGGAAACTCTCAGAACTGCACAATGTGCTTTTCCGCCTCCCTGGCAGGGCCTGAGCTCGCCTCTGGGACTACCCCTTTGTTTAGAAAATATCAAAGAGTGGATTATTTTTTTTCTGTTGCGCTATTAGTCTTTACATTAAAATTCGGCAATTTTCTCTTTTCCCTGCAGTTTGGCTGTGCCTTGGGTGCACTTTTGACAATGTTTCAGCTCTGACCTGGAGCCGGGCCCAGTTTGCAGCAGCTCGGGGGGTGCGTGGGGTCTGCAGCCCTCTCCTGAGGAGCAAAAACCCACAGCAAGCCTGACACAAGCAGCAAACAAATAATTGCCAGCACTGTGCTAATTGCCAGCACCCCCCAGTATTAATGGCACTGCTGATGCGTCTGCAGCTGCAGGCCGGCACCAGGCTCCGTGTTTTAATTAAGCTTCATTAAGTGGGCTTTGCATTTGGCTTAGAATCGGTCCAGTCCCGGCTCAGCCCTGCAGTGGGAACGAGCTCACAGGAGCCCAGGCATGGGGCTGGGAATTTTTCGGCTGTTTCTTCAGCGACTGCGATGCCCCAGCTCTGTGCTGAGGCTGCAAAGTCCCTGCCCTGCCCCTGCCCTGTCCCCAGGCACCTTTCTGGGCCTTGCAAAACCTCTGGCAGCCACTTGACATTGTTTTCCCTGACTGAGCAGATATCTGGGACCGAGCAGAGCCTCCCACATCGCCTCTTCCCAGTGGAAGGCTCTCCTTCCTGACCACCATGGTGGCTTTTATGGGGCCACCTCTGCCCTGAGCCTACATTACAGTGATGGGAGGAGTCCTGGCAGGACTCCAGGCCTGCCAGGACTGGGGTTATCTTGTCCTGAAGTCCCACAGGAGCTGCGTGGCCCTGTAGGAACACGTTTTTCCTCCTAATGCACTCAGCAAGCGGGTCTGTAACACCCCGTGATTATTCGGGACAGACTCGCCTGCCAAAACCCATCCTAGCATATTTCTGAGCCAACAAAACACTAATCATCACCAGCGGTACAGCTGATTAAAGAAAATCTTGAAGTTCTTGCATTGAACATGAGCAATAATAACGTATCCCTCTGACTCTTCCAAACAGGGGTCTGGGAGATTACTGCTAATCCTGTAATATATGCACATATCCCACTGCTTTCCACTGCCTGGCAATTTTCAGACGTGCTGTAGCTCCAGCCCACATCACAGCCCATGCTGGCTGTGCAGGAGCTTTCACTGTCCCAGTCTCAGAGGCATCTGCCTAATTGCACCAGCAATATTTTCTTTAATGTGCTTTCCTGCATTGCCTACGTCTGATAAGGTCAAAACCACCTTGAGGACAGCTGCTCGGCTGTCTGTATTGGTTTCCCCTCCCCTGGATCCAGGGAGGACACAGCTGCTGTGACCTTTTACGTAAACCCAGCTAAAGGTGATCAGGAAATCCACATGTATTTCCCAGAGTGGTTTGAAGGAAGGAGCAGGGATGTGTTTTATCTGTAATGCTCTCTTCCAAAGAATCGCTCGCAGGGTAGCAGGGCCGTTTGCTTTCTTTCACAAAAAAAATGAAGGTGAGTGAAGCAGAGCATGTCTATCTCCAGGAAGAACTTCTCTGAGATTTCCCTTGGAATTTTGCAGCCAGAAATTGAAGGAAAGAAAGAGCAACCAACCCGGTCTGTGGTGTTCAGCAAGGAAGGTTTTTCTTCTATTTGTTTTTTAGAGTTACGACTGACGGTGTTGAAGAGATGAAAAACAAAGGCAGATTTTCTAAGGGCTTCTTTCAGGCTCGGAGCTCAGTCGCAGTGACATGGTGGAGATTCCCATGGCCTCATCCGTGCTATGGCTATGAAGCCAGGAGCTCCAAAATGCTGCTGGGGCCCCCTGTGGGATCTCACCCAGCACCGAGCCTGGTGCAATCCGTGGCCACCTCCACCATATGATGGGCTCGGTCACTGGTCTGGGAAGGAGGAACCAGATTTGGGAACCAGTGGCTGCGAAAAGCCACCCTGACCCACTTTCCTCTGGATGATGGATGCAGGGACTGGTAAGAGCTCCATAGCAACTGGATGCACACAGTTTAATTATTAAATCCCCATAGTGCTCCCCCGCAAAGATAAATGGAGCCGGGATATTTTCACCACTTGCAGCCATTAGAAAACCTCTATATTTAGAAGGTCCCGCTCCAATTTGCTGTGTGCCAGGCGGCAGCAAAGCTTGAGGACAATGTTTGGGGTGAGTGGGTCTGGGCCACGCAAGCCCTTCCAGGAAGGTTTGTAAGGGGTCATTTGGGTTGTCCCCTTCTCCCATGCCAAGCAGGTGGTAGATTCCCTTGATCAACAGTGGCATTTTACACCCTTGTGGCCCTGGTGCAAGTAATAATACCAGGAATAATGGAGTACCCAGTCACCCCATCCCAGATGTCAGCCCCAAATGGGGAGGCAGGTCTGGAGGTGGTGTTGAATCGCCGTGCATCAGCCTTGAAAGATTTGAGAAAGAGCAGGCGGCACCTGAAGACCTGTATTATTGAGGTTATTTTTTATCGTTCAGGCTCTTCCCTATTCATCTTTTGTTTCAGCTCCTCACAACAGCTCAGGTCAGCTCTTATTATATTCCAGCTGTCCTTCCCATCCCCTGGCACTGAGTATTCAGACGCAGACGGCAAGAACTTTTAGATGGCATGATAAATAAAATAGATGCTATTATTAAAGCACTGTCCTGTTTTCTGCTGCCATGGTATCTCTCGTCTTGTCTGGCTTATTGCTGATGTCTTCTGTCAGCCCAGCTTGCCTTTCTCGGGTGTTTGATTTATAGTCCAGGGAGACAGAGCAAAAACATGGGAAAATTGCAAATGAGGGTGCCGGGAGGAGCATGGGCAAGAAGACAAAGAGCGGTTGATGAGGATGTGCAGATGGGTGCTTCTGCTGCTACCCTGCGGCCAGGGACAGTGTTCAGGAAGGTGGTGGAGGTGGGGAAGGCACAGGGTGCATGGAAAACCAAGTGGTTTGGTTTAGGGGCTCTGGCTTACAGCCTCTGAGCCAGGAGAATAAACCCTAGAGCAGAGAGGGCAATCCCTGCTCCTGCATGGGGAGAGAGGAGCTCCAGCATGGGGTGGCGTCTGTTCCTAAAGGTGCAGGCAACAGCCACGAGTGCCCAGATCCAGCAAGAGCACAGCACCAGCAGCCAGACCCTCTGGTGCAAATGAGCCCTGTCCCTTCTGCTCCAAGGAGTTTGTCCTCTTTCGTGGCCGTGTCTGCAGCCCGACATGGGGACGTGTGGGCAGGATACGCAGCCCTGCAGCTGAGAAACCACGGGGTGCTGCCTGCGCCGGGAAGCTGTCCTTGCTGGTAGAGGCTGCAGCTCTGCAGGATGCTATTTTCATTACCATGTCTGAGGCTCGTGATAATTGAAAGCTGTTCCATCCGGGCCCACAGCCTCCCCAAACTGCAGGCGCCTCTCTCTCATCGCTCCTCCTGCCAACCCGAAACCCAGGAGGGATGTGAAAGTGCCAAGCAAATCGCCCCTGATTTTCGGTGCCTTTCACTGCAACCTCCATGAAATGGGGGTCTCGTGTCCCCAGGACATGGGACCCTGCCTGCCCCCACAGCAGAGCAAGCTTGGGTGTGGGAGCAGTGCAGTCGCATGCAGGGGAGGGAGAGCCTGCCCAATGGGTTCCCTGTAATCCTCCCCAAAATTCAGGAAGAAGATGAGAAATAAGGATTTGGGTTAGTTTGAAATGAAAATTAAACCACTGAGTTGTTTCATCCTCTCACATGGAGCGGCACAGGAATTCCAGCAGAGGTTTTGAGGCAGATGCTGCCCCTTTAATCTGGTGTTTTGGCCAGTTATACACACACACGCTCGTCCTGCTTGGATTACACTTCTGCATCAAGGATTACCGTTCAAATCCAGCAGTGCCTTTAATGCCTGGAACTGGGCAAAGAAGCCGACATTAATATATTTCAGGAGCGCAAAAACACAGACGGAGGGTTAGTCATTATAAAGTATGATGTGGGATTATAACGCGGGTTGGAGAAATCAGACGTCCTGGTGCATTTCCAGCTGTGTGTTTTTCTTGAGCCAGGGCACCCACTCGTTGATCGGGTTTGGGATTCTTGACAATTATTTCAGGGAAAATGCAAGGAGCGGAGCTGCAGAGGGATGCTACTGCAGGGTGCCGTGCTTGCCCAGGGGCTCAGCACTGCCAGGATGGGGCTCAGCACAGCTCCTTGCCATACAACAAACCCCAGCTGGTGGTTTCCTGATCTACCTGGTGGGGAGCCACCAGCACAGGGGGCCCCGTGGATGAATCAGCAAACACCAGCATCCAGGGGTTTTCAAGAGGAACTCAGTTTGGGGTCTGGGGGCTGTGTTTTAGTCAATTTAATGTCTAGCTGAAGAGACAAAGGTGCTGTCTATAAGGATACAGGCATAAATGTGTATACAAATCACTTCTAAAGATTAGATTATTCAGGATGCCCTGGAGCATCCCTATGAACATAAATTGCCACAGTTGCATAAACAACATTTCTTGTTGGCAGTGCTCAAGATGTGGGTAGATGGTTGCAGGAGATTAAATTATGGGGGCTCCATGAATTACCATTCATCAGCAGACGCTATGCAGAATCTTAAGATATAAAGGAGAAAATAAACAAAAGAAAACAATACTTTTCTATGTCGAGACATCTCAGGGAGGTCTGTGTAAGTAATTAATCAAGTAATTCCCCATCTTCTGCATCAAACCTTCTGCTTGATGCTGCGCAAATCTGACAAAGCACAAAATTGCTCCCGTCGGCTAAAGAGGTGTAAGTTTATAAAATCGGTGTTGCTTTGAGCAGTAAATGCCAGCTGGGAAGTGTAACCATGCAGCCGAGGAACCATCACAGCGAGCAGGGCAGGACCCCCAGTGCCAAAGCCTGATTGTCACGGGTGCAAGGGGAGAGAGGCATTTTGGTGCCTGTGGGCTTTCTGGATGGGTTTCAGTGAAGGGTTAAGTCTCTGCTGGCAAGGCATCCCCTCCACCCTCACCCCACGAGGAGAGGGTGCTAATTGAACAGGCTGAGTGGGTACCTGATCAGCACAAGAAACAGGTGAGAAGGAAATTGGTGAGAAAGGAGGCTAATTAGCTCCCACTTGCCACAAGCAATGAAATACCCCCCCAGATGCAGAGCCCAGCTCCTGATGGGGGGGGGGGGGAGTTTGCCTCTGACTAGAGAGCTGGAGTTGTGCCCGTGCCTATGCTGTGGGAGGTGGTTGTTGTTTGATAGTAGGACCGAGGAGGAGACATGTGTCCAGGTGAGTACCTGGCATCTCCGCTGTCTGTGTGACCTTGGCTGCGTTGCTTTGCTTTTCTCACTCGATTTCTGAAGCTGGGCAGAGATTTGGGAGCCTATGTCTGGAGGGCACAGCCCATTGATGTTGGTTCTGCTGGTGCCTGCCTCCTGAGTTTGGGGATGCTGTGTCAGGGAAATAACTGGATCTCTCTGCAGCCACCTCTGATGTCCATCCTCCAGCCTTTGCTTGCTGGTGATGATGTGACCTTAAGGGATGGATGAAGGCTGCCTCTGCAGCAGCATTGTGGACTGGTTTCTCTCCAGTCTAGGTGTGCCTTCATCACTGGCATACTCAGAGCAAGGACCCTTGGGTGCTGAGCAGTGGGGTGTGTTGGGTTGTACAGCCCCATGGTGCCAGGCTTCCAGTGCATCAGCAACAACCCATGCTGAACACACCCTTGGTAGCATCAGACTAGGCATGGCATTAAACCCTCTCCTATTTGTACTTAGTAACACTGTAAGTGCTTTTACTCTTGCTCAAATCATAGTGTTAGGCATTAATAGTAGTGGACTGCTTTTCTCTAAAGATTTTGGAGAAAACTCTCATTCTGGCAATTCTCTAAGACTTGAAAGCAGCTTGGAGTTAACTTGCACAGTCTCCCTGGACTGCTCGTGTCTCAGGATGGGCTCTGGGATGTCACAGGAACCAGCTCCGTGTTTGTTCATTCCTAGTAACACTCAGCCAGGCTCCAGCAGTCCCTGCGCTGGTCCAGGCACCCCACTGGTAGAGATCAACTGTGCTCACCGAGTGTCTGAGAGCCCAGTCCTTTTATTTCTTCTGTGCTTGCAAGTAAGAAGAGCAGAAAATGGCTGTGCCATCGGAGAGTGGAGGGAGTTCAGCTGAGGACTCTGTCTTCAGTCATCTTGGCTGAAAATCACTCTGGGTAAACTTTCTATTTCAGTAGACTTAGGAAAGCAGAAACTAAACTGCTTGGGGATTTTAGATGGTGGCAGAGGTCAATAAAATATTGATGAGGCCTGCCATCTGTAGCTCTCAGATGGATGAGGAACAGGAATGCCAATGGGGCAGCTTACCTACATGCCAAAGGCAACAGAGATTGCTGTCTTGTTTAGATGGACATCCATCCTGCAGCACTGCAGCTGTTCCCAGAAAAAGAGTGGCTGGGTTGACACAAAAACAAGGCAAACCACAGAGTTTGCAATTTTTTTTCCAGGTTGTGATGTTTCTGCTCAATAACAGGCAGGCGAGAGGCAGCCCTGGGAGCACCCCATGGCAGCTGCATGCTGGTCTTGCCATAGCTTCATTTAAATGGTGTTGTAACACACAATTAAAGCAAAGGACTGGAGGGAATTGTTTCCCCATAGATCTGATGGTGATGTGGGACCAAAGAAGAAATTGTAATGCAACTTTGATGCTCTAGGATGTTGTAACCCTGCAAGCCAGGGCTGCTCTGTGCTGGGGACATCTTCCTGCTCCCTGAGACCTGTCCCAGGGCAGTGACCCCCAGCCCTTTAGTGGCACAGGGCACATGGCACTGCGAATGGTAGCAGGTCCACCTAGTAAAATAATTAGACCCAAACAATCTGAGAAGCTGCGTACAAATTAAATCATTAATTGCAATCTCAGCCTTGGCAGTCTGGCAATGAAATGTTGTTGCCAAGACAAAACTTGCAGCAGAGCCTAGTGCTAGGAAAATGTGAGGCACTTTGTTTTCACAGGCGAGGCAGAGAACCCCTGGGAGAACTGGGTTCCTTGCTCCTGCTTGGCTTTGTCTATAAGCAGAGTTGAAAGAGCAGCCCTATTTGCAACGTAAAGACAGATCTTTCTCAGTTTGTGCGCTCGCTTGATGTGGCCTATGGCTAAGAGTCCCTGCTACAGCCAAAGGAGATGTTCAGATCTGCCTCCAGAAGGCAACTATAAATAGCCTGCTTTGATGTATAAAGATGTTAAATGGATAACAGTGGAAGGAAAACAACAAACATACTGTTGAAAGGGTTTACAGCTTAGAGTTCCCAAGTGTGCAGCTGAGCAGCAGCAGAAATGAGGCTGGTTGAAGCTGTGTGCTGTTGGAGAGGGCACTCAGTGGGGACCCTGCGGAGGTGGAGAGCAAATCCCCTCTGGCCCTTACCCAGCATTGGGATGGGGCTGGGTGGGGACAGAGGGAATCAGCAGTGGTGTGGGATTTAGATGAAGAAATTTGTCTTGCTGCTTGTGTGAAGATTTCAATGCAGAAGCAAGACTTTAGCGAAATATTAAGTATGTGGTCCTGTGTTTTGTTTTGTTTTGTTTTTTTAAGGTGATCTCTTTCTAGATAGAAAGCCAAGTGCTTCTGAAGTCCTGCCTCCTGTCAAGTGCTTGCAGACTGTGGTGGGATCAAACCCAGGAGCCACATGGGCTCGGGTGACCCTAGTTATCCCAGGGGAGACAGGAGCAGCCCTCCAGCCTGTGCTGGTCCTACTGGTGATTCTGGTGAGCATTTTGGCAGCATCTCTTCCAGCTCAGGAGCAATGAAATGCTCTCGAATGGCAAGATTCTGCAGCAAGGAGCTCAGTAGGAGGGTTTTTTTTGCTAAGTTCTAATCCAAAATTACATGTCAGATTTCATTCCTTTTTTTGGTTTTGTCACCAGATTCCCAGCTTGGCAATTAAGAGAGCACTGCCTTCTGCTTTTCTGAAATTCATGCACATCTTTCTCAGTCTAAATCTGCTCTGGGTTTACAAGAAAGTCCAGCCAAAAGCAGTCAGTTTGGAGGATACTTTCTTGTCTGAGAAAATCAGTTCAACTACCATGATGTGTGCAGGAACCTTTCTTTGTTTCCCCTGCAAAGAGGTGTCTTTGGTGCATTAAACCTTGAATATAGAGTGAGCTTTTCTGTTTTTCTCCCCAAATCTTGTGTTCCTGTCAAGCCTGTAGCAGGTGAAGACATGCATCTTCTCTGCATGCTTTAAAAAACATGTCTGCTGGGCTGTGGAGCCCAGGTGTTGTTGTTTTACCCTCGAAATGATGCATTTTCTTTCCCATAGAGGTGGCCGCATGTTTCCAAATAGCTTTCAGACTTTCTTTAACCTTTTCAAACTTTCCACTAGCAGGGCCTGCTCTGTTATTTCCAGATTGGGTTGGCATTTTAGCAGGAAAATAGCCTTTCTACAAAAATCATGACTTTTGGCAGCAAAAAAATGGTTTTATTGAATGAAAGAATGGATCTTGCCCCTGTGGGAAGGGGAATGGCTGTTCCCTGGTGCCTGTGGGACAGCTGCTGCCCAATTTCCTTTCTGCCTTCAGAAGAACCTGGTGGGCAACTTGCAACCAAAAACCAGCTCCTTCAACAGAATATAGTAAAATAACCCATGTTTCTTATTTTGCTCCAATTCAGAGCAAACAAATACAAATAAATCAACTCCATTTTTTTCCCCCCTCTGTATTCTCCCTAGGGCTGTGCTGCTATTATGTGCAGATAAATAAATTAGCTTAAACAATGGTAAATCGTCCTGAGCTGCCTTTTATTATCAGAAAGTTGCGTTGGCAACTAGATAATTTGCTGATGTTATTTTACGTGATCTTAGTTTCTGCATCTATTCATGAGATTATTGCAAATGTTATACTGGTGCATTTAAATTAAGCATGAAAGCCTTTTAGGGCTTTTTGCAATGATTGCTTATTTATTTTATTATCAATAATAAATTTAAGCCAGAGCTGGGAGTCCCTGTTTTCAAGGACAGTAAAATGCAGAGGAGAAGCTGGTGCCACATAAAGAGTAGCTCTTCAGGAACAGAGCTGAGCCCATGGAAAGGCTAAAAGGAAACAGTTGAAATTTATGGTTCTTTCCTGTTTTTTTCTGGTCTTAAGCAAACTGTTATTGCCTCTGGAATTCATGCCCATGCTTAATGAAATGGGAAGGGTGATCTTTCTCTATATTGTGATCTTGTTGCTGTGCTATTTGGGGAAGTACTTAAACACCTTTGGTAGCACTGGTGGAAAACTGTACATTGTGGTTATACTTAGTGACAGAATTCTGTCTCTCTGCAGAGAGCAACTTTTACAGCCACCACTTTTTTTCTGGTATTTTTACTGTTCTTAAATAATTAAATTTATGTTGCAGTTCTGTTTTTATGTAATTAATTGGCTTCGTTTTCCATCCAGACTTCCCAGGGAGAGGGAAGGAATAGAGACAAACCAGCTCTTATCTTTAGCTCTGTTCTAGAGTTGCAAAGCACATTTTTTCCTAAAATGAGCATCCTTGCAGGGTGTCTGCCCTGGGAGTCAAGTGGTGGTGCTGGGGTGAGGGAAGTGGGCATGGGGGTGCTGGGGAGGGCCTCCTGCCCTCCTGTTGCAGCCTAGAAATATTTTGCTTGCCCTCTGGTTATCCCTTATCCAGTGACTCTGCTGGGTGGCTGCAGTCTGGCTTGTGTGGAGGCTGAGCAATCAACTCACTTAATGAACCAGTGCTGGGCTCATGCTTCACTTCCCTGGACAGCCCAACTGCCCAGCTCACTGGGCAACACCCATCAGTGTGCTGTGTGACTGAGAAATTCATTAATTGATCAGGTTGACTACAGCCTTTCTTCCTCTGTTTTAATTAGGCTTGCACTCCTGGCACAGAGTTTCCAGCACCACGAATCTTGAAGCTGCGTTACAGCAATGATAGTTCAAAGGCAAGGATGTCCTTAGGACAGAATTAAAGTAATGAGAGAGATGTCAATGCCCAAAATTAACTCAGAGATGGGTGATGCTGATGTGCGTCAAGAATTTCACACCCTCGTGAGCCATGTGCAGCTGGGTGGGTGGCTTCCCAGGCACCCAAAAAAAGCAATCCTCGAGTTCCCAAGTTGGAAGTCTGTCCTTCTGATGGTCGTTTCATTCATTTGAGCAGGACAATATGATCAAATCTGATTTGCCCTAGAAGAAGTTGACTCCTTAGGTCTCTCCTTCCCACACACTAGCTGGGTTTCCATGCATTAGCAGCTTCAGCAGGATGTGTAATGAAACACCTAATATATTATGACAAGTAACGTTTTTTTTGCAGTGCGGTAGTTAATGTTCTTTTCTTTTGCATGTATGCTTGATAAAATCCTCTGCTGGTTTGTTTTTCAATTACTAGACAATTTTAGTGACAAGGAAGTTGTTTCTAACATTTTCTAGTAGAATCCTTATTATAATAATTATTTAAAATTAGGGGGTGAGTGGAAATGCTCTTGACAGTGAAGGATTGTTAGTGCTGATTAAAGCCAATGACAGCACAGGCAGGTATTAATAGACTGTTCCTTGCACACTTCTCTTCCAGCCTCTTTGTCCTGGCTTGCATAATTTGCTCTTGCCATTGTGCTGCTCTCCAGGACACTAAACAGGAACTTTGTACTTCCAGCTGAGGGATTGTTACAGAGCAGAAGTCGCTGATCTCGCAGAATTGGCCAGCATGATGTCTCTTGTGAGCTATTTGAGTAATCTTGGTCCTCTGGTCCCCACCAGAGAACATGATGCTCGGAAGGAATCCATGGAGCATTTCCATTGTGTTGGCCACAGTGGCATTAACTTGTCCTGTGCTCACAGCATTTATTGTTCAACATTTATTTGGCCTGTAGTGCTTCAGTGTGGAGTGTTTTTGTTGTTTGGTTGTCTTTTTTTTTTTTTTTTTGCAAGACTTTCCTGGGATCCTGCAGACCCAATGCACGCTCATGCCATGCAACCTCTGCCTCCTGCTGCTGCCAGATTTGAAAATGTAGCTGCTGAATTAGTATCTCTGAACAAACATTTGTGAGCATAACTTGCTGGCTTGTTTTCCTCTTGAGTGTAACTCCTGGGTCTGCATTCTCTAACTTGAAGCAGTGGCTCATCTCAAATACTGCTGTGTATTATGGGTTGATCTGATCTAGTGACATCTCTTCCTTGTGCAACCAGCTTTATTTTATCAGGGCAGGAAAGCAGACTCCTTTATTTCATGGAAGCAAAGCCCATAGCCCTGTCAGAGAGGACAGCAGAGCTGTAGTTCAATGGACAAGGGGCGAAATACATAACATGGTCAGTGCTCTAAGAGCCTCCTAAATAAAGACCTGGGGACTGAATTGTCTCAGTGCAAGGTAGACAAACTCATCTGAAATTGCCTGGTGCACTGAAAAATGAGGTGTGTGCAGGTGGAGGGCTCGGGTGAGAGGTCGAAGTGTTAAATTGAGTGCAGGTGCTGCTGGAGCTGTGGATGAGGACAGTGAGGAGCAATTCCACTGCTGGGTGGATTTCATTCACTTGGTGATGAGAGGGCTGAGAGGTGTGGGATGGCAGGGCTGGGGATGGAGAGGCGGTGGGCATGTGTGAGCCTTGTACAGAGAACATGGTGGGCAGGGTGGGGAGTAGGAACGCTCGTGGGAAATGAAGCAGCTCTTGTTTGTGAAACAGGGATGAGCCTGAAGAGCTCAGAAAATGAGACAATTTTTAAAGCTTGGCACTGAGAGAAATCTGCAAGAAGTCTTCATGCACTGCTGGGCACAAACTTTTTTGCTGGTATAACAAGCCATTAAGGGCAGGGTGAACTTGTGCTTTTAGTATTGACTTCTGCCGAGCAGGCTCGCATTTCCCTGCAATCAGGCAAGAGCTACAGCCTCATGCCAGCTCTAAGAGTCCAGCCCGAATCAGGACTACAGGCTAGGATGCACTCCCACCTCTCTGACCACTTCTGTCTCTCAGCGCTGGAAAAAAGTGGAACGAAACCAATAACAAGATGCTGATGCCCAAGATGCAGTGATAAAGATAAATGTTGGGATCTCTAGCAACAGGGTTTTCTTCTTGGGCTTTGTTGTAGGGAAGCTGTATGTTTAAATACATGCTGTCATGTAAAAGACAAGGGATGGGTTAGGAATCATAGCTATTAAAGCCTGTAAAAGTGACTGAAGAGGAGTCTTTGAGTAGTACAAGCTAGGCTGTATCATTTGAACTGTCTGGCTCTTTGTAACAGCTCTAAGCCAAACATCTTCCTTGTGTTTGGACAGGGGGTTGTTGTAAGCACAGATGCTTGCTGGTGAGAATAAACTCAAAAGTGTGGTTAATGAGCGGTAGAAGATTTTTGCTTGTTTTTCCAATTTTACTTCCTTGCCCAATACTCCCTGGGGAGGAGGAGGAGCAGCAGGAGGGGTGGCAATGTGCCCTTCCCAGCCCTGTGAGCACTGATTTACTGATTTCAAAGCAGCTCACTTACAGCTTCAGCCTCCTGGAGCTGAGACTTGGTCTGGGATGTGTCCTTTCCATGTTACAAGCAGTATGGGCATACAGGTGCAGAAAAAGTGCTCCTGTTCCTGCAGACATTTTTATTAAAAAAAAAAAAAAAGCTGTTCTGTGTTGCTTGTAAACAAGTTGCAAGCAAACTGCTCTCACTGCCTGGGTAACTTGAGACTTTGGCTGGGGCTTGGTTGCTTGGTCATTAAGCTCCTGGGTTTCTGGTGTTTGGTGGCTTTAGTGTGTCTAGGCAGGGGAGTGCGATGTGCTGCTGCTGGAGATGACAAAATAAAGGTGCAGCATTTAGCTGTGAGGAAGAAGCACTAAGCCCAGATTAAGTGCTGTTTGTATGTGAAAGCCTCATTTCAGCAAGAGCCCATTATGTATCCGTGGAATGAGTGATGGCATTATGAAAATTCAAACTGGTTAATCATATGGAGCTGCTGAGAGGAGAGGAGCTGATCCCCCAGAAAGGCAAATTAAATCTCACAGTCCACAAAGGCCCTGTAAGGAGGAGTTTGCTTTGCTGCCTCCGTTGTGCAGGAGGTGGGAAGCGAAGCGGGGAGATGCAGGAGGGCAGGGACATCCTGGTGCCTACTCTGATGGCTTCCAGAGTGCAGGGAAGCAGCCCCTTTGCTTCCAAAAAAAAAAATAAAAAAATGGTGTGGCTGCCATGGGAAATTTGAGTCCCTGTGAAGAGAGCTTATGTGATGCTCCTGCAATGAGGTGACATTTCCCAAAGGTAGGGTGCCTGCTTCCCAGTGTCACCTGGGTTTATGCTCCTCGGAGACAAAATTTCCATGTGATGCACCTGAGCTTGCCTGTCCAGGGCTGGCTGTGGGTCTGTCCTCCTGCTCTGCCCTCAGGGCTCTCCTCTATCTCCTTGGCTTTTTTAGTAGCTAAATAAAAAAGCAGAGCTGTCACCAGAGATCTTCCTTGAGGGCCTCCTAGAATCCAAATTAGTGGTGTCATCTGTGACAGTCTAGAGCCTTACCCCCAACCTCTGTTTAAAAAAAAAAAAAAAGAAAAGGTTAAAATAGCCTAAAAATAAACATTACCCACAGAAGTTGGACTGCATGGGTCCATCCTCCACCTCTCTCCTGCTGTTAATATTTTTGTTAATCCCCAAATCCTTCCTTTTTGACTAGCAGCTCTGCATTTAAAATTTCTTATGGAGGCTTTGGGGCATCTTGGCTGCCTTAAAACAAATAATTGGCAGAGATTGTTTGCCATGGCTCAAGCTCTGATGCTCAAATTAAGGCACAAATTGATCCCTGTGGGGAACTGTGGGCTGAGCAGCCTTTGGGGATGAAACCTCCTGTCTTGGCCATGCGCTGCACCCCTGGGGACAGAGCAGAGATGATAACAGTGCTTTTCATCCTAAAACTCCCTGAGCTGGCCAGAATTCTGCAGTTTCTTTGCTTTGGCTGGAGCATTTGCTCCAGGAGTCAGGTGTCTTCACAGGCTAGGATTAAAAATAAATAAGCAAACTTCCTCCTCTCAGTTCCACACACCAGAGTATATAATGAAAAAGGAATTTTACACATATGTCCTTCCATGGTCAACATCCATCACTCCGTGCCTTCCTGCTGACCTGCAAACATGCCCACAAGACACCCTCCAGGGCAGCAAGAGCCTGGAGGCAGCAGAAAGCTCGAACAGAAATGTCTCTCCCCTCTTCTCAGTACTTTCTCTATGAAAGGAAGAACAGCTTTCCCTTCCCCCAGCCGGGGATATTAATAAAAAACCTGGATCCTGGCCAAAACCTGCCTCCGTATCTTGCTGGAGTAGATTACTTTGAGCTCATCCTTCTGTGCAGCGATGGCCCAGCACCACCTCCGGATGACTGCAGCCCTCGGGGAGGCTCTGCTGGGCAGGAGGAGCCTTCCTGCTGGGGCAGGGGAGATGCTGGGCAGAAGGCGTGGGGTGAGCCAGGTTGCTGCCAGGGGACCAGCAAGGACAGAGCTCCTTCCCTGCTCAGCCCTGAGCTGGTGGCTTGCACCACTCTGCGGTTTCATTCGTGCTGTTCCTGCAGCATCATCTTCTCTCCTTGCGGAGCAAAACATATTGCACAGCTCAAGCCGTCAGTGCTAATGCTTCCCATCTGTGAGAGCAGAAGTAGCAGAAGTCAGCTCCCTCACCCTTCGGGACTCACCAGCTCTTTGCCACTAGGACTGGCAGAGAGATTACGAGGCATTAGCAGGAGGGTTTTTGTCTTGTAAGGGGAAAACCATGAAGGAGAGGTACAGCTCTTGCATATTTTTAGCAGCTGAAATGAAGCTTCAAATGGATGCTCTCTGCAGCTCTGCACTGAGCCCTTCGTTTGGGTGCTGTCAGTTAATGGCCTGCAGAGCTGTGGCCAGGGATGCTGTGGAGCTGTTGCTTGTCCTGCTCCTGATATCCCTGTCCCTAGGGATCTCTGTGTAGCACCTACAGCACAGGGGCTTTTATACCTGCAGGAGCAAGAGAGGCTAAACTTCCAATAACTGACTGTGTTTTACCAACCTGACACAGGTGGGCTGCAGGGGGTTGCCAGAGGTGAGATGGAGCCCACCTGAATTGGACGGCAGGTTTCATACTGGGGTGATTCTTGTCTCAAGCACATCTATTCCATTCTCTTATTTTTATTCTTGCATATGCAGGGGTTTAGAAGAGTGAATATTTGTCTTTAGTCCCCACCCTTGCAAAATAAAGACCTCAGAATGAGTTCAGAGATGCTTTTAGAAAGGCCCATCTATCCCACTCAATGTTAGCAGGCAGTTCCCCTACAGACATTCAGCACCGGGTCTCCTAAATCAGCTTTCCAGAAGTTTAACATCTTCCCATTGTTCCTTTCATTGCAAGACAGATTGCATCCTTCCCCAGTAAGGGGAACTTTGCAATTCAAAGCTGGCTGTCCTGGCTCTGCATAGCCTGACTTATGAGGTGTGCCGTGGCCTTATCCTCTGATCTTCCTTCCCCACTCACTTTCACATTACCAGCTGGAGGTATTGTGACTGAAATGTTCAGAAGCCCATCCATCACGATCATTACAAAGAAACTTTTGGGTTTAAACATCCCCAGCTATGTGTTGGGTCAGGAAGAGCCACATGTTTCAAGGAGTTTTTCCTGTGTTTTTGGAGGAAGTGATGAAGTGGTTGTTATTGCCTGGAGGCAGAGGGTATAAATCAGGGCTGTGGAGTTGGCTGTTCCTTATAATAGGAAACAAAATCGTAGGAGGATGAGACTTAGGAGGTTGCAGAGGAGCTTGATGAGAAACATGCTCCAAGAGGAGAGCTTGGGAGAACACCACTCTCCTTCAAGTTTCTCTTGCCAGTGGTGCACATTTTCTTCTGGTAAATGCAGGATGGATCTCATGAAAGACTCAAGTTAGCAGCCCTCACCTAAGGTCAGAAGCATTTAAAAACTTTCCTTTAAAATGTGCTGGCCCTGGGGTGTCTCTCAAGCCTCTTGGATGTCAAGATCAGAGTGAAATCCTGCATGAATCTCCTGCATTCTTCACACATCCTGGCAAGGATCATGAAATAAAACCAGAGCTGCTTTTCTGACCTCCTTCTGGCTGCATGAGACACAGCAATTTCAGATAATTCTTGAAGGGTAGTTGCTAAGTCTTGTTTTAGAGCCCTGACTTTGCCGTGTGTAGTTGGAAGGCAGAGCAAGAGAAATGGGCAGGACCCAGTGAGAAGCTGAGAGCTTCTGAGGCAGGCATCAGGCACAGGAATGGGCAGAAAAAGAAATGAACAGAGTGAGGGGTCCAGAGATCACCCCCACAGAGGAAAGCAACACGGACAGGGTTTGTTGCTTCTGTAGAAGCAAAGGCTGAAGGGAAAGACAGTTTACCAGATATGTTCACATTTTCCACAGAGAGGAAGAGGCTTCTATTTTCTTTTTCTTTTTCTTTTTTACAAGTTCACTGTGCTCACAAAGTGATAGGCTTAAAATAGCAGCAGAAGAAATTCTGGAGGAGAGATCAGACAAACATCTGTCAGGAGTGGTTTTGGTGGAGCTGATCTTGCCTGGAGGAAGGGAAATGGACTCAATGATTTCTCAAGGTCCTTCCACCCTGTCTCCCGTGACTCAGAATAGCCCTCTGGAGGCATTTACTCCTTTCAGTTCTGTTCTGTCTTAAGATGATTAAGGTCTCCACTGAGTTTTTTGAGTTAGCTGCCTACAGTTAGGTGCAATGAAGGGTTCCCAAAAGACTTTACAACTTCATTTTCCTTTCATGAAAGACCATATGCTTTAAGGAATAGGGTGGAGACCTGCCTTTCAGGCAAAGAATAGAAGATGCTTTAATATTTTATTTTTTTTTGGGGGGGGAGGTGGGAAGTGCATACATTGCATATCTCTGAGGCATTAGCTTTGTGATGAGTGGACATGGACAAGCATGCAGAATGAAGACTAGGCCAGTTCAGAATTCAGGACACAAGCCAATTAAAGTGCAACTGCACTGAAACTTCAAGCAAAGTAGCATTTTATTTTTTTTTTCCCCCACTGTTCCATAAGCAAAATGCCCTGAAAGGTTAATGAAAGTGCTAGGCAAATGCAGCCAGAATGAGCATTGTGAGGCCAAATGACAAAAACAGGAGCTGACACTTTCCAATGAGCTCAACAGTGAGAATTTGTTTAAATGTAATTAGTTGGTATAAAAAAGACCAAAAATCCCTCTGGAGCCAAGGCCCTGTGACTATTTGCTGTGCCTTTAGATTGAACCAATACATCTTGCTGCATTCAGCTATAAGGGGGGGAAAAAATCTCTCTCGTTTTCTTGGAGAGGTGGATGAAGGAGCAGGAGATGGAGGCTCCTGTGGGAAATGTGAGGGGTCACACCATGATCAACCACTGCCTGTCTTGGTGACCTTGAGTGAAGCCTTGAGCTCTCATCATTGGGGTTACCAGGGCATCAAGTGTGCAACGTCAGTATTCCCCAAGGAGAGTTGTGATGTTTCGGTATCATTTACCAAAGAGCACTTGGGACCTACTTGGTCCCAAAAGCTGGACTTTTGAGGCCAAGTCTTTCTCTTTTCCCAACTTCTCATTTTGCTCTGTCCCTCCAGGTGAAGGGATGCACCTTGATGGCTCTTTCTCATGTTGCAAACCTCTTGCTTTGATCCCTGCACCAGGAGAAGCCCGTATGGGCTGGAAAAGGCACCCAGGTTGCTGGGTTTCCCAGCTGCTGCCCAGGGGATGGTGGCTGATGGAGTCAAGGAAACAAATTGCCTTGCTGGAGCAGGTGAAAATGTTCAGGAGCAGATGGCACAATCAGTCTTCTCATTACTTTTATTGCCTTCAGAATGGGAGAAAAGTGAGTGCTTCAGGGGCTGGAGCAATCACAGGC
This sequence comes from Aythya ferina, assembly GCF_964211825.1. Lineage (NCBI taxonomy): Eukaryota > Metazoa > Chordata > Aves > Anseriformes > Anatidae > Aythya > Aythya ferina. The sequence goes on from NC_140318.1 coordinate 6,261,387, forward strand.
TGACAAGCAGGTGTTGGACTCTCTCAGGCACCTGGGCTGATGCCATAGCTTGGGGAGAAGGGATGTAGGGTGGCACAACACGAAGGGATGGGACAAGATGTCATGCAGCTGGTGTCCCCTCTGCCATGAAGCAGGGTTCTTCTGGCAGACCACAAGGACAGCTGTAAGCTGAGGAGGGTGGGGTGTGTTAGGAGTAACACCCACCAAAGACTTAAAGGAAAGACTCACTGGTTAGGGGGCTTTAGGGGGTTTAGGGAAGCAGTGTGCATCCCCTTCAGCATCCCTTAACTGAGAGCACAGTGCTTTTCAGTGATGCTGTTAACTTGTGTTTCGTTAAATATTGCAATACAACCACCTCCCCGCTTTCCCTTGTACTCTTCTCCCTCTCCCCCTGAGGAGTGGCTTGAAAATTGCATGTTATGGTCAGAAATTAAAACAACTTCTTTCAGGAGCCTTTCATCATTAACTGCTCATCACTTTGGAGTGCCTCCTAAGGTCAAGAGCGTTTTGTCAGAGTCATTCATCAGCCAAGCATTTGGTGCATTATCTGGGGCTGTCTCTCAGGGAAGCCAAGGTTGAGCAGTAATACACAAGTGAGGTGACCTGCTCATTACTTTTGGAAACACTTTTTGTCAATGAATGCCCCTTAGTGAGCATTTAATTTAGATTTAATAAGGCTTCTAATGTTTGTTTAAAAGGACACTATACCTTCAAGGTATTTGTCATAATTGGAAAGAGGATATTTTCCTGCACTGTTTATTAATAAATCCCTTAGAAGATGGAAATTGCAATTAGCTCCTTCAATATCTCCTCTGGTACCCAGGAGGATGGCTCTTGCAATTGCAAGTCCCCAGTCCCAGCCTGCAACCAGAACTGGGAAACCCTGGACTTGATCAGGGTGAGTGCACATCAGAGATGCTGCACCAGCTGCCCTCTGCATGGGGAGCTCCTCAGACCTCGGTACCTGCAGGGCTGTTTCCATCCACGAGGCATGAATATATTTACCCTGCCTTAGCCCGAGCCCTCCGTGTGCCATGTGGAAGTGCCGGGAGGGGAGGCACTGGCTCACATCTATTTTGGATCTGTCTCCACCTGTGCTTTTTCCTAGACTGCCTCCTCCCCTTTGAATGGCAGGCGTAGCGTCAGGAGATCCTTCATAGACACCACGAATAAAACTAAGTGATCTTTGCACAAGATGTGCCGTAGAGTATCAAAGACTCATCATCTTTTTATTTCTCTTCGGATATGTAAAAACTCTCAGACTCAAGCAAATGGAAGAAAAAAAATGCTTTTATGTACTTCCTCAGCCAGCACCCCTGACAGATTTGTACACCAAAGAAACAGAGTGGTGTCAAGGCTGCAGTTAAGAACAGGACATGATTGTCAATTGAGAGCGCATGCTGGAGTACACAAGAATATAAATTTGGGAAAGGTGCTGCCTGCCTGAGCCAGCAGCCTCACCTGCCTCTGGTTTCTCTGCCACCACTGCAGGTCCTGATCCTCGGCTAGGGGATACAGGGGAGAACTCCCTGAAGGGGATTTCTGCTTTCCATCAACCTGCCAGCATCCCATACGAGGTTATGCCCTGTGTCCCAAGGCAGGGAGAGGGGCTGGCATCTGCTGCTCTTTGCTAACAGAGCAAGGAAAGCTCCTAGAGCCCGATCTCCCCGTAAGGATTCACTGTTTTAATCTGTGAGGCACCGTTGCTAAGTGAGGATCCCTGTTGTGCATTACCAGTATATAAAAAAATAAATTAGCTGATATTTAATTCTAAGATTATGTTGCAAAATAGCGAGAATTCATTCGGAAGACCATTAAGAAGAGTCTTAAAATGAAATGGGCTAATTTTGGGCTGAGCCTTTGTGTTCTGTTGTTTGGGAAGCCCTGACAGTGAGATAGATGCTGGTGGGAAGCTATTAGAAAAGGCAATTCATTTTTAATCCCATTACCCTGACACACATCAGTTTTTAAATCAAGGGATATACCCTTTCAGATGATCCTGCTGTTATTAGCTGCTGTCTGTTGCTTGGAGTGGGGGGGGGATAGGGGAGAACAGGTAGAATTAATTCTAAATATATGCTATAATGTTAGATTGATTTCTTTATTAGCACCTTTTATAGTTGGTTCTCTTCATCGAAGAGCTCTGTCATATCTCCTGCTGACATAAAAAGATAGCCATGATGTTTTAAAATGAAGCCAATAAATGTAGAAATTTGTGAATGTGGGATATTTAATGGCAAATCGTTATATATGGTCCACCAAATTGGGGAAGCAGAGACTGAATTAAGCCTCCAGAGATCTGACATCTTATTTGCAAGATAAAAAGCACAAGCAGAGGCCTGGGTTGGGGACTGATGAATAATTCTGAGGTTTTACGCTACCCTTCCTGGGTTTATAATAGTTCCTTCAATCGCAGTCTGCATTGTTTTAAATTGATGAATAACTACCGAATTTCACAGGCTCTTTCCAGTACAGGCACTGTCATTGGTTTTAACCTTCCTCCTCCGCTGCTTTCAGCAAAGCACAACAAAAATGTCTCGCAGAGGAGCTTGTATCCATCCAACATCCCAATGGTGGAAAAAGCACACTCGATTTATTGGCAACACCTGTGTATTTTACTGCTCACCTAAGATTATCATTAATGTTATTTCATCACCTCTAGAGCTTTAAAACCTCTGTCACACTATCAAATGTGTGACAAACTGGGAGCAAGCACAATTTTAAGTTTTTTTTCCCCCCTCAGAAAATTCCAGCATTGCCATTCTGGCGTTGTCATAACTCAACTGATTGTCTGAAACACAGATCTGAATTTCAGAAGTCTGGGAATGTTTCATTTGCTATATTTTCACTAAAGCATTTTGTTGCTCTGAACCTGAAAGGTTTTGGAGCAGTTGATTAAATTGCCCTGCTGTCACCTGCCTCTGAATTGGTGCAGGATTGGTTTTGTGTTGAAAACCAACATTTCCCTCCACCCACAGGTTCCTGCCATCCTGGTGTGTCGGGGGCCCTGAGGCATTTGTCATCCTTCCACCTGTTTGCATTCCATTCCTCTCTTATGTGTTTATGGGGATGGCAATTTCCTTGGGAACATCACTGCAGTGACTTCCCCCATGGCTCTGGTGGGGTGGGAGCAGGAGGATGCTCGTGCATTGCCTGCATGGGCAAAGAGAGTGCTGGAGAGTTGGCCTTGTCTCAGGATGAGCAGCATAAGGGCGGATTAGCTCAGCCTCTGACCCTGGAGCTGCCCTCCCTGGTGGTATAACCCCTTGGCTTGGGCTAAACACCTCATTCAAGGAGCTGGGGATTGGGGTTGGGATGCTGGGGGCTCAAAACTACCCTGCAGATTAGCAGTGGGGAACAACCAGTCCCCTCATCCTCCTCATCAGCTACTTTTTGGCTCTTGTGTCCATTCCTGAGCCCTCTGGGATGAACAACCCCCTTCTGCTTGGGTGGCAGATATCCCACAGGGGCTCCCTTCCCTTGGGGGTGCAGGTTAGGGGCCCTTCTGAGAGACAGGGGAGAAGGTGTGCACCAGCGCCATCCGTGGTCCATCACACAAGGCAGATGGCATGTGCCAAGGAAATTTTGGGCGTGAGAGGGAGCTGGAAATGGAGAGCTCACCAGTGGCCAGACCACCTCTGCTGTGGTTTGCAACCAGTGTACTCACCACGTAAATTAGTGTCCTTACGGAGCTGCAACTTGTGTCCCAGTTTTAATTCTGAAAACTAGCAGCAGCAGAGCAGGGAAGGGCATTCATCATCTTGAGCAATGGATTTCCTATGACTAATATACTCGCTGCTGCATTCTTCAAGGGCAGTGTCTTGACTCTGCCTCCTCTCTCCCTCCCCCAGAGGCGCGGAGGAGCGTGGCTCTCCCGAGCTAATGGCAGCAAAACGCTTCACGTGGAGGGGAAATTGCAATCGTGTGCCTTCCCAGCAGACGTGAGTGCAGCAGTTGCAATAAAGCTCCGTGTGCTGCTTGTGTTCCTCTGATCATCCGAGCAAGAGGCAGACCGCACGGGGATGGAGAAATAGGTTAACGGCTTCCATGTGTTGTAGGGTTATGGTCTGGAGGTGGATGGGGACCCAGAGAATGGGCTTTTTGTCAGCTCTAAATCACAAGCTAGCAGGGAGGATTGCTTCAGCAGGAGCGAAATTGAGCTCTGCATGGTTATTGCGGTAAAAACTTCCCTTCCATTAAAGCCAGATGCCTCCTCAAACAAACCAGTGGGGAGAAAATGGGATATAACATCCCCTTGGAGCAGCAGGAGAGCGGTGAGAGGCAGCAGCTCGAGCCCCAGCTGGGGCAGCCACCTGCAGCCCAGCGCCTCCACGCTACGCTCATGCCCTTAGAGGCACGCAGACATTAGGGCTGTGTTTGAGCAGCACAGGGAAGGGGTTTCACCCAGCCCCAGGTGAGCAGCAGCAGCAAGCGGGTGGGCAATGGGGGCACAGGACTGGGGGCAGCAGCACTGGGGTGTAGCTCTGCCTCTGCTGGGCTTGCCCAAATGGTTTCATTTATCAGCCTCTCGTTTCCACCCCGTGTAAAACCCGAGGGCGCTGAGACTCCACGAGACACGGGGAAAATGAATTATTATTTGCAAAGGGCTGCAGGTGCTTTGGGTGAAAGAGAATGTTGTAATTGCAAAGCAATGCTATTAAGTGGCAAATTGGATGAAACCTTTCACTAAATTAACTGTGTTTCAAAACGCTGCATTTGCAAAGGCTGTTCCTTTGTAAAATGAATCCACTTTTTCATGTTTCTTGCTTTAATCCTAGTTCTTAAAGAAGATTTACAGTCTCATCAAGTCCTGAGAGTCAATGTTAAATTATTGTAATTTATTCCACATTATGTTACGTTATTTTTTGCCACATATGGTATGTTACATTAATTTAGCTAATGTATGCTAATTTTGTGCTAAATTTATGTCATGAGTCTCAGATAGTATGGAGATTGATGCCTTAGAAATTAATGTAATAATAGTAATAATTAATAGTAATAATATGAAAACTTTGGTTTTGCTGTGTTGGAACACCTGAATACTCAAGCAGAGTTTATTGCAGCTTTGTCGCGTGGTACCCCAGCTACTCCGAGAGAAAAGAAAGAGATCTTGTCTCTTCTTTATAGGGTCGTATATCAGTCCCATAAAACACAATCCCAATTCTTGATAGCCCCATTGCAGCAAAAATTGTTAGTCTCTGTGGCATAGGACCTCTGAGCACCGTAATCTTTTATGCCTGTAAACTCCACAACAGCTGGACGTTAAATCTCTGGATTAATTCAACAAGTTTCCCCCTGCCCGGTGACAGGAGGCTTCTTTCCCCGGAGCACGGTGTGCAACGGCAGGGCAGGGATCTGCCTCGCTTGCCGCATTGCCAGCGCCTTTCTTCTCAGCTTGCCACCAGATTCAGCTTTTGCCAATTATTTTTGCTGTAAGCTTCACCCTCTGCAGTGTGGGAAACCCCTTTGGCACCTTTTTCCCCACGCTTGCAGCCCTCCGCATTCACAAGATGGGCTGGGATTTTAGATGAGAGCAATGTCACCAGTAATTCATGGGGAGAGCTCTTCAAGGCTCCGCTCTTCCCTAACAGACCACCTGGGGTGAAACACTGAACAGGCACCAGGCTCTTCCTTCACCCCCAAAATGTCTGATCCCCTATAGCAGGAGCTGTGAAAACTTCTCCCAAATATTACAAAGCATGCAACAGCCTCTGAGGTCAAACAGAGGGAGGTGATGTGCCCAGGCTGTGCCCACAGTCAGACACAGCCCAAACTGTGTTTTCTGGTCAAAATTCCCTTTGTGTAAATTTTCCTATGAAATCTGTCCTGCATTTATGGAGTTATTAGTGTGCGCGTTAATTACAACAGGCTTTGATTAAAGGCATGGACCATAAAAGCAGATTAATGTTCCCCTGACTATAAGCTACACGGGACTGTGTGTGCACTAATTCAAAACCCATTGTCTCAGGAAAAATCAATCCTGTACCTTCCTGTGGGCAGAGCCCAGCCCCACCCCGTAATCTCCTGTCTCTTCACTGTGCTGAATGCATATGAGCTCAGAAAAATTCCCTCTGTTGCTCTAAGCCTTGCTGTTGTTATTATTTCAGAGTATTTAATCTCTGGGAAAACAAATATGAAATCAGTGTCAAGCCATTTGTCCTGCTTTGGTGGCTGAAACGCAGTTATTACCAAGAGCGGAGGAGGAACTCAGGATCACGAAGTGGAAATGCCTTTGGGGCAGTGAAAATGCTAGCAAAACCCACTGCTGTAGTAGGAACCCCACGGAGCCCCCAGGCAGAGGGATGCCCACCCAGCAGGGTGAGAAGCGGCGGAGATTTAGGGCTGCTACAGGAGAGCCCAGAATGAGCTGAGCTCTGCCCTGAGCTCCTCATCCCTGCACCCTACACAGCACGCTGTGGCTGGGGAGGGATGAGCTTCCTGACATCAAGTTGGTGAGCTTTTCAGGATGCCCAAACTGGAGCCCCCACAGCCAGGGCTGGCTCCCCTGCACCTACCCAAGGTCTGTGCCAAGCCAGTGACATCGCCCTTCGATCTCGGGTCAGGGACCTGCCGGGGCCTCTAACGCACGTCCCTTTGTTTTTCTGCAGAAGGGAAACGGCTTTTGTTCCAAATGTGATATTTGCAAACTATTGGAAATCTGTTTCCTCAACCCCCAGGCTGATGTGAATAATAGATTTTGAAAATTTGGTGCAGACAACACAGACATGCGGGATGATGAAGCAAGCAATATAGCTTGGCCCGAGGCCCATTTCTCAGTAGCCCTGCAGAAACTTGCCTGGTGACAATGACAGAGATTTTATAAATGAAGCTATTTGGTATTGGCAGGCAGTCAGGCTCCGTCATGGAGGAAAATTAGACTCCCTTTAGACACAGTCCTCTCTGTTGTACAACGTTCCCTGACAAAATATTACTTGAAATACGTGCGTAGATGCGCCGTATCCTTGCAGAATTGTCTCACCTTCTGATCCGCCTTGGTTTGGGGTTGAGCACACTGTGAGCACCCAGAGGTGCCTCCTGGTTTCTCTCTGATATGGGCACTGTGTCTGTGGTGGGGTGCAGGGATGCTGTCATGGGATGCTGGGGGTTGGCCTCTGCCTACAGTTTTCAGGTTATTTCTGATAAAGAAACACCCCAGAAGAAATTTGTCTTTGCTTTACAGCAGTAAGGACCAGAAGAAAGGGCCCATGAACTAAAAAGTCCATGAGCAGTTAAATTTTCTAAGCCTTGGCCAGTGCCCCAGAATGTGCATGGCCAACTTGGAGAGACGAAGCCCTCTCTGTGCTTGCTTTTCGATGCAGATTTAGGCAATGACAACACAGCCTCACGTCAAACCCTCCTGCTCCCCCGGGCGCTACTCTGGGAGGCTGCCAGGCAGAGGAGGGAGCTCGAAGGAGCCCTTGCTTTTGGAGGAACCAGCTCCCACCTTCACTTCGCTGTGCTTGCTGGCAAGCCCTCTGATGGAAATGGATTTCAGCTCCTCCTGCCAGATGGTGATGTGAACCAAGGGCTGCAGACAGAGATCGCCTCCAGGCTGAATTTAAAATGCCTCGGTACATTTTATTTTTGTCCAAGATGCCTTTTAGGAGCAGCAGCAGTGAGCCGTCCTGCAAGCTGTCCCTAGGATGTGCAAGGGGCTCCTCCAGCAGCGTCTTTTGCTGCAGCAGCCACTAGCCATAAGCCACCCGGGTGGCTTAAATGCACTCAGGGAGCAAATGTCCCCTTTTTGAGAGGACATCTGCTGCTGCCACCACAGGTTGAGGGGATGAGGACCAACCCTCCATCTCCACCCAAGTTTAGCACAGCTAAACAGCACTGTGAGTGCCAGCAGGAACCAGAGCATCCTTGATCTCCCTGGAAATATCCAGCATCTCACAGCTTGTGCAGTCCGAAGCCAGCCTCATGGGAGGGCTGGGAATGGGTTAATATCTGCAGGGTTTGTCCTGCTAAATCGTGCCTCCAAATTGTGTCTTCTTGGAGAGCCCTGCCTGTAACGACCGGTCTGATACCTCGGGAGGGGTGTGTTTGTCCTCAGCAGCACTCAAGGTAAAGGGACGTTTATGCAAAGCAGCGAGCTGGTGTTTACTCACAATTTTCTCTATTCCCCACTCTACCGCAGGTGATGTTTGCTCTTGAGCAAAAGTTCCGTCTGATCTCCCATCCCGCCATGAAGTCATGCTCCTGCATTTATGACATCAGTCGTTGCTATGGCTGCAGTGTCAAAAATTCCTCTTTTATGGCTGTTTAAAGGGAATTATTCAGTACTTTCCAGATCAAAAGCACTGGGATCTTGGGATGTGCCTCTGAGCTGCAAAGAAACTCGAACAAAGCCAAAAATAGCAATATTTGGATAAACTGGATGACATCCAGATTGTCCTGTTCTCGTTTTGATGTCAACATTATTCACTGCCTTTTTTAAGCTGCAGGGAGCTAATTCTGTGCCTGGGATGCATCTTCCCAGGAGCTCTCCGTGCCGCGAGGCACAGCCTTGGCAGGCAGCTGCCTCAGCACAGGTTGGATTCAGCCTCCTGCCCTTGCCAGCAGAGCTGTGGGGGCAGCTGCAAAGGCACAGGCACAGGTTTTGGTGTGAATCCTGCCTCTGCTCCACCTATTGGCATCAGCCAAGGTCAGTCACAGGCTCAAAAGCTGGGAGAGAAAAGGAAAGGTGCATGAAGATGCCCGTGTGTGTGCTACTGGCATGTGGGCCTCCTTTTTTTGAGCTAAAAATACTGAAGTGCAGTTGTAAAGCAGTTCATTTGTCTCATACCTGCTCTCTGCTTTTTCCAATTTCTCTCTCACCATCCATCAAAGCTCAGCACAGGATCAGTCCCTTGGCTCCTCCAGCCTTGCTCTTGGCACCCAGCTGGCCATCGGTCAGAGGCCTCCCAGTGGAGGCCAGGTACCAAAAATCAGAGAAATGAATGGGGGGATACATGTGCTCTGCCACTGGCCCTGTGTCCCCAAAAGTGGGGTAGGTGCAGCCATGTTTCAGTGACTTCCCTGGAGGTTTCCTCCAAGAAGGGGAGAGGATTGCACATGGCACTAATTAGGAGGATAAATGTCCTATTGGTGATGTGACGCCCAGCACCATCGATACTCATAAGGCAGAACAAATCCCTGTGCTCCTGCTTCCTCCAACCCCACTACTCATCCTCAGCCGCCCCTCCAAGAAAAGGCATCAGATATTTCCAGTCGATGTGGCTAAGGAAGACGAATGCCAATGGGATGGGGACCTCACAGCTCTCCTGAGCTCCCGCCCCATCAATGCCATCTGACTCTCACATCAATGCCGGCGGGTTCTCAAAAGAAGCTGGGGTGTTTCAGAAATACAATACCGTGCATCAGCGTGGCACCATAGTGTTTTTTTTTTTTTTATAGTAATCAAAAGGTTTTCATAAATGAAGAGTAATTTCCTACAAGAATAAACCTATTCTGATAGGAAAATACAAAGTGTGGGAGATGGGGTGGTTTTGTGTGTGTTGTTTTCAAAGGCAAAATGTCGGGATTACAACTCATCATCAAAAATACGGAGCTGTTTGGAGGCTGTGAGAAAATTGCCATCTCTTATCGAATATCTTATTTACTTGCAAAGTAAGAAGAGAGTAAATAAGCTCTGCAAAATATCTGCATCTCTGGCAATTTTCTTGTGTGCAATCACATACGCCGCCTACGGTCTCTGCAATAAATTGTAATCCCAGTCGTTTGCTTCCTCTCCTTATGTACATACATTATATTTTTGCTCAGCAATTTTGACTTCCACCCACTTTTGTTGATGGGTGGAAGGAGGGGGAACGGGGAGTAAAAAATGTTGCCATATTTTCAGCATGATAAATTACAATTGATATTTTATTTCTAGCCGGAGTGCCCAATGATAAATAACCATGTTTGTTCCTATCCCCCCAAGGTGGCCAATGGGCATCCGAGTACTTTATTTCAAATTTCACTGTGAACAAGGTCTGTGACATTTTCAAGGCAAAGCACAAACACGGGGGCGAGTGGAGCCGGGAGGAAGGCGCAGTCCTGCAGGACTGCTGCGGGAAGCAAACAATGGGCTGCTATTGAGCGTTGACTTGGGTTGCTGCGCCGTTGTTGTTTTTTTTTCCCTATTCAATCAACCATGTCTTATAGATTATTAAAGTGACTTTCTGTCAGGGGAGACTAAAGAGGATTCATCATTATCGGCTGAATTCGGGGCTGTTCTTTCCCATGTGGGTACAAGAAGGGGAAGCAGAGCTGCTGGGGCTGGGCTGGCTGCTGCATCACCCCATCCTGGAGCACACCACCCTCTGGGACTCCCCTGGGAAGTATTTAATGCATGACCAAGGAGCAAACTCCTCTTTTTGCACCTGTGTGTAACCAGCAGGAGATCAGTTCACAAGCTATTTTTGCAGGCTCTTGTTTGTGCTTCTGAACCGCCCTGTGGTTTACTGGAGTCCTGGCTTTCCTGCTTCAAACTTCTGTCCTCCTCCTGTTCAAAGCTCTCAGCTTTCTGCTGGTCCATTTTGGGGATCAGCCACTTCACTTCCTTCCCAAACAGGGCAGCACAGCTCTGCTTTAGGTCTCAGCCTGGCTCCATGCCTCAGCCCAAAGGCACGTGATGGAGGCAGGACCATGCCTGGGCATCTCTGGCTTGAAATTTCAGTTAATTCAGCCTTGGCATCACTGCTTTCAAAGCATTAATTCCAGTCGAGATCAGTTTTCCCACATCTGTGTTTTTTTGGCTGGGTCCTCAGCCTTCACAGCTCAGTCTGTTCCATCAGACCATCATCTTCCAAATCAAACATGTCAGCAGTCTCACATGATGCGCACCTCATTATTGCAGGAGGTCTAATTTGCAGATCCACGGTAGCTAGATTAAAGTTTCTTTAAAAAATAATAAGTAGAAACTTCAAGGGATCAGAAAAAGTTTAAATTGAAATACTATATATAACGTGTGCTAATCCTCCCCCACTGCCAGATTTTAATTACCCAAAGATATTAAGAAAAAGCTGTGTTTTGTGCCTGCAGTCTTTAAATATGATTTTAGACTTCCTTAAAGGGGCAGCCCCAAGGGAGCTGTTTAGATTAATATTCTGAAATGGAAACCCGTTTCCTTTCTCATTCTTCTGCTCATCTATTGTGTGCGTAATCGTTCTTAGTAAGATTCCCATTGACTTCAGCCGCCATTAATTCAGACCCTAAAAGACAGAGGGCAGCCCCAAAATCCATCCAAACAACTGAAACACTGCTAGCACTGGCCGTGGGCCAAGCTGGAGCCCTCTCCGTCAGACACATTTAGATGGATGTGTCGGATCCGTGCTATTAACTGCGGACTGGAAGTAGTAGAGAAATGGTCCTGTTCTCGGAGAGTAGCGCTCCCATAATTTTTGCAGTGAGCTCCGAACCTGTCATCTCCCTCGTGCTTGCTCCAGACCGGTGGGTGCTGGGCCAAGCCAGCCCCTGTTGCTTTCTCCTGGAGGTCGTGGTGGGACGGGGGCTGGCAAGCATCACTTCTCGCTGAGCAGTGTGTGAGGCACATCTGAGGCTGCAGAATGGGAATTTAATTTCCAGGACCAACAGCCTGGAACCAGAATTTTACAGTTTCAAGCCCCGAGGGGTTCGTCTTATTTACCATAAAGATTTTATGACCCAAGTCAAAAATCACTCAGCTTTATACTTTCCCCAGTCATGTTACACTCCTTCAGCTCAGCCTCAGGCTTAGCCGGTCTTCTGAGCATCAGGAGCTGTCAAATCCATCCGTGGGCAGGAGAGGATGTGAGCACATGGGACACTAAAGCAGATATGGTGTTTCTAGGTCACCAGAGATGGAGGTTAAGCAGCTTACAAACCCGGTAGGCTTATTCTGTGAAATGCTGGCTTTCCCCAGACCGGCAGAAAGAGGAGCTGTGTCATGCAGAGCTGCTGGCCGTGACATCGAGATGTCTCACTCGCAGGATGCCAAGGCAGGTCCGTCACGGTGGAGGTGGGGAGCTTGCCCATCATGCCAGCACCTTCCCACCGCTGTTTCATGATGCTGTGACCTAGGGGTGCCCGTGCCACCAAGCTGGGGACCTGCAGTCTCCCTAAATAGATGGAGAGAGTCCACAAACGAGGCAAACCCCCGGCCCATGTGTCTGTACCCCAACCTTGGCTGCTCCTCCGGGTCCTTCTGATCGTGGTTTGGCGCTGGTTAATCTCAATGGCTGCTGGGTGTGGAGCAGCACATTGCTCCCCAGAGCCGTCTCTCTCTGCCATGTTTGCTTCCTTGTGCAGCTCCGAGAAGCCACAGGAGGGATGTCTGCGAGACGTCCTGGCTGCAGCAGGCTCCCCGAGGAGCCATCACCTCCCATGCTGCGAGGTGAGGACAGGGCTTTGTTCTGTGATTTGCTGCATCTGGATTCAGGCAAAACCCCTGCAAGTGGCTGGGGATGTGACCTATCTGAATAATTTGTTGTTGTTGTTTGGGGAGGGAGAAAAAGGTGGCCTTTTCCCCAGCTGAGACTCTCCTGCACGCATGAGCAATTCTGAAATAAAGGCACTGCAACCCATTCTGTTTTGTTTACACCCTAATTGCTTAATTAAGCTGTCTCGATGCAGGTAATAATTGCAAACTTTCTATCCAAGAAAGGCTTGCCGAGTTAAGCAAGAATTGCTTAAACATTCCCGCTTCTAAGAGAGCTGCCTGCCCTTCATTTCCTTCAGCTTGTCCCTCCAAGCTGGCCAGCCCTTTCGGCCAGGTTGTGCTTCACCCAGGCCTTGGTCGATGTGTCACCCCCACCACAGCACCCATGGGTGCCCAGGGACTGCAGCAAGCAGTGGGACAGCGAGGGCAGGCAGCACCCAGCCAGCTCCGCCCACGCCTGCAGGGATAGCAAGACACTTCACCAGCAATAAAAATAGATTTAAGAGCTCGTCAGCAAAATTGTATTAAAATACCCACAGAAAAGGCACAATACATATTCATCTGCTGCTTGTCGGGAGCGTGCTGGGTCATGCTTCAAGCACAGATCAAAAAAAAAAAAAAAAAGCTTGTGCAGGAGCTGCTTGCCATGCTGAAAGGAAACAGCGATTCCCAAGTTGAGCTGAGCAGGGATGGGGTCGGCAGTGCCTCGGATCCCCCCGGCACGCTGCAAGGCTGTGGGCACCACCTGGCTCCTGGCCTTGACTCAGCACAAAAGGCACCTTGTGTGGCCAGGGATGTGGCACCCCATGAAAGTCCCAGACCTCCAGCTCCTCGGGTTCCTCTGTCCTTGCAAATCTCGGTCATCCCTGTATGGGACCGGTGTGGGACACGGCAGCTCCATGGTTGTCCCTAGGGTGTTTTGTTGCTGCTGTCACCACTTACGTTTGTTTCCACGGCAGGATGGAGGGTGCAATTTTTTCCTGCCACTTAGCGATTCAGATCAGGAAGCAGCTCGCCGAGGTTGATATTGTCATGGTCTGACGTTTCAGGAGCCTTCTGAATAAATTTGCTTTTATTAGACACAGAGGCTCCCAATACAGCACCTTCTTCCTCATTACTCGTGGCCAAGCACCTACAAAACCCATCCCAGGCCCTGCTTTGCTATTAAAAGTCCTGCTCGTGTGTACAAGAGCTGGGAGGGAACCCAGAGCCTCCTCCAGTGACCTCCAGGTGTCCACTGCCGTCCCCATCTGCTGCTGAGCACCACAAACCACCCCTGCGCGATGACCTCCTGGTGCCTGCAAAGGAACCTGGGCTCCACGGGTGAGTGTTTTGGCTGAAAGAGTGTATTTCCCCGCTTAGTGAACTAAGGACATGTTTTTAATGGTCTCCTCATTCCAAATGTTGAAGTCCACCCACTTCCCCTGGGTTTAGGCACTGCTGGTCCAAAGAGAACATTTGTTCAGGGGGATTTTGGAGGAGGAATCCCTGCGACATCTTTTTTTCACATATGCGTGGCGGCAGAAGTGGGTAGATGAGTGTCTCTGAGCTGAAACAGCCCAGTCTGTAAGTGGCATCAAGGGCTGTCTGATGTACAGCTCCATCCACAGCTAAACCCTTCCCCTCGCTCCCGCTCCTCAAAGGGAGCAGGCGGCGGAGCCCAGGGCTGGGTTCGTGCCCTCCGCCGTGGAGCTTTGGAAGTCAAAGCCTGAGCACTCCCTGGGTGTCTTGCATTTTTTCCCACTGATCCTCCAAAATCTAAAGACCTTCTGAAGTTTCTAATGCCGTAAGATGGCAGGCCAGGTCTGTGTGTGTGAGTGGTGAGGTGGGGCGGGTTTTGGAAGGTGGAAATTAAGGGAAAATAGGTGCAGGGTGGGCACAGCAGTGAGGGACCCACAGCCCTGCTGAGCTCTCACTGCTCATCCCTGCCCTTAGGTACTGGGGAAGGTGATTTCTGTGAGAACAGAAATGCCCAGCTGCTTAATTTGCCTGGCTTGGTTTGGTTTTTGCATCTGATGGCTGTGGTGACATCTGATAATGAGGCAAAGCTGATTGTCATAACATTATTTCAGCCCTAGATCAGGGGGAGAGCCAAGTGCAAAAAATTTCCTGTTTGATTAAATAGGGAGGTTCAAGCTGGAGGAAGGAGGCTGAGGTGGGAGACGTGGGGAGACCAAAGGGAGCAAACGGGGCAGCTGTCACCTTCCTCTTGTTTGCAGGCAAAGGGAAGAGGTGGCTGAAATGCATGCAGGAGCATGAGGGAGCCTGCAGAGCAAATATTGGCTTCTGCCCCTGCATGAAAAGCAAGCTTAAAGGGGTGGGGGGAAGCAAAACAAACCCCATCCCTCCTCTTTTCAGCTTTCTAAACATCTCACAAGGTAAAAGGCATTTTGTACCAAGAAGTGGACGTGCAATGGATTTCAAAAGCCCAAACTGTCCCTTCCAGCGTTAGGCAGAAGTTGTGCTCAATGCATGGATGAAAACAAGCATCATTGCTGTTCAGGAGAGGGCTCAGCAAAAAAAGGCACGAAACTCCAAAATGCTCGGATGGGGATGAAAAGCTGAGGGACCCCCATGTGCCATCCTGTGACCCAGCACCCCTCCGGGACGTCTGTTTTCTCTGTTGGCTGACAGCAAGCGGTGGTGTGGGGTTTTGCTCCATTGCAGGTGGATGCTTGAGGTGCTTGCAGGGGGGACAGGGACAGAGAGGAGAAGCTGGGGCTGTGGGGTCCAGCTGCAGCACTCCAACACTTCTCCATCCATCCTGGTGCTCGCATCTCTCCCCTCTTTACGCATCTTCCATCTCCCCCCCGCCCGAAAGCCAGCTGTGCTTCAACAGCTGATGGCACGAGAGCAAACCTTGCCCTGGAGGAGCCCCCGATGTCACTGCCTCCAATGCGGGGCCAGCGGGGTCACACATACCCTTTTAGTATCTGCCTGCAGTCCATTGATCAAATACTCAGCAGTACATTGCCATAAAAAGAATCTCAGGGAGCCAACGTGGCTGATTTACAGATGACGGGGCGTGTGAGGAGGTTGCTTGGAGCATCCCAGCACAGTTCAGCAGCCCTGCACGGCTCCTGCCTGTCCTCCTCCCTACAGGTGAGGCTCAAAACTGCATTCTGCCACAGGAAAAAGCCCAGTGCTGATGGAAAAACTTCCGACATTGGGAGAAACAGTCTCCAACACAACAGGCTCAACTCCACTGGAGTCCCATCACCCTTCATTTCCAATAGCCCCTGGCTCCCCAGGGTTGGGGACAGATCCAGATCCCCTTTTCTAGCAGCTGCTTCCTAATTCCGGGGGATCTGCCTGTGGCACGGGGCAGAGGTGCTGGTGAAAGAGAGTGTGGCTGTGCATCACTGATGGTGGCATCCTTACAGAGGGTGTCTCAGGGCTCAGTGGGATCAATGCTTTGGGAAACCAGCCCAGCACACCTCAATGCTTCCCCTAATGGGTGCCGACATCTGGCCCTGGCAGCCCCTGGAACAGCAATTCCAGTCCTCTCACCCATTTGCCAGTGACTTTGCTTGGCTAAGAACAAAAGAACAACATCTCTTTGCTGGTCGGGTGAGAACTGAGCCCTAAAATCCCACCGTCAGGAATAAAATGCAAATAGGTGCTTGCAGGGCAGCAGGGAGGTGATCCAATGCCTTTGATTGTTCCTGCCTGGGTCTCGTAAATCATCCCTGCCTCAGTCCTTGCCCTGCTTTCTAATTCCTGCCATTACTACTACATTTATCTGCTCACGTAGTTGGTCTGAATTCAAAATGTTGGTTTAATGTGGCACTGATGAGAAGGCAGGCATTTATAAAAAGTACAGCGGCAACCGGTTTTGTGGAGAATACAGATTTCTGCTTCAAAACAGTAATAACACCAAAAGAAATAGTATCTCTGGCTGAAACTTCAAAGGCAATTGGGACAATTTGGCAGGAGATTTTACGCTCTCTGTAATCATTCACTTATTTTTATTCTTTTGATTTCACTGTGACTCGGATGCTAAGTGCTGGTAGGCTGCTTATGATAAAGGCCGTGCCTTGGGAGAACATGGTCTTCACCTATTTTGTGTGTGGAGATTATGTGTCTGACATGAGAAATCACATTTAAAGCACTGACGAGCGTGCCTGCCTGTAGTTCGGCTTCTGGACAAAGCTGGGGAGTGAGCGATACTGGGAGTGTAGGAGGCAGACTCGGGGAAACCTGTCCCTGCTGCCTCAGGGACCGTGTCCCCACCTCTGCACTGAGACAAAGAATTTGTGCACACCGAGGCACCGACCGTCCTTTTGCAACAGATGCTGCTTGAAGTCTGGTTAAAAAGGGAAAAATAAAAGAGGGAGCCAGCTGGGATCAGCCCCCTTTTGATAGCACTGCAGAGCAGGAACGAGTTCATCCCCCGCAGCAGCCCCTCGGTGCTGGAGACATCAGGCCTAAAGCGCAGTTAATTTCCCATCGATTGCTGTCAGCGAGTTCCCCCTTGTTGTCTCCCAGATTAAGGAAGGGCTTTTGATCAGAAATGTCAAGCGTGCCTGCCACGCAGAAGGGCCGGAGTTAATCTCCTGGGGTATTGATCCCAGGTCCAGGCAGAGTGGCTGGCATGACCCACGGAGGGGAGCAGGGGATTTGGTGCCCAGCACGAAGCTGAGGCGGTGCAGAGGGTGCAAAGGGGTTGTAAGTGGGGTTTCCAAACTGAAACAAAACCAGTTTTCTTCTGGAGGGTTCAGAAGGCACAAACTAAGAGCCAATATTGACGTTTCCCCGTGCTGTGTCACTCTGTGCACCCAGAAGGACACCACCAAAACCCAGCTCTGGTGGGCAGCACCCAGCCCCTCGCAGCATCAGTCCCAAACCATCAGCATCCTCCTGCCTGCCCTGCTCCACAGCACCCTGGGGTGCCCGCACACACCTTGAGCAGCTGGCACTGAGCTTGGCTGCAAACATGAGTACCCTTGCACAGAATGATTAATTACTATTTGCCTGCTATTATTATTTGTTTTCTATCAGCATCCTCGCTCCGCTTCTCTTCTCGATCCTATGCCTGATGCCAAGCTGGGGATATTTTAGGAAATGCAGATTATATAATATTTACATCTGTGCCACTTGTTTATTCCTCTCCGTCAGTTAATTTTATTACTGCTTCTCTCTCATGAAAGCAATGATTTGCAGAGCCAAAAGCAGGCTACTTATTTTCAAGGATGCACTAATTTTAATAATTAAAAAGCTGCTGCCTTCCATCTGCCCAGACAAGGGAGGATGGGGCATTGCATAGGGCATGGGGCATGGGCTGTGCTCCTTGCTGCTATCAGAAGGGGAAAAATAAATCTGATCAGTGACAGATCCCCCTGGGTATAAATGTACACTCATGCCACCTTGCTGGGAAAATCTTCATGGAGTCTCTGCTCCCCCAAAACACGATGTGCTTTCACACAATCTGTCTAATCTGGAGTCTGTGTGTTTCTCTTCCTGCTGTTTTTCTTCTCTGGGAAGAGGAAAAAGACACCAGGAAGGGGAGAATGAATCTTATGGGAATTTTTACTGGGCATGGGGGAGAAGATGGAAAGCTTGCGCTGCAATAAAATTACATTTTCCATGGGTTAGAATGACCTTTTCCTTAACCAAAGTGAACAGTTTGAAGTAAGTAACAGGTTCTGCTCATTGGCATCGAGCTTGGTGGAAGGGCTGGGGCTGGAAACGCTCCTCTCTCCATCAGGGGTGCTGCTCAGGGACCCCAAAATGCAGCCCCATCCCTGCACCCATCCCACCCCAGAGCTAGGGAGGGACAGGGGCACCAGAATGGGGCTTGGCTGGGGCTGCTGCAGTGGGGAGGTCTGCAGGGCTGGAAACCACTTTGGTAAAATTGTGTCCTCCAGCCCCAGAGCAGGTACCCAGGTAGTCATAGCAAAGTCAGTTTTGTACATGTACATCTGGCTCATCTCGGGGGGGTAAACACACGGTAAACCCCCCTGGGGAACCTCCCATGCTGGGGGAGCCTCCGTCTTCCACCTGTTTTATAGCACAGGGCTGGCAGCTTCCCCAAGCATCCCCCTCACCCGGAGATGGCAATGCAAACGCAAATCAGTCGGTTTGTCTTCTTTCAAGCCTGCCTCTGGGGTCCCCATCTGGGCGCTCGGTTGCCTATTAAACCCGTCTCTCGCAGCATTTCTGATCTTTCCTGTTTTAAAAGCTCCAGGCATTAACCTCCAGGACTTGAGATGTACGCAGCTGCTCATTACCACTACAGAGCTCCCTCCGCCCTGCCGCCGCTCAGGCGCAGTGTTTGATAGTGGTCCTGAAGGATTCCCACTCTGATAACAAAAGAGGTATTGCAGCACATGCCGACGCATAAGACAAATAATCGCAAAAGGTTAACAGCATTTAGTGATATGAAAACCCCCGGCGTTATTACCACATCTAAGCAAGGAGACTGACTGGCATAACCCAAAGAAAATATAGAGGGTACCAACCCAAACACGGAAAGGACAGTAGGACACGTGGTGGGAGGCGCAGGTTTTCTGCAGCAGAGCAGATGTCTTGGCTAGCAGGAAGGGGAAGAGGGGATTTGTTTATTGAGGGAGAAAAATAATCTTTTAATTTGGCTCATGGATCAAAAAAGGAAACTTCATCCCCAAAGACCCCATTTGCTGGCATTTCTTTTGGTTGGTGCTGGAAGCAGGATTCAGCCGAGCCTGTCTGTGGCCTCTGTGGCTAGCACGGAGGCCAGGTCCCTGGCCAGTGGTGGCCGTGTCACCAGGAGTCACGAGCTCCAGCCGAACAGAGGGGATGAAAAAGCTGAGCGTGCTGCATTGCTCCCTCAAGATTTGGGCAATTCCTCTCCCTTCCCCTTCTGCCCAGCAAGCTCTGCTTTGAAAATCAGATGTTGCTGCTGCTGTGTACATCGGGGGCTGCTTCTGAGACAGCAAGCCCGTAATTACATGCAATGTTAAGTGCAGAAACATTTCCAAAGCTCCGCTGAGACCAGGAGCAAAGGGAGGGGGAGGTTGTTCTAATTGAAAAAACATCCCCGCATCCAAGCCAGCCGTCAGGCTCTGCAGAAAAGCAAAAAACTGGGACAAAAGTGTCCTTATCCGAGTAAGACTGGACTACTTGCAGGCTTTGGGGTTGCCCACCTGATGGCCAAAAAGCAGGAAAAAAAAAGAGAGAAAAATCAGAGAGAGGGAGAAGCTCCTGAATGTGGCAGGGCCCACACCTGGTCTCACACACCCCCTCTGCCTGCCCATGAACTGTGCTCAGCAGCCACAGACGATGGCTTTATTCCCCCAACCAGCATAAACACACACCGGTGACATTTTTCCTTCCCTCATATTTCCTTGGGGAGAACAAAAAAAAA
This sequence comes from Aythya ferina, assembly GCF_964211825.1. Classification (NCBI taxonomy): domain Eukaryota; kingdom Metazoa; phylum Chordata; class Aves; order Anseriformes; family Anatidae; genus Aythya; species Aythya ferina. The sequence continues at coordinate 6,281,132 of NC_140318.1, forward strand.
AAATCACTAGGCCAAATATTTTTGGAGCAGTAATAAAAGCAGTTGTAAGCGCTCAGAGGAAATCGGTGCAGGGAGACAGCCGTGGCTCTTCTCCTCCCTTTGATGGGAACTTCAGCTCAGGGAGTTCATCAGGGATGAGCACCAGCAGAGCCCTTTGTGGGGACGAGCCCTATAGAGTCAGCGGCATCCCCAACCCAAACTATTTGTCAAGAAATGGGGCGCAGACATGCGGAGACACCGAGCAGTGTGCCTTTCCTTTTTGTTTTAAACACCCTTAGAAATCTTTAGAAGAAAGAGGAACTAACAACCCAAAGACATAAAATAGCCACCTGGATGTATATTATGTAAGAAATAAAGTGACTTCTTCAGGGAGAAAATAAGTGGAGGTGCCACAATGCCTTAGGGACTGCTGACTGCTGTTCTTGGTATCTCCCAAAAGCCACCGATGGTTCCTGTGCCACAACCCAGTGCAGCCCCAGCCCCTTGCAGGACCACACGTGGCCAAGTCTGCTTATCTCTACTGCTGGGCTGGTGTTTTTAAGTCCGTGGGCTTAAAAGCCACGGCTCCTGTTGGTAAAATTAATTTAAGATGTCAGCTATGGGGAGGTGGTGGGCAACAGGCTGGTCCTCTATGGCTAACAGGAGCACCTGGGGCTTACAGGAAGGGTCAAAAGAGGCAATTCTGCTTCTTGAGTTTATTAACTTCAGTTCTTGGTATTATCAATGAGATGAATTAATAGTTTATTATAGTAAAATGAAGAAGGGGTTAATCTGAAAGGAAAAATACTTGAATTAAATATCTTCAGAATGGTTGCAAATCTTTTTCATCAGGGGAAAATTTTTCTTCATTCCTATGAAAAATCACAGGATGAGAAGGCAGTTTGTATTTGCCATGAATGTGCAGACTGTAGTGATGTCCCCAAACCTATATTTGTGCAAAAAGAATTGCCAAAGTCTTTTTTATTCAGCCTCCATGCAAGCTCTCCCTCTGCTTAGCAAAAGGGAGTTTTCCCATCATATGGGAAAAGAAAATACCTGTGCTGTTATATCACGGCAGCAGTCTTACACACAGACAGAGCTCAAGCTATTTCCCCCTTGATAGTCTCTTTGAAGGAGGTGTTCATTTGACATAAATAAGTTACATGTGGGAGAGTAATGAGCTATGTTAATTGCGCTCATCCTGGCAAATTGATATTGCTCCTGCAAACAGACAAGAAAAAACCTTAAATATGTTTGCATATCATCTGTATGGAGATCATATCCAATAGCAACAGGGTCATGCTGTGGTGCAGTTCTCAAATCTTGCTGCTAAACCGAGGGAACAGCTTTGGCTGCCAGGCAGCTCGACCTCAGCACAGTGATGGGGGCACCCATGGGGACACCGCCACTATGCTGCCCCGGCCCCTTTGCACCACCAAAATCCAACCGGAGCTGGTGGAGAGCCTGCAACCTGAATTTAGGCTTTGCAAGGGCATCTCTGGGTGAAGGGATAAATTCGTTACCCTCTTCTGCTCCTGCCCTGCTTCCAGCATCCAGCACCAGCTCCTGCAATGGTGCGTGGGTCCAGCACAGGGCCAGGATGGTGCTGTATGGCCCCAACCATATTCAAACCCTACAGCGCTGTCGCTGCCAGCAGAGACGTTCCAGTTTTGGCACTGAGCAGTTCTGAGACCAATTAACAGGGCCTGAACTTTAGGAGGCTGTTTAATTGAAGAGAGCTGAAGGACGCGCGCTTGACTCAGGCACTGCCGAGCCTGGAGGCGGCTGAGTGCTGAGTGATGGATAATGAATTTTAAATCGCTTTGCTAACCCAGTAGCCTTGCACCCACAGGGGTTTTTGCAATCCGGAGACTTTTGTGTTGATGTGTGCTCTGTGAACTGGTCTAAGTCTGCATTTATTGTGTTTACTTCTAATAGCAATGCATAAAACACGCACACCAGTGAATTATCTGGGTGTGCCCTATGTGTGTGTGCCCACATACATCGTGTGTGGATTACTTTACACAGGCACACCCATGTACATGGCTGTGCAGTGCCAGGAAGGCAGACGTGAGCGTGGCCTTAGCTCCCTTTATAGACGTGTACAGCACAGGTCTCACCAACAGCCTCACCGAATGCAATGGCACTGAAGGTTTTGGGGCCCTAAAAGGGAAAATACATTTATCTCGTGGGCTGCAGGGAGGAGCAGGAGCTGCAAACTGGGGCTGATGCACTGCCAGAAGCAGTGATGCCCCCCAAAAGTGATCAACTCCATCAGAACAGACCCTGAATTAGTGGCAGGGTCAGAGCACGGTGGCAGCCCCCAGCACAGCAGGACAGGGACAGGGAGGGGGACAGGGACAGGGATGGGGACAGGGACAGGGATGGGGACAGGGACAAGGCACTGCCTCACACCAGAGCCAGCATTTCCCTCTGCAGTGCTCGTGCCCTTTCAGCCCTGCCTCGTTACCGCCTGTCCTCCCTCTCCTCAGAGCACCAGATCACATCTTTATGAGGCCAGGAAAGTTTGCAGCAGAGTGCTTCTAGATCTTATTGATCGAGGGGGAGAAAATAGAGATCATTAAGTATTTAAATGGAGACAAATGAGTCTCTGTTGCTGTGACATCCAATAACCTTTTAGCCAGCAGCCTTAATTCCTAATAAGTAAAAAAAAGAAGAAGAAAAAAAAATCATTCGTTCAATCAGTCATTAATGAAGCCATAAATCATTAGCAGAATAATTCTTTCCAAATTGAATTACTCCTTTCAATTATTTTGCTCCGCTTCCTCCTTTTCTTTCATTCCTTCATTCCCCAAGGAGCCGTGCGGAGTCAATGCACTGGAATTAAACTTAACCAGGCTGCTGCTGCTGAGTAACTTTTTGACTTCTCTCTTTTCCTTTCTGGTCTCTTGCCTGTCCTTTTTCTCTGCAGACTGTGGTAGGAAAAAAAATAAATAAATAAAAAATGTGAAGTCAAATCCCACAGCTTCCCATGAGGATTGTTTAGTAAGGTGTTTTTTTTTTTTTTTTTACCTTTTTATGAAATGAGTCCTTCTGGAATACAGAAAGCAGGAGACTGTCTTTGGTTTTATCTTAATGAACATTACTAACCCAGCGAGTGCTAGCAAGCAGCCTTTCAAGCCTTATCATTCAGCAAAGCTGTGCTGAGATGTGATAGAGAGCCGCACCGAAACAAGATTTAATCTGTCCAACATTTCTGCACCAGTGCACCATCCCTAATGTAATCTTTGCTTGTTTCCAGCCCAGCACAAACAAGGAACATCCGAGTGGTGGGTGCAGAATCAAAACCTACGCTGGGTCCCAGCGGGCTGCGTGCCTCGAGTCCCGGGGAGCAAAGGCAGCAAGGCTGTTTGAGCAAGATAAAGAGGGGCAATTCCCAAAGTAATTTTAGGAAAGGATTTTCTTCTTCTGTGCATTGTAGCCATGTGCTGGATCCCTGTATGTGTGGCAAATTGTGCAATAAATCCCAAGGGCACCAAAAGCCCAGCTGGGCTCAGGGACCCAGCCAGGTGCCCACACCAAGGCACGATGCTCTTGTCCCCGGATCAGCTCTGACATTTTATGCGTGTTGCAGTGTCCCAGAATGGCCATGCCCTGGGCCATATCCTCACTTCTTGGCAATGTGAAAGCCTTCTTCATTTCATGATTCCCCCAAAACACATGACGTCTGTCCCTTCTCCCCAAATCCACACACCTCCAAGTCCCGCAAGGCAGAGCCTGCCCCACTTAATTTTGCACAAACTTCCTTTGCCATTCCTTTTCCCCTGACATTCACAAATGGGTTGAAAACAGTATCTTTGTTTCTTTCCTTGTCCTCTGCATTGACAACAGCCGGCTCTCCCAGGCTGTACTCAAAAAAAAAAAAGTTAATTCTTAATTAAGCTCTTCCATCCTGTTTGATATTCATTAGTCTTTTCATTACTTCCTAACTCGGTTGAGTTTCTTACCTTCTTTTTATGCAACCCAGACTATTCTCCATCCACTAAATCCTCTGAATCCCTGAATTGCATTTTTGTTATCCTTTCTGTTATTGCTTACATCCTGTCTCGGCCATTGTGGCATTTAGGTTTTTTCCCCTGAGGCTTAGATTTGTGTGCGTGTGTATGTGTGTATGTGGATATATAATACATAATTTGCTGAGCAGCATGCAAATTGCAATCTCTGGGAGAACGGCAACCTGCATATTGCCAAAATGAGCATCACTGAAATATGGGAAATTAATTTAGCCCCATGAAGGAGATAATTACTATTTTGCAGATTGAAAAAGTGGGGCATAAAGAGATTAAGGCCCAAGGCCCCAATCTAGCCAAAACCCAATCATATGCTTAATTTAAAGGAGATGAGATAGTTCCCTTAAAGCCAGTCATTGCTTAATATCAGGCACATGTGGAGATGTTTTGCTGAAAGCGACAGCGTGGCTGGGACAAGGGGATGGATGCTGCTCTGTTAGGAAAGACTGACGGCTGTCAACAGCACAAAGAGGAAAGTCAGTAGGACTTGCGACCCCCAAAAAGCCACTTCAAGGTATCTCAGAGCAAGCAGCTGATGTGGCAAGCACCCATTTATTGGATGGTGATACCTATGGCCTGCCTGAGGTCTTCCCTGGCCCTTTTGGCAGAGCAGCAGAGCAAATATCAGCTTGCTACTGGCTCCCAGCCCCTTCCAGGCTTCCAGCCTGCTTTAGCACCAAGTCCAAGATGTTTCTTATCCATGCCATGGGGCTGGTACGGTGCTGTGCGCCCCTAGCAGCCACCTCTCCTTCCTGCATAACACTTCATTTTAATATTACACACCTGATGGCCATTCCTTATTAAATTTCCCCCAGGGACAGCTCAAATCCCATAGTTTTGATCTGAGATATTTCAAATTTGAGATATTGTTGCTGCAGCAGTGGTGGGACACAGCACAGAGCTGTGCCAGGACAGGGCCAAACAGCACCTCCATCCTGCCCCGCACACAGGTGGACAGTTGCCCACCACCAGAGCAGCTGTCCTGCCAGTGTCAGACGTGTGTTTTATCCAGAAATTAATTGCAATTACCTACTAATATGTGTTAAATGCATTGAGGTTCACAGTTAAGAGGCTTTATGAAATTATACTGGAATTAACATACTATGGACAGCCTCCTCGTCAGGTCGATCCGGGCATGTTGCTTCTGCTGGGTGCTTCAGTACTGAGGTTGTGCCAGGTGTGTGCTGCAGCAGGGGCTGAACTCCCTGCACAACCTCTCCAAAATTTCACCCACCTTCCTCAGCTTTGGAGCTGGCTTGATATTTTACTGCTGAATTTTGGGAATTTTGAGAAAAGCTCAGAGCGTCACGAGGACATCTCCTGCTGAGCCAGAGCTGCATGTGCTGCGTACGGTCCCAGGGAAGCTTCAGGTGTGGGCTGCACCCACAGCACCCAGAGCACCCAGAGCACCCACAGCCCTGTAAACCACTCCTTGAGCACCGCTCTGCGACGGCCGAGGCTTCTGTGGTCTGTCCTGCCCATCATATATATTTCAGACTAATGTGCAAATACGCTTTTCCATAAAATACCCGAGCAGAAGAGTTATGCCAGTCTTCTGGGAAAGTAATACCCATCTTAATAAAGTGTGTAAATACATATTTATTTGCTAGACTGGAACCAAAGAGGCTGTTCTGGTCTGCCAGAGAAAAGAAATACACAGTTTAAGACTGCCTAGGTACATAATTACCTTAGAGAGAGAGTGAAATAAATCATCAGTGTCTTCCTGCTCTGCAGGAGGGAACCATCCGGAGCTCTTCCTCTTCTCCCTTTGCTGGCTGTGAACTCCTCCAGTCACTGAGTGAACCCACCCAGCAATAATTGGTGACCTGGGAGAGAAACCAGTAACAACCAGTATGCCCAGTCGTTGGGCAGACACTTCCTCCAGGCTTTGGAAATGCCTCTGAAAACTTGTGGGTCCTACTCAGTGGGATATATTTATTGTTACTGGTGGAACAAGGCGCCAGCTCTGAGGAGACAAAGTTAAGTGAAGGGGAATTGATCTGGGAAAGACACCCGGGCACCTGCCTTCGGACGGCGCCTGGCCCTCGGGAGGGGGAGGCAGAGGCTCTGGTTCTGGCTCTGACACAGATTTTGGGAACAGTTTGGCCACTATCACCCTTCACTCTTCATCCTTCATGCTGGGTTCCAATTTCCCTGCAACAGAGGACACAACTTTTCCTCCCCGCTGCAAAGCGCAGCCATGCTGGGGGGCTGCGGCTGTTCTATTTTATATTAAACTTCTGCTCATTGTCCATTAAGAGTTAATGAATAGATGTCTTAATAAACGGCCAGTCGATGGCGATGGATTACGCAGCCCTCCAGTCAATAGCTTGCTGACAACGTCCTTATGACCATCTGCAGCAAAAATTCCTCGTGTCTGCAATATGCTTATAACAGCTATTAATTATTTACCGGTCTTGTAGAAAACGTTTGCAAGCGGGCCCCAGAATAAAAGGCTGCTGGCTCTTCTTTCCTCCTTCCTTCTCCTTCTGCCCTGCACGTCCAGGGAGGGGATGTGGTGCTATGCCCCCAGGGGCAGATGCTGAGCTCAGGACCAGCAGGGATTGAGGCAGAGTCTAGGACGAGGACCTGGATCTGCCCCCTCTTTCCAGCAGCTCTCAGCCTGTTCCTGAGCCCGTGGAGCTCAGCTCAGCTCCCTCGGTGTCCCCAGCCAACCAGAGCTCCATGCAAAAACCCAAGCGATGCAGCAAGGGGGACAGGCACCAGGGACAACACATGTAGGGAGAAACTTAGCAGCAGCCCTGCCCGCAGGCTGAGGTGCCCACGTTGCTTTTTGGGAAGAGCCAGGACGCAGCTCAGCTGTGGCAGGGGGAGCGGGACGCTGCTCCGTTCGAGATGCAGCCTCCGAAAGGAAAATGAATTATGCATCATGGCCCAGCCTGGAGATCATTGATGATAAATAATGCTAAGTGGGAGCTGGCTGCATGCTGCAGCTACAGGCTGCCCCTCTGCTGCCTTTTGCTTTTTTTCTCTTGCTCTCTCTTCTTTTTTTTTTCCTTTTTTTTTTTTTAACTCTGGATTATGGAGTACAGTTTGATACAGGAAAAAAAAAAATAAGTAGCTTTTTGTAATTGTTTTGTTTAGGCTGGAAGATTTGCCTCCTTTTGCAAGGTTTCTGTGAGCTATACTTCAGTTACACCATGGACTTGCATCCTTCAAACATAACTCAGAGCTGTGGATCGAAGCACACCCCAGAGAATTCAAATACAAATGCCATCTGGAGCGGGGAGTTCCCTGGGACATCCACAATGCTCAAACTAATGAATTCCGTTTGATTTCGATGGCAATAGATGAGCTGCCATTTTGCTCCCTTCTGCCTCTTTCCCTAAACCTCAGCCCTTGGCTACTGGGGGGGGTTGTTCAGCCCTGACCCACGCAGGGGCTGAGCACCCCAGCATGTTCTCTATGTGGGATGCTCAGCACATGGGATGCTCAGTGCACGGGACACTCTGCATATGGGATGCTCCCCACACAGGGTGCTCTGTGCCACCCCAGTCCTGGTCTCCCCAAAGCCAGGGGCTGTTTCACTGGGGGCTGTGACAATCTTGTCCCTGCAGCTCCTAATGTCAGGCCTTTCTCCCAGAGCAAAAAGCATCTACTTTGGACTCCATGATAGATACCTGGAAAGGGGATAAGTACCATCATTATATTTAATCGCTCCTAACAGCCCCTCAGAAATAAAAGGACAGACAGTGCTACGCTGCCCAACCCGTGGCGATGTCCCAGAAGCTGTGCACAAACCAAACCAGGCGACTAGAGCTGTGTTTTCCTAGCAGCCCATTGCCCTTTCTGAAGGCCAGGTATGCAGGTAGAGTGCTTTTCTGAACGGGGATTTATTCTGTGTTTGTCACTTTGACAAGGGATGATTGACAATCAGAATGATGGGACAATTTGCCGTGATCTCACCGCGCCTCTGCCAGGCAAACACATCAAGAAAAAAAAAAAAAAAAACCCACAAAGGAAAGAAGAGAGCAGAGCTTAAAGTGGATGCCATTTATCTGCGAGAAAGCCCATGGTCTACAGCCAGGGGGTCAGGCACTGCTGTTTTCCAAACAAGTGGGCTCTGGCAGCAGAGCTTTAAAGATGGGACTGCGTCTCTGATGAAGCTGTGGGCTTTTTGCTCGCCTGTCCATGCTGGCACAAGCAATTATCTGCCCAGCACTTCTCATGGTGTGGCATTTGGGGACACAGTGGCCATGCTAATAACGGGTAAACCACCTCTGCCAGCATTTTATGGAGGGCAAGTTTGGATCCCAGCTGCCCACTGGGCTGTGCCTGCACCACATGGTCTCCCCTTCCCTGCGCCCAGATGGGGCTCAGGTCCCAGGAACCAACTGGTGGGGTGTTTTTTCAGCAGGTTGGCTCCATGGTGCTCAGCTCCCTTTTATTCGCCATCCCAGCAGACCAGGGGAATGCTGCGGGCTCCTTTCCATAAACCTAAATAAACCCATCCATGCCACAGGATTGGGAGGGTTTTGTGCCTGGGAAGACAGGGCAAAGGAAGTGTTAAAGGCTGGATTTTTCCACCCGTGCTGAAAACCTGTCGTCCCTGTGACGTCAGTGGGAATTTTGAGCCTGCACCAGCTCTGGATGTTTAATCATATGTGACCTCTCCAAAGAAACTAAGCAAATTAATGGTAGAGTTAAGAACAGAGCCCAGGAGTCCTGATCCCTACCTCCACAGCTTAATCACAAGAAAAAAAGTTGTTCTTGATGGAAAGCAAACAGATAGGAACCGGAGCGGAGCTTTGCACTGAATTGCAAATGTTCTGACTCCTGCTCAGATTTGAGTTGTTAATCCCAGTTTCGCCCTGTTTCTGCTCTTAACTCATTTCCATTTCTCGGCAGTCCACAGCTCTGCAAGAGCATCTGTGCCCAGGCTGGAGGCTTTTACCCCACGCGGTGTGCCCAGAGGGCCGAGGGCTGTGTTGGGACCAGGGCTTAGGCTCTCCCTCCACACACAGGTTGGGGATCAAGGAACAGGCTCTCTGGAAACAGCATCTGGGCCCACATATTGTGTCATGATCACTTTGCAATTACCTCTTTTACTCTTTTAAGAAAGCTCCCAACAGTCTGCGGTGGCTGGGCGGTTTGCCTCTGCCTGGGGCAGCTCGGAGCCTGACCCTGTGAGGATGTGCCATACTCCTGCTGCAATGAGACATGAAACTTAACATGTTTTTCCAGCAGGAACCTGCCACCACCAGTCAGGTCTGAGGTTCAGGAGGCCAGGATTGCAGGACACAACAAAATCTCCCTTTAGGAGCTGCATGGCTAAAGGAGATTGACTCTAATCAGCACGTTGCTTTGCTGTGCAGTTCTGCACTGGGGAGCAGGGAATTGACTCCGTTTCAACTCCTTTAATTACACTGAGTTAAAATTCATCAGGGGAAACTTTCCTGCTATTCCTAAACCTATACCAAAATTTATGTTAAATAAAAATAATTATTAAAAAAAAAAAAATACAATGGCTGTTACTTTCAGTCAAATTCTACAGGATTGTTTTTTGGAGAGGGAGGCTGAACAGCTCACTCTGCACTAGATAAATTTCAGCTTCTGAATCCAGGCTTTTTTTTTTTTTTTTTTTCCTAAGTGGATATACTTTTGTTAAACAAGCAGAGCTGAAATCCTGCCTTCTCCATCCATCCCCTTAAGGAGCCTGATTGATGTGGCTGCAGCAACACAGTCTAGAGAGCGAGACGGAGCGTGACGGGGATGGGGCAGGTGCCTGCATTTAGAGCCCCACTCACAGAGCAGAAAATGAGATGTGTGCAGCCTTGTGGAGCCAGAACGGGTCAGTTGTGGTGGCAAAGGGCATTAATATGTCTCCTACAACATGACCATGGCATGCACAAGTGACTGATCTGTGGATGGAAAATGGGAAGCACTCATGCTAAGTCCTAAGGATTTTATTTTCTTTTTTTTTTCTTCAGTAAGGGGAGGTCACTCTTATGTCCTAAGCTGTGTGCTGAGTGCTGGGGGTGTTTTGGGGTGGGCTGGGCAGGGGTCACCAAGGCAGCTGCCCCTTTTGACAAGCACGGGGCTGCAGGACGATGTGCTCCCATCCCAGACTCTGGAAAGTGCTCTGGAAGCCACGCAGCTGAAAGGTAAGAAGAGGCATCAGGGTAGGTTTGCTGCTCTTACCCTGACGCATGCCATTTCCAAGGGGTGAAAGGGCAGGTTCCTCATGCAAAAAGAAGCACGTGGGACTTAAAATATGCCAGCCACCGCTGCTGTGCGTCTCTTAGTATCATCTTATACCAGCAGCCTCTGCTGGGGAGATTTCCAGGAGGATTAAACTGAAAAACCCTTTTCCAGCATCTGCCGCTGGAAGAGCGAGGGTTGCTATGGAAACCGCATCTGGCCTATTCACATGAGTTTTATAAGGGAAGAAACAAATAAAAAATAAAGCAAAAACAACACACGCGTCGCACAAAAGAGAGGTGACTTTGCCTGCTGTCATCAGAGAGCGAATGAGGGCAATCAGGCCTAATGCAGGCTGGCTGGCTGCTGGGTGGGCATGCTCACCCCCCAGCTGCCTGGGATGAGGGCACCCAGGCATTGGTGTCAGCAAAGCCAGGAGGGAGTGAGGTGATCCTAATCCCGATCCCGATCCCAATCCCAATCCCGATGCCACCTGTGGATGCCTGCACAGCAGGGAGAAAAGCACAAGGGCAAAAGGCAAAAAGCAGCTGAGCGCTTTCTGCAGCTCGTAAAGGGGCCAGCAGTCAGAGCAGCTCACTGGGCAGCACTGGGGTTAATTCAGTAATCCCCCCCTGGAGCAGCCACAGTGATGCAGAGAGCCGGGGGTCCCTCCTTGCAGCCCCCCTGCACCGTGGGGTCGCAGGGGAGCAGCGGTGGGGCTGGAGGAGCCCAGCATAAACTGTGTAATGAAACAAGGGGTAAAGAAGAAGCCCAGGGTAAGCTGTGTAATGAAACGGGGTAAAGGCATGTAATGAGGCTTTTCCTGGGAAGCTGAGCAATCCACCAATACGGATCAGGAGACACCAGGGGTGTCGGTGATGCTCCTAAACCAGTGAGAACTCCTAGGGCAGGGTAGTGCTTTGAGCACACTTCAATTAATTTAATTTCTTAATGCTTTGAGCACACTTTAATGACAGCTCCTGGCTGCAGCCCGGAGGGACGCGGGGCTGGGCTGGTGCTCTTCCCACAGGGACAGACCCCATCTGGGTGAGGCACCATCTCCTCCCCTCTCCAGCAGCTCCCGGGTGTCCCCAAGGAACGGCTTCCCTTTAACTGCCTCAAGGCATTGGAGAGATGTTGATGAATGCCCTTAGGAGCCAATCTCTTCACCAGCTCGGTTGGTATTTCAGGGCAGTGCAGCAGACATCAGCGATGGCTCCGAGCCAGCTCCTCTGGACCGAGGTCTGGAGGAAGAGCCGTGCGTGCACCCAGCCCACCCGGATACAGCAGGATGTCATCCCTGGGGGTCAGACCCCAAAGCATCTCCCAGCTATGATTTTGGGTGAAGGCCTTAAAGGAGGGGGCAGCACGTAGCTTCGGAGACGGGCTGCCCCAGTCTGCAAACCCCAGGACCCAACAGTGGGAAGTTATTTGTCTGCCCCAGCAGGGAAGGACGGACTTTTTCCCACTCCACAGATGGCACCCAGCGAGGTGGAGGGTGTTTGCTGTGGGTCCTGGCCCCGAGTGCCTCCCCTGAGCCTTGTGGAGCTGGACCTCAGCCCAGGACTGTGCACACAGGCTCCTGAGTTCCTGTTCCCATTCATGTGTCCATCATAAATGAATTGGAAATTGTAGGATAAATGCAGAAACGCCAGGTAATGTCTGACTTGTGTGGTGCAAGCCCGTGATGGGGCACTGACTGCTAATTAGTTAATTGTGGTAAAGCACCAGGAAGGTGCAGAGCCTTGCTGGGATAGCTGGTTCCTGCTGGAACCAACACATCCCTGAGCCTTTGCAGCTTCAGCACCCCTGGTCACCCTCCGCTGCTGCCTCCTGCTATGCGGGAGGAGCAGGGGCACACAGCAGGCCAGGGACTTACCCAAGGACACGAAGCAAATCGAGGTCAGACGACTGATCCCAGCCCAAAACGTGCTGGCTTTACCCGTCACCAGTTTCGTGCTTCAGGGGGGTTTCTCCCCCTTCACACCCATGCAGGTGTTTTAAGGTTAAACCCAAAAGCTGTGCCGTGCCCGCAGCGGGCGGACGGCAGCTCGTGGCTGAGCTCCTGCCAGCAGGGTCATTTTGGAGATGTATTAACAGCACCAAAGCCCCGTTCAAGCCCAGCATCCATTACTGTTGTTTTCAGGAGCACACACAATTTGCCATCTGGCCTGGTATTCTTTATGCTCTGAGCTTGATGGAAAGCAACACAGCTCCGCTCGTTTCTGGGAGGCTGCTGCTGCTCTCACCAGGACCCGGGCTCAGCGCAGCTCCCCTGCCACCCGCGAGGTGCTGCTGGCCCTGCAGCCCTGTCCACGGCTCACGGTGCAAAATCAGCTCAATTTGGGACACTCCAAGAGCCTAAAATGAACAGAACAACTCTGGAAAAAGAAAGACGAGTGATGAAGCAAGGGAATAACGTGGTTCAGAGAGCAAACGCCCCTCCAGTGCCATCGTCTTTCTGCCCAAACCCCAGCAAACGTCTCACAGGTGCCCGGGGGGGGGTCCCAGCTCCTCGCAGCCCCAGCCCAAATGGGTGCCAGCCGTGCTGCTGGGCACAGAGCCGCTCGCTCTGACAGCCAGACATGGCCCTGCCGCTGCAAATTCATGAGAGCCGTGGCTGAGCTGCGAAAGAAGAGCCACCCTGGGAACCCGAAACAAATGTATTCCAGCAGCTGGTGATTAGGAAGAGGTTCGGATTAGATGTTAGGCGTTACGTGCATCTACACCAGCTCATGGCTCTGAATCCTCAAGCATCCTCCCCAGTAATCTTCTCTTCTTCTTTATATTGTTCTTTCAAGATTGATCGGCATTTTCTTTTCCCGGCACTTGAAATAAGAGGATAAAAACTTCAAGGCACTCTGGTAAAGACATTTATTTACCTGTTACCCTCTCTTTCTTCTCCGAGAAGCTCCCTTATGCCAGCTCCAGTCTCCTGGAACCAGGACAGCAGCAGGGCTGGAGCTTCCCACAGACCAGATGCACAGAGAGTAATCAGTGAGGCTCCCAGGGGAAAGGGGCTGGAGGGACGTGAGGGTGTCTGGTGCTTCCCCATTTTGGTGCTGAGCCCATCCTCACTGTTGGGAGCAGCAGGGGTGGTTCAGACACCTCCAGGCCGGGGTTCATTGTGAGTGAGTGCCATCTCCCCACCGCCCTCCTGCACACTGCCCCTAAGGGATTTCTTGTTTCCTTTCATTAGGCTACTCCGGGTAATTATTCCAAGAGCACTGTTAGGAGCTAAGAAGCAAGGCGCTGAGGAGATGGTGCCTCACAGCCTGAGCAGGGCTGGCAGGAGGCAGGATGGGGACCCAGGAGACAGGAGGAGGATGGTGGGGAGCAAGGGGGGGTCCCGCCAGCCTCCCCCAGCCCTTTTGGGGCACGGTCCTAACCCCAGGGGTGGGAAACATAGAGCTCAATGCGGAGCTGCCCCGCACAGCCCTCACTCATACCCTGCTGCATATGTCCTGACCCCGAGAACATCCATGAAGCCAAGGGGAGGGCACCAGCAAGACCTGACCAAAACCCAGCGAGGTTCGTGCAAAAATTAACCCTCAAAATAGCCCTGGGCTGGCACCCAAAATGATGCCCAGCCCCTGGGGACTCCAAACCAGACCAGGGCCACACCCTGCTGGTTTTAAGATGCCTGCCCTCCTCTTCCCCTCTTTCGTTATGCCTTGATCAGCAGCAGCTGCACCGAAATCCCTGAGGAGTTTTGCACGGAGCCCCTCTGTGGATGAGGCGAGGGAGGTGAGCAGCTCCATGCCATGCTGCCCCGGTGTTTGCCCAGCTCTGATTTATGTCCTCCCGCAGAGCCCAGCTCGTACAGCAGGGCCCAGCTCACAGCAGCAGTATTTCTCCCCATTCCTGAACCGTGGCCCATTTTGCAGCTAATAAATCCCCCCAGCAGCCTGCCAGGCTCCTCCTGTTCCACCCCAAAGAGGAGGAAAGGGAGGGGGGGAATAAAAAAAAAAAAAAAAAAGAAAAAAGCTGGCATCGCCATGGCAACCTGCTCCTTCCCGGAGCTGCGAAGCCTTTAGGTTCCCACTCCCCATTTATCAGCTGCACTCGATTAGGCAACGATGACAGTCGGCACCACTAAGTGTTGGGGTGTTGGGTGCTCTGGAGAGAGGTCACATTTCAAAGCACGCTGCAGGTTCTGCTCATCCCGCTGCTCTCCTGGGGGTGGCCCTGTGAGTTTTGGGAAGCCAGCCAGCCCAGGACAGTGTTGGACACTGCCTCTCCAAGCACACTTGTGCCAGGTGGGCTCTGGAGGTCCTTTGGTCAGCTTTGGCTGCAGACACAGCCCTCCCCAGAGGATGCTGGCTTAAATTGGCCACCGCACATTTGCCGCCTTGCTGGCGAGGTTGGCTGCCTCCTCTCCCCCCCTTGCTCGCTGCTAACCCACAGCTTGCTCATGGGATGAGGCTGCATGGCCCCGAGCACGCCATGGGCTGCCCAGCCCTGCCTCTGTCATGCGAGGACCGAACGCTGCCAAGGGCACGGCACGCTTCATTATGTCTCATTTACTGCTTATTACCAGCCTCGATCTGCAGAGAAAAGCCATCAGGGGTGAAGGGAGGTGGCTGTCCTGATCGAGCTGCATGGCTCTGGAGCACCCCGGGGTGTGAAGGGAGCAGGGCTGGGATCGGTGAGCCCAGCATCGCATCCCTCCTGCGGCCACCCGCCTGGGCACCGCCATCCCCGTGCCTCCTCCTGCCTGATCGTGCTCTCAAAGCACGGCAGATGGGCCTGCGCTGAAAGAAAATTGCTTCTGCTCCCCAGCTCGAGCAGCCCCATTTTATTTACTTATTTCCTACCCCAGCTATGCAAACGTACCTCCCCTCTCCACAACCAGATGGGCATTAACACCGAGCCCTGGCACGCTGGCGTGGCCACAGACAGCTGCCCAGAGCTCCCAGCCTCGCCGTGCTCACCTGGTTAATAAAACCAGGTCCCAGCACTCATTTAGGGGAACGAGATGCCAGCCGTGCCCTGCTCCTGCGGGCAGCGCCCCGGTGAGCACGGCTGGGGCTGGTGCTTGATGAGCTCTCCAGGGCGGGGAGCGCAGATGCCGCTTTTGGTGCCCCTCCAAGGCGGGCAGTGGGGTTTAGGTCTGGCCGCCGTTCAAGGGATGATCATTGTTTAATTGGTGGTTTAAGTGAGTGCAGAGCCTCGCTGCCTCCTGGCACCGGCATGCATTTTCGAACAAAGGTGCTGGACAAAAGCAAAACGCTGCGCTGAAAGGGGCCGAGCCCGCTGCAGGGTGCTGGGCATGGGCACGGCATCGCGCAGCATCCACCCGTCAACCTGGGGTGCTGGAGGAAAATCGGTGGTCTCCAGCTGTGGGATAATTCATCCAGTTTGTGCCGAGATCTGAAGGAAGCAGCAGCTTCCCCGCTTGCTCCACCCGGGGCATTTCTGGAGCACTCCTTTACTTCATTAGAGGTTTGACCAGACAACCCCCCTCACAGGTAAAAGCAACCAAATATTTCTCTCCTTCCCAGTGCTGGCCTTTGCCAGGGTTTTCTTTCAATGCAGCACTGCGGGGCGTCATTAACTCTCAGTGCACCTTCTCATTAGCCATTTGAGTTATCTTTCACCAGGAGGGAAACTGAGGCACGGGCAGCCCCTTCCCTGCTGCGAGCCTCCCCTTGCAGCGAGGGCACCACAGAGCAGCTCATCCCCGCGGCCCCTGCACGCCACCACCTCCCCGGGGCTCTTGCTAAATCAGATTAAAGAAGTGCTCCTGCAAACATGCCAATCATCAGACAACACGAAACAATAAAAGAAATAAAACACTCCAGCTACCAGCCCAAGCGCAAGCCTCAATTAGCAAATATATCAATCACTGATGACACCGATAGTGTCTGCACTGAGAGATTTACTGAAATGATCGGCAGATGCAGCACGGCTGCAGCCCTGCTGGGAACAGAGGCCCCAGGAGGTGCTGAGCCTCGGATGGATGGACCCAGAGTGGGATTGGATTTACAGAGTGCCCACGAGGATGCCCATGAGCCCAGGGGTCCTGGATAAAGCCCCCAGCCCAGCTCCAACCCTGCACTGCCCAGCCCCCTGCCCAGGAGGGGTTTTGTTTTGCAAAGCTCCCCCAAAAGCCTCGTGGATGGGTCCCGTCTGCTTGGTCCTGGCCCCAGTGTGTGGTGAGGGGCTAGTGGCCCCCTTCCAGTACCAGCATCCCCCCCCCCAGGCACTGGATAAATAGGGATTGGCCAAAGGCACTGGGACATGCACATTTATTTATGAATATTGTGAGATTACAGGCAGCTTACAGGCCCCCAGCTGTGATCAAACCCCACGGCAGCCACGGAGAGATAAAGGCGATGGCGTGTGCAACAGGAGCAGCACAGCCTCACCCCCAAAAATAAACCTCTGCTCTCCTCCTTTCCTCAGCCCTGAGATGCATGTCTTAGAATATATATATATATATAGTTTGTTTGCTTGTTTTAAAAGAAATTGTTGGATTTTACTCAAAGCCCCAACTGCAAACATCCCATTTTGGCAATCGATTTCACCAGTGGGAAGAATCAGAAAACCTGCTTCTCCTTGTCAAAAAAAGAAAAGAAAAAAAAAAAATAAAAAAGACAACTCTTTTGTTTGTTTGTTTTGTTTTGTGTTTTTTGTTTGTTTGTTTGTTTGTTGTGGAATTGGAAACCCCAGCATCTCCCACTGGAAAAAAAAAAAAATAAAATAAATCCGAGGAAATATTTGTTTCTTTTTGTTCTAATCCCTTCCCCAGCTCCCCAAGCAGACGTGAGGCTGGAGGGAAGGGGGATGCCCAGGAGGGGAGCACGGGGCAGCAGCTCCACCTGCACCCCGCAAGCACTCCCCGAGCTCCCCAGGCTGCAGGCAGCTCCCAGCCTGGCTGCTCTCACGTCGCAGCTTAAATTTGACCAAAGTTCAGAAAGTTGACTGTAAATTTGCCCTCGATTGTTGGTCTCATTAAACCTTCTCCAAGGAGGTGCAGCAATCAACAGAGAGAGGAATTATTTGAAGGAGGGTAACAAGAAGTAAAGCGTCCCCAGGAAACGAGAGGAGCTGGGATGTGAGGGGGTAGGCAGGATAAACTCTAGATGAGTAATTCATCCAAGGGTTTGTTTTCCTGAGCTGGAGGCCAGGGCTTGTTTCTGCAGCCTCCCGCAGGGCCTGATCCTGCTCGCATGTGCCCGCAGCTCTGCACCACCCCAGCTCACGCGCAGGCGCCGCGCTGCTGTGATCCCATTAACAGGCGGGCACAGCCTCTAAATTCCGGTTAATAAATACCTAATGAGAAGATGACAGCCACTTCTGGACCCTCAGCGGTCCCTTCGGTTATTCACCAGCTCGGAAAAGTACAGCTCAGCCTCAATAATTGATAGTGCATTAACGCAGAGCTGGGGGGCAGGAGCCCTGTTAATTACAGCTGGGCAGCACCAAATGCCACCAAGGTGCTGCTGGCACGGCTGGGACACGTCTGCTTTGGGGGTCTGGGGGCTCAGGAGGGGGCTACAGCGCTGTGCAATTAAAATGAGGGTGTTTGGGGAAATGTGACCCGATTGGAAGTGGGTCTGCAGGGCTCTGCTGCATTTTCCTGGCTCGGAGCAGGGCAGTGCTCTTCTGCACCGATTCATCGCCAGCAGCAGGTTGTTAGTTTTGTGCTGGGCTGGAAAGGCAGTGCTGAGGCTGGGGGGAAAGGGTCATTTGCAGAGGGGCTTCTCCAGAAAAGAAGAAAATGGGAAAAAGAAGGAGGGGAGCTGGGGAGGCACCAGGAGACGGAGCCCCCCCTGCCTGCCCCTCCAAGCTCCTGACAGCCTCAGCCCAGGGCTTCATCCACGCACCAGAAATGAGAGGAGAAATGTCCGTATTCGGGAGGAAGAGAGATGGCCCCTGAGTCTGTGAAGAGTTATAGAAAAAGCAATCTAAAAGTCATTGTAAATCCAATCACATTAAACCCTACACTTCAGAAATGTTCAGGCGTCTTCCTAAAGCCTCCCCCTGCTGCGGCAATGAATCTCGGGGTAATTTGCACAGCACCTGTCAATGAGACAATTTGCACCTTTCAGCAAGGTTTGGGGATGTTGCAGTCAATGGGATTGTCTGGAGCAAAGGGGGAGGGAGGGTGCAGAGGAGGAGAGATGGGAGATGAGCCCAGGGTGAGCCAGAGCTGCCTTGGGTGACCGATGGGCTCAGCCGGGCTGTGACGGATGCGTCCTGTCTGCCCCAGGAAAGCTTTCCTCCTTCTGCCACCAGGGAGGGCTTCTCGTGTAGCTCAGTGAGCAGAAAGCGGTTTTAGCAAGAAAAAATGGTGCTGCAGAAGCGGGGAGCTGGGAAGGAGATGTCTCACCACGTCCCTGTGGGTGCTGCTCCTCCAGCCCTCCTGCGTCCCCAGCGCTGTGTGCGTGCGCTCCCAGCCCTCCTCCTCCCCAGGGGGATCTGCCCAAAAAGCCAGCAGGCTCCTTGGAAAAACCAACCTCCATTTGAAGACGGAGAAGCACAGAGGAACAGAGATTAAGTGCCAGCAAAGGCTTCCCTCTGCATGCCCAAAGCATTGGCCGCGCCACCCAGCCCCATTTGCAGCACGCACCCATCCCTGCTGGCGAGGTGTCCTGGAAGAGAAGGATTTTCAGTAAGTGAGCTGTGCACAAGCACACGTGCACCCTCCAAAGATGCGGGAGTTATTAACGCATGTGCATGATAATGGCATTTCATCAGGAGCCCAGGAGCACCGCAGCCATCTGGCGCTGTGTTTAGCATCCGCGCTCGGAGCGCAGCCCGTGTCAGCGCGGAAAGCTTCCAGCTCAAAACAGGGTGGAGGTGATAATGGATTTTCAAAGAGACAATTATTCGCTGGCTCTGTCGTGACACACTGATCAACGGCAGATGTTTCCGCTGTATTCTGACCCGGTTTTGATCCTGAAAATGAGCGCGGGTTAGGCGTGCCTGCCTGGCTGGTCCACCCAGAGCCTGCAAAGCTAGGCTGGAGACCGCCCGCCTCTGCTTTTATTTGCAGGCTGGAAGGGAGAGGAGCCATCCAATAATCCTGGGGACCACAGTGGCACTGCTGGGGCCGATCCAACTGGATCAACTCATCGGCATGACGGCCAGAGCCATAATTTGACTTTTCATCCAGCAGGGCCCATTTCACATCTGGACTGAGGAGGTCTGTCCTGGCTTCACTGGGGATCAGCCTTTAACTAAGGGCTCTGGCTGGCTTCAAATATTTGCATCAGAGGCAGGGGAAGGCCCTGATCCTTCCCCTGGGAGGCAGGCGGGTGGCTGGGAGGGGAGCAACGAGGAGCTGCAAACAGTGCCTTCCAATTTCCTTCTCTCTGCTGTGTCTCTCTCCTAACCCAGCCGGGTATGTTCTCTCTCTGTCTTGGAAAAGCAGGGCCAGCAGTCGCTCCTCTCCCAGTAACCCTGCCTTCTTGCTTCCCCTGTGTGATGATGTTTGCTTGCTGCCCCTGTGTGAGCACCCCAAACTTGGCACAAAGCACCCCGAGCTCCACGCAGGCGTCCCAGAGGGTGCTTCCCCCCTACCTGCACCACGCGCCCTAGGAAGCCCATTCCCAAAATCCACACCTCCGAGAGCTGGATCAGGCCTGTGGCCGCTCCGGGGTGCTGCAGACCCCGCAGGCTGTCGTTTCGCTTGCTGCTGTGTATTCACTCGACATTAGCACCGGTTTTACATGGTTTTACGTGCTGGGAAGGCAGAGGTTCATGCATGCAGTTCAAGTGCTCCGTGCCCTTGAGCTGTCATTTGGGAGCGTTTGTGCAGCTGCAGAACCATACCCTGTTGCCCTGTGCTTTATGGAAGTCTTTCGGCTCTGTTTTCCTGAGACTGCAGTGGCAGCAAAAAAGACCCCAAAACGAGAGACCGGAGAGGGTTTCCCACCACCAATGCCCCCCAGCAATGCCTGGGAGCTTTGCTTTGGGACCGTAGCCTTGGGCTTTGCCTCCTTCTGCTGCCCCAGCCTGGGAGCTTGTAGGAAGGGAACTTGAAAAACAGAGTGAATTTTGAACATAAGGAAATTTGCCTAAAAAAGCAAACTCTAGCCCATCCCTGGGCATGCAGGAGCATGCAGAAGCATGTAGGGTCGTGCAGGAGCAAGCAGGAGCAATCATTCCTCCACTTGCTGCTGAGGCTCACTGCCTCTGTTCGGGTTGAGCATCTTTTGACCTGCAGAGGTGGGGACAGGAGATATTTTGCTTCCCTCTCTTGCCTCTGATGGCTGTGAGACTCTTTCCAGACCTCACCTGCAAAAAAAAAAATCAATGAACTAAAAACGGAAGCGCTGCTTTTGGGGTAACGTGCTGGTATTTCTGGTGTCTCCTCGTGTTCTTTGCCTCTTTGCTAGCAGCGCAACCAAGGGCTCTTGGGCTGGGCCCTGCAGAATAAAGACCTCTTGGCAAAAGGGAACAAAATGCTGCTCCACAACAGGGGTGACCCTACATGGGCTCTCCCTGGCTTCTCCATCCCATGGCAGAACTCCCCCCCCCCATGCTTTCCCATCACTTAATTACACCATGAGGACAGACGGAGCAACCCACTGGCTCAGCAGCTGCCAGCCCAGGCCTGGCACCCAGAAAGGGGCCAAAGGGGTCCCTCGGGCACTTCCCTGGGTTTCTCCATCCCAGCTGGGTGCCTGGGGCTGGCCCTGCATCCCCCAGCCCTGCAGGATGCCTCCTCCGGGTGGGCGCTTCCCCAATTCCCCCGGAGGCTCCGGTGGTGTGGGCGAGCAGATGCCTCCTGGCTCGGCGTCCTGCTAAATTACCAGCAGCTTTTTCCAGCACCAGCAAGCTGGCTGCCGAGCAGAGGCCCTGTTCCCAGAGCACGCCGTTCTGCTGGGCTTTAAAAACGCTTTTGCAGGGAAATGAAGGGCCTGCATCAGCTACAAGAACACATGTTTCAGGTTGCAGGACCCCGGAGCTTTATGCTAAGCGAGATGCGGAGAGCAAAGTGCTTCCCTGTGGGCCAAAAAGCCCTCTGACTTTCTGATGCAAAGGCACAGCTTCAGAAGGGGCATCTTGGCCAAAAATAGCCCCCCCAGCTCCTCTGTCCCCCCTCCATGGGCCCCAAGGCACCCCCTGAACCCTCTGAGCTGGAGCCTTCCCATTGTACCCCCCCACCTCTCCCCATCCCTGCCTCCACCTCTGTTCCCCAAAACTGGCACCAGTTTGGTTTCCAGTCCTGAAAAGCACTTGTCTTGTATGGGCTGGTGAATAATTTATAGTTTGCTCATCAGGAAAGGCAATTGGGAGCGTGGAAGGGGGGAAGAATAAATATATATTTATAAAAAATAGAAAAAGGTAAAAAAAATAAAATAAAATAACGCCCAAACCTACCTCATAAACTGTTCCTTTGATCTAATCCAGAATAAATTATACATAATGGAGCTGGTTGGTTTTGCTTGCCGACAGCATGAATAAAAAAAAATAAAAAAATATAGAAAGCAGGAAAGCAAGCCAAAGCATTTGGGCTAATAACAATGTGCTCAGTATATATGCTTCAGCTGGTATCACTTTGCAGCAGCCAGCTCAGATTTTCATGGGAAAGAAATCCATTTTTAAACCAGGGATGTGCTGCGCAGGTGATGAGCTGGTGGGAATGCTCTGCCATGGCTGAAGAGTCCCAGGAGAAAGTTTTTTGTTCTCCTGCAGGACCAAGAGATTCAGCAATGTCTTCGCTGAGGGATCCGGACCTTGTCTTTCAACATAACACCTCGCTGCAGGCCTTAGGGCAGGTGCATTTACCAACATTTTGAAACAAAGTCGATTCAAAAAAAAAAAAAAAAAAAAAAAAAAAAAAGCTTTCAACTTACAAAGCAGATCCGGGGGAAAGTTTTGAGGATTCCGCGTTATTTTCCCTAAGCCTTCACCCTCCCTTCTCTTCCTCCTCTCCTCCCACCCTCCTTCCCCTTCCTGCAGGAGGGAATATTGAGTGAGGCAGCCTCACAAAGCCGGTCTCTCACCAAGAGCTTAGCTCATTGCTCCGGGATGCAGATTCATCAAGAGCACAGTCCATAAAGAATTCCCATGTAGCTCCGGAGCTGGTTCAGTTTCAAAGGCTAATGGAAAATCACTACTGCTAAGAAGTCGGACTGCACGCCTGCACTGACTTTCTCAGGTGAGAAGGGTATTGACCAAACAGCCAATGCTCCAAAAATAAAAATATTCCCCTAGGCTGGCTTCAGCATGCAATTAAAAATCCCAGCAAAAAAAAAAAAATCCCAGAGCCTTTCAAACATGCAATTACCGAGCAAGGGAATCAGACAGGTGCTGATGGGGGACCAGCTGGGGTCAGCTGCTAACCAAAAATGCCTCCTTGAATTGAGTCTTTTGTCGTGAAAAGAGAGCGAGCGAGTGAGATTACCAGTGGCAAATGGCAGTCAATTAGCTGGGGAGGAAAAAAAGGTCCCCGAAGGTCTGCACTTGATCAGCATCCTCGCTAGGGAGGGCTGCTGCAGTGCTCTCCCCAGCGGTGCTGGCTCAGAGAAGGCTTTGGGAAAAAAATAATCCACCCTCCTCTGAAAGAGCGTGGTGGTTTCCATGTTTCCATCCGGGGTGGCTGCTCTGGGAGCAGGACAGCTCCCAGCAGGGCCGACTGCTGCCAGAGTGGGACACACCAGTGCCTCGGTCTCTGTGCTGTGAGCTCACCAAGGCCCCCGAGGCTCAGCGCCTTCCCGAAAGCTCACGCAGGGAAGCTCACAATAAAAGCGAGTGGATTTAATGTTTGGTGCCTGACATTAATGCTCACTCACACTTGCACGCAGTGAAGGGGATGCAGACAGCTTTTTTTAGCCGCAGCCCTCTGTTTTACCCGTGGCCCTCTTTTTTAGCCATTTGGGAAGTCTGTTTGCTTGGGATTTTATCTGTTGCAGCTCTTTTAAAATACGCCTCGAGGGAATTCACCTCCCTCCTCCCACTGCCAGCTCAAGCCACGATCCTGCAGCTCCAGCACCAAAAAAAAGAGAGAAGAAAAGGCAACAGAGGCACTGCCTTCATCCCGGGCCCCAGAGCACCCCTCGGGCAGCAGTGCTCCCACGCACCAGAGACAGGCATAGCATGCCTTAACTCCCTCAGGGTGCTCTGCAGGAGGTGAAGAAGCGTTTGTAATGATGCTTGATTCTTCTTTTGGCTTATAGAGGAGTGGAACCAAAGAGGTCTGAGTTATTCTCATCATCTGGTGGTCAACCAGCTTGCCAGGTGGTGGACAAGCTGATGGAAGAGGAGCGATGTAGGGATGAGGTTTGGCAGCCCCTGAACACGGGGGAATTTGGGGAGGCGCACTCAGCATTGCAGAGAAAAGACAGGGTCAAAAAGCAGGGTCAAACAGTGCCTGAAGCTTTCAGGACTCAGCCACGAGGGGCTGTGTGGTGCCCCAGGAGGATGTTCGTGGTGGTTCACTAAACAAATACACCACGGCTGGCAGCCTCCCAGGGGGTTTCTGTTCGCTCCTGGTTCAGGGGATCTCTCTCACCAGTGCTGTGAGCTGCTGAAGGAGACGCTAGCCCTGAAGTCTGCATGGGAGGAATCCAGTTGCCCGCAGATGAGCGGAGACGTGGAACAAACCAAGCCAAGCTCCAGCACCGCTCAGCTCCGTGGCTGTTATAAATCCAAGTAGAAGCAGAGGAATGTTCGCCGAGGTCACTTAAGGGCACTCTTATTAGAGACATCTATTAACAAAGAGGCGAATAATGTATGTCACGCTGCCCAACAGACTAATTACGAACATCACAGGACGGCAGAAGCTCATCCACTCCCCGCTGGCGCCTCGCTTTGCCCCAGGCACCAGCTTCATGCAGGAGGTGATGCATTTTGCTGGGGAAGATGCAGATGTTCCTGCAGCACCCAGGGGTCCATCTGTGCCCATTTTAGCTCCACTGTGCTCCCCAGCTCCAGCACAGAACATTATTAGTTAGTCACCCGGACACTGCTTTCCAAGGCACTGAGGAATAAGAGCTCCTCGCTGCTTGACTCAGTGCAGCCAGCCCTCCACGTTTCTTCCTCCTTGATTCTCAACATTCGCCCGGGTTCTGCAGTTTTCATTTCCTTAAAGCTCTAGCTTCACTTTCTGACACTGTACCAGCATTGATTTGGATTAATCAGAGTTCTCTGCAAAATTTCTCAGCCCCCCCGGACATGGCTGTTACCTCCTGCAGCACCAGGCTGCCCGCAGCCAGCTCTGCCCTGCTCGGTGGGCTCCTCGCACCCCCCATGCCCGTGTGTTGGACCTGAGCTGTGCTCTGAGCTGTGTCCTCGGCTTTCTGCTCCTGGAGGAAAGGCAGGATCAGCAGCTCTGGCTGTTTTTCCCATGAGAAGGCCCCAGCATGAAGCTGAGCATCTTGCAGGGATCAGTCTAATGCACATCCACATCCACCCCTCAGTCCTCAGGGTGGAGGGCGAGTGGTATAAATGATTTCCAGGCTGAATTTTTGCCTTGCCTCGATCTTCATTTGCACCAGGGGCCTGGCAGAGGGGCTGTGTGCCGTTCCCCTTTATCCAGAACCAGCCATCCAAGCCATGCCCTGGGTTTCTGAGGACAAGCGTTGCGTAACGGATGCCCAAGCACGCCCTGGATCAGCTCCCCAGCTGGTGTAAATCAAGAGAGATCCATTGAGGTCAATCCTGGCCAATTGTATCCACTTAATCTCCTCTCCGGAGGCACCACGTAATTGCTGTGCAGAGCTTGCAGGAGGTGCTCCATGCGCCAGCCTCCCTGCACCACTGCCTGCCCCCGGCGCAAGGAGGACCTCCCCAGGAGCCTCTTCCCAAAGCACCAGAGCAGAAGCAGCCTCAGCAGCTGCTCCTTGCTGAGCATCCGTGCCATGCAGCCCCTCTGCCAGAGCCCAGCAGCAGCAGGGAATTAGGCTGGGCTGATGCAAAACAAATCCAGCTGCCTCTGAGACCAGCAACTTGTCTCACGGAGTCACGGCCAAATCCTGGTGAGCATCCTTCACGTGCTCAGGTCCCTTTTTCCCCCAGTTTTATTCCTTTTTCATATCAGGGCAGAAGAAAAATCCTGAAGGCTGCAAGCTGCCACACAGGGCTGTGGTGTTTGTTATTTTGTTGTTGTTGTGTTTTTGTTTTTGTTTTTTTAAATTGGATTTATTTTCTGTTTTATTTGTCTGAAATGCCTGGAGGCCGGGGTAGAAAGAGTGAACATCTGGGAAGGCGGATTCTTGATAACTCATATTCCAGAATGGCCCCGCTCCCATCCCCAGCATGGTTCTCATATTTAATTAAAAACTCTAAAATATTTACACCTATTAACAGCAGTGATTGCTCTCCTTTCCCTACCCCCTCTCCAACACCGAGAGTGAGGGAGATGGGAGCAGGGCCTGGGTATTTGTGCGTGATCCTTTACAAGCAGGGAAGTTGTTAATGGCCTGGGAGCTTACGGCCAGGTTATTTTTTTCTGCTGGACACTTCCATCATCGCAACTGTGGTGGCATTTCCTGACTTTAATGCAGAGCAAAGGGAGGCTTCGTGCAGGGCTGGAAATTGCTGGCATTTTGCAGAGGAGCTTTGCAGCAGCCTCGGTGCTGGGAGAAACCAGCGTGGGGGAAAAAGGCTTTATCCTACAGTGGGT
The DNA here is from genome assembly GCF_964211825.1 of Aythya ferina. NCBI lineage: Eukaryota > Metazoa > Chordata > Aves > Anseriformes > Anatidae > Aythya > Aythya ferina. Next base: position 6,306,887 of record NC_140318.1, read on the forward strand.
GATCTGCATGCCCAGGGCAGGCAGGTCAGGTCTGGGCTTCAAGGCATCCTAGGAGCCAAGTGCAGAGTGTCCTGGTGCATGCCCTGGGTTGCAGCATTGTCCCTGAGCCATTTCTTACTGAATTGCTCCGTGCTTAGGAAATGGGAATAAAACAGAACCCAGGTCCTTGTGCTTCCACTGTTTGTTCTCATCGGTTTGGTAAAAATCGTTGCATTTCATCAACAACTGCATTTTCTTATGGCTTGGACCCGTGCACCAGCAAGGCAAGAATTAACAGCTGGGGCATACATGGGGGGCCTGATGTGGCTGCCTCCCCCGCTGGCGAGTCAGTGGGTCCAGCTGATCCCTGCTTAATGCAACCCCGGTTAATGAACCCCTCGGGCTAATTTAGCAGAGGAAAGGATGGGAGAGAGGTTTTCCTGCAGGCAGGTGTGCATGAGAGGCAGAGCAAGATGCCAGCAGCTCCCCTGTGCCCAGCACCGTGGGGCAGCACCTGGAGACCCTGCGGTGGTCGCCGAGCCCAGCTGCAGCTGGGGCAGCCGAAAACAGCCTCGTGTCACACCCAGGACATGACTCAGAGCAAAAGTGGTTTGCAGCTGCAGAAAGGATTCGGGAGTTTGAAAGCCCCAGCTAATGGTCTGCAAGTTTCACAAGTGCCTAATGGGGTGTGGAGCCCTGCAAAGCTCGCCGCTCGCTCCTGTGGTGTAATCACATTTTTCTGCCTGCCTCTGCCTTCCCTCCCCGTGCTCTTGGCATGGCAAACACCCAGCCCCACAAACGTCCCTCCTGTACCCTAGGGCTTCTCCCCATCCCTTTTCCTCCCTCCTCCAGATACATCCCAGAAGTCTTCCTACTTTGGCCGATAACACCCTTACTTCGGATATTTAAGAATAAGGATTCGCTATGTCATGATTTTGTAGGTTATGTTGCATATTCTGGTTTTCCTGTAAAAGCAGCAGTACCATCCTTTATCGAGAGCTCACATTTGCTGCCTGCACCTCTCTGTGCCGAAGCAGAAGCTGGTCCCAGGCACGGGCAGGGTGTGTGGGTACCAGGAGCATCGGCCAGGGGGTGCGAGCAGGGGCAGGGGGAACCGGGTTGACCCCGGCTGCTTTGATGGAGACGTCTTTCAAGGAACCCTAAACAGACCTATTAGATGTTTTATTCAGTTTTTATAAGTATTCCTCGCTGTAAAAGAGTAAATGAAGAGCCTGGGGCACTGCCAATGGGGCTCTTTTTGTTCCTATTGGCAGTACATCAGCTTTCAAATGATTTTCGCCATGAGGAAAAACAACATGCAAATCCAGGCCTCTCTGCCTTTTATCTCCCCCCTTGGCTCCCCTCCCTGCACCACTCGCCTGGTCCCTTCTGCTGGTTCCCCTTCTTTTAAATGCAGATCAGCCCTGGTGCTCCTGGTTCAGTCCCTCTCCTGTTGTTGGGAGGTGGCTTTTTGGGGGGCTTTTTTTTTTCCTATTCACTCTGGTTTGGGCAAGGAGCAACAGGAGAAATGCTGGTACCTGGAGCAAACTGGGTGTGGGAGGGGGACAGAGGATCCTGGAGGGGAACAGGGGATATTTTGGGTGCAAACATGAGCTGGCCCCATCCTGAAGGAGACCCAAATGGATGCGGGCTGTGCCTGGGAGCTGCTGCAGGAGAAGCTTTGCCCTGCTCCAGGACATTTTCCCCAAAACAGACAGCAGGGCTGATCGCTGCCCTCCAACAGGACAGAGTGGAGACCAGGTGGAGAGTCGAATCAGCCCTTTGAAGACAAAGGCTTTCTGCTGATGGAAATGCACTGCCGGCGTAAAGGCCTGCTCTTCAAAGTGCCAGATGTGTCCCCCTGAGAACATGAAGCTGAAAAACCCTTTACTGCTTTTTTTTTTTCTCATTTTTGAAAAGCGTTTTAAAAAAACGGAAATGCCGCAAACCTCCATACAATTTGTAAATAAATTATAAAAGCAACAGAACTGAAAGCCGAGGAGGAAAATCCATCAGTTCTGCTGGGCAGAGATGCTCTCCTTGAGGCTCATGATGACCACCGAGGGCTGGGAGGCTCAGAGATGAGCCCTGGTGGAGCCCACAGTCGCCCCTCTGTCTCTCTGCTGGCAGGGCTTTGGGAAAGATCGGCTCTTCCCTTCTGGTCCTTCCTGGACAGCCAAACACAAGCATTTCTCACAGCTCAGTGGTGAAAAAGCTCTGCAGGGTGCTGATGCAGGGTATCTGCAGCAGGGTACCCACACATATCGTGCTGGGCTCTGCCTCTCCTTTGGGCAGTCGAACACCCCTGAAAACCCAAGAAGCCAACCCCAAACCTTCCTAATTTCCCCAAGAACGAGAAGAGAAAGGGATGCTAGGGCCCCTGAGCCCAGAAAAAGAAATCCCCAAGCTCAACTTTGTCTTCTCCCGCTGCGACATGCCCGGAGATTTGCTTCACAGCAGTCGGTGAGGAGAAAACCGGCTGCACAACGAGGAAACGAGCGTGATGCCCAGGGGACGGGGACTGCAACAGGCAGGGGGCTGGCGGCGGTGTGCACAGCAGTTTGATCTAAAATATAAATGAAAAGAGAAAGGCTGGGCAGCCACAGAGCAGCCTCAGGAATGCCAGCAGCTGCAGTGGCCGGGGCTGGGGGTCACATCCCAGTGGCACGGATCGATGCGGTGCCGTTAAATCCCAGGCGGTGCTTCACCTCCTGGCTCTCCGACCCGCCCGCCTTCTGGCCATGCTCCTGCCTTCCAGCCTTTATTAAAAACCTGCCTCGGGAGATGTGAATGCCATGAAATACGGCCAGGCATTTGCATAAATAAAACTCCGTGAAACAAATTACTTTCGTGGCGCGAAGGATCGCGTTGGAACAGCCCAGGGGGCTTGGGGGTGACTCCGGGAGCATTTTAGCGTCACATAAAGACGTTGGCGAAGTCCTCTGGCTTTCCCAGTGACAAAACAAGAGCAAAGTCATGCCAGCTGCACTGGCTGAGCTGATGGTGACTGTGGACATCACCTTCCCAGCACCAGGCTGCCCAAAAACCCACTGGCTGAGCCACGCGAGCCTTTCCACGGCGCTTGCAGCAGGGCCACCTGCCACACAGCACACACGGATGGATGCGTGCCATGGTCCTACGTGCCCAGAAAGGCTTTTGTGACCCTCCCCAAGCCACATCCCACAGGGAATGTGGCCGAATAGCCCAGGTGGAACCTGGGGAAGCTCAGGCAGGTCCCAGCCTCTCGCTTCATTTGCAGTTTGGCGCGGCAGCAGCAGCCTGGGCAGGCCAGCACAAGCTGGCGGCTCCTGGAGGTAACTCCCACCCCCCCTGCTTCCATCAATACCAGCCTCAGCAGAGCTGATTGCTTCTTCTGTTTCTCCCCAACGCGCTGCAGCGCATGTACACACGCATAAAAACACCAACTAGTATAAATTACCTTCCAGGCAAAGCCTGAGGACTTATAAATTGCTTAAAAATCAAAGCACATTCCAGGGGGGAAATGCTGTAAATTGGAAGGGGAGAAATGTGCATGCAGGCTTTTAATAAAAGCGGTGTCATGGAGGAATCTCGCGGCCCTTTCAAGAAGTTAATTAACCAAGTCCCAGGGCACCCCTTCGAGGGAGAGAAGAGTTAATGCCCCGAACTCTTTTCTAAGGGGATCTGTTCATGGAAATGCCCCCTCCTGCAGCTGGGGGAGCATTGTGGGGTGCCTGTTTGGTGAGCAGGGGTCTGGCAGCCCCCAGCAGGCAGGATTTTGAGCCACAGAGAGGTTCCCAAGGGCACACAGGCTGCAAAGAGGCAGCGGTGGCAGGACCACGAGCGGGTGCTGGCTGGTGAAGGCTCCTCCAGTGAGAGGAAGTGGGGACACAGAGGAAATGTTGGGGAGGAAAAGCAAAAACTCCCAAAGGCAAAATGAAAAGGGTTTTTCTAATATAAAAACATGATCTTAAAGTGAAAGCCCAGCCTTGTTCATTTCAAGGTGAGTTGCTTGGCTTCAGGATCTGGAGCTGGGATCACACATACTGCAAGCTGCATGACCGTGCGTTTGCTGTAATTACTGAAAATTGCAGCTGAAAGTTGGAAAATCAGTTCATTCTCCAGGTGAAGCACCCTCAGCCCTCGATGGGGACCCCAGGCCAGCTGTGGCTGTGCCCGGTGCCTGCCCTGACCCCTGGCTGTGAGCTGTCCCCTGCAAGCCTGGCCGTTTGCCTGCTTCTCCCAGCAAAGTCGGACTCAGAGTGGGGATCGATGTGTGAAATGGAATATATTGACGTGTGTTCTGAATACATAGCCAGGAGCGTTTCATGGTGTGAAGCCAGCGGTGACTTCAGCCGTGCTTTTCCCCAGACTCGGTCTTGGCACATTTTGACTTTTCCTCCCAAGGACCCGTCAGTCACTGCCCTGAATGCAAACCAGGTCTGCGTGCAGCCAGCCACCCCGATCCTGCAGCCTTTCCAAGATCCCCCATGTTCTAATTCCAAAATAGCACCGCACTTCTTTAATGATCAATAGCAATTACTAAGTCATTTATATCCAATAAGGGATGCAGCAGGAGGTCTGTGTGATGCATTACTGTATAAATTCACACTATGAAACAGATTAACAAAGCATTATGATAAGCAAGCTTATTATTTGCATGAACATGAGGCTTAAGAGCTAATTGAAGCAATCCAGCAAAATGTCAATGACTTCTTTTGTATATGAAATATTCATTAAAGGCACACACTTATTTGTTAGCAATTGTTTATTTATACCTTTTCATTTGCATTCTGCGTTAAAGCAAGCTGCCGCTCCGCCAGGACGCAGCCAGCGCGGCTCCGTTTGGAAACACCGGGTCCTTAACATCACCTCCTGCCTCTCGAGAGCACGGGGGGGGAATTTTACTAAGTGAAGGTTGCATCGGATCCATCGTTCCAGCGGGGCTGGGGGGCAGCAGCCATGCAGGAACCCTCCTCACAGCCCCAGAGCATCCTCCTCGCCCTCCTCATCCTCGCCGCCCGTGGAGCAGGGCCAGGCACTGCCCTGGCTGTCCCCGAGGATTTGGTTGGAGAAGCCCCTGTACCAGAACGCTGAGGACCCCCAGCTTTGTGCAAACATGCCACCCTTGCCAGTTTATTTTTCCTTTTTCCATGTTGATCTGGTAGTTTCATGTACCCATTAAGCGAACGAGCATCCTTTGCCCCACTAGACAGCGGGGGAGAGGCGTGACACCGCTGACATCCACCTGCTCCCTGCAGCCCCTGCACGAGCCCAGCCCTCGGACCTACACCCCGCTGAGGCTGGTGCAGGATCAGGCCCTCCGTGTGTCCCCTCCTTCCCTGGGCTGGGGACCGTGCCCTCAGCACCCAGCCCAGCCTAACCAGGATGCTGGGTTCCCTGCCTTGTCCCCACACCCACCGCACACTGCCCCTAACTTGTTATTGCCCACCCTCATTGCTGCCTTCTCCCTTTTAAGTCACAAATGAAGTTTTTTCCCAGCCTGTCTGTTTGCGAGGACAGCTCCCCGACTACAAATCAATGCACCACCGCATCTTATTTGCTCTGCAGCCAGCTGAGCAAAACAATGTAGCACCAACAGAGACATGAATCTTCTTCATTTATCTTCGCGCTAGAAAAATTCCAAGGCTGAAGCTTTTTTTGGGGCTGTTTGGCGGCACTGTCAGGAGAGTGATGTGTTACAAATGGCTGGATTGGGGCTCCATATTTGTTTTCTCAGTGATTTCCTTGCTCTGAATTGCAGTTTTACTAACACAGATCCCCCCGTTGGAAACCCCCTTCCCAGCAGCACCATGTGGGATCACAACCCCAGGCTTTTCACGAAGCACTTTGGAGCTCTGCTGAGTCCATCCCTTGGGAAAGATTTGCCCAGGCCCCATCCCACAGCCGCAGCAACCCACAGTTTTCTCCGTCCCTTCCCAACCTCTCTGCCTTTTAACAGAGCACCGAGCCCCATGGCCCCACGGCCACACTGCACGGCCCACATCCAGCCCTTGCTGCCCTCATTTCCTTCAGCATCAGCAGCAAACAACAGACAGACACAGGCAATAACCTGCTGGTCCCGCAGCTCCCGCGTGTCCGTCCTCGCATTAACAGCAGCTCTCACTTTTACTGCCACTTTATTAGCAGAGATGCTGAGGGGCAGAGACTTCATTTACTTCTGAAAGTGCCAAGCCTGCTCCAAGCTCTCCCCAGAAGGCAGCGGCCCCAGGTAGGATGGAAAACCCCTGGTCCTGCAGCAGGAACCATGTGCACCAGCTGCTGGTGTGCACCAGGATGTCCAGGAGGATCATGCCCGTGGATTCAGACTGGGATGTCCTGCCCAGGTCTTAGCCAAATGATGGTTCAAGAGGCAGCAGAGCTGCGGGAGGGAAGTGTCTGAATGCAGCTCGAGCCACACAACGGTGAGCAAATGGCTTTCAGAGCCACGAGCAGCTCCGGGAAACTGCTGACATCGGTGCGCAGGCTGCTCCCTTTAATGGCTTTTAAATCACAGGGGTTCAGCAGGAAAGAAAAAAAAAAGAAAAAAAAAAAAAAAAAAAAAAAAAACGTTTACTCATGCTTGCACAGGCTCTTATTTGCATATAATTGCTTCCTATCACAACACACACCATCCAGCGCCACCTTAATTGCAGCAATCAGACCTAATTTTGCACGGGGTGTGCCAGCAGAGCAGACTTGGGCTCCACGAGGAGCTGTGGCCATGTCCCAGGGCAGCACCGAGCCCCACGAGGCCGTCACGGCACCAGGACAGCTCTGGAGAGGAGCACAAAAGGCACAAAAGGGGGCAGGTGGAAGCAGGGGAGCTGGATTTGAGGCGGGCAACCACGGCACAGGACCCAGGGCTTGCTCCTAAGGCAGCCCCAGGAGCCCAGAGCTCCCAGCGGGTAGGAGGGGGGGGACACGCCGTGCCTGCCCTAGTTTCGGGTGGTGGTGCAGGGGATGATGTGCTTGCGATGCATTTTTCAAGAACCAAAGTCTGTCCTGAGGATTTAACTCCAGAGACGTCTTCTAAGGGAGATGCTAGAAATTTTGGAAAACATCATTTCCAGGGAGGGCCGGGAACCAGCTGAAGCTGCTCCTCTGTGGATCTCAGAAGCTGTTAATTAGACACGAATTAACGCCCTGGGAAATATTTGATTCCTAGCACGGGCACGGCTCCGTGTCACCGGGATTGCCAGCACTCCTCCAGCTCAGTACCACCCTCTGTGCCTCTGTCTGCCTCTGCCCTCCCTGCCTCTGCATCGCTGGCATTCGGAGGGCTCAGAAGGATTTTAGGATCTCTGCAGGGAGAGGGGGAGAAGCCCAGACACCCCCCCACCGAGGGCAGCTTCTCCCCAGTTTCACTCCTATGCAAAATGCTGATGCACGTCAGCACACCGAGCAGCCTGCTCCATTCTGCAATCAAATATTCACTTCTGCCACAACTGCCTGCCTCTCAGATGTGCTGGGAAGCAATCAAATACTTAACAGGAATGGGTTTTAAGGTTCACCTGGCAGGCGATTGAATTTTAGAGCATCCCTTGAACCGAGCGTTGCATGCGCATTGCTCTCCGCGCATTGTTTGTGGCCGTGCCTCTGCCAGCACTCACCCAGTTCAGGGCAGCACCACGGACCCAGGACCTCGGCGTTTTCCCAAACTGGCCACCAGCTACACAGAGGCCATGAAATTTTAACCACATACCGCTCCTTGCCAAGGCACGCTCCTTTTACGCAGCGAAGGAGGACGATGGATGGGGAGCTGATGAGAGACAAATGAGGGAACAGATTTAGGCTGACACATTATAGGAGGCTGAGATGAGCTAATTATTTCCCTAACAAAAGCTCTTAGGGGAACAAGTGCCCTGTATTTTGTTTTATAGCATTTTATTTTGCCTCTTTCCCAAACCCCACGCACGCATGCACTCTCCCCTTGAAGACGTCACTGCGAGCAAGTACATGTGTTAGCTCCAATGATTTATTCAGAAGCTGCATCGGCTCTGCCTTCCACTTTGACGGGCTGAGGATCTCAATATTTTATATGCAAATCTCCAGCTAGCTGCCCCTGTTTCTGGCTTAAGCCACGTGCTCAGTGCACCCACCTCTGGGGCGCGGAGGTGCAAGAGGAGCACTGCAGCTCCGCAGCAGCTCTGCCCCACCACCAGCAGGATTTTTTTCAGGATCTTTATGAATCTCACCCTCCTTTTGAATGTCCCCACCAGCCCAGCCTGTCACCAGTGTGACAGAGCGTGTGACGAAGCCAGGACGGCATGGTGTCCCCTGCCAGTGCCACCATCCCCGTTCTGTGCCCGCTCCTCATCCACGAGCCGCTTCTCCAGCTGACAGCTATGGTGCTGGGAGGCACCTGGGCTCTACCTGGCACCGACCAGCCCCACGCTTTGCTTCCGCTTTTCTTTGGCGTAAAATCTCTCTGTTATGTCACTTTGGAGGCCGTGTGAATTACTGCAGTTCAGGGGCTGGCAGGGGACACATCCTGGCTCTGCGAGCCCAGCCAGGGGCACACCCAGGGTGCTGCCCTGCCCAGAGCATGCAGGATCCAAAGTGGTAAGGTGAACAAGACCAAGAACACACACAGTTTAATTCCTCGTAGGGAGAGGGTAAAAATGCTGATTAATGTTATTCTCCTTGGCTGGTTTTAACCAGGTATCACAGAACCCCTTGGCAGTGATGCTGTGTAACTCCTGGGCGCCCTGCAGAGACACCGAGGTCCTGCCTTGGGGTCACCCACCCGCAGGAGTGGCAGTGATGGGTTCATCCAAAAAAATCCCACTAAAACAAAAAAAAAGTCTCCTTCCAAGCCCCAACCCTCATCCTCGGGAGTTCAGCTTTTGAGCTCCTTGTATCTTTTTGAAGATTTTGAGGCCAGATTTGGGTTGATATGATGGGGAGGGAGGGGGCGGTCAGCCAGCTCCGCTTGTACCCCAACAATCCAGACAAGGAGGGTCACCAGGGGGATGTTCTCCCTGGAAAACACCAGGGATGGGGGGAACAGGTTGTGCATGAGGGTGAGGATGTCCCAGGCCCCCCCCTGCCAGGCAGGAGATGAGAGACACCGAGCGTGGTCCCTAGCAGCTCCCAGCAGCAGGGCTCTGCTCCGTATTTGCATCCCGCTGCATCCCCCAGCATCCATATGGAACAGGGCTGCTGCCGAGGGAGACAAGAACAGCCAGAAAGTTATGGTTCAATTGGAGAGAATAAAGGAAACAACTGAAATAAATCAATTTCAAGAGGGGGGAAAAATTCATATCTTTTACTGCTCTCCCAACAAAAACATAAAACACAAACAAATCAAAGGTCTGGAAGTGCTTCCAGCCCGGGACATGACCTGACTCGACAACTGGCTTTAATGTGGAAGGAGCTCCCTCGAGGATTAAACCACCGATAATAAATTATTTAGAAATATTAGGTGGAGAATAGGCCCGACGACAGATTGATTCACGGCGACGTTCGTAAAGAACGAATGTAAAAATGCAAAAGAGGGAAAGGAAAGCAAAGTGGTGACAAGCCCACGAGCCTCGAGCCGAGGAAAGCACAGGGAAAGCCTCACCTGGAGCCTGGCACCTCGGGGGGCTTCAGCCCCCCTCTGCCAGCTATGATGTGGGGAGAAAAGGAGCCTCCCACAGACATTAAAGGCATCTTGATGAATTTAATTTAGCATTTTTTGTTGTTAATGTTATTAATCACCATAGGCGCATGTCAGGAGCCTTATGCATATTTAAATTGGGCCAGGAGCCAGTGATTTCTCGTACACAATTTCCTAATGTTAATAATGTTTCCATTAGCCATATTCAGGAAGTCTGCCTTTTTTTTGTCCCTTTCTGGCCCACACTTTTTACTTTTAATTACGACCCGGTGTCAGCTATTGAATAGGTTGACGCATTTGAAGCGTCTGCAGAGATTTCTTTTTAATAATGCAATTTCTTGGCTGTAATAGCCCTATAACTTGAGTAATTAATGAACCACGCAGACAGCGCGCTCTCAGACGCTGCCCATTCATTGGCAGCAAAACTTGCCAGGGAAAAAAAGATGCTCCAAAGCGGGAGAGCTGCAGGAAAAAACACCCGGCAGTGGTGGCTGTCACCATGTCCCCAGCCCTGGCAGAGCAGAGCCTGACCAGGGAGCACGACCCTGCCTTTGGGACCAGCCGGACCCTGCACCAGCTGCTCGGAGCATCCCAGAAAAGGGACACGTGTCCCCGCTGCCCTGGGCATGTGTCCCATCCCTGACACCCCCAGGGTGATGTACCACCAGCCCCTGGCACGCTGCGTGGCCCTGATGTCCTTTCCTCCGTGGAGCTGCTCACGCAAATTAAGCTTGGTGGGTGAGGGGTCCCTCCTGGCTTTACATCTGGGCCTTCAGGGCGTTATTCCCCAGGAGCTGCTGGGGAATGTTTGATTCACACACGTGTCCCAGTGGTCTGATGGCGGTGCTGTGCACCCCCGTGACCCTCCTGTTCCTGCGGAGGATTTGGGGATTTGGGGGATTGGGGTTTCTGCTCCGCACTCTCCCTCAGCAGCCTCGGTCCCTGCGAGCGCAGCCGTTTGTTGCTCTCTTTGCTGCTTGTTCCTGAGCAGGTTTACATCGCCCCAACAGAAGCTCTTACTGAGGAAGTCGTGTAAGGAACAGAGAGAAGGAAAATCTATTGCTGAATGTATTGATCTCTGCTTTTTTTTTTTTTTTTTTTTTTTTTTGAGTTAAAACAGCCTGAGACAGTGGCAGCTGCTCCCAGCGCCTGCAGCACCAGAGGCTGATGAAGCGTGGGGAGAGGGGGCAGAAAGAGCAGCCTGGGGGGGCTGAGACCCCAAAATTCAGCACCATAAACCCTCAGGGGGGTCCTGCCCAGCTGGGGAGCCATCCCCCAGAGCAGGGGGCTGTGTCCCCAGCCCTGTCCCCAGCTTGTGTGTGCACAGCGTCTCAGGCAGAAGTACCTCCTCAGCCCAGGAGCTCCAGGGATAACCTGGGGCCACGTTCACAGCCCCCCACCACCCAGAAATTAAGGGGCAGGCAAAGTGTGGCAGCAGAGAAAGCAGGCGGTTCGTTAGGAAATGACTCCCCTATTGAAATGTTTATCAGTTATTGGTGCTGATGTGGCAGCGCATTGCGCTGATGGGATACAGGGAATTTCACCCATCACTTTTCTACCGAGAAAGCATCTGAAAAAGCAAGAAATGTCCCCAAAGGAGGGGCCTGGGGACCTGCAGGGGTACCACCGTGCCAGGCAGGGTGTCAGGCCAGCAGCCTCGTGCTCCCCGCAGCTCCACACCACTTTTCTGCTTCCCCATTTTTTTCCCAACCGCTCGGCCGTGTGAGACAGCTCATTAGAGCAGCTGCGGATCTGAGCAGAGATGATCAAGTTGTATGGGAAAAAGAAACCATTTTAAAGCGGCTAGTTTGGGTTTGCAGCTGTCCGTGGCATTAATAACATCATCACAGCCCGTCCCCCCGTTGCCCAGGAGAAGCCTGCCCTGCGCGACGCGGTGTGGCCCCATCTGGAGCAGCTTTGGGGAAAAACACAGAGATTTGGTGGATGGGGAGAAAGATTCAGGCCAGGGCTCAGGATGTAAAACCTCTCCTGCTCTCCAGGGCTTGTACAGTGGCTCTGCATGGGTTGATGTCCACTGCCACGGGTCTTGGTCAGCCGCCTGGGCTGTCCCAGGAGGCTGGGATGTCCTGAGTGAATGTTTAAAATGTGGGGGAGGAAATCAGACAGCGACTGAAGGCTCTGTCCTTCCCATGCCCAGGTCAGCCCAGGGCAGGGAGCAGGATTTACTCCCTGTGTGGGGAAGGGAGCGGGTTTCTCCTTTTATTCCGTGAGTGCTGAGGGCACTGTCCTCTGCTTGGGGTGGCCACAGGGGACCAGGAGGCTGTGGGGAAAGGGCAGAGGTTTCCCGTGGGATGGAGAGACCGCATCTGGGCGGCACGGGTCTGTGTACCCCAGAGTTCATCTTCAGAAAGAGGCTCATTTGCCTGAAATGGTGGGAAAACGTAAGACACTCTGCTCCTCTTACCTGCTGAATTTCAGAGGGAAAATGTTTTGCCTTAAGACCAAAAGTAACCAAAATGAAGATGTGCCCATGCACAAGGGCTGCCATCCCTCCGAGGATGGTCCCGCACCGTGCGGGCTCCGCTCGTCGCTGCTATTAAACAGAGTGAGAAGGGAAATGAAAAGAGCCCTGAGAAGCACAAAAGGTAATTAAGGTAAAACTCGTTAATATTTCAAGCCAGGACTGTGCCTATTACAGCAAAAGGCCTGGCTGAAGCCAGGGAAGTGACGGGAAAGAGCTTGTCTCATTGCATAACGGCACATTACGGGATCAAAGCAATAAAACTTAAGAAACCTGCTGAAAGCCCTTGCAGGGCGAGGGGGGATGGCGGAGCTGGAAAAGCCTGGGAGAGCAGAAAATAAAAAAGCTGCCAGTTCTTGTTAGACGGGAATAAGCAGGGAGAAAAACTCCCCGCCATCCCCCGAGCACCTTGCTGAGTCTCTCACAAGCTGGCTGCTGGGAGGGATGCTGCTGCTCCGCTCCCAAACCTTCAGTGGGTTTGGGGATTTTTTGGTGGTTGTGGGGGGCCCAGGGTGGGCAGAGCTGGGGAAAAAATGGCTGAGGGATCGCTCGGACCCCCCAAACCCCGTAAGCAAAGACTCACTGGGTCAGCACCCTCCTCACCAGGGTTTGGAGAAACTCAGGTAATTATTGGGGTTGGAGGGGTTCAATTAATTATCAGGGTTGGAGAGGTTCAATTAATTCTCGGGGTTGGAGATGCTCAGCTAATTATCTCTCCTGGTCATTGCTATTCTGGCAGCAGTGGAGAGGGCTGCTCAGCTCTCCAAAGCGACTCAATCTCTGGTTTAATCTCCGTGAGGTGGGGATGGGAGGGGAAACGTGGCTTTTGCTGGGCTCTGACATTTTCCAGCCACCTCCCCGTCAGTGGAACTGGGGAGGGGAAATGTCAACGGGTGCTGGGAGCCCCCAGCCCCTGGTACAAGCAGGGGGCCAGGACTGAGCCTCCTGGGCTGGAGCATCCCTGCAGGCTGCCCAGAAACACAACCTCAGGCTCCTCTGCGATGCTCTCGCTGCAGGCTGCCTTCCAAATATTGGATTAGCAGATATGAGAGCAGGGACTTGCCGAGGTGTGGAGTGGATTACAGGCACTCCAGTGCTCTGGTACCCGGTAATTAATGTCCTCGATTTGCCAAGAATACATCAGGCAAATGTGTGCCTCTTAGGCAAACAAGCTAAATAAATATTAATTCCCCATCTCAGCCATCTCTGTGCATGGGGCCTGCTGCAGAGGGAATGGGGGCGAGGGATGCTCGTGGCCACCCTGCACCACGAGAAGTTGTGTGCAGAGCTGTGAAATTCCCAACGAGCCATGAATTATCGGGGCCTGAGATCTCCGCTCTCCTTCCCGGCAGCTCCTCCGAGCAGAAGGATTCCCAAATCAAATCGCAGCACTTCCTGTAGCACCCGCTCCTCCCAGCGCGCGAGGCACGCAGGTTGGGCAAGGAAAACAACACAACCGCAGAAAATAAATAAGAGGCTGGCTCCTGTGTTTGTGTTTCACCACAAGCGGACGGTGTCTGGCAGCTGGGGGAGGCGGCACAGAGGCAGCAGGCAGGGAACAGGCAGGGAGACGGGTTGGTGCGGGGCTGGGCTGTGCATGGGGGCATTTTCAGAGGGAGATTTTGGGAATGGAGAGAAGTTTAAAACCCGTTGGAAATGGTGTAAACGTGCTTCAAGGGCCAACAAACTAGAAGGAGATAAGCCATCGAGATTCCCCTCCCTGGCCAGGCAGCCTCGTGCCCCCCCCTCGCTGTGTGAGGATCAGAGGAGCTGATTTCCCTGCTGTGCTGGAGGTGCCACCCAGATCGTTCTGCTCGCATCCCTCCAGCCCCAGTGAAAACCAATTTCCCTTGCACCAGCAAAAGCAGGATTTATTAACAGCTATTGGAGCTCAGCGATGAATCTCGGGGAGGCATAACTTCTCTGCAAATGGCACGTCCACATTGTTACTGCCTCAGCCGCTCCTCGCTCCGAACCATTTAGGACAATTTTGACTTGATGGAGTCCATTAAGCGTGGTATTTGGGGATGGGCAACAATCGCTGTAGTTAAGCCTTCTCAGGGCTGCTCATTTACCAGGAAATGGCCCCAAACAGAGCTGCTCGCCCATCTGTTGCAGGGAAACTGCCTCGTTTCTGGCCAGGTGCTGTCACCTTCAGGTCCTGATCCCAAATCCGAATGTGCAGGGAGCTCATTTAGGCACAAGCAGCTGGGGCTTGAAGAGCATGAACAAGCCCGCGGTGGCAGCACAGGCACAAGACAAGCAGAGAGATGCGAGAAAAGCCCCCGGGAGAAGATTTCCACCATTTACTCACAGCAGGGGGTCAGGGCAGAGCTGTGCCAGGGACGGTGCTGGGAGGGCAGGGGTGGCCGCCTCGAGCACCCCAGGATCCCTGCAGGGCCACGGCCCCGCCGCGCCAGCCCCTGCTCAGCAAACCGAGCGTTTTCAGGAGAGCATTAGGGCTGCTCCGGCAAGGCCATATATCTTTTTTTAATTTGAAGAACGCACAGTTTCCAGGAACTGCGCCGAAGTTAGAAACAATATGATGCTGCTGGTGAATAAGTCATGAGGGCTGGAGCCTGGATCTACATATTTATGCGCGCGCTCCCTCATCCGGGGGGAAGATTTATGGGACCCACACAAGCGAGAACACTCCCGTTCAAGCTGCAGCCACAAAAGCTCTCCTCTTGCTCTCCGTCCAGCCTCTACCCTACAAAAAAATTGCCTGTTCTGGGGCTCCCCAGCCATGTCTGGCCCCGGCCAGCCCAGCCACTGCTGGGGGGGCTCAGCTTGGTGGCAGAGTGGTGGCCACAGGTGGCATCTCGGAGCAGCACCGATCTCTTTTCATATACTTTCTCTAACAAGCGCTATTATTTTTCTTTTCTCCTTTTTTAATTATTGAAAGTTTCTGCTTCAAGAAGCTCTTCTGTTCTCAGGGAAAAAAAAAAATGAATTAATTAATTAAAAGGGTCTTTTGCTAATTTCTGGCTTTTAATGCATGGCAGTTGTGCAGTTTTCCTCAGGAAAACATGACTGCAGAGCCCTCTGCCACCTCCCTCGTATTTTTAGCAGCAGCAGAAAGTCCCGTGCCTGCGGGGTTTGCCTGCCTCACTCCTCTCTATGAAAAGCAGCAAACCTAATTAAATCGCAAAATTGCAAGTGGCACTTTTCCTTTAGTTTTTCCTTTTTTTTTTTTTTATACACAGCACTCAGCAGTGCCATTAATTACCACCTTCAATGACTTGTCACTTCAAGGCCCAAGACCTGCTTTGGAAAAACCTTCTGCAAGGGGAAAAAATGGTGAAAGCATCGAAGGGCAGCGGGGAGCACGTGTAGGGTGCAGCACCCCCGTCCCTGCACCCAGCAACATCCCCGGTCCCGTTGGGGGCTGTCACCACCCATGGAGCTCAGGGCTGCCCCGTGTTGGAGCTCAGCTCCATGCTGGTGGCACCTGGAGAGGGCAAGAGCATCCCCTCAGAGCACTGCAGGAGGGAGCCCAAAGCCAGCAGCACTCCTACACCTCCCCAAGGGTCTCTCCGTGGAGGTTTCCCCATGCTCCAGCCCCAAAAAGGCTCCAGGCAGGAGAGGTTTCATCATGATCACAGACACCGAGGACTTGGTTGGAGATCAAACAGCTTCCCACTTGGCTTTCAAAGGCCACTGGGGTGGTGCTAAGAGCAGGGGCTGCCTCTCCCAGCATGCGTCCTCCTCTCCTCATCCCTCTGAAGCTCCTCCGCTTTCATGTGTCCTTCAGGGCACCCTCCCTGTGCCAGCAAGACTGGCCAGCAAAAGCCAAAATTAGAATTAAAACCTCTCTGGGATGCTCTGGAGCCAAGCCTGCCCACGGGCTGGCTGCCCTGAGCAAGGGGAGGATGGGGACAGCAGCACGGTGGCAGAATTGGTGCCCTCAGTGCCCAGTGCTGGTGATGCTGGCACCTGCTCGGTGTCTGCACGTGTAATTTCTGTTAGATATGGGGGAAAAAAAAAAGCAGGGACGAACAGCTTGTGCTAGGAGGAGGACGGAGGGCAAGATACATTTCCCAGTAATGAGCCTTTTGCATCGAGCGAGGAAGGGGAACAATGGAGGATTAGTGTGGGCACAAAAATTACCAGTCAGAAGTAATTAGAAAAGCCCAGATCGCTGCTTAGCCCCAGAGGAACCCCTGACAGCCGTGAGGGTGCTCATTAAAGGGATATAATTAGGAACCTGATGCTGCTGATGAGGCACACCGGCTCCCCAGCACTGCAGCCTCGCGCAAGCGGCTCCGTGCCCCCCGTCCCCTCTCGCAGGACCTCGGAGCAGGGCCGTGTGCTCTGCCCACCAGGCACAGGGAAGAAAAACATCTTCAGCCCAAGCAGAGCCTCGTCAGGGGCTGCAGAAAACAAGGAGCAAACCCAGAGCTCTTCCCTGCACACCCCCTGGCTGCAGGGCCCACGCACGGGTTCTGGTTTTTGCGATGAAAATTGTCCCGGGGGGCACCTGCAAAGGGCAGGTCTGGCCTCGGGGGCTTGTTTCAGCTCCTGCCCTGACATTTGGGGGCACCTCGGGGCTGTAAGTGCTCGATGACATGCCTACACCCAGATTTTTATAACTAGAAGGGAGCCAAGGGGGCCTGGCCCCATGCCCTGGCCCCACAGGTGCTCAGCTCCTCGCCCTGGGCAGGCAGGACCCCATTGTGCAGGAGGCAGGGGGCAGCCTCGGCGGTGCCAAAGGGGGGTCACAAATCCCCCAAAGGCTGAAATATGAAACAAGTCCCGTGCACGGGGATATTTCAGAGCTCGCTGAGAGGCTCGGCTAAGGCTGCCCAGCTGTGCCGCGGGTGTCCGTGCAGCTTCAGCTTCGAGATGCTTTTTGATGAGGCTGTGTGAAAGGACCATTAACCCCGAGGGCAGCCCGGGCTCTGGCAGGAGCAGGCGACACGTGAGAAATAATTGAGCGGGCGCCCACTCCCACCCCAGCTGGACGTGACCCTTGGGCTGCCGAAAACTGGTGATGCAAAGATGCAATGGATTGTTTGAACACATGATGAAAACCCTCGAGTGAGCTTGAACTCAACAGGGTGTTGTGAGGCTTAATTAATTTATGTCCAAAAGCACTTTGAGGGCATCAGATGAAAGAGGTTATTACTGCAGCGCAAAGAGATCCTTTATTCTGCAAGATGGAAGCAGGAACAGCCCTGGCCACGCTCCCTCTTTAAAGAGCACGGGCTATTAGCACAAAGCACGATGATGAATAGGAGCTTTTTCCTTTTTTTTTTTTTTTAATCTTATGGAAATGATCCTGCAGCTTCTAGGGATGACACATCATCGTGGCACAAGAGGGCATGGGAGGAGAGAAACTCCTGGTGAAAAACAGAGAACTAATTATTTCTTCACAGAGCCCTGCGTCGAACGTTGGCGTTTGGACCCAAATCCCCGATCCCTGCATCCCCCCTGGGCATCCCAGGGCCCCATCGCAACCAGCTCCTGGGGCAGGGAACCCCTTGGGGAGTTAGAGATGCGGCCACGCAGCACACTGAGGCACGCACAGCCTTCCTGTGTGAGCTGATAACACGGCTTGGGGGGGTTGGAAGCACCAATCCTGCCCCCCACCATGGGTTAGGACCAGGCATTTGGGGTGCAGGGGGTGGCACACAGCACGGGGACAGCAGGCACAGCAGGTGGGAGCCGCCTGGGTTCTCAGTTACGCTGCTGTCGCAGCAGAGACACGTTTAATCGCTGCTCCACGAAGGAGATAATTTGTAGGTATGAATGTCATCCTCGTGGGCGTTAATTGTCCCTGGCTGTTTATATGAACGGAGCGAGCTTCCTCGCCTGGGAGCCAAAGGCTGACGCCTCCTGGCTGTCGAGACCAAGGCACCGAGGCGCACGGCGGGTGGGAACACCTCGGCACCGTGTCCCCCTGCTCCACGGAGAGCCTCCTGCTGCCACCCTGCCTCCATGCAGGGCTTCCAGTGCCCCTGCCATGGCTGTTTGTGGGCAGGGTGGCAGCAGGGAGCGTTTGGTCCCAGCCAGGTTCAGCAGGATCCTCACCGGTCCCTCAGCATCCTCCTGCCCCACACGGCACCTGCCTGGGCTGGGGGAGGTCTCACACATAAATCTGACCTGGTCCGTGCTCTTTCTGGTGAGGGGATTTTTTTACTTTTTTTTTTTTTTTTTTTAATTTTTGCTTTCTGCCCAAAAAGCAGCAGGACAATGGATCTAACTGGCCCCATGGGACCTTCAGCTGTGCCTGGGACAGGGCACCCCTGCGGGTGGGCACAGCTGGAAGCCCCGGGAGGACACCCAGCCGTAATCCTTTGAGGAATGGCACTGCCATGAACGACCAGGTGTTTAGGAAGGGTGAGCATCCTGATGGCATGGGACACCAATGTGAACTCAAGGGCTCGGCCCCTCTGCAGCTCGGCAAGGGGCTCAGCGGGACGCTGGTCGCAGGCAGCCGAAGGTTTCTTCTTGCCCTGCCACAGAGCACAGCATCAGATGTATCTCTGCACCAATTTATGCAGCAACGCAACGTGCTCTCCCCATCTCCTCCAGACACCATTTGGCAGATCTGTGCTGCGAATGTCGCAGCAGCCTTTCAGAATAGCTTCTCCCACCAGCCCGGCAAGTGCAGTGAAACCGGGGGACCATCTGCTGGGAGCCTGGCCACCGTGTGCGGAGCTGCAGCCCTCCTAGTTAAAAAGAAAAAAATAAAAAAATAAAAAATAGAAAATAAAAAACGCTTGCTTGGGCCCACTCATCCTGCCATGGGGTGTAGCCGATTTCCATTACCAGTCCTTGTGTTTCTGCCTGGGGAGTGAGCGTCTCCTTTTCGTGCCCCCACATCTCTGCCACGACAGCCCTGTGCCAGCAGGTGAGGAGGTGGCCGGGTTTGGAAATCCGTGGCTTCAAGCAGATTCTTTCAGGTGCCTGTGGCACTCAGCCCTAACGCCCATAGGGTTGTCTCCATCTGCAGGACTCCTTCCAGAAACAAGTCAGCCGCAGCACTTCGAGCCATGGTGGATAAAAGACCCTGCAATCTGATTTTCTTGGGCAGGGGCATGTCGCTCGCTAAGGGAGAAGGATTTGATCAACTTGGCTGAGACGGGGGCTCTGCTCCAGAGCACAGAGCGTGCAGCCTGTGGGGACGGGCAGGGAGAAACCCAGCCATGCTGCTTGAAGGCATGTGTTCCCTAAATCCGATGGGGTCGGCTCTGCCAGCAGTGTCACCACCTGATGGCCCTCCTGCAGCTCTTGTCCCCCCAGGACAGAGGAGGAGGAGGAGGAGGAAGAGGGGGAGGAAGGTTTGAGCTGCTGCTGGTTGGGTTTTGGCCCAGCCCTGAGAGGCAGATGGGGCAGGGAGCAGCAAAGGGGAGCGTGGTACCCCCCAGCCACACTGCTGATAGGGGAAAGCACAATTTCAGCACTTTGGGTAATGAGAAAAAAGTGTTTTCCAAGGGAAAATAAGTGAAATGCTTTTTATATTGGAAGTGCTTGCTTTCTGTGAGGCACTTGCAATATTTTTCACAATTAAAATACATCTCTAGCATCATCCAATGCTTCTTCATGCTTTCTCTCTCTAGAAGTATGATATGGATCAATGAAAATGTCCTCGGAGCTTATGATAACAGCCTTGCTCAGCATCTTCTCTCTTGAAAGAAGCCCGAGGGACAGAAAGATTCGCATTTGTGCAAGAAGAAGGATTTTCCAAAAGGGCTGTTCCCCTCCCTGGAAAAAAAAAATGCCTTTAGAGGAGCCTCCAGGGGTCCGGCAAAAGCTGCCCGTGGCTGGATGTGGAAATTCCTAATTTACAAAGCAGGCTGGGAGGGAACAGCGGGGGGAACAACCTCGCTCCAGAGCTTCCCATCAAGACCATTTTGCATAATTAACACCAAAATTAGTCTTCGCTCTGTCATAACGATGAAGACGGCTCACAAAGAGCCTGGCAAGGGCAGGGCTTTGTGTGGTGCCAGCCAGGCCCCTGGGTCCAGGGCTTTGGGACAGATCTGGGAGCCCAGCACGGAGCCACCGAAGGCGCAGCCAGCCCCGAGCCTGGCCAGAGCCTCACCCAGCACTGAGCGCAGCGATAATAGCAGTTAGACTTGATTCTGCTTGGAAAATACACTTTAATCAGCCCTTATTGGCTTAGCACTGAAATCTGAGCAGTGCCGGAGCGCAAAGCCACCGCTTCTCCACCACGAAGTCCTGCTGGTTTTTCAGCTGGGCTCGGTTATAAACGGGCCTCCCACCCGCAGCAATTGTGCTCGGAGACAAGTAATTATGAAAAGAGACTTTGGTGCCAAAGCACGGGAAAAAATAAATAAATAAATAAATAAATAAATAAAATAAAGCAGCACCCAAAGCTGTGAAGACTCAGCCTCACTCGCACTCTAGCATGCTTGGCAACACGAGGGGTTTTTTTCCCCCCCCCCCCAACAAAATGTCAAAAATGTACTTAATGAGAAGTTCTCCTTGTACAAATGAAGCAGTAATCTGTCAGAAGGGAAAATGTGCTGTAAACTTAGTCAGAGCTCATCCCTTGACTCCTTGCCAGCATGCATTACAGTTCATTAGCGAGCTGGGCTGGGCTGGGCTGGGCGCTGCGGCGCGGGGCTGGACTGCCATCTACAGCGATCCGGGAGAATTAAGAAAACCTGCTGCAGCTTCCCTGGGTCTGTTTGCCCTTCTCTCTTCTCCACCTCTCCCTCTCGTTGGGTTTTGAGGTGTTTTCCAAATGAAAAATGCAAGGGATGGGCTTTGCAAGGGAACGATGCCAGGGGTGCAGGGCAGGTCCCCAGCGGCACCACCACTTGACGCCCTCTCCAACAAACGCGTCCTGACTTTTAATCAGAGTTTTTTTTTTTTTGAGACCTGCATTAAACCAAACGCAGCAGGGACTTCGGTGGCAGTGGGAAAGGAGCTGGTGCCCAGCCCCGGGGCAGGGATGCCCCCACACGTGGCTTCCCCTGTGCCAGGATCCGGCCCCGTGGGTGGCACGGCGAACACCCCGGAGAGCTGACGGAGGGGAGCGCGCCCAGCTGAGAGCCACGCTATAGCAGCTACCAGAAAGATCCGCGGGAGAACATATGGTGTGTTTTAAAATGCACCCATAACATTTATTTAAAATACAGGCTCCAAAGCTTGCCAGCAAAGCTCGATCGGAGAAAACCTTTCTTTAGGCTGGAACCTCTCCTATTGTTTCACCCAAAGCATGAAGCTTGTATTTATTTGATTTGAGCCTAAACAAAGGGGGATGTTGCAGTGAGAGGTGTTCCGAGGCTTCCTCTGCTCCTGCAGGGGCCCACACCCAAGCTGCTGGGCCAGCGGGTGCCTCTCCTTGCTCTAGGTGCCTCTCCTCACCCAGCTGAGCTTCCTCTACCCTGCTCAGCCCCCCAGCCATAAAATCCCTGCGGCTGCAGGGGTGGCTCTCCTGGGGTGGTGCTGGGGGCCCTGGAGGAGCAGAACATCTCCGTGTGTCCCTCCTGCCGCCGTCAAGGAGGATGGATCTCCAGTGGGATGGATGCACCAGTTGGGTTCTTCCCATCGCCTTGTCTCTGTGCAGCCCTATAGCAGAGCCCTGGTGCTCCACAGGCAGCTGGTGCAGACCCTAATGTGAGCGGGGTGCCCCACAGCACCCATCCTGCAGCAGGGGACCGGGGTGCGATGGCAGGGGGCTTAGGACAACCCCACAGTGGGTAGGGGTCCTGGACACATCACAGTGCATAATTGGTGTCCAATGGCTGTTGCACCATCTAGAGGAGACGTGGCTACTGGTCCCGGAGCAGAGGCCAAAGCAGCCGAGGTGGATGGGGTGTGGGAAAAGGATGAGCAAAGCAGCCCGGTTGTGAGAGAGGTGTGAATCCTTCAGGCAGGCTCCGTGTGAGCGACTTCAGGGCCTCGCTGATGAGCCTAGATGGCCTGTCTTTCCCAGAGGATGGGAATGGGAGGAACAGGAGGCAGAGATGATGGCACTGCCTGCTTTAAGTGTGTGACTGATCTCTCTTCTGGCTGCAAGGGAGAGGAAAAAATAAATTAAAACTCTCCAGCCTGCAGCCAGGCTGACCGCACACCCCCGAGCGTGGAATCAACAGTGCTGAAAGCAATTTCATTGCTCAGCTGGACCTGTATTACTTCTCCCTCTCCGAACAGATGTGCCGGTGACACTCGTATGGATTGTGGAGAGGTGAGCGAGTGCCTGGCAGCACCCTCCTGCCCTGCTGGATCCTGCTGCTGCTCCGCAGGGTGCTGGGGCCACGTCGCTGCTCAGAGCGGTAGCACGAGGCAGGTTTGTGCAGACACAGCTCCTCCATCCAGATTTGGGCAGCAAAACACCAGGGCAATGGCTGTAGGGACGCAGGGAAGGGCTTCTCCCTCCTTTGCAGCACGAGGGATGCAGCAGCTCCATTCCCACTGTTTGCCTTATTTCTTTTCTTTTTTTTTTTTTTTGCCTACCACTCATGCCTCTGCAGATTGTGCAAGTCACAAGGCAACGCTGATCACATCCCAAACGCAACCACGGACGCGTCTCAGCTCTCAGTCTGCCTCGCTTGCTGACACCCGGTTCTCTCCTCCTCCCACGAGCTCCTCGCAGCCGGCTCCTTCCCGTGGGCCGCGCACGGCTGCGAGCTGCTCCCAGCCCCCGCACGCCTGCCCCACAGCCCGGGGGGCTGCCCCCGCTCCTTCCCACCCGTGCTCGTGGCTTTGTTGAGCCGCGGCCAAGCTGGGGATGAGCAGGGAAGCCTGCCCTCGCCCCACGCCGTGTAGGATGCAGCCAAGTGCTTCGGGTGATGGGACTGGGTGCATCTCCGTGAGCTCCCCAGGGCAGTGCCGGGTACGGGTGCAGCATCGCTCACTCTGCAGGAGCCAAATTTTGGGTCAAGTGCTCTAACCCCATGCTGCTGTCTCACCCCAGTTGTCCCAGGGGTGCAGGATGGGCCAGAGAGGGTTTGGGTTGTTTTCCAAAGGGCTCAGACCACAGCCTGAGGATTCGATGCCAGGACAAGAGGACATTTTAAAAGGGCTGTTGGATAATGCCATCAGCACTAACCCCATCCAGGAGCAAGCACCTCCCTATGGTTTTAACATGGTCCAAAAGGACAGGATTTGATCTCCTCCAGTGTCCCCTTTGGGCTCTGTTGCCCCAAAGCCCTTCGCAGTGCTCGGTTAATATTTCTCCATCCCCAACAGCTCTGGGGACCGGCAGGGGGAATCTGCCCCTGGAGCACCAGGAGGTGACTTTGGCCCACGCCGGGCTCAGGATGAGGACTGGGGGAGGGAAATACTTCGGGCATATTTGCCAAATGCTGCTCCTACCACCCTGAAATGGCTTCTGGGAGGTGCCTGCACCCCGCAGAGCAGCCGGGAGGTTTTTGCTCTGTCTGGCTGCTCGGCCAAGGGTGGCTGTGCTGGTTTGTTGGAGGAGAGCTCAGGTCAAAGAGCTGTGTGGTTTTGCTGTCTCAACATGGATTTATATATATATATATATATATATATATATATATATTAACCAGTTTGAAAACCCAAAACAGTGGTGATTTTTTGGTTTGATCCAAACCTTATTTAATGCAGCTTTTTGGCCGCTCAGCCGAGCAGCAGCAGTTCCCAAATCCTTAATCAAAGCCTGCTCACACAAAATGCGCCTTGCATGTGCGAAGCCGTGGGCGACCGAGCCCCACTGGGCACTGCAAACCCCAACCTGTCCCCTCCCCGGCCACCCCAGTGTGACCGGGGTGGTGGCAGCATCCTGTGGGGGCAGCACGGACTCATCCTGCTCCACGGGGACCTCGGGGGGAAGGCGATCCCTTTGTGCCGTGCTCCGGTCGGAGGCTTTGAACTCCTGCCAGCAACCCCGTTGTGAATTCGCTGCAAGAGGCTTCAGTTGTTTGCAGCCAAGAGAGTCCGCGAGTGCTAAAAATAGAGAGCACTCCTTGAAGGTGATCTGAAAAGCTTTCCTAAACGGGAAGATGCCTTTTGAAAAAGCTGGCTTGGAGCTAGTGGGCTGGGAGGGTGCTGCAGCCGGCTCTGCTGGGCACCTGGAGCTCCCATATGGATGTTGGTGGAGTCGCATCACGGGAGCTGAACAAAGTTCCTATTTCTTTTAGTGCCAGCTTCGGGCACTGTGCTGCAAGGCACGAGCCCCTCCAGTGTCCCACACACCCTGCAGCCCCATCTCTGGGGCTTAGTGCCTCAGTGCTTGCGGCTGCGAGCTTTGAGAGCTGCCAGAAGGGAGCCCACAAATGCCCCTGCCCCGTGGTGGAGGAAATCACCCCGTGGTTCAGGAGAAGGCACTTTGCTCCCAGATCAGCTCAGGAGGGAGGCACAACCTCTCCAATGTGACATCAGGTCCACATCAGGTCCGTGCCGTGATCCCAAGGGATGCCTGTGATGCTTGGGCTTTATCCAGGTGCACCCCAGGCAGCCTCCAGCCCTCCCAGCAGGTTCCCCAGGGGGCTGCAGGGATGCTCCTGGGCAGGTCAGAAAGGTGCTCTGCAAACATGACACTTAGCAGCGCAGGGACAAGTCCGTGGTCTTGCTGGGACTTCTCAGCAGAAGCCAGCAAAGCCGTAATAACAGGAGCTGGAGAGTACAGGGCATTTTCTTTTCCTCTGCCAATCCCCTCAAAGCTCACAGCAATTGCAGCACAAAGGCAAAGAGGTTTCCTTTTGAAATATATCACGACCGCAGCACCTCAGTTTCATTATGGCTTTTCTTTGCGTGGCAGGGAAAGAAGCAATCCCACTGTACAGCTTTGATCTTGCCCTTTACAAAGTCCATTCGGAAGCTCCCGGACCCCTTTCCATCACCTTTCACCACGGCTCATGGCACCCGATGCCTTCGTATCCCAGCCCGTGGCCAAAATCAAAGCGCTGCTGCGGGAAACTGCAAATAGTTCATTAAAAAAGAAAGAAAGGGACTTGGTCTCAGAATGAACCCTTGTGTTCTTCAGTGCTCCCAAGCCCTGAGATGCAGGAAACAAGCGAGCTGCCCCGGCACCGTGCAAGCATGCTGCTCGATGGCTTGGCACCAGCCTTCGGCACTCAACTCCAACCACTCGTCCCCAAGAGGATGCTGCGTGCGCTCAGCCTGCGGCCCCAGGAGGAGCAGGCTGCGGTCCCAGAGCTGCCCGTGGCCAGCAGAAAGCCCCAGGTTCCTGCCAGTGAGCTCCCACAGCTTGGTCCCTGCTCCATGGGTGCCTCAGGGGCTTCTTAGGATCAGATCTCTGCTCTGCGAGGTGCCGGGGCTGGAGGCAGCACTGTGACACCTAACGGGCACAAGCGGAATTGTGCCAAGGGCATCTTTGAAACCATTCAAAGATTCTAGTTCCAGAATACAAGGGAGGTGCCCTCACTTCACAACTGTCCAGCACCATATGATACCAAGTTTACTTGTAAGGGTTTCAATCACTCTTCTTGGCACTGCATTGTCCTTCTGGGGTTGTCTCCTCATGCCAGACACCCAGGAGTTACTACCGAAAGGGGTCATCTTCTAAACCAGGCACTTGTGCACCCTGGAGCCCTTCAGCTGCCTTTTAATGGTCAGTAACGAACGGGAAGTTCGCCGGATTTGACTCAAAACCACTAAACACACTCTGTCACCATGCCTCTGTGCTATACTTTCTACCGGATGCGTTTCACAGAACCAGTGGTTCTCTATAAGAAAAAAAAAAATATATATATATACAAATCTGACACGCAAGGTTGATTTACTACAACGGAGGCTGCTGAGGCAAGACAGAGAGGAGCCTCCCATGGCTGTGGGATTCGTGCTGGCTCCTCTGAGAGCTGGACCCCAGCCCTCCACCAGCCCCCGGTGCCATTTCCCCGGCAGCACCAGCCCTGCTGCTACGGCTGCTCGCTCCGCTCGGAGGGTAAATAGAAATGTTCAATATCTGCTGCTGGCTGGCAGCTCTCACAGGCATCTCTATTCCTTTTTTTTTTTTTTTTTTTTTTTTTTTCTAAATTAGATCTTTCTATTATAACTTCGAGGCCTCATGAGTCTCCTTGGCATTTATTAAATAACAACTAAACCCTTCAATTTGCCATGTTACTACATGATGCAGTTGTACTCCAGCTGACGTGCTGCCTGCGGTCAGGCTGAACCGAGGGGGGGACATACAGGACCGGGGCCACCACCGCTGCCCTGGGACGTGCCATGTGCTCACAGCATGAGCAAATTCATGCAAGAGGGAAGCAGGTGCTCGAGCCCCACCTAAGCCCTGTTTTGAACCAGAGAGAAGCAGCCCACTCAATTTATTTAAAGCCAATGCTTGCACTGCCTTTTTTTTTTTTTTTTTTTTTTTTTTTTTTTTGCCAAAACTTTTGGACCTTCTGAAGCTCGGTGGAGCCTCATGATAGGCGGACCCCAAATACTGGCTGAGCTCAAGGTGCAGACCACGCTCACTCCGCATCTTTTCCCATATACGGCTTCCACCAAAAACTTAAAGGTCCCGGTGGGATTTCACTTTAATGGAGTGGTTTCGCCCCGAAACTCAACGGCACACTCGGTGAATTCACAGCTGGCACCAGCAGAGGAAAAGCTTTGCAGAACCTGAGGCTATCGATTTCCCCCACGTCCTAGACGTGGTTGTGCCCTTGGCCGGCATCGGATGTGACTCACATCCCAGCGAAACTGCAGCGCAGAAATGCCTGGCGTTCGAACACGGCTCCACGTGAGGACTGTAATTGGCCTTGAAGCCACAGGTTTCCAGACAACAGGAACATCTGCGAGGTGAGTCCTTTTATTCTTACTATTTTGGTTTTAATCTTGTCTTTCTTCGTTATGGAAGAAAAAAAAAAAAAAAAGGCATCACCTGAACTCTGTTTTCAGCCGTGATAATCCACAGCAGCTTTTGCCTCTAATGTGGCCGGAGCCACCTCTAATGAGAGCCTGTTCCTACCCCCTGCAATAAGCTGCAAATGGGATGAGCAGATCCTGAGGTCAGGGAAGATGTTTCATTTTGAAAACATGAACATTTCCCTGCCATCCCAGCCGTCCTAACAAGGGGTCCAATTAGTGCTTGTGACTTTGTCATCCATCCACCAGGGACGCGCGGATGGGGACCACTGCTCTCATTTCCACAAAGATCATGGATCAGGAAGACAAATCATCCCTAATGGGACCTCGGGGAGAGGCTTCGTTTTTATTTCAAGTGAAAGGATGCACATGGAGGCCAACTTGTTCTGCGGGGCCATAAACTGCCACCCCCGCCAGTGACAGCAGTGCTCTCCAGCAGCAGCCAGCCTCCCTCCCTTCCGAGCAACTGCATGTGCACAAGCACATTTATCAGGCTTCTGGCCATAGCTCTGACTTTAATTTTATTTTTAAAGTGCATTCACATGCAAATTGACTTGGCCTGGGAGGATACATGAATACAAGAGCCCTTTCTTTCCTTTGGAGTGGCATTAGGAGGAACATGGTGAAAAGAGCAAAGTTTCCTCACCTCCGGGCTGCAATTCTGCAGCTAAGGAAAAGCATGTTCATTGTTTTCTTCTGCACACAGATGCTGGCTGTGCTGTTTTCAGCAGTTTCATTCAAGCGAGCCATTTCAGAATATAAAAGCTTATTGCATATCCAGAAAAAAAAAAGAAAAAAAAAAAAAAGAAAAGAAAGCTGTTTTATTTATTGTAAGAGCAGGAGATAAATTAAGCTGAGTCTATAAATGTGCGTGAATGTTTGAAACATGGTCCTGTCTCATGTCCTGAATAAAAGCAGGATCAGACCTGGTCTGGTAGGTAAGCAACAAGCAACTCCTGGGGAAAAAAAAATAATAATAATAATTTTCTTCTTAAAAAGATTAGAATATGAGATTGGAATCTAGGAAAGAGCACAATTCCTTCTGCCTCAGGCTGAAAATCTGCATGCTCCCCAGAAGAAGCACCTTCAGGGTGAAAGCAGATAGAAAACCTTCCACAGCACATGGCATACATCAGCCCCAAATCCTGTGATGTATTGCTGCAGATTGAGCACAAAAACATCAGAGAAGCCTTGCAGCAAAGAGCTGCAGCATCCAGCACCCACTCTGCACCTGTACCAGGGACAGGGCAGGCTCAATCTGGGAGCATCACTAGCTCCAGCAACACCTCTTTCTGCAAGGACAGAATGGATTCGCCTTGGAGCCAAGCTAGCTCTCACCGATGTGTAACACCGCATCAGGAAACTGCCCCCTAACGCCAAGTTAAACTTTTCCTGAGTTGCAGGGCTGTGATGTGCCGTCAGAGCTGCAGCAGAAATGGCAGTCAGCCACCGTGCTCATGCAAAGAGCCTGGAGCTTTGAATGGAGAGGGATAGGGAAAATGATTGTGTTATACTCCTATGAAGGGCAATGGGCCCTGACATCTGCCACATTCTTGTGCACTGGGAATAATTCCTTAAACCACAGAGGAGCCCAGCAGGATGGGAGCACAGTGTCTGGTCTGCACAGCCACGAGCTGCCGCCCTCTTCATCCTGGGACCCTTTTACCTGCTGTTCCCTACTGCTGTTCACTTGATGTTTCATCACCTGAGCATTTCCCTACTGATTTCAGCAACACCCAGCCAAAAGATGCCAGTTTCACCTGTACTATCACAGGTATTCAAGCACCACGACTATAAAATGCAC
The DNA here is from genome assembly GCF_964211825.1 of Aythya ferina. Classification (NCBI taxonomy): domain Eukaryota; kingdom Metazoa; phylum Chordata; class Aves; order Anseriformes; family Anatidae; genus Aythya; species Aythya ferina. Next base: position 6,335,510 of record NC_140318.1, read on the forward strand.
TGGCAAAATGAGAACGGGCAGCACCTGTGGTTAAGGTGTTAATTTTTTTATTTAACATAAAAGTCAGAAAGTCAGAATGGAAGTGCTTGTGAAGATGTAGAAACCAAAAGCTGTGAGTGATCCTGAAGCTTCAGGTGAAGGAGCAGGTTGAAACGGGTGTCCCATAAGGGAGGATCCTGGTGCTTTGGGATCTGTAACACCGTCAGCATGGATGTGGCCCTGCAGCAAGGGCACAGTCACGGGTGGGTCAGGACAGGGGTTTTCCAGTGGGTAACCTGTACTTGTAGCAGCAAGTTTCTGGAAAGAAAACAAACAAATAAAGCAGGCTTTGGCTCTTATAACCACTTTGGGCGTTACACCCCAAACTTTAGGTTTGGGACAGCAGCTGGCATAGCTTTGCTGACATTTTAAGCCTGGTTCCCTTTGCTCCCCGAAGGAAACGCTGCGAGTTCTCCTGCGGGCAGCACATTGCAGCCCGTGGGGATTATTTCCACAGCCCGGGGCCACGCTCCCACCCACCCCACACGCGTGTTTCCAGCGGGGGGGGGCCGAGGTACGGCTCCCACACCTCGCTTTTTCCCCACCGTGGGGCTGCACCCACGACTAACCGGCCGCCCCCTTGTCCTCCTCCCCTTACAGAGGAGCCATGAGGGCTGCAGCCTCCTTCCTAGGGGCCCGGCCGTGCCTCTCTTTAAGCCCCGGTAACGGGGCCGAACCGACCCGGGGCTGCCCGGTGCCGCCCGGTGCTGCCCCGCCGCCCCCTCAGCGAGCACCGGCGGCCACCGAGGGCCCGGCCCGGCCGCCCCCCGCCTCCCCGGCGGAGCCCTGCGGCGCATGCCTCCCTCTGGCCGGGGGCAGGGAAGGAAGAACCGCCCGCCCCTGCACCGAGCTCGGCGGGCAGCGGCCGCTCGGAAGCCGGGGAACGGGGCGCGACCGAGAGGCTGCGAGCGGCCCCCGGGGAGAAGGGAAGCAAGCACCGGGACGCCGCTGCCTGGCTCCCCGCTTCGTCCCCGCCTCGGTCACCTCCGCGGAGGCAGCAGGTGAGGGTCGGGAGGAGGAAGAAGGAGGAAAAAGGAGGAGGAGGAGGAGAAGGAGGAGAAGGAGGCGGCGGGGCCGAAGCCGAGGCCGAGCCCGGCGGAGGGCGGCGGAAGGCGGGAAGGGGGAGCCATGGCGGCGCCGCTCGGCCCGGCCTGAGGCGGGCACGGCGAGGGAAGAGGGAGCCCCGCCGGCCCCGGGGGGTGCCCGGTGCTGTCCCCCGGCTGCTAAGCAGGGGGTACCGGACCCCTAAGGGTGCCCCCCGCGCTGTGGGGCCGCTTCGTGGCTTCTTCATGGCCCCTCGTGGTTGTCGTCCCCCCCCCTCTGTGGGCGTCCCCTCACAGCCTTCGTGGGTGTCCCTCAAAGCCACCTCACGGTGGGCAGGGCCTCCCCTCACGACCCCCAGTTTGTCCCCTCCGTGGGTGCAGAGCCCCCCAGGAGGCAGCGGGCGACGGCCCCGTCGCCATCTCCTCGCCTCCCCCTCCTCAGCCCCATCCTTCCCCGTCTCCTGCTCCCAGAGGGGAAACTGAGGCACAGAGCTGGGGGGACGTGGGGAGATGATGAGGGAGGTGAGACTCTGGTTGGGGGGGATTTGGGCAGTCTGGGCTGGTGGGGTCATGCCCACAGCAGGGGGTGGCACTGGGTGGGCTCTGAGGGCTGTCCCGGCCCAAACCAGGCTGCGATTCCACAAATTATACCCAAAAGAGGGTTTTCGGCTGTGTGAGGAAGGAGCAGCAAGGTTGTCCCCATCAGCCATGACTGGGGAGCCGCAAAGTTGTCCCCATCAGCCGTGGCTGGGGTTCGGCATCCCATCCTAGCCCCAAGCGTCGTGGTGCATTACCACAATACCCATCGTGTTTTCTCTCCAAAGGCGGTCATATTTCGGCAGCAGAGGTGGTAAATAAACACAGGTGTTATTAACGCACGTCCCTTTGATTTACCAGCGCACAGTTGAGTTTCAGCAGCTGCCACTAGGATGCTGGCCGTGGCCCGAAGGGGCGGTGTGAAAGTTAGTCTCAACGCTGTGTAATGTTTGTAGTGCCACAGCCATCCGAGTGTGGGATAATGAAGACATCTGCCCCTTCTCTGGAAACTGTGGAAGTAGGTTAATACGAAATATATGCTTTTTTTTTTTTTTTTAAATGAAGCTGGAATCTTAAGTATGTTAATTGCATTTCTTCGGGATAATTAGGTATTCTAATTTCTGACTGTTTGAAGCTTTGCTGCTTATTAGAACGAAAACCGTTTTTAATTTATCATTGCCCCAGTGGATGTGTTGGAGACTGTTTTAGAAATTTTCTGTTCATTCACATTTTTCTAAAAGTTTCAGTTGTGACCTGCATCACAGCAGGCTTCTGAGCTGCTTCTGTGAGACGCTTCCCAGGGTACCTCACGGCTTTGTATGTGAAAGGCTGGGAGGGCTCGGATTTTATTGGCGAGCGTAGAGCAGAAGTAAATCTCAACTATCTTCAGTTGACTGAAAAGGTGGAATTTAAACAGCGTGTCAGCTTGCCCCAAGTACCAACCATCAGGCAAGAATGTTCTTGGTCGCTGCACTTACAATTTTAATTCTGCAAGATTGATGTTTTGAAACTGATTAACGCTGAGGAATAGAAAACCAGCAATGAATGTCCAGAGCCAAAGGTTTGGTTAAAATGTGCTAAAATGCTAAGATGTTCTTCAGCGGAGAATCAGAGAGTGAAAAGACAAAACATTACCAGCTGTGTTTTCAGAGCTAACCACCCTGTGGACATTGTGTGAGGCATGTTCAGGGTGACTCTGTCTCGGTCAATAAGATTTCAAGAATATTCCAGTCTCCCAACAAGTTGGCAATAAAACTGATCCCTGAGCACAGGTCCCAGAATACTTTTGACACACGCATTTATCATGCTGTACTACAATCTGTGTTGGAGCACTCTGCTCTTTTAAAGTGATAAAGCGTTGTCATCCCTGGTTGTCTGTTATCTTTTTCTTAGTAGCAAATACATTTATAAGTTTTAAGGAGTTATCGCCATAGTCATTCTTTAAAATATTAAGAATGATAGCTGCTTAAAATATTGTTAAATACTATTTAATCTAATAAGGTCTCTAAAATATTTATTGCCACTGATTAATTTGAAACCAAAGCTAGGAAATAATGGACAGGAGTAAAGATGGAGAGAATTTGGAGGTAAAAGCACATCTCTACGCTGGTAGATTGGAACTGGCGATTGGAACTGTCTGAGTTTGCAGGGGAGATGGTGTATCGGGCTTAGAGAAGAGCCCCACTGCTGTATTTTTTTTTTTTTTTTTTTTTATGGGGGCTGCTGTATGTCTTGTTCCAGCCAGGAGTTGTTTTCATCCCACCAAACAATGCTGCAGGTGAAACCTTCTGCCCTTGAGCGACCGCATGGAAGTTCTGTTTGGGGTGTCAGTCGTTCTGTCGACTTTTTTCACTGTCCCTTTAAACAGGCCTCGCTCTGTTTGGGGTTTATAATATAATACTACTCTCGCAAATTCCTGAAGATTTGTGTCTACCAAAAGGTTTTGTCCTGCAGTGAGGTCAGAATGGTTTCTCTCTCAGGGTTATTACAGTATAGCATGTTTCAGGAAGAAATAGGTTCCCTTTCTTTTTCCTCGAGCTACTCAAGTTCCTCTGCTGCTTGTGTTTAATACCCAGCCAGAACTAATAAAAGCTGTCCTGGGTTTACAGTTTCTAGCACCAAGTATTATTACATATCTAACTTCTGAAAAGTTCCATGTAGTAAAATATTTTCTTCTTTTTTATCATAGGATGGAAAAGAGACCGGTCTGAAAAACGCCTCCTTCGTGGACTTTGCTGTTGCCTGCTAGAATGTTCCTTATGAATGCTTCTCCCTTGGTAGCTCTTCAAACACAATGGGAGTCCTTTGGGCCGGCAAGGAATTGTAGATACCCCGTTCGCTTCTCTGAATCTGAAGGGAACGTCACTAGAACCTCTGTAAGCGCAAAAGTTCAGATGATCATAAACAGCCTGCAAAGTCAAGAGTCTCCCCTGGGTATGAACAATGAGTATGGTTGTGTTATGCAGAAGAAACAAAAGGGAGAAAAGGGCGCCGGTAATAGGGTCACATCCAGCAGCACGTTGCTGCGGAAGCATCCTAAATATACCGAGCGTGGTTGCCCTGCTGGTTCAGTCGACACTGAAGTGGAAGTGAACGTGGGATTTGAGACTCTCTTGCTTGACTCTGATAGCGACGATTCTGTTGACCGAGGTATAGAGGAAGCCATTCAAGAGTACTTGAAAGCAAAAAGCAAAAGTGACCAGTCGTTACAGAGGAATGCAGAGTGTTCTGAAAATATAAGCAGAGACAAAAGATTTAAGAGACAGTTCTCCCAGAACAAAATGTCTAGCGACCTGCTACCTGTGAAATTTAAAGCAGAGATGCTCTCTGAAGAGTACCTGTCTGACCAGCTGGGACTTGGTAAAAGGCTACAGCCCGCTTCCCCTCAAAGCATCAGCAGCGATGATTCCTTCGAACAAAGCATACAAGCTGAAATAGTGCAGTTCTTGAATGAGAAAAAGCAGCAAGAAATTAGCAAGTGTGTAATCGGGGAGGATAAAAAAGATTCCCAGGTGAGATCTGTCCTAAAAAGCAACAAACAACCAACTAACAAAACAAACTGTGGTGCTATGAAGCAAGATTGTAACGCGCTCCTCTTGAGACACCATCCCAAGCTAAGGAAAACCAGCACGCAGTCCAAGTGTCTGAAGGCTAAAATCCAGGAAGAGCCCGGTGATTTCAACCAAGTGAACCGCGCGTATCTAGAAATGGCCACTGCCAGCCAGCCCTGGTTAATGCAGCAAAATAAAGCAAGTGGAGCTAATTACTGGGAAACGAGGGGAGCACTTCTGAATGAGAGCGTGCACGCCTCTGACTCAAGTAGCGATGATGGCATTGAAGAAGCCATTCAGCTTTATCAGCTAGAGAAGATCAGGAAGGAGGGAGGTCACCCAACAGGCTCGGTCCTTTTGCAAAGGGAACAATTTGACGCCAAGGGGATAGCCAACATTTCTGCAAGCCTGACAATTAGCTCAACAAAAAGTGCCTCACCAGAACATAAAAACCCTATCAGCAACAAAAGAAAAGAGATTAATTCAAAGTCGACAGAATTAGAAAGCACCAGCAATGAATTTAACAAGCTGTTTAAACCACTGAAAAAAGCCAGACACTTTGTACCTCCAGAGAACAAGATTGCTGCTTGTGAGCTCACGCTGCAGGCCTCTTGCAGGGCAGACACATCTGCAGAACTCATGTGTGCAGAAGCTATCCTCGATATTTCCAAAACAATCATGCCATCCCAAATGGGAAGTGACAACAGATCCCTCGCTACGGACTCCTTCTTTTCTCCCCAGCTTCTCTCGTCCTCCGCTTGTGAAAGTGACAACAGCCTCGTGGACAGTGATGATAGCATAGAGCAAGAAATCAGAGCTTTTTTGGCTCTGAAAGCTCAGTCGGAAAGCCTCGTAACAAAGCCTCCCAGCCTGTCACGCTCGATCCAGATGCCTTTGCCATCTGATCAGAACAGCCTCACTGGTACTCTTGAGCCTTCTCTTCCCAAAACGCTGAAGCTATCACTGAGTCGTAAAAGGAGACTTAAAAGGGAAGGCAGAATAGTGAAACAAGATGCATCAAAAGCACCTGAACAGCTGGGGACGGGATTTTTCCAGCCGGATACCTATTCAAAATCTCCCCTGCTCCACGAGGGGTGTGCCCTGAGCAGCCCTGAAGAACTCTGTGATGCTCGGAGGTTCGACAGCAACGAGACTACCCAGCAGCAGCTGATGTCTTCTGAGTTGTGCGGATCCGCTGACAAATGCATGGCCTTGGATTCTGTAAATCCCTTTTTGCAGGTTCAGAGTGGTGCAAGAAAGCTTATGAAAAATACCATCCACGCTCAAGAGAGAGACGGTTCGGCTGATGAGAGCAGTTCTCTGGATAGTGATGAGGACCTTGATAGTGCTATCAAGGACCTTTTACGGTCTAAAAGAAAATTAAAGAAGAAGTCTAAGGAGCAGAAATCTCAGTGCAAGAAGAGAGTTAGGTTTACCGAGACAGACGCTCAGCTGCTGGATGAATTTAGCAGCCTCCAACAAAATGAGTGGAAATGTAAAAATCCTGTGCTACTGAAAAGTTGCCTCTCAAAACCTAGAAAAGCTGTGAAAGAGAATGCAATCAGAAATCCTCCAGACAACGTAAATGTCAGACTTTCAAATGAAAGGCCAGAAACCGTTAAGAACTTAGAGTTTGATTTACAGCTTAAAAAAGGATATAAACCCGAACCAATTTCAAACCAGAATAACCTGCGGGTAGCTAAGAATAAAAAATGTACTTTCACAGCTGTATCAGACGCTGATGATAGCAGTTCAGTGGATAGCGACGACAGCATTGAACAGGAAATTAGGAAATTTTTGGCAGAAAAGGCTAAGGACTCTGTGAGCAATTCAGAGATGCAAAAAGATGATGCAACTCTAGACCTATTGAGGGTGACCAAACAAACTGCTAATAAAGGAAAGGCAAAGCAACAGCCAGGTGAAAATGAGGTTGGCCTCTTGCTGGGTCAGAGTAAAAAGACTAAAGTGTCCCAGCAAAACAACGAGTTGAAGAACTCTCAGAGAATGGAAGGGAAAAGTGCAATGTTACTTGACAGTGAGAAAGCTGCTCCCTCGGCAGAGAATGTTTATCTTCATACTACTGGTCAGTCAAAAGCTAAACAAGGAACAGGGGGGGTTAAAGGTGGTGCTGCTGGTGAGTTACCTGGAAATGCAACAGGTAAAAAGGACATCCCTAATAAAGAACCTGTGCAGAAAACACTTCCAGCTAAAAACAGCAAAAATGAAGGTTGTAAAGTACGCAAAGTAGCTAATGCAAAATCTCGATCTAAAAGAAAGAACACCTTTCACTTAAAAATTTCGAGTAAATTTATCGCGGGTCTCAAGTACGCTCGGGAAAGGAAGAAATCCATGCTTTTGATGAAAAAGCAAAAAGCAGAGCAGGTGCTCAGCCAGAGCAGCGCATTAGGAATGGAGGTAGATTCCCAGGATACGGACATCCTTAAGCAGGGAAGAGAAGCCTCCCAGCCAAAAGGTGAATTTAGCAGGGAGAATGAGACAGCAATAAAAGAACCCAGTTCTTCTCAGAAGCTCCCTGTGGAAGCATCAGGTCCCCATGTAGCAGAAAGCTGTGAAAGAAGGGAGGCTGCTCCTTTGTGTATCACAGAGGGCTGCCAAAGGGCTGCCACTGCAGGAGACCACTCAGATTCACATTCGAATCTCCTCTCGCAGGAACAGAGCGTGGCAGCAGTAACAGTAGATAAGGCTTGCAGAGGAACATCCAAAGCTGAGAACGTAGAGATACGTATGAAGGAAGGAGGTATCCTCAAAGACAGCTGGGCAGATTCGAGTTTAGGTCCCCCTCTCCCACAACACGGTATGGCAGCAGTAAAAGCTGATAAAATTAGTGGAGAGACGTGTCAGGAGAGCAGATGTGTGTGCAGTAATGGAGAGAATAGCCAGCAGGACAGCATGTCAGACCCAAGTTCAGGTTGCCCGCTGCAGGAGCTAACTGTGACAGCGGATAAAACTAGCGGAGGAGCACACGTGGATAACAGCGTGCACGTGTACATTAAGGAGGAAGAAGTTCTCCACCAGGACAGTGACAGGCAGGAAGAAATTCAGGTATCCAGATCCAATCTGGAAGGAAAACTGCCTGCCGTGCAGAATAGGGAAGCTGATTGTGAGCTGGACCAAGGGCAGGAAGTTCTAGACAAAAACTGTGCAAAACTTACTGATGTACCCGCAGGGGACTGCCCAGATTCCTTCTTGAAAATAAAGGTTTCAGATATGTAAGTACACTTTTTTTTTTTTTCCCACAGTAACAGTATTTTTAGGAAATAACTGTTGTTACAATTATCTTGATAAAACTTTAAAACTTGAGACATGAGAGATGGTGGGAGAGGCTGATATACGTATATCATACACACACTAATGTGAAAAAGGCATCTATTTAACAGGGATATCACGGATAAGCATACTTCGGTTTTGTAGTATTTTGTAAATTATTTAAAGCGCTCTAAGGAAATATTTTTTATAATGATTTTTAGGGCTCACATTACTACAGGATGCTGTAGTTGCTGTAGATAAGATGATACTGGCTGATCATGCTTTAAATTATGAGGCCTCTAATCATATAGTGAAAGGAAACCTGTTTGCGCGCAGAACACACTTGGCAATGTGTTGAGAGATCCTAGGAGAACACGGCATTTAATACAAGTGCTGTGCTTCGGAAGCAGACTATCTGACATTTGTTTACATTCGAGTTGCCTTAGGACAATCCTTTGTAGTGGTTTTACGCGCGGGTCTCAGCTCTCCCACCCCGAGGACTGTTGGGTGAGCTCGCTGAGCAGGATTCCGGTGGCGTCGATGCAGCTGTGGGTGCGGAGATCCACCCGTGAAGATCCAAACGCGGATCCAGGTAAACAAAGTGGGTCAGTCTGTCCACACGGCCTGTGTAAGGCGATCTCAGCAGCTGCTGAAAGTACCTTCTGAATGCTGGAAACCTCCTGCTAGCAGGTGACTCAAAGCACAATTGAAGTGGGGAAGAAAGTGAAGGAGCATGTCTACTTAGACAACACAATTTCTGTGGATTTCACTACTTTCGTACTCGTGGGCCTGCAAGGCTGGAACCATTTCCTCGTTGCTCTCGAGTCCAGCTCTGATGCCCTGCAGTTACCCAGAGGTGGGGTTTGATTTTTTCTGAATGAACTTTCTTCGATCGAGTGCCCTTACTTTCCTTTTTCAAAAGTGGTTTCTGAAATGTTACATTTCTGTGAACTTTTTTCATTTACAATTTTTGTGCAATAGAGCAAAGCTAGGTTTGCTGTAGGAAGTTCCTAACGTAAACGCCAAGGATATTTTCAGCACTGTTCTTTCGTACTGATAGAGCTCTCTCTGCCTCTCTTTCCAGCACCCGGAATAAAGCAATTTTTCACTACTGTCTTTTATTTTGTACTGACTTTAAGTGACATTGAAGTAGTGCGTTCATATCACAATAAAAGCATCCCCACACCGGTTTCACTGAAAAATCTGAAAGGGGTGAATTTAAGCTGTTGGCTGGTCATTTTCATTTGTGTGTGGTGAAGTCCTTTGAGTAGTTCGTTCTTGCATCTTGTCCTGTGAATTGATTCAATATTCTCCAGTCTTCTGCAGACCTTCTCTCAGCCAAGCTACCATTTAGTGTCACTTGGTCTCTTAATCACTTCAGCAGTCTTCCTGGAGGCTGGCCTTAACGTCACAAAACAGAGCAAAAGCAGTCAAGAATGGATCCGGTATCACTTAGTATCCCCAGAGGTGATTGCGTTTGCAGAATATTGGCAGACTGCAGCATAGCATAGAGTAGGAAAAGTAACCGTGGCATGTAGAGGAATAAAGAACATCCTTTGTGTGTTTGTACTGTTGTGCAGCTACATTTTAAACACGTCTGTGGTGGTCACTTGACATTTCTTACTGTCTGGCCACCTTTTTGTAGTCCTTGGGCTGGTTGGTTGGCTTAAGAGATCAGTATGCATTTCATTTTTGTGGTAGGATACCTTGGGAAAGTGTTTTTTACTTAGCTCACGTGCCTGCACTAAGTCTACACGGGCATATATTTTTGCCTGCCTTGAATCAGTTGCAGGATTTAGGCCTTTTGTTTGGAATAGGTAAATAGGCTGGTATTTTAAAATAGAAGTTTTCAGAGTACCTTGCTTTAAAAGGATTAAACTGTGCTTAATAGAGCTGATGGAAGCACTGTGTACCGTTTGTATGAAATAAGCTGAATGTTTCTCCTCAAAATTTCAGTAAATCACCATTTAAGATTTAAAAGGTGTCGTGTGCCCCTGTCAATGTGTCTGTGTGCTCAGTACTACTCGTGAACTGATTCACTTCCAGTTAAGATGCAATTCCGATTACCTTGTGCTTTAAATAAAAAACTAATTTCAAACAGCACTTTTTAAAAATTGATAAACTTGATTTGTATATAGGAAATGGTGTACATTGATAAGTTTATAATGTTTAATAAACGGGGTTCTGACCATGGACCGTGAAACCAGAGTGCTCCTATGGTTTGTTCTCATCATCGCTAGTGAGTAGTGGTTTTTGTGTCACAGTTTTTCCCTCCTGTTCTTAGTCCAAAGATGCAATTAACTTCTGCTGGTAACACTTCTGAGTGAAGGATGTCTCCTGCAAAGTCGGTCACCGCGTTTGTGTCAGCTGAGCCTGGGAACAGGATCTCAGTTCATCTGCTGCTCTCGCTTCTTGCGTCCTGCTGTCCTCAGCCACCAGCAATCCGAGACCCTAATCCCCAGTGCCGATAGCTTGTGCTTTCCTCGGGACTGTGAGGCGGAACCCACACCCTAAAAGATGTGACTATCTAAGGGAATGTTCTTAAAAAAGGTAGAAGAACATACAAAATATATAGGTGTAAAAAAAAAAAAAAGCGTGTTCTTGGAGGTGAGAAGGGTGCTTGCAATCTTCCCAAACCCTAAGAGCAGTTTTGTTTCCTGGTGTTTATGGTCAAGAAGTGGTCTCCCTATACTTGCCACTCTCGTTAGCAGCACGAGGGGTTCCTCCCTCCCTCGGAGGCATCGTTCAGCAGGTGAGACCTGTGCCGTAGGGGGAAAGTCCTCCATGTGGGCCTGCGTGGCATCCTCAGAGCACAGCTGCTGCAGCCTCCAGAATGGCACAGATGAGGGTTTTTTTTTTCCTTCCTATTGATACCGATTATAAGAGGCAGCCAACTGCCAAGCAGGCAGAGGCTGTGTGCCCCCTGACCCTTTTTTTGGCATCCCCAGTGACAGCTGCAAGGCACTGGTTGAGTGCCCAGAACCAGCCTCCTCCTCCCGTGATTTCAGCCCTCCCAGGAAATTAATTCCATCCTGTATCTATGGCAGTATGCACACGGAGCCGTGAACTCAGCTCTAATCAAGAAAGTAAGGAAGTCAGATTTTCAATGACTGCTGGTCTTGGATTTTAATGCATAATTATTTTTTCATTCAAAGCATAAATCTAATTTGGATGTTAAGTTGCCAAACTCCTTATTGTGGCTACTGGTAACCTACAGCACCCCGAATGCAACACCGGAGTTCTCAGATAAATCTGTGCTCGTTTTATTTCTATCACAGCAACTATATTTTTTTGTGCTCCGGGAAAAGCAATCTTCAAGGATCCTCAGGGGACCACGAGGACTACCTTCATTTTTGATAAGCAGTTCTGTGCTGCTATTTTAGGAACGTGTTTGGATGTGTAGCTGCTTTTTTTTTTTTAAAGGAAGGAACAGACCACCTCTGCCACCCTTTCCTTTATTAGCGTATATGTTGGTTGGTTGCTTGGTTGAGGTTTTTCAGACCTCTAAGAGCTGCAGTTTGCCCTGGTTTCATGGCACAGGCCTCAGGTGATTTTAGCTGCAAATTTGGAAAGCTTGTTTTCGAAATAAAAAGCAGAAAGAGACTTTCAGGTAGATTCTCTGTGGTAAAATACGCCTGTGTCATCTTTAGAATGGTATTTTCAATTTGTACCGGGATTGCTAAAAAATAAATATAAGTGTATTGGGCCTCTGAACACCTAAACCACCTAAACAAACAGGTCGGTGTATTTAAGCCCACAAAAGCAGGGAAATGTGAGAAAGTAAAAACAAGGAAAATACATCTTTGACCTAAGTTAGGTAAACAAAATTAAGTGCTGAAGTGAGGATACAGCAGAATCCAGAGAAATAGAGTGTGCAGAAGGGATGAGGAGCTGAAAACTTGCGTAGCCTTGAGCAAATCCACGTGCAGAGGCAGGTCTCGTGGCTGGCTGCAGCTGAAGCCTGCACAGTGCTGCCTTCTCAGCAGGCCTCGGGGGAAGTGCATTGGGTAACTTTAACCCCCCCCATTTCAGGATGCAGGTTATGTGAGGGTGATGCAAGGCACACAGAACTGGTTTTGGTTCAGGAACAAAAAGGGGAGTAATTAAGGCAAGGAAGAAAAGAGGTGGGTGTTGCTACATCAGCTATGGAAAGAGGTGGAAAACAGGTGACAAGAGCCACTAAATTTACACTTCGAGAGGGAGTTTCATCCATAAATTATTTCACCTGCAGAAAAATATGTGTAAAATCGTCACAACTGCATTAATTCTGCCCTTCATTTTTCATTTCAGGAGAAGAAAGGGAAGTTATGGGAAACCCAAGGCATTGTCGAGAGTCTAACAGAGGAACAGCAGCGAGTGCTAGAGGGTTGCTTATTTATTTTCATGTGTCAAATGTTAAAAAGGTTAACTTTTCAGGCCCATTTCTGTGGTCAGTATGTATACTTTTTCAAATCTGTTGGTGTTTTTTCAGCTATTGTCTTCGAGATACCCAAATTAATTGCAATGTCTGACTGGAATTGTTTGGTAGCCTTGATTGAAATCTTGCTGGTGGATTCTTTGAATCTTTGAATGTTAAAAAAAAAAAAAAAAAAAAAAAAAAAAAAAAAGTACAGGCTTGGTGACATGCTGTTAGGTTTTGAACTTCGTTTTCTTGGACTTCTGATTTTTACTTAGTCACTTTAACTAAACAAATAGTTTACCTTACAGTTACCTTACAAATATATTTAAATTTATCATCTTCTCATGCTTCCTAAACAGTTTATAAGACTACATAAAAATAACATAAATATTTATAACAAATGAAGAATATCTTTGCTGTGGTACCAGTACATATTATACTGATTTTATTTTTTTGGCTATCAGCTGGAATAATATTATGCTCCTTTTTTATATATACTGTCACTCTGTTTAACCGGTAAGGCCAGAGATTCTCATCTGTAAACAGGCTAGTTTCTCCTCAAAAGTAGTTTTTAAGTAAAATATGATACGGTTTTCCTTTTAGTGCAGGCACTGGGTGAATGATGCAGCTTCTCTGTCTGTAACTACAGTTGTTACAAGAAAACTTAGGAAAGTTTTGTTTGTTTTTTTTTTTGTCTGGATTAGTTGTCTTTTTCTCAATAATTTCTTAAGGCATTGCAGTTTTGAGACATGCATTTTGGTTATTCATTAAATAGTACAGAAATTGTTTTAAAAAAATATTATTTATTAATGATATACGAGCCAAGAGTTTAAAGGATTAAAGAGTTTATTAAATAATTTAAAGAGTTAGAAAAGGTTGAGGGAATGTATATTTTTGTAATGTATGTCATTCTACTATTTATAAGTATATTCTGCCTATAAATTAAATAGAATGTTTCAGGAACTATTTAAATGTCATTCAGTCACATTCAGTATTCATAAACTAAGATATTCTTTCTAGTCAAATTAATTCCATAAATTAGTGATTTTCATCTCACACCAAAGTTGCTGAGTGTGTTTTTCCTACCAAACTGCTGAATTCAGTTTCGATAACATGGATTTAACTTTCTTTTCCCTCACAGCTAAATCTGTAGCTTCAACTAGTTAGGAGTCCTATTTAATAAAATACATACAAGAGTTTGGAGTTTTGGGGATCATTTCTAGAAATGTACTGCTACCTTTAACCTGTTAATTTTGTAGCTCTTTTGTCACGTTGTTATAGCAAGCCTTATGTTACCAAGCTGAAACATTCTTTTATTCCTATGTTCAAGAGAAAAAAAAATCTCATTAAATTCTGATCTATGTGTTTAAGGCAACAATTTCTCCCATCAAAACATGCTCCCAACGGAAGCCTTTGGGTACACCTGAACTCCCCTGGGGAGCCTTTACACAATTCCACATGCACCTGGACTCTCTGTGTTTGCACTTTCCAAACAACCCTAAACGTAACCCTAACTGCAACACTGAGACGAATTTAAAATAGTTAAATATAGATAATGAGGGAGTCAGCTCCGGTGGGGCAAACAAGAGAGGAAGCTCCTCCAAATCCATAATTTTTAAGTTCTCCAATTTCTCTAGCAGTTCTTGGAGCAGCTCCTCCTTCTGTGGGGCTACCTTCAACCCTTTTGCTTCCAAAGTGTAAACTTTAAATCTGAATCGTGGAAGCATTCTGGCCTACCAAACCGAATGTTATCCATATAACGGAAAATAATTACGTCACACCACGCTGTCCGAATTGGTTGTAATGCCCAGGCCACGTAGAATTGACACGATGTAGGGGAATTCCTCATCCCCTGTAGGAGCACTAGCCATTCATAGCGCTTCGCCTGGCCCTGTTTGTTAATGGGGGGTACCGTAAAACCAAACCTGTGACAGTCCTGTGCCACCACATCTGGTTGCCTGCACTGATCAGCTCTCTGTACCAACATGTCCTCTACTGGTGTGGTTCTCGGCAGTGTAACTAAGATGTTTTGAGTTTTTGGGCTTGCATTATCAAATGCAGGCATTTTAAACACGCTGCTTTTAGACTCTGCTGTTAGATCAGGATGATCAGGAGTTGCTGCCCACAACCGATCAATAAATTTAGCATATGGTTCCCCAGGGGCTTGTTCTACAGATGCGAATGGAGGTGCTTTCTTTTCCCCTGGGAGATTAAGAAGAGCCCGCAGTGTGAGTTGCGCTGCTGTTTGGTGAATAATCGCAGGGAACTGCAACCAAATCTGGGTATTGAGATAAGGACCCGTTCCCTTTAACATCCCTGCAGTGATCCCATACAGAGGGTTCCCCGGTTGACGCAGTTGACCCGCTTCCCCCTGTGCTAACCTCAACCATTCCCTTTCAAACAATAACAATGGGGAAGGAGTTAACAATAAGCGTGCCAAGTTTTGATAGTCAAGTGGACACATTGGTTTTGCCCGGAAAATCCATTGAACTATCTGTCGAGCCGCCTGGGATTGTAAACCATAGTCCATAACCATTTTTTGAGCTTGTTGTAGAAGCTTGCAATCATGAGGCTGCCACAACCCGGTGCATTGCACAGGGTCGATAATAATAGGGCAGGCCAAGGATGTAGCATGCCAGTGCCCCTCTGTGATGGTGTCACGTATGTCATTGGAGCACCTGGCCCTCCTTGGTGCCGAAGCGACGCATAATGAGGGAGTCGGCTCCAGTGGGGCAGACAAGAGAGGAAGCTCCTCTGAATCCGTAATTTTTAAGTTCTTGAATTTCACTAGCAGTTCTTAGAACAACTCCTGCAGTGAAGGTTGATTTTTGCAACCTGCTGCCGCACCTCTCGTTGGCGAAGCATCCCGGGTGGATTTCTTGCTGCCTGGCAGCGGCACCGATGCTGGCAGCGCAGCTTTATCAAGATTTTCCGGCGTGGGGGGTGAGGAGGGCAGCCCCCACTCCCCGTCAGCACTCTGGTCCGGTAGCCCCTTAGTTATTTCTACTGCTGATTGCTTTATTGGAGAGGTCATACCCCAAACCAGAGTGGGTGCAGGAACTGACGATAAAGATCGTGCCAGCCGCGTTCCTGAGGCCTCAGGTATTGTACTCGGCAGTCTGTCAGTCCCAGACGGTACTGACAAGGCTTGCACCACTGCCACAGCGAGCTGCTGTTCGGTTTCCATACATTAATCACTGTGTGCCACGTCCCACGTGCATCTTTATCCAGCTTCCCACTGGAGATGGCGTTACCCCATAAGCGATCCCCTACGTGCCGCCACTCAGCTGGGCCAAACATTAGAGGGATTCCCTTCAGCAAACCCTCCTTCTGAGCCCGGTGCACCAAGGATTTGGTCTTTTTTACACTGCAAGATACACCTGGATTGGAGAAAACACCAGAGAGAAGCTGGAGGGCCGCCTCCTGCCCTGTGGTTATGTCAGACGAGAGGGGCGATCTCCACCGCTGTGCTATGCGCCAGCTCGCCACACGGTGGCGCCCGTTTGCCGTTTCCACGGACGCCGCCGATCTCCCGCAGCGACTCGGCCCCGGATTTCCCGCGTCTCGCCGCACTACGTCACTTTCCCGCGTAAATCCGGAATACGTCACTTTCCCGCGTTTCGACGCACTACGTCACTTTCCCGCGTCTCCCCGCGATCTCTCTGTTCGGGTCTGTGCTCGGAGTCTCTCAGAAGAGAGACTCACACGAGATTATTGGTCAAAAGCACTCAGACAAACCACTGCATGAAAATAACCCCACCTGCAAGAACACAGCCCCCTGGTGGTCAGCACTCGTGTAGATCCCGTCCTTGAAGCCAGCTGCTGGCAAAGATATTTTTCTCAATTTCTCAATTGGGCGATGCGGGAACACTGTCATGGGAACTTCTCACAGTCGTCCTGGTAGCGTGGCTTGCTCAGCTGCAGCAAGTCATGGGATCTTTGCTGTTTCAACAATCCCTCAACAAGGTGGGACCCTAGATAGCACGTACGGAGCCCCTTTCTCCCATCAAAACATGCTCCCAACAGAAGCCTTTGGGTAGACCTGGACTCCGTTGGGCAGCCTTTACGTAATTGCACATGCACATGGATTCTGTGCGTTTGCTCTTTCCAAACAACCCTATACGTAACTCTAAAGTTTCCCCTAAGACTATCCCCTAACCCTAACCGTAATCTCTAACATTAACCCTAATCATAACCCTAACCCCTAACCTTAACCCTAACCTTAACCCTAACCCTAACCCCATCAAGTGCCCCAACAGAAGCCTTTGCGTACACCTGAACTCCCCAGGGGAGCCTTTACGCAGCCCCACATGCAACCAGACTCTGTGTCTTCGCTCCTTCTGAACAACCCTAAATGTAACCCTAACCGGAACACTGAGACAAATTTAAAATAGGACCCCAGAAAACGCGTACGGAGCCCCTTTCTCCCATCAAAAAGTGCCCCCAGCGGAAGCCTTTGGGCACACCTGAACTGTTATCCAAGGGGTTACTGCAAAGCAGCTGTACCCTGAATATGATCTGGAGCTCAATGACTAGCACCGAACCTGAGGACTGCCGTATCCTGCAATGACTGTTACCGGCCCGTTTTGTGCTGTCATTCCTGTTTAGATCCAGCAGGAGGCTGTCTCAGATGTGTGTTTGCGAACTTTTAGGGGTGCTGTTAACAGCCTTGTTCTAAGAGGCTTTGGAATGTCAAATTATTAATCTCTCAGCTGGTTCCTGCTTGTGGAAAGGGGCGTTGGAGATGGGGACTTTCGGACAAATTTGGTTTTTGTATGCTACCCAATCACCACTATTTTTATTTTTTTTTATTGGAAATGTAATGCAAGGTTGATGCAAAGACTATTCCCATCAAGCCTTTGCCTCTCTTCAGCATCCAGGGTCAGTTTGGATATGCTGATCTGCAGGTGGAAGAGTTACTGCTGAATGGATGGAGGAAGTGAGGGCATACAAATGTGCAATGGAATGGCTGCTTTGAAGGAAAAGAGAAACCCTCAGAAACAGGGAGGGCAGAGGGTTGAAGATGTTTGGTTTTGTTTTGCTTTTGAGGATTGGATCTGGAGAAGTTTGAGTGGTTTGTATTTTTGTACTTAACCACTCAGGTACCTAGAGATTTTTGTATCGTTCCTACAGTAAAATGTGAAGTTGTATTGAACTACCCAATCTGAATAAAGCAGCTCTCACATCTCTCAGTAATTCACTTTAAGAGCCTGGGAAGCATGAAATGAACTGGGGAACAAATCCTGAAAATGCGTTCTAAGACAAGTTTGAGATCTATTATTCAGATCTTGTTTGGGGACTCAGTGGAGGCAGCGTGACAGTAACGGCTGGGGGCAGAATTCCCTTAGCTCACTTCTAAATGCAGTCACTGAAAGCGAGCAGTGTCCTAAAATGCAAAATTGTGTTGAAAGCGTGAATGTTTCAATGTCAGGTGCTGGGACTGAGGGTGACTGTACGGCCTAAATTTGGCTACTTCGTGCAGTTCCAGGAGTGCTGGTGCAGCTGTAGCCGTGCCGGCGTTCTGCCAGCTCTGAGACTCACTCTTCTGCAGGGATGGTTTACGCTTCAGTCAGCACAAGACAGCCGTCAGTGGAAGGTGTCCTGATCTCCGTCCATTGTCCACGATGGATGAACGCACACAAACCCACCCAGCTAAGAGCAAACTGCCCTTGGTGAGTCTGCAGCAGGCACAGGAACGTGCCACGGGGTGGCAGCTGTGCTCCACGGCTGCCTTGGCTGCTAGTTGCAGTGGAGGGAGAGCCAGAACAATGGGAAGAGTCCAGGGTTTGAGTTAAGGACTTCAGGGATGCTTCAGGCCTGGACTCCACTACTTGGGTGCTTCCCCACAGTCCCTCTTAGCGCTCCTCCCAGAGTTGCTCCTTATGCTTTCAGGGCTACCTCGAGGGTAAAACATGCTCACCTTTACCCAAATCCAGCAGAGGAACAAATACCTTCTATTGCTTTATAAGGTTTATAAATCTGGAAATACACAAGTCTGTAGTTCAGATATGTAGCTGGGAAAACACTGCAGGTTGTAACGGCAAGTATATCTTCAGAATTTCCATTTAAACTTACAAAGTTTATTTCTGCTAAGTCCAGTCCATGTCTAATGAGCTAATAGAAAACAACTGGTATTACAGAACTTCGTATCATGGAAGAGCAGTACACGCTGTCTGCAGGCAGCTGCTAAAGGGCAGGATACCACAGACCCCTGAATACCTTCGGTACTAAAAAAAAAAAAAAAAAAAAAGCTTTTTTTAATGAATAAGTGTTCTTTGTAAGTATTGCACCCTGTAACAGTCTCTTTCCCCTGGGGTCGCTCTCAGTTTTATTCTTATCTTTAAATCATCTTTGTATCAGTTCTCTACAAGCCCCCTTCCCCGCCACACACGCCTACTCCGTGTTATAGCCATTTCCCTGTGTTGCTTCAAGTAAGCTGTGTTTTCTCCTTCACTGCCTCCTAATCTGATTTTGGGCTCTTGTGTGTCTGAAAGTGGGGCTGATGTAAGGAAAACACTCCTGCTATGAGAACATGGGGGAAAATAAAAATTTGTGCAGTAGATAAGTTATGCTGCTGGTTGCAAGGAACAAACAGATCTGTGCAATCAAGGGAATACGGCTCTGTAAGATGCTGTCTGTATTTCCTGCTGCTCAACAATTTGGGAATGGGTTTCTCTATCCCCTGGCAACCTAATAATCCTGAAGTCAACAGGAATTTTGGCACAGCTAACTCCTGTTAATGAACTGTTTGCAATGCTTAATAAAAAAAAAGATACAGCCTGTCAATGAAAAAATGCCTCTCTGATTAAAGTCATCTCAAGGAAAGGGTGGAAGTGAACTGCAATTAACCTCCTTCTTTCTGCTGTCCATCATTCTGTCAGCGTGCAGCGACGTTATTGTGCTACAGAGATTGCTTGTGGTGTTCGTGGGCCACCTCAGCAGCCATCTTAGGAACGCTTTTATCCTGATGGCCCAGCGTTTTCTCCAACTCCTCTCTCACTTTAAGCTGACAGTCCGAAATTGCGTTCCGTATGCTCTGCAGGTTCCACTGCGTTCTCAGGAGAGCGTCGTCCAGTGTGAAAACACCATCGCGTATTCTTCGCACTTGGGTGCACACAGCACATGATTTCAGCTCCAGACCGATCTCGTGAACAATTTTTCGGAGGTACTGCTGAGTCTCGTGCACGCAGTGGATTTCTGGAAGGTCAGAGAGATTCTTTAAGAACAGGCCAAGAGATGGCACAAGCTCAGACCCTGTCTGAAAACACAGATGACCCTCACACTTATGCTGAAAGAAATAATTCAGTAGAATAGACTATTTAACATACAGTACAGGTAGATTATGATTTTCTGGAATACTGCAGGATGTCCTGGGTCCTCCAGAAATGAGTATTTTAGAAAACAAACCCACGGATTCAGAAGAATCGTACAGAGGTTTAGCTATTTTAAAGTGGATAAGAAGAGGGACCTTTGTAATAAGAGACAAATGATGTGTGAGGAATAGGAGACAAACTGCAGAAAAGCAAACCATGCTTAAACACCCTCCCACATCCCCTGAGCTGTGTTACACTAAAATACTGGTTAAAGGAAGAACTTTGTCCCACAGGTATTTGCTTTACAAGATGTCTTGCCTCAGTCTAAGATCCTTTTGATTTTGGAAGCTACAAATCATGCATCTCTACAGTGATTGCTAGTTGATATAAGAGTTCCCACCAATTCATTCTGCGTTGTTACTAACAAGAAACTGAATTTTGCCAATATTTTTGCCATGATATATGCTCAGACTTCCCCAGTGCAGTTTGTACCAGTCCTACCTAGCTGGAATTCTGGAAGCGCAAACTGGAGGCACCGGATTGCTGTGATTATCGGTGGGCTCTTTCCCATGGGGCGAATCAAACCATTGACAGCCAGCTCATAGGCCTCCTGTGTTTTCATATCAATGTTAGAATGCCTGGAAAAGGAAAAAAAGGAGCAGAGCAGACACTGAATACTTCTCTTCAGTGGGATTCAAAATATACCCGCTCCCAGTTAAAGCAGAGCTGCACTTGTTATTATTAAACCTGCCTATGCATCAAGTTTTTGCATAATTTTAATGCTATGCTATGTGTACTGTCAGTAGTGTAGCACAGTTTAGCAGGGAGGTGCTTGGTCACGTCTAGAAGATATTTTTGTAGGTCCAGCTGTAGCTAATAGGTCCTAAAATAGCTGGAGATTTCAGAACACAAAAGGCACACTTAGCTGCTGCCTCCAACCAGAGTGCAGAGCACTCCAAGTAACTTCTGTCTGTTCTTGTTTAGCACTCCAACCTTTAAAGGCTTTGATTGTGGTAAACAAAATCACCTCATTTCTTTTAAAGATCAGCAAATGGCAGTCATACCAGGGCAGCTGCATTTCCCCACTGGATACGTACAGCAGCAGGGCCTTGTGATTCGTTCCTTGAATGACAGCGAGAATCCGTTCCAGCTTCTCCCTTGTGATATGATCTGCAAATATTAAGGTAGAAACAAAAGTCTCAATTATCCATCCAGAAACTGGAAAGACAGCAGTCTGAAATGTGCCATCAGGGTATTACCATCCCTTTGGCAAGCAGTTGCATCTAAATGGGCTGCTGAGAGCCGCTGAGAGGTGGCTTTAGCAGGGCAGAGCCAACTCTACTCGCTGTACCATGCTAATGCACCAAGCAGCACAGCACTGCTCTGCAAAGGAAGAATCATTTCTCTTAATTGATTTCAAGATGTTGGCTCCAGTTCCTCCTATCAAGTGTTTGAGGAGCCTCATTCAGCAGAAGCTTCCAACCGCTATCTCTAGGCATGATTTATGGAGAGGTCTGGGTCTCACCCCACCCACAGCAACCACTGTGCTCAGGACTCAGCCTGGCCTTGTATTTATTGCAGTTGGATTGAGCACAGGGGGACTAAGACACCTGCAACACGTGGGCTGCATGCATAAACACAGACTGGAAAGCATTTAGGGCATACCTTTTATCACTGTGTAAGTTACCTGCTTGGATTCAGTGGGAATGCTATTTGTTTTGTTGGTTTTTTACACGTGTTAGCTCAGTTCCTTACCAAATGTCGCCTTCTCTACTAGCTTCCCGGTGTCCGAGAAGTCCTCAGTAGCTTTCCCAAACAGCCCACCGACGGTGTAAACCTTCAAGGAGAGCAAGGAGCGTGATTTATCAAGGAAAGAGTGAGCAATGGAGTACCAATACTGTACTGTGCAGCCGGCAGAAAGTGCGAGCTGCTACGATGTTGGACAAAAAGATTCCTGCGTCCTCTACACATAGGCTACACGTGGATACGCACATGAAAGATGAAATTCTGGACCCAGAAAAGCTCTGAGAAGTGTCGCTGGGTTTGAGACTCGGACTCTGCCACAAGGCCAGCGGGGGGCACTGGGCAGGGGTCAGCCGTGGCATTGCACTGGGGTGTTGTGAGCCCAGTCAGGGCCCACACCTACCTTGGTCAGGTGGCAGTGGTAGCGATCTGTGAGCAGCTTGTTCCCGTGGCCCACGCCAAGCACTGAAACACGGGAGAGAGGGGCACCCGTTATTACCTGCATTTAGTCACCCACACCTGCATTTAGGCAGCATGGCACGATCAGTGATGCTTTCCTTCCCCTCCAGACAGGGCCACGTCTCCTCAAAAGCTGTGCCTGAGGAACACGGCAGGACTACGGGGCATAACTACCAGTGTCACACAGCAGAGCTCGGTGTCTCAGAACATCCCAGCGCTCCCAGCACCCCACAACCCATTTTTCTCATGTTTAAGCACTTTTATTTCCCCCTGGGCAGCCAGGCACGGCCGTACAGCCCCGCAGCACCCCATCCCTCACCACCTGCCCTCCCCGTGCCCTCGCAGCGGGCAGGGACCCACCGAAGACTCCGGAGGCCTTCACGTCCAGCCGGTGACCAGCGCCGACCTTCAGCTGCCTGAACCGGGGGCCTCGGACTGCCAAGGGAAGAAGCAGCATCAGGACGGCCCCGCCACGCTCCTGGCACCCCCAACCCCGACCCCAGACCCTTACCCAGGGGGTGCTCGGCCAGCACCGGCACCCATGCGGGCACCAAGCCCGGCTCCCCACCGGCACCGGGGGCTGCGGGTAGGAAGCGGATGCGCTGCCTCGGGGGGGGCTCCGGGGCCTCGTTCAGCTCTGCCAAAACACCGAAAGGTCCCGGGGGGAGTGAGGAAGGAGGATAAAAACCGGGGACCCCCAGAGAGGATCCCGGTGCCCCGCGCAACCCCCCCCCCTCTCCAAGCTCACCGCGCAGCAGCCGCGCCCGCACCGCGTCCCGGACGCGGCACCACGACACCCCCGGGGGCTTGTAGACGGCGAAAAGCCCGGCGGGGATGCTCGCCATGCCGTGCCGAGCTGTACCGAGCTGTACCCAGCTGTACCCAGCTGTACCGAGCCGTTCCGGGCCGTGCCACCCGCTCCGCCCCGCCGCTTGCTTCCGGGGCGGGGGACTCGGCATGCTGCGCCGGGCGGCTGCGGTCCTGGGGGTCCCGCTGCTGCGGGCGACCCCCGGGGGTCCAGGTAAGAGCCCCCTCGCCCTCCCCTCCCTCCTGCCCCGTTACCCACCGAGAGTCCGGGGAGGCCCCGCCGGGCTCTGAGCCCCGCCGCTGTCCGCAGGCAGAGCCGGGCTGAGCCGCGGCAGGCCCCGGGAGGAGGAAGATGAGGAGGAGGAGGAGGTGATGATGGAGGAGGAGGGGGGCTTCCCGCTGTACCCCGGCCACATCCCCACCAGCCCGCTGCAGAAGGCGCTGCTGGCTGCCGGCTCGGCGCTGGCGGCACTGCGGGATCCCTACAGGCACGGTAAGGTGGCCCCGGGGGGGTCCCCCCTGCCTACGACCCCCGGTAACCCTGCAAAGCCCACCCCGAGCCCCCCGTCCCCTGGGTGATGCAGTGGGGTTTTGCTCCTTCTCCTGGCCCAGAAAGGCACAAGCGCAGGGTTATGGGAGGGGGCGAGGGGTCCCCACCACCCCCAGCAGTCTCCTGCGGTGCCCCCAGCCCCATCCCGCTCCCAGCTGGCAGTGAGGAGGAGCAGCCCCGAGGCCGAAGATCCTCGCCGAGCAGGGATTTTCTTTGCCACAAGCTCCCCGTCTGATCCTGGCCGCGGGGATCGTTCCCCAGTTTCCTCACCTGTCCCCCGAGGGGGGCCGGGGGGCACCAAACCGAGTGCACATGCACCCACTGCCCACGCCTCACCGCCCACTCTCTCTTGCAGACATGGTGGCAGTCCTTGGGGAGACCACGGGCTGCCTGGCCCTGCCGAGCCTGCGGGACAAGATGAGACACCACCCCGAAGGTTACCGCATCCTCCAGTGCGTCCCTCCGCATCCGCATCCGTCCCTGTCCCTCATCTGTCTGTCCGTCTGTCCTTCCACCTCTCTCCGCAGCAGGTTGGGGTGAGGAGGGAGCTCACCGCCGACCCCGTTCCTCAGCTCCCAGCCCCCGGGTTGCTGATTTTGCTTTATTTTGAATGATTTTGAGGCAGCAGCCTGTGGCAGGGCCGGGGGCAGCAGCACAGAAGCCCCTGGGCCCTGTTTCAGCTCTGCTGTCTGTTCTGCTTCGCTGCTGTCACTGGCAGCTGCTGTCTGTCCCAGCTGTGATGAGATCCACGGACGCGGTGGGTTTTCTCCCCTGTGCCTGCTGCTGCGTCTCCTTGCGTTGGAGGCTTCATCTCCCCTGGCTTGCCTTCTCCTTGGGCACCTCCATACTCCTTTCCAGGCGCCCACGGCATCTCCCTAAGCTGTGAAACGAGGCCTCTTGTCTTCCTAGACAAGACTTGATCGCTTTTGCTTCCGTGTCTACAGGGACTCATCGAGGACAAGGCTCAGGAGCAGGAGGGACTTAATAAGTCTCTTATTAACCACGATCTTACTGCTCGTTTGCTTTCCTTCTCCCCACTTCTCGTTATTCATCACGCCTGCCGGTTGGGTGTTGTTCCATGAAGGGGCTGGGGAAGGCTGCCTCGTGTCGTGTGTTTGTGCAGAGCCTGATCCTGCCTGGGGCTCTGCACATCCACCCAGCAAAGCACACAGAGCCCCGGGGAAACTGCCCAGAGTGAGGGCACAGCACAGACACCGAGGGCTGAGGAGAGACAATCCCACCCATTCCTTGCCCTGCTGCTGCAGCAGGGATTTGTAGCAGCCAGATTTGTGCATGCGAGTATTTTTTTTTTCAAGCTGATGAGGTCCCTTTGACACCAGATTTACAAGGAAGCCTCTGCAGCCAGGGTAAAGCTGCTGCAGGTCCTGCTTATCTCCCTGGCACCTCCACTCCAGGAGCTAAGCAGTTTCTGGATCCACTGCGAGGCTTTTATCATGAGAAGAAATCGTCCTTTGCACAGAAATAAAAGGTTTTTGTTTAGTCCCAGGGCCTGTTTGCCAGCAACCTGGAGAAGGAGACCTTTCCGTGCATGGCTGCCACGTGGCTGGCGACGAAAGCCCGAGCAGGAAAGAAACTAAACCTGCATTTAGGACAAATTCCCTCCCTGATCTGGGGCTGTTGCTTTGAAGTCCTGGCTGCTTTGCAGGGGCACTGAGGAGATCTGCTCCTGGGCCTGGCTGCCAGCCAGCACGGCGGCGGCTGGGTGAGGAGCAGACCGAGGTTCTTCCGACTAAAATTGCTGGAGGGGAGCGAGACGGGAGCTCCTAGTGCCAAGGCTTTGGGTCGAGCCCTTCAGCAATGATGTGACCCAGCACGACGAGGGATGGGGCCAGCAGTCAGGGTCCATGCAAGGAAGATGCTCCTGGAGGGCAGCAGCTGGGGTGGGGGTCTCCAGGTCCCCATTTCCTCAGCCCCCCAGCTGTGGGGGTTTCACGACGAGGCTCGCTGACTTGTGTTTCCCTTTCAGGGAGCGGCCTCGCATCCGCCTCTCCACCCTGGACATGGAGCGGCTGCGGGGGCTGCCCGACGGCACGCTGGGCCGCGAATACGTCCGGTTTTTGGAGGATAATGTGAGTGTGGGGGTTAAGAGGGTGCTAATAGGTCTCTTGGCAGCCTGTGCCGAGAGCCACAGATGAGCTTTAGAGGGAGATTAGAGCCGTGGAAAAAACCTGTAGGGCACCCTCAGGAAATGAAGGGGATTAGTGGGATCTGCGAGGTTGGGATGTGGCGCAGGGTGTTGCGTGATGCTGGGTACGTCACGGGTGCTGTGTGGTTTTTGTCTATGTCAATGACATCCACATCACTAGGAGGGGGGAGACGTGCTGACGGGGAACTCATGTCGCTGATTAATGACTGAGACCTGACGCTTGAGCTCTGGAGGGGCTGAACATTTCCCTTTGCCTTGACAGAAGGTTTCTCCGGACACCCGCATGCCAGCCAAGTTTGTGGATGACGAAGAGCTGGCGTATGTGATCCAGCGGTACCGGGAGGTTCACGACCTGATGCACACCCTCCTGGGCATGCCCACCAACATGCTGGGTGAGCAGCCGTGGGCTCGGCGGTCTGAGCTGCCCAGCAAACCCCGGGGATGGTGTGCGGCCACCGGCCGCTCCCGGGAACCAAACGGGGCCAGACTGCTCGGATTCCCCAATCCTTCAGCCCAGAGAGGCGTGTGGGGAGGTTTGCAGCATCGCTGTCCTGCAAGAGGAAGCTAAGAGAGCACGGGACATGCACCCTCTGTCACCCTGCAGGGCGATGCACTGCTGGTGGGTGGGTGTTTGTGCAGCCCCGAGGGAGCGCGGTGTCACAAGCTCTGAGTGCAGGCAGAAGAGCCGGGGGTTCCTGGTTGTTCCCCAGCCGTGTATCCCCGTGTCCTTTGCCCTCATTTTGTGTCTGACTCAGTGGCATGTCACAAGCTGAACCTGGCTGATGAACCCGTGGGAACCGGCATTTCAGGTCTCTTAGGCTTTGGCTGAGATGGGACCGGGGCTGGGAACGGGCTTTTCCATGCTGAGAGACGGGGAGAGCCGTGCGGGGAATCCTGGTTTAGCATCTCCTTGCTAAGGATCTGCAGGAACCCAGCCTGCTGGGGGGCTTTTCCCAAGCTGCTGGGACTCTGATAGCCCCGTGCTGCTCTCCCGGGGGCGGCTGCTGAGCTGTCCCTGGTGGGTAACGCAGGAGGGGGCTTGTCCTGGCATGGGATCGTGCTCCCTGCCTGCTCCCTGCCTGCTCACTGCCACCTTCCTTCCTCGCAGGCGAGGTCGTGGTGAAATGGTTCGAAGCCGTCCAGACCGGGCTGCCAATGTGCATCCTGGGAGCAGCCTTCGGCCCCGTCCGTCTCAACGCACGGTAGGCACCGATGAGGGAGGCTCTGCCCTTGGGGACGTGCCAGCCTTGGTGATGTTTTCCAGCCCAGACTCTCCCGTGTGCTGCCAGCATCTTCTTTCCCCAGCACACCAGGCAGGAGGAGCGGGGCCCAGCCTGGCTGCTGATGTTTGGAGCCAGCAGGACCCTTACAGTGCTGCTCCCTGCCCCAACACTGCTGTTTTGGTGGCCCAGCACAGTACGGGGTTGCATGTTAACCTGAGTTCTGGTCTCAGGTTTGCTGCTGACTGTAACCCTCCCAGCTCGCTGTCCTCTTTGTTGTCTGAGTTTCCCCTGTGAGATAAGCAAGAGGAATGCTAGAAAGGTGGAGGGGCACAGGGTTTGCATCTGCCTGCAACGGGGACTTGGAGGAGAAAATCAAAATGAACATCTTCTGCGTGCTTTGTTCCAGAAAACTGCAGGTCCTGGCTACGGAGCTGGTTCCCTGGGCGATTCGGAGCGGGCGCAATGCCAGCTGTATCCTGAATGTCTACTACGAGCAGCGCTGGGAGCAGAGCGTGGAGTCCCTGCGGGAGGAAATTGGCATCCTCCCACCCCCAGCTGTGAGAGTGTGAGAGTTCAAGCTACAGGGAGGGGACGGGGGATCCCCCGTTGGCAGACAGCAGCCGCTCCCCTGCAGCACTCCATCTCCTCCTGCCATGTGAGCCCCGTGTGGCTCTGCCACCAGCCGGCCCTGTCCCGGGGCTGAGTTTTCTCCTGGCAAGAGCTGGCAGCCTCCTGTTGGTAGAGGCCACGCTGCATCTGCCCCTGCCATGACAAAACTTGACCCTTTGTGCCGTTTGTAATTTGGTGGGGAGTTGGCAAGTCCTGCTGTGCTTTTGCCAGCTGAGTTTGGCTGCTCAGGTCCCACTGGCAGCAGCACTCTGGAACTGATGCTCTGAAATGCTGGGATGGGAAGGGAACAGAGCCAGCACAGCAAACCACCACTTTGGTGCTCTGCAGCTCTAATGCTGCACAGGTAAATCAGGTAAATCCTCCCTCCCAGAGGTTTAAAGCCGTATGTTAGTGCTGGGTCAGAGCTAAACCTGTGATTTGCAGAGCAGCCCAGGGGCAGGTTTGGGGTGTGCAGCAGCCAGAGCCATGCTGGTGCCCAGCTCTGCTCCCCCGATGGATCAATACGGGCTGTGTTACCACACCGTGAGTGCTTTGTGCCCCTGGGAGCAGCTCAGCAGTGCTCAAGCTCTTTCAGACACGACTCACGCCCTGGCACGCAGGGAGAACATCGGTGTCCTGGTGCAGTGTGCTGTGGCCCGGGGCAGGGTGGCTCAGCCCGGCTCCTCTTTCCTCTCTAGAAGCAGGCAGGGAAATAGCTCTGGATGTAACCCCTGCTGGATCTGCTGCTGGAGAGATCCCAGGCGGCCACTGGTCTCCCTGTAGTCCCTCCCCATCAAAAATGTGAAATCTGCACGATTGTACTGGGCTTTCAGTAGGAGTTGTCCCCCTCTTAGACAAGGAAATGGCGTGATTGGGAATAAGGGGCTGAATCCTGGGAGAGCAGCAACGGAGGCTGCTGGGGTGGTTTGTGCTGGGCTGTCTGGGAGCTGATTGCTGTGTGGCTTAATTAAACAGCCACCCAGACTGCCAGTGGCTGGATTGCAGAGCTGTGAAATGCTACGGCAGAGAGCCACAAGGCAGGTGGGTCTTTGTACGTGGAGGCTTGCTGTTGAAATTCCTTCTCGCTTAATAAAGTTTGTGGTGCAGCCCGTGGTTCATTATCCCTGTCCTTCCACTCACCCTCCCTGTCCGATGGGGAGATCTGACGTGGGTCTCTCATTCTTTGTCTGTGGTGGTGGCAAAGGCAAGCGGCCGGGCATGCATCCCCAGGGGGACAGGAGCACAAAGTGGGCTGTGGGCTGGGGCTGCCACACAGCTCTGCGAATCCCCCATCCCATTCCTGGAGCAGCCTCATTGCAGCTGGGATTTGCACATGTGGAATAGGTTTGATTTCCATTGCGACTCCCCATTTTCAACCCTGGCTCTGACAAGGCCCCTCTGAAGTCCATGCTAACACCAGCACATGGGCTGCAGCCGCTGGGAGCAGCAGGGCAGAGGGCTGGGATCCCACAGCAGGACATGGCCCTGAGTCACCCCCAGCACTGGGCAAAGGGGACATGTGGGTGCCGCTGCCCCCAGGTGCACCCACACTGCCGTCCTGCAGGGCAGGGAGTTCCTGTCCCTAACAAAAAGGCTAAGTCCTAATTCAGAGCTGGTTTCTTGTAATTTACAAAATACTCTCCCAGATTTTGTAGTCCTATTTTAAGCAGATAATAAAAGATATTTTATAAACATACAGAGTGTGTGGGAGCTGTCGTATCGTACTGGTCAAGGTGATAGGAGCAATTAGCCCTAAAACCGTACCCAGAAACATGCTTTTCCGTATCAGAAACATGTTGGGGCTTCAAGGCAGTTAAACTGAAGGGCAGGGGAGATTCATCTCATCCAGAAAGCTGAGAGCAGTGACCAAGAAGCGCAGGAGCTGATGCTCCCGAGGGGCGTTTGGCTGCAGGTCGGACGCCAGAGGCCTGCCCGCCATGCTCACACAGTGCCGGGCTGCGGGTCGCCTGCTGGGCCGGTGCCAGGGCTGCACAAATAGCACGTAATATAATTTTAAACTGCATCTGTTCAGCTGCATCACTTAAGTGCCACCGTGGCTCCTGCTGGCCTTTACCATTGCTTTTCCTATCTGTACAAATAGAGGCAGGGGCTAAGTGGGGAGGGTTTTGGCAGGCCAGGCACAAACCATACAAAAACGTGTGGTTTTCAGGTTGTGTTTGCTGCAGACAAGTGGCAGCTCTGCTATCACCACCAGCGGGGGGCTGCCTGGCTTTTGGGGACGCTGTACCCCAAACATGGACACCTGGCACTGAGGTGACACAGCTGCTGAAGCACGTGCTGCCCCCCCAACTGGTGCATGTTTATTAAGCCAAGGGAAGGGCCGTGCCCCCAAAATCTCCTTCCCTGGCTCGTTCCCACACAGTTCCCAATAGCAGTGGCACAGCTGGTGCCAAGGGACAGGCGGTGCCCTCAGCTCGACGTCCTGTGGCCCCAAACTCAGCCTGGCCCTGTAGGCCGGCCTGTGGGGCAGCGGCCTGCCCGGTTTCGAGGCAGTCAGGCGGCTTCGCCTGGCAGCCTCCTGGTTTTGCCACATCACCGTGCTGGAGGGTTTTGTCGGGTTTTGTTGTGTGGGTTCTTGGTCATTTATTTTTTTTATAAGGGGTGATGACGGAATCAGAAACACACCAGGAACCCCGCAGTAGTGCCTGCTGCCGGTTTGCTGCTTGCTCTGAAGCGTCAGGGTGGTTTGTTGTTATGTCCGGACACGGAGAGGAAGATTTTCATCCCGGATGGGAGATAAAGCCACGGCACAAACACGGGGATCCACCTCCGGGCCTGCAATAGCCTCGTCCTCCGGCATCCGGCCCACATCTGTCCGGCTGCTGGCGCTGACAGCAGCACCGCTGGCGCAGGCAGCTCCTCGGGGAGAGAGGAGGAGGTTGGGGGGCACAAAGGGGGCTGAACCCCACCGTGCATCCCCTGCTGTGTCCCCCAGACCCAAAGGGGGCTTCAGCAGGGCCAGAGCCCTGAGGTGTGGGGCTGGGAGGATGCTGTGAGGGCTGCCCCATGCTTTCTGCCTGCTCCCTCCCCCCGCTGCAACCGAGACATTAAAAATCAGAGCCCCCCCTTCATTTTCTCAGCCACAGCCGCGTTCCCCTCCCCGCTGCACCCGGGTCTGAGGGGGGGGCTCCCCGCGGTGTCACCGTGAGCCCAGAACCTCCTTTTCCCGGTTGGGGGCAAAATACGACTCTGGTGGGACTCGAACCCACAACCTTTGAATGACTCCCGTCACGCCGCGCTAGAAGTCCAATGCGCTATCCATTGCGCCACAGAGCCGTCGGACTGCCCCGCCGCCCTCGCCGCCTTTTCCCTTCCCTCCCTACCCCCTCCCCTTCCCCCCCCACCTCCCCCCGCAGCCCCCGGTCCCGTTCCCGGTCCCGATCCCGATCCCATTTTCCCGGAGCAGCCCCCGGGGGCAGCGCCAGCCCCGTAACCGCGGCGGGGACCGCGGGGAGGGCGGTGCCGGGCGGGACTACAACTCCCGGCGGGCCCCACGGGCCGTGCCGCAGCGGCGGGCGGGCCCCGCTCCCGGCCCCGCTCCGGCTCCCGGTGGCGGTGCAGGTGGCCGGGCCGCACCGGAGAGCGCCGCAGCCCGGTAAGAGCCGGGCCCCCCCTTCCCCTCTTCCTTCCCTTACGGTGTCCCCGGTGCAGCTCCGGGTACGGGTATGGGAACGGGAGGCTCGCCCCGCCCCGCCGGTGTCCCCCCCCTCCGGGGGGCTGGAGGGGGCTTGGGGTCGTTTTGGGGAGAAATCGGTCGTTTTGGGCAGCCGGGAGGGCGCTGCCGGTAGCGAGGGGGGGGGAAATGGGGAGAACGGGGAGCGGGGAGGGCGGGGAGGAGGTGAGGGGCCGGGCGGGGACTGCGGCAGCGAGGGGCTGGGGAGGGAGGGGGGGGTCCCGGTGACCCCATCCCGGAGCACCGGGGGGACCGGGGGGGGATCGGGGGGGACCGGAGGGGACGGGGGGGGGGGTCCCGGGGAGCCTCCGGGCCTCTGCGGTTGTTTGGGGTTGGGGCTGGGCCCCGGGGGGGTCGGTCCTCAGCCCGGCCCCCCCAGCCGGGGCACCGGGGAGGAGCTGCTGCTGCCCACGGTCACGGCCTCCGTGCCCCTCCGCTGGGCTGAACCGGCCCTTTTTCAACCCAAAATTGTTGGTGAAGGCCGGCTGCTCGTGGAGGAGGGGGGTGGTGGTCAGCGGGGTCCCTCACGGAGCTGTGGCCCCCCCGGAGGTGCCACCCACCCTGGGCATTGCCCACGGGGAGCTCCAGCCCCGTGTGGGGTTTTGGCAGGGCTGGGGGAAGCTGCAGAGCCTGGGGTCCCGCTGCCTGCCCCCACCCCACGGCAGCAGAGCCCTTTCCCCAGCTCTCCTCGGCTTTCCATGCCCGGGTGACAAATCCCAGCGTTTTCCATCACGCCACCCTCCTGCGGAGCTACAGACAGCTCCAAATTTCCGTGTGCTGGCTCAGCTGGACAGGAGCTGAACCCATAAGGACCCCCCAGCCCTGCCGTGTCCCCCTCCCGGCTTCAGGCACGGGGGCACCGTGTGCTCGGCGTGCAGGAGAGATGAGAGCGGTGGATAAGAGGCGCCTGCCTGGGCCTGCCTCGCCTTCACGTGGGCGCTGCAATGCCGTGCAGCCCACGCAGTGTGCCCCCCGCCTGGATTTCCCTGCCCCGTGGAGCTGAGGGCTCAGGTCTTTGGCCGAGGCGCAGGGGGTTGGTGGTGATCCGGGAATGTCCCCGTTAAACTGAGCAGAGAGGTTCCTGGGGGGGGAAATACAGTGGGTGCTGCCCTGCTAAAGGGCTGAGGGACTGCGGTGTGGGGCCTTGAGCATGGGGGATGTTTGTTGGGAGATCTTGGATGTGAGCGGGGATGTTTGGGCTGGGTTCTGCGTGCTGGGGGCCATCCTCACAGCTGGGAGCAGCACCCTGGGCTCTGCTACATCCCAACCCGCTGCTGCTGGGCTGCAGGCAGGCAGTGTGACGTGCCAGGGCACGGTGACCGTGTGGCACGGCCTCAGCTCCTCCATCTCGTGTTGTCTGTCCCGTGTGGGGCAGCCCTGGGGTTGTAGCGTGGCTCCCAGCTCCGTGCGCTGTGGCAGAGCCACCCGCGGCTGCCAGCTTTGGAGCAGCGCATTCATTTTCAAGAGGGAAAGGGAAATTACACGAAGGTTTCCTTCCTCTGTGGCCCATGCTCCGTGCCAGGAAGGACCCGTTTTATCTTGCAGCCCTTGGGGTCGTGCCACTGTCTCTTTCCTCTGCCTGACACCGCTACCTGAAAAGAGCCTCTGCTAAACTGTGATCGCTGCCGGGTCCTGGAGCTGCGTGGGGGGGGTGTTTGGGATGGGGACAGAGGAGCTGCTTGCTGGGGGGGCAGGAACAGCAGTGACAGCCCACGGGGCATGGGGACGGGGTCCCTGTGTGTCTGGAGGCAGGGGCAGCCCTTCTGCTTCTGCCCCGTGCCCGGCCTCATGGCCCCCCGGCCTCTCGGCTGCGTCTCCAACAGCGCCAGGCCAGGAAGCTGCCCGCTGACAGCAGAGTTTACAAACACGAGCAGAGCTTAAAGGACGGAGTTTCCTGTTCCTGCCCGAGCTGTGCTGGGGAGCTGGTGAAGCTGAGCTCTCCGGCACTCACGGCGGCTGTCCTGGAGCCAGGCGTATTGGGGAATTGATGCTGTGGGGACAGTGGGGTTGCGGGGAGGGATTTGGAGCTGGGCTGGGGTGAGAGCTGAGCTCACCCTGCCTGGCTTTGCCTTGGTGCCTTCTAAAATCTATACGGAGCCTGCTGCACAACAACACTTCCAAATCCATGCAGTGACGTTATCCTGCATCTAATGCTGCTGGGATGGGTCTGTGTCCCTGGCTGGGGCTCCCCACTAGGAACAGCCAGGCTTTTGGCGAGCACTAAGCAGAGCTGTGCTGTGCCAGGGGCTTACCTGGCGCCCGTGGCCAGGCTCTGGTAACGTTACACCTGCAGGAGATCTGGCCTGCTGCGTTACATCCTCGCTGCGAGGAGCAGCAGTGATGCTGGGGGGGCTTTGGGGCTGCTAATGCAGCCCCTGCCCGTGGGTTTGCCGTCTCCGGGGTGCGTGGGTCGATCTCTGTGGTTTCTCTCTCCCTGCAGGCCACGATGCTGCGTCTGGCGGCCTTCGCAGCGCTGCTGCTCTTCTTCAGGGTCAGCCTGGAGCTGTCCTGGGCCCAGGCCATCCCCGCGCTCTTCGTCTTCTACCTGGGATCCGGGGGATGGGACTTCTTCCTCATATTCATCAAGACAGTACGAAGGGATGTCACGTAGGTGTCCTGGCTGGGGCAGCCCAGCTGTTTTGTACTGGGGTGTGTGAGCGCAGCCCCCGGCTCCCTGCACAGCTCTGGCTTTCTGCTGGCACCCAGCCCGCAGATCTCCCTGGCACTTCCTTAGATTCCCTCTGCCGCGCCCGGATGGCTCCAAACTCTCGGTCAAAGTTTTCCCGGGAAAGATAGATTTCAGCTGAGCTCTGAAATCTAGTGGCTGACCTTGTCCTTGTACTTCATTCTGTCCCTAAAACTGCTGGCACGGCACTAAGAGCCTGGGCAGGGTCGGCTGGTACCAGGCAGTGCCAGGTCCTGGCAAAAATGTGGCTGGTGGAGAGTGGTGGCACCTCTTGGAGAGCCCCCGAGGCTCCAGGGTGCCCCTTTAAGGGGGACATCCCTGCCTGCAGCCTTCCACAGCACCTCTGTCCTTGGCCTCCTGGCTTTTGCAGAGGGCTTCTGCCTATGGCCACGCTGTTTTGGGGAAGCATCCAGAGCTGCTGCTGGCCTAGAGTAAGGCCTTGAGCAGCGCTGGGCTCCTGCAGCTCCATGCAAGGCCTCTGTGCTCTGCCAGCTTTGTAGGAAGTCTTTCTGCAGGGCTCACTGAGCAGCTTCCCTCCTGCTCCCCTTCTTTTTGGCAGCACGGGGCTGGTCCTGCTGCGGGTGAAGTGGCAGGTGTGGAGGCACGTGAAGGAGAAGAACACGATCGCCAAGATCTTCCAGCAAACCGCCAGCAAGTACCCGGAGAAGACGGCGCTGATCTTCCAAGGCACCGGCGAGAGCTGGACTTTCCGGCAGCTGGATGAGTACTCCAACCAAGTGGCCAATTTCTTCTACGGCCAAGGTTTCCGCTCGGGTGACGTGGTGGCTCTGTTCATGGAGTCCCGCAATCAGTACGTGGGGCTGTGGCTCGGCTTGGCCAAGATCGGGGTGGAGACGGCCCTGGTGAATTCCAACCTGCGCATGGAGGCCTTGCTGCACTGCATCACCATCTCCAGCTCCAAGGCGGTGATTTTTGGGGTGGAGATGATGGAAGGTGAGGGGTCTGTGGGTTTAGTGTTCATTTCCTGCGGGAAATACAGCACGGTCTCTTCCAAATTCCAGCAGCTGAGTTATCAAGGAATCGGTGTCCGTCCCTCCCCTCCCACCTCGGTCCCTTTGGCCATGGGCAGGTCCCGTGCACCACCCGGCTCCCAGTCAGGCCCATGTGGGTGTGAGGATCCTGCCTCGTGCTCCGGGTGCCCCTCGGGTCCTTTCCCTGCGTGGAGCCCTGGGTTGGGCCGGGCCAGGCCTGCCATGCTGTGAGGGACGAGCCTCCCCCCTTGCTCTCTGTGGCTGGTAGCCACATCCCCGCAGCGCCTCGGCTCCAGCTCCTCGTGTTTCAGCCCACACCCCCGAGGCTGCGGTGTCAACAGACCTCTTGGCACCCAGGAGGTTTTGGCTAGGGAGAGGCGGAGAACAGGATCTTCAAGTCTCTGAAGGAGCCTGGGCTGCGGCCCCGGCATCTGTTAAACATGAGAACAACATCTGCCTGGGAGGGCTCTCGGGCCTTTTGGGACTTAGCAGCACCCTCGTTGTGCTCAGCAACCTGGGGCACTGCCTTCCTGAGACCGTCTGCGGGGGCTGGGTGTCTCGGTGCTGTACTCACCACCTCGATTCTCTTTCTCCACCTCTCTCCCTGACTTTCTCAGCTATGCAGGAAGTCCAGGCCTCCCTGGAGAAGTCCATCCATCTCTACTGGTCAGGGGAAGGAAGCCCTGAGGCTGCACTTTCTGGTGCAAAGCACCTGGACCCCCTCTTGCAGATGGCCCAGCGGCACCAGCCAACCCCCCCCGACAAGGGCTTCCTCGGTACGTGGTCAGCTCTGGGGAGCCAGGTTCAGGGTGGTGTTTTTACGAGTTTCTGGTGTTTTCAGCTGGTTACAACACCAGCAAGAATGTCCCCTCAGGATGCTGAGGGCAGGCATCTGCAGCAGGGCCTGGGGTACTTGCACAGGGTCTTACTGCAGTGCCTGAAGCCCAGCTGTGTGTGGAGCAGTGTCACGTTGTGCCCTCAGTGTGTCCAGCAGGCCTGATCCTGCCAGGGGTGAACCCAGCACGCTCTTGGTGCTGTCACATAATCAAATTTTGGCTCAACTGGCATGAGCAGAGTGCACAATTTGACTTGTCCCCTCCTCCTGCTTCAGCCAGCTGCTAGACTGGTTGCAGTGGTACCGGGTACCTGACCC
This sequence comes from Aythya ferina, assembly GCF_964211825.1. Taxonomy (NCBI): domain Eukaryota; kingdom Metazoa; phylum Chordata; class Aves; order Anseriformes; family Anatidae; genus Aythya; species Aythya ferina. The sequence continues at coordinate 6,371,241 of NC_140318.1, forward strand.
TGTGTCCTCATTGCTCCCCAGATAAACTCTTCTACATCTACACCTCCGGCACCACGGGGATGCCCAAGGCTGCCATCGTGGTGAACTGCAGGTGAGGCAGCGGGCAGGGGCTGTGGGGAGGGTGGGAGCCGAGCTCTGCCCTGCTGGCACCAAGCCCCTGGCCCTGCTGCTGAGGTGCCCCTCGGTTCTCCCACCCCAGGTATTTCCGCATGTCCAGCCTGGTTTTCTACGGTTTTCGGATGAGGCCCGATGACGTGATGTACGACTGCCTCCCGCTGTACCACGCTGCAGGTAACGCGTGCCCCCTGCAGCCCTGCTTGTCTGGACTCCCCTTCCCCTCTGCCAAGCCCAGGGCTCAGGCTGGGGGCTGGGGCAGCCCCGATCTCTGCCTCAAAGAGGAGCTGGCTGCTGCTGGCGGCGTCTGACGCGAGGCTTTTCTCTTTATCTGAGAGCAAGGAATCGATCCCGCTGACCTTTGGAGTGGGCGAGTGTGTGTGTGTGGGTGGGCAGCTCTCCCAGCTCTTAGCCTGGCTTTGGAATAGCTGCATTGTGTCGCTGCCCCACGTGAGAAGTCACGAGGAAGCAGAAGCAGTGCCCACCTCACTCGCTGAGATGTAGGATAGCTGGGCACAAAGCGCTGCCCCCAGTGTCACTGTCGTGCTGCCCCCTGCCTCCTCCCCAGCACCCAGGGTCACTTTTTGGCCAGATGAACGCCCGCCTGCTGTGGGCCAGCACGTGGCGTGCGCCTTGCCCTGCCTGGGTGGGAGCTGTGTGGGGACTGAGGGCTTCCCTGGCTGCCTCTCCGCAGGGAACATCGTGGGGATCGGGCAGTGCTTGCTGCAGGGCATGACCATCGTCATCCGCAAGAAGTTCTCGGCCTCGCACTTCTGGGAGGACTGCGTGAAGTACAACTGCACGGTGAGGCCACGAGGCAGGGGGCTGGGTGGGACTGGGGACAGGAGCCTGGGGATCCGTGTCAAGCCGGGGCGAGCCCGGCTGCTGCGAGGGGAGCCCTGGACTAGTCCTGCCTGTCTGTCCTGAGCTGCATCCTTCCCCCCTCTAGTTACCACTCCACGTTTCCAAGTCCTTCAGGTACTCCAGCGTTAGCCAGAAGGTTTTGGATAGGTTTTATAGGGATGGGCGGGCAGGGGACAAGCCAGCAAGACTCCTGGATTTAGCACAACCTCTTTAGGGGACTCCACGCATGTCGTTCCGTTCCTACCTGCCCTGAGGAGCCCCTGTGTACCCCAAGGTCTGGTGCAGGGTCCTGATGTGTCCTTCCCCTCTGTCTGCCCCCCTAGATCGTGCAGTACATTGGGGAGATCTGCCGCTACCTGCTGAACCAGCCCTACCAGGAGGTGGAGCGGCAGCACCGGGTGCGCATGGCGCTGGGCAACGGGCTGCGGGCTTCCATCTGGCAGGAGTTCATGGCCCGCTTCGGCATCGCCCAGGTGGCCGAGTTCTACGGGGCCACCGAGTGCAACTGCAGCCTGGGAAACTTCGACAACAACGTAAGTATGGCCCTGCCACCTTCCCCCTGCCCCAGAGCGTGCAAACCTGGCAGGGTTTGAAACCCAGCAGGGCTGTTTGGTTCTGGTTTGGGACGCGTCAACATCTGCCTGCAGGGTTTTGGCTGTGTTTGTGTGGTGCCAGCTCCCTGGTGTGCTGGATGTATGTGTTCTGCGGGCTTGGGGCAGGAGAGACGTCCCTGCTACCCGTAGTGCTGAGTGCCTTCTGTCCTAGGTTGGGTCCTGCGGCTTCAACAGCAGGATCCTGCCGGGGGTGTACCCCATCGGCCTGGTGAAAGTGGACGAGGACACCATGGAGCTGATCCGGGGGCCTGATGGTGTCTGCATCCGCTGCCAGCCAGGTAAGGGCAACCACAGGGATGTGTCTCCTCAGCCCCGTGTGAATCTTTCGTGGTGTAATTCATGATAATTTAGCTAGGATCGAGTCCTTGCTTGGTTAAACTGCACCGATCCCATTAAACCTCCTGTTTTTTCTTGGCCGTGGGTGGTCGCTTCCCTGATTCACCCCTTCTCTCTGCAGGGGAGCCGGGGCAGCTGGTGGGCCGCATTGTCAAGAGCAACCCCTTGCAGCACTTCGATGGCTACCTGAACCAGTCAGCCACCAACAAGAAAATCGCCAGGGACGTGTTTACAAAAGGAGACGCTGCCTATCTCACAGGTGAGGCGAGCGGGGCCCTTGTGTCTGCCAAGAACAGAGTGAGAGTTTGCTCAAAGAAGCTGTGGAGGCCCCATTCCTGGAGGTGTTTGAGGCCATGTTGGAGAGGGCTTTGAGCAACCTGGTCTAGTGGGAGGTTTCCCTGCCCATGGCAGGGGGGTTGGAACGGGATGATCTTTAAGATCCCTTCCAACCCAAACTATTTTATGGCTCTGAGTATTTGGGTGGGCCTGGGGACTGTCCCAGCATAGTGGCACTACCCTGAGATGCTCTGGGGAAACACCTAGCCCCTCTGACACCTCTTTTTTCCCCCCCCACTTCCTCTCTATTTTAGGGGATGTCCTGGTGATGGATAAATATGGCTACATGTACTTTCGGGACCGCACTGGAGACACATTCCGCTGGAAGGGGGAGAACGTCTCCACTACGGAGGTGGAGGGGACCCTGAGCCGCATCCTCAATCTGACAGACGTTGTTGTTTATGGGGTGGAGATCCCAGGTAACTTACAGGGGAGAGGACAATCAGTGGAGGCACGCAGGCCTGTGGTAATTAAATATGTGAGGGTGTCCTGCTTGTCCAGATTGATGCCTCCTTTTGCAAGAGGCTGGACTGAGGCTCCTTGGAAGAAGCCACTGGGGATGTGACTATCAGGAACCAGAGGGTTCCCTCCCTCAGGCTGAGGTTTGGCCTGGTTCTGGCTGCTTTGGAAGGGACCCCGTGTCCTTCCTGGACAGGCTACACATGCCTCCTCCGGGAGGAGGTGACCATGGCCGCGGGGTGTCGCTGGCAGCCTTAGCTGCAGGGTGGTGACACAGCAGGACGTGTCAGCGCCTCGGTACCGAGCAGGGCCTGTGCCAGAGCCCTCGCTGATGTGGGGCAGACAGAAGTGACACCGCAGGGACGGTGCGCTCAGGCACTCACCCTTCTTTTGTGCCTCTCAGGTATTGAAGGGAAGGCAGGAATGGCAGCCATCGCCGACCCAGACAACTCCTGTGATTTGGAGACCTTTGCCAGCGAGCTGAAGAAGGCCCTGCCGCTGTACGCGCGGCCCGTCTTCCTCCGGGTCCTGCACGAAGTCTCCAAGACAAGTGAGCTGCAGCGTGTGCTCTCTACAGGGCACGCAGCTGGGGGAGCACACGGGGGGGGCACGGTGTTCTCTGCAGGGTGCTGGGTCAGCACTGGGATGGAGCACACCTGCTCCAGGGAGTCCTTCGCCTCACCAGCTCCTCTGCTGGTTTGGGGGCTTAGGGGAGTGTGAGGATGAGGCTGGGGGTGGCAGCTGGCACTGGGGTGCCTCGGGGGGGTGGCTGCTGCTGAGACTGCCACAAAGCTGTCCACCCTGCGGTGTGCTGTGAGGCTTGGCAGCAAGGCACGGTGCAGCCTGGCGGGAGTGTGGAACCCTACAACCCCTCGCTCCCTCTTCTTTTCCCCGTGACAGGCACCTACAAATTCCAGAAGATGGAGCTGCGTAAGCAGGGCTTTGACCCCTCGCTCGTGAAGGACAAGTTGTACTTCCTGGACTGCAGGCAAGGCCGCTACCTGCCCCTGGACCAGGAGGCGTTCAGCAGGATCCAGTCGGGACAGCAGAAGCTGTAACCAGTGGGGCTCCAGCAAGGCACCTCCCCAGATCCTGCTGGGGGAGAGAGGGCAGGGCAGGCACTGGGGGGGGGGGGGAAAAAAGGTTCAAGGAGCGGTATAAAGGCACGCTAGAGATTTTATTTAACGAGTTTTACAGATAAGGGGTTGGGGGAATGCAGGGGGGACTGAGGGGAGGGGGATGGTTACATACCAAAGCATAGACTCATTATGGCTTTATTTTCTACTTGGTACAGCGGTGGCGGTCCTGTGCCATGGGAGGGGCAGGGCCCCGGCCAGTCGAGGAGGAGTGGGGTGTCCTTGCCATTCCATTTTGCTTTTCCTGTCTTTCCCTCCCTTTCCCTGCCTGCAGCAACCCTTCCTTGTGAAGGCCGTGAAGGGACCAGTGCTGGGCTCTTTCCCCACTCCTCCACCACGCAGCCAGCTCCTCCTTGGCGCAGGGCCCCAACTGCCAGAGGGAAGCTGGGTGCCAGGCGCATCCCCTACCCTGCGTGGCCCGCTGGTGTCGTGTTTTTGCTGTGAATCAGGGGAGCAGGGTAGTGCTGGGCTCAGGAGAGGGAAAGGGATGTGTTTCCACCATGCCTTGCTCTCTTCTGGGGACGACATTTCTATTTTTCACAATCACACGCACATTATATTATATACATATATAGATATATATTATACATGCTGACTTTGTTTTTTTTCCAATCTTAATTTATTGTCTGTACTTTTGAATGTGTCCCGGGTTTGTGCAGTAGAGGGAGGGGCATCCCAGACCTGTCCTCTCTTGGAGAGCCCTTTTCTCTCGCAGGGAGGTGAGACGCTCGTCTGGGACTGATCCTCCTCTTCCAGCTTGGGCGCAGCCGTGTATGTCCTTGTGGCCTTGCTCCATGGTGAAGGACATGAGCGACCCCTGCTATCTTGTGGACACTTCTCTGGGTCTCTTACTTCCACCTTTCATGGATGCAGCTTTGTTTTGTGCACCTTCTTCCTTGCAGAAAGCAGGTGGACAAGTGGGAATGAAGGGTCTGGTTTGCCTTTGCTTTGACATACTCAGCACTTTGGGATCACAGAACAACTCAAGGGGCTTTCCTGCTGCGATGCCTGTGCCGCGAACACAGGAGGCAACTTGCCTAGAGAGGAGAAAGTTCTCCAGAAGGTTGTCTCTGTGACAGCCTGACTTCGTGTGCTCTGCATCCCTTCCTCCAGGAGCTCTCCCCATTTCCACTGCAGGAGACAGGCCTCTGAACTGAAATGTCCATGTTAAACACCTGACTTGTGCTATGTGAATTCCTTGTGTTGTGTCTGATGTGATGCAGCCTCAGCAGCAATGTCTGATTCCAGTACTCGGAGACCATGCAGAAATGTCCATTCCTGAGAAAACTTGGGGTTGGGGTTAATTCTTTTTTTTTTTTTTTTTTTTTTTTTTTTTTTTTTTACGGTTTGTTTTTATGCTTTCAGCAGGATTACTCCTCAAAATGACATCTGCCTCTTGCAAGGGCAGGGTGTGTCTGCTCTTCTAGCTGTGTTTCCACACCAACGTACCTGCCTGCCCCAGTCTGTCCTGTCCTCACAATTAAATGCGAGTATGGGCTATGCTCGAGTGTCCTACCTCTTGCTTGTGCAGTCCTGCAGTGTGTGGGAGCAGGGGACTGCTGGTTTGGGAAGCGGGAGCTGTCACCCCACCATGCGACCTCCCTGTGCAGGCTTGAGCTCATTTCAGGGCAGGGGGCATCAAGCCCTTTGCTGCTGGGTTCAGTGTCTGTGTGAAAACCTTGGTGAGACCCTCCCCAGGTCCCTTCATCTGCTCCTCCTCTTTCCCAGACCTGTTCCCAGTATGTCCTGGACCAGTCCTCCTCCTCTACCTTGGCATGTTTGGCTCCTCTTTCTATCTCATGCTGTGTTTCCACTCCCTGCTTGTTCTTCTCCCCACATTTGCCATGCTTCATCCCCTTCCATAGCTTAATCTTCCTTCCAGACCTTCTCCATCCAGCCCTGGGGAGGGGTAATATTTAGGAGGCTGCTGGTGGCTGCTGTGGGGGACAGCAACACAGCACTGCCTGTCAGCTCTGCAGGTGCTCAGGTCCCACTTTTGGACCCTGTTCCTCTCTCAGCCTGCCGGTGGAGGGCAGGCTGGGCACAGCAAACATCTCACATCGCGGGGGGGCCTCTTTAGGCTGGGTCTCAGCCCCCAGGGAGGTGGTGGGTTGGGGCTGGGGGTGAGTTATCTATGCTGGGGCCCAGGCAGCTTCTGCCTGGCCTGGGGAGGAAGCTTTGGATGCAGATGGCTGCGTTAGGTCTGGGCCTAATGGGCATCCACAGCACCCCGGGCTCTGCCTGGAGGAAACTGCAGCTGCAGCAGGGCTACCCTGAGCCCCAGACCACTGCTGAACAACAGCCTGCTCTGAGGAGCCCGCTGCTACAGAGATCAAATGAGAGGCTGACCTCCCTCAAGGCAGGCTTGGGGGCTGTTGGCTGGAAATGCATGGTTTGAAGTGGTACGGGAAGAGGTGGGAGCACTTTTTCTCCTTTCCTGGAAGAAACAGCCATGCTGCTGTGCGTGCAAAGCTGCTCTCGGAAGAGGCAGGAAGAGGGACTGGGAGGAAGGTGCAGTCCCTGTTTCTGAGAGAAAGTTACAGGTGAAAACAAATAAGCAAACTTCAGTCAGGAGCACTGCATGTCCAACACACATAAATACAAATACCACTGGAAGCTTATGGAAGTATGGCAATTATTTATTTGCAAGTAAGACCAGTTTGTATTGTCCCAAGGGCTGGGACCTGGCTGGAGCAGAGAGAAAAAAGGAAGCATAGGTATGAGTGGCACTGAAGCTGCCAGACCAGGAACGTGCATGCTCTGCTGAGCCCTGGATCTGTGCTGGGACAAAATGCCTCCAGCAGAGAGGTGTTTGGTAGGGAGCAACCCATGCCTAATCTGATTCTATTTCTCTTATAAATAAAAAGATTTTTATTTACCTTTTTTCTTTAAGGAAAAAGCTAATTGAATCCTCTTTTCAGTGATTACAGAAACCTTGTAAGACTTATCTCTCTCCTTTGATCAATAAGCTGGAGTCTGGCTCAACAGCTGCATATAGATAAAAGTACTATACATAAAGTATGAGGTATTATTCTTTTTTAATTAAAAAAATTAAAAAGCTGTTTGCATGAGGTTAGGAAAACATTAAAATCCCTTCCTGGGTTATTATTAGCCTATTAATTTAAGCAAAGCCGAAGAGCTTTACAAACTAAACGTGCTTTTCACCATGGAAATGGCTGCTTTTTGTAGATCTATCATTCCGGACAGTGACAATATTAAGAAAAACAAGGCTGTAACTTTCTGATCAGCATCTCTTTCCAGCTCTCAGTCCAGCTGAGGTCATGCTTGGTGTGCAAAACTGGAGGATATTTCAGCCCAAAGGCAGGCAGGGGCTTTGCAAGATGCTCAGGACCTTTGGGTGAAATTAATTTCTGCTGCAGAGAAAGCCTACAACCAGCTTTAAAGCCTCCCAGCCTCCTCCACCACTCTTTATGCGCTGAAGTCCTCCCAGACAATGCCGCCCGCCTGCTCCTCCCAGCGCTGGCCAGCCGGCTTTGCCTTTAAGCAGCACAGAAACGTCGTGGAGCAAAGAAGGGCCTATCCTTTGGTGCACTCTTTACAAATGTAAATATGTGATTCCCCTGAGTAGTTCCAGTGTAAGCAGGAGCAGGCCGGGGATTGGCGGCAGCTTCGCATCCTCTGGCCCAAATGGCACGGTGTTGCAGGTCATCCTGCACCCTGTGTGGTGGGGAAGGGGCGGCTGCTGCCCTTCTCTGTGCAAAAAGACCCCACTCGGGAGCCAAGGGGCTGAGAGGCTGGTTGCAGCTTGGCTCCTGTTCACAAGCAAGCAGTGGGGTGAGGAACAGGAAAGGCACTGACCCTTCTCAGCTCTTTCCGAGCCTGGCCTGTTTCACTGGGAAATAGCTTCCAGAATAGCCTGGGCATTGACCCTTTTTTTCCCTCGTTCAGTTAGAAACCCCTCTGTAGGCACAAATGATGCAAGGCCAAGCTGTGGGAGAGCTTTCGGTGGTTTAGGTCAGTCAATACATTCTTGGTGACATCTGGAGTGGGAGATCATGGTCAGTGTGCGGACAGGGCATCACCCTGCTCTGAATTGGCATCGGTGCCTGGATTCTGTTGTGATGTGGGACATGTCCACCTGCCACACCACCTCCATCCTGTGGCCCTGCCCTGTCCTCAGTGCTCCTTGGGGACACCGGCATCATGCTGGGATGAGCAGCAGCCAGGTCCTGATCCTGCCCTGTCTATGCCACCTCCCATGTCCCCCGTCGGAGCCGCACACCCTCGGTGCCACACCAACAAGGCCGAGGAGGCGATGGCGGTGGGAGCCTCCCTGCTCGCCCTCGGCCGCAGGAAGAGGCTAACGGGCGGCGGGCGAGCCGTGTTCTCAGCTTGGAGTATCGCTTTCAGCTATTCTGAAGGTTAAACGCCTGTTTAGAGCTCCCTATTGAAGGTGGAGACGGGGGTGCGCCATTGTTCGGCCGCCCTCCCGCTTTGTCTGGACGCTTTCAGGGGCGCCCTGAAAGGGAAGCGGCCTCCATGGCCCGCACCCGGCAGAAGGGCTCCTGGGGGAGAGGCGCTTCCTCCCGCCCTAATGACATTCAGGCCTCCATCGGTTCAGCTCCCGCTTTCTTTCTGCTGCAGTTTAACCCGGGCACAGAGGCCGGGCTCCATCTTACTGATCTCTGCTTGACACCCAATTACCACATGAATGGTAGAGAAAGGCTGCAAAAGGCTTTAACTCCCCCTGACCCTCCTTCCCCTCTGCCTGCTTCCCCCTCGCCCCGTCCTACCCCCGCGCCTTTCTCCGGCGGAGGGAGTTCAAAACTGAGACTGGGAAATCAAACAAAGCCCCGAGCGAGGAAACCCATTGTTACCGCTTCAGAGATGGCTCCCATTTCGCCATCTATTGTTCCCCTTGAAGTTTGACTTGCTGTGTGGAAGGATGCGAGCAGCTGTTTGCACATTCCCCTGATGTTTTATTGAAAAATAATTGAATCGTCAGCTCAGGGCTCTCTGATAAAATGTTTCCATGTAGCGCTGGGCCTTGTTGTATTTATAAAGTATGTTTCCCTGTAAAATGTGATGGCAACCTAAACTGTTTCCTCCAGAATAAACCCTTGGCAGAGGAATGGAGGCATACCCCTTCTGCACTCAAGGGGAGAAAGAAAAAAAACAAAAACAAAAACAAAAACAAAAACAAAAAAAAAAAAAAAAAAAAAAAAAAAACCTGAAAAACAAAAAGCCAGGACTGAGACAAAAGAAATTAAACCCTCTTTATTGCGAGGCTCAATTTCCAACCTGTTCTTTTGTTTGGTGCAGTTGAATATGTGGGAGGGGAAGGCCAGGCGTAGCAGGACTAGCCTGGCCCCCTCGCCCTGGCTCAGCAAGGGAAGCACTGCAAAGACCTGGGGATGCCGGAGCCTGGCGGGCTCAGCCAGTGCTCTCCTGTGCCTGGAACCAAGAGGATGACATTGAAAATTGACTGGAAATGAGAGGTTTAGCTTAAGTATTGCACAATGACATATCCCTGGGATTGAACAAGAAGACGGTGTGTTACAGCAGGCTGAATGCAGGGCACACATTCACGGCAGGGACATTGGCTTTATGTTTTTTCTTTATGTACCTGATTATCAAATACCATCTATGTTTACAACGCTTTAGAAATAACAATGTCAGCATTACACTTTCTCAAGGAGATTACATGCTTTCTTTCCCCATCCCCAAGCATATGCTGGTAAATTCGTGATGCTCAGATTTCAGCACCCGGCACAGAGATGGGAATTGCTCTTCTTCCCAAGCACACATTGTCCATAAAAATGTCCCCCATAGCTCATGTGCTTACTGACTGTATTTCCAGGGCAATTGTTAACAGTAACCAGCTTTGAATGCTTGAAAGAACCAAATTGGTATTTATTATTACCGTTCTCTCTCTCTCTCTCTCTTTTTTTTTTTTTTTTTTAATTTCTTTTTGCCTTTACGGAGAAGCACTAACACTAAATCTGTAGTTTTTTGTTGCATTTCTATAGCTCAGGAATCGGGATTTTTAGGAGCCAGTTCTGCTATTATTTGGCATCATAAATGATTTCTGGAGGGAAGAAGAATAGCTCATATAAAACCGTATCTACAAACACTGATCTGGAGCCCAGATTACCAGATCCTCTGTATACAGAGTGCTTCAGTCATTTCTGAAGTGTATAGAAATAAGATTTTTGTCTAATGCTTCTCTTTCCTCTGCCTGTTTCCTATACAATTGGTTCAACATCCTGAGCCATATCTCTGAGATACCCAGAGTCCTCAGGACTTAGAGATATCTCAAAATCCAACTGGAATTTTTAGGCAGCGGCTTCTTGCCTCTGCCATAGCATAACCTCGAGCAGCAGCAGTGGCGTTGGTCGTGCTGGGGACCATGGCGCCTTTCCTGGGGCCCAGCCCAGAGAATGATCGCCTCCCAGAACAAAAGGCTGTTACAAACACCACCACCTTCTGCTCTTGGGGTTAGGCGTGCCTTGACCCCCGTTAGCATAAACGTAGAGCAATCTGTCTGCGTAAATTTATGCCCGTTACATATAATGCATAATGTATACGCGTCTATATGACATTTCTATCTCCATGTGTGCACGTGGACATGTATATTTTAAAGCCGAGCCCTCCACTGAGTGGAGGGCTGCAGGAGGGAGGGTTAAGGGGCTGCAGTTTTCCACCAGTGCCGCCTGCACCACGGCACAGCCCAGCTGTCACCACCATGGCTGCGGCCGCCTGTGCACGCGCTTCTCCCTCTGGGGACAGGAGGAGCAAACAAACGGGCGACAGATGTGCGCCACGCTGTTAGCGCGGTGCTGGATGGGGCCCTGCGCTGCGGCAATGTGCTTGCTGCAGGAGGCCAAGGGGATGCGGAGTAGCCGCACGCCATCTTCCGCGCTGGCTACAGGAGCGGCACTCGGGCAGACCCAGCAGGGCCATCTCTGTGTCCCCACTAACACCAGCAATCAGCGGGCAGCGGGCGGAGGGAGGCCTGGCCCTAGAGCTGGGAAGCTGCCGCCGTTCCTGGCCTTTGTGCACCCAAAGCAGGCAGAGAAGGGCCCAGTGAATGGCGAGACGGGAATTTAACGCGGGATGGGTGTTTTGGGGTATATTTGGAGTGTTTTAGGCTTATTTGGAGTGGTTTAGGTTTATTTGGTGTTTCAGTTTTTTATTCAGTGTTTTACAACAGCACAAACTGCAGCTAGAGCTCAGCGCACCGCCCTGAGGACAGCGGGCCTAGACCTAGGCCGCCGCCTTTCCTTGCCCGTTGCCATGGTAACGCGGCGCTGCCGGAAGCCCGCCCGGGGCACTTCCGGCGCGGCCCTGGGCCTCCTTCCCTTCCCGCCCGCCGCCGCCAAGATGGCGGCGCCCGTGTCGCTGCAGGTGGAGTTCGGGTGAGCGCGGGCGGCGGGGCCTGGGGCCGGGGCCGGGCGGCGGGCAGGGCCGGGAGGGGCCGGGCCCGTGTCCGCGAGAAGGCCGCGGCCCTGTGGCGGAGCGGGGCCGAGGCCCCGAGCGGGCCCGCGGGCGGTGCCGGCGCCCGGCGCTCCCCGCGGGCCGGTGGCGCCGTGACGGGGCCCCGGGGCCCACCAGGCCCGGCCGGGCGGCTGCGGCCTCCCCGGGGCAACCGGCGGCCTTGGGCCGGGCGGGGCAGCGGCCGCGAGGGCCGAGCTGGCCCCTCAGTGCGAGCGTACCCCTCCCGTCCCGCCTCCCCCTGCCTTTGTTTTTTTAATTATTAAAATAATGAATAAAAACCTCGCACTCCGGCTGTGCTCTCTGTGTGTGTCCGCGTGTTCACGCGTGCTCGCTGTGCGCTTCGTGCCCCTTGCCGCAGGTGGGAGTGAGGCCGCCGGGTTCTCGCTCGCAGCGTTTTGGCCGGCGGTGCCGCCCCTCCGCCCCTGGGAAGCTGAAAAGTGCCTGTGGGGGAAGGCTGCGAGCGTTTGTGACCATACTTGTGCTCCTTCCTTAAAGCCTTCTTTTAGCAGAAGCTAAAAGGCTGCTCTTTATTTGTTTTTTCCCACCCTCTCGCAAACACAGACACGCCATAACCCTTGAAATGCCCCTTTCCTTAAGAATCCTTTCCTCAGTCTTTCCCGCTTCCAGCTGCAGTAACTCTCCTAATTTTCCCAGAAGAGTGAGATGCATTTTTGCTTCCCTTGGAAATGCATAAATGAGCTCTCTATGTACAAATCGCAGCTGAGTTCTCCCCAGCTAGCGCATCACAGAAGGACCTTATCTTGCAATCTACATTTCCCGCTGTAACAAAGCGTGACCTTGTTTTCATTGCATAAAAAAATGTTTTTCATATAATTACTGTGACTCGTTCTTCTGCACGAGTCTCAGCTCATGTTAATAATCGCTGCTTCAATTTGCACATAACTATTTTTTGTGAGCTGGTGGAAGAACACCAACAGAGTGCTCTTTAGGAGAGTTGCTGCATATAAGTAATGCTGCTGAGGGCACAACAAGGCTCCTGTTGTGCTCTGCCATGGCAGAGCCAAGAAAACCTAGTGCGGCGTTTTTAGATATCGAATTTAAAGGAACTTGGTAACGTGGGGGTGCACCTTTGCTGATATTTAGGCGGGGATTTTTTATTTTAAATAATTTATTGAGAACGTTTTCAGGAGATGCAAGGCACCCATAAAGTTTTCCAGAATGTAATCTCGTTAAGAAAAAATAAATTTAAATGTTTTAAGTGAAAATAGCATTTTGCCACGGTTAGATGTTCCTTCCAAACGGGTTAGGCATTTTTCAGTATCAGTTGAGTGCTGAGTGGTTTGGGTTTCCCAGTTGTTCAAGCTCTGGCCATCCTGGTCAGTCTGGAACCAAGAAGTCATCCTGCCTGCCTCTGTGCCGTGTTTTATGGCAGCACGCACGTTTCTGCTCTGTGTTCCTACTCACACGGTGAGGTTTTATAATCTGAGACTGAGTTCGGCCTGCTGCCTCACACCAGGAATGCTGCCTTGTGTCTGTCAAGCTCAAAGCAGTCAGAATTCAGTCTTTTCCCCCTCCCCCCAAAAATGGATACAGATGAGGAACCTGCTGAGCCTTATTAAGTTGCAATTACAAAAAAGACTTTTTTTTTTTTTTTTTTTTTAAGAGCCAAAGGAGATGAGGTGCATTGAATGTAACTCCCGTTTTGTCAGGTGTGAGGACCAGCCCCTGCACTTGCCGGTCTCTCTATTCCGTACTTTGTTCACACTTGCTCTCCTGTACAGAGCTGTGGCTCAGAGCTCTGCTTTGTTACCTAGGGTGAGTGCTGCAGGTAAGTTCTGAGTCTCAGAAAAGGGAAGTTAGGTCGTTCAGCAGAGGAAGATTGTATTTTTTACGTTAATTTGTAATTGTTGCCACTTGCTCAGCTTGCTTCTCCTGGGCAAGACCCTCCTGCGAGGGAGCGCTTTGCAGTGACAAGGTCGGGAGAGGCCTGCCAGGACTCAAGGATTGCTGGCGCTGCCTCTGCCTCGCCGTGTAACCTCGCATGAGTCACTTCCTCTCCCTGCTTACAAGTGGAAACGGGGGAAATGGTGACTCCACAGCTACGCCGCGATTTTTCATATTTCTGAAATGCCTGGAGGCTTCTGGCTGAAAGGTGCTCGGGAAGAGCTGTAGCGCAGTGCCTGTAATGCTGTTGGAACTGAAGCAGAGCCGATAGCGAATGGGAAAGGGAAGGCTGGGCGCTGCCTGCTGCTCTGTAAGCTCTTTGGGATGCAGCCACCTTCCTGCTCGGGCACCGTGGGGTTCTGGACTGTGGCTCTGGTGTGTGATGGCAACAGGAGATGGCACCTTCCCCAGGGGACTTTTGCAGTTTGAGAGTGGAGAAAAGACCGAGAGAATCCTGTACTGAATGTATTCTGTGTCGTTTGTGTGCTGCGTTGTGGCATCTGTGGAAATTGCTGCTTTTGTCCTGTCTTCCTTCTGCCAATAAAGAGGAACTCAGCAGTTCGTTCTTTTTGTTTCAGAGGTGGTGCAGAACTCTTGTTCGATGGTGTTAAAAAGCATCAGGTGACTTTGCCTTCTCAGCCAGAGCCTTGTGAGTATCCGAACCTGCTGGATAACTTGAAAGAATGACCACAAATGAAATTCACATGCAAAACAAAAGCTTATTTGTGCAGCAGTTGCTGTAGTTTACAGGTATGGATGTATTTTTAAAAGCACTTTCAGGCATGCCGTTGATCAGATGGCTTGCTGCTTGGGCCTCAAAGTGAATACCAAGCAGAAATAGTCCGAACACCCCCGTATGCTGTAACAAATCATGAAGTGAGTCCTTTGTTAAGCCTTTGGCCTCCCTCCTCCTGGGCAGACACCAGCCTCGGAACATGCCCATCATGTCTACGTTCATCTTGATGCATGGCACTCCTATAACCCGCTCTACCTCGTTTTGCCTTGACTCTTTTGAGGTTCCCAAGAGGCACGTATAAATAAATGTGCGTATACATGCACTGTGTAGAGACGTGTGTAGAGCAGTGTAACATTTGTGTATTTTATCTACTTATTTTTTATACTTTTAAGTACGTGTAATCATTCTATATTAGCAATACAATTGAAAAGGGCAAAGCTAATGCTTGAACACGATGCTGGACATGCTGCCTGTGGCCTTACCTGCAATAAAAACTAAGAAGCTGTTCAGTGAAAGCTTCGAGCATCCCCGTGATGCAGTTACAAGCTCTGCTTTGTGATTTGGCTTATCAGCCCTGGGAAGGGCTGTGTTAACTCTCTTGTTCCTACTTGTGTGTGTGCGTACTTCAGTTGCAACATACTCCTGCTGCAGGTAGGTTTTGGATTTTTCCAGCTAGGTAGCAGTGCTTTATGCTGCTGGAGGGTGGGATTGGAAACTGAGTGAACACAAAGCATCAAGGGATGTTACCAGCTACTATCTGGTGAATGTGCAATACCACAACCTACACGCTGTGAACGTTCAGGCCTGAAATCTCCTTGCTATGCCTGTAAGTAATTAGGGATCTGTACGGGTACTTGGACATAAGTATAGGTAATTCAAACGTAATAGGAGCACTGAAATAGCGTGTTATCGTGTCGTTAGTGAGTCTAGGAACACGATCTGAGACCGACTAGTGTGGTGAATGTAGTCATGTCGCTTAACGTTCCCCTGGTGCTACTGAAGCCGTGGTGAGAGCTCCATGTGGCACAGGAGGGCTCAGCGCTGAATTCCGGCGCTGTTAGAGCACTTAGGGCCCTTAAACGGGAGCTAGTAAAGAACTGCCAAAACGCTCGTTTGGTTGGTTTATGAACGTGGGGGCTAGAGCATCATTTTCTTTAGTGCTCTGTGTGTTCAGGATTCCTGCTGACAAGCACGGCATCGCTGGCGTTCAGACCGTGATCAGACCCTCGAGCAGGAGGGGTTGCTGCCTGAGCTGTGGATTTCTGCCCGGGGAGGGGGGAAGTGATGCCAAAGAGTGATCTTCCAGCCAGGTGGTTGTTGGTGCAGTTGTGTGTGGCCTATCCCATTCCCATTCAGAGCTGCTGGGAAGACTTTTGCAGACTTCCCGGAGAGCTGGCTTTATCCTAAAGGATAAATCTTTCCCTGAAGATCTGGCTCAGCCTCAGGGCTCGAGCTCACGATCTCCGCTGATTCATTCCAGATTCATCTGATAGATTTTTGCTTCTGGCTTTTGTGCCGCCGTGCCTTTCTTTCTTTTTACAGCTGCTGTTATCCCTGCACCTGTAAGAGCAGCAGAACGGGCACTGGGTGCGGTTTGCAGCTCCCGTGGCTTGCAGCCTGCTGCTTGATGTGAAGGCTCTTTCACAGGTTTTCACGTGACAAGGTGCTGTCGGTTTGGGGGCTGGTTGGGGATGGCAGAAGCTCAGGAGTGGACACTCTGAGTTGTGAGGCTCTGGCAGTGTTTACACCAGCACGAGGATGGGGTAAGCAGATGTGGCAGTAATGCCCAATCTAGGGGATCACTGGAGACTCCTGTCGTAATTTTCCAGATGAGAATTGCATCGGAGAGGTAAGAGATCAATAGAATCAAATCAGAAATGTGTAAATAAGGAATTTGGTAAATTCCTGCAATTTTATGCTGTTCCTCATGCCGTCCATGGTCCTCTCCCAGCAAGGAAGTAGGATTCAGCTGTCTGGGTAAAGGAAGATCTACGTAGTGTGTTCCCTGCTGCCCTGTGCAGCCAGAATTACACTGATGAGAGAAACAAACCAGCTCGGTGCTGCGCTGTGGCCCCCTGCTTACCTTGCCTTCTGTGTTCATCGCTTAATGCTCTGGGGAAAGCTTTGTAGTATAAGGACCGCCTGAAGACCTGCACTTATAACCCCATTTTAACTGGTTTCATTAGCTGTCAAGCTTATTTTTGGCCAGTTTGGCCTCTCTTTCCCACTCTTCCTTTCTTTCTGGGTTATTTTTGTCTTTGTCCTCTTTTTTTGCAGAGCAGCTTCTTCTCTCTGGGACGTTGGGCCCAGCTATATTTTAATTGTTTGGGCATTTATATATATATCCCAGAGGGGAGGGGAGGGGGAAGATTTTATGAGGATATAATTTTATATTCTACAAGTATTTATGTGAAGAAAAAGAAACAAATTATGCTCTGTAGCTGACACGGGCAGCGTTCTCTGAATGATGATAACGTTGCTTTAACAAAATTCTGCGGAGCCCATTCCTTTTTGCTGGTAACAGGCACTGGGTGGAAAGTAGGTGGGTTCCAAATCCAGTTCACTTTTTGTACCTTCATTTCTCTGCCCTTTTCTGATGCCTGAAGATGTGCTCCTGGAGGGATTAGGCAAGGCAGGAGGAAGGAAGCTGCAAATGGGCCAAGAGCGAGCCACAAGGGGTACAGCTGTGTGGCAGGACCTCTTTTTATTATCCGAGGGGCTTTTTGTATCCTTACAAGGCCAGGAAAACAGCAGTTCTTTATTCCCAAAGCGCTGCTGTCGTGGTGTTGCTGCCAAGTGAGAACTTCACAAGGTGTGATGTATCTGCAGGGAAAGGCAGCTCTGCAGAAGCCCAGCTTCGTGCAGGGCTGTGCAATCTCCTCGAGCTGCCGCAGAAAGAGGACCCGAAGTTGAACAAGAGCCTCGTCCCGAGCTGCTGGCTGTTCTGGTGATCTCACTGATAATGCTGTTAGGATCTGAAGGCACTGATGCCCCGTTGGCTGCCTCCTCATAAAAACAGTGTGTGTGGGAGAAGGCAGCTGGGGGAATAAGGATATTTGTCACATGGAGAGAGGATTAAATTGGCAGGGAAATCAACTTTATTTTCGAGCATCTCAGAGGCTATTAGAGACAATGGAGCATAAAAGAGAGAAACCCTAAATTAAAAACTGAAAATGTATTTGGCAGCTTCCTCCTGAAACAAGCCACAGTAATTTAACCAAGTGCTTCAGTAATCAAATAGATCATTGTATGACTGCTCTGCGAGTGGTGGCGGAGCTCCTTCCTCCATCTCGCTGGGGCTCACAGTGGTGGATTTGTCTATGGCCATGCGAATTGCATGGACGCCGCTGGAGGGGTGGGAAGTAGCTGCCGTTGCTTAACCCTTGTAGTCGGTTCAGGTTTAGATCAGCAGCGTCCCGCTGGCGAAGAGGGCTTACAAAAGTTTTCTGCGGAGTGCTTACAAAAGTTTTCTGGGTGTTGTATCCGGGGGCTGGGGCTGCTTGTAAAGTGTCTGCCAGTTGTGCTGTGGGCCTTCCACTTCCAGCTTCTCCTGCGGTTTCAGTGGTGGACTTCTGGTTTAGGAGCAGCAGTGGTCACCTGGACCTTCTGGGCTAATCCAGAATTCGCTGTGTGTTTTGGCACTTCCAAGTCAGGAAGGATAAATTTTTAATCAGGCTGTTTTGGTAATTGTTTGTGGTTTCCTTTTACCAAAACCCCAGGGAAAAAGGCTTGTTGCTAATCAGATTTTTTTTTTTTTCTTTTAGAGGGAAAATTAAAATAATCTGCCAAGTGCTGCTTATGTTAAAATCCCTGTAGAGAAGAGCGTGGACTGCTCCTCAAGAGCTTTGCTTCCCAGGGGCCTTGTGCACAGCGTGGAGGACTGCTGGGGAGCTGGGAGAGTTCATCCCCTCAGAAAAGAGCCTGGGGATCTCGAGAGATCACACCTGTGCTACAGGCCTAAAAATGGCATGTGTTTGGAGGGACTTGGGTGCTGCACAAAACCCTGTAAAGCCCAGAGTGAAAGTTTGAAAATCCAGGGTAAAAATTGTCTTTAAATGCCTAGTGCTGCTGCTAGGTAGCGCGGGGTAGCTGGTAAGTAATTAGTACTCTGGGATGCCTTTATTGCTCTGTTCATTACCCCTGATGGTTTAAAACTTGCTCCAGAAAGGAATCAAAGTGGTGGAGGTGACGCAGAGGCTTGCTGGAAGGCCGGCAGGAAGCTGTAGGTGAGGAATTCCACGCGGCCAGGTCTTGGAGCACGGCAGGGCTCAGAGGAGGCAGGGAATCACTGCACGTGTTGGGGTGAGGAAGGGGGCTCACCGAGTTACCGGGCTGGCACCCCACCTGCAGCCAGAAGTGATGCTGTGAAGGAGCATCCCCACCACGGCTGCTCTCAGTGCTCCAGCTCCCAGCTTCAGCCCGAGGAGGAGCAGCAGGTCCCTGGCGAGGGACGAGGGACGGGGAGAGGTGTCACAGCCCTACAGCAGCAGCCCCAGCACCCTCGAGGGAGGCCGCGGAGCCGCTCATTGTGCGGGGAGCTTCCCAGGCAGCCAGAACCCAGCTCTTGTGTGCGACCAAATCCCCAGGGCTAACAAAGCCTGGCTTTTCCCCCCCTTCCCCGCCTCCCCGGCCGCCGCGCTGCAGTGCGGGCACCTAGCAGGATAACCTCTCTGCGCTGTGCCCCCCCCCTCCTTCCCTCGGCTCTCTCTTTTCTCTCGGTGGGATTTGCTGCGCTGACAGCACTGTTCTGAGGGTGGCAGCGGAGCAGGGCTTGGGGAGGAGGATCCGGGCCCTTTAAACCGCTTAGCATGCGGTTCACACGGCTCCGGGCCAGCTGTTCCTTTCTCCTCCTGCCCTCACTCGCAGGAGTTGTTTGCTGAGCTCAGAGCTCCTGTGCAAAATTGCTTTTCAAAAGAGCCACTTTCTGCTTAATTAAACAATGAGCCGCCGTCCCTCTGCACATCTGTAAAGCTCCCTCTGCAGCCCCTTTATCCCACAAACTGCTCCATTCTTACCTCCATTCACTTGTAAATCTTACCCCCCCTCTCCTCCACCCTGATCATCTCACTGGCCCTTTCTTTTCCCCTTTCAAGTAAGACTGAGGGGCTCGGAGTATCCGTGGGGGTGGCTGGGCTGGGTGGGCAGGAATCGGTTTAATGGTGCTTGCCCTGTATGAAAGTGATAATAGCCCAGCGGAGCCGAGCCCGAAAGTGAGAGGCGAGGGCTGGGCTCGGCGTGGTCCCTGCATTTAGGGGAAGAAAACGATGGCAGTCACTGGGCTGTGACACTGACTCATCCAGCAGCCAGAGGGGACACCAGCCACCAGCACGGCTGGAAGGGGGGCGAGGGGTCTGCTTCAGGGAGCTCTTCTCCAGCTGGCAGTGCCCAGGAGAGCCCGGCCCCGGGGGATTCCCTCTGCCAGGCTGGCTGTGTGCGGTGCCAGGCTGCCAGGGAATCCCTCTGCAGCTCCTGCAGGAGCAGCCACCTTCCTCTGTGGGGTCTCACATTGGTCTCCTGTGACACCGAGAGGGTTTTCCTTCGTAATCCTCCGCACGCACGCAAAACCCAGGCGCTGGGAAAAATTGAGAGAGGGGAAAAATGCAGTGTGCTGGGTTCTGGCTAAGCTTTGTGCCTGCAGTTAGTAAGGCGTCCTCTGAATTGTCTTCCTCAGCAGCTTAAAACAAAAAATAACCAGCAAGATTCAAGGTTAAGCGGGATAAATGAGCGGAAAAGCAGTGAGGTGGGATATCTCCTTGGTCACAGGGAAGGACGGATGATAGCCGGGGTGATGCAGTGCCATCGAGCACAGATTGATAGGGAGGAGTGGAGAAAAGGGAGTTTGGTGCGCCGCAGGAAGATTCCCGACTGCAAAACTGTCAGACCATGGCGCAGTCTCCTGGGGGGCTGGTAGCAGGCCTCTGTGGCTCGAGCATCTCAGAATCGGAGCGGGCAAGGCTGGGGGTGCGCTTTTGTTGCAGGTAATTCTGCGCTGCCAGAGGGATAAAAGTGCAGGAGCTGTTAACCTGTTGTTTTTCATGTCTGTGCTTCCTCATCTGGCCCTCTGCTGCCTGTGCAGGAGCCCGTGAGGCTCTCCCAGGTCCTTCCCTCGATAATTTTGAACAGGAGGCAAGGCTCCGGACCAGCAGCAGCGATCTGTGATCCTAACTAAAGGAGACGGTTTGGTGCACTGGCATTTCTTTGGGAGGCTGGAGTGACAATAGCATCGGGTGTTACGGGATTAGATGCTCTGACTTCGGGAACGCGCGGGGATTAGGTTTACCCCGAGGAGCAGCCCAGAGCTGCTTTCTTGTAACGGGAGCTGATGGATCTGGAGCCTCGCTGCTGGCTACGTAGGGGCATTGGAGATCCCTTGAACTTGTGGTGTCCTGCCAGCAGCCTGCGGGGCACGGGAGATCCCAAGCAGCTCCTCTGCAGCTCGGGGGAGCTGTGATAAAACCTCAGGGCTGAGGATTGCTCAGTGACGGCTGGGATCTGAGCCTCTGCAGCTAACAGCAGGGCGATGAAAGAGCCCTCTGATCCCGTGGACACAAGGAAATGGGGAAGAGCTGCTAAGGCTTCTCTCCGGGCTGGGAAGTGAGAGGAGGGTGTTGTAATACAAATAAAAATGACACAAACCAAGACCTTGATGTTTGCTTAGAGCAGACAACAACAGAAGAGAGGAACAAGTGGGATTCTCCTGTAGTTACCCCCTGATATTTCTGTAGCACTTAAAGCAGTGGCCACTCCAGCGCCTGGCAGGGTGGGCTCGTGTGCCTGTCAGACAAAATGGATTTTGCTCTCAGCCTGGCTCTGCGCAGCACCGAGCCCGTTTGCCTGTGACTCCATTTCTCTAAGCTATTCCAGGTCTTCTTCTGCGGTTTATGGCACACCATCGTCTGCTTCAGCGAGTGATTTGCATATCAGATGGGAGGCTGCAAGAGGCTGAAGCATCCCTCAGGTCAGGTTTTGTAGCAGGCTCTTTTACAGAGCATGTTCCCGGAGTGCCGTGAGATGGAAAAGCACACAGCAAGCGTTCACCTGGCGGGGCAGCAGGTACCGGGAGCCGGTTTGTCTCTTTAGAAACATGCTGCTTGAGCAGGGAAGGGGGCTACAGATCGTCTCTCCCTACATTTCCATGCAGGCAGGGGGAATAATGGCAGAGGAGCGGCAGGGAAGGGGCTTTGTCATGGTTACAGGCCAGTGGCGGAGAATGTGGGTGGAGCGGCGCTCGTCCAGAGTTAGTGACCTCAGCAAATTGGAGCTCAGCCATGGTCAGTATGATAAATGATCTGATTCTGGGTCAAAGAAGCGGTACCCCACGGGGAGCTATCCGCGAGGCGGCCCGGGAAAGCGCCGTGCTCCTGCGGCACTGACCCCTTAGTGACCAGTGCTGCATAGATCTTCTTTATTGCGGACCAGAAGGGAATTTTCCATGCTTCGCCCTTTGTAGGGTTCCCCTCTTCCCTGAAAGAAGCGCTCAGCTCTGCAGCCAAGGCGTGATACGGGTGTGACTGCACCCTCGGGATGCCCTCTGGGCGCTCTGTGCTGCCTGCTGGCCATTATTGGGATTTTAAGGCCGGGGACACGGAGGTGTCCGGGCGCTGCACGTGTGTGTGCGAGGCTGCCCGTGCCCTGTGCAGCTCCTGGGAGCGGGGCTGTGTGTTTGTGTAACTGGGATCATGCAAAATCCTTCTGCATTTCTGCACGTGTATCAGCTCGGTGTGAGGGTCTTCCCCTGCAACCCCCAGCTTGGTGTTTCTTACTCCAGGCTCCTGTTTTCTCTGCTCACGGGGAGCGCCCTCTCTGCTGAGCTATGGCTGATGAACCTGTCAGGCCAAGGAGGTTTTATTGAGCTGGGGAAGATCTATGGGCTTCAGCCCTGGGTTTCAGGGTGCGAATGAACCCGGGCTCTTGTTCCAGGCAGTGCTAAAATGGAGTCCCAGGCGCGCTTCTCTTGCAGAGGAAGCTCAGCAGATTCCTCATCAAGGAACAGTGGGGATAACGCAAAAGATCAGGCCTCAGAGGAGACGCGAGGGGACCGAGCAGGCTGTGCAGTTCTCCCCGCCACTACCAGGAGCGTTTGTACTGCAGCTGGGCTGAAAACGAGCCGAGGCTGTGGGGTTTTTGTATGCACGCTCACTGCAGTTTTTGCATCCTGTCCGCTTGCGTGACAAGCCAATGACTTTGTGTCACTGCGAGCACGCTCGGCGTTTTCCTGAGCTGTGTGTTTCGCTGGGTGATTTGTTTTATGCATGTATTGTGGGTTTGAGCTCCCATCTGTGCACTTGAACTAAGCAGTTTTCTCAAACGTTCGTCAGTTTTCCTTTTTTTTTTTTTTTTTTTTTTAATTAACTTTAGATTATTTTTCCCGAGAATTTGGAGAGGTTTGATGTACTGTTAGCACAGGCAGCAGAAGCTGTCTCTGTGTACAAATGAGGCAGGGATTTCCTACCATGTGCTCCGGTCCCTCCTTTGCAGTTTGAGAATATTTCAGCTTCCCCGGCCTCTTCGCTCTGGCTTCTCTGCTGATGCTGCCAACGGTGAGGACAGTTAGGGTGGCTTTTTGGTGGGGATTATTTTTTCCCCTCCTTCTTTGTTGGGTGTGGGGACCTGACTGCTTGCACAGCAAATCCTTCACCCAGGGAGCAACCTGGGCCCGACCCAGCTCAGAAACTGCCTCAGGAACGCCACGTATGTCAAAGACAAGAGGCAGGAGGTAATTCACCTCTGGTTATTGCCATCGTGATGCTGTGTAGGAACTGATCAAGGCGCTGAGCTGCAGGATGGCTTCTCCCCAGACCAACTGCGATGGAAGCAATTTTGTTCCTTTCCGATAGCTTCCGTGGCCGAGGTGGTTTTGGGGCGTCTCTGGTCATTTTTCATCCTCTGTAATTGATTCGTTCTAGTAATCTTGGTGCGCAGATTGTAAAGACATGAAGGTGGGGGGGGGAAAAACAAGGTTCAGTGCAGAGAAATCAGCTGCAAGTATTAGTGTGAAGGTTGGCCAAAGAGAAGGGGCCTTCATTTTCATCACTGCTAAGAGCAGGGAAGCTCCAGGCATGCACAGGGCGTCAGTTTTTTCCTGCTGCCTGAATTCTTCAGTGCGTGTGCGTGACTTGTGGGGAGGGCTAAATGAATGTAGGCTCAGGTGGGGCTGGAAATAACGTTTATTACGGGAGGAGCAGGGCCGAGGGAATCTTCCAGCGCGGCCTCAAATAAATCAGTCCTCTCGCCCCTCCGTCCAGCCTGCGTCTAGGTGGCTGCCTTTTATCCAGCTGGTGCAGCGTGTTTCTGGTTAAATGATCTCTCCCGAAAGGTCCCAGAGGAAAGGGCTGCTCATTCCAGGCAGGGAGAATTGTATCTGGCACAGCTCATTGTTGCGTGCCCCGCCGCAAGTGCATAAATATGAAACAGCTCGCGGGCGCGCTGCTGGTGGGGCCGGTGTCCCCTCTGCGCCCCCCCTCCTCCTCCTCCTCCCGAAGGCTTCTCTCCATCTTTCTTCCTCCCCAGCTTTCATTTCTTGGTGGTGGAGAGCGGGAGCCGTTTGGGTGTGGGATCCTGAGGGCCTGACGCTGCAGCAGCATTTTTCTGTGGTCCAGAGCCACGAAACAGGGGAAATGGGGGCGGAATCCCAGCAGCTCCCCCTTTCCTTAGGAAAAAAGACACGTCCCCATCTCCAGGGCTGCTCACCCTTAGCGTGACAGCAGCGATGGGGTGACCCTACTGGAAGAACCCCAGTCCTGGGTGTCCACAGTCCTATAAAACCCCACTGTACATCAGGGACTGGGTCGAGCTGCTGCCAGTGCGTTTATTTTTGCTGCTCACGAAGCAAACGCTTGGTGAATCAGACGCAGGGGGTTGGATTTCTGTGCAGGAGGGTTCCCTGCAAGCACGGCGGGGCTGCCACACGTGCAGGAGTCACCAGAACCCGAGAGCAGCTCCAGCCCTCGCCGCCTCCGGGAAGCGGCTTCGCGCCTCTAAAACAAACAAAACTCTTCCAGGGCTTTCAAAGGGTTGTTTAAAGGAGCCCCGGGAGAATAACTGATCGTGGATTCAGAGTGATGAAGTGGGCTGTGGAATGGTGAAATATAGAGGCAAATGCAGGAGAACTCCACGTTGTAATTTGTCAGCTTCTCTAAACCCTGTAACGGATTATTCCCCCCCCCCACCGTCTCTTCTCACCTCTCCAATAGGAAATTAACTGATGCTATCACTAAAGAAATTGTTTTTGCATCACAAAGTAAAATTGATACTATAAAAACCCGCCAGCAGTGTCTCCTCCTCCTTTTACATGAAGACAAATCCTTCCTGTCACCTACCGAAATGGAAAGATAAAGGCTGAGCTTTAATAAAGAAGCCGTGAGCACGAAGTGCACGGGGAGGGAGCTGGTGGGGAGGGAGGAGGCCGGGCACGGGGAGTACGGCTACGCCAGCAGGAGCAACGCCGAGTGATGTGATGAGTGCCCCAAACACACCTGGCACGGGCAGGGCCTGCGTGGTGCCTGCTCAGTGCCTGGTTCTGTGCACGTCTGTGAGCTGCAGAGCACGTCTCCAGGAGCTGGAGCTGGTTTCGGTACCCCTGGTGTCTCTGCTGTTCGTTCAGATGCTCGGCACACTTGTCTGGACTTTTAGAATTGAATTAAATGCTGGGTTAAATAGCGATTTGTTGGGCAAGTCCGGGATGCGCAGGGCGTGGGGTGTGCTGAAGGAATCTTATCAGGAATCTCCTGCTTCGGTGCTGCTGCGTCAGCCTTGTGGGATGCCTGCAGCGCACAGAGCAGGGGGTTTGAAGGAAGAGGCCCTCGCCAAAGAGCTGCTCCAGCTCTCAGACTTCCTTTTTTTACCCCCACCAGCTCAGGCAGGGGGGCACCAGTCCCCAAATCGCCCTTTCTCCGGGGAGGAGCAACCCTTTTCTGCCAACCCAGGGAGCTGAGGGCTTTGAGCTGCCGGGGTAGCTGCTGCTGAGGGGCAGTCCTGCTCTGATGGGAGGAGTGGGGCTCTCCCCATCTAGCCTGCACGTTCCTCGTCTCCTTTTGGTGGGTGAACAATCGCTTTGTCCTGGCACTGCCCAGGAGCTGTCAGCTCGCCTGTAACCTGCTCTCCTCTCTCCTT
Source organism: Aythya ferina (assembly GCF_964211825.1). Classification (NCBI taxonomy): domain Eukaryota; kingdom Metazoa; phylum Chordata; class Aves; order Anseriformes; family Anatidae; genus Aythya; species Aythya ferina. The sequence goes on from NC_140318.1 coordinate 6,396,311, forward strand.
GCAGGGGATATCAGGAACCTGCTAAAGTGGATCAAAACGAATCTGCTGAAGGAACGGCCGGAATTGTTTATGCAAGGGGAATCTGTGTAAGTACAGCTGCCGTGAACCTTCCCTGCGCTTCCCTCTCTGGTGATGCCCGTGGTTTGGGCTGCGTTTTTCCTGTTGGTTGCAGGAAGGGAAATGTCCCTGAAAACAGGGGATATGCTGACATGATAACGAGGAGGGTGTCCCCTGGGTTTGGAAGGATCTCCAAGCTCTACCTCCCACTGTTCCCTGGAGAGCTCATCTGCCTTTTGCAGCCCTCACCCCAAATCCTTAAGCCTTAAACCCAAAGCAGGACCCCAGATAATTTCTGCTCTCCGCGTTACCACCTGGAGCGGTGCAGCTCGCATATCCCCAATTCCAGGACTTCTAGCAGGTCTGTCCATTCCCTGCTGACATCACTGGGACTGAAGCAGTCGCTCGGCGAAGTGCCAACAAACATTTCTTCTGGGAAATGTATTTTTATTGTCAAAATGGGGCCAGCCTCGTGGAGGGGGAAAGGAAAAAAAAAAAAAAGAGAGAGAGAGAGAAATGGAGCAGAGTGAGCTGTGCAAACCATCCCTGACTGCGGGGTGGCGCTGGGGGTGTTTAACATTCGTCATGGATCTTTGTGAGCTGAAGCGTGTGCCAGGTCCCCTGGTAACAGGAGAGACAATTGCAGGACACTGAAGATCAAAGAGGGGGAATCCCTCTGCCTGGAACCGGGGGCTCGCAGTGGATCCCAGGTGGTTGCCGCCTTCGGTAGGGGCTCCGGAATGCCTTCCCCTTCCTTCCCATCGAGCTCTCTGCGCTCGACTGATGTGTGGGGGTTTTAATTACCTGGCTTTTCTACGTGGTACGGAAATATAGTCATCCTGGAGCATCCTCAGGAATGGTGCATTTTGATTTAAATGAGCTCTGGGATTGCTCCTGCCTCCCCTTTATTTGATCTAGAAAGGGCACAGACTGTACCTGTTCCTACCTCCATGCTAGGATTCCTTTTTCCCTTTGGCTTTACAGGCAGCCAGCTTGTGATCTGTGCTTTAACGTCCCTCGTTCTTAACTATTTGTGAAGCTTTTTAGCCGCCCTGTATCCTAATTATTTCTGTGTTCTGCAGGAGGCCAGGAATTTTGGTGCTCATCAACGACGCAGACTGGGAACTAATGGTCTGTACTCCTTCACTTTGACTTTTTCTTTGTTGAAAATATTGCTCTGTCTGTTCTGCAGTTGCTCTCAGAGAAGCTATTTCGGATTCTTGCCCCGAGCCAAGTGTCTGGGATTTGAGGGGGAAGGGGCAGGCTGGGATCTCTGCCCTGCCTTGTACCACCGGGGCTGTTCCACAGCCTGCAGCCTCGCTCTAACCTGCTGAGTCTCATCAGCCAGCCGCTGTCTGAGGAGAGAGCCCTCATATTCCCCAGCCTCCGGCGGCGGGCTGCTCACCCCTGGCTGCTCGCAGCTCTCATCCACGCAGGAGGGAAGAGCCTGGGGGGTCCCGGGCAATTTCCCAGCCCTGAGCCAGACCCCTCAGCAGGAGCAGGGTGGTGCCCTAGCTGGTGAAGACAGCCCTGGGGAGGTTTCTACCCAAACAAGCAACTGCTTCATGCCTCTCCTTTTCAGCCCACTGTTGTGCTCAGCAAACAAACAGTCCCTAACTATTTTCCTGCCTCAGGCAACCACCTGTTCTGTCAAAACCGTGGTCCAGAAAGCGGCGTGTTCCTGGGATAATGAGTGTCAGCTCCTTCTCTGATCTCTCACCTTTGCTGCCTTTAAGATGAAAACATCCGTCTATCCCCTTCTGCGCTCCCTAACGCTCACCAGCTTTTTACAAGATGTTTTCTCTTTGCAGCTAGTATTTGGAAGTGACATTTCAACCATTTTTCTTTCTTTTCTTTCTTTTTTTTTTTTTTTTTTTTTTTCCCTTGGCCTGCAGGGTGAGCTGGATTACAAACTCCAGGACCAGGATAATGTGCTTTTCATCTCGACATTACACGGCGGGTGAACTCCTGGAAAAACAAGAGGACGTAAATCCAAACCTTTGGCCAAAACCAAACAAACAAAAACCTAAACCCACCCAAAACTCTCTTGAACTGTCCATGCCCGGTCTCGGCACCTTCCCACCATGTTCCCTTGTTCCTACACATCCAAATAAAGCCTCGCCAACGTGCGGCCTGCTGTGTGCTGAGACAGCATCCATCTTTTGGTCCTCATTTCACCTCTCCTGACTGCACTTCAAGTACCTTAACGAGCAGAGAGCACCTGCTGCATGTGCAACTGTGGTTTTGTGACGGAAGGAAGAGGGCTGCTGGACCCTGATGGTGCCTCTTTGCAGGCAGTGAGGCGTTTGGGGGGGATTGTACCCGCTCTGGGGTGAGGCGTGGTGCCTTTGCTTTGGTGCTGGGGATCTTTTCACGCGGTGTTTAGGGTTGTGCAGGCTATCGCAGCAGCCACGGGGCTGCCTGGGGAAGGATGAGACGGGAAGTGCAAGGAGACAAAAGGTGGCTTTACTGGGAGGTGGTGGAGGTTACAGCTTCAGAGCCCTCTGTGCCGGCTCTCCACCTGTCTCACTATTTATCTGCAGGCAGTAGACAAACACGCTTTTTTGTTTCTGTTTTTCTGGTGCCCTATGCCTCCTGCATACCTGAGCTGCGGCAGGGTGAAGCGCGGGTCCACAAACAATGTCAATTTACAGCCATTTGGTTGGAGGGTAAACAAACCCATGCCTGCTCTCAGACAGCACGGAGCGATAAGGGCAGCAAATTATCTTTCTGTCAAGGTGACGGACAGAATTGATCAGCCTTCGTTTCATTCTGTGCAGGTGTGGAGCAGCGGGGAGCTGCGCTGCTCCTGGAGAGATGCGGAGCCGGAGGCGGCGCGGGGCGGGTTCACGCCAGTGCTGCTGCTTCAGGCTGGGCAGGGCGGGAGGCAGGGGCTTGAGAGCACGGTAAAAGTGGAGAGCAGGGAAAGAGGGAGAGGCTTTTAACCCTTTCCAGCAGCGGCAGGGGGAGGCTTCTCGCTGCGCGCCCCGAGGACGTCCTGTGGGCGCAGCGCAAGTGGCAGAGCGGGGCTCTGCTAGGACAGAGATGCCATTCAGCTTCCAGAAGTTTCCTCGGACGGGCGAACTGGCCCACCTGCCACGGCGAGAGCACGGGGAAGGAGCCCGAGAGGACGGCGTTGGCCCCGCAGGTCTGCACCGCGCTGCGGCCTTCCTTCCTCGCCCCTTCCTACGCTCCCCCGGCCCTGCTCACCTCTGTTTTCACACAGCTTGCCGTGGTTCCTGCATGGGGCAGAGGGGCTGGCCTGTGCCGGGAGCTGCTCTCCGTGCCCTCCGAGCTGCCCTGCACCACCTCCAGCTCCCCGCCACGCCGAGGAGGAGCCGAGGCAGTGAGCAGCACAGCGTGCCAGCCCCTGCTCGGGCAGCGCTCACGCCAGGAGCCTCTCCCGTCCCGCGCTGTGGAGGAGTTCCTCTGCCTGACGGGGAGGGAGTGCCAACGAGCAATTCCCCCGGCTGGCTGCTCTGGTGACTCCTCGGTCACGTTCACCCCGCCATAACCTGCGTAACCACGAGCACCGCGAGCTACGACGCTGCCGCAGCTGAGAGACCTGAACTTCAGCGCACGCCACCGCTAGCGAAGCGACACTCGGCCCTCTCCGAACCCGGCCGAGGCAGCTCCAGCCCAGCTTGTGCCATTTGTGAGCCACACGGAGAGGCCAAATGCTCCTCCCTGCCCTGGCCCTGCTGGGCGAGGGGAGCAGGAGGGGGCTCCAGGTGACGGTAGGACTGGCTGAAAACCACCGAACCTGCGTGGCTCGAAAACGGCCTTAAACCTAGCTGGGAAAAGGCATTTTTTTTCTGCTGCCTGCCCTGCATCTCACCACGGTTTTGCCTCGGGCTGGGCTTTTCTGTGCTCATCCCCCCCAGCTGCTCATTCCCGGCAGGATGAGTGCCTTCACCGGGAAGCGTTAGCCCTTGCTAGTGCAGGTGGGCCCCGTGCTCGGCTCCTGCTGGAGTAAAAGCTGCCAATCCCTGCTGGAAATCTGGGAACAGGGAGGTGAGGGATGCCGGGCAAGGGGAGGGGGGGGGAGAGAGGCGCAGCAAAACCCGGTAACAAAAACTTTCTGAAATAAAAACCCTTTGAAAACACTCTCTGCCTCCAGCTTTGTCCTACATAGGCTCTGGGTGAAATTTTGCTCGGCTCTTGCAATGCTTCCCTCCTCCTCCCGGGTTTCCTTGGCAGCCCCGGCGGTGCGGCCAGGCTGGCGGGGTCAGCGTGCCTCCCTTCACCGCCTCTGCTCCCGGCCTCTCCCCTCCACGGCCGCTGCTTCCCGGACCCGGCCCGGTTACGGCGCTGAGACCCCGGAGCTGAGCCCCCGGCCCCTCCTGTCCCGCTGCCGCCGGGAGCCCCGGGGCCGAGCCGGGCCGGGCCGAGCCGTGCGGGCTTCGAGGGCCAGCCGGGGGCTGCGGCCGCTTCCTCCCGCAAGAGGAGGAGGAGGAAGAAGAGGAAGAGGAGGAGGAGAAGGGGGTCCCTGCTAGCAGGAGCTGCGGCCGGGGCCGTGCACCCGGAGCCCCGGCGGGGAGGCCGCCCTCCCTCCCTCCCTCCCTCCCTCCCTCCCTCCGTGCCCGGTGCTCTGCGCATCCCCACCGTGTGCCCCGGGGCCGGGCGGCGGCGGAAAGAAACGAAATGAAAACGCCATTTAAAAAAATAATAATAATAATAAATAAATAAACGGAGAGAGCCACATCTGCCTCGGAGGGATGCAAGGCAAGGCGCTGCAGGGCCGGGGAGCGCGGCCGCAGCCTCCCGCAGCGCTCGGCTCCATCCCCGCCGGAGAAATCGGGTCTCCCGGAGAAAACCCCGCAGCCGGAGCCCTCCCGGCTCGGCCCCAGCCCCGATCCCGATCCCGGTCCCTGTCCCTGTCCCTGTCCCGGCCCCGGCCCCTCTCGGTCGGGGCTGCGGAGCGGCGGCGGCCCCGGCTGGGAGCCCGGCTTTTGGCGCAGCAGGACGGAAACAGCGGCAGAGCTGGGGGTGAGGGGTGGCCACTGGCGTTTATTTGGGTTCCTCGAAATCCTTCCCGCGGCTCCCCCCGGGCCGCAGCCGGCAAAATCGGTACCTTGCCGAGCCGCCGGTGCGGGGAGAAGGGTCCCGGTCCTCCGCCTCGTCCTCGGCCCGGCCGCCGAAGTTGAAATCTCTGCCACAGATGTCCAGACACAATTCTTGGTTCGTACGGCTCCATCGCACAAGAATTGCGTTTGGACAATCAGGAGCAGAGATTCCCGTCCCGGGCTCGCAGCATCTTCCGGGGAGCCGCCTGGAGCCTGGAAAAGAAGCACACGGGGGCCCGGAGCCGCCGCCAGCCCCGGTGCTCGGTGCTCGGTGCCCGGTTCCCGGTGCTCGGTGCCCGGTTTCTGGCCCTGCCGGAGCCGCTCCTGCGGCCCCAACAAGTTTCCAGCGCAGCCGCGGCGCCTCGCATCCCGATTTCGATTTAATCTCACCGCCGCGGGTTTAATTTTAACAACTCGTTTCTTACCCCTCTTTAAAAAAAAAAAAAAAAAAAAAAAAAGGAAAAAAAAAGAAAAAAAAAATCAGCCCTTAAAAAAATTAAACCAAGCTCAAGCGAAAAAAAAAAAAATGGGAAAAGAAAAAAGGAGAAAAAAAGCCCGAAAACGAAAAGCGGCGAATTCATCCCTGCCGGAGCAGCTCCGGTGGAGCCGGGGCTCGGTGCACCGGGGCCGGCAGCCGCCGGCGGGGCTGGGTGCCCGGGGCAGCCCGGGGGGCTCGGGGGGGCGCCGACTGCGGGCACAGCCCCCGGCCCCGCGCCGCATCGGAGCAGTGACCGCTCCCAGCCGCATCGCCCTCCCAACCCGGCCACTTGGAAAATCGCCGAAATTCACGAACGCGCGAGTGGAGGAGGAAAATAATAAAAAAAAATAAAAAAATAAAAAATTTTTAAAAATCAGAAAAAAGGTGAAAAAAAAAATATATCAAAAAACCCCGAGTTGCTCCCTCCCCTGGCCCCTTCTCACCGAGCGGCTCCCACGAAGTTGGGACCGATCCCCCCCTTCTCGGAGCGGGGGGAAAGCCCGGCCCGCTGCCGCCGCTTTTGCCCCCAGCCGGCGGGGGCCGGGCGGCTGCCCCCGGGGAGGGCTGCGGGAGGTCGGCTCCCGGTCCCCCGCGGCTCCGGAGCGGGGCTCCGAGTTTCCACGGGGCTCGGAAAGTGCGTCCCGCGGGGGCGGAGCGGGGCCGCGGTGCTGGGCTCCGCTGCACCTGCTGCCGGCGCCTCCCCCGGCCGAGCCGTGCCGAGCCGAGCCGGGCCGAGCCGTGCCGAGCCGTGCCGTGCCCAGCCCCGCCGGCTCTGCCCCTCGTCCTCCACGTTGTATCCACCCGGGAGGGTCCCAAATCCGCCCGGGAGGGATGCGCACGCCGGGGCTCTGCGGGCTGCGCCGGGGCCGGGCAGGGCTTTTAGTTGAACGGCACAACAATAAATGTGTTGCAGAGCCGGCGAGAAAAGAATGGGGATGACCTTCAATTGGTACTGGATTTGAATAACACCACGGGGTGATAAATGCCCATTGTGTTTTAGGAGTAATGAATCTCCACTGTCTCTATAGCACAGAAACAGCAGCTGCAACCTGGAGCCAGCCATCTCTTAAAGACACAGCTCCCACGCGGCAGCCCCCGGCCCGGCTCGGCTCGGCCCGGCCCGGCCCGGTGCCCCCGGGCTGCCCGGTCCCTGCTCGGGGGGTCCCCGGGGTGCGCCCCGCTCGGGTTCCCCCAGCCCGGCCCCGGCAGCAGCCGGGGTTCGCCCCGCCGGGGGCTGGGGTCCCCCCGCTCAGCCCCCTCTGGCTGTGCCCTGCACCCCCTTTGACCCCCCCTCGGGGTGTTTCTGCGCGAGTTTTGGGGTCCCCCCCCGGTCCTGCTGCTCCGGGACGAGGTGGGGGCACTGCTCGGGTCCCCCGGTGTGGGGTCACCTGCACCCCACGCCGCCCTCCCGTACCCCCCCCCCTCCCCGGTGCTGGGGATAAATAATGCTCATTGTTGTCCCCTGATGAATATTACTGACTCGCCAGGCCGGCAGCTGCTGGAGCCGGCCTGTGGAGCGGGGGCATCGCCTGCTCTGCCCAGCCCGGGGGTCCCCAACCCCAAAACCCCCAGCCCCGACTCGCCCGGGGTCCCCGCAGCCATGGCAAGGACGTGGGGCTGCTCCCTGCCTTGGCCCCATCACAGCCCACCAGGGAGCTGGGGGGCTCTGGGCAGAGCCATGGGGGGCTTGGGGAGGGGGCTGGGGGCTGGGGGGGTTCCTGGGGGGGTCCCTGCCCCTCCTCGCCACCCTGCATCTCCTCGTAAGGGCTCCGGCCACGTGGGGAGAGGGAAAGATTTGGGATGGGAGAGGAGATCCCACAGCCCTGGGGATGCTCTGAGAAGCCCTACAGAGGTGCCGGGTGTCCCTGTCCCTGTCCCTGTCCCCGTCCCCATCCCTAGCCATCAGCTGTGCCAGGCCTGGGCAGGGGACCGCTGGTGACGGGTGAGGCCTGAGCACCCCGGGCACCCACACCAGGGGTGTCCCTGAGGCAGGGAGGAGGCACAGAGGTGGCGCAGGACGTGGGGACCCTCGTGTCCCCCTCAGCCCCTGCCCTGCGCCGTGGCCAGGTGGCAGGAGGGACAGGAGGGACACGGGGACGTGGCCCCCACCGCAGCCACGCGCCTCCCTGGCAGCGCCGTTGGTGCTAAACCCGCTCCTAGGAGTGTGAAAATCAAAAGAAACCAAGAGCATAAAAAAAAAAAAAAAAGAGCATCAGCATCATCCAAAGGCCCTGAGCTGGTTGGGAGCCACCAGCGGGGACCTGCCGGGTCTTTGGGGTCTTTGGGGACCCTCAGCGGGCGCTGGGCCCGCGGGGAAGCCCCCGGCGCTGCTCCTGGGCGCTGGGCATTGTTTCAGCCCCTGGACCTGGCGGCCTTTTAACTCGCTTTAATTCCCAACGCTCCCCCCACCTTTTCTTTCTTCTTTTTTTTTTTTTTTAAAGTCTCTTTCCCAAATCTCGGCCGAGTTAATGAAGTTATGTGATCCTATAAATGTTAATTGTCTAAACTTCTTCTCCTCTCTCCTTTTTTTTTTTCCTTTTTTTTTTTTTTTTTTATCTCTCCCCTCCTTGCTGCTTTCTGCTCCACTTGTAATAAAGAAAATATCTTGGCTGGTCTTAGCCAGTTGCTTGGCAACCTCAATTGAAAAAAAGAGAACAGAATGTAACCAATCCAAAGACAACCGAAAGATTTTGGTGACATGTGACCCCTCCGAAAAGGGCAGCCTTAAACTGTCCCTTCTGTCCTTTGCTCCTGACCATTAGGGTACCTCTCCCTCCCCCCCGGTTCCTTACACCAATAAATATGGATTAGTGAAATACTTTTTCCCACACTGATGAAAAGCCGGGCTTGATCTTTCCACCTCCTTTATGTACCAACCTGACAAGTTTCTAAACAAAATTAACAGGGAAGAGGCACAAGGAGCGAGCCCGGGCTGGGCGGCCAGGGCCGGCTCCTGCCCCACGGCCCCACGAGGGGGGACCCGGGTCCCCAACGGGGCGCTGGCGCCGGGCAGGGCCCCCCCAACCTGCCTGAAACGTCCCCCCGTGTGCTCAGGGTGCCCCGTGCAGCACCAGCGGGTCGGGAACTGAGATCTATTTCAGCCCCAAGTGGGAAAAATAAACCCTGGGCCCTGCCCTCCGCTCCCTCCTCGCCTGTGTGTGGCTTGGGGAGGAATTTCGCTGCACGTCGCCGTGGAGCCCGAGCGCTCGCGGGCCGCAGGGGAAGGCGTCTGCAAATGAAATTTCATCCTGGAAAAAAAAAAAAAAAAAAAAAAAAAAAGAAAGAAAGAAAGAAAAAAAAAGCAGAAAACCACCACCCTGATGTCATTGGCTTTCGGGTGCATCCTGTGGCCGGGCCCGTGGATTCCACCTGCAGCGGCCTCCCCGCTCAGCCCCGGCGCGGTGGCAGCCCCCCGCGGCACGAGCCTCCCCGCCGCCCGCCCCCGGCTCCCCTCGGGAGAGCGGCCGAGATGCCAAGTGTTCCCGGGCTCCCCGAGCGGCGAAAGCCTCTTTCGCCAGCAGTCCCCCTCTTCCTCAAAAGCATCACCTTGCCAGCTCCCTTCCTCCCGCGGGCTGCCAGGAAAAAAAAAATTAGGGCAAGGAGAGCGAGCGAGAAAAGCCAATGAACTTGGTTCCAGCTTTCGCTTCGGAAGAGCCGTCCAGCACCGGGAGAAAAATATTTCTCCTGTTTAAAAAAAAAAAAAAAAAAAAAAAAACAACAAAAAAGCAACCCTCTCAGTGCAGCCTCAGAGCCCTTCGGCACTGGGAAGCTGTCCGGAGACGTGGGCTGAGCTCTGCGGCAGAGGACACCGTAAGTCGGGCGCCTTCTCAAGCAGTTTCCTGGCTTTTTTGGGGGGGTTTTGCCATGGTTTGGGGCTGAGCCGCCCGGGCTGGTGGAGGAGGGGGTGGTTGGGGTGTGGGGGGCCCCGACCTGGTGCTGGGGAGGGCTGCGAGGTGCTGGTGGTGGCGGGTGGTGCTGGGTGCCGGCAGCTCCGCGCACCCCGGGGTGCACAAAGCCCCCTTTGAGCGGTGCACAGAGCGGCCGCTCATCCCGCACCGTCCCTCGTCCCCGGAGCTGTCCCCAGCACAGCCAAGTGGGATCTCGGCCCTTCTGACCCCACAGGGTGGGGGGAGCTCGGGATTTGGGGGCTTGCACCCCCAGGAAGGGGATGGCTGCTCAGCCATCGCCCCCGGGTGCCCCCAACCGGGGATTTCTCCGGGTTTTCAGCTGCTGGCTGTCCTCGTGCTGCCTCACGGACAAAAACTGGGCCTGGCCACCCCACGCTCTACCTCCTGCCCCGTGACGGTGACACCCGCGAAGGCACCAGCCCCTGGTCCCTGGGGTGGCCGCGGGGTTGGGGTGGGGAGGCTGGTGGCACCTGGTGGCACCCGGCGGGCCCCGCTGGCCGCCCGCCCCGCGGCGAGGCCGGCTCCCCAGGCACAATGCCGCGGCCCCGCTCCTGAGCCGGGAGCTGAAGCCCCTTTCCCAGCGCCGAGCGCCTTTGTCTCGCCTTTGTGATGGAAAGAGTCCCTCCTAAATCAATGCCATGACACCGGTATTGTCTCCTCGCTAGGAGTTTTTAAACTTTTCCCCCCCGAGGTCAGGAATGTGGCCGGTTTCTATTGGGACGGAGGAGCACGGGTGGGTGGGGGGCTGCGGGGTCACGCTGGCTCGGCGGGTCAGCCGAAAACAAAACCTTTTGAAATACCTACTCTCCATCACTGCCAACATTGTCCCCTGCCAGCAGGGGCCTGGCACGGCCCTTCAATGCCTCCAGCCCGGCCGCTGTCCACCCCAGCGGTCAGCATCTGGGAACGGACAGAAGGGCATTGTGCGGGGACAGCTTTGTTTTCGGTCACAGCTGCCCGGGCTGGGACGGGGCCCGACCCAAAGTCCTGGTGGGTGGGAGAGGAGGGAGGGGACGGAGGGGATGGAGGGGACGGAGGGGACGGAGGGGATGGAGGGGACGGCAGCGCACGGGTCAGCGCATCGTGGGGGGACCCGTCCTGTCAGTGCTGTCCTGGGCACCCCAATGGCATCGTCCCTCTGAGAGGGTGCAGCGGGGGACGGAGCAGTGCGCCCTGCTGGAGTGCCCCAGGGTGCTGGCACGGCTGCATCCTGCCCAGTAGGGCCAGGACAGGTTGGGGTCGAGGCTGGGAGCCAGGAGATGCGCTGGGGGCATCCTCCCACTTCCCTGCCTCAGTTTCCCCTTGCTCTGAGGTGCCCCAGTGCCCCCAGTGGGTACTCCGGGGGGATGCTGGCCTGGCACCGCTGATGGGTCCCAGCCTGAGCGGTGTTTTGGGGCTGAGCACCCTGTGCTGCCTATGGGGACGGAGCCTGGCTGCTGGGAGGCTGCAGCGTGGTCATGCCCATGGAGCAGAGCATCCCTGATCCCAGCAAGGGGCAAAGGGGCTTCCCCTCCCTGACAGTTGCAGCCCCCCAGAAGCACCCCCAGCTTCCCCCAGCCGGTGAGGGGCAGCATCCAGGGGCTCAGCAGTGATTTTCTCCCCCATCCCCAGTAAAAATCCCCCCGGATCCTCCATCCAACACGAGGATGCTGCCCCAGGTGGCCGGAGCAGCCTCCCTCATCTCTCACGGGGTCTCTCTTGGGTGGCCCCAAACCCCCTGAGGATTTTTCCAGGTGGGACGCAGGAGGATTTCGAGGCTCTGGGTTTGTTTGTGATATTTTTGCCTGCTCCGGGGGAGCGGCCTGGAGAGGAGGAAATCCGAGCGGCGCCCGGCGATGGGTTTAGCAGAGAGCTGGGAGCGGAGCCCGGCTGCGAGGCCAGCCCCGGGCTGCTGATGCAGCAAGCAGCTGGGGGGCAGCGAGCACAGCCAGCACCCAGGGGCTGCGGGGTGGGCACGGGGCGAGGGGAGCCGGGCACCACCCCTGCCTCAGTTTCCCCAGCTGGGGCAGTGGGTTTTTAGGGGATGGAGTCACTCGGGCAGTGGCACGGCGAGGGAGGGGGCCCCGAGGCTGCGCTGGTGGCCGGGGCACCCGGGGATACCGCGGAGAGGGGCCGTAGGAGGAGTTCTTCCTATGAAATAAGTTTTTAAAAGGATTTTTGGAGGCTGGGGGACTTGTACTAACCCCCTGCACACACAGACACGCATTATTTCTGGGCGTATAGAGATATTTATTAATTTCCTGCAACCGAATCCGAGGCTTTCAACCCAGCAGAATGTGACGTTTGAGGAACCTGGAACTTCTCAAAGGCTTTACTGAAAAACGTAGCGAATGTCACGGAAGGGGTGGAGACAGGAGGCTGGAGAGGGCCAAAAAACTCAGCTCTGGGTCCAAAAGCAACTTTTCCCTGTAAAAAAAAAAAAAAAAGAAAAAAAAGGAAACACACTGACAGAAACTTCACTGCGCAGGAAGGAGGCGAGGGGGTTCAGCGCCCATCCTGGGGGGTCCTGGGGCCCAGAACCAGCAGCAGTCCAGGGGCTGGGGGTCCAGGGGCTGGGGATTCAGGGGCTGGGGGTCCAGGGGGTGCAGGGCTTGATCAGCAGCCACGTGGGGGATTTGGGCAGGTGGAGGAGGCACTGGGCTGGCCCCGGTCCTGCTCTGATTGCAGGACCCAGCTGCCCCAAATCAGCCCGGCTGGGGGAGCGGGGAAAAAACAAACTAAAAGAGATCTTACAGCCCTACCCGAATAAAATCAGGACTTTAATAATGGCCAGGCACGATGGGAAGGGGCTTTTTGGGGCGGGATGCTTTTGGGCCTGACGGTGGCTCTGTGTTTCAGGTACTGCCACTGCTGCATGGGGTCCCCTGGGGACCTGGCCCCCGCTGTGCCACCCCAATGGAGGTGCTGAAACGCAGCGAGCCGGGTGAGCTGGCACCCTGAGGAGCACACAGGCACAACAGCAGGTAACCTCTGCTTCCCCCTTCTCCTTGTGCTCCTTCACAGCTTTCTTTTTCTTTTTTTTTTTTTTCTTTTTTTTCTTTTTTCACTGCTTGGCACAAGCTGTAAGGTGTCACCAGCCCCCTGGGGCTCTGAGGGCGATGTGATTTAAGGTGCACGACCAGCAGTGACCCCAAGTGATGCAGGGTGAGCTGCTCCTGTGCCAGCCCCGTCCCATCTCTGGTGTCCGTGCGCTCCTTCCCGCACTGCTCCGTGCCTCAGTTTCCCCAGGTCGGGGCGCAGCACCAGCACCCCCCTCAGTGCTGGCCGAGGGGACAGCAGGGGACAAGCACACAGGGTATTCTGTGGGTTAATCGCTGCTGGCACCCGGCCTGTCAGGGATCCAGGGCTCTGCACAGCCTGGTTGCTGCTGGTGCTGAGCTCTGTCTGGCCCTGCGGGGTGCTGGGGGCACGGCAGGGCTGTCTGCGACCCCGGGGGGTGCAGGAGTAAAGGGATGTGGGGGTGAAGGGGTGCAGGGGTGGAGGGATGCAGGAGTAAAGGGACATAGGGATGTGGGAGTAAAGGGGTGCAGGAATATGGGGGTGGAGAGATGGGGGTGAAGGGATTTGGGGTGGAGGGATTTGGGGATGTAGGACTGGAGGGGTGCAGAAATAAAGGGACACAGGGATAAATGCATGCAAGGACGCAGGAGTAAAGGGGTGCAGGAGTAAAGGGGTGCAGGAGTAAAGGGACGCAGGAATAAAGGGACACAGGAATAAAGGGACGCAGGAGTAAAGGGACGCAGGACTACAGGGCTGCCCCCTGTCAGGCTGCAGGCACGGCCCCGCATCCCCCCCCGGTCCCCGCGGCCCCCCCCGGCCGGGCCCTTCCCGGTTCGTCCCCGCGGGGCCGGGAGGTGGCAGCAGCGGCCGCGCTGCTGGAGCCGAGACGCGGCGGCTGCGGGGACCTCGTCCTGCCCGGGGACCCTGCTGCGGGGTTTTGGGGTGTCCCCCGCTGTGCGGCCGGGTTTTGGGGTCCCGCAGCCCTCCCCATGTCTCTGCAGAGCGCCCTGATCCTCCCTGACCGACCCCGTCCCCAAAATACTCGTCTGAGCTTTGGGTGTAGAGGTATTTTCGCTCCCTTTCCACCCGTTATGGGGTCTCCCCGTGCTCCCAATGTCCCCCCCCCCCGGGTAATTTTCTCCCCTGTCCTTGTTCCAGGTGCTGTGGGACAGCTTCGCCCTCCCGGCCACATTTCGGAGGTGCCAGGATCCCAGCAGGATGGAGGCGCAGGGAGCGGACACCCGGCCGGGATGTGGGGTGGGCCTGCAGGTTTGGCAACGCGCCCCCGGTCCCTTCCCAGTACTGGGGGCACTGGGAACACTGGGGGTACCATCCCGAGGGATGCCCAGCACCACCAGGGTGGCTGTTTTCTCCCCAGGACACGGCCTCTCCCCGGCCACGCTCGCTGTGGGTACCGGGCGGTATTTATGGGGCCGGAGGTTGGTTATAGGGAATTTCTGGCCAAATGTCCCAAAGTCCGGCAGCTCGGACACGTTGCAAAGGCCCCGTGGCCTGCTGCTGGGGGGGCTCAGTGGGGCCAAACCCCTCGGCCACCCGTGGGCAGGGGGTGGCTGAGCCCCACTAGCCACGGACCCCCTGTGGCCATCAGCCCCTCGCCCCCTGCAGCGGGACACGAGTGGAAATCGCAGGGTGGGGGCACGGGGGAGTGCAAAGAGGGGTGCAAAGGGGCACAGAGGGGTGCAAAGGGGCACGGGGGGCACCTCCTGGGGGCTGCCATCCCGTGCCTGGCTCTCACCCCACCGGGGGGCTTTGGGGGGGGCTTTGGGATGCCGGCTTTATTTCCCCACAATATCTAACAAAGCGCCCCCCTCCCCGGGTGGTGGTGGTGGTGGGGGCGTCCCCTCGGCCCTGTAGCCCCCTTATTCCTCCTCCTCCTCCTCCTCCTGCTCCGGGGCGGTGGTGGCAGCGAGGGGGAGGATGGGGGGGGTCCGTGCAGGGGCCGGGCCGGGGGCGGGGGGTGCGCGGAGCTCGGCGGGTCCCAACCCGGGCGCGGAGCCCGCCCCTTCCCCGCCCGCCGCCGCCGCTCCGCCATGGGGCTGCTGCGAGCCCTGCTGCTGCTGCTGGCCACCGGCACCTCCAGCGGGACCCCCCCCGGCACCGGGACCCCCCCGGACCCCGAACCCCCCCGGGTGGTGCTCGCCCTGCTGGCGCGCAACGCGCAGCACTCGCTGCCGCACTGCCTGGGCGCACTGGAGCGCTTGGATTTCCCCCCGGCGAGCATCGCGCTGTGGTGAGGGGGGGGGCGCCGGGACCCCCCCCCGGGGAGTTTGGGGTCTGGGGAGCAATGGGGGGTTTGGGGGGAAATGGGGGTGTTGGGGGGAAAGGGGGTGGGTGGGTGCGGGGGGTCTCCGGGGAGGGGGAGGGTGGTGGGATGGGGGGCTGTGGGGGGAGTAAAGGGGGTCTGGGGGGGTTGGGGGGGGCTCTAGGGGATTGGGGGGGCTCTGGGAGGTGTGGGGGTGAAGGGGGGGGGAATGGGGTGCGTGGGGAATATGGGGTGAGTGGGGAGAATGGGGGCCCTGGGTGGGATAAGGGAGAGGGTAATGGGATCCTGGAGGAGTGGGAGCCCCTGGAAAGGGTGGGGGGGCAGAGATTTGGGGAGTGGGAACCTGGGGAGTGCCCCCCCCCGTTTGTGGCAGGCAGCAGGGACCCTGCGAGTAATCAAAGGTGCTGGGGCTGTGCGGGGGGCTCTGCCCTGGCTGGGGTACCAGGGGCTGGGGGGGGGGGGGGCACAGCCCACAGCGAGGGGCAGAGACCCCCACTGCCCCCCTCCCGGAGCTGTGGGGCTGCCGAGGGAGGGGCACCCCGGGTTTGGGGGGTGCTCTCCACATCCCCAGGGACAGACGCTGCCTCCCCCTCCCCACTGAGCCTGTCCCCGTCCCCCCACCCCCATACACAGCCCCCCCAAACCCCTTTTACCGTGCCGGTGGGGTGGGAGAGGCGCCCCCGTCCCTTCCCTTCCCCGCTCTGTTGCAGCCGCCGCTTGCCCGAGCTCGCTGGAAACTTTCCCCCAGCTGCTTTTATGGGCAACGAGGCAGGGGCTGGCCAGGGAGGGTTTTTTTTAGGGGGGAGGCTGTGCTGGGGGGGAGCTGGGGGGCTGTGCCACCCCCGGAGCCTCCCCGGACCCGATGTCTGTGGCAGGCGCTGCCGGAGCCGTGCGGGGCCAGGCCCTGCCTTCCCCCCGTGTCCTTGGGGTCCCTGTGGTGCCAGGGCCTGGGGGGCAGCTTGGGGGCTCTGCTTGGGGGCGAGGGGGGCGAGGAGCATGGGGGTGGCACTGCTGTGATGTGGGGCTCGGCCCTATCCCAGTGGGTTGCCCCTGGGCATCATTTTGGGGATGGGATCTGTGTGTGGTGGGGGGAAGCTTTGGGGAGGGGGTGCAGAGGGGCGCAGCGGGGTGCAGAGGGGAAGGAGTCACAGCTACGGGGCCAGGAAAGGCAAAGCTGATTTTGGGCTGCAAGAACGGGGTCTGAGGGCAAGTGAGAGCCGCGGGACAGCCTGTGCTGGCGGGGCAGAGTCGGGGAAGAAATGACCCGTTTGCCTTCCTGCTGCGAGCGCAGCTTTGGTTCCTTCAAATTACACGGTGCCTCTCCGAGCGAGCCCCGCTCCCCTCCTTCTCTGCCCCGGCCTCGCGGGGCTGGCGGTTTTTATAGCACAGGGAAGGGTTTTTTTGTTTTGTTTTGTTTTTTTCCCCGTGGGGCTGCCGTCCCCCCCTCCAGGTGCGCGACGGACCACAACTCGGACAACACCACGGCGATGCTGCGCGAGTGGCTGGTGGCGGTGGGCAGGGATTATCACTCGGTGGTGTGGAAGGAGGCGGAGGGGCCCAGGTGAGGCTGGGAGGCACGGGGCCAGGCTGCGAGCGACCCCACAGCCTCTCCTTGGGGTTTGAACCCCCCTTTTCCTTCCAGCTCCCCCTTGGATGCGGGGTGCTGGCAGAGCTCTGTGCGGAGGGTTGCTCCGTTGTCCTCCCCGGCCGGGTTTGGGGCAGCTCCGAGCAGCGGCACAGCCCCGTCCCGTGCTTGTGGGGCTCCACGGCCCCGCCGGCCCCATGGGGATCCCGCTGCAGACCTGGGGCGGCTGCCAGCAGCAGCCGTGGGCTGACTCAGCCGGCCGGCACGCGGAGCCTGCACCGAGTCTGTGCGTCCCCGTTAACCCCCGCCTTCCTCCCCCCTCGCTCAGCGCCTACCCCGACGAGCTCGGCCCCAAGCACTGGAGCGACAAACGCTATGAGAACCTCATGAGGCTCAAGCAGGAGGCCCTGAGCTACGCCCGGGAGCAGCGGGCGCATTACATCCTGGTAGGGGAAGTGGAATACGGGGTGCACCCTGCATATAGGGCGCGGGAGGAGTCGTGGCCGGGCGGGTGTCCCTGCACCTCCAGCCCCTGCATTGTGCCCCACAGTACGTGGACACGGACAGCATCCTGACCAACAACCAGACCCTCAAGTTCCTCATGGCGCAGAACAAATCGGTGGTGGCCCCCATGCTGGACTCGCAGACCTTCTACTCCAACTTCTGGTGCGGGATAACGCCCCAGGTACGCCCCCGACACCCCCGGGGGGCCGCCCCGCTGCGTGCCCCGCGCCCCGCCGCCCTCAGCGCGCTGTGCCGCAGGGCTACTACCGCCGGACGGCCGACTACTTCCCCACCAAGAACCGGCAGCGCCGGGGCTGCTTCGCCGTGCCCATGGTGTACGCCACCTTCCTGATCGACCTGCGGAAGGAGGAGGCGGCGCGGCTGGCCTTCTACCCGCCTCACCCCAACTACACCTGGGCCTTCGACGATATCATCGTCTTCGCCTACTCCTGCCAGGAGGCGGGTGAGGGATTGGGGAGGGTGAGAGAGAGGGGGTTCGGGGGCCGGGTTCTGTGGTGTTCACCCCCCTCTGCTGTGGTCCTGCAGGCGCTGAGGTCCACGTGTGCAACCAGCAGCGTTTTGGCTACATCAACGTCCCGGTGAAGGCCCACCAGACGCTGGAGGACGAGCGCGTCAACTTCGTGCATCTCACGCTGGAGGCCATGGGTGAGCGCTGGGGGGGTCCCGGTGGCACAGGGTGAGGGGTCCTGGTGTTGCCCCCATGTGGGGCTGTCAGCCCTGGGTACCTGCCAGAGGGGTCCGGGCTCCATTGAAGGGATTTCCCACCTCTTGGCAGTGGATGGCCCCCCCATGCAGCGCTCCAGGCACATTTCGGTCCCCCCCAAGCCTCTCACCAAAATGGGTTTTGACGAGGTAAGTGCCCAGCAGCCCCCCCCGTGCCTCCCCTCCATCCCTCCTTCACCACGTGCTGCTCCCCACCACCACGGCGTTCAGCCAAGCCCCTGTCCCCACGGTGATGTCCCCCCCCACACCCCGTGGGGCTCTCCTCTTCCTCCCCAGATCTTCCTCATCAACCTGGTGCGGCGGCCGGACCGGCGGCAGCGGATGCTGGCGTCCCTGCGAGAGCTGGAGATCGCCGCGCGCGTGGTGGACGCCGTGGACGGGAGGTGACCGTGCGGGGCCACCTCTGTCACCCTGGGGAGGGGGCTGCATTTTGGGGACACACACATTGGTAATGCGACCCCGTGCCTTGCAGCACCCTCAACAGCAGCGACATCAAGGTGCTGGGCGTGGACATGCTCCCGGAGTACTACGACCCCTTCTCCGGCCGCACACTGACCAAGGGTGAAGTCGGCTGCTTCCTCAGCCATTACAGCATCTGGAAGGAGGTATGGGACCGGGGGGGGGACACCAGCACCGGGCAGGGACCCTATGTGCAGCACCGGCTCTCTGGAGCCACGGGGAGAGGGTTTTTCCTGCAGGGTGAGCGGGCCCAGTACGGCCCAGTATGGCCCAGTGTGGTGCTGGGGCGTGTTCACAGCACTGTGCCCTCCCTGCAGATCGTGTCCCGGGGGCTGGAGCGCTCGGTGGTGTTCGAGGACGACGTGCGCTTCGAGGTCTCCTTCCCGGCACGGCTGCGGCGCCTGATGGAGGAGCTGGAGGGGGCGCAGCAGGACTGGGACCTCATGTAGGTGCCGGGAGGGGACAACAAGGGGGGGACACACGGGGCTGGCTCTGACCGCTCGCCCCGCAGCTACCTGGGGAGGAAGCAGGTGAACGCGGAGGACGAGGCGCCCGTGGAGGGTGTGCGGAACCTGGTGGTGGCCGGGTACTCGTACTGGACGCTGGCCTACGCCATCTCCCACCGCGGGGCGCAGAAGCTGCTGGCCGCCGAGCCCCTCTCCAAAATGCTGCCGGTGGACGAGTTCCTGCCCATCATGTACGACAAGCACCCCAAGTAAGGAGCAGGGGGGGATTTCGGGGGGGCTGTGGGGCCGTGCCGCTGTGGGAACATGTGTTTCTTCTCTGTCGTCACCGTCCCCCCTCCCTGTCCTCCCCCCGGCGTTGCTCATGCTGGAGGAAAACATCTGCAGCATGAGCTCATTCCCCCCCCAGCCGCCGCCTGGCCGCCAGCCGCTGGAAAATGGCCCTCGGCCAGCGTGGGGGGGTGGCGGGGACGGGGCTGGGGCACGGTGCTGGCCCCGCACGGGGGTCTCAGCCCCGTTGGGGGAACCTCCCTGCCCCGCATCCCAGGCTGGGGGCAGTGGTGGGGTGGGGGGAGGCAGCTGGGGGTCAGGGGGAGCACCGGGGGTGTCCCTGGGGAGACGGGGTGTGGGAAAAGCAGAGAGCAGGACATCAAAATGGAGAGATGTGAGGGTGAAAGGTGGACGGTGCTCTGGATGTGGACGGGGAGCTGCGAGGAGCCCCCCAGCACCCAGAGCTCTCTGAGCACGCAGTGTCTGTGCCCATCCCCGCTACCCGCTGTCCCTCCCCACGCGGTGGCTTCCCCAGCACGGCTTTTCCAGCCCTGCTCTGTGTGTGAGCCTCTCTCCTCCCGCTCTCCCCAGCGAGGACTACAAGCGGCACTTCGCCCCGCGGGACCTGCTGGTGTTCTCGGCTCACCCCCTCCTGGTTTATCCCACCCACTACGCCGGGGACAGCAACTGGCTGAGTGACACCGAGACCTCCACCATCTGGGACGACGACTCCAAGCAGACGGGCTGGACGGGCTCACGGAAAACCCTGAGGGACCCGCGGGGCGGCGGGGGCTACCTGCGCTCCTCTGCCCGTGATGAGCTCTGAGGTTGCTGGATGAGCCTCCCCGGGGGCAACCAGACCCCCTGCCAGCCCGGTGTGAAAGCATCAGGATGCTCACGGTTGCTCCTGCCTGGACCTGTAGGGATGCTCGCTGCCTTTCCCCCGAGGGACCAGGCGTCAGGACTCCGTGGGGAGCATCGCTGGTGCCCCAAGGTGGGATTTATCCCCAGGGCTCTCGGAGAGCCGGTGCCCAGCTGGGCAGAGGGGCTGCTGGACCGCTCTGCTGGGGATGTATTTTCCTGGTTTGCCAGCGCTGTCCCGAATGGTGCAAGCTCTTTCTGTTTTTTTGGACATCTCATGTGGATTCACAGGTGTGGGAGGAAGGGGGAAGGCCTCCTGCCACCCACCGGGCCTGTCCCTCACCTGTGCTGCGTCTGGGCTGAAGCCCAGGGAGGATTAAAGCAGACTGTTTGGAGCTGACGTGCCCGGCTGCTGGCTGTGCTGGGCAGCACTGCCCCGCATCGCATCCCGGAGCCTGCCCTGGCTGTGCTTTGGGGTGATTGCTTTGGAAACAGGGGAAAAAGGGAAATGAGGAACAGTGGGGTGAGAGATAGGGAATGGAGCTGTGTGCTCCTGGGGCAGGACCAGGCCTGGGGTGAAGGCTGGACCCAACAGAGGACCCAGTTTGTACCAATGTGGTGTGCTGATCAGGGTGCTTCTGTGGGGCAGGGGTATGGGGAAAAGCCCCTTCTAGCAAACCAGAGCTGCAGGGGAGAGCCCCATCCCTCCTTGGCAGCCATCGGTGTGCTCCGACCCTCGGTGGGTACCAGTCAGTGATGCTGGTGGCCCCATGCATTGCTGTCCCCCTGGGGCTGGCGGTGGGAGGCAGCCAGGAGGACCCATTCCTGCGGAGCTCTGCTCTCCCCAGGTACCGCCGATGAAAATGACTTCCCTCGTTTGCGCCGATGCTCTCAGTGGAGGTTTTGACCTTTGGACTGAAGATCTGACACCAGCTTGAGCACCAGGATGTGCAGCTGAGTCCTGCTGGGCTCTGGCATTTGTCAAGTTTGTGGCCAGATTTGGAGGAGGGTGTTTGCTTTTCAAGAGCCTGAGCTTGTTTGGTGTGAAACCTCAGCTCCCTGGAGCGGGTAAATGCTCTGCAGGGCAATGTTTGGTTGAAAACTGAGGTGGAGGAGCAAGTTTCTTAAAAATGCTTCAACTAACTATAGTCCGGGTGAGTGGGGGGAGACGTGAGCTCCTTGTCAGCCCCCCAGCCTGATGGAGGTGGTGGGGAGGTGGCAAGTGAGCCCCACAGCAGGATGTCTGAAGCCACCAAAATAACGATCCAGGAAAGTGTGATTCAGGGCAGGGTGAACAGCTACACCAGGGGCCTCCTGCAGGAGAACCACCAGCTCCAGGAGGTCGCAGAGGGCCTGAAGATCCCAGTGGATCCCCTGGAGAACAGGGAGCAGGACATGGCCACGTGCAGTCTGCAGTCACAGGGTCCCAGACAGTACGTGCACAGGTGCTGTGGCAGGATGGAGAGCTGATGGGAGGCTGGGGACGCCTTTGCCACATTGCCTGTCCCTTGGCTGCAGGTAACCTCACTGCAGACCTTGCAGCTTGAGGAACTCTTGGCTGGGAGCTGCAGATGGAGAGGGTGAAGGTCTTTTGCCAGCTGGAGCAGATGAAGGAAGCAGCAGCAGTGCTGTGGTACACGTGGCACAGCAAGGGTCCTGGGACATGTTCCAGTGCCCGCTGGGACGCAGGCAAGGAGCCACCGTGCTCTCAGGGCTTGTAGGGCAGGCAGGACGTGCCAAGGAGAGCCCAGGGCCTTTGGGATGCTGGAGTGGTGGTGGTGGGGAGAAGCCATTCCCCGGGCTGCCCGCTCTGGCAAGGGACCTGTAACGGGGCTGGCCAGGAGGAGCCAGAGTTCCTCCAGCTTTCAAAAACTCCAGTGTTTTGGCACAAAAACCCTAACTCAGAAACTATGACGGCCCCACAACCTCCCCACTGCTTGCTCCAGCTCAGTGGGAGCAGACCTCATGAGCTGGTGAGCTAGGAAATTCCAGGCAGCTCTGGCTTTCCATGACACACGGCACTGGGACACGCTGCCGCAGTGCATCCGTGCATCCACGAAGCAGGGAACGTGCAGGTGAGGATGGGAAGGTGATGTTTGGAAAGTGCTGCGTGAGGCTAAAGCCACCAGCAGGGACCTCAGGGAGGGACCCAGGAGGCAGCAGCCCCTGCCCAGCCACCCTGCAGTCATGACGGGGCAGAAGGTGGCGATATCTTGGTGCTGTCAGAAGAGCTGGCTGGCAAAACAACTAAAAAGGGTCTCCTGCCTTCCTCCTGTTCATGTCCCTGCTCAGATCCCTTCTGTATGTTGTCCCTATTGTCCCTGCCCTGTACTCCAATTTGGCCCTGCAGCTCTCCGGGTGCACCCAATTTCCCCCAGAACCTCCCTAAGGGCTTCCAACAAGAAACCCTTAGAGCTGCAGCCACCTTCACTGGCCACCCCTTGCAGCACTGGGACTGCCATCGTGGGGACAAACTCCGATGGCACACAGGTACCAGGATGCCTGGCAGACATGGAGCTGCCAGCACTGGTCCCAAACAGGCAGCTGAAGGGTGAGGGGATGGTGCTGGGCCATGAGGAGCGGCCCCCATGCCTTCCCTGGGTGTGTGGGGCCCAGCTCCAAGAAACATGAGGCTGGCCGAGGTTTGTGCTGGGCTGCGCCAGGACACCGGGATCCTGCCAAGCCTGGCGGGGCCGCAAGAGCTGCTTGTTTCCATGTCCGCCACCCTGCCAAAACGGCGTCTGCCTTCGGGAGGCGGGGGGAAGAGGGCAAAGGAGAAAAGAGGGAGAGAAAAGGGGGAGAGAGGGGAGCAGGGACTCATCAGCAGCAGAGGGGGGAATGGGAGCTGGGGACGACGAGCCCTGCACTGAGGAGGGGACAGCACCTGTCCCGCCAGGACCCCCTCCCACTGCACAGCACCAACGCAGGGCTAGACCCCATCATGTCCCCGTGGGGTAAAAGGACAAAATCCCCCACGTTACGCTGCAAGCACCCGGCCACGGGTGGATGCTGAGCCCCTCTCCGCAGGGACGTGCCCTGAGGCCAGCCACCCCCTCACAAGGCACCTCCCCGGCGCCATCTTGTTGGGGGGAGGGGAGGGAGCAGCCATCTTGCTCCCGGGCACCGCAGCCATCGTGGTTGTGGGCGGGGGGCGGCATCGTGGGGTCGGGCTGGGCTCCTCCATGCTGCCTCCTCCGCTCCCCTGGGGGTACGGGGAGACCCTTCCCTGTCCCTTCTCCCTTCCTCCTTCCTCCCAGCTTTGGCCGTGGCTGGGGTGCCCCCCAGGATGCTGGCTGGGGGGGGATGCTCAGGAGGGGCTGTGGGGCAGAGGAGGGCTGCAGGGAGCTGTGTGCTGCTGCAGGGGGACGCAGAGATGGCTGCGGGGGAGCTGTTTGTGACAGCAGTGCCTGAGGAGCAGCTGGAGGCCAGCAGGGAGAGGGCTCTGCAGAGGATCTTCAGGTCCAGCCACTGCCTGCGCGGCATCGAGTGCCCCAGGGAAGCGGGGCCCTTCGGCACGGTTGTGCAGGGCAGGATGTGGGAGCAGTAAGTGCTGGGGCTGCTCTGCCTCCGAACATAGTCACAGCTGGGGCACCCGGTACCCGTTACCTGCTCTAACTGCCTTCAGCAGCACTCTGCGTGGGCAGGAGCATGCGGGGTACACAGTTCTCAATGTCCCCCCAGCCATCCTCCAGCCCTGTGTGTGTCTCGGCTCTGCCTTTGGAGCCGAGCTCCCTTTGGGTCCTGATGGGCTCCACAAGCTCCCACGTTTGGCAGCGAGAGCCTGGGCCCAGCTCATGGCTCTCTTCCTCCCCACAGCTGGCAGAAAGGGCTGGAGTTCTCCTCCTGCGGCCAGTGGGAGGAAGCCATCATCTGCTACACGAAAGCCATCGGCCTGGATCCGCAGCGGGTAGTGGGTCCCAGGGGGCTGGGGACATGCCGGGGAAGGGGAGGCAGCGTTGTGAAGGCTGGCTGTAACACCAGTAACACCAGCAACACCAGCATCTGGTTTCAGGACGTGAAACTGTGGCGTTAGCCTCTCACCAGGCTGATCCCGGGGAGCCTGAGTATTGCTGGGTGGTGGGCAGCAAGGGCTGAGGGTGTCTGTGGTGCAGGCAGAGCTGTACGAGCAGCGGGCAGAGGCTTTCCTCCAGCTTTGTGACTTCCAGTCGGCCGCTCTGAACCTCAGGAAGGTGCTCGCCTTGGGACCTGCACGGGAGCAGCACTGCCTGGCTCGCTTAGCCCTTGTCCTTGACCTACAGGTGAGCTACCACTCCGTCCTCCCTGCCTGCAGCCCTGCCCTGTGGCCACGCTGACAGGCTTGCCCTGCAGGGACGATGTCTGCTGGACCAAGAGCTCTACAGCGAGGCCCTGGAGTCCTTTACGCGAGCAGCTGAGCTGCAGCCCCACCGCAGGGTGTTTCGCAGGAGGAGGTGAAGCAGCACGAGGCTGTTCAGCCGCGCTGGTCCTGCTGTGGGCTCCCTGCCAACTATGCCCCTCTCCTCTTGCAGCATCTTGTGCCTCGCTGCCCTCAACAAGTTCCCTGAGTGCCTCTGGATGCTCAACAGAGACCTGGCGGAGGATGCGAGGAACCCTGACTTGTACGTGCTGCGTGCCTCCTTCTACGAGCACTTCGGGCAGGTACGGCCGCTCCGGTCCCTGAGGGATCCTGGCTGCTCCTCCTGGAGGTGGGGGATGCAGGTGGAAGCTCCAGGTCCTGAGGGATCCCGGCCTCCCGGGCAGCTGTCCCTGTGCCACCAGGACATCCAGCGGGCCCTGGAGCTGGACCCGCAGCACCGAGCCGCCCAGGCGCTGCGGCAGAGGCTGCGGAGGCGAGGCCTGGAGGCCAAGGCTGAGGCAGTGTCGAAGGCTCTGTGCGGGGACCTGCGTGGGGCCCTGCTCAGGATCAGCTTTGCCATCGAGACCAACCCCTTGGCTGCCGAGTTCTTCACCCTCAGGTGGCGGACGTGTTACTGCGGCCAGCTGGCCCCGCTGGTGTCTGAGTCTTCATTTCTCTGTCCCTGTGTCACAGGGGGGCCCTCCTCCGACGGCTGAAGGACATCGGTGCAGCCTTAAAGGACTTGGCCAAGGCGAGGCAGCTGTGTGCCGACGAGGGCCCAGAGGCTCAGGAGGCTCGGCGGCAGCTGGCGCTCACCTACAACGACCGTGCCGTGCTCTGCTACGCCCGGGGCCGGCTCGATGAGGCTGTGATGCTCCTTGGTGAGGCTCTGCGAGATGAGAGGACAGAGGAGGGGCTCTATGTCAACAGAGGAGGCAAGTGGGGGTCAAAGCAGGGTCCCCAGGGCAAGAACGGGGGCTCAGGGATAGGGCTGGAGTGTCAAAGAGCAGCAGCTTGTACCTACACAGTGCATGCAGGGAAAGGCCCTGCTCTGGGGTCCTTCATTAGGGACTGGTGGCTGAAGCTGGTAGTAGGGCTTCTGGGTTCTCTCCTGATCCTGATCCCAGTTCCCAGACAAGATCTCTGTGTCCCCAGAGATGCCTTTCCTGTTTCAGCAGTGAGGAGAGGACCAAGAGTGAGGATTTACCACTGGCTGTGCTGCTCCCTCCCCACCAGATCTATTCAGGGGCAGGGCTGGGATCTGCTGCCCTCTCCCATACCGGGCTGCATCTCCTGGTGGCCGCAGAGCTTTTGCCTAACGATGCTGAAACCTGGGGTGGGCTGAACACGAGGCGTGTGTTTCCCACCGGCACGGAGAGCTCCAGGCAAAGGCCCAGGGCAGCAGCCAGCCCCCAGCTGCTCCAGGTCGCTGAGATGCCGGCACGGCTTCGTTGCAGACTGCTTCC